>NC_082708.1:160589200-161894200 GCF_030144855.1 Hypanus sabinus | reverse complement strand
ATGTTTTCATTAATCTCCCTGCCCGTCCTTTGCTGAAAGACTAAGAGAGAAAAGATCAGAACATGTCAGGAGCTGGTCAGCGGGAACATTGCTGCTCCTGGAGAACCTCTGCGCAGCGTACTCTTGGAAAGGAACCAAACCCTTGTTAAAGGTTTCACAGGGGCTCATCCAGAGGTCTTGTACTGTCCGCAACCCCTCCCCCCAACTGATCACCCGCCCTCTGTCAGTGTCAATACACTACCTGACCCCCACACAACACCCTCACACTGCCCAGTGCCCCAGAGTCCGTCCATCGTCTGACTCATCACTGACCCCTCACCCTACCTACCGCCCCTGTCCATCCACTACTTGACTCGACTCACTAACCCTACAACCTGCCACTGCTCAGAGTCTGACCGCAAACTCAATGACCCCTCAAACCTGCCCACCGTCCCAGAGTCTGACCCCTCAAACCTGCCCACTGACCCCTCAAACCTGCCCACCATCCCAGAGTCTGACCCCTCAAACCTGCCCACCATCCCAGAGTCTGACCCCTCAAACCTGCCCACTGACCCCTCAAACCTGCCCACCGTCCCAGAGTCTGACCCCTCAAACCTGCCCACCGTCCCAGAGTCTGACCCCTCAAACCTGCCCACTGACCCCTCAAACCTGCCCACCGTCCCAGAGTCTGACCCCTCAAACCTGCCCACCGTCCCAGAGTCTGACCCCTCAAACCTGCCCACTGACCCCTCAAACCTGCCCACCGTCCCAGAGTCTGACCCCTCAAACCTGCCCACCGTCCCAGAGTCTGACCCCTCAAACCTGCCCACTGACCCCTCAAACCTGCCCACCGTCCCAGAGTCTGACCCCTCAAACCTGCCCACTGACCCCTCAAACCTGCCCACTGCCCCAGTCTGACCCCTCAAACCTGCCCACCGTCCCAGAGTCTGACCCCTCAAACCTGCCCACTGACCCCTCAAACCTGCCCACTGCCCCAGAGTCTGACCCCTCAAACCTGCCCCAATATCCGTCCACTGTCTGTCCAGACTAACTCCTCAAACTCCTAGCGCACCAGTGTCTGACCCCTCAAGCCTGCCCACTGTCCCAGAGTCTGACCCCTCAAACCTGCCCACTGCCCCAGAGTCTGACCCCTCAAACCTGCCCACTGCTCCAGTGTCTGACCCCAGACTCACTGACCCCTCAAACTTGCCCACTGCCCCAGTGTCTGACCCCTCAAACCTGCCCACTGCCCCAGAGTCTGACCCCTCAAACCTGCCCACTGCCCCAGTGTCTGACCCCAGACTCACTGACCCCTCAAACTTGCCCACTGCCCCAGAGTCTGACCCCTCAAACCTGCCCACCGTCCCAGAGTCTGACCCCTCAAACCTGCCCACCGTCCCAGAGTCTGACCCCTCAAACCTGCCCACTGACCCCTCAAACCTGCCCACCGTCCCAGAGTCTGACCCCTCAAACCTGCCCACTGACCCCTCAAACCTGCCCACTGCCCCAGAGTCTGACCCCTCAAACCTGCCCCAATATCCGTCCACTGTCTGTCCAGACTAACTCCTCAAACTCCTAGCGCACCAGTGTCTGACCCCTCAAGCCTGCCCACTGTCCCAGAGTCTGACCCCTCAAACCTGCCCACTGCCCCAGAGTCTGACCCCTCAAACCTGCCCACTGCCCCAGTGTCTGACCCCAGACTCACTGACCCCTCAAACTTGCCCACTGCCCCAGTGTCTGACCCCTCAAACCTGCCCACTGCCCCAGAGTCTGACCCCTCAAACCTGCCCACTGCCCCAGTGTCTGACCCCAGACTCACTGACCCCTCAAACCTGCCCACTGCCCCAGTGTCTGACCCCTCAAACCTGCCCACTGCCCCAGTGTCTGACCCCAGACTCACTAACCCCTCAAACCTGCCCACTGCCCCAGTGTCTGACCCCTCAAACCTGCCCACTGCCCCAGAGTCTGACCCCTCAAACCTGCCCACTGCCCCAGTGTCTGACCCCAGACTCACTGACCCCTCAAACCTGCCCACTGCCCCAGTGTCTGACCCCAGACTCACTGACCCCTCAAACCTGCCCACTGCCCCAGTGTCTGACCCCTCAAACCTGCCCACTGCCCCAGTGTCTGACCCCAGACTCACTAACCCCTCAAACCTGCCCACTGCCCCAGTGTCTGACCCCTCAAACCTGCCCACTGCCCCAGAGTCTGACCCCTCAAACCTGCCCACTGCCCCAAAGTCTGACCCCTCAAACCTGCCCACTGCCCCAGTCTGACCCCTCAAACCTGCCCACCGTCCCAGAGTCTGACCCCTCAAACCTGCCCACTGCCCCAGAGTCTGACCCCAGACTCACTGACCCCTCAAGGCTGCCCAATGCCCCAGTGTCTGTTCTCCAATTTGCAGGACTCTGACTGTAAAACTGGATCAGGCTTGTATTTATAGAAAGGTATGAGTTTGTATTTTAAAGCAAGATTTTGGTGAATGATGTTTGCCTTTTGATTGTGCCTGTGTAAGTCATCAGATTGTGTTAAACTGCTGCAGGATCCTGGTAATGTGCTGGATTGTTTCTGGTTTCTCTTGGCGTTTTCCACATTTATCGTCTTGAATTTGTTGGCCTTTTATTATGTATTTTTGATCATTTTTGTGTTAACCACCTGGTTCTGTATTACCACAAGGGCCCTTCTATTTCTGGGAAGAGGTCTCCAACTCTGAGCCAGGTGTCCAACAACTCCTTGTCAATGTCTAGTCTGCTCAGATCGTGGGGATGTCCTCCATGGAGAGTCATGCTTTTCCAGTATTATTATTTATTGCTTTTCTTTCTTTTTGTATTAGCACAGTTGATTGTCTTTTGCACATTGGTTGGTTGTCCATCCACTGCATGACCTTTCCCAATTCCCTCACAATACCTGACCCCAGACTCACTGCCACATCCCACGTTCTACAAGGAGGGCAGGTCAAAAAGCCTCTAGTGGCACTGGCTATGCTTGACTTCTTGTTTTGTTGGTTTCACAAAGTTCACACGCATATTCACCCCACCCCCAATGCTCTTACATATCAAGCAATCACTCTCATTTATTATATCAGTGGGAGGGAAATTATTGGTGAAGATCCTTTGGAATAGAACTTACTTAGGATAGTCAGCACTATGTGTGTGTGTGTGTGTGTGTGAGAGAGAGAGAGAGACAGACAGACAAAGAGAGACGCACACACCACGCACAGTGGGATTTGGTAGTCAAATTTATAAACTTTAGTATCTTGAAATTGACCAGTGAGCGATGGGGAGTGGATGGTTTTTATATGGACTTTAGTAAGACATTTGAAAAGGTCCCTCATAGTAGGAGATTAAGGCCAATGGGATCTAAGAAGACTGGATTCCAAAATTAGTTTGTCCATAGAAAACAGAGAGCAGTTGTAAAAGGATGCCATTCTGACCGGAGGTTTGTGACCAGCGGAGTCTGGCATGGATCTCTGCTTGCAGTTTACACAAGTAATTTGGATGAAAATGCTAGTAATGATTAGTAAGTTCACAGACAACAGGAAAACTGGATTTGTGGATAGTGAGGAAGGTTGTCAAATGATTCAGCAGATATAGACCAGTTGGTATTATTAGCAGGTAGAGTTTAAAATTTGAAGTAAATTTATTATAAAAGTATATGTATGTCACCATATGCTACCCTGAGATTCATTTTCTTGCGGGCATTCTCAATAAAACCAATAATCACAATAGAATCAATGCAAGACCACATCAATTAGATGTCAGTGTGCAAATACAAAAAGAAAGAAATAATAATAATAATAAATAAATAAGCAATAAATATTGAGAACATGAGGTGAAGTCCATGAAATTGGATATGGGAAAATTTCAGTGGTGAGGCAAGTGAAACCGAGTGAAGTTATCCCTGTTGGTTCAAGAGCCTGATAGTTTAGGGGTAATAACTGTTCCTGAACCTGGTGGTGTGAGTCCTGAGGCTCCTGTACCTTCCTGATGGCAGCGGTGAGAAGAGAGCGTGGCCTGGATGGTGGGCGTCCCAGACGATGGATGCTGCTCTCCTGCAACAATTCTCCATGTGGATGTGCTCAATGGTGGGGAAAAATTCCATTTCCATTTTACCTGGAAAAATGTGAGGTGCTGCACTTTGAGAGGTTAAAGAGGAACGTATGTAGTGTATGGTGGGACCTTTAGGTCTTGAAGTACAAAGGGATCTTGGGATGCAATTTTATCACTACCATCCTATATGCTACCACCTTCAGGCAACTATGTTTGTTTATTATTGAGTTGCAATCCCCTGATTTAATCCTAGCCAAATCACGGGACAATTCACAATGACCAATTCACCCATGGCTTTGGAAACCGGACCACTTGGAGGAAACCCACATGGTCTTGGGAAGAAGGTAGAAAATCCTCACAGGCAGCAGTGGGAATTGAACCCAGATCACTGGTACTGTAAAGCACGGCGCCCATAGAGCATTCATCGGTCAGGGTGTTGATATACGGTAAGCGTTGGTAAGTTACGTTGCAGCTAATAGAACTTTGGTTAGACTACCCTTAGAGTATTGTGTGCAGTACAGGGCACCCTATTACAGTAAAGATGTGAAGGCTTTCGACAGGGTACAAAAGAGGCTCACCAGAACCTGGTCAGTATTACTAGTTGAGGTAGGTCAAGCTTGGATTGTTTTGTCTGGAGAGTCGGGGGCTGAGGAGGTGACTGATAAGAGTATCTAAATTATGAGAGGAATAGATGAGATAGATTGTGTGCTTTCCCAAAGCAGAAATGTCAATTACCAGCAAGCATATTTCTAAGGTGAGAGGGTGAAAGTTTAAAGAATATTTACAAGGCAAGTTTTTTTTTACTCAAGAGAGTGATAGGCACATGGAAAAGTGGTGGGAATGTAGACCACAGCAACAGTTACGAGGTGTTTAGATGGACACGTGAACAAACGGAGAGGAGGGATATAGACCACGTGTAGGCAGGTGTGATTAGTATAGATTGGCATCATGTTCAGCACAGACACTGGGCGCTGAAGGGCCTGTTCTGTTTTGCTCTGTGTTCTTACCACTCTCCCTCACTCCTCCACAAGGACCCTCTGCTGAACAGAAACACGCAGGTCGGGAGTCCCCCTAGTTCTAACTCCTGTGTCCGAGCCCTTACTCCCATGAATGTTCTCGGGATTGGTTCAGCTTCCACCAGCCCAACCTGAGAGTTTAGGGCATACCTTGCGCTATGAACGGGGCAGTGGCGGACTCCGACAAGATGACAGGCCGAGGGATGGGTGCTGGAGGCCGACTCTCCTTCCGAGCGTCTGAGCTGCTCTTCCGCTGTGGCAGAATGTAATCATATGGGTTGTCCACGGTGTAGTGGTCTTCCCTGGTTACCGTCCTGGTGTAGCGGTCTTCCCTGGTTACCGTCCCGGTGTAGCGGTCTTCCCTGGTTACCGTCCCGGTGTAGCGGTCTTCCCTGGTTACCGTCCCGGTGTAGCAGTCGTCCTTCGTTACTGCTCTGGCGTAGCAGTCTCTTTTGGTTACTGCTGCAGTGTATCTGTCTTGCTTGGGTATCACCATGTCATATAGGCCTTCCTTGCCCAATGCCGGGATTCCAGGGACTTCCCCAACTTCTGCCATGGTATAGCAGCCTTCCTTAGGTACCACTGTGGTGCACAGGTCTTCATCTAGAGTCAGGGTGTAGGGGTCTTCTTCGTCTGCCTCCGCAGGGTGGTGATGTTTCTTACGTACCACTGTGGTATAGCGGTCATCATCGAATGCCATGGTGTGGCAATGTTTCTTAGGTCTCGCAGTGTCTTCCTTGAATCTCTCTGTGGTGTTACGGTCATCATCACCCAACACCAGGATGTAGGGGTCTTCTTCCTCCACTGCAGTGGTATTGCGGTCTTTTTTGGGTACCACTGTTGTGTAGTCATTGTTATCAAATTCCACAGTGTGGCAGCGTTCCTTGGGTCTTGCTGTGGTGTTATGGTCATCATCACCCAAAACCAGGATGTAGGGGTCTTCTTCGTCCACTGCAGTGGTAATGCGGTCTTTTTTGGGTACCACTGTTGTGTAGTCATTGTTATCGAATTCCACAGCGTGGCAGCGTTCCTTGGGTCTTGCTGTGGTGTTACGGTCATCATCACCCAAAACCAGGATGTAGGGGTCTTCTTCGTCCACTGCAGTGGTAATGCGGTCTTTTTTGGGTACCACTGTTGTGTAGTCATTGTTATCGAATTCCACAGCGTGGCAGCGTTCCTTGGGTCTTGCTGTGGTGTTACGGTCATCATCACCCAACACCAGGGTGTAGGGGTCTTCTTCGTCCACTGCAGTAGTAATGCGGTCTTTTTTGGGTACCACTGTTGTGTAGTCGTTGTTATCGAATTCCACAGTGTGGCAGCGTTCCTTGGGTCTTGCTGTGCTGTACCGGTCTTCCTTGGGTCTCTCTGTGGTTTTACAGTCATCATCACCCAACACCAGGATGTAGGGGTCTTCTTCGTCCACTGCAGTGGTATTGCAGTCTTTTTTGGGTACCACTGTTGTGTAGTCATTGTTATCAAATTCCACAGTGTGGCAGCGTTCCTTGGGTCTTGCTGTGGTGTAATGGTCATCATCACCCAACACCAGGGTGTAGGGGTCTTCTTCGTCCACTGCTGTGGTGTCGTGGACTTTCTGGGGTCCCGCTGTGGTGTATCGGTCTTCCTTGGGTATTCCTGTGGTGTACCAGTCTTCCTTGGGTATCCCTGTGGTGTATCGGTCTTCCTTGGGTATTCCTGTGGTGTACCAGTCTTCCTTGGGTATCCCTGTGGTGTATCGGTCTTCCTTGGGTATTCCTGTGGTGTACCAGTCTTCCTTGGGTATCCCTGTGGTGTATCGGTCTTCCTTGGGTATTCCTGTGGTGTACCAGTCTTCCTTGGGTATCCCTGTGGTGTATCGGTCTTCCTTGGGTATCCCTGTGGTGTACTGGTCTTCCTTGTCCACTGACAGGGTGTAGGGATCTTCCTTGCGGACCATCTCCTCCAACTTGGATACTCCCTCAAACTTGTTTGCTGCTGAAATGAGAAACCAAGTTCAATAAATCTGGGGATTAAGAACAAGAACACAAAGGGGGCAGGAGTAGGCCAGTTGGCCCTTCGAGCCTTTTCCACTATCAATACAACTCTAGCAGATCTTCCCTAGACCTCAATGACTCCCCAGTGCCAGTTCCTCATAGCACTTCTAACAATCTGACCTCCATCACCCTTCAAGGATGCAATTCCAGATTCCGATTCTCTGATGCACTTCCACCTCAGTTCTCTCCTCGCCAAACTGCACCCTTCTCTTCACCCCTCCACCTCATACTCTTCCCCTTCACCTCACATCCCTCCCCTCCCCTCACTTCTCTCCCCTCCCTCCCCTTTCTTAGTCCAGCCACTCTTCTCCACCCCCCTGGGCCATCTCTCTCTAGGAGGCACCTTCCACACAGGAACACCCATGCCTTCAGCCGAGACCAGCGGCCCTCAGTCACCTGGCTCATCCGGCCACAACTGCCCTTTGCACAGGTTTTAGTTGGGCTCTTGTGTCCCTGCCCCCACAATGGGGTGTGATCTCTCACTCCTGCCGGAGACAGGAGAGCTCTCGACGCCTTGGTTTGGAGAGCTGAGGTAAGGGAGGTGTGCAGTCTGTGGGCTGGCTCTCCGTACTGTACCGACGACACTCACCCATCAGCAGGCCACTCATCTTCTCATAAATGTTCTCTTCATCCTCTTGCCCCTGGGAGGGTTCGAGCCACTTCCCATTCTGGTTCTCCACCATCTGCGTTGACTCCTGTGGAGGATCATCAAAAGGTTTGTATCTGGCTCTGATGTGGAAGCTGCCTCGTCTTTAACAGCTTAGCCCAGGCCTTGGGCCTCCCCTCCACACCAGCAGGGTGGTGAAGGGAGCTTTGAACACTGTCTTTCATAAACTCAGTGACTATAAACGTTGGGAGGTTATCCTGCAGTTGTGCAGGGCACTGGTGAGGCTGCACTTGGAGTACCGTGTTCAGCACTGGTCATCCTTCTAGGAAATGTTATTAAACCGGACAGAATGCAGCAAAGATTTACAAGGATGGTGCCTGACTTATAGGGAGAGATTAGACAAGCTAGGACTTCATTCCTTAAAGTACAGCAAGCCGAGAGCAATCTCTTAGAGGTGTATAAAATCAAGAGGGGCATAGATAGGGTAAATGCAGTCCCCGAGTTGGGGAATCAAAAACAGGAGGACACAGTTCTAAGGTGAGAGAAGAAAGATTTAATATGCACTTAAGGAAAAATGTGTTTTTTTTTAAACACAAAGGGTGGAGTCCATCTAGAATGAGCTGCCGAAGTGGTACAGTAACAATCTTTAAAAGAACAGTTGGATGGGTACACAGATTGGAAAAGTTTAGAAGGTTATGGGCCTGTGGTGAACCACATATACCTGTCTGGACACGCCCCCCCCCCCCCCCACTGACTGCTCCTGTGGCTCCTCCCACGGACCCTGGTATAAAGGCGATTGGGGACACCGCCCTGGCCTCAGCCTCCAGGATGTAGCATGGTGGTCAATTGCTGCTTGTTCTTTCTTCCAGCCAAAAGCCAATATCTCACCTCATGTCTCAGAGAGTTATTGATGGTGCATCAGGGCCAGATACTGGTGAATAGGACTACCCAGGAAGGAGAATATTGGTCAATAAGCACCAGTTAGGCCAAGAGGCTTGTTTCCACTGTCACGGCTGCAATCCCACTGTGTTAAACTGCCTGTCACCCTTTATCCCTCATTCATCAAGTACCCCTCTCCCTCTGCGTTATTACATTCAAAAACTCTGCTTCTACCACCCTTAGAGGGAGAGTTCCAACTATACATCTGAGACAGAACATTGCATTTTGTCAAGCAGGCAAAGCCTGACCTTTAAATAGTGACTCCAAGTTTGTAGTTCCCCCACATGATGGAATGCCCTCCACAGCAACTCTGTCAAAATGCATTTCACACACTTCCAAACTCTCTGTTCAGCCCAGCCCACTGACGTGGGCTGTCTCAGTCCTGCCCATACAGGTGACAGTGCAGTGAACCCTCCCTGAAGTTCTCTCAGTGCAGTAACATCCCTCCCTATATAAGGATACTGTCACAGCACACGGTATAATGTAAACGGGAGATTCTGCAGACGCTGGAAATCCAGAGCAACACACATGAAATGCTGGAGGAACTCAACAGATCAGGTAGTATCTATAGAGAGGAATAAAGAGTCAATGTTGCGGGCCGAGATCATTCATCAGATTTCATCAGCATCTCCCCATAGATGTTTCCTGACCTGCTGAGTTCCTCCAGCATTGTGTGTGTGTGTGTTGCACAGCACACAGTACTCCAGATGTGGTCTCACCACCACCTTGTATAACCCAGGCATCCCCTCCCAACATTTATACTCAAGTCAGCCTTAGTCTATCATGTCAATGCATCCTCAGCCCTCACCACCCCTCCTCCCCCCCCTCCTTGCATTCAGCCTTTCTCAACTCCTCCAGTCCCCAACCCACTCCGGCATCCTAATGGGACCAGAAGTTCAGGTGAGAGTGAGGGGGGCTGGGAGAGTAAGGGCATGGATAGGAGGAGGAGAACTGAGGGAGTGGATAGTGGGGGAGCAAAGTATGTGGGAAGTAAGGGTAACAAGCGGTGGATGTAGGGAGTGTAAAGCATTTAATATTTAAGTAATATTTGAGTAATATTGTAAATGTATTGTTTGATTAAGCATTCTTTGTTTACACAATTCATTAAGGATTATATGTAAAAGTATGTGAATGATATCCGTCATTATGGCACCACGACTAGATGAGTGCCTAACTAAATAAAAACAAAGTACTGTAGACACATTTGAGTTGCAGCCAGGAATGAAAATTGGCATACTGCTAAGCAGAAACCTGCCTGGCCAAACAAATCATGTTACCATTATAGCAGGGCTCACTTACACCAGGCAAAACTTGCATTATAAGACCATAAGACAAAGGAGCAGAAGTCGGCCATTTGGCCCATCGAGTCTGCTCCGCCATTTCATCATGAGCTGATCCAATCTCCCCTTTAGTCCCGTTCCCCTGCCTTCCCACCATAACCTTTGATGCCCTGGCTACTCAGATACTATCAATCTCTGCCTTAAATACACCCAATGACCCGGCCTCCACTGCCGCCTGTGGCAACAAATTCCATTGATTCACCACCCTCTGGCTAAAAATTTTTTTTCACATCTCTGTTCTGTATGGGCGCCCTGCAATCCTCAAGTCATGTCCTCTCATACTGGACTCCCGTACCATGGGAAACAACTTTGCCACATCCACTCTGTCCATGCCTTTCAACATTCAAAATGTTTCTTTGAGGTCCCCCCTCATTCTTCTAAACTCCAAGGAGTACAGTCCAAGAGTGGTCGAATGTTCCTCATATGTTAACCCTCTCATTCCCGGAATCATTCTAGTGAATCTTCTTCGAATCCTCTCCAATGTCAGCACATCCTTTCTTAAATAAGGAGCCCAAAACTGTACGCAGTATACCAAGGGAGGTCTTACCAGTGCCTTACAGAGCCTCAACATCACATCCCTGCTCCTATACTCTACTCCTCTAGAATTGAATGCCAACATTGCATTCACCTTCTTCAACACTGACTCAGTGATGCACCATCAATAACTCTCTCTGAGACATAAAGGCAAGATATCGGCTTTTATTGACTGGAAGAAGGAACACGCAGTGGTTGACCACCATACTGCATCCTGGAGACTGAGGGCCGGGCTCAGGCCTCAATCGCCTTTATACAGGGGTCTGTGGGAGGAGCCACGGTCTGTGGGAGGAGCCACAGGAGCAGTCAGCAGGGGGCGTGTCCAGACAGGTATATGTAGTTCACCACACTCAGCCTGGAGGTTAACCTTAAGGGTATCCTGCACGAGGACTCCCAAGTCCCATTGCATCTCAGAACTTTGAATTCTCTCCCCATTTAAGTAATAGTCTGCCCGTTTATTTCTTCTACCAAAGTGCATGACCGTACACTTCCCGACATTGTAATTCATTTGCCACTTCTTTGCCCATTCTCCCAATCTATCCAAGTCTCTCTGCAGACTCTCTGTTTCCTCAGCACTACCGGCCCCTCCACCTATCTTTGTATCATCAGCAAACTTAGCCACAAAGCCATCTATTCCATAATCCAAATCGTTGTTATACAATGTAAAAAGATGCGGCCCCAACACAGACCCCTGTGGAACACCACTGGTAACTGGCAGCCAACCAGAATGGGATCCCTTTATTCCCACTCTCTGTTTCCTGCCAATCAACCAAAGCTCTATCCACGTTGCATCAAATGCAACAAAGTAGGACACGTACGAAGTACATGTCAGGTAGACAAAAATAAATGGACTGCACAGAGAAAAGAAAAGGATAAAAAGTCAAGTTCCAGTTTCAAAAAGAGCACTGATCTGCTTGTTGCTGAGGAAAAATATCTGATAATGATGAGAGTGACACAGGACAGGGGAGCCTTGAGATTATGAAAACTCATAAAACATTATGAAAACTAACAAGAGACAAGCAATGTGATTTACACCAGAAGTGAGCATTAAATTAATTAAAATGGAATTGGACACTGACTCGGCTGTTTCAGTCATCCCATAAAATGTGGTTGAGAGGCATTTCAAAGATACTGAACTGAAGCCTGCAGATATTCAACTAAGAACTTATAATGGAGAAAAGATGTCTCCTGTGGTATTGACATTTGTAACGGTGAAGTACAACAACTAACAAGCCACTTTGGGCTTGTATGTGGTAAAAACAGGAGGGCCAACATTGTGGGGCCTTGATTGGCGGAGGCAACTATAATTTGATTGGAGATCCATCCACCATTTGCATGCCCCATCCCCAGCAAAGCAGCTAACTGAAAGTGAATTAAGAAAGGTACTGGATGATACCACAACAGTGTTCAAGGATATTCCTGGAAAACTCAAACACATCAAGGGTAAAATAGTGTTAAATGTAAATGCTGAATCCAAGTTTTACAAAGCCCATCTGGAACCTTATACGATCCATGATAAAGTAGCCAGTGAGCCAATGAGCTAGATCGCATGGAGGCTGAAGAAGTTCTTTCCAAGTTTGAATGGACCCCATGAGCAATACCAGTGAATGGGGTGGGGGGGGGGGGTCCTAGTAGCCAAGAAGGATGGGTATGTCAGAAACTGTGGAGAATTTACTGTCACAGTCAACCCAGTTCTAATAGTCAATCAATTCCCTCTGACCAGGTTAGAGGAGGTCTTTGCAAACCTTTCTGGAGGAAAAACACTTCAGCAAAGTAGATGTAGCTGAGTCCTACCTACAGATGGAGATGGAAGAAGAGTTCATAGTATTTCTCACCATGAATATGTACAAAGGGCTTTATCGCTATAATTGTTATTTTTGAAGTCGTGTCTGCACCTGCAGGCTGGCAGAAGCTATGGAACGGGTGTTGTAAGGTTACCCAGGCGCTCAGAGTTACCTGGATGACAGTGTTGTTACCAGTAGGAATGACTAGGAACATCTCCCAAATCTCAAGGCAATGTTTAAAAAGATTAGATAATTATGGGCACAGAGCACGATGGTTCAGGTGTGAATTCTTTAAACCAAGCATCATTCATTATGGTCACGCTACCAACACATAAGTGTGCTGAGAATACTGAAGCAGTGGTGGATGCTTCAAGGCCAAAGAATGTGTCACAGTTATGGTCAATTTTAGGAGTTTCAAATACAGTAACAAGTTCCTGCCAAACCTGGCTGCTGTGCTCCAGACTTCGTCTCATTACTACAGATCAGGAAGAACTGGAACTAAACAAAGCAGTGTGAGGTGAATGGTGATGTCGGCCACTGTATTCACACATCATGATCCATGTTGTCCAGTGAAGCCTGCCTGTGATCCCTCTCCTTATGGGACAGGTGCAGTCATGTCACATGTTATAAGTGATAGAAGTGAACTTTACATCACATTCTCTTACAAAGATTACGCTCTGATTGACAGATGAGTCTGGTTTGGGGTTGAAAACATTTCAACCAGTCCTTGCATGGAAGAGAATTTACCCTCGTTACTGATCATCAGCCACCAGTGTCCATTTTCAATCTACAGAAGGGTGTTCCACTGACAGCAGCAGCACCAGTGCAGAGATGGCCTCTGTTTCTTGGAGGACACAATTACAAGAGCGGATTCAAGAGGACGACTAATCATGGAAATGTTGATGGGTTGTCCCATTTACCCTTGGAACAAGAAATACATGAAAAGTTTATAATAGAGGATACTGACACAAATCAAAAGTGTCTCTGTTACTGCAGAGATGATCCAAAGAGAAACTAGAAACTACATGGCCACACAAATTGGTTGGAATGTACGGCAAAAACTAAAGTTCTCCCAATTTTACCAGCATTGACATTTGTTGTCTCATCCAAGCTGAGAGCCAAAGAGTTGGAGGAGCTACAAGCTGGTCATCTCAGCACGGTCAAAATGAAAGCATTGGCTCAAAGGATTATCTGGTGACCAACAGAGCAAGTTGTTTGCCAGGCACCGTTCAGGATGCCAACACGTCCAGGAGAAGCCAAGAGCAACGCTTCTCTATCGCTGAGAATGGACTGTACTGCCTTGGCAGAGGAATCATGTGGATTTTGCCAGAGCATTCATGGGCACAAATTTCTTGGTAGTAGTGGATGCAACTACAGTACAACGAGGCCAGAAATAATCCCAACAGCCTCGCACATTGTTAATGTATTGAGAGGCCTCTTCTCAAGGACTGGTGTTCCAGAACACTTAGTCAGCGACAATGGACCGCAGTTTATCGTGGAACAGTTTCACTCTTTCCGGAAGATGAACAGAATAAGACGTGTTATATCTGCACTGTACCACCCAGTTACAAATGGCTTGATGGAAAGGTTTGAGAGTCTAAAGAATACAATGTCAGCAGAATGCACTACACTGATACTAAATCAGAAACTTGCCAATTTCCTCCTTGTGTATCGCAATGCAGCATACTCCACAAGCAACAACTCGCCACCTATGCAGTTCCTGGGTCATCCCTTGCGCTCACACTTGGATCTCCTCAAACCCACTCTCAGAAGGACGAACAGCTGAGGCAAATTGAGGGTTCCTCAAACAAGGAGGCTTGATGTTTCACTCTTGGACAAGCAGTCCTGGTGGCGGACTGCAGAGGTGATCAAAAGTGGGTACTTGGAACGATTAAGGACAGAACTGGACCCCTCTCCTGCACTGTGGAGATAGTGTCTGGTGTCATTTGGAGGCAACACATTGATCAGTTGAGGAAACCAGAGTCAATTGTTAGAAAAGAAAGGTGCCCAGAGATGTTAGATCTACTTCCTGCAGTCCCAGAGTCAATTCCTACAATCACCACGGAGGAAGCCCCAGAACCCGAGATTGTTTCACAGCCACAAGTCTCACTTGCCAGACAGAGTGATCCCGCTTGTCAGGAAAGACTTTATCCCACAAAATAAGAAATCCTCTACAGCAATGAAATCTTTAGGTCTGAATGGGGCAATTTAAAGTTTATTGTGCTGAGGATGTCTATGTAGTAGTTGTATTATACATATAACATCCGCCATATAGACATCAACTGCATGGTAAATTTGTATGTGCATGTATGTATTTATAGTTTTTATATTTTTTCACCCCTTATGGGTGGTGTGTACAGTACATGTATTTTTCTCTCAAACTAGGGTCCTCTACCAGAGTCTGGGAGCTTGAGGGTTCGGTGCAGTATCCTTGCTGCTCCTAGTAGTGTGTTCTTCTGCACCGAGATCTCAGATGTTGTTCCTGGGATTTGTTGGAGCCACCCTCCCAGTCCAGGCGTCACACTCCAAGTGCTCCTATCACCACCAAGATTACTCGCTTTAACCCTCCACATCCTTTCTATCTGCTCTTTCAAGCCCTGGTATTTCTCCAGCTTCTCATATTCTTTCTTCCTGACGTTACTGTCATTCGGGATTGCCACATCTATTACTATCACTTTCTTCTGCTCCTTGTCCAGTATTACTATATCTGGCTGGTGGGCCAGTACCTGTTCATCAGTCTGTATTTGGAAGTCCCAAAGGATCTTGGCTCTATCATTCTCTGCTACCTTCTCAAGTGTTTCCCATTTGGACATGGGAGTGTCCAATCCATACTCAGGACTGATGTTCCTGTACACAATTCCTGCAACTTGGTTGTGCTGTTTGGTGTATGCTGTCCCTGCCTGCATCTTGCACCCTGCTACCATGTGCTGGATGGTTTCAGTGGATTCCCTGCACAGTCTGTATCTTGGGTCTTGTCTGGGGTGAGAGGGCCCTGCTTCTATTGCTCTTGTGCTCAGTGCCTGTTCCTGTGCAGCCCTGAGCAGTGACTCTGTGCTGTCCCTCAGCCCTGCCACTTCCACCCATGGGTAGGACTTTCTGATGTCAGCCACCTCTGATACCTGGCGATGGTACATCCCGTGCAGTGGCTTGTCCACTTCCATGTCCCCTGCCTGCCGTCCGAGGTATTCTCCTAGCAGGTCATCCTTGAAGCCACCTTCCTGACATACTCATAGACATATCACTTTTCTTCCAGGACTGTGGCCTTGACACTTCAAAGTCCCTGGCCTTTTTTCTGGTGGGTGTATGGTAGTCGCTCAACATTGGACTTTGGATGGAATTCAGAATTAGAATCAGAATCTGGTTTATTATCACTGGCATGTGACATGAAATTTGTTAACTTAGCAGCAGCAATTCAATGCAATACATAATCAAACAGAGAGTGAGAGAGAAAAAAATTAAAAAAATAAGGCATAATAAACAAGTAAATTAATTACATATATTGAATAAGTTATTTTTTTTAAATGTGCAGAAACAGAAATACTGTATATTAAAAAGAGTGAGGTAGTGTCCAAATCTTCAAAGTCCATTTAGAAATCAGATGACAGAGGGGAAGAAGTTGTTCCTGAATCACTGAGTGTGTGCTTTCAGGCTTCTGTACCTCCTACCTGATGGTAACAGTGAGAAAAGGGCATGCCCTGGGTGCTGGAGGTCCTTAATAATGGACGCTGCCTTCCTGAGACTCCGCTTCCTAAAGATGTCCTGGATACTTTGTAGGCTAGTGCCCAAGATGGAGCTGACTAGATTTACAACCTTCTGCAGTTTCTCCATATATTGCTAGTAACTTCCACATCTTGATGTCAGCGGCTTCCAGTTTGTTCCTTAGCCAGCACACTATTGCGGCTGGGTATCTGATGACTGGTAGCCTTAATGTGTTGATGGCTGTGATCTTGTTCTTCCTGTTCAGCTGGCCTTTTAGGACTTGTCTCACTCTTTGGAGGAATTTGGATGTCACAGCCTTCCTTGTGTCCCCATCATGGCTTCCACGCATCCACAGAATCCCCAGGTATCTGTAGCTTCCTGTACATCTGGTATGTGGCCTCCAGGTGACTCGGAGATGAGCTTGCCTCTTTTCACTACCATCCGGCTGCACTTTTCCAGTCCAAATGACATCCCGATGTCTCCGCTGTACACCCTTGTCAGGTGGACTACTGAGTCAATGTCTCTCTCGCTTCTGGCAGACAGCTTAATGTCGTCCATTACAGGAGGTGGCTGATGGTCTCTCCACTCCTGAACCTGGACACATGTCCACTCTCTGAGATGATCTGGCTGAGAGGGGTCAGGCCTTTGCAGAACAGCAGTGGGGAGAGTGCATCACCTGGTATATTCCACGTCTGACGGTCACTTGTGCTATTGGCTTTGAGTTAACTTCTAGCATTGTCTTCCAACAGCCCATTGAGTTCTTGATGAAGGTCCTTAGTGTCTTGTTGACCGTGTACAGAGACAGGCATTCCAGGATCCATGTGTGGGGCATTGAGTCGTATGTTTTCTGGTCATGGATCCAGGCTGCGTTTAGGTTGGTTTGCCTGGTCTTTGAGTCTCGTATGACTGTTTTGTCTATCAGTAGTTGGTGCTTGGAGTCTTTGGTTCCATCACCAATCCCCTCTGAGCAGGTCAGGAACTTACACACATGTTCCTTCAGCTTGGCGGCTTTCTAGTACACATATTACCGGAGAGCAAGATATTATATTTTTGAGCTGAGATGCATTCTATATTGGAGTTTATAACTAAGCAGGGAGTACAGTAGTGTATTAATATTTCTGTAATATTGTAAATATATTGTTTAATTAAGCATTCTTTTTGTTTACATTGTTCATTATGGGTTATATGTAAAAGTACATGAATGGCATATGTTATTATGCCACCACATCACATGTGAGTACCTCACTAAAGTCAAATGGAGTAATCCCTTGTCCATTCATCCCCCCCATCCCTCCCCACCGACCTCCCTCCGGACACTCATCCCTGCAAACGGAAGAAGTGCTACACCTGCCCCCACACTTCTTCCCTCACCACCATCCCAGGTCCCAGACAGTCCTTTCAGGTGAGGCACCACTTCACCTGCGAGTCAACTGGGGTGATATACTGTATCTGGTGCTCCCGATGTGGCCATTTATACATTGGGGAGACCCGCCGCAGACTGGGAGACCATTTCGCCGAACACCGGTGCACAGTCCTCCAGCAGTGGCGGGATCTCCCTGTGGCCACACACTTCAATTCCACAGACCACTCCCACTCCGGCATGTCTGTCCAAGGCTTCCTCTACCGTCAAGATGAGGCTATGCGCAGGTCGATGGAGCAATACCTTATCTCCCGCCTAGGTGGCCTCCTTCCTGCCGGCATGAACATCCAACTCACTGACCTCCGTTGATACCCCTGCCCCCCCTTACCCCATCCCTATCTACAATTTTAGTCTGGTTCTCTTTCTCTCTCTTTCCCCCCTCACTATAATCTCTCCCCCCAGCCCTACCTTTCTTTCTCTTTTATTTCCTATAATTCTCCACCTTCCCCCAGCCCATTTCCCTCCAGCCTATCACTTCCCAGCTCTCTACTTTATCCCTCCCCCCACTTCTTATCCCCTCTCCACCATCCCATGTTACTTCACTCCTGATGAAGGGTTTCGGCCCGAAACGTCGTCACTACCTCCTCCCACAGATGCTGTCTGGCCTGCTGAGTTCTGCCAGCATTTTGTGTTTTTAATCAAATGGAGTGTGCCTGTTTTTCCGGGATCCTATGGTTTTCTTTCAATTAATTTATGGAGTTGCAAAGTGACAAGGTAATTTTAAAAAGAACTCGAGATGACTACTTACCTGCTGAAATACCACAAGACTTTCCAGGCAAAAACAAAGCACAGAACATTTCTTTTTCTTTGGGGGGGGGGTGAGATATTCGAGTTAAAAAAGGGGGGGCAGGAAACAGAAGAAAATCATGGGTTCATAAACAGTAAGTACCAGGTAATAATTTGAGGAGTGGGGGTTGTGGAGTGGTGGACATGGGGAGTGGGGGACGTAGGGTGTGGGGGCTGGAGAGTGGCTGTTGTGGGGAGTGGGGATTGGGGAGTGGCGGACGTGGAGATTGGGGAATGGCGGATGTGGGGAGTGGCGGACGTGGGGAGAGGGGACGTAGGGTGTGGGGGCTGGAGAGTGGCTGATGTGGGGTGTAGGGTTTGTGGTGTGGCAGACGTGGAGAGTTGGGGTTGTGGAGTGCTAGACATGGGGAGTGGGGGACATAGGGTGTGGGGGCTGGAGAGTGGCAGATGTGGGGAGTAGAGTTTGTGGAGTGGCAGACGTGGGGAGTGGGGATTGGGGAGTGGCAGACGAGGGGATTGGGGAGTGGCGGATGTGGGGAGTGGGGGACGTAGGGTGTGGGGGCTGGAGAGTGGCAGATGAGGAGAGTAGGGTTTGTGGAGTGGCAGACGTGGGGAGTGGGATTTGGGGTGGTGGACATGGGGGTGGGGGTTGTGGAGTGGCTGATGTGGGGAATGGGGGACATAGGGTGTGGGGGCTGGAGAGTGGCTGTTGTGGGGAGTGGGGATTGGGGAGTGGCGGACGTGGAGATTGGGGAATGGCGGATGTGGGGAGTGGCGGACGTGGGGAGAGGGGACGTAGGGTGTGGGGGCTGGAGAGTGGCTGATGTGGGGTGTAGGGTTTGTGGTGTGGCAGACGTGGAGAGTTGGGGTTGTGGAGTGCTAGACATGGGGAGTGGGGGACATAGGGTGTGGGGGCTGGAGAGTGGCAGATGTGGGGAGTAGGGTTTGTGGAGTGGCAGACGTGGGGATTGGGGAGTGGCGGATGTGGGGAGTGGGGGACGTAGGGTGTGGGGGCTGGAGAGTGGCAGATGAGGGGAGTAGGGTTTGTGGAGTGGCAGACGTGGGGAGTGGGGTTTAGGACGGTGGACATGGGGGTGGGGGTTGTGGAGTGGCTGATGTGGGGAGTGGGGGACATAGGGTGTGGGGGCTGGAGAGTGGCAGATGTGAGGAGTGAGGATTGGGGAGTGGCGGATGTGGAGATTGGGGAATGGCGGATGTGGGGAGTGGGGGTTGGGGAGTGGGGGACGTAGGGTGTGGGGGCTGGAGAGTGGCTGATGTGGGGTGTAGGGTTTGTGGTGTGGCAGACGTGGGGAGTTGGGGTTGTGGAGTGCTAGACATGGGGAGTGGGGGACATAGGGTGTGGGGGCTGGAGAGTGGCAGACGTGGGGATTGGGGAGTGGCAGACGTGGGGGCTGGAGAGTGGCGGATGTGGGGAGTGGCGGATGTGGGGACTGGGGATTGGGGAGTGGGGACTGGGGAGTGGCAGACATGGGGTTTGGGGAATTGTGGATGTGAGGTGTGGGAGCTGGAGAGTGAGAGCTAGGGAGTGACAGACATGAGGAGTGGGGATTGGGGGAGTGGTGGATGTGGGGACTGGGGAGTGGGGTTTGGGGAATGGTGGATATGAGGAGTGGGGGCTGGAGAGTGAGGGCTAGGGAGTGGCGGACGTGGGGATTGGGGTTTGGGGAGTGGCGGATGTGGGGAGTGGCAGATGTGGGGACTGGGGAGTGGTGGACATGGGGATTGGGGGAGTGGGGACTGGGGAGTGGCGGACATGGGGATTGGGGGAGTGGCGGATGTGGGGAGTGGTAGATGTGGGGTGTAGGGGCTAGTGAGTGGGGGCTGGCAAATGGCAGATGTGGGGATTGGGGAGAGGCAGATGTTGAGAGATGAAGTGGGAATAGTTAGAGGGGAGATGAGTGGGGGCTTTGGGGAGTGGAGGGTGGCTTGGGAGAGTAGAGTGCGTGGGTGGAGGGAGTGGTAGTTGTGGCTAGGAGGAGGGAATGGGGATAAGGTGCTGGGGTGCAATGTGTTGGGGGAGTGGGAGTACTGAGACGGAAAGAGGACTGGGGTGAGGGGGGTGGGAGGTGTGGGGTTGTGGGAGTGGGGGGATTGGGTCAGACTGGAGAGGCTGAGTGGCCTTTTGCTTGTGGGTGGGGATTTTGGTGGTCCTGCGTTCAGACCTTACTTTGGACAATAAGAAATTCACAGACATCCTTATTGGTCACTGGCCGTCATCAGCTCAACCCATCGTATCCGTGGCTACCGTTGCCTGGGAACTCACCTGCTGACTGGCTCTGGGGGTGACAGGGTCCTTGCACCCTCCCTCAAGAGGGAGCAGTTGGACTACCAGCTCAGTACACACACACACAAGCAGAAACATACTGCACACACAGACACACTCCAACAGACATACACAAACCCACAGACGCAGTCACAAAGGATCACCCACAAGCACGCAGACCAGGCAGGCTGACAGATGTACTCAGACAGACAGAATACATAAACAAACCCACAGACACAAAGAATCACCCACATAAACAGTGTGTGCACACTGCACACAAGCACACTCAAACTGACATTTACACCCACGAGCATGCATTAACACACACCAGGCCCACAGAGGAAGTCCGCCAATGGCAATGTTCAAATGTGTTCATGTGACAACTCCCAAAGCGGTAATCTCACTGACATGCAAATACTGCAACAGAAATAGAACAGGTCCAAACACAGCTAACAGGCTAACCTCAGTGCACAGAACAAAAAAAAGAGACCAAATTCAGCACACAGAGCGAACACAAACCCTCCCTTCTCCACCCTCTCTTAGCATACACCATCGCTTGGGGACATTCATGCCCCTCACTACCCACTCTATTTTGGACATCCCTATTTCCTTCATGTTTCCCCAACCCCGTCTGTCACTTAAATCAGGAACGCCTAGTTAGAGCACAAAAATACAGCAGAGGCAGAATTAGGCCATTCAGCCCATTGGGTATGCTCCACCATTTCATCACAGTTGATCCATTTTCCCTTTCAAACCCATTCTTCTGCTTTCTTCCCATAACCTTTCATGCCCTGACTAATGAAGAACCTGCCAACCTCTGCCTAAATACACCCAATGACTCGGCCTCCATACCCGCCCTTGTTAATGAATTCCACAGATTCACCACCATCTAGCTCAAGAAATTCCTCCTCACCTCTGTTCTAAATGGGGGACCCACTATTCTGAGGCTGTGCCCTCTGGTCCTAGACTCCCTCACCACAGGAAACATCCTCTCCATATCCACTCTACCTCAGCCCTTCTACGTTTGACCATTTGCTATGAGATCCCACCCTCATTCTTCTGTTCCAATGAGTTCAGGCCCTGAACCATCAAATGCTCCTCATATATTAACCCTTTCACTCCTAGAAGCATTCTCACGAACCTCCTCTGAACCCTCTCCAACGTCAGCACATCCTTTCTTATGCAAGGGGCCCAAAACTGCTCACAATACTCCAAGTGAAGTCTGACCAATGGCTTATGAAGCCTCAGCATTATATCCTTGCTTTTATATTCTAGTCTTCTCGACATGAATACTAACATTTTATTTGTCTTCTGACTCAACCAGCAAATTGACCTTTAGGGAGTCCTGCAGGAGGACTCCCAAGCCCCTTTGCACCTCGGGTTTTTTTAAATTTTTTACTCGCTTAGAGAATAGTTTACACTTCTATCGCTTCTACAAAGTGCATGACCATACACTTCCTGACAGTGTATTCCATCTGCCACTGATTTGTCCATTCCCCTATTGTCTCTATGTCCTTCTGCGGCCTCCTGCTTTCTCAATACTACCTGCCCTCCACCTACCTTCATATTGTTTGCAAACTTGACCACAAAGCCATCAATTCTGTCATCCAAACCACTGGCATATAATATAAAAAGAAGCAGTCCCAACACAGACCCCTACAGAAAACCACCAGTCACTGGCAGCCAACCAGGAAAGGTTCCTTTTGTTCCCACTCTTTGCCTCCTGTCATTCAGCCAATCCTTAATCCATGCTCCTATCTTGCTACGCAGCCTCATGTGCAGCATCTTGTCAAAAGCTTTTTGAAAATCCAAGTAGACAACATCCACCAATTCTATTTTGTCTATCCTGTTTGTTATTTCATCAAAGAATTCCAACAGCTTCGTCAGGCAAAATTTTCCCTTGAGGACACCATGCTATGGCCTTTTTTAAATCATGTGCCTCCATTAACCCTGAGACCTCATCCTTAACAATAGACTCCAGCATCTTAAGAACTACTGGGGTCAGGCTAACTGGTCTATAGTTTCCTTCCTTCTGACTCTCCCTTCTCGAAGCATGAAGTGACAATTTTCCAGTCCTCTGGTACCATGCCAGAATCTACTGATTTTTAAAAGATCGTTACTAATGCCTCCACAATTTCTTCAGCTACCTCTTTCACAACCCTGGGGCGTGAAGATAGATGCAGTTCATCTGCCATTTCCTTGTACCCCATTACTACCACTCTGGCATCATTTTCCAGTGGTCCGATATCTACTCTTGCCTCTCTTTTACTCTTTATATATCTGAAAAAAAATTCAGTATCCTCTTTGATATTATTGGCTAGCTTACCTTCATATTTCCTTTTTCCTCCTTATGGCTGTTTAGTTGCTTTGAAAAGCTTCCCAAGTCTTTAATTTCCCACAAATTTTGCTCAATTATATGTTTTCTTTTTGGCTTTTATGTTGCTTTTGAATCCTCTCATCAGCTACACTTGTGTCATGCTGCCTTTAGAATGCTTCTTGATAGATGTTTCTATCCTGCGCCTTCTGAATTGGTCCCAGAAACTCCAGCCCTTGGTGTTCTACCATTGTTCCTGCTAGTGTCCCCTTTCAATAAATTTTAGCCAGCTCCTCTCTCATGCCTCTATAATTCACTTTACTCCACTGTAATACTGATACGTCTGACTTTAGCTTTTCCCTCTCAAATTCCCAATCCAAAATAGCCTTTCCCCTCATGGGCTCAACCATAATCTGCTCTAAAAAGTCATCACGTGGGCACTCTACAAATTCTCTCTCTTGTTATCCAGCACCAACCTGCATATTGAAATCCCCCATGACTATATCACCCTTTTGACATACCTATTCTATTTCCTGTTGCAGTTTGTACCCCACATCCTGTTTACTGTTCAGAGGCATGTGTATAACTTCCATCATAATCTTTTTACCCTTGTAGTTTCTTCACTTTACCCATAAGGATTCTAACATCTTCCGATCCTATATCACCTCTTTATAATGATTTGATTTCTTTTTTTTTAACAACAAAGCCACACCACTCCTCTGCCCACCTGGCTGTTCTTTCGATACAATGGATGTTAAGCTCTCAATTGTGATCTTCTCTCAGCCTTGACTCAGTGATGCCCGCAAAGTCAAACATGCCAAAATCTAACTGCACTACAAGATCACCTACCTTATTCCAATTAGTTTAAATCCTCCCTCAACAGCTCTAGCAAATCTGTCCTCAAAGAAAACTGGTCCCTCTTGAGTTCAGGTGTAACACATCCCTTTTCGTACAGGTCATACCTTCCCCAGAAGAGATCCCGGTCATTCAGAAATCTGAAGTCCTTCCCCTGCACCAGTTTGTCAACCACTCATTCACCTGCCAAACCATGCTATTCTTACCCTCACTGGTAGGAAAAAGGAAGAGGCCCTGAAGAGAGATGTTTGGGAGTTAGGTAGGAAGTTGAAAAGTGGGACTTCCAGGGTTGTAATCTCTGGATTGCTGCCTGGGCCACCCACTTTTCAACTTCCTACCTAACTCCCAAACATCTCTCTTCAGGGCCTCTTCCTTTTTCCTACCTGTGTCACTGGTGTCAATATGTATCGAGACTTCTGACTGTTCACCTTTCCGGATGCCACGTACCTGATCCAAGACATCCCTGACCCTGGCATCTGGGAGACAACACACCATCTGGGTGTCTCTTTCAAGTCCACAGAATCTCATGTCTACTCCTCTAAATATGGGATCCCCTATCACTACTGCAGTTCTCTTTTCCCCCACTTCCCTTCGGCATCACAGGGCCAGACTCAGCACCCTAGACCCAGTTGCTGCGGCTCCTCTGGGTAGATCGTCCCCTTCCATGGTACCCAAAGCAGCATACTTATTATTGAGGGGAATGGCCACAAGTTTACCCTCCACCCTCCATTTCCTTTCCCTCTCCTGACAGTCACCCAGGCACATACTTGCCTCTTGCAATTAGAGATGACTACCTCGCTGAAGCCCCTTTCGATCGCCGCCTCATTCTCCTGTGCGAGCTGAAGGTCACTGAGCTGCTACTCCAGTTCCTTAACACACACTCTGAGGATCTGCAGCTCGGTGCACCTGGTGATGTGGTTATCCAGGAGGCCGGAGGCCTCCCAGAACTCTGACATCTCATACGACCCCAGCCCCTGAAGCCTTTCTCACTGCTCTAACAGCCAAAGAATGACGAAAATATTTATCAGACTCTTACCTCGCTCAAGCCTGTTGAGCCAAAGCCTCCCCACTCTAACACTGGTTCATTCCAGCTTGAATAATGGCTGCTCTGCTTGTCCCTACCTTATTTTTTATTTGCCCCTGCTAATGAACGTGATATGATTGGGCCTCTGGAAAAATCCAAAAGCCCGCAAACACTACTTTTTAAATTGCTCACTGCTACGTGTGTCTGGAGCACTGGAAAAAAAAGCTGATGGAAGATCAATGTGCTCACACATTCTGTCTGTCTCTCCCTCACCTGCTGAGAGTTCCCATATTTCCAGTGAGTGACCATCAGAACGTCGCCAGTGGTCATTCCATCCACTTGGTCAGAGGGGCCTTCCCCCTCTCACTGAACTCCAGTGAATCTAGCCACATCTCTACTGGTTCAGTCCTGTCTTTGTGTAGGGTTCTGTCAGACAATGGAGGTTTTGCTCATCCACCCAGAGTGGTCTCTCCTAAATGCTGATATTTTTCTCAATCAACAGAAGCAGCCCTACAACCAGCTTATGTTCCACTCTCTCTAACCCAGCTTGCTCACGTGCTCTGTGACATTCACAGTCAGACACGGGGGTGTAACCTAGAGGAAGGGCTGGTGATCATGTGGGGGAATCACAGTGCTGGTGTAGCAAGCACATGCACAGTAAGCTTCCAGAAAGTAAGTATTGGTGACAAAGAGAACTGATATATCCCAGAATGTGGGGAGGTTCCCTGGCCGCACTTTAATCCTCATTCACCGCTCTTTAAATAGACAATAGGTGTAGGAGAAGGCCATTTGGCCCTTCGAGCCAGCACCGCCATTCACTGTGATCATGGCTGATCATCCACAATCAGTACCCTGTTCCTGCCTTCTCCCCATATCCCTTGACTCCGATATCTTTGAGAGCTCTAACTAACTCTTTCTTGAAAGCATCCAGAGAATTGGCCTCCACTGCCTTCTGAGGCAGAGCATTCCATAGATCCACAACTCTCTGGGTGAAAAAGTTTTTCGTGAGCTCTGTTCTAAATGGCCTACCCCTTATACTTAAACTGCAGCCTCTGGTTCTGGACTCCCCCAACATCGGGAATATGTTTCCTGTCTCTAGTGTGTCCAATCACTTAATAATCTTATATGTTTCCATCAGATCCCCTCTCATCCTTCTAAATTCCAGTATATACAAGCCCAGTCGCTCCAATCTTTCAACATATGACAGTCCCACCATTCCGGGAATCAACCTCATGAATCTACGCTGCACTCCCTCAATAGCAAGAATGTCCTTCCTCAAATTTGGAGACCAAACCTGAACACAATACTCCAGGTGTGGTCTCACCAGGGCCCTGTACAACTGCAGAAGGACCTCTTTGCTCCTATACTCAACTCCCCTTGTTATGAAGGCCAACTTGCCATTAGCTTTCTTCACTGCCTGCTGTACCTGCATGCTTACTTTCAGTGACTGATGAACAAGGACACCTAGATCTCATTGTACTTCCCCTTTTCCTAACTTGACACCATTCAGAGATTAATCTGCCTTCCTGTTCTTGCCACCGAAGTGGATAACCTCACATTTATCCACATTAAACTGCATCTGCCATGCATCTGCCCACTCACCCAACCAGTCCAAGTCACCCTGCATTCTCCTAACATCCTCCTCATAGTTCACACTGCCACCCAGCTTTGTATCATCTGCAAATTTGCTAATGTTACTTTTAATTCCTTCATCTAAATCATTAAAGTATATTGTAAATAGCTACGGTCTCAGCATCGAGCCTTGAGGTACCCCACTAGTCACTAGTCTGAAAAGGACCCGTTAATCCCTACTCTGTTTCCTGTCTGCCAACAAATTTTCTATTCATGTTAGTAGCCTACCCCCAATACCATGTGCTCTAATTTTGCCCACTAATCTCCTATGTGGGACCTTATCAAAGACTTTCTGAAAGTCCAGGTACACCACATCCACTGGCTCTCCCTTGTCCATTTTCATAGTTACATCCTCAAAAAATATTAGAGTTTTAAAGCTAGAGTTCATGTGTGGAGGAAAGTTGTCCTTGGTCACCAGCACTGACCCACATATTGGAATAAGAACCAAGTGCACTGCTCTGACTGACTGACACCTGGATGTGGAGGGCACGCATCTGGTGTGGGATCTCCCTGAGCCATGCCCTGTAATCATCATTAGCTTCAGTGTGACCAGTTGCTCAGTCAGTGTGGTGACATCATTGGAACTGGACGCCGGTGATGTCCCCAAACAGACAGCTGAGCACCCAGATTTAGGATGGAGGTGGTCTGAGGTCACTGGTCCATCAAACCTATTGCAGCTGACCACAGGGTTGGACCAGGATGCCTTTGTCCGATTGACCTTGCTTCTGGTGTGAGAGGTGAAAGCAGCACTGAAGTAACTCACCATGAATCTATCCATCAGTTCGTGGATGTGCTGGAAGCCGTACCTCTTGGCCACCTCCCCCGGCCCCTCTCCGTGGCTGTTGAGGAGGGCTGAGGCTTGCTTTGCCCCAGGGCAGTCGAGGAGCAGGATGGTGAGGCGTTTCAACCCGTTCTTGGCGGCAAAGTGGAGCAATGTTGGACACTCATAATCCCCATCTGGAGAGACAGAGAGCAGCGAGGATTAGTGATTCTGGGTTCACTTCCTGAGATGCACTGTTCGATGGTGTACAAAGACCCTCACTAGCTCACTGCCCGGGGCAGACCAGGACTGGGCTACGCTCTGAAACTTGGAGGAGGTTGAGCTTGAAGAGGCCCAGACAGGGATTTTGGGTAGCCTGGGACAAAGGTGTCAACTGCTGTAAGGGTGGGGGTTTGAGGCAGAAACCACATTGGGTATTGTTTATTTATTTAATTAGTGATACGGCACAGTAACAGGCTTTTCTGGCCCCAAGAGCCCACACTGCCCAATTACACCCGTGTGGCTACTAACCCATATGTCTTTGGAGTGCCAGAGGAAGCCATAGCAGCCGAAGACAACCCATCCGATCACAGGGAGGATGTGCAAATTCTTTACAGAGAGTGCTGGAATTGTACAGCTGACACCAGGCCTCGAAAGTTCATCCCTCAACCACTTAGAGCACGAACCCAGTGATTCCTGTTCTAAGGACGTACATCTCCCCAGTGCATCAGTTCCCCAGAAAACCCGGGCATTCACCTTCCCAGTGCTGGCCCCCTGCCTCGCTGAGTAGGAGTCCTATGTCACAGCAAGAGCATTGTTTTCCCACACAGACTGAGTCACCCCTACATGCCACTTATCCCTGCTTAAGCTCCTGTCCTCCCCTCTCCCCATTGACCAATTAACTGGTTGCCTTTAGAATGTGGGGAGAAGCCGGAGTACTTGGAAGAAATCATCTCCCTTTCCCTACGTGATTATCCCATTCCCGCTGTCTCCCTTTCCCTTTGTGTTTATCCCATTCCCGCTGCCGCCCTCCATTGTTCCTGAGGACTTCTCAAGAGGTTTGACCTCAAGAACACGGGGCAGCCATCACTAAAAACCCTCACCATGACCTCCTCTTGCTTCTACCAGCAGGGAGGAGGGAGAGGAGTCTGAAAAGGCATATCCAATGATTCAGGAACAGCTTCTTCCCCTCCACCATCAGATTTCTGAATGGCCCATGAACACTCTTATTATTCCTATTTTTGCACTATTTATTTATTTTGTAACTTATAGTAATTATATGTCCTTGCATTGTACTGTTGCCGAAAAGCACCAAGTTTCACACCATACAAGGTAATGATAATAGACCTAATTCTGGTTGTGATCCTCATTATCAACCAACTCCACATTCCCCTGTTCCCTGAAGTTCAATCACTGCCTGCCTGCCTCTCTGCAGAAACAGTTCAGAGAGAGTTTGCAGAGTGTGTTTATTGAATCATTTTAGAGTGGCATCAAGTCTCAGTCTAACGCTGTCACACTTCGTCCAGTGGTTGCTGCATCTTGCAGCTGCGATCACAAATATTATTCATCTCCCAAACCAAGTGAGAAGTCGCTTAGAAGGATCAACGTGAGCCTTATGATCGGGGGACGATACCTAAAGCAAAATGCATCAGTCTTTTGTTTCATGAACCAGTGATAAATAAAGTGATATCTATCAAAGCCGACGTTGGTTATTAAAGGGAGATATCCTCTCTTGTATCCGTGTCAGTTCCGCGAACCTGTGTCATGTTAGTCCCTGCTCTCTCCACACAGCCCCCGGCTCACTGCCAGAGCAAGTTCTTTTAAGGATTTGCTCTGGCAGTGGGCCAACATGGAGTCAATGGGCCAAGTGGCTTCTGCTGTAACCATTCAGTCGTTTCGTGATCATCAATTTCCTGGTGTTGGTCCCTACTGATTCTGTTCCCATGGTGATAAACAGGAGCTCCCTGAAAAACACAATGTCCCCACAAGAAATGAACTGACGTTGACTCTCTGAGGAATGAAAATCAATGACAAATGATTTCTGGGATTCCTGGGATCATTCTCGGGAATCTTCTCTGAACGCTTGTCAATGTCAGTATATCCTTTCTAAAATAAGGAGCCCAAAACTGCACACAATACTCTAAGTGTGGTCGTACAAGTGCCTTATAGAGCTTCAACATCACATCCCTGCTCTTGTATTCTATACCTGTAGAAATGAATGCCATCATTGCATTTGCCTTCTGCACCACCAACTCAACCTGAATGTTAACCTTTAGGGTATCCTGCACAAGGACTCCTGTGTCCCTTTGCATCTCTGCATTTTGAATTCTCTCCCCATCTAAATAATAGTCTGCTGATTTATTTCTTCCACCAAAGTGCATGACCATACACTTTCCAACATTGTATTTCAATTGCCACTTCTTTGCCCATTCCCCTAAACCATCTAAGTCTCTCTGCAGGTTCTCTGTTTCCTCATCACTACCACCTATCAGCAGATTTAGTCACAAATCCATTAATCCCATAGTCCAAATCATTGACATACATCGTAAAAGCCAATACTGACCCTGTGGAACTCCACTGGTAAACGGCAGCCAGCCAGAATAGGATCCTTTTATTTTTTCTGCCAATCAGCCAATGTTCCACCCATGCTAGTAACTCCCCTGTTAATCTATGGGCTCTTATCTTGCTAAGCACCCTCTTGTGCAGCACCATATCAAAGGCCTTCTGAAAATCCAAGCACACCACATCTACTGCATCTCCTTTGTCTGCTCTGCTTGTAATTTCCTTGAAAAATTGCAGTAGATTAGTCAGGCAGGATTTTCCTTTCAGGAAACCATCCTGGCTTTGGCCTATCTTTTCACATGCCTCCAGGTACTCAGTAAACTCATCCCTAACAATCGATTCCAGCAACTTCCCTACCACTGATGTTAGGCTAACAGGTCTATAATTTCCTCTCTGCTGCCTCCCACCCTTCTTAAATAACATTTAACATTTAACAGTAACATCTGCAATTTTCCAGTTATCTGGTACAATGCCAGAATCTATTGATTCTTGAAAGATCATTGTTAATGCCTCTTCAATCTCTCCAGCTACTTCCTTCAGAACCGGAGGATGCATTCCATCAGGTCCAGAAGATTTACCCACCCTCAGTTCATTAGGTTTCCTGAGCATCTTCTCAGTTGTAATTTTCACTGCACTGCACTTCCCGGACACTCTTGAATGTCCGTTATACTACAGAGGTCTTCCACTGTGAAGACTGATGCAAAATACATGTTCCTCTGCCATCTCTGCATCTCTCATTACAATATCTCCAGCAAACACGGGTGAATCTGCAGATGCTGGAAATAAATAAAAACACAAAATGCTGGCAGAACTCAGCAGGCCCGACAGCATCTATTGGAGGAGGTAGTGAAGACGCTTCGGGCCGAAACCCTTCATCTGGAGTGGACGGCAATTAGAGATAAACAGATCCTGGGCAGGGAGTCCATGAGGAGGAAGAGGGTTGGAGACGGGAGAACAGGTCATCGGTGGGGGTGGGAGAGTCCCTACTGAAGAAGTGGGCTCGAAGACGGAGCTGGCGGAAGAAGAGCTCCACGTCCTGGCGCATGCGGAACTCACTGAGGTGAGGGCGAAGGGGGACAAAGGTGAGGCCCTTACTGAGGACAGAGCGCTCGGCCTCAGAGAGAGGAAGGTCGGAGGGGATGGTGAAGACCCGGCAGGGTTGAGAGCTCTGGTCTGAGGGGGTGGGAGGCTGGTGGAGTAAGCGGGGAAGGGGTGGGGGTGAGAGGAAGCTGAAGCCCCTGAGGGCCCAGGAACTGGTGATTGAACCTCAGGCTCGGAAAGATCCGATGGCAGCGTGCTGATGGGGGGAGGGGGGAGACGGCAGCGTGTGGAGGTCCAGCTCGGAGGTCAAGGCTGGGATCCAGCATGGTGGTGGAGGGAGGGGGAGACGACAGCGTGTGGAGGTCCAGCTCGGAGGTCAAGGCTGGGATCCAGCATGGTGGTGGGGGGAGGGGGAGACGGCAGCGTGTGGAGGTCCAGCTCGGAGGTCAAGGCTGGGATCCAGCATGGTGGTGGGGGTAGGGGGAGACGGCAGCGTGTAGAGGTCCAGCTCGGAGGTCAAGGCTGGGATCCAGCATGGTGGTGGGGGGAGGGGGAGACAACAGCGTGTGGAGGTCCAGCTCGGAGGTCAAGGTTGGGATCCAGCGTGGTGGTGGAGGGAGGGGGAGACGGCAGCGTGTGGAGGTCCAGCTCGGAGGTCAAGGCTGGGATCCAGCATGGTGGTGGGGGGAGGGGGAGACGACAACGTGTGGGGGTCCAGCTCGGTCAAGGCTGGGATCCAGCATGGTGGTGGGGGGAGGGGGAGACGACAGCGTGTAGAGGTCCAGCTCGGAGGTCAAGGCTGGGATCCAGCGTGGTGGTGGGGGGAGGGGGAGACGGCAGCGTGTGGAGGTCCAGCTCGGAGGTCAAGGCTGGGATCCAGCGTGCTGATGGGAGGTGGAGGGAGACAGCAGCGTCTGGAGGTCCAGCTCGGAGGTCAAGGCTGGGATCCAGCGTGGTGGTGGGGGAGGGGGAGACGGCAGCGTCTGGAGGTCCAGCTCGGAGGTCAAGGCTGGGATCCAGCATGGTGGTGGGGGGAGGGGGAGACGACAGCGTGTGGGGGTCCAGCTCGGAGGTCAAGGCTGGGATCCAGCATGGTGGTGGGGGGAGGGGGAGACGGCAGCGTGTGGAGGTCCAGCTCGGAGGTCAAGGCTGGGATCCAGCATGGTGGTGGGGGGAGGGGGAGACGACAGCGTGTGGAGGTCCAGCTCGGAGGTCAAGGCTGGGATCCAGCATGGTGGTGGGGGGAGGGGGAGACGGCAGCGTGTGGAGGTCCAGCTCGGAGGTCAAGGCTGGGATCCAGCATGGTGGTGGGGGGAGGGGGAGACGGCAGCGTGTGGAGGTCCAGCTCGGAGGTAAAGGCTGGGATCCAGCATGGTGGTGGGGGGAGGGGGAGACGGCAGCGTGTGGAGGTCCAGCTCGGAGGTCAAGGCTGGGATCCAGCATGGTGGTGGGGGGAGGGGGAGACGGCAGCGTGTGGAGGTCCAGCTCGGAGGTCAAGGCTGGGATTCAGCATGGTGGTGGAGGGAGGGGGAGACGGCAGCGTGTGGAGATCCAGCACGGAGGTCAAGGCTGGGATCCACCATGGTGGTGGGGGGAGGGGGAGACGGCAGCATGTGGAGGTCCAGCTCGGAGGTCAAGGTTGGGATCCAGCGTGGTGGTGGGGGGAGGGGGAGGGGGGAGACGGCAGCGTGTGGAGGTCCAGCTCGGAGGTCAAGGCTGGGATCCAGCATGGTGGTGGGGGGAAGGGGAGACGGCAGCGTGTGGAGGTCCAGCTCGGAGGTCAAGGCTGGGATCCAGCATGGTGGTGGGGGGAGGGGGAGACGACAGCGTGTGGAGGTCCAGCTCGGAGGTCAAGGCTGGGATCCAGCGTGCTGATAGGAAGTGGAGGGAGACGACAGCGTGTGGAGGTCCAGCTCGGAGGTCAAGGCTGGGATCAAGCATGGAGGTGGGGGGAGGGGGGAGAGCACACCGTGTGGAGGTCCAGCTCGGAGGTCAAGGCTGGGATCCAGCATGGTGGTGGGGGGAGGGGGAGACGGCAGCGTGTGGAGGTCCAGCTCAGAGGTCAAGGCTGGGATCCAGCATGGTGGTGGAGGTGGAGGGAGACGGCAGCGTGTGGGGGTCCAGCTCGGAGGTCAAGGCTGGGATCCAGCATGGTGGTGGGGGGAGGGGGAGACGGCAGCGTGTGGAGGTCCAGCTCGGAGGTCAAGGCTGGGATCCAGCGTGGTGGTGGGGGGAGGGGGAGAAGACAGCGTGTGGAGGTCCAGCTCAGAGGTCAAGGCTGGGATCCAGCATGGTGGTGGGGGGAGGGGGAGACGGCAACGTGTGGAGGTCCAGCTCGGAGGTCAAGGCTGGGATCCAGCATGGTGGTGGGGTCGGGGGAGACGACAGCGTGTGGAGGTCCAGCTCGGAGGTCAAGGCTGGGATCCAGCATGGTGGTGGGGGGAGGGGAGAGGGGGGAGACGACAGCGTGTGGAGGTCCAGCTCGGAGGTCAAGGCTGGGATCCAGCATGGTGGTGGGGGGAGGGGGAGACGACAGCGTGTGGGGGTCCAGCTCGGAGGTCAAGGCTGGGATCCAGCGTGCTGATGGGAGGTGGAGGGAGACGGCAGCGTGTGGAGGTCCAGCTCGGAGGTCAAGGCTGGGATCCAGCATGGTGGTGGGGGGAGGGGAGAGGGGGGAGACGACAGCGTGTGGAGGTCCAGCTCGGAGGTCAAGGCTGGGATCCAGCATGGTGGTGGGGGGAGGGGGAGACGACAGCGTGTGGGGGTCCAGCTCGGAGGTCAAGGTTGGGATCCAGCGTGGTGGTGGGGGGAGGGGGGAGGGGGGAGACGACAGCATGTGGAGGTCCAGCTCGGAGGTCAAGGCTGGGATCCAGCATGGTGGTGGGGGGAGGGGGTGATGACAGCGTGTGGGGGTCCAGCTCGGAGGTCAAGGCTGGGATCCAGCATGGTGGTGGGGGGAGGGGAGACGGCAGCATGTGGAGGTCCAGCTCGGAGGTCAAGGTTGGGATCCAGTGTGGTGGTGGGGGGAGGGGGAGACGACAGCGTGTGGGGGTCCAGCTCGGAGGTCAAGGTTGGGATCCAGCATGGTGGTGGGGGGAGGGGGAGACGACAGCGTGTGGGGGTCCAGCTCGGAGGTCAAGGTTGGGATCCAGCGTGGTGGTGGGGGGAGGGGGGAGGGGGGAGACGACAGCATGTGGAGGTCCAGCTCGGAGGTCAAGGCTGGGATCCAGCATGGTGGTGGGGGGAGGGGGTGATGACAGCGTGTGGGGGTCCAGCTCGGAGGTCAAGGCTGGGATCCAGCATGGTGGTGGGGGGAGGGGAGACGGCAGCATGTGGAGGTCCAGCTCGGAGGTCAAGGCTGGGATCCAGTGTGGTGGTGGGGGGAGGGGGGAGGGGGGGAGACGAAAGCGTGTGGAGGTCCAGCTCGGAGGTCAAGGCTGGGATCCAGCATGGTGGTGGGGGGAGGGGGAGACGGCAGCATGTGGAGGTCCAGCTCAGAGGTCAAGGCTGGGATCCAGCATGGAGGTGGGGGGAGGGGGGAGACCACACCGTGTGGAGGTCCAGCTCGGAGGTCAAGGCTGGGATCCAGCATGGTGGTGGGGGGAGGGGGAGACGGCAGCGTGTGGAGGTCCAGCTCAGAGGTCAAGGCTGGGATCCAGCATGGTGGTGGAGGTGGAGGGAGACGGCAGCGTGTGGGGGTCCAGCTCGGAGGTCAAGGCTGGGATCCAGCATGGTGGTGGGGGGAGGGGGAGACGGCAGCGTGTGGAGGTCCAGCTCGGAGGTCAAGGCTGGGATCCAGCATGGTGGTGGGGGGAGGGGGAGACGGCAGCGTGTGGAGGTCCAGCTCGGAGGTAAAGGCTGGGATCCAGCATGGTGGTGGGGGGAGGGGGAGGCGACAGCGTGTGGAGGTCCATCTCGGAGGTCAAGGCTGGGATCCAGCATGGTGGTGGAGGTGGAGGGAGACGGCAGCGTGTGGAGGTCCAGCTCGGAGGTCAAGGCTGGGATCCAGCATGGTGGTGGGGGGAGGGGGAGACGGCAGCGTGTGGAGGTCCAGCTCGGAGGTAAAGGCTGGGATCCAGCATGGTGGTGGGGGGAGGGGGAGACGGCAGCGTGTGGAGGTCCATCTCGGAGGTCAAGGCTGGGATCCAGCATGGTGGTGGAGGTGGAGGGAGACGGCAGCGTGTGGAGGTCCAGCTCGGAGGTCAAGGCTGGGATCCAGCATGGTGGTGGTGGTGGTGGGGGGAGGTGGAGACGGCAGCGTGTGGAGGTCCAGCTCAGAGGTCAAGGCTGGGATCCAGCATGGTGGTGGGGGGGAGCGGGGAGGGGGAGACGACAGCGTGTGCAGGTCCAGCTCGGAGGTCAAGGCTGGGATCCAGCGTGCTGATGGGAGGTGGAGGGAGACGGCAGCGTGTGGAGGTCCAGCTCGGAGGTCAAGGCTGGGATCCAGCGTGTTGATGGGAGGTGGAGGGAGACGACAGCGTGTGGAGGTCCAGCTCGGTGGTCAAGGCTGGGATCCAGCATGGTGGTGGGGGGAGGGGGAGACGGCAGCATGTGGAGGTCCAGCTCGGAGGTCAAGGCTGGGATCCAGCGTGCTGATGGGAGGTGGAGGGAGACGACAGCGTGTGGAGGTCCAGCTCGGGGGTCAAGGCTGGGATCCAGCATGGTAGTGGGGGGAGGGGGAGACGACAGCGTGTGGAGGTCCAGCTCGGTCAAGGCTGGGATCCAGCATGGTGGTGGAGGTGGAGGGAGACGGCAGCGTGTGGAGGTCCATCTCGGAGGTCAAGGCTGGGATCCAGCATGGTGGTGCGGGGAGGGGGAGACGGCAGCGTGTGGAGGTCCAGCTCGGAGGTCAAGGCTGGGATCCAGCATGGTGGTGGGGGGAGGGGGAGACGGCAGCGTGTGGAGGTCCAGCTCGGAGGTCAAGGCTGGGATCCAGCATGGTGGTGGGGGGAGGGGGAGACGGCAGCGTGTGGAGGTCCAGCTCGGAGGTCAAGGCTGGGATCCAGCGTGCTGATGGGAGGTGGAGGGAGACGGCAGCGTGTGGAGGTCCAGCTCGGAGATCAAGGCTGGGATCCAGCATGGTGCTGGTGGTGGTGGAGGGAGGGGGAGACAGCGTGTGGAGTTCCAGCTCGGAGGTCAAGGCTGGGATCCAGCGTGGTGGTGGTGGTGGTGGGGGGAGGTGGAGACGGCAGCGTGTGGAGGTCCAGCTCGGAGGTCAAGGCTGGGATCCAGCACGGTGGTGGGGGGAGGGGGAGACGACAGCGTGTGGTGGTCCAGCTCGGAGGTCAAGGCTGGGATCCGGCGTGGTGGTGGGGGGACGGGGAGACGGCAGCGTGTGGAGGTCCAGCTCAGTCAAGGCTGGGATCCAGCATGGTGGTGGGGGGAGGGGGAGACGGCAGCGTGTGGAGGTCCAGCTCGGAGGTCAAGGCTGGGATCCAGCATGGTGATGGAGGGAAGGGGAGACGACAGCGTGTGGAGGTCCAGCTCGGAGGTCAAGGCTGGGATCCAGCATGGTGGTAGGGGGAGGGGGAGACGGCAGCGTGTGGAGGTCCAGCTCGGAGGTCAAGGCTGGGATCCAGCATGGTGGTGGAGGGAGGGGGAGACAGCAGCGTGTGGAGGTCCAGCTCGGAGGTCAAGGCTGGGATCCAGCGTGCTGATGGGAGGTGGTGTGAGACGACAGCGTGTGGAGGTCCAGCTCAGAGGTCAAGGCTGGGATCCAGCATGGTGGTGGGGGGAGGGGGAGACGGCAACGTGTGGAGGTCCAGCTCGGAGGTCAAGGCTGGGATCCAGCGTGTTGATGGGAGGTGGAGGGAGACGACAGCGTGTGGAGGTCCAGCTCGGTGGTCAAGGCTGGGATCCAGCATGGTGGTGGGGGGAGGGGGAGACGGCAACGTGTGGAGGTCCAGCTCGAAGTTCAAGGCTGGGATCCAGCGTGGTGGTGGGGGGAGGGGGGAGGGGGGAGACGGCAACGTGTGGAGGTCCAGCTCGGAGGTCAAGGCTGGGATCCAGCGTGCTGATGGGAGGTGGAGCGAGACGACAGCGTGTGGAGGTCCAGCTCGGAGGTCAAGGTTTGGATCCAGCATGGTGGTGGGGGAAGGGGAGACGGCAGCGTGTGGAGGTCCAGCTCGGAGGTCAAGGCTGGGATCAAGCGTGCTGATGGGAGGTGGAGGGAGACGACAGCTTGTGGAGGTCCAGCTGGGGGGTCAAGGCTGGGATCCAGCATGGTGGTGGAGGGAGGGGGAGACGGCAGCGTGTGCAGGTCCAGCTCAGAGGTCAAGGCTGGGATCCAGCATGGTGGTGAGGGTAGGGGGAGACGGCAGCGTGTGGAGGTCCAGCTGGGGGGTCAAGGCTGGGATCCAGCATGGTGGTGGAGGGAGGGGGAGACGGCAGCGTGTGGAGGTCCAGCTCGGAGGTCAAGGCTGGGATCCAGCATGGTGGTGGGGGGAGGGGGAGACGGCAGCATGTGGAGGTCCAGCTCGGAGGTCAAGGCTGGGATCCAGCATGGTGGTGGAGGGAGGGGGAGACGGCAGCGTGTGGAGGTCCAGCTCAGAGGTCAAGGCTGGGATCCAGCATGGTGGTGGGGGGAGGGGGAGACGGCAGCATGTGGAGGTCCAGCTCGGAGGTCAAGGCTGGGATCCAGCATGGTGGTGGGGGGAGGGGGAGACGGCAGTGTGTGGAGGTCCAGCTCGGAGGTCAAGGCTGAGATCCAGCGTGGTGGTGGAGGGAGGGGGCGACGACGGCGTGTGGAGTTCCAGCTCGGAGGTCAAGGCTGGGATCCAGCGTGGTGGTGGTGGTGGGGGGAGGGGGAGACGGCAGTGTGTGGAGGTCCAGCTCGGAGGTCAAGGCTGGGATCCAGCATGGTGGTGGGGGGAGGGGGAGCCGACAGCGTGTGGAGGTCCAGCTCGGAGGTCAAGGCTGGGATCCAGCATGGTGGTGAGGGGAGGGGGAGACGACAGCGTGTGGAGGTCCAGCTCGGAGGTCAAGGCTGGGATCCAGCATGGTGGTGTGGGGAGGGGGAGACGGCAGCGTGTGGAGGTCCAGCTCGGAGGTCAAGTCTGGGATCCAGCATGGTGGTGGAGGGAGGGGGAGACGACAGCGTGTGGAGGTCCAGCTCGGAGGTCAAGGCTGGGATCCAGCATGGTGGTGGGGGGAAGGGGAGACGACAGCGTGTGGAGGTCCAGCTCGGAGGTCAAGGCTGGGATCCAGCGTGCTGATGGGGGGAGGGGGGAGACGGCAGCGTGTGGAGGTCCAGCTCGGAGGTCAAGGCTGGGATCCAGCATGGTGGTGGGGTCGGGGGAGACGACAGCGTGTGGAGGTCCAGCTCGGGGGTCAAGGCTGGGATCCAGCATGGTGGTGGGGTCGGGGGAGACGACAGCATGTGGAGGTCCAGCTCGGAGGTCAAGGCTGGGATCCAGCATGGTGGTGGGGTCGGGGGAGACGACAGCATGTGGAGGTCCAGCTCGGTGGTCAAGGCTGGGATCCAGCGTGCTGATGGGGGGAGGGGGAGACGACAGCGTGTGGAGGTCCAGCTCGGAGGTCAAGGCTGGGATCCAGCATGGTGGTGGAGGGAAGGGGAGACGACAGCGTGTGGAGGTCCAGCTCGGAGGTCAAGGCTGGGATCCAGCATGGTGGTGGAGGGAGGGGGAGATGACAGCGTGTGGAGGTCCAGCTCGGAGGTCAAGGCTGGGATCCAGCATGGTGGTGGTGGTGGTGGAGGGAGGGGGAGACGACAGCGTGTGGAGTTCCAGCTCGGAGGTCAAGGCTGGGATCCAGCGTGCTGATGGGGGGAGCGGGAGACGGCAGCGTGTGGAGGTCCAGCTCAGAGGTCAAGGCTGGGATCCAGCATGGTGGTGGGGGGAAGGGGAGACGGCAGCGTGTGGAGGTCCAGCTCGGAGGTCAAGGCTGGGATCCAGCATGGTGGTGGGGGGAGGGGGAGACGGCAGCGTGTGGAGGTCCAGCTCGGAGGTCAAGGCTGGGATCCAGCGTGTTGATGGGAGGTGGAGGGAGACGACAGCGTGTGGAGGTCCAGCTCGGTGGTCAAGGCTGGGATCCAGCATGGTGGTGGGGGGAGGGGGAGACGGCAGCATGTGGAGGTCCAGCTCGGAGGTCAAGGCTGGGATCCAGCGTGCTGATGGGAGGTGGAGGGAGACGACAGCGTGTGGAGGTCCAGCTCGGGGGTCAAGGCTGGGATCCAGCATGGTAGTGGGGGGAGGGGGAGACGACAGCGTGTGGAGGTCCAGCTCGGTCAAGGCTGGGATCCAGCATGGTGGTGGGGTCGGGGGAGATGACAGCGTGTGGAGGTCCATCTCGGAGGTCAAGGCTGGGATCCAGCATGGTGGTGCGGGGAGGGGGAGACGGCAGCGTGTGGAGGTCCAGCTCGGAGGTCAAGGCTGGGATCCAGCATGGTGGTGGGGGGAGGGGGAGACGGCAGCGTGTGGAGGTCCAGCTCGGAGGTCAAGGCTGGGATCCAGCATGGTGGTGGGGGGAGGGGGAGACGGCAGCGTGTGGAGGTCCAGCTCGGAGGTCAAGGCTGGGATCCAGCGTGCTGATGGGAGGTGGAGGGAGACGGCAGCGTGTGGAGGTCCAGCTCGGAGATCAAGGCTGGGATCCAGCATGGTGCTGGTGGTGGTGGAGGGAGGGGGAGACAGCGTGTGGAGTCCCAGCTCGGAGGTCAAGGCTGGGATCCAGCGTGGTGGTGGTGGTGGTGGGGGGAGGTGGAGACGGCAGCGTGTGGAGGTCCAGCTCGGAGGTCAAGGCTGGGATCCAGCATGGTGGTGGGGGGAGGGGGAGACGACAGCGTGTGGTGGTCCAGCTCGGAGGTCAAGGCTGGGATCCGGCGTGGTGGTGGGGGGACGGGGAGACGGCAGCGTGTGGAGGTCCAGCTCAGTCAAGGCTGGGATCCAGCATGGTGGTGGGGGGAGGGGGAGACGGCAGCGTGTGGAGGTCCAGCTCGGAGGTCAAGGCTGGGATCCAGCATGGTGATGGAGGGAAGGGGAGACGACAGCGTGTGGAGGTCCAGCTCGGAGGTCAAGGCTGGGATCCAGCATGGTGGTAGGGGGAGGGGGAGACGGCAGCGTGTGGAGGTCCAGCTCGGAGGTCAAGGCTGGGATCCAGCATGGTGGTGGAGGGAGGGGGAGACAGCAGCGTGTGGAGGTCCAGCTCGGAGGTCAAGGCTGGGATCCAGCGTGCTGATGGGAGGTGGTGTGAGACGACAGCGTGTGGAGGTCCAGCTCAGAGGTCAAGGCTGGGATCCAGCATGGTGGTGGGGGGAGGGGGAGACGGCAACGTGTGGAGGTCCAGCTCGGAGTTCAAGGCTGGGATCCAGCGTGGTGGTGGGGGGAGGGGGGAGGGGGGAGACGGCAACGTGTGGAGGTCCAGCTCGGAGGTCAAGGCTGGGATCCAGCGTGCTGATGGGAGGTGGAGCGAGACGACAGCGTGTGGAGGTCCAGCTCGGAGGTCAAGGTTTGGATCCAGCATGGTGGTGGGGGAAGGGGAGACGGCAGCGTGTGGAGGTCCAGCTCGGAGGTCAAGGCTGGGATCAAGCGTGCTGATGGGAGGTGGAGGGAGACGACAGCGTGTGGAGGTCCAGCTGGGGGGTCAAGGCTGGGATCCAGCATGGTGGTGAGGGTAGGGGGAGACGGCAGCGTGTGCAGGTCCAGCTCAGAGGTCAAGGCTGGGATCCAGCATGGTGGTGGAGGGAGGGGGAGACGGCAGCGTGTGCAGGTCCAGCTCAGAGGTCAAGGCTGGGATCCAGCATGGTGGTGAGGGTAGGGGGAGACGGCAGCGTGTGGAGGTCCAGCTCGGAGGTCAAGGCTGGGATCCAGCATGGTGGTGGGGGGAGGGGGAGACGGCAGCATGTGGAGGTCCAGCTCGGAGGTCAAGGCTGGGATCCAGCATGGTGGTGGAGGGAGGGGGAGACGGCAGCGTGTGGAGGTCCAGCTCAGAGGTCAAGGCTGGGATCCAGCATGGTGGTGGGGGGAGGGGGAGACGGCAGCATGTGGAGGTCCAGCTCGGAGGTCAAGGCTGGGATCCAGCATGGTGGTGGGGGGAGGGGGAGACGGCAGCGTGTGGAGGTCCAGCTCGGAGGTCAAGGCTGAGATCCAGCATGGTGGTGGGGGGAGGGGGAGACGACAGCGTGTGGAGGTCCAGCTCGGAGGTCAAGGCTGGGATCCAGCATGGTGGTGGGGGGAGGGGGAGCCGACAGCGTGTGGAGGTCCAGCTCGGAGGTCAAGGCTGGGATCCAGCATGGTGGTGAGGGGAGGGGGAGACGACAGCGTGTGGAGGTCCAGCTCGGAGGTCAAGGCTGGGATCCAGCATGGTGGTGGAGGGAGGGGGAGACGACAGCGTGTGGAGGTCCAGCTCGGAGGTCAAGGCTGGGATCCAGCATGGTGGTGGGGGGAAGGGGAGACGACAGCGTGTGGAGGTCCAGCTCGGAGGTCAAGGCTGGGATCCAGCGTGCTGATGGGGGGAGGGGGGAGACGGCAGCGTGTGGAGGTCCAGCTCGGAGATCAAGGCTGGGATCCAGCATGGTGCTGGTGGTGGTGGAGGGAGGGGGAGACAGCGTGTGGAGTTCCAGCTCGGAGGTCAAGGCTGGGATCCAGCGTGGTGGTGGTGGTGGTGGGGGGAGGTGGAGACGGCAGCGTGTGGAGGTCCAGCTCGGAGGTCAAGGCTGGGATCCAGCATGGTGGTGGGGGGAGGGGGAGACGACAGCGTGTGGTGGTCCAGCTCGGAGGTCAAGGCTGGGATCCGGCGTGGTGGTGGGGGGACGGGGAGACGGCAGCGTGTGGAGGTCCAGCTCAGTCAAGGCTGGGATCCAGCATGGTGGTGGGGGGAGGGGGAGACGGCAGCGTGTGGAGGTCCAGCTCGGAGGTCAAGGCTGGGATCCAGCATGGTGATGGAGGGAAGGGGAGACGACAGCGTGTGGAGGTCCAGCTCGGAGGTCAAGGCTGGGATCCAGCATGGTGGTAGGGGGAGGGGGAGACGGCAGCGTGTGGAGGTCCAGCTCGGAGGTCAAGGCTGGGATCCAGCATGGTGGTGGAGGGAGGGGGAGACAGCAGCGTGTGGAGGTCCAGCTCGGAGGTCAAGGCTGGGATCCAGCGTGCTGATGGGAGGTGGTGTGAGACGACAGCGTGTGGAGGTCCAGCTCAGAGGTCAAGGCTGGGATCCAGCATGGTGGTGGGGGGAGGGGGAGACGGCAACGTGTGGAGGTCCAGCTCGGAGGTCAAGGCTGGGATCCAGCGTGTTGATGGGAGGTGGAGGGAGACGACAGCGTGTGGAGGTCCAGCTCGGTGGTCAAGGCTGGGATCCAGCATGGTGGTGGGGGGAGGGGGAGACGGCAACGTGTGGAGGTCCAGCTCGGAGTTCAAGGCTGGGATCCAGCGTGGTGGTGGGGGGAGGGGGGAGGGGGGAGACGGCAACGTGTGGAGGTCCAGCTCGGAGGTCAAGGCTGGGATCCAGCGTGCTGATGGGAGGTGGAGCGAGACGACAGCGTGTGGAGGTCCAGCTCGGAGGTCAAGGTTTGGATCCAGCATGGTGGTGGGGGAAGGGGAGACGGCAGCGTGTGGAGGTCCAGCTCGGAGGTCAAGGCTGGGATCAAGCGTGCTGATGGGAGGTGGAGGGAGACGACAGCGTGTGGAGGTCCAGCTGGGGGGTCAAGGCTGGGATCCAGCATGGTGGTGGAGGGAGGGGGAGACGGCAGCGTGTGCAGGTCCAGCTCAGAGGTCAAGGCTGGGATCCAGCATGGTGGTGAGGGTAGGGGGAGACGGCAGCGTGTGGAGGTCCAGCTGGGGGGTCAAGGCTGGGATCCAGCATGGTGGTGGAGGGAGGGGGAGACGGCAGCGTGTGGAGGTCCAGCTCGGAGGTCAAGGCTGGGATCCAGCATGGTGGTGGGGGGAGGGGGAGACGGCAGCATGTGGAGGTCCAGCTCGGAGGTCAAGGCTGGGATCCAGCATGGTGGTGGAGGGAGGGGGAGACGGCAGCGTGTGGAGGTCCAGCTCAGAGGTCAAGGCTGGGATCCAGCATGGTGGTGGGGGGAGGGGGAGACGGCAGCATGTGGAGGTCCAGCTCGGAGGTCAAGGCTGGGATCCAGCATGGTGGTGGGGGGAGGGGGAGACGGCAGCGTGTGGAGGTCCAGCTCGGAGGTCAAGGCTGAGATCCAGCGTGGTGGTGGAGGGAGGGGGCGACGACGGCGTGTGGAGTTCCAGCTCGGAGGTCAAGGCTGGGATCCAGCGTGGTGGTGGTGGTGGGGGGAGGGGGAGACGGCAGTGTGTGGAGGTCCAGCTCGGAGGTCAAGGCTGGGATCCAGCATGGTGGTGGGGGGAGGGGGAGCCGACAGCGTGTGGAGGTCCAGCTCGGAGGTCAAGGCTGGGATCCAGCATGGTGGTGAGGGGAGGGGGAGACGACAGCGTGTGGAGGTCCAGCTCGGAGGTCAAGGCTGGGATCCAGCATGGTGGTGTGGGGAGGGGGAGACGGCAGCGTGTGGAGGTCCAGCTCGGAGGTCAAGTCTGGGATCCAGCATGGTGGTGGAGGGAGGGGGAGACGACAGCGTGTGGAGGTCCAGCTCGGAGGTCAAGGCTGGGATCCAGCATGGTGGTGGGGGGAAGGGGAGACGACAGCGTGTGGAGGTCCAGCTCGGAGGTCAAGGCTGGGATCCAGCGTGCTGATGGGGGGAGGGGGGAGACGGCAGCGTGTGGAGGTCCAGCTCGGAGGTCAAGGCTGGGATCCAGCATGGTGGTGGGGTCGGGGGAGACGACAGCGTGTGGAGGTCCAGCTCGGGGGTCAAGGCTGGGATCCAGCATGGTGGTGGGGTCGGGGGAGACGACAGCATGTGGAGGTCCAGCTCGGAGGTCAAGGCTGGGATCCAGCATGGTGGTGGGGTCGGGGGAGACGACAGCATGTGGAGGTCCAGCTCGGTGGTCAAGGCTGGGATCCAGCGTGCTGATGGGGGGAGGGGGAGACGACAGCGTGTGGAGGTCCAGCTCGGAGGTCAAGGCTGGGATCCAGCATGGTGGTGGAGGGAAGGGGAGACGACAGCGTGTGGAGGTCCAGCTCGGAGGTCAAGGCTGGGATCCAGCATGGTGGTGGAGGGAGGGGGAGATGACAGCGTGTGGAGGTCCAGCTCGGAGGTCAAGGCTGGGATCCAGCATGGTGGTGGTGGTGGTGGAGGGAGGGGGAGACGACAGCGTGTGGAGTTCCAGCTCGGAGGTCAAGGCTGGGATCCAGCGTGCTGATGGGGGGAGCGGGAGACGGCAGCGTGTGGAGGTCCAGCTCAGAGGTCAAGGCTGGGATCCAGCATGGTGGTGGGGGGAAGGGGAGACGGCAGCGTGTGGAGGTCCAGCTCGGAGGTCAAGGCTGGGATCCAGCATGGTGGTGGGGGGAGGGGGAGACGGCAGCGTGTGGAGGTCCAGCTCGGAGGTCAAGGCTGGGATCCAGCGTGTTGATGGGAGGTGGAGGGAGACGACAGCGTGTGGAGGTCCAGCTCGGTGGTCAAGGCTGGGATCCAGCATGGTGGTGGGGGGAGGGGGAGACGGCAGCATGTGGAGGTCCAGCTCGGAGGTCAAGGCTGGGATCCAGCGTGCTGATGGGAGGTGGAGGGAGACGACAGCGTGTGGAGGTCCAGCTCGGGGGTCAAGGCTGGGATCCAGCATGGTAGTGGGGGGAGGGGGAGACGACAGCGTGTGGAGGTCCAGCTCGGTCAAGGCTGGGATCCAGCATGGTGGTGGGGTCGGGGGAGATGACAGCGTGTGGAGGTCCATCTCGGAGGTCAAGGCTGGGATCCAGCATGGTGGTGCGGGGAGGGGGAGACGGCAGCGTGTGGAGGTCCAGCTCGGAGGTCAAGGCTGGGATCCAGCATGGTGGTGGGGGGAGGGGGAGACGGCAGCGTGTGGAGGTCCAGCTCGGAGGTCAAGGCTGGGATCCAGCATGGTGGTGGGGGGAGGGGGAGACGGCAGCGTGTGGAGGTCCAGCTCGGAGGTCAAGGCTGGGATCCAGCGTGCTGATGGGAGGTGGAGGGAGACGGCAGCGTGTGGAGGTCCAGCTCGGAGATCAAGGCTGGGATCCAGCATGGTGCTGGTGGTGGTGGAGGGAGGGGGAGACAGCGTGTGGAGTTCCAGCTCGGAGGTCAAGGCTGGGATCCAGCGTGGTGGTGGTGGTGGTGGGGGGAGGTGGAGACGGCAGCGTGTGGAGGTCCAGCTCGGAGGTCAAGGCTGGGATCCAGCATGGTGGTGGGGGGAGGGGGAGACGACAGCGTGTGGTGGTCCAGCTCGGAGGTCAAGGCTGGGATCCGGCGTGGTGGTGGGGGGACGGGGAGACGGCAGCGTGTGGAGGTCCAGCTCAGTCAAGGCTGGGATCCAGCATGGTGGTGGGGGGAGGGGGAGACGGCAGCGTGTGGAGGTCCAGCTCGGAGGTCAAGGCTGGGATCCAGCATGGTGATGGAGGGAAGGGGAGACGACAGCGTGTGGAGGTCCAGCTCGGAGGTCAAGGCTGGGATCCAGCATGGTGGTAGGGGGAGGGGGAGACGGCAGCGTGTGGAGGTCCAGCTCGGAGGTCAAGGCTGGGATCCAGCATGGTGGTGGAGGGAGGGGGAGACAGCAGCGTGTGGAGGTCCAGCTCGGAGGTCAAGGCTGGGATCCAGCGTGCTGATGGGAGGTGGTGTGAGACGACAGCGTGTGGAGGTCCAGCTCAGAGGTCAAGGCTGGGATCCAGCATGGTGGTGGGGGGAGGGGGAGACGGCAACGTGTGGAGGTCCAGCTCGGAGTTCAAGGCTGGGATCCAGCGTGGTGGTGGGGGGAGGGGGGAGGGGGGAGACGGCAACGTGTGGAGGTCCAGCTCGGAGGTCAAGGCTGGGATCCAGCGTGCTGATGGGAGGTGGAGCGAGACGACAGCGTGTGGAGGTCCAGCTCGGAGGTCAAGGTTTGGATCCAGCATGGTGGTGGGGGAAGGGGAGACGGCAGCGTGTGGAGGTCCAGCTCGGAGGTCAAGGCTGGGATCAAGCGTGCTGATGGGAGGTGGAGGGAGACGACAGCGTGTGGAGGTCCAGCTGGGGGGTCAAGGCTGGGATCCAGCATGGTGGTGGAGGGAGGGGGAGACGGCAGCGTGTGCAGGTCCAGCTCAGAGGTCAAGGCTGGGATCCAGCATGGTGGTGAGGGTAGGGGGAGACGGCAGCGTGTGGAGGTCCAGCTCGGAGGTCAAGGCTGGGATCCAGCATGGTGGTGGGGGGAGGGGGAGACGGCAGCATGTGGAGGTCCAGCTCGGAGGTCAAGGCTGGGATCCAGCATGGTGGTGGAGGGAGGGGGAGACGGCAGCGTGTGGAGGTCCAGCTCAGAGGTCAAGGCTGGGATCCAGCATGGTGGTGGGGGGAGGGGGAGACGGCAGCATGTGGAGGTCCAGCTCGGAGGTCAAGGCTGGGATCCAGCATGGTGGTGGGGGGAGGGGGAGACGGCAGCGTGTGGAGGTCCAGCTCGGAGGTCAAGGCTGAGATCCAGCGTGGTGGTGGTGGTGGGGGGAGGGGGAGACGGCAGTGTGTGGAGGTCCAGCTCGGAGGTCAAGGCTGGGATCCAGCATGGTGGTGGGGGGAGGGGGAGCCGACAGCGTGTGGAGGTCCAGCTCGGAGGTCAAGGCTGGGATCCAGCATGGTGGTGAGGGGAGGGGGAGACGACAGCGTGTGGAGGTCCAGCTCGGAGGTCAAGGCTGGGATCCAGCATGGTGGTGTGGGGAGGGGGAGACGGCAGCGTGTGGAGGTCCAGCTCGGAGGTCAAGTCTGGGATCCAGCATGGTGGTGGAGGGAGGGGGAGACGACAGCGTGTGGAGGTCCAGCTCGGAGGTCAAGGCTGGGATCCAGCATGGTGGTGGGGGGAAGGGGAGACGACAGCGTGTGGAGGTCCAGCTCGGAGGTCAAGGCTGGGATCCAGCGTGCTGATGGGGGGAGGGGGGAGACGGCAGCGTGTGGAGGTCCAGCTCGGAGGTCAAGGCTGGGATCCAGCATGGTGGTGGGGTCGGGGGAGACGACAGCGTGTGGAGGTCCAGCTCGGGGGTCAAGGCTGGGATCCAGCATGGTGGTGGGGTCGGGGGAGACGACAGCATGTGGAGGTCCAGCTCGGTGGTCAAGGCTGGGATCCAGCGTGCTGATGGGGGGAGGGGGAGACGACAGCGTGTGGAGGTCCAGCTCGGAGGTCAAGGCTGGGATCCAGCATGGTGGTGGAGGGAAGGGGAGACGACAGCGTGTGGAGGTCCAGCTCGGAGGTCAAGGCTGGGATCCAGCATGGTGGTGGAGGGAGGGGGAGATGACAGCGTGTGGAGGTCCAGCTCGGAGGTCAAGGCTGGGATCCAGCATGGTGGTGGTGGTGGTGGAGGGAGGGGGAGACGACAGCGTGTGGAGTTCCAGCTCGGAGGTCAAGGCTGGGATCCAGCGTGCTGATGGGGGGAGCGGGAGACGGCAGCGTGTGGAGGTCCAGCTCAGAGGTCAAGGCTGGGATCCAGCATGGTGGTGGGGGGAAGGGGTGACGGCAGCGTGTGGAGGTCCAGCTCGGAGGTCAAGGCTGGGATCCAGCATGGTGGTGGGGGGAGGGGGAGACGGCAGCGTGTGGAGGTCCAGCTCGGAGGTCAAGGCTGGGATCCAGCGTGTTGATGGGAGGTGGAGGGAGACGACAGCGTGTGGAGGTCCAGCTCGGTGGTCAAGGCTGGGATCCAGCATGGTGGTGGGGGGAGGGGGAGACGGCAGCATGTGGAGGTCCAGCTCGGAGGTCAAGGCTGGGATCCAGCGTGCTGATGGGAGGTGGAGGGAGACGACAGCGTGTGGAGGTCCAGCTCGGGGGTCAAGGCTGGGATCCAGCATGGTAGTGGGGGGAGGGGGAGACGACAGCGTGTGGAGGTCCAGCTCGGTCAAGGCTGGGATCCAGCATGGTGGTGGGGTCGGGGGAGATGACAGCGTGTGGAGGTCCATCTCGGAGGTCAAGGCTGGGATCCAGCATGGTGGTGCGGGGAGGGGGAGACGGCAGCGTGTGGAGGTCCAGCTCGGAGGTCAAGGCTGGGATCCAGCATGGTGGTGGGGGGAGGGGGAGACGGCAGCGTGTGGAGGTCCAGCTCGGAGGTCAAGGCTGGGATCCAGCATGGTGGTGGGGGGAGGGGGAGACGGCAGCGTGTGGAGGTCCAGCTCGGAGGTCAAGGCTGGGATCCAGCGTGCTGATGGGAGGTGGAGGGAGACGGCAGCGTGTGGAGGTCCAGCTCGGAGATCAAGGCTGGGATCCAGCATGGTGCTGGTGGTGGTGGAGGGAGGGGGAGACAGCGTGTGGAGTTCCAGCTCGGAGGTCAAGGCTGGGATCCAGCGTGGTGGTGGTGGTGGTGGGGGGAGGTGGAGACGGCAGCGTGTGGAGGTCCAGCTCGGAGGTCAAGGCTGGGATCCAGCATGGTGGTGGGGGGAGGGGGAGACGACAGCGTGTGGTGGTCCAGCTCGGAGGTCTAGGCTGGGATCCGGCGTGGTGGTGGGGGGACGGGGAGACGGCAGCGTGTGGAGGTCCAGCTCAGTCAAGGCTGGGATCCAGCATGGTGGTGGGGGGAGGGGGAGACGGCAGCGTGTGGAGGTCCAGCTCGGAGGTCAAGGCTGGGATCCAGCATGGTGATGGAGGGAAGGGGAGACGACAGCGTGTGGAGGTCCAGCTCGGAGGTCAAGGCTGGGATCCAGCATGGTGGTAGGGGGAGGGGGAGACGGCAGCGTGTGGAGGTCCAGCTCGGAGGTCAAGGCTGGGATCCAGCATGGTGGTGGAGGGAGGGGGAGACAGCAGCGTGTGGAGGTCCAGCTCGGAGGTCAAGGCTGGGATCCAGCGTGCTGATGGGAGGTGGTGTGAGACGACAGCGTGTGGAGGTCCAGCTCAGAGGTCAAGGCTGGGATCCAGCATGGTGGTGGGGGGAGGGGGAGACGGCAACGTGTGGAGGTCCAGCTCGGAGTTCAAGGCTGGGATCCAGCGTGGTGGTGGGGGGAGGGGGGAGGGGGGAGACGGCAACGTGTGGAGGTCCAGCTCGGAGGTCAAGGCTGGGATCCAGCGTGCTGATGGGAGGTGGAGCGAGACGACAGCGTGTGGAGGTCCAGCTCGGAGGTCAAGGTTTGGATCCAGCATGGTGGTGGGGGAAGGGGAGACGGCAGCGTGTGGAGGTCCAGCTCGGAGGTCAAGGCTGGGATCAAGCGTGCTGATGGGAGGTGGAGGGAGACGACAGCGTGTGGAGGTCCAGCTGGGGGGTCAAGGCTGGGATCCAGCATGGTGGTGGAGGGAGGGGGAGACGGCAGCGTGTGCAGGTCCAGCTCAGAGGTCAAGGCTGGGATCCAGCATGGTGGTGAGGGTAGGGGGAGACGGCAGCGTGTGGAGGTCCAGCTCGGAGGTCAAGGCTGGGATCCAGCATGGTGGTGGGGGGAGGGGGAGACGGCAGCATGTGGAGGTCCAGCTCGGAGGTCAAGGCTGGGATCCAGCATGGTGGTGGAGGGAGGGGGAGACGGCAGCGTGTGGAGGTCCAGCTCAGAGGTCAAGGCTGGGATCCAGCATGGTGGTGGGGGGAGGGGGAGACGGCAGCATGTGGAGGTCCAGCTCGGAGGTCAAGGCTGGGATCCAGCATGGTGGTGGGGGGAGGGGGAGACGGCAGCGTGTGGAGGTCCAGCTCGGAGGTCAAGGCTGAGATCCAGCGTGGTGGTGGTGGTGGGGGGAGGGGGATACGGCAGTGTGTGGAGGTCCAGCTCGGAGGTCAAGGCTGGGATCCAGCATGGTGGTGGGGGGAGGGGGAGCCGACAGCGTGTGGAGGTCCAGCTCGGAGGTCAAGGCTGGGATCCAGCATGGTGGTGAGGGGAGGGGGAGACGACAGCGTGTGGAGGTCCAGCTCGGAGGTCAAGGCTGGGATCCAGCATGGTGGTGTGGGGAGGGGGAGACGGCAGCGTGTGGAGGTCCAGCTCGGAGGTCAAGTCTGGGATCCAGCATGGTGGTGGAGGGAGGGGGAGACGACAGCGTGTGGAGGTCCAGCTCGGAGGTCAAGGCTGGGATCCAGCATGGTGGTGGGGGGAAGGGGAGACGACAGCGTGTGGAGGTCCAGCTCGGAGGTCAAGGCTGGGATCCAGCGTGCTGATGGGGGGAGGGGGGAGACGGCAGCGTGTGGAGGTCCATCTCGGAGGTCAAGGCTGGGATCCAGCATGGTGGTGGGGTCGGGGGAGACGACAGCGTGTGGAGGTCCAGCTCGGGGGTCAAGGCTGGGATCCAGCATGGTGGTGTGGGGAGGGGGAGACGACAGCGTGTGGAGGTCCAGCTCGGGGGTCAAGGCTGGGATCCAGCATGGTGGTGGGGTCGGGGGAGACGACAGCATGTGGAGGTCCAGCTCGGTGGTCAAGGCTGGGATCCAGCGTGCTGATGGGGGGAGGGGGAGACGACAGCGTGTGGAGGTCCAGCTCGGAGGTCAAGGCTGGGATCCAGCATGGTGGTGGAGGGAAGGGGAGACGACAGCGTGTGGAGGTCCAGCTCGGAGGTCAAGGCTGGGATCCAGCATGGTGGTAGGGGGAGGGGGAGACGACAGCGTGTGGAGTTCCAGCTCGGAGGTCAAGGCTGGGATCCAGCGTGCTGATGGGGGGAGCGGGAGACGGCAGCGTGTGGAGGTCCAGCTCAAGGCCGGAGTCTCTGAGGGGGTGTCCATGGCCGGAGGAACCCGCGTTGGCGGTACTGGAGCCAGTCCAGTGCCGTGAGTGGCAGCGGGGGTCGCGATTGGAGATTCAGGAGTGTTGGCGTCGGAGCCGACGGGCTCTGGGGTCCGCAGATGGGCGATTTTGCGGTGTTTGACGGACGAAACAAAGTGAAAAAAACGACGATTGCATGCATGAATCCGACGAAGGATGAAGTAGCGAGTGGGTGCACGACACACGGCGAAGAATGTGTCCCGGAGGTACGAGGAAAGGGAGGCCAGGTATCTCCTCGTCGCAGAGGTGGTCGCTCTCACAGCCCGGCGGGAGAAGCAGCGGGAGCCAGAGTCCATTACAGGTGAGTACCTGTGATCCTCCGAAGGTCCAAATCGGGAGGCTTGGAAACACGCACCAAGGAAGGATATGTGACTATAATACCGGGTCTGGGTTGGCGTGTGGTCCAAAAGTTTCAGGGCCGAAGAAATAGTGGGTTGGGAGCAGAGAGAGAGGCTCTCGCTGAACTCCCGTCGGAGAGAAGATCTGAACTTCAGTGTAGGCATCACTGGAAGAGGCTTCGCGGTAGTGAATTCAAAGGCAACACGAGTGAATCTGCAGATGCTGGAAATAAATAAAAACACAAAATGCTGGCAGAATTCAGCAGGCCCGACAGCATCTATGGGAGGAGGTAGTGACGACGTCTCAGGCCGAAACCCTGTCGGGCCTGCTGAGTTCAGCCAGCATTTTGTGTTTTTACAATATCTCCAGCGCCATTTTCTATTGATTTTGTATCTACCCTTAACTCTCTTTTACCCTTTATATACTTAAAAAAGCTTTTTGTATCTTCTTTGATATTAGTTGCCAGCTTCCTTTCATATTTCGTCTTTTCCTTCCTAATGAGCTTCTGAGTTTCCCTCTGCAAGTTTTTAAAAGCTTCCCAGTCCTCCATCTTCCCACTAGCTTTGGCTTCCTTGTATGCCCTCTCTTTTGCTTTTACTTTGGCTCTGACGGTGGTGTCCTTCTTCCATTCAAAAATTTCTTCTTATTTGGAATAAGAATTTTTTTTAAAATGACATTTATTTGGAAGTGTCTTGCACTTTCCTCACTTTTCGCAGAAACCCCAGCCATTTCTGCTCTGCTGTCCTTGCTACTGTCTCTTTCCAGTCACCTTGACCAGTTCCCCTTTTATGCTATTATAATTTCATTTATTCCACTGAAATACTGACACATCGGAATTGAGTTTCTCCTTCTCAAACTTCAAAGTAATCTAAGGGTTCCTTAAGCTCTCCTATCACCTCTGCATCATTGCATAACACCCAATCCAGCTGTGGTGAACTACATATACCTGTCTGGACACGCCCCTCTGCTGACTGCTCCTATGGCTCCTCCCACATACCCCTGCATAAAGGCGATTGGAGGCACTGCTCCTTCCTCAGTCTCCAGGATGTTGTGTGGTGGTCTCCTGCTGCTGATTATGGTCTCTTGAAGCTAATAAAAGCCTATCGTTCACCTCCCGTCTCCGAGAGTTATTGATGGTGCATCACCAGCACAGCCGATCCACTAGTGGGCTCAACAATGAGTTGTTCTAAAAAGCTGTCCCTTAGACATTCTACAAATTCTGTCTTGAGGTCCAGTACTGGCCTGGTTTTCCCAAACCACTTTCATGTTAAAATCCCGAACGATTATCATGACATTGCCCTTCCGACACACCTTTTCTATCTCCTGCTGTAATTTGTAATCCACATCCCGGCTTCTGTTTGAAGACCTGTATACAACTGCCATTAGGGTCCTTTTACCCTTGTCATTTCTTAACTCAACCCATAGAGACTCTACACCTGCTGATCCTATATCATCCCTTTCTATTGATTTAATATTATTTCTTATACACAGGGCCACGCCACCCCCTCTGCCTACTAACCTATCCTTTTGATACACCCTGTATCCTTGAATGATCAGCTCCCAATGGCGGCCAACCCTTAGCCAAAATCATACTTGCCAATCTGTAGCTGAATTTCAAGATCGTCCATATGCTGTGTAACACTTTCAGTCCAGTATTTGTTGCTTTCTGTTTTAACTACACCATGCTTCTATTGCCCTGTAACTCAACCCACTGGCTGTGATTAAGCCTCATCTTCTGCCTGTCATTTCTATCATCTCGGTTGCATGCCATCTTTGATTTATTTCTGTTTTCCCCTTTCTCAGCCCTATCACTCCGGTTCCCATCCCCCCGCCAAATTAGTTTAAATCCTCCCTAACATCTCTATTAAACATGCCTGCTAGGTTATCGGACCCGTCCTCTTTGTACCTCCCCCAGAAGAGACCCCAATGATCGAGGGACCAGAAGCCCTGCCCCCTACACCAGTCTCTCAGCCACGCATTAATATGCCTAATCATGCTATTCTTGCACTTGGTAGCACGTGGCACAGGCAGCAATCCTGTGATTATTACCATGGAGGTCCTGCTTTTTAGCTTCCTACCCAGCTCCCTGAATTCCCTCTTTGGGACCTCCTCCATTTTTTTCCTCCCATTTGCCCATGTGTGGCAAATATGTGGAAAATGTGTGGCAAATATGTGGAAAATGTGTGGCACATTTTCCATCTTAATGACGCCTTTCCTATAACAGGATGGCCAAAACTGTACACAATACTCCAGGAGTCGTCAGACCAACAGCTTGTACGCTGGAACATAACATTCCAACTCATGCTCAGTGCCCGGCCTGATGAAGGCCAGAGGGTCAGACACTTACTTCAACAGCCTGCTTTCAGGGTGTACTTGGACCCCTAGGTCCCTCTGTTCTACAACGTTTCCCAGGACCCTCCTATTGATTAGGGTCTGACTTCCTAAAATACAGCACCAATCCGCATTGAAAGCAAACTTCTGTTCCTTGGCTCACTTGATCAAGATCCCCCAGTAATTTTTGATAACTTTCTTTACTCTCTACACCATCTATTTTAGTATCGTCCACAAACTTACTAAACACTCCTATAATTCTCATCCAAATTGTTTATATGGATGACATGTAACGATGGGCTCAGCTCGAATATAAAACTAAGGGAAAAGCAAAGAACTATGTACATAAAAACAATTCGAGGATGTTGGAGAGCAGAACAAACAGCAAAAGATGACAGACGGTCCAACCAGGAAGGAAATGTTAGAGTGTGAGATAAAATCAGCTAGAAATACAAACACAACAAAAGCTCCTATTGACATTTATAAAATTGTTAACAAGTGCTGGTCCGGTGAACTAATAGGAAACCAGAAGTTAGCAGATGAATCAAGTAAGAATTTTGCCCGAGTCTTCACTTAACAGGTTACAAGGTTACAAGTAACATCCCAGAAGAAGCTAGTGCAGGCATGGGCAAACTACGGCCCGCGGGCCATATGCGGCCCGTTAAGCTTTTTAATCCGGCCCGCAGAACTTGATGAAATTATATTAATAAACCTTGTTAACGTTTTTTCCCCACAATTCTGGCGTTTTCCCAATAGATGACGCACTCTATATACATTGACCTTTGTTGAGGTGCAGCGTATTACTCCACATTTGCGCTTTACTCTTTGTTCAGCTTGACCTATTTGTGTGAACAGGCGTTCAGCGTCATGAACATCAACAAAGCCAGCCACAGATCCAAGTTAACTGACCAACACCTCAGATCCATCCTGAGAATCGCCACAACAAAACTAAATCCAGACTTTGATGCGCTGGCTAAAAAGGGAGACCAACAACACTGTTCCCACTGAAATTAAAAATAAGTTTCTTCGTTGTGTTATGTAAAAAATGCATTTGAAAATATTTTTTTCAATAAGCCTTACATGTTACATGTCATTTCTGTTAAGTGATGGACATGAGTAGTGCGCAGGTGCACGTACATTCTCAAAATAAAAAATGCGCTCCAGATCAAATAACGCGCTCCGCATACTGGCGCGCTGTCACTGTTCTGTCATTGTGCTGGTCGTTGTTGAGTTTTGGCACAGGGGACAATTGAATAAAAAGGAGCAGGACAAGTAGACCTGCATCTCCTACCGTTTTTGAAATAAAGACAGGCAGGAGGAGAGTGATGATGATAATATCTTGAAGGATAACAGAATTTTCAGTGCTTTAAAATAATAACTGTTACTATTAAAAAAAAGCTGTATTTTATTCATTTAATTTTCAGTGTTTTAAAAGTCATTTCAATAAATAGCTAAATACCATGGGACTTCAAAGACAGATATTTTGTTGTAATGCATTTGTTCATTTTCAATTGAAATTAAAGCACATGTTTTCTACATATCCCATGATATTTTATTTTCTCTTATGAGGTGTATTACCAAAACACTCCATCCATCTGCTCCTGGTCCGGCCCCCCCTGTCAAATTTTAGAACCCTTTGTGGCCCACAAGTCAAAAAGTTTGCCCACCCCTGAGCTAGTGATTAGGAACTAGGAGGAGGAGAGAAGGAGGGAGCTCAGGAGATTGGCAAATCTGAAGGCAGTGGCGCTGAGCGAATTGTTGGACTAACGGCTGGTGGGTCCTTGGCTTCTGTTGGACTTTGTCCCAGGGTCTGAGAAGTGGTGAGGGAGGAAGTTGGTGCACTGGTTTTGATTCTTAGAATTCCTGAGATTTTGGAAAGGTTCCATTAGACTGAAAAATGTTAAAATTAATTCCATTGTTCAAAAGGGAGGGAGGGAAAAAGCAGGCCCATGAGCTGAATATTAGGCTTTGGGAAACACTCAAAGGGATCATAAAATATGGAAAAAGGCAGCATTGACATGGTTTGCAAAAGCAAATCTTGTTAGAATCATGAAGTCCTTTGGTGTGTCAAAATTGGGAGGACAAAGATTTAGCATATGGGATAAAAACTTTAGAGGAGATCTGAGGAACAAATTCTTACCCCAGAAAGATCTTGGAAGCTGGAATGTCTGCCTGACGGTGGGGAGGGACAGATTCTCACAATATCTAAGAAGTACCCAGATGAGGGTTTGATATGCTGTGGCAGGGAAGGCTAAGGACCACATCCTGGTAATTGAGATGAATATACTTGATGGGTGGCATGGGCACAGTTCTACACTAATTCCAGATCATGGTATTTGCCTTCTGTGCCATGGCATTTCAAGAGTTTGACTAAATTACCCAACAAATCAGTTCTCAGTTCTGGTCGCCTCACTACAGGAAGGATGTGGAAGCCATAGAAAGGGTGCAGAGGAGATTTACAAAAATGTTGCCTGGATTGGGGAGCATGCCTTATGAAAATAGGTTGAGTGAACTTGGCCTTTTCTCCTTGGAGCGACGGAGGATGACCTGATTGAGGTGTATAGGATGATGAGAGGCATTGATCATGTGGATAGTCAGAGGCTTTTTCCCAGGGCTGAAATGGCTGCCACACGAGGACACAGGTTTAAGGTGCTGGGGAGTAGGTACAGAGATGTCAGGGATAAGTTTTTTATGCAGAGAGTGGTGAGTGGGTAGAATGGGCTGCCGGTGACGGTGGTGGAGGCGGATACGATAGGTATGTGGAGCTTAGTAAAATAGAGGGCTATAGGTAAGCCTAGTAATTTCTAAGGTAGGGACATGTTCGGCACAATTTTGTGGGCCGAAGGGCCTGTATTGTGCTGTAGGTTTTCTGTGTTTCTACGTAAATTGTCTCTGGCAAGTCTTCTCTGGATGATAGAAAACGTGACACTTTTTAGTTCTAGGAGGGAAGCAGGAGGAAGCCAAGTAATTATAGGCTGGTTAGTCTAGTGTCAGTGCTCAGAATTACCCTCGCCTTGGAGATGGAGGTATTGTCAGTGTGGCTTAGACAAACAGAAATTCCGCTGACTGATCTGAATGTTTCAAAGACATGACTAAATGTAGCAGTGAGACAGTGTAGTTGGTACAGTCTACACGGACCTTAGTGAGGCTCTTGACAAGGTCCCACATGGGAGAAGAGTGAGAGGTTACTGAGGGGTAGAGCTACAATCAGATCAGCCAAATTCACATCAAAAGCAAAGCAAAGGATGGTTCATCTTGCTCCTAATCCATGCGCCTGTAATTCCTTAACTGTCTTTGGGAAAGATACCTCAAAGATTAAATCTTGGTAGCAAGAGGTGAACAAATGAACGAATCAAAATTATAAAATTCAATCTCCATGACGATTCTTCACATCAACAGCTGACTTGTCCTTGGTTTGCTTTTGCACAGAAACACATTTCACATTTCACTGCTGTTTAAAGTAAGCGATTGCTTAGCAACAATAATGAGCCGATCTGGCCATAAGAATGACATAGTCCCTTATTTTGAATACAATGCACCTAGTGTTGCTGCATACAGAACCAGCAGTGGATAAACTTCGACATACTGTATATCAAACGCTTCGACTACAGAGAGCAGAGAATACTTGTGTCACATCATCTCTAGAGGAACAAACACCGAAGGCAGTGAAGTCTGTATCTTGTCCAGGTCTCCTCAACAGAGAGCAGACGGAATTAATCTTAAATTCAAAAGTTAGAGCCAAGTGTACTCGTGTAGGGAGGGTCAGCTGATGGTTCGGGACAGGTTCAATCTTCCTGGTTCTTGGTTACGTGGCCCTGAGGGATGGGAGGGTGTTGAGGGGAGTCAGGGATGAAGTTGGGGGAGGGCTGGTGAGAGGCTGAAGTGGGGTGGAGGAATGGGAGTAGGAGATGTAGAGGAGGGAGGGGGAGTGGCATGGTATGGTGAATGAGTAGGAGTAAGCTGTCCAATCCAAAGGGCCTGGAAACTTAGGCTCTCCCGATCCCAGACAGACCACAGGCTACCCTTGTCTCCCCTCTCAGTCCTGATGTGAAGTTCCATCCCGAAATGTCATCAATTCCTTTCCCTCAACAGATGCTGCTCAACCTGCTGAGTTCATCCAGCAGACTGTCTTTCACTCCAGACTGAACATCTGCAGCCTCTCCTGTCCCCGACCCCGGAATGGGTCCAGTGAACCTTCACTTCACTCCTTCTCTGGTGTTTGTATCATTCTGTGGTTAAGGAGACTGAAAATCTTGGCAATCATCCAACTGAGGACTCATCAAGACCATGTATAATTTCAGCAAGATGCCTTTATCCTTGTTCACAAATACTCTTGCAATAAAGAACATGGTGCTGAAGGCATCGGAGTGACATGCACTGAAGGACGGGAAGATGTAACATCAACATCTAAAACATTTGTAATTCAGTCTTGTCCACCTGTACTGTGAAAGGGAGCAGGACAGTGTGATCAGTCTGTGTTGATACGGGGTTTTGGGGAGACCACGGGTCAGTAGGATTGAAACAGAGCTGTAGGAATGATACAGGGATATGAGGAGAGAGCTGGGCACTGAAATTACTGTGGGATTTATTCAGGTCTGTGGGCAGAGAGTGGTCAGTGGGATTAGTGTGGGATTGATACAGGCTGTGGGGAGAGTGGGTCTGGGATTAGTGTGGGATTGATACAGGCTGGGGCGAGAGTGGAGCAGAGGGATTAGTGTGGGATTGTTAGGGGCTGTGGGGAGAGAGTGAGGCAGTGGGATTAGTGTGGGATTGATACAGACTGTGGGAGAGAGTGGGTCAGTGGGATTAGTGTGGGATTGATACAGGCTGTGGGGAGAGAGTGGGGCAGTAGGATTGGTGTGGGATTGTTAGGGGCTGTGGGGAGACAGTGGGATTAGTGTGGGATTGTTAGGGGCTGTGGGGAGACAGTGGGGCAGTGGGATTAGTGTGGGATTGATACAGACTAGGAGAGAGTGGGTCAGTGGGATTAGTGTGGGATTGATACAGGCTGTGGGAAGAGTGGGGCAGTGGGATTGGTGTGGGATTGTTAGGGGCTGTGGGGAGAGAGTGGAGCAGAGGGATTAGTGTGGGATTGATAGGAGCTGTGGGGAGAGTGTGGAGCAGAGAGATTAGTGTGGGATTATTAGGAGCTGTGGGGAGAGAGTGGAGCAGAGGGATTAGTGTGGGATTCTTAGGAGCTGTGGGGAGAGAGTGGGGCAATAGGATTAGTGTGGGATTGATACAGACGGTGGGGAGAGTGGGGCAGTGGGATTAGTGTGGGATTGTTAGGGGCTGTGGGGAGAGAGTGGGGCAATAGGTTTAGTGTGGGATTGATACAGAGTGGGAAGAGAGTGGGGCAGTGGGATTAGTGTGGGATTGGTAGGGGCTGTGGGGAGAGAGTGGGGCAGTGGCATTAGTGTGGGATTGATACAGGCTGTGGGGAGTGTGGAGCAGTGGGATTAGTGTCGGATTGTTAGGAGCTGTGGGGAGAGACTGAGGCAGTGGGATTAGTGTGGGATTGGTAGGAGCTGTGGAGAGAGAGTGGAGCAGAGGGATTAGTGTTCGATTGTTAGGAGCTGTGGGGAGAGAGTGAGGCAGTGGGATTAGTGTGGGATTATTAGGAGCTGTGGGGAGAGAGTGGAGCAGAGGGATTAGTGTTCGATTGTTAGGAGCTGTGGGGAGAGAGTGAGGCAGTGGGATTAGTGTGGGATTATTAGGAGCTGTGGGGAGAGAGTGCAGCAGAGGGATTAGTGTGGGATTGATACAGGCTGTGGGGAGAGAGTGGGGCAATAGGATTAGTGTGGGATTGTTACCGGCTGTCAGGGATTGGGGCAGCGGGATTAGTGTGAGATTGTTAGGGGCTGTGGGGAGAGAGTGGGATTGATACAGGCTGTGGGGAGAGAGTGCAGCAGAGGGATTAATGTGGGATTGATACAGGCTGGGGCGAGAGTGGAGCAGAGGGATTAGTGTGGGATTGTTAGGGGCTGTGGGGAGAGAGTGAGGCAGTGGGATTAGTGTGGGATTGATACAGACTAGGAGAGAGTGGGTCAGTGGGATTAGTGTGGGATTGATACAGGCTGTGGGAAGAGTGGGGCAGTGGGATTGGTGTGGGATTGTTAGGGGCTGTGGGGAGAGAGTGGAGCAGAGGGATTAGTGTGGGATTGATAGGAGCTGTGGGGAGAGTGTGGAGCAGAGAGATTAGTGTGGGATTATTAGGAGCTGTGGGGAGAGAGTGGAGCAGAGGGATTAGTGTGGGATTCTTAGGAGCTGTGGGGAGAGAGTGGGGCAATAGGATTAGTGTGGGATTGATACAGACGGTGGGGAGAGTGGGGCAGTGGGATTAGTGTGGGATTGTTAGGGGCTGTGGGGAGAGAGTGGGGCAATAGGTTTAGTGTGGGATTGATACAGAGTGGGAAGAGAGTGGGGCAGTGGGATTAGTGTGGGATTGGTAGGGGCTGTGGGGAGAGAGTGGGGCAGTGGCATTAGTGTGGGATTGATACAGGCTGTGGGGAGTGTGGAGCAGTGGGATTAGTGTCGGATTGTTAGGAGCTGTGGGGAGAGACTGAGGCAGTGGGATTAGTGTGGGATTGGTAGGAGCTGTGGAGAGAGAGTGGAGCAGAGGGATTAGTGTTCGATTGTTAGGAGCTGTGGGGAGAGAGTGAGGCAGTGGGATTAGTGTGGGATTATTAGGAGCTGTGGGGAGAGAGTGGAGCAGAGGGATTAGTGTTCGATTGTTAGGAGCTGTGGGGAGAGAGTGAGGCAGTGGGATTAGTGTGGGATTATTAGGAGCTGTGGGGAGAGAGTGCAGCAGAGGGATTAGTGTGGGATTGATACAGGCTGTGGGGAGAGAGTGGGGCAATAGGATTAGTGTGGGATTGTTACCGGCTGTTGGGGATTGGGGCAGCGGGATTAGTGTGAGATTGTTAGGGGCTGTGGGGAGAGAGTGGGATTGATACAGGCTGTGGGGAGAGAGTGGGGTAGTGGCATTAGTGTGGGATTGATACAGGCTGTGGGGAGAGAGTGGGATTGATATAGGCTGTGGGGAGAGAGTGGGGCAGTAGGATTAGTGTGGGATTGATACAGGCTGTGGGGAGAGAGTGGGGCAGACGGATTAATGTGGGATTGTTAGGGGCTGTGGGGAGAGTTTGGGGCAGTAGGATTAGTGTGGGATTGATACAGGCTGTGGGCAGAGTGGGGCAGTGGGATTGTTAGGGGCTGTGGGGAGAGAGTGGGGCAGAGGGATTACTGTGGAATTGTTAGGGGCTGTGGGGAGAGAGTGGGGTAGTAGGATTAGTGTCGGATTGTTAGGGGCTGTGAGGAGAGAGTGGGGCAGTAGGATTAGAGTGGGTTTGTTAAGGACTGTAGGGAGAGAGTGGGGCAGTAGGATTAGTGTGGGATTGATACAGGCTGTGGGGAGAGTGTGGAGCAGTGGGATTAGTGTTCGATTGTTAGCTGTGGGGAGAGAGTGAGGCAGTGGGATTAGTGTGGGATTATTAGGAGCTGTGGGGAGAGTGGGGCAGACGGATTAATGTGGGATTGTTAGGGGCTGTGGGGAGAGAGTGGGGCAGACGGATTAATGTGGGATTGTTAGGGGCTGTGAGGAGAGAGTGGGGCAATAGGATTAGTGTGGGTTTGTTAGGGGCTGTGGGGAGAGAGTGGGGTAGTAGGATTCATGTGGGTTTGTTAGGGGCTGTGGGGAGAGAGTGGGGCAGTGGGATTGTTAGGGGCTGTGGGGAGAGAGTGGGTCAGTGGGATTAGTGTGGAATGGATACAGGCTGTGGGGAGAGTGGGGCAGAGGGATTACTGTGGAATTGTTAGGGGCTGTGGGGAGACAGTGGGGCAGTGGGATTAGTGTGGGATTGTTAGGGGCTGTGGGGAGAGAGTGGAGCAGAGGGATTAGTGTGGGATTGATAGGAGCTGTGGGGAGAGTGTGGAGCAGAGGGATTAGTGTGGGATTGTTAGGAGCTGTGGGGAGAGAGTGGGGCAATAGGATTAGTGTGGGATTGATATAGGCTGTGGGGAGAGTGGGGCAGTGGGATTAGTGTGGGATTGTTAGGGGCTGTGGGGAGAGTGTGGAGCAGTGGGGTTAGTGTCGGATTGTTAGGAGCTGTGGGGAGAGACTGAGGCAGTGGGATTAGTGTGGGATTGTTAGGAGCTGTGGAGAGAGAGTGGAGCAGAGGGATTAGTGTTCGATTGTTAGGAGCTGTGGGGAGAGAGTGAGGCAGTGGGATTAGTGTGGGATTATTAGGAGCTGTGGGGAGAGAGTGGAGCAGAGGGATTAGTGTGGGATTGATACAGGCTGTGGGGAGAGAGTGGGGCAATAGGATTAGTGTGGGATTGTTACCGGCTGTGGGGGATTGGGGCAGCGGGATTAGTGTGAGATTGTTAGGGGCTGTGGGGAGAGAGTGGAGCAGAGGGATTAGTGTGGGATTGATACAGGCTGTGGGGAGAGAGTGGGGCAGACGGATTAATGTGGGATTGTTAGGGGCTGTGAGGAGAGAGTGGGGCAATAGGATTAGTGTGGGTTTGTTAGGGGCTGTGGGGAGAGTTTGGGGCAGTGGGATTGTTAGGGGCTGTGGGGAGAGAGTGGGGCAGAGGGATTACTGTGGAATTGTTAGGGGCTGTGGGGAGAGAGTGGGGCAGTAGGATTAGTGTCGGATTGTTAGGGGCTGTGGGGAGAGAGTGGAGCAGTGGGATTAGTGTGGGATTGTTAGGGGCTGTGAGGAGAGAGTGGGGCAGTAGAATTAGAGTGGGTTTGTTAGGGACTGTGGGGAGAGAGTGGGGCAGTAGGATTAGTGTGGGATTGATACAGGCTGTGGGCAGAGTGGGGCAGTGGGATTAATATGGGATTGTTAGGGGCTGTGGGGAGAGAGTGGAGCAGAGGGATTCCTGTGGAATTTTTAGGCGCTGTGGGGAGAGAGTGGGGCAGTAGGATTAGTGTGGGATTGTTGGGGGCTGTGGGGAGAGTGTGGAGCAGTGGGATTGTTAGGGGCTGTGGGGAGAGAGTGGGGCAGAGGGATTACTGTGGAATTGTTAGGGGCTCTGAGGAGAGAGTGGGGCAGTAGGATTAGTGTCGGATTGTTGGGGGCTGTGGGGAGAGTGTGGAGCAGTGGGATTGTTAGGGGCTGTGGGGAGAGAGTGGGGCAGAGGGATTACTGTGGAATTGTTAGGGGCTCTGAGGAGAGAGTGGGGCAGTAGGATTAGTGTCGGATTGTTGGGGGCTGTGGGGAGAGTGTGGAGCAGTGGGATTGTTAGGGGCTGTGGGGAGTGAGTGGGGCAGAGGGATTACTGTGGAATTGTTAGGGGCTGTGGGGAGAGAGTGGGGCAGTAGGATTAGTGTCGGATTGTTAGGGGCTGTGGGGAGAGTGTGGGGCAGTAGGATTAGTGTCAGATTGTTAGGGGCTGTGGGGAGAGAGTGGGGCAATAGGTTTAGTGTGGGATTGATACAGAGTGGGAAGAGAGTGGGGCAGTGGGATTAGTGTGGGATTGGTAGGGGCTGTGGGGAGAGAGTGGGGCAGTGGCATTAGTGTGGGATTGATACAGGCTGTGGGGAGTGTGGAGCAGTGGGATTAGTGTGGGATTGTTAGGGGCTGTGAGGAGAGAGTGGGGCAGTAGAATTAGAGTGGGTTTGTTAGGGACTGTGGGGAGAGAGTGGGGCAGTAGGATTAGTGTGGGATTGATACAGGCTGTGGGCAGAGTGGGGCAGTGGGATTAATATGGGATTGTTAGGGGCTGTGGGGAGAGAGTGGAGCAGAGGGATTCCTGTGGAATTTTTAGGCGCTGTGGGGAGAGAGTGGGGCAGTAGGATTAGTGTGGGATTGTTGGTGGCTGTGGGGAGAGTGTGGAGCAGTGGGATTGTTAGGGGCTGTGGGGAGAGAGTGGGGCAGAGGGATTACTGTGGAATTGTTAGGGGCTCTGAGGAGAGAGTGGGGCAGTAGGATTAGTGTCGGATTGTTGGGGGCTGTGGGGAGAGTGTGGAGCAGTGGGATTGTTAGGGGCTGTGGGGAGAGAGTGGGGCAGAGGGATTACTGTGGAATTGTTAGGGGCTCTGAGGAGAGAGTGGGGCAGTAGGATTAGTGTCGGATTGTTGGGGGCTGTGGGGAGAGTGTGGAGCAGTGGGATTGTTAGGGGCTGTGGGGAGTGAGTGGGGCAGAGGGATTACTGTGGAATTGTTAGGGGCTGTGGGGAGAGAGTGGGGCAGTAGGATTAGTGTCGGATTGTTAGGGGCTGTGGGGAGAGTGTGGGGCAGTAGGATTAGTGTCAGATTGTTAGGGGCTGTGGGGAGAGAGTGGGGCAGTAGGATTACTGTGGAATTGTTAGGGGCTGTGGTGAGAGACTGAGGCAGTGGGATTAGTGTGGGATTGATACAGGCTGTGGGCAGAGTGGGGCAGTGGGATTGTTAGGGGCCATGGGGAGAGAGTGGGGCAGAGGGATTACTGTGGAATTGTTAGGGGCTGTGGGGAGAGAGTGGGGCAGTAGGATTAGTGTGGGATTGTTAGGGGCTGTGGGGAGAGAGTGGAGCAGAGGGATTAGTGTGGAATGGATACAGGCTGTGGGGAGGGAGTGGGGCAGAGGGGTTACTGTGGAATTGTTAGGGGCTGTGGGGAGAGAGTGGAGCAGAGGGATTAGTGTGGAATGGATACAGGCTGTGGGGAGCGAGTGGGGCAGAGGGGTTACTGTGGGATTGTTAGGGGCTGTGGGGAGAGAGTGGGGCAGTGGGATTAGTGTGGGATTGATAGGGGCTGTGGGGAGAGAGTGGAGCAGAGGGATTGTTAGGGGCTGTGGGGAGAGAGTGGGGCAGTGGGATTAGTGCCAGATTGTTCGGGGCTGTGGGGAGAGAGTGGAGCAGAGGGATTAGTGTTGGATTGTTAGGTGCTGTGGGGAGAGAGTGAGGCAGTGGGATTAGTGTGGGATTGATACAGGCTGTGGGGAGAGAGTGGGGCAATAGGATTAGTGTGGGATTGTTACCGGCTGTCAGGGATTGGGGCAGCGGGATTAGTGTGAGATTGTTAGGGGCTGTGGGGAGAGAGTGGGATTGATACAGGCTGTGGGGAGAGAGTGCAGCAGAGGGATTAATGTGGGATTGATACAGGCTGGGGCGAGAGTGGAGCAGAGGGATTAGTGTGGGATTGTTAGGGGCTGTGGGGAGAGAGTGAGGCAGTGGGATTAGTGTGGGATTGATACAGACTAGGAGAGAGTGGGTCAGTGGGATTAGTGTGGGATTGATACAGGCTGTGGGAAGAGTGGGGCAGTGGGATTGGTGTGGGATTGTTAGGGGCTGTGGGGAGAGAGTGGAGCAGAGGGATTAGTGTGGGATTGATAGGAGCTGTGGGGAGAGTGTGGAGCAGAGAGATTAGTGTGGGATTATTAGGAGCTGTGGGGAGAGAGTGGAGCAGAGGGATTATTGTGGGATTCTTAGGAGCTGTGGGGAGAGAGTGGGGCAATAGGATTAGTGTGGGATTGATACAGACGGTGGGGAGAGTGGGGCAGTGGGATTAGTGTGGGATTGTTAGGGGCTGTGGGGAGAGAGTGGGGCAATAGGTTTAGTGTGGGATTGATACAGAGTGGGAAGAGAGTGGGGCAGTGGGATTAGTGTGGGATTGGTAGGGGCTGTGGGGAGAGAGTGGGGCAGTGGCATTAGTGTGGGATTGATACAGGCTGTGGGGAGTGTGGAGCAGTGGGATTAGTGTCGGATTGTTAGGAGCTGTGGGGAGAGACTGAGGCAGTGGGATTAGTGTGGGATTGGTAGGAGCTGTGGAGAGAGAGTGGAGCAGAGGGATTAGTGTTCGATTGTTAGGAGCTGTGGGGAGAGAGTGAGGCAGTGGGATTAGTGTGGGATTATTAGGAGCTGTGGGGAGAGAGTGGAGCAGAGGGATTAGTGTTCGATTGTTAGGAGCTGTGGGGAGAGAGTGGGGCAATAGGTTTAGTGTGGGATTGATACAGAGTGGGAAGAGAGTGGGGCAGTGGGATTAGTGTGGGATTGGTAGGGGCTGTGGGGAGAGAGTGGGGCAGTGGCATTAGTGTGGGATTGATACAGGCTGTGGGGAGTGTGGAGCAGTGGGATTAGTGTGGGATTGTTAGGGGCTGTGAGGAGAGAGTGGGGCAGTAGAATTAGAGTGGGTTTGTTAGGGACTGTGGGGAGAGAGTGGGGCAGTAGGATTAGTGTGGGATTGATACAGGCTGTGGGCAGAGTGGGGCAGTGGGATTAATATGGGATTGTTAGGGGCTGTGGGGAGAGAGTGGAGCAGAGGGATTCCTGTGGAATTTTTAGGCGCTGTGGGGAGAGAGTGGGGCAGTAGGATTAGTGTGGGATTGTTGGTGGCTGTGGGGAGAGTGTGGAGCAGTGGGATTGTTAGGGGCTGTGGGGAGAGAGTGGGGCAGAGGGATTACTGTGGAATTGTTAGGGGCTCTGAGGAGAGAGTGGGGCAGTAGGATTAGTGTCGGATTGTTGGGGGCTGTGGGGAGAGTGTGGAGCAGTGGGATTGTTAGGGGCTGTGGGGAGTGAGTGGGGCAGAGGGATTACTGTGGAATTGTTAGGGGCTGTGGGGAGAGAGTGGGGCAGTAGGATTAGTGTCGGATTGTTAGGGGCTGTGGGGAGAGTGTGGGGCAGTAGGATTAGTGTCAGATTGTTAGGGGCTGTGGGGAGAGAGTGGGGCAGTAGGATTACTGTGGAATTGTTAGGGGCTGTGGTGAGAGACTGAGGCAGTGGGATTAGTGTGGGATTGATACAGGCTGTGGGCAGAGTGGGGCAGTGGGATTGTTAGGGGCCATGGGGAGAGAGTGGGGCAGAGGGATTACTGTGGAATTGTTAGGGGCTGTGGGGAGAGAGTGGGGCAGTAGGATTAGTGTGGGATTGTTAGGGGCTGTGGGGAGAGAGTGGAGCAGAGGGATTAGTGTGGAATGGATACAGGCTGTGGGGAGGGAGTGGGGCAGAGGGGTTACTGTGGAATTGTTAGGGGCTGTGGGGAGAGAGTGGAGCAGAGGGATTAGTGTGGAATGGATACAGGCTGTGGGGAGCGAGTGGGGCAGAGGGGTTACTGTGGGATTGTTAGGGGCTGTGGGGAGAGAGTGGGGCAGTGGGATTAGTGTGGGATTGATAGGGGCTGTGGGGAGAGAGTGGAGCAGAGGGATTGTTAGGGGCTGTGGGGAGAGAGTGGGGCAGTGGGATTAGTGCCAGATTGTTCGGGGCTGTGGGGAGAGAGTGGAGCAGAGGGATTAGTGTTGGATTGTTAGGTGCTGTGGGGAGAGAGTGAGGCAGTGGGATTAGTGTGGGATTGATACAGGCTGTGGGGAGAGAGTGGGGCAATAGGATTAGTGTGGGATTGTTACCGGCTGTCAGGGATTGGGGCAGCGGGATTAGTGTGAGATTGTTAGGGGCTGTGGGGAGAGAGTGGGATTGATACAGGCTGTGGGGAGAGAGTGCAGCAGAGGGATTAATGTGGGATTGATACAGGCTGGGGCGAGAGTGGAGCAGAGGGATTAGTGTGGGATTGTTAGGGGCTGTGGGGAGAGAGTGAGGCAGTGGGATTAGTGTGGGATTGATACAGACTAGGAGAGAGTGGGTCAGTGGGATTAGTGTGGGATTGATACAGGCTGTGGGAAGAGTGGGGCAGTGGGATTGGTGTGGGATTGTTAGGGGCTGTGGGGAGAGAGTGGAGCAGAGGGATTAGTGTGGGATTGATAGGAGCTGTGGGGAGAGTGTGGAGCAGAGAGATTAGTGTGGGATTATTAGGAGCTGTGGGGAGAGAGTGGAGCAGAGGGATTATTGTGGGATTCTTAGGAGCTGTGGGGAGAGAGTGGGGCAATAGGATTAGTGTGGGATTGATACAGACGGTGGGGAGAGTGGGGCAGTGGGATTAGTGTGGGATTGTTAGGGGCTGTGGGGAGAGAGTGGGGCAATAGGTTTAGTGTGGGATTGTTGGTGGCTGTGGGGAGAGTGTGGAGCAGTGGGATTGTTAGGGGCTGTGGGGAGAGAGTGGGGCAGAGGGATTACTGTGGAATTGTTAGGGGCTCTGAGGAGAGAGTGGGGCAGTAGGATTAGTGTCGGATTGTTGGGGGCTGTGGGGAGAGTGTGGAGCAGTGGGATTGTTAGGGGCTGTGGGGAGAGAGTGGGGCAGAGGGATTACTGTGGAATTGTTAGGGGCTCTGAGGAGAGAGTGGGGCAGTAGGATTAGTGTCGGATTGTTGGGGGCTGTGGGGAGAGTGTGGAGCAGTGGGATTGTTAGGGGCTGTGGGGAGTGAGTGGGGCAGAGGGATTACTGTGGAATTGTTAGGGGCTGTGGGGAGAGAGTGGGGCAGTAGGATTAGTGTCGGATTGTTAGGGGCTGTGGGGAGAGTGTGGGGCAGTAGGATTAGTGTCAGATTGTTAGGGGCTGTGGGGAGAGAGTGGGGCAGTAGGATTACTGTGGAATTGTTAGGGGCTGTGGTGAGAGACTGAGGCAGTGGGATTAGTGTGGGATTGATACAGGCTGTGGGCAGAGTGGGGCAGTGGGATTGTTAGGGGCCATGGGGAGAGAGTGGGGCAGAGGGATTACTGTGGAATTGTTAGGGGCTGTGGGGAGAGAGTGGGGCAGTAGGATTAGTGTGGGATTGTTAGGGGCTGTGGGGAGAGAGTGGAGCAGAGGGATTAGTGTGGAATGGATACAGGCTGTGGGGAGGGAGTGGGGCAGAGGGGTTACTGTGGAATTGTTAGGGGCTGTGGGGAGAGAGTGGAGCAGAGGGATTAGTGTGGAATGGATACAGGCTGTGGGGAGCGAGTGGGGCAGAGGGGTTACTGTGGGATTGTTAGGGGCTGTGGGGAGAGAGTGGGGCAGTGGGATTAGTGTGGGATTGATAGGGGCTGTGGGGAGAGAGTGGAGCAGAGGGATTGTTAGGGGCTGTGGGGAGAGAGTGGGGCAGTGGGATTAGTGCCAGATTGTTCGGGGCTGTGGGGAGAGAGTGGAGCAGAGGGATTAGTGTTGGATTGTTAGGTGCTGTGGGGAGAGAGTGAGGCAGTGGGATTAGTGTGGGATTGATACAGGCTGTGGGGAGAGAGTGGGGCAGTGGGATTAGTGTCGGATTGTTCGGAGCTGTGGGGAGAGAGTGGAGCAGAGGGATTAGTGTGGGATTGATAGGAGCTGTGGGGAGAGAGTGGGGCAATAGGATTAGTGTGGGATTGATACAGACGGTGGGGAGAGTGGGGCAGTGGGATTAGTGTGGGATTGTTAGGGGCTGTGGGGAGAGAGTGGGGCAATAGGATTAGTGTGGGATTGATACAGACGTTGGGGAGAGTGGGGCAGTGGGATTAGTGTGGGATTGTTAGGGGCTGTGGGGAGAGAGTGGGGCAATAGGTTTAGTGTGGGATTGTTACCGGCTGTGGGGGATTGGGGCAGCGGGATTAGTGTGAGATTGTTAGGGGCTGTGGGGAGAGAGTGGGATTGATACAGGCTGTGGGGAGAGAGTGGGGTAGTGGCATTAGTGTGGGATTGATACAGGCTGTGGGGAGAGAGTGGGATTGATGTAGGCTGTGGGGACAGAGTGGAGCAGAGGGATTCCTGTGGAATTTTTAGGGGCTGTGGGGAGAGAGTGGGGCAGTAGGATTAGTGTGGGATTGTTGGGGGCTGTGGGGAGAGTGTGGAGCAGTGGGATTGTTAGGGGCTGTGGGGAGAGAGTGGGGCAGAGGGATTACTGTGGAATTGTTAGGGGCTCTGGGGAGAGAGTGGGGCAGTAGGATTAGTGTCGGATTGTTAGGGGCTGTGGGCAGAGTGTGGGGCAGTAGGATTAGTGTGAGTTTGTTAGGGGCTGTGGGAAGAGAGTGGAGCAGTAGGATTAGTGTGGGTTTGTTAGGGGCTGTGGGGAGAGAGTGGGGCAGTAGGATTAGTGTGTGTTAGGGGCTGTGGGGAGAGAGTGGGGCAGAGGGATTACTGTGGAATTGTTAGGGGCCGTGGGGAGAGAGTGGGGCAGAGGGATTACTGTGGAATTGTTAGGGGCTGTGGGGAGAGAGTGGAGCAGTAGGATTTGTTTGGGTTTGTTAGGGGCTGTGGGGAGAGAGTGGGGCAGTAGGATTAGTGTGGGATTGATACAGGCTGTGGGCAGAGTGGGGCAGTGGGATTAGTGTGGGATTGATAGGGGCTGTGGGGAGAGAGTGGAGCAGAGGGATTGTTAGGGGCTGTGGGGAGAGAGTGGGGCAGTGGGATTAGTGTCGGATTGTTCAGGGCTGTGGGGAGAGAGTGGAGCAGTGGGATTGTTAGGGGCTGTGGGGAGAGAGTGGGGCAGAGGGATTACTGTGGAATTGTTAGTGGCTGTGGGGAGAGAGTGGGGCAGTAGGATTAGTGTCGGATTGTTAGGGGCTGTGGGGAGAGAGTGGGGCAGTAGGATTAGTGTCGGTTTGTTAGGGGCTGTGGGGAGAGAGTGGGGCAGTAGGATTAGTGTCGGTTTGTTAGGGGCTGTGGGGAGAGAGTGGGGCAGTAGGATTAGTGTCGGATTGTTAGGGGCTGTGGGGAGGGAGTGGGGCAGTAGGATTAGTGTGAGTTTGTTAGGGGCTGTGGGAAGAGAGTGGGGCAGTAGGATTAGTGTGGGTTTGTTAGGGGCTGTGGGAAGAGAGTGGGGCAGTAGGATTAGTGTGGAATTGTTAGGAGCTGTGGAGAGAGAGTGGAGCAGAGGGATTAGTGTTCAATTGTTAGGAGCTGTGGGGAGAGAGTGAGGCAGTGGGATTAGTGTGGGATTATTAGGAGCTGTGGGGAGAGAGTGCAGCAGAGGGATTAGTGTGGGATTGATACAGGCTGTGGGGAGAGAGTGGGGCAATAGGATTAGTGTGGGATTGTTACGGGCTGTGCGGGATTGGGGCAGCGGGATTAGTGTGAGATTGTTAGGGGCTGTGGGGAGAGAGTGGGATTGATACAGGCTGTGGGGAGAGAGTGGGGTAGTGGCATTAGTGTGGGATTGATACAGGCTGTGGGGAGAGAGTGGGATTGAGATAGGCTGTGGGGTGAGTGGGGCAGTAGGATTAGTGTGGGATTGATACAGGCTGTGGGGAGAGTGGGGCAGACGGATTAGTGTGGGTTTGTTAGGGGCTGTGCGGAGAGTGGGGCAGATGGATTAATGTGGGATTGTTAGGGGCTGTGGGGAGAGAGTGGAGCAGAGGGATTAAAGTGGGATTGTTATGTGCTGTGGGGAGAGAGTGGAGCAGAGGGATTGTTAGGGGCTGTGGGGAGAGAGTGGAGCAGTGGGATTGTTAGGGGCTGTGGGGAGAGAGTGGGGCAGAGGGATTACTGTGGAATTGTTCGGGGCTGCGGGGAGAGAGTGGGGTAGTAGGATTAGAGTGGGTTTGTTAGGGACTGTGGGGAGAGAGTGGGGCAGTAGGATTAGTGTGGGATTGATACAGGCTGTTGGCAGAGTGGGGCAGTGGGATTAATGTGGGATTGTTAGGGGCTGTGGGGAGAGAGTGGAGCAGAGGGATTACTGTGGAATTTTTAGGGGCTGTGGGGAGACAGTGGGGCAGTGGGATTAATGTGGGATTGTTAGGGGCTGTGGGGAGAGAGTGGGGCAGAGGGATTAGTGTTGGATTGTTAGGTGCTGTGGGGAGAGAGTGAGGCAGTGGGATTAATGTGGGATTGATACAGGCTGTGGGGAGAGAGTGGGGCAGTGGGATTAGTGTTGGATTGTTCGGGGCTGTGGGGAGAGAGTGGAGCAGAGGGATTAGTGTCGGATTGTTAGGGGCTGTGGGGAGAGAGTGTGGCAATAGGTTTAGTGTGGGATTGATACAGACAGTGGGGAGAGAGTGGGGCAGTGGGATTAGTATGGGTTTGTTAGGGGCTGTGGGGAGAGAGCGGAGCAGTGGGACTGTTACGGGGTGTGGGGAGAGTGTGGAGCAGAGGGATTAGTGTGGAATGGATACAGGCTGTGGGGAGAGTGGGGCAGACGGATTAATGTGGGATTGTTAGGGGCTGTTGGGAGAGAGTGGGGCAGTAGGATTCGTGTGGGTTTGTTAGGGGCTGTGGGGAGAGAGTGGGGCAGTAGGATTAGTGTGGGATTGATACAGGCTGTGGGCAGTGGGGCAATGGGATTAGTGTGGGATTGATACAGGCTGTGGGAAGAGTGGGGCAGTGGGATTAGTGTTGGATTGTTAGGGGCTGTGGGGAGAGAGTGGAGCAGTGGGATTGTTAGGGGCTTTGGGGAGAGAGTGGGTCAGTGGGATTAGTGTGGAATGGATACAGGCTGTGAGGAGAGTGGGGCAGAGGGATTACTGTGGAATTGTTAGGGGCTGTGGGGAGACAGTGGGGCAGTGGGATTAGTGTGGGATTGTTAGGGGCTGTGGGGAGAGAGTGGAGCAGAGGGATTAGTGTGGGATTGATAGGAGCTGTGGGGAGAGTGTGGAGCAGAGGGATTAGTGTGGGATTGTTAGGAGCTGTGGGGAGAGAGTGGGGCAATAGGATTAGTGTGGGATTGATATAGGCTGTGGGGAGAGTGGGGCAGTGGGATTAGTGTGGGATTGTTAGGGGCTGTGGGGAGAGTGTGGAGCAGTGGGGTTAGTGTCGGATTGTTAGGAGCTGTGGGGAGAGACTGAGGCAGTGGGATTAGTGTGGGATTGTTAGGAGCTGTGGAGAGAGAGTGGAGCAGAGGGATTAGTGTTCGATTGTTAGGAGCTGTGGGGAGAGAGTGAGGCAGTGGGATTAGTGTGGGATTATTAGGAGCTGTGGGGAGAGAATGGAGCAGAGGGATTAGTGTGGGATTGATACAGGCTGTGGGGAGAGAGTGGGGCAATAGGATTAGTGTGGGATTGTTACCGGCTGTGGGGGATTGGGGCAGTGGGATTAGTGTGAGATTGTTAGGGGCTGTGGGGAGAGAGTGGGGCAGTGGGATTAGTGTGGGATTGATAGGGGCTGTGGGGAGAGAGTGGAGCAGAGGGATTGTTAGGGGCTGTGGGGAGAGAGTGGGGCAGTGGGATTAGTGCCAGATTGTTCGGGGCTGTGGGGAGAGAGTGGAGCAGAGGGATTAGTGTTGGATTGTTAGGTGCTGTGGGGAGAGAGTGAGGCAGTGGGATTAGTGTGGGATTGATACAGGCTGTGGGGAGAGTGGGGCAGTGGGATTAGTGTGGGATTGTTAGGGGCTGTGGGGAGAGAGTGGGGCAATAGGTTTAGTGTGGGATTGATACAGACGGTGGGGAGAGTGGGGCAGTGGGATTAGTGTGGGATTGTTAGGGGCTGTGGGGAGAGAGTGGGGCAATAGGTTTAGTGTGGGTTTGTTACCAGCTGTGGGGGATTGGGGCAGCGGGATTAGTGTGAGATTGTTAGGGGCTGTGGGGAGAGAGTGGGATTGATACAGGCTGTGGGGAGAGAGTGGGGTAGTGGCATTAGTGTGGGATTGATACAGGCTGTGGGAAGAGTGGGGCAGTGGGATTAGTGTGGGATTGTTAGGGGCTGTGGGGAGACAGTGGGGCAGTGGGATTAATGTGGGATTGTTAGGGGCTGTGGGGAGAGAGTGGGGCAGTGGGATTAGTGTGGGATTGTTAGGGGCTGTGGGGAGAGAGTGAGGCAGTGGGATTAGTGTTGGATAGTTAGGGGCTGTGGGGAGAGAGTGGAGCAGTGGGATTAGTGTGGAATGGATACAGGCTGTGGGGAGAGTGGGGCAGACGGATTAAAGTGGGATTGTTAGGGGCTGTGGGGAGAGAGTGGAGCAGTGGGATTAGTGTGGGATTGTTAGGGGCTGTGGGGAGAGAGTGAGGCAGTGGGATTAGTGTCGGATTGTTAGGGGCTGTGGGGAGAGAGTGGGGCAGTAGGATTAGTGTCGGATTGTTAGGGGCTGTGGGGAGAGAGTGGGGCAATAGGTTTAGTGTGGGTTTGTTACCAGCTGTGGGGGATTGGGGCAGCGGGATTAGTGTGAGATTGTTAGGGGCTGTGGGGAGAGAGTGGGGCAGACGGATTAATGTGGGATTGTTAGGGGTTGTGGGGAGAGTGGGGCAGTAGGATTAGTGTGGGTTTGTTAGGGGCTGTGGGGAGAGAGTGGAGCAGAGGGATTACTGTGGAATTGTTAGAGGCTGTGGGGAGAGAGTGGGGCAGTAGGATTAGTGTGGGATTGATACAGGCTGTGGTCAGAGTGGGGCAGTGGGATTAGTATGGGTTTGTTCGGGGCTGTGGGGAGAGAGTGGAGCAGAGGGATTAGTGTCGGATTGTTAGGAGCTGTGGGGAGAGAGTGGGGCAGTAGGATTAGTGTGGGATTGATAGGCTGTGGTCAGAGTGGGGCAGTGGGATTAGTATGGGTTTGTTAGGGGCTGTGGGGAGAGAGTGGAGCAGTGGGATTAGTGTGGAATGGATACAGGCTGTGGGGAGAGTGGGGCAGACGGATTAATGTGGGATTGTTAGGGGCTGTGGGGAGAGAGTGGGGCAGTAGGATTAGTGTGGGATTGATACAGGCTGTGGGAAGAGTGGGGCAGTGGGATTAGTGTGGGATTGTTAGGGGCTGTGGGGAGACAGTGGGGCAGTGGGATTAATGTGGGATTGTTAGGGGCTGTGGGGAGAGAGTGGGGCAGTGGGATTAGTGTGGGATTGTTAGGGGCTGTGGGGAGAGAGTGGGGCAGTGGGATTAGTGTGGGATTGTTAGGGGCTGTGGGGAGAGAGTGGGATTGATACAGGCTGTGGGGAGAGAGTGGGGTAGTGGCATTAGTGTGGGATTGATACAGGCTGTGGGGAGAGAGTGGGATTGATGTAGGCTGTGGGGAGAGAGTGGAGCAGAGGGATTCCTGTGGAATTTTTAGGGGCTGTGGGGAGAGAGTGGGGCAGTAGGATTAGTGTCGGATTGTTGGGGGCTGTGGGGAGAGTGTGGAGCAGTGGGATTGTTAGGGGCTGTGGGGAGAGAGTGGGGCAGAGGGATTACTGTGGAATTGTTAGGGGCTCTGGGGAGAGAGTGGGGCAGTAGGATTAGTGTCAGATTGTTAGGGGCTGTGGGGAGTGAGTGGGGCAGTGGGATTACTGTGGAATTGTTAGGGGCTGTGGGGAGAGAGTGGGGCAGTAGGATTAGTGTGGGTTTGTTAGGGGCTGTGGGGAGAGAGTGGGGCAGTAGGATTAGTGTGGGTTTGTTAGGGGCTGTGGGGAGAGAGTGGGGCAGAGGGATTACTGTGGAATTGTTAGGGGCCGTGGGGAGAGAGTGGGGCAGAGGGATTACTGTGGAATTGTTAGGGGCTGTGGGGAGAGAGTGGGGCAGTAGGATTAGTGTGGGATTGTTAGGGGCTGTGGGGAGAGAGTGGGGCAGTAGGATTAGTGTGGGATTGATACAGGCTGTGGGCAGAGTGGGGCAGTGGGATTAGTGTGGGATTGATAGGGGCTGTGGGGAGAGAGTGGAGCAGAGGGATTGTTAGGGGCTGTGGGGAGAGAGTGGGGCAGTGGGATTAGTGTCGGATTGTTCGGGGCTGTGGGGAGAGAGTGGAGCAGAGGGATTAGTGTCGGATTGTTAGGAGCTGTGGGGAGAGAGTGAGGCAGTGGGATTAGTGTGGGATTGATTCAGGCTGTGGGGAGAGAGTGGGGCAGTGGGATTAGTGTCGGATTTTTAGGGGCTGTGGGGAGAGAGTGGGGCAATTGGTTTAGTGTGGGATTGATACAGACAGTGGGGAGAGAGTGGGGCAGTGGGATTAGTATGGGTTTGTTAGGGGCTGTGGGGAGAGAGTGGAGCAGTGGGACTGTTACGGGGTGTGGGGAAAGTGTGGAGCAGAGGGATTAGTGTGGAATGGATACAGGCTGTTGGGAGAGTGGGGCAGACGGATTAATGTGGGATTGTTCGGGGCTGTGGGGAGAGAGTGGGGCAGTAGGATTAGTGTGGGATTGATACAGGCTGTGGGAAGAGTGGGGCAGTGGGATTAGTGTTGGATTGTTAGGGGCTGTGGGGAGAGAGTGGGTAGTGGGATTAGTGTGGAATGGATACAGGCTGTGGGGAGAGTGGGGCAGAGGGATTGTGGGATTGATACAGGCTGTGGGGAGACAGTGGGGCAGAGGGATTAGTGTGGGATTGTTAGGAGCTGTGGGGAGAGAGTGAGGCAGTGGGATTAGTGTGGGATTATTAGGAGCTGTGGGGAGAAAGTGGAGCAGAGGGATTAGTGTGGGATTGATACAGGCTGTGGGAGAGAGTGGGGCAATAGGATTAGTGTGGGATTGTTACCGGCTGTGGGAAGAGAGTGGGGCAGCAGGATTAGTGTGAGATTGTTAGGGGCTGTGGGGAGAGTGGGGCAGACGGATTAATGTGGGTTTGTTAGGGGCTGTGGGGAGAGAGTGGAGCAGAGGGATTACTGTGGAATTGTTACCGGCTGTGGGAAGAGAGTGGGGCAGCAGGATTAGTGTGAGATTGTTAGGGGCTGTGGGGAGAGAGTGGAGCAGAGGGATTACTGTGGAATTGTTAGAGGCTGTGGGGAGAGAGTGGGGCAGTAGGATTAGTGTGGGATTGATACAGGCTGTGGTCAGAGTGGGGCAGTGGGATTAGTATGGGTTTGTTCGGGGCTGTGGGGAGAGAGTGGAGCAGAGGGATTAGTGTCGGATTGTTAGGAGCTGTGGGGAGAGAGTGGGGCAGTAGGATTAGTGTGGGATTGATAGGCTGTGGTCAGAGTGGGGCAGTGGGATTAGTATGGGTTTGTTAGGGGCTGTGGGGAGAGAGTGGAGCAGAGGGATTGTTAGGGGCTGTGGGGAGAGAGTGGAGCAGTGGGATTAGTGTGGAATGGATACAGGCTGTGGGCAGAGTGGGGCAGACGGATTAATGTGGGATTGTTAGGGGCTGTGGGGAGAGAGTGGGGCAGTAGGATTAGTGTGGGATTGATACAGGCTGTGGGAAGAGTGGGGCAGTGGGATTAGTGTGGGATTGTTAGGGGCTGTGGGGAGACAGTGGGGCAGTGGGATTAATGTGGGATTGTTAGGGGCTGTGGGGAGAGAGTGGGGCAGTGGGATTAGTGTGGGATTGTTAGGGGCTGTGGGGAGAGAGTGAGGCAGTGGGATTAGTGTTGGATAGTTAGGGGCTGTGGGGAGAGAGTGGAGCAGTGGGATTAGTGTGGAATGGATACAGGCTGTGGGGAGAGTGGGGCAGACGGATTAAAGTGGGATTGTTAGGGGCTGTGGGGAGAGAGTGGAGCAGTGGGATTAGTGTGGGATTGTTAGGGGCTGTGGGGAGAGAGTGAGGCAGTGGGATTAGTGTGGGATTGTTAGGGGCTGTGGGGAGAGTGTGGAGCAGTGGGATTGTTAGGGGCTGTGGGAAGAGAGTGGGGCAGTAGGATTAGCGTAGGATTGTTACAGGCTGCGGGGAGAAAGTGGGGCAGTGGGATTAGTGTGGGATTTTTACGGGGCTGAAAAGCGTTTGGGCCCACTGTCCTGCACGAATATCAAACAGATTTCTCTGCCCTGTTCTCAACCTGTCGAATAGTTTTTAGAAATTCTAAATACACTAAATCTACGGGCTCCTCCCTCCCTGTCACATTCCGAAAGAATTTGAACAAGTTTGTCAGATGTAATTTATCTTTCATAAAACCATGTTGATTTGATAATTGTCAGCTTTCCTAAATGATTAGTTATTTCCTCTTTGAGTATTGATTCTAGCACCTTGCCAAGAATGAATGTTAAACTAACTGCCCTGTAGTTCCCCACCTTTGACTTCCTCCTTTTTAGAACAAAGTAGTCATACTGGCTGTTTTTCAATCTCTGCTATCCTCTCAGACTCTAGTGAGTTATAAAAATTCCAACCAGTGGGTCCACAGTCTCTGCAGCCACTTCTGTTAAAACCCGGAAGCGCAACTATTGGATCCTGATAACTTGTCTGTCCTTAGCCTGGTCAGCTCCTCCAATATTGTTATATGAAATTTTACAATGTTATGTTAAACTATTTAAACTAATGACACTGAAGCTCTTCAGCCTGCAAGTGGTCCATCCCCCTCCTGTCTCTGCTTATTCATGTACCTGCCTGAAAGCCTGTTAAATGCCTTTATTGTACCTGCCTCCATCATGACCTCAGCAGCACAAGTTCCTCCATGTTACCCGAAATTATTCCATCTGTTATCCAAGGGACGTTTGTCGTGTCTTCAATACTGGCAGTTGTGAAAATTAAACTCAGTTATTAATCTGGAATGTGGTACAAAAAGTGGTTTGGGAAGGTGCCCACAAAACCATTGGGTTGGTGTAGAATCCCATCAGGTTCACTGAAGACCTTCAGGGGAGGAATCTGCTCAGTCTCCCTTTAACTCCCGAACCACCAATGTGAAGACTATTCAACACTTCCTGAAGTGTCCAGTGAGCCCCTCATTTCCAGGTGACATAGAACAGGACAGCTCAGTACAAGCCCTTCAGCCCACAATGCTGTTGCTATACTTTAACCCACTTCAAGATCAATCTAACCTTCCCTCCCACAAAGCCCTCCATCTTTCTTTCATCCATGTGCCTATCTAAGAGTGTTTTAACCTTATTTACCTCTACCATCACTCCCTGCAGTGCGGACCATGCACTTACCACTCTGTGGTAAAACATTACTGACATTCCCCGCCCCCATACTTTCCTCCAATCACCTTAAAAATATCTTCCCATATTAGCCATTGCCACCCTGGGGAAAAGGGTGCTGGCTGTCCACTCTACTCATGTATCTTACTCCTCTATCAAGTCTCATCTCACCCTCCTTCACTCCAAAGAGCTTGGACAGTCTGGGACGGATGAAAATTGGATCCAATTCTTGTTTTGGTGGGGAAGGTCCAGTGTGAGGGATTATCATCTCACCCCAGATTCTACCCCTCATCCAAAAGGAGCAAATTATCCATCAATCCACACATCTTCAAGACAGACTCTCGATCTCTCATTTTACCTCGTCATAATCCTGGCAATGCACTTGCTCTATAACTGGAACACTATATTCTGCACTCTGTTTCCCTTAAGAATCCTGTCTATGTTACAGCTATTGGGTAGGGTGGTGGGAACCAGAGTGAAGGGACTCAGGATAGCACAGATGGTAAAAAAGTAAAGATAGCTTGCAATCAGACTGTCAGGAAGGGCAGGCAGGTGATGGGACTTATTTGCAGCTAACAGGCTGAGTATTAAATCATTAGGGATGCAGTCAGAAAGGATAGCAAATACAGTACTCAAGGTGTTGTATTTAAATGCACGTAGTATAAGAAAGAAGGTGGATGATCTTGTTGCAATATTGCAGATTGCCAGGTATGATGTTGTGGTCATCAATGAATCGTGGCTGAAGGATGGTTGTAGTTAGGAGCTGAATATCCAAGATTACACATTATATTGGACAGATAGGAAGGTAGGCAGAGGGGGTGGTGTGGTTCTACTGGTAAAGAATGGCATCAAATCAGTTGAAAAATGTGACATAGGATTGGAAGATTTTGAATCCTTGTGGGTTAAGTTAAGAAACTGCAAGGGTAAAGGGATAGTGGCTGGGGGGCGGACCACAGATTACACCAGGAAATTGAAAAGGCGAGTCAAAAGGGCAATGTTATGGTAGTCATGGGAAATTTTAACATGCTGGTCAATTGGGGAAATTCAGGTTGGTAATGGATCTCAAGAGAGTGAGTTTGTTCAATGCCTAAGAGATAGCTTTCTAGAGCAGGTTGTCATTGAGCCTGCTGGGGGAATCAGCTATGCTGGATTGGGTGTTACATAATGAACCAGAGGTGCTAAGGTAAAAGAACCCTTAGGAATCAGTGATCACAATATGATTGTGTTCAACATGAAATTTGATAGGGTGAAAGTAAAGTCTGATGTAGCAGTATTTTAGTGGAGTAAGGGAAATTACAGTGGTACAAGAGAGGAGGTGGCCAAAGTAAATTGGAAAGAGCTGCTGGCAGGTTTGTCAGCAGAGCAGCAGTGGTGTGCATTTCTAGGAAAAATGAGGAAGGTGCAGGACGTGTGTATTCCAAAAATGAAATACTCAAATGGTAAAATAGCACAATTGTGGCTGACAAGGGAAGTCAAAGCTATTGTAAAAGCAAAAGAAAGGGCATAGAACAAAGCAAAAATTAATGGGAAGACAGAGGATTGGGAAGTTTATAAAAAACCTACAGAGAACAACTAAAAAAATCATTAGAAGGGAAAAGATGAAATATGAAAGCAAGTTAGCAAATAATATCAAATTGGATAGTGAAAGTTTTTTTTCCAAGTATGTTAAAAATAAAGGAGAAATGAGAGTGGATATAGGACCGCTAGAAAATGAGGCAGGAGAAATAATAACAGGGACAAGGAGATGGCTGATGAACTAAATGAGTATTTTGTGTCAGTCTTCGCTGTGGAAGACACCAGCCAGCAGTATGCCAGATGTTGTAGTGTGTGAAGGAAGAGAAGTGGGTGCAGTAACTGTTACAAGAGGGAAGGTGCTCAAAAAGCTGAAAGACCAAAAGGTATGTAAGACACCTGAAAATGATGAACTGCACCCCAGGGTTCTGAAAGAGGTAGTATTAGAAATTGTGGTGACATTAGAAATGATCTTTCAAAAACCATTGGACTCTGGCATGGTGCCAGAGGACTGGAAAATTGCAAATGTTACTCCATTCTTTAAGAAGGGAGGAAGGCAGCAGAAAGGAAATTATAGACCAGTTAGCCTGACCTCAGTGGTTCGGAGGATGTTAGAGTCAATTGTTAAGGATAAGGGGATGGAGTATATGGTGACACAGGACAAGATAGTACAAAGTCAGCATAGTTTCTTTCAGGGAAAATCCTGCCTGACGAATCTGTTGGAATTCTTTGAGTAGATTACAAGTAGGATAGATAAAGGGGATGCAGTGGATGTTGTATATTTGGACTTTAAGCAGACCTTTGATCAGGTGCCACACATGAGGCTGCTTACCAAGTTAGGATCCCATGGTATTACAGGTGAGTTACTAACATGGTCAGAGCATTGGCTGATTGGTAGGAGGCAGAGAGTGGGAATAAAAGGATCCTGTTCTGGTTGGCTGCCAGTGACTAGTGGTGTTCCACAGGGGTCGGTGTTGGGACCACTTCTTTTTATGCTGTATATCAATGATTTAGATGATAGAATAGATGGCTTTGTTGCCAAGCTTGCAGATGATATGAAGATTGGTGGAGGAGCAGGTAGTGTTGAGGAAACAGGAAGAATGCAGAAGGACTTAGACAGATTAGGAGAATGGGCAAGAAAGCGGCAAATGAAATACAACATGCACTTCAGTAGTAGAAATAAATGTGCAGACTATTTTCTAAATGGGGAGAAACCCCAGGAATCTGAGATGCAGTGGGACTTGGGAGTCCTTGTGCAGAACACCCTGATGGTTAACTTGCAGGTTGAGTTGGTGGTGAGGAAGGCAAATGCCATGATAGCATTCATTTCCAGAGGTCTAGAATACAAACGTACAAGAGCAAGGATGTGATGCCAACACTTTATAAGGCACTGGTGAGGCCTCACTTTGAGTATTGTGAATAGTTTAGAAAAGATGTGCTGGCATTGGAGAGGGTTCAGAGGAGGTTCACAAGGATGATTCCAGGAAAGAAAGGCTTATCATAAAAGGAACATTGGATGGCTCTGGGTCTGTACTCATTGGAATTCAGAAGGATGAGGGGGGATCTCATTGAAACCTTTCAAATGTTGAAAGGCCGAGACGGAGTAGATGTGAAAAGGATGTTTCCCATCGTGGGAGAGTCTAGAATAAGAGGGCAGGATAGAAGGGCACCCTTTCAAAACAGAGATGTGGAGAAATTTCTTCAGCCAAAGAGTGGTGAATTTGTGGAATTTGTTGCCACATGCAACTGTGGAGGCCAGGTCGTATTTAAGGCAGAGATTGATAGGTTGTTGATTGGACATCACATCAAAGGTTATGGAGGCATGGCCGGGAACTGGAGTTGAGGAGGAGATTTTAAAAAAAAGGATCAGCCATGATTGAATGGCAGAGGAGACTCAATGAGCCAGATGCCCTAATTCTGCTCCTATGTCTTATGGTCTCAGTCCCTCCTCTATGTATTTATACACATAAAATTATCTGCCCAGATAACACAGAAACAAAAGCCTTTCACTGAATCTCAGTATATGCAGCAATAAATAAACCAATATCAATACTAAGGCAACACCCAAAACGCTGATGTAACCAGCAGGTCAGGCAGCATCTATGGAGAGAAATAGTCAATGTTCTGAGTCAAGATCCTTAATCTACAAACATCAACTGTTCAATTCCACCATAAATGCTGCCTGACCCGATGGGTTCCTTCAGCTTTGTGTGTATTACTCCAGGTTTCCAGCATCTAGTGCCTCATGTGTCGCCACTACTAAGGGTTTGAATTACCAGTCTGGGTAATTAACTCCTGCAAGGACAGGAATCCGTCAGGAAAGCAACTGGCCTGGGTGGTGCCCCAGCCAGGTCCTCAAACCTTGTGCAGATCAGCCAGCAGGAGTACTTGCAGACATTTTAACCTCTCAGTGCCTTGATCTGAGTTTCTCACCTGCTTTAAGACCACGATCATCTCAGTACCTAAGGTAAACGAGGTCAAGTGCTTTAATGACTCCACCCAATGGCTCTGAGATGCCCTATCATGAAGTGCTTTTGAGAGGCTCATCATGGCATATACCTGTCTGGACATGCCCCCCCCACGCCAACCTGATCCCTGACTGTAAACTTGTGGCAACTAAAAGCAGGAGGTACAGCGTGGGGGACAGGGCCTTCATTCAGTCAGAGGTGCAGCGGCTGCTCAGGGAGGGGATCATTGAGCCAACCACAAGTCCTTGGAGGGCCCAGGTGGTTGTTGTTCAGACCGGGCAGAAAAATAGCCAGACCATCAATAGCTTGACGCGTACCCCCTACCCCACATTGCGGATATGGTCAACCATTTAGCTCAGTACAAGGTGTACTCGACATAGATCTGAAGTCCACTCATCAGCAGCTCCCCATCCGCCCAGAAGACCGCCCCTACACCGCCTTCGAGGTGGGCGGCAGGCTCTATCACTTCCTGCGCGTCCCCTTCGGTGTCACAAATGGTGTCTCTGTCTTCCAGAGGGAAATGGACCGGATGGTGGACCAGTGCCAACTGAAGGCCACATTTCCCTATCTGGATAACATCACCATCTGTGGTCACGACTGGCCGGATCACAACACCAACCTCCAACGATTTTTCCAAGTGGCCAAAGCCCTGAACCTTACTTATAATAGGGACAAGTGTGTGTTCGGAATCACCCGACTCACTATCCTTGGGTATGTCGTGGAGAACGGGGTCATTGGCCCTGATCCTGACTGTATGCGCCCTGTTAGAACTCCCTCTTCCCACCACCCTCAGAGCCCTCAGACGGTGCCTGGGCTTCTTTTCCTATTACGCCCAATGGGTCCCTCATTACGCAGATAAGGCCCACCCCCTGGTCAAGTCTACCACATTTCCCCTCTCTGCCGAGGCCCGCGGGGCCTTCAGCTGCATTAAAGGGGACATTGCCAAAGCAACGATGCATGCGGTGGACGAGACCATTCCCTTCCAAGTAGAGAGTGATGCCTCCGATTTCGCGCTGGCTGCTACCCTCAATCAGGCAGGCAGGCCAGTAGCATTCTTCTCTCGTACCCTTCAAGGCCCTGAAATTTGGCACTCCGCGGTGGAGAAAGAAGCCCAGGCCATAGTGGAAGCTATTAGGCACTGGAGGCACTATCTTGCCGGCAAAAGATTCACCTTGCTGACCGACCAGCACTCAGTTGTGTTCATGTTCAGCAACCAACAGCGGGGCAAAATCAAAAATAATAAAATTTTGCGGTGGAGAATAGAACTCTCCACCTACAACTATGATATCCTGTACCGGCCTGGAAGGCTCAATGAGCCCCCTGATGCCCTATCCCGGGGAGTGTGTGCCAGTGCACAGCTCGACCAGCTATACGCCCTCCATGCAGATCTTTGCCACCCGGGGGTCACCCGATTTTACCATTTCGTGAAAGCCCGGATCCTGCTATACTCCCTTGAGGACATCAGGACGATGACCAGGGACTGCCAAGTCTGCACTGAGTGCAAACAGCACTTCTACCGTCCTGAAAAGGCACAACTTATCAAGGCCACCTGCCCCTTTGAGCAACTGAGTGTTGACTTTAAGGGCCCCCTTCCCTCCACCGACCGCAATGTCTACTTTCTCAACATTATCGACGAGTACTCATGGTTCCCCTTTGCCATCCCCTGCCCCGACACCACTGCCACGTCCGTCATAAAAGCCCTGCACCAGCTCTTCACTCTGTTCGGATATCCCTGCTATATCCACAGTGATAGAGGGTCCTCCTTTAAGAGTGACAAGCTGCGCCAGTACCTGCTGGCTAGGGGCATTGCTATTAGTAGGACTACGAGCTATAATCCCCGGGGAAATGGACAGGTGGAGAGGGAAAATGCCACAGTGTGGCCACACTTTTAGCCCTTAAGTCAAAAGGGTTGCTGGTCTCTCGGTGGCAGGAGGTCCTCTCTGAGGCACTCCACTCCATCCGCTCCCTGTTATGCACGTCCACCAATGCCACCCCTCACGAGCGCCTATTCTCTTTTCCCAGGAAGTCTGCCACTGGGACCACCCTACCAACTTGGCTGACATCCCCAGGGCCAGTGCTGCTCCAGAAACAGGTGAGGAGCAATAAATACTCCCCACTGGTCGAGAGGGTTCACCTTCTACATGCGAACCCCCAGTATGCTTACGTGGTCTTACCTGATGGGCGAGAGGACACGTTCTCCGTCCGCGACCTGGCGCCCGCAGGAGCAGCAGACCACTACCCCGAACACTCCACGGTAACTGTGAACCCTGTACCCGAGGTGACACCGCGCACACCGAGCCCTACACAGACTCCTCACGACACTCCTATACCAGGCGTCTTGTATGCGCATATACCAGGCACCTTGTTCACACATGAGGGATCACTGACGCCTAGTGGGCTGACACCTCCGGTTAGGCCGGAACCAGCACAACCACCGTCTCTGGTGCAATCACCACTGGCACCTGTGCAATCACAGCCGGTGCTACGTAGATCGCAGCGACAGATTCGACCACCTGATAGACTTAACCTGTAAATATACTTGTAAGAAACTTCGCCCCATGGGGACTCTCTTTTAAAACAAAGGGGGGGGTGAATGTGGTGAACTACATATACCTGTCCGGACACGCCCCCCCCCCCCCTGCTGACTGCTCCTGTGGCTCCTCCCACTGACCGTGGCTTCTCCCACAGACCCCGGTATAAAGGTGATTGAGGCCTGAGCCCTGCCCTCAGTCTCCAGGATGTAGCTGCTTGTTATTTCTTCCAGTCAATAAAAGCCGATATCTCGCCTCACGTCTCAGAGAGTTATTGATGGTGTATCACATGCATTCACTTCAACTTTCCAGACAACTTTGACCCACTGCAATTTCCCTACTGCCAAAACAGACGCCACCTCTGGCCATACACACATCTCTGGAACATTCTGACAATAGACACTTATGTGATACCATTGTTTATTGACTACAGCTCTGCCTTTAACATTATAATTATAAGCAAATTCAACATCAAACTTCTAGATCTGAGACTCAACACCTCCCTTTGCAACTGAATCCTTGACTTCCTGACCAAGAGACCACAAGCAGTAACACCTCAACCACAACTATCCCCAACAGTGGTGCTCCCACAAGGCTGCAGCCTTAGCCCTTGCTCTACTCCCCATACACTCACAACTTAGCTCTAACTCCACCTAAAAGTTTGCAGATAATGCCACTGTAGTGGGCCTCTTCTCAAAAAACACTGAGTTGCAACACAGGAAGGAGATGGAGAGTTTAGTAATACATTTTCATGACCATGACCTTTCCCTCAATGTCATCAGAGCAAAGGTTTGGCTTCAGGAAGGGGAAAGGCGGTGCTTGTGCTTCTGTTTACATCAATGGTGCTGAGGTCAAGAGGGTTGAAAGCTTCCAAGTTCCTAGGTATCCACATCATCAATAGCTTGCCCTGTTCTAACATGTTGATGCCACTGCCAAGAAAACTCACCAGCACCTCCATTTCCTCAAGAGGATAAAGAAATTTGGCATGTCCCCTTTGACCTGACCAATTTTTAAACATTGCAACATCCTCCAGGTAATCAAGGCTTGGTATGGCAACTAGTCTACCTGAGACCACAAGAAAGGGCAAAGAATTGTGGAGAGAGCTCAGCACATTACAGAAAGCCTCCCTTCCATGGACACTGTCTGTACTCCAGTAAAGCAGCCAGCATAATCAAATATCCCACCCACCCCAGGAATGGCTCTTCACCCCTTACCAAACAGACAGAAGATACAAAAGCCTGAAAGTGTGTACCATCAGGCTCAACGACATCTTCAACACTGAGGACAGAGTTGAAGACTTTGGTATCAGACTATTGTTATCTGATATCAAGCTGTTATCAGCCTGTTAAAAGTTTCCCTATATGATAAGATGGACACTTGACCTCACAATCTACCTTGTTAGGGCCTTGAACCTAATTTTCTACCAGCTCTATACTTTCTCTGTATAACCCTTCATTCTGTATTTTGTCTGACCTTGGACCACCTCGATACACTGTTGTAATGAATTGATCTGTACGTACGGTATGCAAGACAAGTTTTCCACTGCACCTCGGGACATGTAATAATAATAAATATATACCAATTTACTAATCTGACAGGAATCTATACAAAGTGATCCTCAATTCTTGGCATTTGTATGCATGACCTCAATTAACAAATCAGGAAGCCAGCACCTGGACTCAAGTTCAAATCCACAGACAGCTGTGGAATTTAAATTCAGTGGATAATCTGGAATCTAGGACATCAGCAACGGGACCTCTGGTGCCTCACACCTTCAGATGCGTGCACAGCCTGCCCCTCGTTGTCTGTCCTACAAACCCCCCACATGCAAACTTTGAATGACGGCCTCACATCTTCTTCCTCCCAGATGGTTTCACTTCTCACTTATCTTTGCTAAATTTAAATTGTGATGCATCAGGCCAGTTCATCAATCGCGTTTATGTCTGTTACTTCTGGGCTCACTGCTGATTAACAAGCTCAGTCACTGCATGGGACATACACTGATGTATGGGGCCTGGAAGAATGATATGGTTCTAACACAGTCTTTATTCTTTCAGAGTACCAGGGCTTTGGCTTTTAAATGTTTTAAATTTTAGTGATTTAAATTATTTTGCAAATGTCAGTGACAATCTGAGAGATCGGTCCTGGACATGCAGTTCAGCACATGAGGCCATGGCTGATATTGTGGGCAAGATTAGGCCCTTTGATAATCTTACTGAAAGTCTCCCCACTCTGTCCCTGGACTAGTGGTGAATTATTTCTCATGGTTTCTTGGTGCAGAGTCAGATGGTGCACATGGGAAGCCCTATGGCCACCATAATTGAAATGTTTCAATCCAGGCAATATTACTGGTAGAGCTCCTCTACACCCTCTCCTGCACAACTCTGTCTTTTGAGTTGTGAGAGCCAGAACTGTATTGTACTCTACCTACAGCCTAATCAATGATTTATGAAGACGTGAAAGATTCTACAGATGCTGGAAATGCTGGAGGAGCTCAGGTCAGGAAATGATCAGACAACATTTCGGGCTGAAACCAAAACCTGCTCTTATGCTTAATATCCCAGTTAGTGAAGACAGGGATTTTGTAGTCCTGATAGTCAGGGTTTCAACCTGAAACACCTTTCCTTCCATAGATACTGCTTGGCCCAATGAACTCCTCCAGCATGGTGTGTATGCAATGTCTTGTGTCTCCCGGTTTTCAAAAGCTTTCTTCACCAGCCTACCTAACTATGCTGCCTCCTTCGGGGATCTTTAGCCGTGTGTACCAGGGTCCTTTTGTTTCTCCGTTCTCTTCTCTCAGAGTGTGGTGAATCTCTGAAACTCCCTGCCTTAGCAGGTACAGAAAGTCAGATCTTAGAAATAACTATGGAGGTAGAATCGAAGGTATGGAGAAATGGCGCGGATGAGGAGTTGAGGCCACTATCACACTAAATGGTGGGGTAAGGTATGAGGGACTGAGTGTCTCCTCCTTCCTGTGTATGGAGGTTGCTCTGTTCCTCAATACTCCTTAGGGCCCTACCATTCTTGGAGTATGATCTTCCCGTTAGTTCTCTCAGCTCCTAGGTTAGCTTCCACTTACCATTCCCCTACCCACCCTGTACACTGTATGTCACTCTGCCCTTCCCAGACCTGCAGTCTGTCCCCAGGGGGGTGGCTGTGGGCCTTTACAGCCCACTTCATTTCAGCCAGCATCACCACAAAACAGAACAGGAGCAGGGTCTTCAGCCCACAATATTTGTGCCAATCACAGTTTAAACTAAATCCCTTCCGCATGCACATAATACATATCCTTCTGTGTTCATAAGACCATGAGATACAGGAGCAGAATTAGGCCATTCAGCCTATCGAATCTGTTCTATCATTTCATCACAGCTAGTCCATTTTTCCTGTCAGCCCCAGTCTCCTGCCTTCCCCACCCTCTATCCCTTCAAGCCCTGACCAATAAAGAATCTATTAACCACCTTAAATATACAGAAAGACTTGGCCTTCACAGTTGCCTGTAGCAACGAATTCTATATATTCACCACTTTCTCACAAAAGAAATTCCTCCTCATCTCCGTTCTAACAAGATGTCCCTCTATTTTGAGGCTGTATTCTCTAGTCTTAGACTCTTCCACCAGAAGAAATACCCTCTCCACATCCACTCTATCAAGGACTTCCACCATTCGATAGGTTTCAATTAGATCACCCCTCATGCTTCTGAATTCCAGTGAATACAAGCCCAGAGCCATCAAACGCTCTTCATATGACAAGCTGTTTAATCCCGGAAACACTTCCATGAACCTCCCTGAACCCTCTCCAGTTTCAGCACACCCTTTCTAAGGTAAGAGGCCCAAAACTGCTCACAATACTCCAAGTGAGGCCTCGCCAGTGTTCTATAAAGTGTCAATGTTACACTTTTATTTTTATATTCTAGTCCTCTTGAAATGAACGACAACATCACATTTACCTTCTTCACCACATACTCAACCTGAAAATTAACCTTCAGAGTATTCTGCACAAGAACTCCCAAGTTCCTTTGTGCCTCAGATTTTTGGATTTTATCTTCCTTTAGAAGTCAACCATTTCAATTCTTCTCTTTGCCTCCTGTCTTTCAGCCTCTGCTTTATCCATGCTAGAATCTTTCCTGTAATACCATGGGTTCGTAGCTTGTTAAGCAGCCTCATGAATGATAGCTTGTCAAAGGACTTCTGAAAATTCAAGTACACAACATCAACCAATTCTCCTTTGTCTATCCTTGTTATTTTTTCAAAGAATTTTTACAGATTTGTCAGGCAAGTTTTTCCCTCGAGGAAACCATGCTGACTACAGCCTATTTTATTATGTCTTTCCAAATAGCCCAAAACCACATATTTAACAATCGACTCCAACATCTTCCCAACCACTAAGGTCAGACTAAGTGGCCTATAATTTCCTTTTTCTCTCTTCTTGAAGAGTGGAGTGACATTTACAATTTGCCAGTCTTCTGGAAACATTCCAGAATCCATTGATTCTTGAAAGATAATTACTAATGCCTCCACAATCTCTTCAGTCACCTCTTTCAGAACCCTGGGGTGTGCACTGTCTGGTCCAGGAGACTTATCTACATTCAAACCTTTCAGTTTCTCAAGAACCTTCTCTCTAATAATGGTAACTTCACAAACTTCATGCCCTCTGACACCTGGAACTTCCACCATACTGCTGGTGCCTTTCACACAGAAGACTGATGCAGAACAGTTATTCAGTTCATCTGCCATTTCCTCATTCCCCATTACTACCCCTCTAGCATCATTTTCCAGCGGTCTGATATCCATTCTTGCCTCTCTTTTACATTTTCCTTATCTGAAGAAACTGGCCAGCTTACTTTCATATTCCATCTTTACCTTCTTAATGACTTTTTAGTTACCTTCTGTTGGTTTTTAAAAGCTTCCCAATCCGCTAACTTTCCACTAATTTTTGTTAGTGGGGGAGGGGAAGAGAGAGTGGGGGAGAGAGGGGTGTATAGAAGGGGTGGGAGAAGGGGAGAGAGAGAGACTGACTGTCTCTGACTAACTAATCTTTATGAGCCAAAGCATTTTTAAAGACTGGCACCCCAATAGAATGGCTGCTCCACTTGCACTTGAATTATACTTATTGGTCCTTTCTTCTGAATCCCTCTTGCTGATTGGTCACTCCTCAACTCAGAGAAGCTGCCATGAAACTCTACCTTCAAAATCTCCATCACCTACCCTGATTAAAAAGTAGCTCTGGTGAGAATTGTCCAACTCAGAAAAAGCTGGCTCGAACGTGGACCTGACTGAAAGGTAACTCTTTTTATGCATCCTTGGTGTGGATTGCTCATATTAATGTGTCATGTCTGACGTCGTCTCCACACCCCTCTGCCCACAGGAGCACTGCAGTGAGGAGGAGTCAGTGACCCACCTCTTTGCACGCTGTGAGTTCGCAGAGAAGGTGTGGAGGAGGATGGAAGGGACAGTGTCGAGGTTCATCCCCAGCAGCTGCGTAACAGAGGACTCTTTGATCTACGGGCTGGTCCCGGGGACGAACACCGAGACCAACATCCGGTGCTGCTTGCAGATCATCAACTCGGTGAAAGACGCTCTTTGGTCGGCCCGAAACTTGATGGTCTACCAGCACACGGAGATGTCCGTGGGGGAATGCTGCCGACTGGCACATTCTCGGCTGCAGGAGTACGTGCTGAGGGACGCACTCAAACTCAGTGCAGCCACTGCAAGGGCCCCGTGGGAAAGGACCACAGTCTAGGGTCTTTCTCCTGTGGGAGTTGAGGGGTGGGAGGGGCGGGGTGTATACCCCTGAAAAAGTGTATGTAAATATGGAATAACAGAGTGCCACGTGGGTGGTGAAAAGTGTGAAAATGTAAAGGTAGCAATGAAAACAGTTGTAAAGGATTGAAAGCCATTGAATGGTTTATTGCATATAATTTTATTTTTGAATAAAGTATATTTTGTTTAATTTTTTAAAAGTGTCATGGGTCTATCTAACAGGCTATTAAACACTTCTATCATTATCTGCCTCCACCACTACCTCTGATAACCCACTTCTCTCCGTGTAAAAGAAACTTGCCCCCTACATGAGAAAATCTGCAGATGCTGGAAATCCAAAGCGACACACACAGAATGCTGGAGGAAATCAGCATCTATGGAAAAGTGTAAACAGTTGATGTTTCAGGCTGAGACCCTTCATCAGGACTGAAAGGAAAGGAAAAAATGCCTGAATTAAAAGGTGGGGGTGGGGGAAACTAGCTGCAAGGTGATAGGTGAACCAAGGTGAGTGGGGTGCCCCCTTCTTCTCCTTTGAACTTTACCTACTTACCTTAATTTCATGTCCTCTGGTATTAGACATTCCAACCCTGGGTAAAAGATGATCTATCATGATATTATAATCTCTCAGGTCTCCCTCTCAGCCTCCAACACTCCAGAGAAAATAATGCAAGATTTTTGAACCTCACCTTCTAACCCAAGTAGTGTCCTCTTCTGGATCCTCTCTAAATCCTCCACATCCTTCCTGTAATGGGGTGACCAGAAATGCACACAATGCTCTATTTGCAGCCTAACCAAAGTTTTATATAGCTGTGGTATGACTTCCTTACTCTAAAACTGTTCCAGCCAACGAAGGCATGTATGCCTTCTCTACCACCCTATCAACTTGTGTGGCCACTTTCAAGGAGCTATGGACCTGGACCCCAAGATCCCGCTGTGCATCAATGAGGGCCCTGTCATTAACTGTGCACTTTCCCCTTATATTTAAATTTCCAAAGTGAACCACCTCACGCTCGTTCAGTTCACCTCCATCTGCCATTTCTCCGCCTATACTGTATATTCTGCTGAACTCTTTGACAACCTTCTTCACTGTCTGCAACTCCATCAATCTTTGTGTCATTCTCAAACTTATTAATGCACCCATCTACATTTTCTTCCAAGTCTTTGATACATATCACCAGTAACAGAGTCCTCGGCATCAATTCCTGGGGAACTCAGCACGTAAGTGCATTTGCAAAGAAAGCACGGCAGCGCCTCTACTTCCTTAGGTGTCTGCAAACTTCTATAGATGTGCGGTGGGGCGTGTACTGACTGGCTGCATCACGGCCTGGTACGGGAACACCAATGCCTTTGAACGAAAAATTCTACAAAAGGTAGTGGATTAGCCCAGTAAATCAAGGACAAAGCCCTCCCCACCATTGAGCATATCTACATCTCACACTGTTGGAGAAAAGCAGCATTCATCATCAGAGACCCCCACCACCCAGGTCATGTTTTCTCACTAAAAACAGGTCACGTATACTCTTGTAGAAGGTACAAGAGTTTCAGGACTCGCACCACCAGGTTCAGGAACAGTTACTACAACTCATTCATCAGGCTTTTGAATAACAGGGGTTAACTACACTCACTTAGAACCACAGAACTATAGAACATTACAGCACAGAAACAGGCCTTTTGGCCCTTCTTGGCTGCACTGAACCATTTCTCTGCCTCGTCCCACTGACCTGCATCTGGACCATATCCCTCCATACACCTCTCATCCATGTACTTGTCCAAGTTTTTCTTAAATGTTAAAAGTGAGCCTACTTCATCTGGCAGCTCATTCCACACTCCCACCACTCTCTGTGTGAGGAAGCCCTCCCTTATGTTCCCTATTCCCCCTTAACCCATGTCCTCTGGTTTTTTTCTCCCCTACCCTCAGTGGAAAAAGCCTGCTTGCATTCACTCTATCTATACCCTCATAATTTTATATACCTCTATCAAATCTCCCCTCATTCTTCTATGCTCCAGGAAATAAAGTCCTAACCTATTCAATCTTTCTCTGTAACTCAGTTTCTCAAGTCTCAGCAACATCCTTCTCTGCACTCTTTCAACCTTATTAATATCCTTCCTGTAATTCGGTGACCAAAACTGCAGACAATACTCAAAATTCAGCCTCACTAATGCTTTATACAACCTCACCATAACATTCCAACTCTTATACTCAATACTCTGATTTATAAAGGCCAATGTACCAAAAGCTCTCTTTACTACCCTATCTACCTGTGACACCACTTTTAGGGAATTTTGTATCTATATTCCCAGATCCCTCTGTTCTACTGCACTCCTCAGTGCCCTACAATTTACCTTGTATGTTCTACCTTGGTTTTTCCTTCCAAAGTGCAATACCTCACACTCGTCTGTATTAAACTCCATCTGCCATTTTTCAGCCCATTTTTCCAGCTGGTCCAGATTCCTCTGCAAGCTTTGAAAACCTTTCTCACTGTCCACTACACCTCCAATCTTTGTATCATCAGCAAATTTGCTGATCCAGTTTACCACATTATCATCCAGATCATTGATATAGATGACAAATAACAATGGACCCAGCACTGATCCCTGTGGTACACCACTAGTCACAGGCTTCCACTTGGAAAAGCAATCCTCCATTACCGCTCTCTGACTTCTCTCATTGAGCCAATGTCTAATCCAATTTACTACCTCACCATGTATACCTAGCGACTGAATCTTCCTAACTAACCTCCCATGCGGGACCTTGTCAGAGGCCTTACTAAAGTCCATGCAGACAACATCCACTGCCTTCTCTTCATCCACTTTCCTTGTAACCTCCTAGAAAAACTCTTTTGATAGATCTGTTAAACATGACCTACCACACATAAAGCCGTGTTGACTCTCCCTAATAAGTCCCTGTCTATCTAAATACTTGCAGATCCCATCTCTTAATACTCCTTCCAATAATTTACCTACTTCCGATGTCAAACTTACCAGCCTATAATTTCCCGGATTACTTTTACAGCTTTTTTTAAACAATGGAACAACATGAGCTATATTCCAGTCCTCCGGCACCTCACCCGTAGATACAGACATTTTAAATATATCTGTCAGGGCCCCTGCAGTTTCAACATTAGTTTCCTTCAAGGTCCGAGGGAATACCCTGTCAGGTCCTGGAGATTTATCTACTCTGATTTGCCTCAAGGTAGCAAGCACCTCCTCCTCTTCAATCTGTATAGGTTCCATGACCTCACTACTTGTTTGCCTTATTTCCATTGACTCCATGCCAGTTTCCTTAGTAAATACAGACGCAAAAATCATTGAGATGTTCCCACAACCAATGATTGCATTTTAAGGACTCATTATATTATGTTTTTGTTATTTATTGGTATTTATTTATATCTGCATCTGCACAGTTTGTTGTTTTCTGCACTCTGGTTGATCTTTCATTGATCCTGTTATAGTTACTATTCAAAAGATTTGCTGAGTATGCCCACAGGAAAGTGAATCTCGGGGCTGTACATGGTGACACAGTGTATAAGTACTTTGATAATAACATTCACTTTGAACTTTTAACTCCCTAGTCATGGACCTCAGAGTACTACCCTGCTACCACTACCTCTGGCTTCTACAGGCAAGCCAAATCTACAATGCAAACTGCAAAGTCACAACAGATTTCATGCATCTTAATCTTCTGGATCAGCCTATCATGAAGTCCAACTTGACAACATCCACTGCTCTACCCTCTTTGATCACCCTCCTCAAAAACCTTAGTCAAGTCAGCAAGACTTGACCCGCTCTGCACAGAGCCTCATCAGGGCATGTTTTCTCAAATGTGCATAAATCAGCTCTCTATGAATCCTCTCCAATAGCTTCCCTGCCACTGACATGAGTCATAATTTCTTGGATTATCCCCTTTTCTTCTCTTGAATAACAGAGAAAAATTGACTATTTTCCATTACTCCAGGACCTCGTCTGTTATTAGTAAGGATTCAATGATATTTTGCGAGGCCTCAGCAATATTGTCTCTTGCCTCTTTCAATAACCTGAGATATCTGCCATCTGTCTGTGAGGACTACCACCTTGACCTCAAAATGCCTTTGTGCGTTATCACTGTTCTCACTATCTCCATGTTCTTGGTGAATATGGATGCAAAATATCACACATCATTTGACTCCAAGCATAAATCTCTCCCTTTATCCTCGAGCGATTCTACCCTCTCATTTTTAAATGCGGGTATAAAGTGCTTTGGGATTCTCCTCAACCTTACTTGTCCAGGACATTTCATGGGCCCTTTTTTGCCCTCCTAATCCACTCAATGAGCTCATTTCTGCTATATTTATATTCCTCAAGAGAAGGTTCCCTTACATCGTCATCTTCATCATCATCCTTACTAGAACAGGGTGGTCCTGTGCTCTGATCAGCTGGTCATTAAACAACTCCATATCAGATGCAAACTTACCCACTAAAAGAAGCTCCCAATTAACTCGTGGCCAATAATGGTTTAATTTGCTCTCTCCTAACTTCGTACTTTCATGCCTATCCTTATTCATAATTCACTTAAGAGTTTAGGACTTGAGATCACTGTTCACGAAACGTTCTTCCACCTAATCAGGCTCATTTCCCAACATCAGGTCCAGTAAGCTCCCTGCTGTAGCTGGCATGCAGTCTAATTGGAGCTGTGTTACTTCCCTGCATTATGAGTCGTACACTTACAGTGTGCAGGAGAATGGCTATCGGTTCCGATGCTCTGAAATGCTCCGATCCTACTGGAAGGCAGGGAATTCTGGAGTGACTTGGTGAGTAGTTCATCCAGTTGGGTCTGGGTGGAAATCTGGAATGCCTGGAAGGAAAGCACACGTGGCAACAGGGGCTTCTCATTGCTGTAGACACCCCCCCCCCCCAACAGGTGGAAATAACTGAACACTGGAGCACCAGCAGGCAATTCCCATTCCTAGAGCTGATCCTCATGTGAACTCTATCCAAACCATCCCTAACTAATCCCAGAAGAGGACACAGCTTCCAGATTACCTACTATGTCAGAAGAAGAACTTCCTGATGTTGCCCTGCCTCCTCTATATGCCCTCCCCACAAATTCCATGACCCTCGCCTAAGGAATCAATCCAGTCCATGGATCCCAACTTCCAGGTTTGTTATTGGAAGCTCTGCCCCTCCCACCCTCCCTTCCTTAGTCCTGTTTTTCCATCCACTTAAACAGGTGAAAGTGAGCACAGAGACACCTTCCTCTGATGGGACGGCATCATGTCCACACCTCCCCCCACTGCTGATTGACGACTGGGAGCAGAGGCAACCAGGGGGACTAGAGGGGCAACTATTCCACCCTTGAGGGAGTGAGCTGGCAGAGGAAGAGGTTGAGGCAGGTCCAGCATTATCATTTCAGAAGCACTTGCACAGGAACATGGAGGGGCAGGGCTTCGAGGGAAATGGGTCAAATGTAGAAAATAGGGACTAGCTGGGTGGGCATCCAGTCACCATGGATCAACTGGGCTGAAGGGCCAAGTATCTGTGTTGTATTGGTCTGTAACTCACCTGCACACCAGGCCATGCACTTAAATAGGAGGAATCCAAGAGTTCAAATTTAACTTTCATTCAGCCATACATGAATACCCATAATGAATACAGCCATTACTGCCTAATGTCTATATTCCAACCCACTTTGCAATAAGCATGCTATTTGCCTTCCCAACTACCTGTTGGACCGATTAACTCATTGCGTATCATGCAAAGAACACCTGCTTCCTCCTGAAGTTTATTAACCTGAAATCTTTCTCCATTCAGATAATAATCACACACTTGCTTCCCCTGAGCAAAATGCATGCCCTCACACTTCCCCACATCAAGCTCTATTTAGCAGGTTTTCACCAGTCTATCTATATCCACTGGCACAGTCCAGATATCCTCATCACACCTTCTCCCACCTGATGGGTCACCGCCAGACTTGGACACCTCATACTCTGCCCTCCTCCACACCATTAATATTGGCAGTAAGTAACTGAGGACCCAGGACCAATGCTTGGGTCTCTCTAGCAATTACACTGCTGCAGCCTAAGGTCCCAATAAATGAGATCTGTATCAGGAGGGAGGTGCTGAGGTGAGCTGGATAGGCAAGTCTTACAGGAGATAACTCCAAAGGTTCCTGGGGGTGGGACCCTGCAGCATAGAGTCAATGAGGTACAGACCAGAGATACAAACCTCATATAGAAGTACACATATGCATACACACACTCATGCACAATAAACAATGATAATACTGCATGGTGAGGTTTAAACTAGAGTTGCAGGGGGATGGGAACCAGAGTGCCAGAACAATTAATGGAGAGGTTATGGAGGCAGATGTTGGTAAGACCTCAGATCAAGTTAGGAATCAAAATCTTGAGCAAAGACAAAGGCAAAGTGTAGGGAATCTTGGTTTTCAAGAGATATCAAGGCCCTGATTAAGAGAAAAAAAGGTGCTAGGCAAGTAGGAACAAATGAGATGCTTATGGAGTACAAGAAATGCAAGAGAACACTTAAGAAAGAAATCAGGAAGGCTAAAAGAAGGCATGAGATTGCTTGAGCAGACAAAGTGAATCCAAGAAGAAGGAGAATCCAAAGGAATTCTACAGATATGTTAAGAGCAAAAGGATTGCAAGGGATAAAATTGGTCCTCTAGCAGATCAAAATGGTAATCCATGTGTGGAGTCGAAACAGATGGGGGAGATCGTAAATACATTCTTCGCATTTACTCAGGACACAGATACAGATACTATAGAAGTGAGGCAAAGCAGCATCAACTGCATGAACTCTGTACAGATTGCAGAGGAGAAGCTGTTTGCTACCAAGAGGCAAATCAGGGTGGACAAATCCCCAGGGCCTGATGAGGTGTTCCCTGGGCCCTGTGGGAGGCAAGTATACAGATTGCTAGGGCCCTGTCTGGCAGAGATATTTAAAGCATCCTGAGTGACAGGAAAGGTACCAGAGGATAGCCAGTGTTGTTCTGTTGCTTTAAAAAAAAAGGCTCTAAACATAAATCAGGGAATTATAGGCTGGTGAGTCTGACATCTGTTGTGGGAAAGTTACTGGAAGGCATTCTAAGGAACTGTTGGCATGTGGCCAAGTGGTTAAGGCGTTCATCTAGTGATCTGAAGGTCACTAGTTCATTGCTAGTTAGCACATTGCTCTGCGACAACACCGGTGCCAAGCTGTATGGGTCCTAATGCCCTTCCCTTGGACAACATTGGTGGTGTGGAGAGGGGAGACCTGCAGCTTGGGCAACTGCCAATCTTCCATAAAAGAGAACCTTGCCCAGGCTTGTGCCCTGGAAACTTTCCAAAGTGCAAATTCATGTTCTATCGAGACTAACGGAGGCCTACACTACATTACTACTACAAGGGACTGGATATCTACGTATTTGGATAGACATGGACTGATTAAGGACAGTCAGCATGGTTTTGTGCATGATAGGTCATATCTAACCAATCTTACAAAGTTTTTCAAGGAAGTTACCAGGAAAGGTGATGTTGCCTACATGGACTTTAGTAAAGTCCACATGGGAGGCTGGTCAAGAAGGTTCAGTCACTCGACGTTCAGGGTGAGGTAGTAAATTGGATTAAGCATCGGCTTTGTGGGAGAAGCCAGAGAGTGGTGGTGGAGGATTGCCTTTTTGACTGGAAGCCAGTGACAAGTGGTGTGCCGCAGAGACCAGTGCTGGGTCCCCTGTTGTTTTTCATCTATGTCGATGATCTGGATGATAATGCAGTGAATTAGATCAGCAAATTTGTGGATGACACTAAGATTAGGGGTGTAGTGGACAGTGAGGAAGGCTATTACGGCTTGCAGAGGGATCTGGATTAGCTGGAAAAATGGGCTGAAAGATGACAGATGGAATTTAACGTAGACAAGTGTGAAGTGTTGCATTTTGGTAGGACCAGCCGGGGTAGGTCTCAGACAGTGAGCAGTAGGGCACACGAGTGCAGTTGAACGAAGCGATCTGGAAATACAGGTCCTTAATTCGTCGAAAGTGGCATCAGAGGAAGACAGGGTCAGAAAGAAAGCTTTTGGCACATTGGCCTTCATAAATCAAATTACTGAGTACAGGAGACGGAATGTTATGTTGAAGATGTTGATGTGGCCTAGTTTGGAATATTACATGCAGCTATGGTAGTGATAAGGGACTCAATAGTCTAGAGAACATATAGGAAGTTCTATGGACGTGAACAGGACACCCAAATGGTATGTTGCCTGCCTGGTGCCAGATCATGTCACATCAGGTCACGTCCACAGTACTTTGGAGAGGGAGGGACAACAGCCAGATGTGTTGGCACATATTGGTACTAATCACATAGGAAGGAAAAGCAAACAGGTCCTGAAAAGAGAATTTAGAGAGCTAGGTAGAAAGCTGAGAAACAGTATCTCCAGTGTAGTAATTTCTAGATTGCTACTTGTGCTATGCACCGGTGAGGGTAGAAACAGGATGATTTGGCAGATTAATGCATGGCTGACAAGCTAGTGCAGGGGACCAGACTTCAGGTTCTTGGAGCATGGGATCCTTTCTGGGGGAGGTATGACCTGTTCAAAAGGGACGGGTTGCACCTGAACCCAAAGGGAGACCAATTTCTCGCAAGCAAGCTTATTAGAGCTGTTGGGGAGGGATTAAACTAATTTGACAAGGAGGTGGGAACCATAGTGAAGGGACTCAGGGTAGGATGGATGGTAAAAAAGTAAAGATAGCATGCAGTAGGACTGTCAGGAAGAGCAGGCAGATGATAGGACATAACTGTAGCCAGTAGGGTGAGTATTTGTGCATTAGCGATGCAGAATCAAAAAGGGTACCAAATGCAGTACTCAAAGTGTTATATCTCAATGCACGGAGTATAAGAAATAACATTGATAATCTTGTTGCATTTTTACCAATCGTCTGGTATGATGTTGTGGCCATCACTGAATTGAGACCGAAGATGGTTGCAGTTGGGAGCTGTATGTCTAATGTTACATGTTATATCGGAGGGATAGGAACGTAGGCAGAGGGGGTGGTGTGGCTCTGCTGGTGAAGAATGGCATCAAATCAGTAGAAAGATGTGATATAGGATTGGATGATGTTGAATCCTTGTGGGTTGAGTTAAGAAACTACAAGGGTAAAAGGATCCTGATGACAGCTATATACAGGCCTCCCAACAGTGGCTGGGAGGTGGACCACAGGTTACAACGGGAAAAAGAAAAGACATATCAAAAGTGCAACGTTATGGTAGTCATGGGAGATTTCAACATGCAGGTCAATTGGGAAAATTAGGCTGGTATTGGATCTCAAGAGAGTGAGATTGTTGAATGCCAATGATATGGCTTTTTAGAGCAGTTTGTCATTGAGCCTACCAGGGATGAGCTATTCTGGATTGGGTGTTATGTAATGAGCCAGAGGTGATTAGGGAGCTTAAGGTAAAAGAACCCTTAGGAGACAGTGATCACAATATGATTAAGTTCAACTTGAAATTTGATAGGGAGAAAGCAAAATCTGATGTAGCAGCATTTCAGTGGAATAAAGGAAATTACAGTGGTACGAGAGAGGAGTTGATCAAGGTAAATTGGAAAGAGCTTTTGGCAGAGATGACAGCAGAGCAGCAATGGTGTGAGTTTCTTGGAAAAAACAGGAAGATGCAAGATAGACATATTCCAAAAACAAAGAAATACTCAAATGACAAAATAGTACAACTATGGCTGACAAGGGAAGTCAAAGCTCATGTAAAAGCAAAAGAGAGGGCATACAATCATACAAAAATTAGTGGTAAGACAGAGGATTGGGAAGCTTTTAAAAACCTACAGAGAGGCAACCAAAAGAACCATTAGGAGGGAAATGATGAAATATGAAAGCAAATTAGCAAACAATTTGAAGTATATAAAAAATAAAAGAGAGATGAGATACGGGACTGTTAGAAAATGAGGCCGAAGAAGTAATAATGGGGGACTAGGAGATGGTAGATGAACTAAATGAGTATCTTGCATCAGCCTTCACTGTGGAAGACACTAGCAGTGTTCCAGGTGTTGAAGGGTGTGAGGGAAGAGAAGTGAGTGCAGTTACTATTACAAGGGAGAAGGTGCTCAAAAAGTTGAAAGACCTAACGGTACGTAAGTTACCTGGACCAGATGAACTGCACCCTAGGTTTCTGAAAGAGATAGCAGTAGAGATTATGAAGGCATTAGTAACGATATTTCTAAAATTATTGAATTCTGCCATAGTGCCATTGGACAGGAAAACTGCAAATGTCATTCCACTCTTTAAGAAAAGAGGAAGGCAAGCAGAAAGGAAATTATAGAGCAGTTAGCTGACCTCAGTGGTTGGGAAGATGCAGGAGTCAATTGTTAAGGATGTGGTTATGGAGTACTTGATGACACAGGACACAATAGGACAAAGTCAGCGTGGTTTCCTTAATGGAAAATCTAGCCTGACAATCCTGTTGGAATTCTTTGAGGAGATTACAAGTAGGATAGATAAAGTGGATGTAGCGGATGTTGTATATTTGGATTTTCAGGAGGCCTTTGACAAGGTGCCACACATGAGGCTGCTTGCCAAGTTAAGAGCCCATGGTATTACAGGAAAATTACTAACATGGTCAGAGCACTGGCTGATTGGTAGGAGGCAGTAAGTGGGAATAAAAGGATCCTTTTCTGGATGGCTGCCAGTGGTGTTCCGCAGGGGTCAATGTTGGGACTGTTTCTTTTTTCCTGTACATATATCAATGATTTAGATGATAGAATAGATGGCTTTGTTGCCAAATTTGCAGATGATACGAAGATTGGTGGAGGGACAGGTAGGGTTGAGGAAACAGGAAGGAAGCAGAAGGACTTAGGCGGATGAAAAGAATGGACAAGAGAGTGGCAAATGAAAGACAATGTTGAAAAATGCATGGTCATACACTTTGGCAGAATAAATTAATGTGCAGACTATTTTCTAAATGGAGAGAAAATCCAAAAATCTAAGACTTGAAAGGACTTGGGAGTCCCTGTTATAAAACATCCTAAAGGTTAAATTGCAGGTAGAGTCAGTGGTGAGGAAGGCAAATGTAATGTTAGCATTCATATCAAGAGGTTTACAATACAAGAGCAGGGATGTGACACTGGGCTTTATAAGGCACTAGTGAGGCCTCACATTGAGTATTGTGAACAGCTCTGGTCTCCTCATCTAAAAAATTATGAGCTGGCACTGGAGAGGGTTTAGCAGAGGTTCACAAGGATGATTCTGGGAATGAAAGGTTCATCATACAATGAACGTTTGATAGCTCTGGGTCTGTACTTGCTAGAATTTGGAAGGGGGGGTTATTGAAATCTTTCAAATGTTAAAAGGCCTAGACAGAGTAGATATGGAAAGGATGTTTCCCATGGTGGGGAAGTCTAGGACAAGAGGGCACAGCCTCAGGATAGAGGGATGTCCTTTTAAAACAGAGATGCGGAAAAACTTCTTCAGCCAGAAGGTGGTGAATTTGTGGAAATTATGACCATAGGCAGCTGTGGAGGCCAGGCTGTTGGGTGTATTTAAGGCAGAGCTTGACTGGACATGGACAAGGAGAAGGCTGGGAGTGGGGCTGAGGAGGATCAGTCATGATGAAATGGCGGAGCAGACTCCATCCATGGTCCAAATGTCTTAATTCTATTCTTTTGTCTTATGGCCTTATGGAAAAATGTGAACAAGGTTGAAAGAGTGCAGAGAAAACTTACTGAGTTGCTGGGTTTGGTGGACCTGAGTTATAAGAAAAGATTCAATAGGTTAGGACTGTATTCTTCAGAACATAGTAGATTGAGAGGAGATTTGATAGTGGTATACAAAATTATGAGGGGTATAGAAAGGGTAAATACAAGCAGGTTTTTTCAGCTGAGGTTGGGTGGACTACAGCCAGAGGTCATGGGTTAAGGGTAAAAGGGGAAAAGTTTAAGGGAAACATGTGGGGAAATGTCTTTGCTCAGAGGGTCGTGAGAGTGTGGAATGAGCTGCCAGGACAAGTGGTGCATGTGAGCTCGATTTCAAAGTTCAAGAGAAGTTTGGATAGGTACATGGATAGTAGGGGTCTGGAAGGCTATGGTCCCAGTGCATGTCAATGGGAGTAGGCAGTTTAAATGGTTTCAACATGGACTAGAAAGGCCAGTTTCTGTACTGTACTTCTCCATCTATGAATTGAATGGTTTGTTCTGCCAATGACACCTGACACACACATGCACTCACAAACACTTGCAAAGATAAACCCCAAAGTGGAACTGTCAACAAATGTCCTATTGTTCACTGCATCCTGTTTTAAACAAAATATGGAGAGACTTCCCAAAAAAATTGATTTCTATTTCACTTTAGTCACAATGCTGGTTCTATTCTTCTGCTTTTCCTCAAAAACAGGAGGGTGAGGGTAAACATCCTATGTCATTCTATGTCCTGTCTATGCTAGGTCTGGCAGAACTGTCAGTTTGCCTTTCTCCCTCCGCCTCTCCCCAAGTACCATCTGCTCAGGGCCCACATAAAACTACCAAATAAAATTAAAAAATCTTTAAAGCAACTTATGCAAATTCTTCATCCAGATTTTAAGTTTATCAGACCAACAGACTCACACACGACCAGCCCAAATATTGGCTCTGAAGCCTACCTTATTTCTCATAACAACCCGGGTATAAATTCAAGCTCTACATTAGTAATGACCCATTTCTCTACGTGATTAAAAGTGAAAGTTCTGCTCTTTGCAACTACATCAAAACAACTGCCTTCCAAACATTAATGTTTGAACCAGTCTCTGTGCAAAGCCTTCTCCACACCACTCTGCTACAATGAAATGTCATCAGCAAAGACCAAGGCAGTACAGTGAACCCTGAAATCTCTCTCCTTGTTCTCCTGTCCCAGGGAATCTCCCCTTACCACCTGGACAGGGTATTAGTCCCAGACTCTGACACTCAAAGTCAAACCATTCTCCTCCACTTCCCCTCTGCTTTTCTTGAAATTCCCTCACTTTGTATGTGCTGGTCACCCTCCCTCCCGTCCTTGTATCGACCCTCGCCATTCAGAGTCCTCTCAACTTTCCCTGTTCTGAGCAGAACAACCACATCTTGACCAGAGCTACCCCAGGACTCACCTGTAGATCTCCCACCCCTTCCCAAAGCTCTGCTCAATTCGGATGCCCGAGTGGGAACATCCAAATCCTCCCAGACCTTGTGGGCTTCCTTCCAGTGGTGGGATGACCCATCAGTTTGGCTGAAGAGTCACTTTGCAGTAGGGAGATCCTTACCTGGCAGATAAACTGGATGGGATCAGTAACCTTGTGCAGCAGACGTTTAATCTTTTCCACTGGGCTGAAGTAGATCACCTGGGCGCTGCCCAGGAGGGTTTGTCGGCAGTGGAGCTTCAGTATCACAGGGCCAGCGGGGAGCTCTGAAACCAAACACTGGCAGTCAGAAGGTGGAGAGAACTGGTGCTTTCCACAGGACTATGTGACCCAGGTCAAACCAGTCATGACCAAAAAGTTAACTTCAGAGTCAAACACTGGAGAACAGGGGTCAGTGTGCACGGCAAGCTCCCAACCCCGTTGAGAATTCCTGAACCCTGGGTGCCAGTATTTCCTGGTCTCCCCACTGTATCAAGGGGGGGGGGGAAGTCAACCTGGGAAAATGGCCAGTGAGGGAAGGGAAGGATTGAGGGAGCACCAGAGTATGGACTGGGCAGTACTGAGGGACTGTCACACTGTGGGAGGGCAGTAGTGAAGGATCTCTGCACTGTGGGGGGGGGCCATCTTGAAGGGATAGCTGCACTGTGGGAGTATTACTCCGGGAGCGGCAGTACTGAGGGCATGCTGCACCGTGGGAGGGGCAGTAATGAGGAACGATCACTGTGGAAGTTGTGGTGGAGAAGGAGGATGCAAACGGGTTTAAGGAAGCTCTCAAACTGAGGGGTTCCAGTTCTGTTATTCCTCACTCAGTAGAGAAGGTTCTGGGGAAATAGAACAGAAGAACTCAGAATCAGGAAGAGTTTGGATACAGTTAATTCAGGGGGTGGGAAGGTGGAGTCCATAAGAGACAGAGTGAGGAGAACAGCAGAGAACCAGAGGTAGAATAGGGTACAATCTCCGCACATGGAGCTATGCCCTGGGCAGGAGGGGGCAGTGGGATCAGGTCCAACAAGAGTTTTCAGAGAGATCTGGAGATACAGGCCAGAAAGTGGGGAGACTCAGGAAGGTGCCCTCACAAAGCCAGCATACAGTGCCTATAAAGTGTACTCACCCTCCCTTGGAAGTTTCATGTTTTAATGTTTTACAAATATTGAATCACAATGGATTTAATTTGGCTTATTTGACATGATCAACATAAAAGACTCTTCGGTGTCAAAATGAAAACAGATCTCTACAAGGTGATCATAATTAATTACAAATATAAAACACAAAATAATCAATTGTATTAATATTCACCCCTTCAAACCAGTATTTAATAGATGCACCTTTGACAGCAATTACATCCTTGAGTCTCTGTGGACGGGTCTCTATCAGCTTTGCACATCTGGACATTGCAATTTTCCCCCATTCTTCTTTACAAAACTGCTCAATCTCTGTCAGAGTGCATGGAGATTGTGAATGAACAGCCTTTTTCAAGTCCAGCCATAAATTCTCAATTGGATTGAGGTCTGGACTCTGACAGCCACTCCAGGACATTAACTTTGTTGTTTTTAACCCATTCCTGTTTAGCTTTGGCTTTATGCTTGGTGTCATTGTCTTGCTGGAAAACAAATCTTCTCCCAAGTCACAGTTCTCTTGCAAACTGCATCAGGTTTTCCTGCAGGATTTCCCTGTATTTTTGCTGCATTCATTTTACCCTCTACCTTCACAAGCCTTCCAGGGCCTGCAGCAGTGAAGCATCCCCACAGCATGATGCAGCCACCACCATACTTCACGGTAGCGATGGTGTGTTTTTGATGATGTGTGGTGTTTGCCTTACGTCAAACATAGTGTTTAGTCCAGTGGCCAAAACGCTCAATTTTGGTTTCATCAGGTCATAGAACCTTCTTCCATCTGACTTCCATCTGGCAAACTCTAGCTGAGATTTCATACAAGTTTTTTTTTCCCCAACAATGGCTTTCTCTTTACCGGTCAACCTTAAAACTGCGACTGGTGAAGCACCTGGGCACAGTTGGTGTATGTGCAGCCTCTCCCATCTCAGCCACTGAAGTTTGTAACTCCTCCATCGTTCCTTGATGATCGACTTAACTGTATTCCAAGGGATATTTAGTGACTCGGCAATTTTTTTGTATTCATCTCCTGACTCGTGCTTTTCAAAAACCTTTTCACAGAGTTGCTTGGAGTGTTCTTTTGACTTCATGATGTAGTTTTTGCCAGGATACTGACTCACAGGCAGTTGGACCTTTCAGACACAAGTGTATTTTTATTACAATCAATCGAAACTCCTTGACTGCACACAAGTCTCCAAAAACAGACCTCCATTTAACGACTTATGTGACTTCTAAAACTAATTGGCTACACCAGTGATGATTTGGTGTGGCATTTAAAAACTTAATCAATTATCTTCTGTTTTATATTTGTAATTAATTTAAATCACTTTGTAAGGATCTGTTTTCACTTTGATATGAGAGTCTTTTTCAGTTGATCAGTCTCAAAAAAAAGCCAAATTAAATCCACTGTTAATCAATGTTGTAAAACAATAAAACATGAAAACTTTCGGGGGGGGGGGGTGAATACATTTTATAGGCACTGTATGCTTCTTGGCCTGATAGCCTGTGGCTCCAGTGAAAACATGGCTGAAGCAGGGGCGAATGGACCAGGGTTCTGGTGTGGAGGGACCTCATGCTTACCCACAGATCGGACGCAAACTGTTTGGCTGTTCAACATGCTGGCTTGCACTTTTATTTGCTGGATGCCTGTCACAAACTCAACCTCAGGCCTCTCCTCGAGGGACAGGTGGTCTTTCAGGAACAGGTATATCTTCGTCACATTCTGTGGGTTAAGGAAGTTCATCAGGGTACAGGGTCAGAGATGTTCTAACTAAATTTGTAGTGGTTGGTTTGGTTACAACACACAAGAAACAAAAGAAAAATGAAGCATTAAAAATACTTGAATTCTAGAAAAGGCTTCTAACCTATCCCATATCCACTAAGACAGCGTTGATATTACACTCTGTGGTCAACATTATTAGCTATCTTCTGTATCTTATAAAATAGGCGCAGAATGTACGTTTTGTGGTCTTCTGCTGCAGCCCATCCACTTCAAAGTTTGACAAGTTAAACGTTCAGAGATGCTCTTCTGCACACCACTATTGTAACACATGATTATTTGAGTTGCTGACCTCTTCCTGTCAGCTTGAAGCAATCTGGCCTCCCTCATCAACAAGCTACTTACACCCACAGGGCAACTAAAAAAACTATAAGGGAAAAGATGAAATATGAGGGCAAACTTGCTGGATACCAGAAGTTTTTTTCAGTTATATAAAGAGTAAAAGAGGGATGAGAGTTTATATTGGACAACTGGGAAATGATATCGGTGTGGTAGTAATGAGGGCAAAGAAATGACCGATGAACTTAATGGGGACTTTGCATCTATCTTCACTGTGGAGGACACTAGCAGTGTGCCAGAGGTCCGTGAGTGTCAGGGAGCAGGAGTGAGTGCCATTGCTATTACAAAGGAAAAAGCACCAGGCGAACTCAAAAGTCTTAAAGTGGATAAGACACATGGACCAGACAGACTACATCCCAGAGTCCTGAGAGAGGTTGCTGAAGAGATAATGGATGCATTGGTCATGATCTTTCAAGAATGACTTGATTGTGGCATGTCCCAGATGACTGGACAGTTGCAAATGTCACTCCACTCTTCAAGAAGAGAGGAAATCAAAAGAAAGGAAATCATAGGCCAGTTAGCCCAACCTCAGTGGCTGGGGAAGTGTTGGAGCCTATTATTAAGGTTTCGGCATACTTGGAGACTAATGATAAAACAAGTCAAAGTCAGCATGGTTTCTATCAAGGGAAATCCTGCCTGACAACTCTGTTAGAGTTCTTTGAGGAAGTAACAAGCAGGGTGGACAAAGGAAAGGCAATGGGTATCACTTACTTGGATTTATTTGGAAGTCGTGTCACTGAGCTGGCTTCAGCTGGAGGCTAGCTTGAAGAAAACTCTACTTTCAAAGTGGATAAGTCCAGAGAAGGAATTGCAGAGCTGGGGAATGGAAGGCATACTCTCCCATGGAGAGAACAAGCACTTACTTCACATGGGATTTGGGTGGGCATCACTAGCAGAGGCTCTGTGAAGTCGTCAGGGTTAACAAGCACGTCAGTGAGATCCTCTGTCACCTCCATCTCTGGGCGAAGATCTGGTACTGGAATGGGATCTGTTTTAGGGAAGAGTGGACAGTTGTCAGTACAGAGCCTGGAATACCAAAAGGCAAAAGAATTCCTCGGATCCTCACCAAATTTTATTGATGCACCATAGGAAGCATCCAATCCAGATGCATCATCATTTGGTATCGCAAATGCTTTGTCCATGAATGCAAGAAAGCACAGAGAGCTGTGGACACAGGTCAGCACATCATGAAAAATACTCTCTCCTCCATGACCTCTGTCTACACTTCTCCATCTTGGTAAAGCAGCACAGCATTAATTGAAGACCCCATCCACCCTGACATTCTCTCTTCTCCCCTCTCTTGTCAGGCAGAAGATATAAATGCTAGAAAGCACATATCACCTGGCTTAAGGACAGCCTCCATGCAGTTAAAGGATAATTTACCAACCAATATGATCAAATTAACTCGTGACCTCACAATCTACCCTGTAATGGCCTTGTACCTTATTGTCTATCTGCACTGCACTTTCTCAGCGTCTGTATTCTGCATTGTTGATTTCCTTTGTATTTCCTCAATGTAGTGTTGTAATGAGTGAGTGGATCTCTTGCAATACTCATTCATTATCTACCATGGCGTATGACATGGGCGATCATAGTTTTGACCATGACTGTTCTCGGCCCATTTTTCTACAGAAGTTATTTGCCACTACCTTCTTCTGGGCAGTGTCTTTACAGACAGGAAACCGCAGCCATTATCAATACTCATCAGAGGTTGTCTGCCTGGCGTGAGTGGTTGCATAACCAGGACTTGTGCTCTGCACCAACTGCTCACACGACCATCCACCACCCGCTCCCAGAGCTCAGGTGATTCTGACTGGGGTGCTAAACGGGTGCTACACCTTGCCCAAAGGTGACCTACACGGGAGCGGAGGGAAGGAGTGCCTGACACCTCCTTTGGTGGAGATGTATCTCGAACCCGCCACCCAATATGTGACGATAATAAACCAGCTCGCATGGGGCCGGTCCACAGTCACTGTGTGAAGGAAAGTCCAGTCCATGACTCTGCACAGGTGGATCCCAGGACCTGGCTCAAAGTGACTGGATTATTCACACCAACGTTGTCCAACGGCATCACCAGAATTTCTCCATTCCCATCCGTGCACTGCCACTGGTCATTCCCCAGCTTTGGATTGAGGGGTAACTCCATGCTGTGGGTAACCAGCCCAAAGGTAAGAAGATGGGGGTAGAGGTCCACCCTGTCAGTGGAAGCAGAGAAACTGCTCCCAGCACTCAGTGTTCTGGTCCGGTCCGGAGCCCGCATTCCAGTTCTTGGCCCGGTCCGCGGACTCTGGGGCTTGTAGCCGTCCCTTCTTTCACCCTAAATTAGTCACACCTGTGGATCATCATGGCTTGTTTGGACTCAAGGAGGCACACCTGATGCCCATTGGCTGGCGGTGTATATAGGGGACTCTGGGACTGAGTGGAGTGGGGGGTTGTCCTGGCTTGGAGTTCCCTTGGTTAAAGATGGGTACTTTGAGTAATTCTGGCAGTCACCCTGGACCTAGTTCCCTTCCTATCCCTTGCCTCCATTGGGCAAGTCTGGCCGGACTGCTGCCCCTTTCCATCCCTCACTGCTGATGGGTTGTGCCACACAACCTACCCAGGTGCCCTGTGACCTGCTCAGGCCCCCGTGTTCCTGCCTGGGAGGTCTGGGCCCTGCCTAGGAGTTACGTGGCCTGCCCAAATGTCTCTGGGATCCTGCCTTGCCTGAACTCTAAGACTCTCCTGGAACCCCAGAATCACCTTGAACGTCACATTCCTCAAGCACACCACGGTCACCACATCTTGTCTATTGTTTAGTCGTTCCTGTCCTGCCCCTAGTACTTCAGTGCCTGCGTCCTGCACTTGGGTCCAGCCTCCTGTCCCCTTATGACACTCAGTGCCTCAAAACTGTCGCCAATTCAATAGGATGGTGAATCTGTGGAATTCATTGCCACAGATAGCTCTGGAGGCAAAGTCATCGGGTATATTTAAAGCAGAGGTTGAGAGGTTCTTGATTAGTAAGGACGTGAAAGGTTATGGAGAGATGGCAAAGGAGACTCAATGTGCTGAATGGCCTATTCTGCTCTGATGTTTTATGGTCTTATGGATCACAACTGATCGAAGTGTCTCAGCTCCTTCTTGTTACCATTCATTTATCAGAAATCTCTTGGTCTTTGCCCTAAATTTCACATTACTCTCCACCCACTGCCCCAGGATCTTGACCATCACCTGCTGCATCATCAATTATTTGATATGATTAGCCCATCCAGCCTCCGAAAACCTCCCCTCCTTGGTGGAGGTAGAGCCTCCGACACGATTGGAGGGCCTGAACCTCATTCTGAAGGCTCTTGCCTTTATGTAGACAACCTTAAGAGTCTGGCCATCAAATCCTTCAAACTTCAACACTGCAGATGTCCATCCTCACCTGACCTTTGTAAGAATTCACCGCTTTTTGCTCACTTTTTCTCATGACTCCCTGAGACTTGTTGGCCAGAATTAAACAGTGTTTCACTAGTGCAGTCAGCGTTCTGTCATTCTGCTCACTCTGCACATCCTTTCCACAGTGTGGTGGTCAGAACTGCCCACGAAAGGCCGTGTGCAATCTAACCAATATACTGGGTAGTTGATGTGTCACCCCCCTCCAAGTCAAATACTTTGCCACAATCTATGAAGGTATGTATTAACTTCTCCAACCTGTCAACTGGGATTGCAAATAACTGGACCAAGACTTTCAGCTGTTAATCTCCAGTCCAACACTGAGATGTTGTCAGCTGATAATCAGAATCTTAAATTAATAAGAATGAAAAACACCACAGACACAATTTCTCATCACATTTACTTCCAATGGTCTGATCTTCAAATCACGTTCAAGATTCCAAGTCTGACATTTCTCAAAGTGAATTGCTTTCCTGTCAGTCACAACTCTGTACACAACATTAAAAATGCACCATTAAAATGGCACACCAGCTGAATGGTTTTGTGTAGTTTAATGGAAGTCTCATTGCTGGACAGGCTCTGTCAGTGTTGGCGCATTGATGGTCATCACCCTTTGCCCCACACACTTCCCTTCCATCATCTTTAACCCTTTGCTCTGGTCACACTTACAACGCCTCTTCCTCATTTAACCCTCTGAGTCAGGTGTCCCACTGCTGAGGCTGTTTAGAATGGTCGGATGGAGACATAACTCTCCACTAATATATTCAAGATTGCCCAGGTTTCAGTCCACAGGCAACAAGCTGAGCAAGAGATGGCCTGGTGGATAAACAAATGTCAAAGCCAGGTGGGGTTGCGGAGAGTGACTCCGTACATTGGACAGTTTCAAACTCCAGGCTACAGACTGGACATAGGGAACCTTGTCAACACAGGGCTCTGTCTGCCTCATGGATCAGTGGTTGGTGAATGACGGTCAGCCTGTGAAGGGTGAATTCACTTCACATCCCCTTCCTTCTCTCAGACAACTCCTCCCACCAGCCTACAGCCCACGCGTGCAGTTCAGAAAAACACCCAGCTGCTTGTCTGCCCGCAAGTTTACACTTCCTGTGCTGAAAGCTCTGGGTGATTCCAGAGACAGTGACAAGACAGGCTCTCTAATAAATTGGTCAGACAGACTCAACACTCACCCTGGCAGGGTCCGTACCTTCCAATCCTTTTACACCCATCCATAACACTCCTACACCCTCAACACCTCCCCAACACCAGTCCAACTCCATTCCACTACCTCCACCATCCTTCACCCTTCCCAAAACAGCTTCCAGTACTCCTCCACAACCCAACCCTCTTACAATTCCCACAACAGTCCAACACCCTCCTCAACACCTCCCAACCCCTCAATTCTCTTACAATCCTCAATACCTCCCCAACACTCAACACCTCCCCAACCCTCCTACATGCTCAACACCTCAACCCCTCCCTAATACTTCTATACTCCTCCACAACACCTCCCCAACACACATACACCCTCAGCACCTCACCATCTTACAACTTCAGCACTGCCCCAAACATCTTACACCCCTCAATACCTCCAATACTTCGACACTCCTCAACACTTCTCCAACCTTCCTACATCCTCAACAACCCCCAACCCTCTTAAACCCTCAACACCTCTCCAATATGCTTACACCCCTCTCTAAGCCTTCTAGACACCCCTTAAACCTCCTACACCCTCTTCAACACCTCCTGACAGTCTTACACCCTTAACATCTCCCAAACCCTTTCCAACCCTCCTCCACCTCTCCCCAAACCTCCTGTGCCCCTCGCCAAACTTCCTACACCAACTACCCAACCCTCTTGCATCATCACCTCCCCAAAACCCCTTAGACCCTCAACACCTCCCCAACCCTCCTACACCCTCAACCCTACTACATCAACTCTCCAACCACCCTACACCCTCAGCTCTGCCCCACCATCCTATACCAATTGCCCAACCCTCCTACACCAACACCTGCCCAACCCTCCTACACCCTCAACACCTACTCACCCTTTCTACACCATCAACACCTACTCACCCTATCTACACCCTCAACACCTCCCAACCCTCCTACACATTCAACACTTCCTAAACCCTCTCACACCTTCAACACCTCTCCAACCCATGTACACCCTCAACCCCTCCCCACCACTCTTCAAGCCTCCTACACCCTTCTCAACACCTCCTGACTCTCATACACCCTTAATGTCTCCCAAACCCTTCTACACCTCTCCCCAACCTCCTACGCCCTCAACACTTTCCCAATCCTCCTACACCCACAACACCTCCAAACCCACTTACAACTCTGTCCACACCTCCTACACTCCACCTCAATCCTCCTACACCCTCAATACCTCCCCAGCCTTCCTACACCCGCAACAACTCCCTAACCCTCCTACACCCTGAACACCTCCCAACTCTCCTGAACTCTCAGCACCTCTTATACCTTCAACACATCCCCAACTCTCCTACACCCACAAAACCTGCCCAAACCTCTTACACTCTCAACACACCCCAACCTTCCTACTCTCTCAACACCTCTCCTACCCTCCTTCTGCTCCACAATGCAAACCCTCCCCAAACCCTCTTCACTCCTTTCTTCCACATCTCGTCAAAGAGTTTGCACCCCTCCTACACACCCCAAACATTCTTCAAACCTCCCACCACATAAATAGGGTTGTAGAAATTATCTTCAGCTAAATGAGGGCGACAGGCCACCTTGAATGGGCTGTTCAATGAATCAGGGGGATTAGCAAAAAATGTGACCGGCTGGGGAAGAAAATAGAAACTAGAACATGCAGCCGATGGCAAACCCCGAGTTAGTAAAAGCTATAAAATGTCAAGGGTAAATGTTGTTTGCTTGTGTTTGTGTTACATCTGCAATAAGCGACAGCTCGGTAATGTTATAGCTGTTGTAGCACAAATCCAACTCCAGTGACCTGGGTTCAATTCCCGCGCTGTCTGCAAAGCTTGTTTGTTCTCCCCGTGACTGGGTGGGGTTTCCTCCAGGTACTCCGGTCTTCTCCCACATTCCAAAGACGTACTGGCTCGTAGGTTAATTGGTCACATGTCATTGGTCATTGGGTGCTGCAGCTTACTGGGCAGGAAGGGCGTGTTACCATGCTGCATCTCTAAATAAATATACAAGAGTTGACAGCACTGGTCACAACATCTGAGGGTGGTCTAGTTGTTATTAAGATATGGTTGCCAGGTGACCAGGACTGAAGTGATGTCCGTTTGAAGTTCCAAACAAACAGGCCAAAGGCGGAAGGAGAGGGGGTGCTATTATAAGTCAGAGCAGCAATGGGTCATGATACAGTGGCAATGGGTGGTGACGCAGAATCAGTTTTGGTGAAACCACAAACAGCAGGAGAAGGAAGAGTGGGTGAATGACCTCTGAATGGGACAGCTCATAAATATTTAGGGAACTATCTAATGTATAATATGGGATACTGTAATGGTCATGAGAGATTTTAATCTATGTACTAATTGGACGATCTGGATCAGATGACAAAATGGGCTGAAAAATAGCAGATGGAATTCAATGTAGACAAGTGTGAGGTGTTGCACTTTGGGAGGACAAACCAGGAGAAGTCTTACTCAATGAACGGTCGGGCATTGAGGAGTGTAGTAGCATGGGTGGATCTGTAAATACAGACCCATATTACCTTGAAAGTGGTGTCATAGGTGGAAGGGGTCAAAACAAGAGCTTTTGAGTGCAGGAGTTGGGTTGTTACGTTGAAATTGTGTAAGGCTTTGGTGAGGCAAAATTTGGAGTTCTGTGTGCAGTTCTGGTCAACTACCCACAGAAAAAGTATCAATAAGATAGAAAGAGCACAGAGAAAATTTACAAAGACGTTGGAACTTGAGGACCTGAGCTGTACGGGAAAGACTGAATAGATTCGGCTCTCATTTCCCTGCAGCGCAGGAAAATGAGATTTGATAGCGGAGTACACAATTATGAGGGGACAGATAGGGTAAATGTAAGCTGGGCTTTTCAGCTGAGGTTGGATGAGATTAGATAAAGGTCATGGGTTAAGGGTGAAAGGTGAAATCTGTAATCCATGAGGGGAGCCTGAGGGGGGAACTTCTTCACTCAGAGGGTAGCATGAGTGTGGAATGAGCTGCCAGTGGAAGTAGTGGAAGCAGGTTCGTTTGCAGCACTTAAGTTTGGACAAGTACATCAACGGGGTACAGTATATGAAGGGCTATGGTCCGCTACGGTCCAGCTGCAGGTCAATGGAACTAGGCAGAGAAACAGTTCGGCATGAACTAGATGGCTAAAGAGCCTTTTTCAGTACTGTGGTGCTCTGCGATTCTGAGACAAACTGGCACAGGTATTGCTGAGGGATAAATTTGTGGAATACATCAGGAATTACTTCTCCAGTACATTTCAGAAACTACCCAGCAGTAGGCTCATTTAGAGTTGATCATGAGTAATGAGGAAGGATAAATTCGTGGAAAAACAGAAAATGTGGAAACACTCAGCAGGTCAGTCAGTTTCTGTGGGAAGAGAATCAGAGCTCACATTCCAGGCTGTAGAAGCTTCATCACTTCAACCTGAAAATATAACATCTTCCACTCAGATGCTGCCTGACTGGCTGAGTGTTTCTGTTTCTATTTTAGATTTCCATATTATGCAGTTTTTTAACATTCAGGATTAACAAGAGATCCATGTATTAATGATCAAGATTAATAAGAGACCACGTGACCAAATCTTCAGTGTAAATAGGGCTGTTACGATGGTACGAGGATGGAGTTGTCCAGGGTGGACTGGGAAGATAAAATGACAGACATGAACAGTGGCAGGCATGCAAACCGCTGGTTCACAACTCAGCAGGAATTTGTCCCAATTAGTAAGAGAGATTCTGTGGTGAACAAAGGAGGTCAAGGATAATGTTAAATTGAAAAGTAGGGCATACAAAGAGAGAAGGGCTGGTGGTTGAGCAGAGAACTGGGAAGATTTTAGGATCCCACATCAACTCATAAGGGAGAGAGCTGGTTCTGAGAGAAATATCTGTATATTCAAACAAACAGCGAGAGTTTCTTTGAATATTTCCAATTGGAAGAAGATGGCTCAGGTGGGTCTGGGAACTCTACAGAATGATACTGGTGAGTTAGTAACATGAAACAAAGAAATTGGAGATGTATTAGGTCAATGTCTTACATGGCCCTTGTGGCTAAAGGGATCAGGAGGTATGGAGAGAAAGCAGGTTCAGGGTTCTGAGTTGGATGATCAACCATGATCATACTGAATGGCAGTGCAGGCTTGAAGGGCCGAATGGCCTACTCCTGCAACTATTTTCTATGTTTCTATGTCTTCTCCATCGAGGGTACTGCAAATATCCTCAAGATAACAGATGGGTAATGCAAAGTGGGTGTCACATTGTGGGAGGGGCAGTACTGAGGGAGTGTAACACTGTGGGAGGGGCGGTTACTGAGGGAGCACCATACTGAGACAGGTCAAGACATACAAAAATGCTGGATGAACTCAGCAGGTCGGGCAGCATCCATTGAAACAAGCAGTCAACGTCTCGGCCTGAAACGTTGACTGCTCCTTTCAATGGTTGCTGCCTGACCTGCTGAGTTCCTCCAGCTTTTTTGTACGTGTTGATTTGACCACAGCATCTGCAGTGTACTTTGTGTTTACACTGGGATAGGTGTTGTGGTCTGGTTAAGCTCCACTCCAAAGGTCATTGACTCTTGATTCTCTGTAAGGACAGGAGATTAGAAGATCAGACACAAAGGGAGGAGAATGAAGGGATTGGGGCTTTGACAGCACGGTCACCAATAAGGGGGCAGAGGAAGTAAGAAGCCCCTCGAAGGCCAGAATCTCTATCTCTGGTTGTAAGGCTGGAAGTGGTTCCAGAAACAGAAAGGACAATATGTTGGAATTAGAAAAAATATTGTAGATTTTAAATTCAAGGTAATACCAGACCACAAATTATAAGGAATATTGAACAAGGGAATTGGGTTAAAACCAATCTACCCAGGCTCCACTCAAGTGTTAGACATTTTGTGGAACCATGGCAACATTGGAGCTGGGGGTGGGGATTGTAATTATGAGGGACTCTGGAGAACATTCTCAACACCAGCTACCTACAGAATTTCACGTTATTGCCAGGCCAACTGCAATTCTAACGGGTGTATGTGACAGACCCCCGTCCCAGTACAACGTAGACACCAACACCATCCCATCACATCAAACATGGCATGGCATCTGTTACATTGGATGTCAGTGGGACAGGAGTCACCCAGCGAACACAGGGGTCCCTAGATAGGCTCAAAATATCATCAGTGGGGGTAATTCCTCACTGATAGGTTTGGGGTTAATTGTTCACTAGGGACAGGTTGGAGTGGGGTTAACTCCTCACAGTGGACAGGTTAGAAGAGGGTAATTCCTCGCTGAGAGGTTGGAGTCAGTGATTGGGGGGGAATGCAATTATGGTGGATGGGTGTTCAGAGAGCTACAATTTTTGATTCAGTATGACTCATGTGGGGTGAGGAACTCCTACGGTAACACCAAATCACCCCAACCTGATGGTTTGGCCCATTCTCAATGTCACTGTTAGAGTTATAGAATGATGTAGGAAAGGGGACATTCACTCCATCTCAGCTCTTTAGAGCAGAAACACTTCCCTGGTCTCTAACAACACCCCTGGAGTTATTTTCCCAAACCTCCCAAGGATGTCTATTTCAGACAGGATGTCCTGGATCAAAGTCACAGGCTGTCTGTACACTGCCTCAGGTCCAGCTCCTGGCTGTGGGGCCTTGTCCAAATGGACAGGCATTTACAGTCAGGACCTTGGTGTCAGCACCTTTCTGAGAGCTGAAGACCTCCAAGGACCATTGATGCTGCAAGACACTCATTGTTGCCCACACCGCTTATATCAAAACCTAATCAAGGTGCTGGAAAGAGGAGAACAGACAGATGTACCTGACTCGGCAATGCTGATGACCATCGAGACGTATTCCCAAGGCTCCTGCTCAGCTGACACCTCCTGGAACCTGCTCTCCACAGGCAGCACTTTGTAGAAGTCGTCAGAGCTGGGAACTCCACAGAGAAGCAGCAGCACTGCGGCAGGAGGCTGGAGAACTTTGCCGAGCAGCTGGCTCCTGGGGTTGTCCAGTGCGTCCAGGAGTCCCAAGGTCAGGACCAGAAACTTGCACCTGTAGTCAGCCAGTGTGTGGGCAGCAGTCTGCAAGTCCTTCAGCAGGCCGATCTGGAAACTGCAGACACCTTCTGGGTCCAGATGTTGCAACAACTCATCCTTCAAGTAGACACTCCACTCACCAGCGTCCTCTCCGTACAGAATTGCCACGTCCCTTCTTGCAACATCTTCAATGAAAGGTTGAAGGGTTCATTATCTCCAGCCAGCATGCAAACTCAGAGCAAAAGGCCGCTCACCCCTTTGAGCCTGCCCTACATTCAACATAATCCTGGCTGAACCACTGGCCAATCTTCCACCACACACCCTCCAAGAGTTGGCCCACTTCAGAAATGTACCTAGGTTTTGCTTCAGCTGCACTCAGAGGGACAGAATTCCACAACCCTCACCTGAAGACTAGCCTAGGCTGGCCATTACTCTCAGGTCCCAGTCCTGGGGTAAAGAAAGAGTAACCACTCAAGACCCAGCAATGCGACAGGGAGTAAAAGTGTTCCCACCAGACAAGTGCTCAAGGTCTTGGCTCAAAATGCACCGGAGTTCTGACGAACTGAGGGAGGGACAGGCGGTGCTGCGAGTTGGCATCTTTGGGTAGTGGTTAGAGCACCTGACTGTGGGTGTGAGGGAGCACCCCGGCACCAGCATGAGGGAATACCCTGCCATCACTTCACCCATCTCCACCCTGCCAGTGTGAGGGAGCACCCCAACATCAGAGAGGCTATGGAGCAGAGCAGGGTCTCTGGGCAAGGCAGACTCTAGGCAAGGGGGAAGAGGTTGGGCTGCAGTTGGGTGGGAGGGGTAGGGATGAAGGGCGTGGGGTTCCTGGGGGAGGGGCAGAACAGGGTCTGGGGCCATGAGTCCTTGGAGGAGGAGCGAATTTTGTGAGGGGGGTGTTAGGGGCCAGGTGCTTAGGGATAGCTGGTGCTGTTGCTCTCCAGTCGGGAGCCCAACCTTGCGGAACGTCCTTTGACAGGTCGATGGAAAGTTCTGGTTTCACAGCTGGGGACCCGGCATCCATTCGGGCGTCCCGTCACCTCAGGAACCTCCATCTGTGGGATCTCAGCCAGGCTACCCCCACCGCTTTTGCCTCCGCTCCCCTCTCCCCCATAAGTTCACCAGCCTGTTGGGGACGGCAGCGAGAGTTCATCGGTACCGGGCTCCGAATAACGGGCACCGGATAACGGGACTCAGCCCCTCCCTCGCCCTCTCCCACACACACACCCCCCTCACCTCCTCGCTCCAGGGGTGCAGCCGAGTCCCGAGCGGTACCTGAGCGCTCCATGCTCCGCTCACGGCTCCGGATGAGGGCCGGCCGGCGGGACGTAGGAAAGTTCGCAGCTTTCTGCGGGTTTCGCACTGAGAACTGCGCCGGCGGTGATCACAGGCTCGGGGCGGGACCTGAGCTCAACCCTAGGCGGGGGGTGGTGTTTGGAGCCCGGGGTGGGAGGGAGGTCGTGTGACCCAGTACTATCCAAGGTCTGATACCCCCGTGTCCAATATCCCATTATCCAGTATCCAATATCTCAATATCCCAGTCATTCACTGACTCGGAAAAAAAGACTTGGGTCTGACATTGAGAAACTCTGATCCTGGGAGTGTGAGAACGTGCACAGACGGGGAAGAGCAGAACACGAACTTTTAAAGAGAATGGGGCCAGCGTTCATATAATTAGTTATGCCCTTCCTTGCTAATGGTGAGTTTTCCTGCAAGGCATGGACACCCTACTCTTACCCAAGTAACTCGTGTGCTTTTGGCTGGACCTGGCTCCTCAAGGGAAGGTGACCACACTGTTAACAGTCAGTGATGAGTTGTGTCTTCAGGTACGAGTGTGATTCCCAAAAAACTAGCTGTCATAATGTTTATAAGATCGACATTTAATCGTTATGAAGGTACTGGGACATCCTAGGGCATATTTCAGGTGATAAAACATACTTTCTGAAGAGCAGCAGCCAATGTGTACACAGGAAGATCCCACAGTTGATTATCACAAGAAAATCCACATGGTGATGATATCTGGGGGAATTCCCTGTTCTTCACCGGAATTGTACCTGTCATCTTGAGATTAGGATAGGTGTTCCCAACTTGGCTGGACATCTGATTGGAAGACGTGGCCCTTGGACATTGCCATCCTCTGCTGCAGGATCTGTCTCTTCAGAGAGGAACTCTCAGGCGCTCAGTCTTGGGCCAGTTTGGTGTCACAGCCAAGGCAGACTCCTTCTGTTTACCTTGTGATCCTGTCATGAACACTCTGAGTTTGTCTCAGGATCCAGTTCCCACCTTCTGTGACATTGAGGATAAAGCTCAGGAAGGTCCTGCAGATTCTCAGGATGTGCTGGAAGTACTTCCCAACAGAGCTGGACATGTGCTGTAAAAATAGCCAGATCATGCAAGGAAGGTCCCGTAAATCATAAATTATACATATAGCTGGTTGGTCTCACCCCTCTCTTTTCTCCTGATAACCTCTCTCTTCACTGAGCCTTTCATCATGACAATGTCTGGACTGGAACAGGCCATTCTGCTGCAGCTTTCAGTAAGATCATGCCTGCTCTTTTACTTCATTGAAACACTGCTTCACCAACCCCATGTTGCTGGATTCCATTTATATTGAAAAATTAATCCATCACATTATTCCAGGTCTGGTCTCAACAGGGCATTATACATTAGAGCAAGGTATCAACTTAAATACTCTTGCAGCGGAGGCCAAAATACCATTTGCCTCCCTGTTTGCTTGCTGAGGTTGCACAGTATATTCACTTTCTGTGATTTGTGTGAAAGGAACTTTTAAATCAGCAAGCCCATGTACTTCAATCATCAAGTTGTGGAAGGTTCCAAACCAAGTGTTGGTAATTCAAGTCAAGTCACTTTTATTGTCATTTTGACCACAACTGCTGGTACAGTACATAGTAAAAATAAGACAACGTTTTTCAGGACCATGGTGTTACATGACACAATACAAAAACTCGACTGAACTATGTAAAAAAAACAACACAGAAAAAAACTACACTAGACTACAGACCTACCCAGGACTGCATAAAGTGCACAAAACAGTGCAGGCATTACAATAAATAATAAACAAGACAATAGGGCAGTAAGGTGTCAGTCCAGGCTCTGGGTATTGAGGAGTCTGATAGCTTGGGGGAAGAAACTTACATAGTCTGGTCGTGAGAGCCCGAATGCTTCGGTGCCTTTTCCCAGATGGCAGGAGGGAGAAGAGTTTGTATGAGGGGTGCATGGGATCTTTCTTAATGCTGTTAGCTTTGCAGATGCAGCATGCAGTGTAAATGTCTGTAATGGCTGAAAGAGAGACCCCGATGATCTTCTCAGCTGACCTCACTATCCACTGCAGGGTCTTGCGATCTGAGGTGGTGCAATTTCCGAACCAGGCAGTGATGCTCAGGATGCTCTCAATACAACCCCGTAGAATGTGATGAGGACGGAGGCTGGGAGGTGGAATTTCCTCAGCCTTCGCAGAAAGTAGAGACGCTGCTGGGCTTTCTTTGCTATGGAGCTGGTGTTGAGGGACCAGGTGAGATTCTCTGCCAGGTAAACACCAAGAAATTTGGTGCTCTTAACGATTTCTACTGAGGAGCCGTCGATGTTCAGCAGGGAGTGGTCGCTCTGTGCCCTCCTGAAGTCAACAACCATCTCTTTTGTTTTGTTCACATTCAGAGACAGGTTGTTGGCTCTGCACCAGTCTGTTAGCCGTTGCACCTCCTCTCTGTAAGCTGACTCATCGTTCTTGCTGATGAGACCCACCATGGTCGTGTCATCGGCGAACTTGATGATATGGTTCGAGCTGTGTGTTACAGCACAGTCGTGGGTCAGCAGAGTGAACAGCAGTGGACTGAGCACACATTGACCTTCGTATAGATGGGACTACATTTGGCATGGATCTGAAGGACCTGCTTCTGTGCTTGGTTACCTTATATCTCCGACACACAGGTTCCTCTGAACACCAATACCTTTTAACCTTACACTTTTAAAATAAAGCTCCATCCTTTTGATATTTAACCCAAGTGGATGACTTCATGGTTTTCCATTTACCTTTTCCTTGTTCAATTAGCTGCCTTTGTATTCCCCGAGGCTTCCCTGCACCCTTTCCTGTATCACCACTCAGCAAACCTGGGTATATTAGACTTGATCCTGTCACCCACCTTAATATTTTGGCTTCTGTCCCCTTTCTTTCTAGTCTTGGGGAAGGGTCTTTGCCCAAAATGTTGATTGTTTATTCCCTCTGCGGGTGCTGCCAGACTTGCTCAGTGTCTCCATCATCGTGTGTGTTTTGCTCAAGGTTTCACCATCATCATCATCGTCACGTGCCTCGGCCACCACTTTCTTCCACTGCAATCTGCCAGCAGTCAAACCTCTTGCATCTCTGGCGGTGAGGCCGGTCCACTTCTCGATGTTGTCGATCCAGGTTGACCTCTGCCTGCCTCTGCAGAATTTCTAGAGTTTATGATTTACTGCTCCACTGCATAGTCTCTTCGAGGTATGCCTACCCTGAAAATAATTAAATCTTTTCTTCGATGGAAGTTCAGTGAGAGCATCTCACACTTCCCGCTCCCTCTGCTGCTCTCTGACTCTTGGATCATGTGCTTACCCAGACTCAGTACCACAGTTGCGTGCTTTCTCCTTCCCCCTTCCCCCGGTCTCACCTATGACCTTCCAGCTTGCACTCCTTCCCTTCCCACCCCCCACCACCTTATTCTGGCTTCTTCTCCCTTCCTTTCCAGTCCTGATAAAGGGTCTCAGCCCAAAGAATCAACAGTTTATTGCTCTCCAAAGGTGCTGCCTGGCCTGCTGAGTTTGGGGGCATTTTGTGCATGTTACCCTGATGGTGGGGAGGAGATGCATCTCTACCAAAGGAGGTGTAAGGTGCCCTTCTCTCCACTAGCCTGCAGGTCGCCCTTGAGCAAGGTGTAACATCAAAGCCATGGGAGCAGGTAGTGGATGGTAGTATGAGCAGCCGGTGCACCTCACGAGTCCTGGTTATGTGACCACTGATGCCAGGCCAACAATCTTTGAAGAGTATTGATAATAGTTGTGGTCATGCTTCTTGTAAAGGCACTGCCCAGAAGAAGGCAATGGCAAACTACTTCTGTAGAAAAATTTGCCAAGAACAATCATGGTCATGAACCATGACTGTCCACGTCATACAACACAGCACATAAAGGTGATGATGACCCTGATGATCTATCACATCTGACCACAGCCTTGCCATCTGAAATGCACTATTTATTCCAATTCTCTGTTCCTAGTCCATGACCAGACAATGCTACGACATTATCCTCCATCCCATGTGCTCTAATGTTATTGAATCATTTTTTTTCAATGGCTCCTGATTAATGGTCTCTAACAATCACATTCACTGGTTCCCCCTTCTCTATCCTGCTCAGTACAGAATTTAAAAGGATTCGTTGAACTTGACTTCCCTTTAATGTCCAAATTGACTCTGTCTAATCATATTTTTATTTTATCTTCCTGTTACCACTTCTGTAAGAATACATCCCAGTATTTTTCAGGTCTGATTTCAGACAATCAGTCTAAAGCAGCCATAATTTTCTCTAAAAGTAGTTCTGCACTATTGCCAATTTCATTGACCATTTACTCAGAACTTGTTTATTTTTCCAGGAAGTATTTATGTATTTAATATTTCAGTAACATTTGAGTAATAATGCAAAATATATTGTTTGATTAAGCATTCTTTGTAGTCTGCAGGTACGTAATTCATTACTGGTTATATTTAAAAGTACACGAAAGGGCATATGGCATTATGCTACCCTGTCATAAGTGTGCACCTCACTAAAGTAAAAAGAAAGTGTATATATTCTCCTGGGCTCCTGTGTTCTTCCTCAATTAGTTTTATGTTTTGGAGTTACAAAGCATAATGGTGGTAGCGAGGAAGGCTTAAAGTGAACCCGAGACAACTTTCTACATACCTGTTGAATCAGAGTGAGACAGTAGAGTTTTAAAAAAGGCACAGCATATTTTATTTTCTTTGGCAGTGCAGCAAGACAATTGTTTTAAAAAAGGCAGAAAATAGATAAAATTCACAGGTTCATAAATGGTGATAATAATGAATTTTTAAAAAAGCAGAAATGGCTGACTACGTCAGAAAAATAGATGCTTTTAATTGCACAGGAGATAAATGGATATTGTGTACCGAACGAATTGAGCAGGATTTTGAAGCAAATAAAATAGCCAATGGGAAATGAGTGCCAGTTTTGTGAGTGTAATAGATGGAAGAACATACAGTTTGCTTAGAAGATTAACTACTCCGACCAAACCAGCCAAATTAGCTTTGCTGATATCGTGAAAGTAATGCAGGAACACTTAGAACTGAAACCATTGTTGATTGCAGAACGCTTTAGGTTTCATGAGTAGAATCAAAAGGAAGGGAAGTCCATTTCAGCTTATGCAGCTGAATTGAGGATTGTCAGACCATTGTCAGTTCAGTAATGCTTAATGATGCACTGAGAGATTCCTTAGTTTGTGGAACCATACAAGAAAGCATTCAAAAATGGTTCCAAACTGAATCACAACTCATACTTAAAAGAGCTGCTGAAATCACTGTATTAAAGGAAACTACAGTCAGAGACGTATTTGAGTTGCAGTCAGCAATGAAAGTGAGTGTGAACAAATCGTTGTGCTTCGCCAAGCAGAAACCTGCCTGGCCAAACGGATTGTGTTACCGTTGTGGCAGGAGCTCACATACACCAGACCAATGCAGGTTTAGGGGTTAAACTTGCACCAAATGCAACAAAGTAGAACACATATAAAAAGCATGTCGGGCATACAAAAATAAATGGACTGCACAGGGAAGAGAAGAAGATAAAAAGTCAAGTTGCAGAAAGCACTAATCTGCATGCTGTTGATGAAAAATCTAATAATGATGACAGCGACACAGGACAGGGTATCCTGAGATTTACAATGTGAAAACTAACAGAAGACACACTAAATGGCTTACGCTAGAAGTGAAAGGCAAATTAATTAAAATGGAATTGGACACTGGTTCGGCTCTGTCAGTCATTCTATAAAATGAGATTGAACAACATTTCACAGATACCAAACCAAAGCCTGTAGATATTGAATTGACTTTATTTTCTTACATCCTTCACATACATGAGGAGTAAAAAACCTTATGTTATGCCTTCATCTAAATGTACAATGTTCAATCAAAGCAATCTATAAAAATTTATAATAGATAGAACAGTCAATGTAATATAGGATACACTCAGATCAGCGCGAGTTCATCAGTCTGATGGCCTGGGGAAGAAGCTGTCCTGGAGCCTGTTGGTCCTGGCTTTTACGCTGTGGTACCGTTTCCTGGATGGTAGCAGCTGGAATAGATTGTGGTTGGGATGGCTTGGGTCCCCAGTAATCCTATGGGCCCTTTTTACACACCGGTCCTTGTAAATATCCTGAATCATGGGAATTTCACAATTACAGATGCACTGGGCTGTCTGCACCACTCTCTGCAGAGTCCTGCGATTTCCCATACCAGGCAGAGATGCACCCAGTCAGGATGCTCTCAGTTGTGCCTCTGTAGAAAGTTCTTAGAACTTGGGGGCCCATACCAAACTTCCTCAACCATCTGAAGTGAAAGAGGTACTGTTGTGCATTTTTCACCACACAGCTGGTGTGTACAGACCACGTGAGGTTCTCAGTGACGTGGATGTTGAGGAACTTGAAGCTGTTCACCCTCTCAACCCCAGATCCATTGATGTCAATAGGGGTTAGCCCATCTCCATTCCTCCTGTAATCCACAACCAGCTCCTTTGATTTTGCCACATTGAGGGAGAGGTTGTTTTCTTGACACCACTGTCAGAGAGATGACTTCTTCCCCGTAGGCCACCTTGTTATTGTTTGAGCTAGGGCCAATCAATGTAGAGTTGCCAGCAAATTTAATTAGCAGATTGGAGCTGTGGGTGGCAATGCAGTCATAGGTGTACAGGGAGTAAAGAAGGGGATTTAGTACGCTGCCCTGATGGGCTCCTGTGTTGAGAGTCAGAGGGGTGGAGGTGAGGGAGCCCACTCTTACCACCTGCCAGTGATCTGACAGGTAGTCCAGGATCCAGGTGCACAAGGCAGGGTCAAGGCCGAGGTCTCTGAGCTTCTTGTTGAGCCTGGATGGAACTATGGTGTTGAATGCTGAACTGTAGTCCAAGAACAGCATTCTCACATAAGCATCTTTCTTCTCCAGATGTGTAAGGATGATATGAAGAGCAGTGGCTATTGTGTCATCTGTCGACTTGTTGTGTCGGTAGGTGAATGGTCCATTTTGGGTGGTAGCATGCTGCAGATGCAGTCCTTGACCAGCCTCTCAAAGCACTTGCTTATTATTGAAGTGAGTGCAACAGGACGCCATGTCACCTTAGTCTTTTTTGGTACAGGGACAAGGGTGGATAATTTGAAGCAGGAGGGCTCTCTACACTGAGAGAGGGAGAGATTAAAAATGCCTGTAAACACCTGTAAATGCCTGTAAAAATGCCTGCGCACATCCAGAGTACTCACCCTGGGATGCTGTCTGGTCCCACAGCCTTGCGACTGTCAATAGACAATAGGTGTAGGAGTAGGCCATTCAGCCCTTCGAGCCAGCACCACCATTCAATGTGATCATGGCTGATCATCTACAATCAGTACCCCGTTCCTGCCTTCTCTCCATATCCCTTGACTCCGCTATCTTTAAGAGCTCTATCTAATTCTTTCTTGAAAGCATCCAGAGAATTGGCCTCCACTTGCTTCTGAGGTGGAGCATTCCATAGATCCACAACTCTCTGGGTGAAAAAGTTTTTCCTCAACTCCGTTCTAAATGGCCTACCCCTTATTCTTAAACTGTGGCCTCTGGTTCTGGACTCCCCCAACATCGGGAACATGTTTCCTGCCTCTAGTGTGTCCAATCCCTTAATAATCTTATATGTTTCAATCAGATCCCTTCTCATCCTTCTGAATTCCAGTGTACATAAGCCCAGTCACTCCAATCTTTCAACATATGACAGTCCTGTCATCTCGGGTATCAACCTCGTGAACCTACGCTGTAATCCCTCAATAGCAAGAATATCCCTCCTCAGATTTGGAGACCAAAACTGAACACAATATTCCTGGCGTGGTCTCACCAGGGCCCTGTAAAGCTGCAGAAGGATGTCTTTGTTCCTATACTCAACTCCCCTTGTTATGAAGGCCAACATGCCATTAGCTTTTTTCACTGACTGCTGTACTTGCATGCTTACTTTCAGTGACTGATGTACAAGAACACCTAGATGTCGTTGTACTTCCCCTTTTCCTAACTTGACACCATTCAGAGAGTAATCTGCCTTCCTGTTCTTGTCACCAAAGTGGATAACCTCACATTTATCCACATTAAAATGCATCTGCCCACTCACCCAACCTGTCCAAGTCACCCTGCATTCTCCTAACATCCTCATATTTCACACTGCCACCCAGCTTTGTGTCATCCGCAAATTTGCTAATGTTACTTTTAATCCCTTCATCTAAATCATTACTGTATATTGTAAATTGCTGTGGTCCCAGCACTGAGCCTTGTGGTAGCCTTGCCACTAGTCACTGCCTGCCATTCTGAAAAGGACCTGTTAATCCCTACTCTTTGTTTCCTGTCTGCCAACCAATTTTCTGTCCATGTTAGTACCCTACCCCCGATACATGTGCTCTAATTTTGCCCACTAATCTCCTATGTGGGACCTTATCAAAGGCTTTCTGAAAGTCCAGGTACATTTGTTGGAATGTCCACTTATTGGAAACAACTGCGTACCTCAGCTTCAACTAAGAAATTATACTGAATAACTCCTGCGGGAATGACAGCCATAACAGTGAAATACAGCAAGCAACAAGCCGCATTGGGCCTGTATGTAGTCGAAACAGGAAAGCCAACGCTGTTGGTCCATGAGAAGCTGAAACAACTAAATGTAAAATTGAAGTATAGATGTTTTCTTGTGCTTTTCTTTCAATTAGCTGTATGTTTTGGAGTTGCAAAGCACACCAGTTTTCTCTGTCAGTTTTGGCAAGGAGAGATACCAGTCACTTTTAATTTCCTTGCCACCCCACCTTCCCAGTGTGATGTGTCCTGCCTCTGTCCACAGGGACCCCATTCATGTTCACTGCCCATTTCGTTTACAAGTGCACAGTTTGTGGCTACATTTTTCCTTCAAGCCTTCCTTCTTTATTGAATTCTGAAATTTGTTAGTCCTTTGTGTTATTGCTCTTTAGATGACTTTACAAGCCTTCACCTTTGATCTTTAAATTGTCCATAGCTACAACTGATCCATTTTTCTGTTAGCTTAATTTTCCTTTGAAAGGTATATCCAATTGATCTAAACATCTTGCAGACTTCATATAAATTGCTTTCAGATTATGATTATTCTTCCCCGAAGGCCCTTTATTACCAGATTATTAATTCATCACTTTTCATTGGACAATGCTATTCCCAAAATCTGAGGCCAGTTCCCTATCCATTCTTCTTCCTACTCACTCCCATACTACTAATGTTTACCACCCCTGTCAGACAAAGTCCCTTTGGTCCCTTATCGGTACCTCTAATTACCTGATATATATGATGCATCTGGTTATCTTCAACCATTTGCTCCTTATCAATAGCTGCTGCGCCTTTCTGTGTGTAACTCTGGATTCTCTGAATTAACATCTATTCCCCCACCCCCAGCCTCTGCCTATCTTTACAATCAGGACTACCCCTCCCCAATTCCTCTTACTGAAGCTAAATATCCAAGAATAACTAATTCCTGACCTTGGTCACTGTTTGAGTAGGTCAGTAGCATGCCTATTAAACTTGCACGTGGATATTCAAATTAGGATTGGGAAAAGGCTCCTCAAGCCTGTCCAGGTTCAATAAAGTTGTGACCTCAAATCCTCATTCCTGTTGACCATCAATAACCTTTCACCCCCAACCCCAACCCACACTCTGAGAACCTTCCTACACCATCCCGTACTGAACAAGGATCTGGCAGCACTGGGGCCAATCCAAAGGATAATTGGCCCAGCGTTGGGTGATTCCCAGGCACCATACTGTGGTTATGGATGGAGTGCGGGACATGACAGAGTTGGGATGCTTACTGGCATTTCGTCCACTCACTCAGTGTGAACAGGGGACCAGGGTCTGAGAATGGACATCCAAGGTCAGGGATCAGTGACCTTAGTTCCAGGGTCAGACGTCAGTGACCCCGGTCCCAGAGTGACTGGGCAGGATCCCGGTTCTATGGTTGCACATGGGACCTGAATCCACAGCTCGATCCTCCATCCTTCACGGCGGGGGCTGAAGCAGGACTGTGTGAGTGATACTCGGGTGGTGCGCGGAGTCGGGGGGGGGGGTGACCCTGAGGGCAGGGTGACCTCCAGACCACCAGAGATGGGATAGTCAACACTGAGCACGGATGGTGTGGGCTGACTGTTGGGGTTCCAACCCAACCAAGTGAGGGGTGCAGAGGGTTAAATGAGGAAGGTGGAGAGGGAAGCAGATTGTCGGATCAGTGCATGGCTCCATAACTCGTGGCTGATAGCTGTGGGCATCTGCTGTCCAAACAAAGCACTGATCCCCAACAACACAGATGCAACCACATTCATTACAAGATTCGCCCTGCAATGTAGTTTGGAGTTTGTACATTCCAGTTCACTGCACCAGACTAAATCCAGGCAGCAAATCTGTCTAACTTGTGTTTAAAGGATTAGGAACTGCAATTATTTTTGTTGCATAAGACACTGTGGAGTAGGAGAGAGCCTGCTGATCCATCGCACTTGGAGTCAGCCAGCTGCAGCCGAGTCTCATTACACGCCACACCTGGCGTGCTTGCTTGTGCGGACACACTGGCTGGCTCGGCACTTTGCAATGACTGACAGCACATGGTTAGTTGATCCAATGCCTGGAGGTCCAGGGCTCAGCTTTCATTTATGGGGGCAAGTCAAATGCTGGAATTATTGAGTCATAGAGTTGTATAACACAGAAATGGACCCGTCGGACCAACCTGGAGATTTTGACTGTAATCCCCATCTACACTAATCCCTTTCTGGTCAATTAACCTGTCCAAATGTCTTTTGTGCTTATTTCTGCATTCCTCCCCTCCCTTCAGCTCGTTTCACATACCCAGCAACCTCAGTGTGAAAAGCTTGTCCTCAAATTGAGTGACAGGTTTATACAGCACTGAAACGGGTTTTTCAGCCCAACTCATCTAAGTAATTGTCTGCCTGAGCTTGTCTTATCAGCCCACGTTTGGCCCATTTCCCTCCAAATCTCCCTTATCCATGTATCTGTCCTAATGTCTTTTAAACTTTGCAATTGTACCAGTCTTTACCAATTTTCCTGGTAGCTCATTCCTTTTACACACCACCCCTGTGAGAACAAGTTGCATCTCAGATACCTTTAAACCTTTCCCCTCTCATCTTAAAGCTGTCCCCTCTAGTTTTAGACTCCTCTCCATAGGAAAAAGACTGACCATTCAGACCAACCTGTTGCTATGAGGAAGAAAGACAAGGATGGCAAGGTTTGGGAATCTTGGATGTTGGAATTTTAGTCAAGAACAAAAAAGAAGCATATGTCAGTTTTAGGAAACTGAAATCAGACAGGGCCCTTAAGGAATATAGCATTTGCAGGACTAGGAGAGCCAAAAGGAGATATGAAATATCCTGGGCAGGTAAGATTAAAAAGAATCCCAAGGCCTTTTATACCTACATTAAAAACAAGAAGGAAATTTCAAAGAGGGTAGGACTACTTTAGGATAAAGGAGTGAGTTTATACCTGGTGTCAGAGGAAGTGGGTTAGGTAGTAAATGAGTACTTCGACTCAGTATTTGCCAAAGAGAAGGATTTGGAGGTTACAGAGATAAGAGAACAGTGTGCTGATATACTAGCTCATGTTAATATCAAGAAAAGGTAGGTGTTGAGGTTCTTGAACAACATTAATGGGCTGATGGGAAATTATAGGCTGGCAAGCTTTACTTCAATAGTAGGGAAATCACTGGAGAAGATTCTTAGGGATAAGATCTACTCAGATCTAGAAAAGCATTGTTTTATTTGGGATAGTCAGCATGACTGTGCAGGTAAGGTCATATCCTACAATGACTGAGTTTTCTGGGAGGTGATAAATGTGATCATTTACGTGGTACGTGTTGTCTACGTGGACGATAGTAAAGCTTTTGACAAGGAACCTCATGGTAGGCTGATCGAGAAAATTAAGGTACATGGGACCTATCAAGACTCGCTAGATTGGATTCAAAATTGGCTTGGCCATAAGAAGGCAGCAGGATATAGAAATATTGGATCTGTTGACTAGTGGTGTGCTGCAGAAACTGCTGCTGGTTTGTTTCCCTGTTCTTCCTCGTTTAGATGAGAATGTACTGTAGGTGGCATAATTGGTACGTTTGCAGATGACACCAGAATTGCTGGTATAGTAAACAGTACAGAAGGTTGTCTAGAGGTAAGGATGTCATGTTCATTTGGAGAAAATGTTGATTTGGCCATGCTTAGAGCATTATGTGCAGTTGTTGTCACCAGACTACAGGCATGGTGTAGTGTGGTGAAAACTACATAAGAGATTGTAGATCCTGGAATCTGGAGCGACACACAATCTGCTGGAGAAACTCAGTGGGTCGAGCAGCATCTGTGGGGACAAGAGGAATTGTTAACATTTCAGGTTAAAACGCTGCATCATGTGATTAAGCTGTAGGTAGATCTTGTCTGACCAATTTTAATGAATTCTTCAAAGAGGGAACAAAATGCATTGATGAAGGCAGAGTGCTAGATGCAATTCACATGAACTTCAGTCAGGCCTTTGACAAGGCCCCACATGCTTGGCCGTTCCAAGATTGGAACCTAAGATTAACGATCAAAAGCAAGTTGGTAAATTAGATTGGAAACTGGTTTGTTGCTCGAATAAGGTGTTGATAGTGGAGGGTTGATTTTGTGATAGGAAGCCTGTGACCAGCAGTATTCCATAGGGAATGGTGGTGTGAACCTTAACCATCTGAATGCGAACACAGGAGGTAAAGAGTTATAGCACAGAAACAGGCCCTTCAGCCCATCTAGTCCATGCCGAACAATGCCAAACTATAACCCGCCTAATCTAATCAACCTACACCCGGACTATAACCCTCCATACCCCTCCCATCCATGTACCTATCGAAATTACTCTTAAAATGTTGAAATCAAACCCAAATGAAGCACTTTTGCTGGCAGTTCATTCCACACTCTCACCACCCTTTCAGTGAAGATGTTCCTCTTCATGTTCCCTTAAATATTTCACCTTTCACCCTTAAACCATGAGCTCTAGTTCTAGTCTCAGCCAACCTCAGTGGAAAAGGCTTGCTTGCATTTAACCTATCTATACCCCTCATATTTTTAAAAAACTCTATCAAATCTCCAATTATTCCCCTAAGCTCTAGTCAATAATGTCCTAATCAACTCAACTTGTAAATTTTCTCTGCACTCTTTCAACTTATTGACATCTTTCCTGTAGGTATGTAGTAGCCGGAACTGTACACAATACTCAAAATTAAGCCTCACCAATGTCGTTTTCAGCTTCAACATAACATTCCAACTCCTGCACTTAATACTTTGATTTATGAAGGCCAATGTGCCAAAAGCTCTCTTTGCAGCTCTCTCTTTTTGAGACATCACTTTCAGGGAATTAAGGATTTGTATTCTCAGATCCCTCTGTTCTCTCACACTCCTCCGTGCCCTATTGCTCACTGTGTAAGTCCTACTCTGGTTTGTCATCCAGCCTCACTTGTCTGCATTAAATTCCACCTGCCATTTTCCAGCTCATTCTTCCAGCTGATCCAAATCCTGCTGCAAGCTTTGATAGCCTTCCTCGCTGTCCACTACGCCCCCAACTTTGTTTTCATTCACAAATACGCTGATCCAGTCTATTACGTTATCATCCAGATTGTTGACATAGAGTAGACAACAAAAAACAATGTACCCAGCACCGATCTCTGTGGCATGCTTCTTGTCTCAGGCCTCCAGTTAGAGAGGCAACTATCTAGTACCAATCCCTGGTTTCTCCCGCAAAACCAATGTCTAATTCAATTTACACACACAAAATGCTGGTGGAACACAGCAGGCCAGGCAGCATCTATAGGGAGAAGCACTGTCGATGTTTCGGGCCAAGACCCTTCGTCAGGACTAACTGAAAGGAAAGATACTAAGAGATTTGAAAGTAGGAGAGGGAGGGGGAAATGTGAAATAATAGGAGAAGACCAGAGGGGGTGGGGTGAAGCTGAGAGCCAGAAAGGTGATTGGCAAAAGGGATACAGAGCTGGAGAAGGGAAAGGATCATGGAACAGGAGGTCTAGGGAGAAAGAAAGGGGGAGGGGAGCTCCAGAGGGAGATGGAGAACAGTCAGAGTGCTCCCGGTGTGGCCTATATATTGGTGAGACCTGACGCAGACTGGGAGACCGTTTCGCTGAACACCTATGCTCGGTCCACCAGAGAAAGCAGGATCTCCCAGTGGCCACACATTTTAATTCCACGTCCCATTCCCATTCTGATATGTCTATCCATGGCCTCCTCTACTGTCAAGATGAAGCCACACTCAGGTCGGAGGAACAACACCTTATATACTGGCTGGGTAGCCTCTAACCTGATGGCATGAACATTGACTTCTCTAACTTCTGTTAATGCCCCTCCTCCCCTTCTTACCCCATCCCTGATATATTTAGTTTTTTTCTCTCTCTCTCTGCCCATCACTCTGCCTGTTCTCCATCTCCCTCTGGTGCTCCCCTCCCCCTTTCTTTCTCCCTAGGCCTCCCGTCCCATGATCCTTTCCCTTCTCTAGCTCTGTATCACTTTTGCCAATCACCTTTCCGGCTCTCAGCTTCACCCCACCCACTCCGGTCTTCTCCTATCATTTCGCATTTCCCCCTCCCCCTCCTACTTTCAAATCTCTTACTATCTTTCCTTTCATTTAGTCCTGATGAAGGGTTGTAGCCCGAAACGTCGACAGTGCTTTTCCTTATAGGTGCTGCCTGGCCTGCTGCGTTCCACCAGCATTTTGTTTGTGTTGCTTGAATTTCCAGCACCTGCAGATTTCCTCGTGTTTGCTGTCTAATTCAATTTACTACCTCATCCTGAATGCCAAGCGACTGAACCTTCAAGACCAACCTCCCTTGCGGAATCTTGCGAATGATTAGTTTACAGATGATACAGAAATCGTTGATGCAGGCTAGCTGTAGTCTTCCAGGATGATACTGATGAGTGGTAAGATGGACAGAGCAATGTCAGATGAAATTTAATCCAAATAACTGCAAAGTGTAATGCTTTGGGAGGATTAATATTGGCAGGATGTACACAGTATGGCTTAAAGAGTACTTGAAGAACAGAGGGACTTTGATGTACCAATTCAAGGATCCCTGAAGGTGGCAGCACAGTTACACAGGGTAGTGAAGAACAGAACATAACTGCATGGAGGTTATGGTTTAACCTTATAAATTTTTGGTTGGGTCATAGCTGGAGTTCTGTCCGTAATTGTGCCCACCTCACCACACTATAGGAAGGATTTGATGGTGCTGGGGAGGGTGTGGAGGACATTCACTAGGGCATTGTTTGGGATGGAGCTGTTCAGTTAAGAGAAGGGGTAGAACTGGCTTGTCCTTCAAATTTAAGTTTAATTGTCATTCAACCAGCCGTGAATACGGCCAAACAAAACTGTGTTCCCCTGGGGCCAAGGTGCAAAACAGAGTGCCACAGTGCACAAGGCACGTATACCACACATAAGACAGGAGTAAATACACAGCCACATACAAAAAAATAATATAGCCCAAATCCCTGGTGTGTTAACAAGAACAAGCCCACAGCAGTCCAACTTGTCTTCCACTGAGCGAACACTGGAGCACAGAACGGATGCCACAACACACTGCCCCTGGCTGGGCAGCTGCAACAGGCAACACTGAGACATCGGGTTAGTCCTTGTTCCAACCTAGGCCACGCAGCTCTCCCACCATCGGTCTCACAATCAGAGAACTGGACTTGCAGCGTGCCACGTTGCCAGTGTCCAACAGGGTCTTGCGATCACAAGAAAAATGACTGAGCTAATCACTTGCTGTTAGATTGCACGCTCCTTCACTCACCGAGTCCAATACCTCTCTGTAGCAAGCAGCAACACAGTCTGCACAAAGTCCCGTTCCTCCAGCTCCTCCATCGAACAACTCGCAGAAGTTCCTAACAAGTCAGTGACTTGTGATTGCAAAAAAATGACCTTTAAAAAAGAGAGAGTAGCACCTTCGGTTGGCCCTGTAGAAGCTAATGCATCCAAGTGCGCCACCATCTTCCTGGAGCAACGGGGTCTTGGTGGGGCAGGTGGGGGGGTGCCTGACTGAAAAGTGCAAAATTATCAGGAGCATCAGCAGGATTATCAGTAGCAATTTTTTCCCCCCAAAGGTGAGGTGTCTAAAATTGGAGGCTCCGGGTTCAGGAGAAGGGGGTCAAAGTTTAGAGGAGATCTGAGGGGGTTTGTTTTCACCCAGAGAGTGAAACGTACTAGAAACATACCGAAACAAACTAGGGTCTAGTGAAGGCAGAGACTCTCCCGACATTGTATAAGTGATCCCATGCCCTTGAACGTTCCAAAGACCTACAGATTATGGGTAATTGGTCACAGGGCTGTAAATGGGCAGCATGGGCTTGATAAGGCTTCGGTTCTGATCTGCAGCATCTCCCGACACGTCCTCCCTCAGCACTGCCGTCAACCTCGAATGGACCCAAGCTCTGGGATGTTCTGTCATGGCTCCTCACTGATCTCACTTCCACTGCCCTGGGCAAACTTCTCATCTCCACACCATGTGACACTGATAGATGTATTTGAGCTGGAGATAAAGTCAGGGGTTACAGGGATCTCACACCAAGAGGACTTGAGGCCAGTACAGACTGGCTGTGATCAGTGGACAATTGAGAGGGGCTGAATGGTCTTCTATAAGGGACAGGAGATGCCCTTCTACACCAAAGGTTCAATTTGAGTATATGTTGTGGTAGGGCTAAAGGGGAAGTTCCAGTGTGTTGGGTGGAGTGGAAAAAACATTTAATTAGTGGAGGGGTGAGTGATGAGGGAATGCCAACCTGAAACTGCGGCTGAGCGGAGAAGGGATGTTTCCCGGGGACTTTGGGTTGGAATGCACAACGTTCATCAATGAGCTGTCCGCTGGAGTAAACCAGGATCAATATTTAATGCAGAAAGAGTGGGGATCAGTTTGTGTAGTGAAGTGTTGGCAGGGAATTCTGAGCTGAATAATGTTATATTGTGCTGTAAATGTCCAAGTGCTGAGAGATAGACCCTGTATACACATCGATAAAGGAAGTCCCATTGCCAAACCATTTAACTATATTGCAGGATATAAATCAGATTACAAATGGGAGATTTTCCAAATGCAGTATAACCCCTTCTTCCCGACATTGTAAATTTGTTGCTGTGCTAAATAAGCAGTTCCGCCAATTAAACCAACTCACTGTCCCAGCCTCTGCCCCAGGTAACTCACCGTCCCAGCCTGTGTCCCAGGTAACTCACCGTCCCAGCCTGTGTCCCAGGTAACTCACTGACCCAGCCTGTGTCCCAGGTAACTCACCGTCCCAGCCTATGTCCCAGGTAACTCACTGACCCAGCCTGTGTCCCAGGTCTCAAGAGTCTCAGACAGGCCAGGCCTAATTGTGAGTGTCTATCTTTGTCCCTGTCACATGCTGGCAGTCACTGCTTCACCCACTGTGAGGACCATCTATCACCTCACATCTGACCTTGATTACTTCCTCACTCCCCAAGCCTACCTCCCCAACTCACAAATGGTCCTATTCCAGAGTTCTATAGGCTACGACACCATTCTTGGCAATTGGAGGGATGGCAATTGTATGCCACCCTTTCAGAAAGGAGGGAGAGAAAAGGCAGGGCAGTGTTGATGGGTTATTCTTACATCGATGTTAGAGGGACTGCTGGAGGCCAGTACAAGGAGCAAGGTTGCAAGCACTGGGAAAACATCAGTGAAATTAGACTAGCCAGCATGAGTTAATGGAAAGAGATTTGTGCTGTATGAAAGTGGGAAGTTTTGAGGCTGGAGAAAGCAAAGGAACTGAGGATGTGGGGGTGTGGATCTTCAAAAATTTAAAGTCCTGCCTGAAAGGTTTGTGAAAGGTTGAAGGCTAGGAATGGGAGGCAGTGAGTGGAAATAAAGTTGGTGATATCTGGGTGGAGGTAGAAAACAGTGGGGAACCATAGGATCAGTGCTTGGCCCAGCTGTTCACTAAATGCACCAAAAGCTTCATTGTGGGAAACAAGTACAACATGTCCAAGTTTGCTGACAATGTGAACCTGGGTAGAATTTGGCTAGTTTTAATGTTGTGGGTGTGGAGGAGGTTGATAGTGTGGAGAATGTTGGAGGTAGGGAGGTTTGAGATGTGGAAGTGATCGGAAGTGTGGAGGTTGGAGGGGTGGACATTGGAGGTGTTGAAGTTGGAGGTGTGGAGGTGAAGAGAAGTTGAGGTTGGAGGTGTGGAGGTGTGGTGGAGGTTGTAAAAATCAAGGAGAAGGGTAATAGGGAACAGAGTCAGGTAAGGAACCATGAATGATAATTTACTTCTCCGGGAACAAGTGAAGATGCCTCTGCAGTAAGATGCTACAGGTCCACAGACACCCCTGTTGAGGTCCCTTACATGAGTCACATTCTCAATTACAGTTGGCACCACTGAATAAATGATCCCACAAAATGAAACTGGAATATAAAATACCATTCAGGTCCTGGTCAATCATCTGGCACTTGGCAGTGTGACACCCCTCAGGTTCTGCCTGTCTCACGGTCCAATACCATCCTTCTTTCAGTGTGGCACTCCCTCAATGCCACCCCTCCAACAGTGCAATGCTCCCTCTGTATCACCCCTCCCATAGCGTGATGTTCCAACAGACCCACCCCTCTCTCAGTGTGACACTCCCTCAGTAACGCCCCTCTGCCACCGCGATGCTCCCTCGGTACCACCCCTCCCACTGTACTCAGAGCGTGACAGTGATATTCTTCCGGATGAGTTTCCTTAAAACATCTCACTGAGCTTCCCCAACAGTTTGTAGAACTCTTGTTGAATTAAATTGCCACCCGTGGCATCCTACAGAGTTACTGTATGCAACATCCCTCACATTGGAAACTGCACTTCTCTGGAAAACTCACACAATCTACCTTTAGATTGTCGATTACTTGGACATATGGAATGACTCTGGGCAGGTAGAAGGGAGAACTGGTTTAAGGTAGGGATCGTGATACAGGATTTCACTGCAAAATGAAGGACACAAAGGGTGGGAGACAAATTCTCACCTATCTCTGCTCTGGGCTAATCTCTCCAATCACTCACAGAACCAATCCCTTACACCGAACCTTCTCCAGCTACTAGACTCAAAATTGGACATGGTTTTCATTCATCCCTCACTGCCCGTGGGTCAGGGTAGGGTCACCAGAAATGAGGGGTGTGCTGGACATTTTAGGGGTATTTAGTGGTCTCTACATTGGTGGACCCGAAGTTTTAGGGAAGGGGGGCAATTTATATAGGTCGTTTGCAGATGTGGCTGGAGAATCAACAAACAGAGTTTAGCTTAGCCAAGTGTGAGGTGTACTTCGGGATATCAAATGTAAATCTGATGGCAGGACCCTTAACATTATTGATATACAATGGGATCCTGAGATCCAGATGCATAGCTCCTTGGTAGTGGCTGGACAGGCTGCAAGTGTGGTAAAGACGGCATATGGCTACACACATCAATTCCACAGACCACTCCCATTCCGACTTGTCTGTCCATGGCCTCCTCTACCGTCAAGATGAGGCCACATGCAGGTCGATGGAGCAATACCTTATCTCCCGCCTAGGTAGCCTCCTACCTGCCGGCATGAACATCCAACTCACTGACCTCCGTTGGTACCCCTGCCCCCTCTTACCCCCATCCCTATCTATTATCTTAGTCTGGTTCTCTTTCTCTCTCTTTTTCCTCCCCTCACTATAATCTCCCACACCAGCCCTACCTTTCTTTCTCTTTTATTTCCCATAATTCTCCACCTTCCCCCAGCCCATTTCCCTTCAGCCTATCACTTCCCGGCTCTCTACTTCATCCCTCCCCCCACTTCTTATCCCCCCTTGACCATCCCATGTTACTTCACTGCTGATGAAGGGTTTCGGCCCAAAACGTCATCACTACCTCCTCCCATAGATGCTGTCTGGCCTACTGAGTTCTGCCAGCATTTTGTGTTTTTATATGACATGCTTGCCTTTATTAGTCGAGGCATTGAGTTCAAAAGCCAGGAAGTTACGTTGCAGCTTTATAAAATTCTGGTTAGGCCACATCTAGGGTGTTGCATTCAATTCTATTCACCCCGCTGTTGGATGAATGTGAGTCTTTGGAGAGGTTGCAGAAGTGGTTTACCAAGATTATAGGGCATGTGTCATAAGGAAAGTCTGGGCAAGCTTGGGTTGTTTCCTCTGGAATAATTGAGGCTGAGAAGAGACCTGATAGAAGTTTATGAAATTCGGACAGACGTTGATAGAGAAATTGAGAGGGGGTAAGTTCAAAGGAAATGTGTGGGGTAAGTGTTTTACAGGAAGAGTGGTGTGTGTCCGGAATGCACTGCTGTAGGAGTGGTGTGGAGGCAGATATGATAGAGGCATGTAAAGTCTCTGAGAAAGGCAGGTGGATATGCAGAGAATTAAGTGAAATGGACCATGTCATCAGGTGGCATTGGCTGAAGCAGATGGGCACAACTGCATGGGTCAGAGGGTCTGTTCATTTGCTGCCCTATGTTCCATGTTCTGCTCTCCTGCTGAAGGTCTTCAGCAAACCAGATCAGGTTTTACACCAACCCAGTGATTCTGTGGGCACATTCCCAATGCATTTGTTGTCCCAGATTCCAGATTATTAGCTGAATTTAATTTCCACAAATGGCAGTGCGACTTCAGAGGCTGGGCTCTGAATTACTAGTCCAGTAATTAACCACTGTCTCACTGTTGTACAAACTGTTCTAACCCAAACGAGAAACTTATCGTCAGTGCAGCACCGAGAGTTTCCTCAGAGGATATGATGAAGATGCTTACACCTGTCTGGGGGTCGATATGGAAGATTGGAGCCTGAAGTTCGATCGGTAGTCTGGAAGTCGAAGCCTGGAGGCCTGGAAGCCCATCCTGGAGTTGAAGGATTATCTGTGTGTGTGGGTGGCTGGGAGGGAGGAAAGGAGCTTGTTTTCTTGTTGTTGTGTTCTGGGGGTTGTTCTGCCAGGCACTGTGGGCATGCTACGTTGGCATCAGAATGTGTGGCGACTCTCGTAGGCTGCCGCTAGCATATCCCTAGTTTCTGTTGATCGTTAATACAAATGACACATTTCGCTGTATGATTCGATATACAGTACATGTGGTAAACAAATCTGAATCTGAGACTTCGGAATTTTATTTATTTAGAGATACAGTGTAGAACTGGCCCTTCTGGCCCAACGAAACGCGCAAACCCCCCCCCCCCCCCATATCGAACCCTAGGAAAATTTATTATGGTCTTGTCTCACAGAAGTTACTGAGTTGAGAATTATTTAATCAAATCAAGTGAGTGCTCATTTCCCAGAGAGGGTGGCTGTGAGAGAAGCGCTCCAGAAACCTGTACATCGAGCCAGCCCGGGATGACAGACCAGGGTCAGTCAGTCAAAGCAGTACAGAGATAAATCACACCGTGAAGTGTGTTGACTGTAGAAATGATGCTGCCAGTGGCTAGCACCAGCACTAACACTTACACCCTCAGAGACTGGTAACTAGGAGATGCCAGGAGCTCATCAGGACTCAGACTGATTGTAGCTTCAGGTAAGGGGTCCTCCAGGGCTGGATCCCACCAGCACCCAGTTTTGGGTCCATCATCATTGGAGGCTTGATCCGGCCTGCCACCACCAGCAGCAGCAGCCCATGCCTGGTCAGTTCAATGAGGAATTTATCAGCCAGTTACAAGAGATGACTCACATCTCAGGCTGGAGAATCATCAATTCCAACTTCACCTCACCAGTGGTAACCAAATACCCAGCTCCTACTGCCTGTGACCCTACAATGGTGTTCATGGCCCCGAGGATTTGAATCACCTCTAACTGTGAATGCTCTGTGGTCTTATGCCTGGCTTGAAGATTACCCGTCATTGACAGCACAGGAACAAGCCATTCAGCCCATAACTCTCTGCTGGTGTTTCTTTACTCATTATCTGTTATTCCTAGACAAGGGCCCTGTGTATCCTCAGATCTCCATGGTATCAGTTTCATAATTTCCACAGGGATGTTTCCTGGTCTCACACAACCTCTGAATCATGCATCTGTAATGCGTGTTACAATTACAGGCCATAGAATCCTTGTCACTCCTTGAAAGGAGGCCATTTGGCCCAGTGACTGTATGCTGCCTCCATTTCAGACTGTTCCAATCAGCTGTCTCCTGTAGATCAGAGGGTGACCTTGCTGATTCTACTGACTGTATGTAGGACAATGGATTGCAGATGGCAATAACCTACTGTGTGTGGTGTCTACCCTGCCCCTGCCCCTGCCCTGTCTCTCCAAGGCCTCTCTCCTCATTCTCTCCCCGTCCCTGCAGCTGTATACTCAAATCCTCGGTGCTTTTTCCGATGGAGACCCTGCCCCCACATTCTGCCCTGAGCTTTTCTCCTCTTGTGACTGGTGGGATCCTCCCATCCCCTCCCTTCCCCTTCCTCCCCTCTGTCCCTCTCCCTCTTGCCTTTTTCACACTTATGCTCCTCTACCCCTTTAATCCTCCCCCTCTTTTGTTCCTACCTCCCTCCCACCCACTCCTCCCTTCTCCATCCTTCATCTCCTCTCCCTCTTCCTCCACCTTCCCTTATTACTCTCCATCTTCCTTCCCCCTTCTCCCTCTCCTTCCCCTCCCCACCCCTACCTCCTCTTCCCCTACTCCCTCCTCCTCCCCCCTCCTGCATGCAAAGGAAACTGCTGAACAGCTTGACCTCCTTACACGGGGAGGGGTGTGGGGGTGGGTAGCCCATGACCCCTCGGAATCAGAAGGTAGCAGCTGTCCAGTGCTTCCGACTCAGGTTCAGTTTGGATCTGTGTCACAGCCTTTCCGGGGGATTTGAAACCAGATCTCCCTCCCTCTACACTCTCCGAGCATCCTCCTCCAGCCCCCAGTCCTCATCAGGATCTACAGGCAGAGCTGGGGAAAGAATTTAATCAGACCGTCGGCTATGTATTTTCCCTGTTGCCTTGGAGACAGTGACAGAGTGTACACCGTGCCTTCTATTCTCTACAGCATACGGTGTGTCAGTGTGAGAACAGTGACATCAAACCAAGCTACCCATCCCACCTCCCTGTGATCGGCACCGGTCCCCAGTGAAAAACCTCGATCACAAGACTCGGAGCATGCCTCTCACAACAAAGACCGTCGTTGCCATTCCAAACCCATTACTGGGGGGTGAAGGTTTGTGAAGGGAGGATGGAGATGTTTCATTAACGTTCACAGTTCTCAGATATTTAATAGACTTCCCTCCCACTTCTCAAAACCACCTCAGAAGTGTTTAACATTCCATCGTTCGTTCTGGGAGCCCACAGTCTGTGCGGTGGGCACGAGCCTGTGGACAGCAGGGAGTCCATGGTGGAGATCCAGCACCGGGGGCAGGAGGTGGTTGAAGTGGGGACAGTTGCAACATTGAAGAGGCATTTGGATAGGTATGTGGAGAGGAGGGCTCAGGGATTATGGATTGAATGCAGACAGCTGGGAATAGCAAGGAGGATGCTGAATTAGAATTGGGTTTTTTATTCACTGTCAAATATCATTAAATGTTTTGTGGCAGCCAGCGGACTCCTCAGCTGACTGTGCACGGGTGTGTGGGGCCCAGGTCTTCTGTTTGACCAGAGGAGATGCTCAGTGATCCAAACTGTGACTGTGGCCGTGAGTTCCAGTCTCTGGGTCACACTAGGTGACACTGACAATATCACCTGGAGTGGGCTCGGCCAGCAAATGTAAAACCCTCTGTCAAATCTCCAAGAAGAGAAAATCTGCAGGTGCTGGAAATCCAAGCAACACACAAAAAGTGCTGGAGGAACTCAGCAGGCCAGGCTGCATCTATCGAAAAGAGTAAGCACTTTTACAAGTGACAAGGTGGAAAGATTTACAGTCCAGGTAGCTGTGAGAGTCAATGAGTTTATAAAAGACATCAGCTGATAAGCTGTCTCTAGAGATGGAGTCAGAGAGATTGAGAAAGTGGAGGGAGGTATTGGAAATGAACCATGTAAGTTTGAGGGCAGAGTGGAAGATGGAGGCAAAGTTGATGAAGTCGACGATCTTAGCATGGGTGCAGGAAGCAGCATCAATGCAGTCGTCGATGTAGCATAGGAAAATTTAGGGAGTGATACCAGTGTAGGCTCGGAACTGTTCTGCGTAACCAACAATAAGGCAGGCATAGCTGGGACCTGTAAGATTGCTCGTGGCTACACCTTTTGCTTGGAAGAAATGGATGGAGCTGAAGGAGAAATTATTGAGAGTGAGAACCAGTTCTGCCAGATGAAAGAGAGTGGTGGTGGAGGGGAACTGGTTCGGTCTGCTGTCTAGAAAGAAGAGGAGAGGTCTGAGGCCTTCCTGGCTGAGGAAGGAAGTGTATAGGGACTGGACAACTTGAAATCATTGAAAAATGTGCCAGAAAAAGCAGGATCTCCCGATGGCCAACCATTTTAATTCCACTTCCCATTCCCATTCCGACATGTCAGTCCATGGCCTCCTCTACTGCCACGGTAAGGCCACACTCAGGTTGGAGGAGCAATGCCTGTATATTCCGTGTGGGTAGCCTCTTACATGATAGCATAAACATCAATTTCTCGAACTTCCAGTAATGGTCACCACCCCACCACCATTCCCCATTCTCATTTACCTCTCTCACCTTATCTCCTCACCTGCCCATCACCTCCCTCTGGTGCTCCTCCCCCTTCCCTTTCTTCCATGGCCTTCTCTCCTCTTTTATCACATTCCCCCTTCTCTAGCCCTTTATCTCTTTCATCAATTGACTTCCCAGATACTTACATCACCCCTTCCCCCCCCCCCCCCCCCCGGTTTCACTTATCACCTACTACTTTGTATTTCTTCCTCCCCCCCACCACCTCCTTACACTGACCTCATCTTTTTTCTCCAATCCTGATGAAGCGTCTCGGTCAGAAGCTTCGACTGCGTACTCTTTTCTTTAGATACTACCTGGCCTGCTGAGTTCTTCCAGCATTTTATGTGTGTTGTCAAGTCTCCCTTCACCATTCCGGCTCTAAGGGAACGGGCATTCTTCCCTCGTCTCTCTCAGCAGGTTCCTCAAACCCTGGGGTTGCACAAGAAAATCTCCTCCCTCCTCGCCTCCGCATCCGTCCCAGTGTGAGGAACTAAGAACTGGACCCAAACCTGCTGCTGGGACCACACAGGACCTAGGAAAGTTGAACAAAGTTCCCTGTGTTGTAGTTCTTGTATTTATGTACCTTCTCTGCTTATTGAGGTCTGAAACCTAGGAGATTTGTGGTAAGGCTTCCCATGCTGTTCTGCAGCTGTTGCAGAGGGTAGCAGAATGGTGACCTGCTGAGTGAGCAATTTAAGGTGCGTTCCCTGAGTTCTTTGGACCTGACAGTGGCCAGTGCCTAGACTAATGGCAATCAGTTGCACTATTTGTGGCTGTGACTGACAAAACTGGAAAAGCACAAGAAAAAAGTTCCACTGGTAGAAACATGATATGAAATAGAACCATTTAGAGGGTCTGGCAGTGCCTGAATAGAACTAATGTTCAAAGTTTAAAGTTCATAGTTCAAAGTAAATTTATTATCCAAGTGCATATATGTCACCATGTACTACCCTAAGATTCCTTTTTTTGCTAACATTACAGTAAATACAAAGAAACACAATAGAATCAATGAAAACTACACACAAGACAAACAACCAATGTGCAAAGGACAACAAACTGCAAATACAAAAGAAGAAAACAACAAAATAATAATAATAAATAAGCTATAAATACAGGTGTGCCCTGCTTTATGAATGTTTGCTTTATGCCACTTTGCTTTTACAAAAGACCTACATTAGTAACCTGCTTTCGCATTACAAAGAGGATTTTTGCTTTTACGAACATTTTTCCCATATGAATTAATGGTTTTTCGCTTCACGCCATTTCGGCTTAAGAAAGGTTTCATATGAATGCTCTACCTTTGTAAAGGGGGGTGGGGAACACCTGTATTCAGAATGTAAGATGAAGAGTCCTTGAAAGTGAGTCTATAGCTTGTGGGAACAGTACAGTGTTGGGGTGAGTGAAGTTATCCCCTCAGGTTCAAGGCTTGATGGCTGAGGGTATTACCTGTTCCTGAACCTGGTGGTGTGGGTCCTGAGGCTCCTGTATCTCCTTCCTGACGGCAGCAGCAAGAAGAGAGCTTGGCCTGGATAATGGGCTACATTGATGATAGATACAGCTTTCTTGTGACAGCGCTCCTTGTAATGCTCAATGGTGGGGAGGGCCATATCCACAATTTTTTGTAGGCTTTTCTGTTCAAGAGCATTGGTGTTTCCATACTAGGCTGTGATGCAGCCAGTCAATATACCCTCCACCATACAACTACAGAAGTTTGTCAAAGTCTTGCCAAATCTTTGCAAACTTCTAAGAAAGTAGAGGCACTGCCGTGCTTGTTTTGTGATGGCACTTCTGTGCTGGGTCCAAGACAGATCCTCCGAAATGATAACGCTGAGGTTGCTGACCTTCTCCCGATGAGGACTGGCTCGTGGACCTCCAGGTTCCTCCTCCTGTAGTCAATAATCACCCGACATTGAGTGAGAGGTTGTTTTGGCGCCACTCAGCCAGATTTTCCATCTCCCTCCTATATGTTGATTCGTCACCACCTTTGATTCAGCCAATGACAGCAATGCCATCAGCTAACTTAAACCAGACTTCATGATTGCCAAAGACCCCCCCCCACCCCCATCAGAACTAATAATGTGACAGCTTACTGTTGCTTTGCACGAGATTATTATTAGTGAACTGACCATGCCGAATAACCCACGGCAGGAGACAGTGCAGTGCTCCCCCAGCTGCCATTTGAGAGCTGCATTGGGGCTCAGACCTAATGCATAATCCTCAATCGAGTGGCGAGAGCTGCACTTTTCCATCGTCAGGGACTAATGTGCTGTGTGAACTGCTGCCAACCAACATTCGCTCTGATCTATAGGCCTAAGATGGGGCTGAAGTAATTAAAAACGTTGCAGCAATTTGATAAATTGAAAACACTTTAGAAATGGAAGAGCTAAGAACTGCTGAGGCTGGAAATCCGGTAAGGAGAGAGAAAGTGCTGGAAGCTCAGCTGGCCAGGCTTTGTCAGGGGGTGCTTCAGGTAGTGAAAGGTTCATGATGGTGACTCTCCTGATGGAGAATTTTTTGATGGATGTTCTCCCGATGATTCCCCTGATGAAGAGTCACCAGCTGGATGGCCTCCTGATGGAGCTTCTCCTGATCAAGGATCTCTTGAGGAAGAGTATCCTGATAAAGTCTTTTCTGATATCAAATCTCCTGATGGAAGATTTCATGAGGAAAGGTCTCCTGGTGGAGGATGGAAGCCCTACTGATGATTCTTCTCCTTCATGAAACTCATTAAATGCCCTTTGCACTCAAGGCCAGTTAAACTCCCCTCTGATTGGCTCTGACTTTGTCTTTGTCTTTGTCTTTGTGGTACGGTATTTTGGGGTAATTTGCTACACTGAACCCTTCATAAATGGAAAAGGTGGGGACTGCTGAGGCTGGAAACTCAGAAAAGAATGTTGGAGACTCAGTAGGTCAGGCAGTGTCCGTGCGGAGAGACATGATGAACTGAGGTGAAGAATCCCTGATGACGATGTGACAGTGGAACACTCTCCAAATCTGAACGTGTCTGATGGGCCTGTTTGTAAAACTCACCCACGGCCAGGTATCTTCATGTAGGACCTTTCACTTGAAACATTACAGTCAGAGTCACAAGAGTTATACAGAACAGATGCAGGCCCTTCTGTCCAACTTGTCCATGCTGACAGAGGTATCTTCTTGAACTAGTCCCATTTGTCTACATTAGGTAAATAGTCCTCTAAACCTTTCTATCCGTGTACTAGTCTAAATATCTTTTAAGCATTGTACCCAGCTCTACCACTCCCTTATGCAGCTCATTTTATACACCCATCATCCTGTGTGTGGGAAAAAACTTGCTCCTCGTCCCTTTAAATACTTCCCCTTTACTGAATTCTATGCCCTCTAGTATTAGAGTCTCCTACCCAGGGAGAAAATACAGTGACCATCCGCATCCTCTTTGCTCCTCATGATTTTATAATCCAATGTAAGGTCATCCCCTCAGCCTTCTTCCCTCCTGGGAAAACAGTCTAAGCCTATCCATAACTCTGGCCCTTCAGTCCTGAAAATGTTTTGGTGAATCTTTTCTGCAGCCTTTCCAGCTTAATTGCTTCCTTCCTACAGTACGACAACCGGGACTGCAGACACTCTCTGTGTGGTCTTACCAACACTTCATACAGCTGTAACATGACTTTCCAACTCTTACCCTCAATGCCCTGTCCAATGAAGGGAAACATGACAAATACTGTCTGAACCACCTTGTCTACTTCTGTCACCACTTTCAGGGAACCGTGCAATTTTACCCCAAGGTCTCTCTGTTTGACAACCCTGCTGGAGGCTCTACCACTAGGAAGTTCAACCAGGCACTGCTTCCCAAAACGCATCATTTTACACTTGCCAAAGTTAAATTCCATCTGAAACTTGATCTTGTTCCTCTTATAACTTGGACCACAATGTCCACCAGACCACTGGTTTTTGTGTTCTCATGGAAATTGTTAATATAGGTGACAAACAACAGTGGACCCAGCACTAATCCCTGCTGTACAACGTTGGTCACGGGCCTCCTATCTGAAAAAGCAACTTCCACTACCATCCTCTGTCTCCTTCTGCCAAGCCAATATTGTATGCATTCTTCTAGCTCACCCTGGATCCCAAGCCATCTGACCTTTCGGACCAGCCTACTGTACAGGGCCTTGTCAAAGCCTACCTAAGGTCCATGTAGAACATGTCTACCAACCTGGCCTCATCAATTCTCTTAGTTACATCTTCAAAAAGCTCAATCAAATTTCTGAGATACTACTTCCTACAGAATCATGTTCAATATCCCTAATCAGTCCTTGCCTTCCCAAATGCAGGCTCTCAGAATCCAGAATTCTATCTGTCAGAATCCCCTCCAGTAGCTTTCCCACCCCTAACATTAAGTTCACTGGCTTGTCTTTGCAGCCCTTCTCGAATAAAGACACTACATTAGCCACCCTCCAGACACTACATTATCTCACCCATGGCTAACAGTGATACAAATATCTTTCTTCCTTGGCTTTCCACAATGTCCCAAGATACACTCGGTCATGACCTGGGAACTTACCCACATTTATGCACACCAAGACTGCCGGCACCTCTTTAGTAATGATATGGTTTCTTCCCTGAATTCCCTTGTTTTCACAGCATTCTCCACATTAAAAACATATGGCTTGGACTAGATGGGCTGAAGGACCTCTTTCTGTGTTGTAGTGCTCTATGATTCTATATAAGAAATATTCATTTAAGCTCTTCTCCTTGTGGTTCCAAACATAGATGACCACACTGATCCTTAAGGGAAATTTTCTCTACCTTGTTACCCTTTTTCTCTATATTCTCGTAGAATCTCTTAGGATGTTTCTTTACATTACCTGCTGGTGATATCTCATGTTCCCCCTTGGCTCTCCTGATTTCCATATTAAAAGTACCACTCTGTCCACTAATTCTGGTTCTCTCTTCACAGATGATGCCTGACCTGCAAGGTTTGTCCAGCATTTTCTCTTACGCAGTTTTCGTTCTTTATGTGGATATTTCAGACTGGCGACCTGACGTTTGAACAACAGAAATGGAGGGTTGTGGAAGCTTGCTGTGCTTGCAAAGATACCACTGTAACAACACTAAAGAATCACTTTGGCAGCTGTCTCCGACCTTGGGACTTACTGACACTGTGATCTACACTACAAAATGCAAGTCTTCCTTCCTCATCAACCTGGAAACTACTGCCACCTTCTGCTGGGGCTTGGGTCTCGGGAGAGAGGACCTGTACACCCCTCACATTCACCCTCAGTTCTTCCAGGGTCCTGTTCTCGCTTTTTGTACCTATTTTATTTTGTCCAGAAGTAGGAAACAGTGCTACAGAACAGAAAAGTTTTTCTTCACTTTGACACAGGAAAAGTTTTGAGTGAAACTTTTGTAGTCTACAATTCATGTCAGACATGAGTCTTCTAATGCCAGAGACTGAAGATCTCTATCTGAAGGTCTCCAACCTCCCTCTGTCTGAGAATCTCCAACCTCCCTCTGTCTGAGAATCTCCATCCCCTCTCTGTCTGAGAATCTCCATCCCCTCTCTGTCTGAGAATCTCCATCCCCTCTGTCTGAGAATCTCCATCCCCTCTCTGTCTGAGAATCTCCATCCTCTCTCTGTCTGAGAATCTCCATCCTCTCTCTGTCTGAGAATCTCCAACCTCCCTCTGTCTGAGAATCTCCAACCTCCCTCTGTCTGAGAATCTCCAACCGCCCTCTGTCTGAGAATCTCCAACCTCCCTCTGTCTGAGAATCTCCAACCTCCCTCTGAGAATCTCCATCCTCTCTCTGTCTGAAGAACCTTTAGTTCTACTACACACTGCAAATGCCCTATCTTTCATTGTAAAATTCTTACCCTAGCTTGTCCTCCCAAAGTGCGATACCACTCTCTTGTCTACATTAAATTCCATCTGCCAATTTTCAGACGAATTCACAGCTTTGATAGTGATAGTCCACTACACCACAGTGTTGGAGTCATCTGCAAATTTGTGGAACCAGTTTACCACATTAGCATCTAAATAATTAATACAGATGACAAACAACAAAAGATCCAGTTCCAATCTCTGTCACAGACCTCCAGTCAGAGAGCAGCCATCTACTACCACACTCTGGCCTCTCCTATTAAGCCATCTTTGAATCCAATTTACTACTTAGTGACTGAACCTTCTGGAACAGCCTCTCATGTGGAACTTTGTCAAAGGCCTTGTTAAAATCCATGTAGACAATATACACTGCTGTCTCTTCATCAATTTCCTTAGCAACATGCTTAAAAATCTCTAAAAGATTGGTTAAGCCCGCCATGCACAAAGCCATATTGACTATCCCTAATCAGATTGTGGCTATCCAAATACTTATGTATCCTGTGCCTTATAAAACTTTCCAACAATTTACCCACAACTGATGTTATGTAAATCTCCCTTAAAATTTATCTATCTTACCTTAAAGTTATGCCCCCTAGTAACTGACATTACCAAACTGGGAAGAATACTCTTGTCTACTCTATCTACGCCGCTCATAATCTTATAAACATTGATCAGTCTCTCCTCAGTGTTGACGCATCAGAGAAGACGAAAATAGTTTGTCCAACCTCTTCCCATAGCTCACACTCTCCAAGCCAGGCAGCATCCAGATGAATCTTCTCTTGCACCTTCTCCAAGTTTCCATATCCTTCGTATAATGTGGTGACCAGAACTGCACACAATACTCCAGAACATGGACTGACCAAAGTTTTCTACAACTGTCATAGGACTTCCTGACTCTTATACTCACTGCAATGACTGATGAAGGCAAGCATGTTGTGCAGCTTCTTTATCTCCCCATTTTACAACCTCATGCAGAATGCCAAGTGATAGAACCTTCTGGACCAGCATCCTATGTGAGACTTTGTCAAAGGCCTTGCCAAAAGTCCATGTAGACAACACCCACTGCCTTTCATCATCAACTTTCCTGGTAAGCTCCTTGGAAAAACTCCATAAGATTGGTTTGACATGACCTACCATGATTTGTACCCCAAGATCACTCAGTACACGAATGCTCCTGAAGTTCCTGTCATTTACTGTATACTTTTCCTTTACATTTGACCCCCTCCCCCAAAAGTGCACCAGATTTACAAATCTGCTCTCTGCTCCATGTTGACAAACACAATACTATGCAAAAGTCTTAGTACTGACATGTACATGTAAGAGGTGTTTCAATGTCTGTGAAGCACTTTGATGTGTATTCGGTAGGACAGGCTCAAGATGGCGCCAATAAATGGTGACTCTGCATGCAGCTACAATGGGAATCATCGAGTATTGTCGTTTAGGACCAGGAGAGCTGAAATCCACAAACACAGCCATGGGCACTTCAGTAGTTTAAAGTTCAAAGTAAATTTATTATCAAAATACATATATGTCATCATATACAACCTTGATTTGTGGGCATTCTCAATAAATCCACAATAGAATAATAACCATAACAGAATCAACGAAAGATCTCATCAACTTGGGCATTGAAACCAGTGTGCAAAAGATAACAAACTCTGCAATTACAAAAATAAAGAACTAATAATAATAAATAACTAGGCAATAAATATCAAGAACAAGAGATGAAGAGCCCTTGAAAGTGAGTCAATAGGTGTGGGATCATTTCAATGATGGGACAAGTGAAGTTGAGTGAAGTTATCCTCTTTGATTCAAGAACTTGATGGTTGAGGTAGCCTGTTCCTGAACCTGGTGGTGTGAGTCCTGAGGCTCTTGTACCTCCTTTCTGGTGGCAGCAGCGAGAAGAGAACATGGCCTGGGTGTGAGGATCCCTGATGAAAGAACCTCTTTTCTATGACAATGGTTCATGTAGATGTTCTCAATGGTGGTGAGGATGTTACCTGTGATGGACTGGGCCATATCCATTACTTTTCGTAGGATTTTCTGTTCAATGGTATTGGGTTTTCCATACCAGGCTTTGATGCAGCCAATCATTATACTCTCCACTACACATCTATAGAAGTTTGTCTAAGTTTTAAATGCCATGCCGAATCTTCGCAAACTCCTAAGGAAGTAGAGGCATTGCCATGCTTTCTTCATAATTGCACTTATGTACTGGGCCCTGGACAGGTCTTCCGAAATAATAACACCAAGGAATTTAAATTTGCTGATCCTCTCTATCTCTGATCCTCAAATGAGGACAGGCTCATGGACCTCTGGTTTCCTCCTCCTGAAGTTAATAATCAGCTCCAGTAAGCAACATTGTTTCAAGACTTTAAAAAAAAATCTATTGATCCTCAAATTGGTGGACCCCGGACAGCACACTCAGGTTACAAGTGCAGTTCCCCTCTAAGAAATAGGAAGCATGGAAGGAATGCTGGTATAGTTTTTCGCAAGTAAAATGAAGTGGGGCATTTTACATTTAATGAAACCTGTACACATTTCATTAAACTCCAAAACCTAAATGCAAAAGTGTGCTCAAAATCTTTATGCAATAATGTCAAGTCTGACCAGCCTCTCAAAGTGAAACCCCAACTCGACGTTGGTGGTGTCCTGCCGAAGGGTTTTGGCCCGAAACGTTGACTGTACTTTTTTCCATGGATATTGCCTGGCCGGCTGAGTTCCTCCAGCATTTTGTACGTGTTGCTCGGATTTCCAGCATCTGCAGATTTTCTCTTGGTTGCAAATGATGTACGTTTGTCCTAATTACGTTACCCTACACTGGGCTGCAGTTAACACCAAAATGCAGAGCCCTTAGACCTCCTCCCCCACTCCTGATTATCCGGCTGGTGAATGTACAGTCTGATTCCGAAAGTCAGCAAGGTGATGTTAGTAAAGAAGGAAAATGCAAAAGATGAGACACACCTGAAGCTCAGACAGTTCAATGAACACAATGTAGGGGATGGAATTAAATGGGAAATCAAAGGCACATGCGATAAGGCTCCAACTGTAAGCACTCAGAAGTTCTTGTGATGCTTTACCAAGGTCCTGTATAGCTGCAGCAAGATAGCCTTACATTCTCTTCCTAACTACTCTCTGCACCCGAACACTTGCTCTAATTGACTACCATACAAGAACACCCAGGTCTCCCCTACCTTCCCTTCACCATTCAGATCATCTTTTTTCCTGCTTTTACAACCAAAGCGGCGAATCTCAGGTTAATCCATATTAAACTGCATCTGCCACACATTTACATTCTCATGGGATAGTGTAATGTAGTCATAGAGCACTACTGCTCAGAAACCGTCTTTCAGCTTATGTAATATTCTGCCTAGTATCATCAACCTGCACCTGGATCATAGTCCTCCATAGCCCTCCCATACATGTACTTATCCAAACTTCTCTTCTATGTCAAAATTGAATCTGCATCCACAACTGCTGGCAGCTTATTCTACACTCTCACCACCCTCTGTGTGAAGAAGATCCCCCTCCCATGTTCCATCATGACCTCTAGTTCTAATTTCACCCAACCTCAGTCGAAGAAGTCTGCTTGCATTTACCCTATCTGAACCCCTCATAATTATGTGTGCCTCTATTAAATCGCCCCTCATTCTCTTATGCTCTAGGAAATAAACTAACCTATTCAACCTTTCCCTATAACTCAGGTCCTATACTCTATACTCCTTCAATCTTATTGATATATTTCAATGCATAATTGAATGCACAATGCACAATTTCTACATTTCAATATAGAAATGCACACAATACTCCAAATTAGGTCTCATCAACGTCTGATACAACTTTAACTTAACATCCCAACTCCTGTACTCAAAATTTTGATTTATGGAGACCAATGTGACAAAAGTTTTCTTTATGACCCTATCTATCTGTAATGCCACTTTCATGGAATCTTGGATCTGTATTCCCAGACCACTTCACTCTATCACACTCATTAGTGCACTACTGATCACTGTGTAGGTCCTACCCTGCTTTGTCCTTGCAAAGTACTACACCTCAGACTTGTCTGCATTAAATTCCATCTACCATTTTTTCAGTCCATTTTTCCAGCTGGTCCATATCCTGCTGCAATCCTTGCTGTCCACTTTGCCCCCAATATCAGTGTCATCCACAAATTTGTTGATCTAGTTTACCACATTATTGTCCTGATCTTTGATAAAGATGACAAACAACAATGAATCCAACATCGATCCTGCACTCTCTTATTTCTTTTAAGACCATAAGATCGCAAGATATAGGAGCAGAAGTAGGCCATTCAGCCCATCAAGTCTGCTCTGCCATTCAGTCATGGGCTGATCCAATTCTTCCATTCATCCCCACTCCCCTGCCTTCTCCCTTTGGTGCCCTGGCTATTCAAGAACCTATTTATCTCTGCCTTAAATGCAAGGTTGTCAAGCCAAAGAGTGGTAGTGGGGACAAGCTCCTGCTACCTAAAAGTGTTCCTCATGGCATGCACCTCAAATAGCCTCTGACAGCCAAGTCCAACTCCTGGCCTTTTCGTGTGGCTTAGCCTCTAAGCCCGGCAGAACCGTTTCTACTGACAGGAGGAGGGGCGAAGATGGGTCCTGGCACCTTAAAACCAGTGCTTCGGGTAGATGAAGCTCGTCAGCCTGGGAAAGCAGTCCATCTAAGAGAGGGAAAACTCTGATTTCAAACCTCCGCTGCCTTGCGGCCATACCCACTCATGGGAAAGGCTTCAGGAGTAAACCCTGAGGACAAATCTGGAACTGGAGTCCCTAAGGCAGTCTTCAACCTCGTTCTGGCAACTCCGATGATGCCATTGGTGCCAAGCTGTATTGGCCCTTGCCCTTCCTTGGACAACGTCGGTGGCGTGGAGAGGGGAGACTTGCTGCTTGGGCAACTGCTGGTCTTCCATACAACCTTGCCCAGGCCTGCGCCCTGGAGTGGACACTCACAAGACTTTCCAGGCACAGATCCATGGTCTCACGAGACTAACGGATGACATCCAAATGCACCCAATGACTTGGCCTCCACAGCTGCTCGTGGCAACAAACTCCAGATTTTCTCCACATCTCTGTTCTAACTGGATGTCCTTCAATGCTGAAGTCGTGCCCTCCAGTACTAGACTCATTTTACTTTGTACTACCTAGATGTACTGATGTGATAAAATGATCTGCACGAACATTGCCATGCAAAATGAAGACTTTCACTATACCTCCCTACATGTGACAATAATAAATCAATTTATTAAGTTTACTAATTCACCCAAACTGTCTATTATAAGTCATATTGGGTCCTCTTTGCATCCCCCTCATACTCTCACTCTCCCTGAGGCTGTGCTCTCTCCAGTGAAGCTCTGCAGTCTCATTCCCCTCCAGGCCTGACAATTACACTCCTCTCTCTTGACTTTCCAGTTTTTGTTTCAGAAGCCCTGACTGACTGTTTTCACAGAATCTCGGCTGTGAGTTTCAGATCATTATCGCTGCAGCTGATAAAAGTCTTTTCTCATGCCCTAGGCATCTTTTAACCAACATAAGTTTGCTATCTGGTTCTTGTTATCTGCTCATGGGAATGGCTTCTCTGCTCTCTCTGTCTAAACCAGTCAATAACCTTATACCTCTCCATCAGATCTCCCTCTACTTTCCTCGGGTGAGTGCACCTTCACTCAACCCAAACAGGTTATAGAAATGCAGAAGTATTTAAAAACAGAACATTTGTAGTGAATCATATAAGGACTAACTTGTTACTGGCTTACCTCTGCGTGCTCTTCATTAGAATCACTGGTAACATCTGTCTCCAGTCTAACCTTTACATGGTTCAGGAGCTTTGATATGCAGCCAGCCTTCCTGTTTCTGCATGTCTCAAGTGTGCCCTCTTGTCCTACATTGTTCAAATCAGACGGAGTCTGATATCGAAGCCAAGTCCTTCAGGAGTGCCCCTTGCATCAGTAATTGTCACGCACCTGCAGAGCTTGCCTTGCACTGTTCTGAAAAGACTTGTATTTTTTGTTCAAATCTTTAGCGCGATCAATTGGCAACTTGTGTGATCATGTCAGTTGCTCCCAAATCTCGTCCTCCGCCCCACCCTCTTGGCATCCTCCGTCATTCTTTCTGGCTGGTCTAGCCAAATTGTCCCAGGAGTTTAGACTGAAATCAACAGTTGGGTACTAAGCTTTAGCTGCATTCAGGACCAGACTACAGGAAACCTCTTATCTCTGTTGATTGGTGTGACCTCAAGACAGAGGTAGTGGTGTTAGTCTTTGAGGACAAGCTCACCTCTCAAAAACTGACACCACTACTTCTGTCCTTGTGACCATCACTACCCTTGTGATTCGTCTTTGATGACAATCAGCCACTGAATTGGAATGCAGACCACCTACATTAAAAGCCTTCTCTCATCTCTGAGAACCATCTCCAAGGTTTAAGAACAACTGATGCTCTCGTTTATCATGAGACGTTAAAGCAAAGTCTTTGTCTGTTCAGATTAACTTTAATGCAACTCAAAGAAAAATGAATTTCTTGTCTTCTGTAGAATCTCATGTGCACATCAGCTGGATCATCTTGGCAACACCTTGCAATTGCAGAGCACATCTAACACTATAGAACATGCAAGGATGCTTCGGGAGAGCAGCCACAGACACAACTGGACCCAAGGCGCGTTAAGAGGTGGGAGAGAGGTGAACAAAGATCTGTCAAAGTTGGTAGAAGGAAACCTTGGGGTGGAAGTGAGATTTAAGGAAGGAAACCCAGGAGCTTTGCCTCCAGCAGTGAATCACTGGAAACCGGCGACACTTGAGTGTCCAACATCATGGAGGCCTGCAGAATTGGAGGGCATTACGGAGACCAGGCAGGGACTAGCTATAGGGGAGGGAAGGCGAGGAGGAACATTGTTAACGTGTAGTACTTCCAAACTGGCGGATAGATTTATGCCTGCTAGCTCAAGGTGAATGGCTGATTGGAAATCAGAATCAAGTTTAATATCACTGACATGTGTCATGAAATTTGTTGTTTTGTGGCAGCAGTGGAATGCAATACATAAAAATGCTAGAAAATACCATAAGAAATATATATTAAAACTAAATAGTGCAAAAAGAGGGCAAAACAGTGAAGTAATGTTCATGTGTTGGTTCATTATCCACACTGAAATCTGATAGCAGAGGGGATGTTTCTAAAACATTGTGTGACTTCAGGCTCCTCTCTGATTGTAGTGATAAGAAGAGAGCATGCCTTGAGCGATGGGTGTCCTTACTGATGGATGCCTTTATGAGGCATTGCCTTTTGAAGGTGTCTTACCGGTGGCAAGGCTGATGCCCATGATGGATCTGGATGGAGTCCTTTGCAGCTTTTTCCAATCCTGTGCAGTGGCACCAGTGGTGTTGCAACCAGTTAGAATGCTCTCCATGCATTCTATGGGAAATCTCCATGTAGAAATCTGGTGACATACAAAATCTCCTTAAATCTCCTTGATGACTGAGAACTAGGATAGGGGAAGCAGGGTTTATAGAGGCTGGAAGATTGAACCACTCTTATGGATGTACGTTTCAGCAGCATTTACGTGCATCATTTAAATGCAGCTTCCACATTTCCACAAATGATCATGAATTTTGAGTAAAAGGGCACATTTTATAGCTCCTTAAACTTACTCTACAGGCAAGTGGATTTCCTTAATGTGGGAAGTGCTTCAACCAACTGGCACAGAGCAAGCTCCCAGAAATAGCAATGTGATTATGGTCACAGCAGACATGATCTCTATGGCTCTCCACACAGCTTTGGATCACCTGGACAATGCAAGTACCTATGTCAGGATTTAACACCATCACACCTACAGTCCAGATCAAAAAGCTACAGAACCTAGGTCTCTGAACCTGCCTCTGCAACTGCATTCTTGACTTCCTAACCAAAAGACCATAATCTGTGCTGATTGGAAATAACATCTCCACCTTGCAGACAATCAACACTGGTGCTCCACAGGGATGTGCGTTTAGCTCACTGCTCTACTCTCTCTACACCCATGACTGTGTGGCTAGGCACAGCTCAAACAGCACATTCGCTGATGATGCTACCATTGTTGGCAGAATTTCAGGTGGTAACGGAAGGGCGACAGCAGTGAGATATACCAGTTAATTGAGTACCAGATATACCAGTTAATTAAACACTAGATCTACCAGCTTCCATAGTATCCAAGACATCTTCAAGGAGCTGTGCCTGAGGAAGGTGACATCCTTCATTAAGGATCCCCACCACCCAAAGCATTCCCTCTTCTCACTGTTACCATCAGGTAGGAGGTACAGAAGCCTGAAGGCACACACTCAGTGATTCAGGAACAGCTTCTTCCCCTCTGCCATCCAATTTCTAAATGGACATTGTCCCCGTGAACACTCCCTCACTATTTTTTTATTTTTACACTACTTATTTTAACTTAACTATTTAATAGACACACACGCACACACACACACACACACACACACACACACAGTGACTGATAAGTTCATGGCCAAAGGGAGAAGGAGATGAGTTGTACAGCTCTCGTTACATGCACATGCAGTTCAACTCTTTGAGCACTTATGCAGAAAGTTTGAAGTTAATAACTCATCTCCTGCTACCTTAGGCCACAAACTTATCAATCACCCCTCGTATACTCAGTTTTTTTCCTCTATATTTATTTATCATGTATTTCGTTGTACTGCTGCCATAAAGTCAACAAATTTCACAACATATGCTGATGATACTAAATCTGATTCTGATGATTTATTATTTGTTTCAGGCTTCTAGGGAGAACTTTGAGAAATAACATCATGGGATCTTTTTCGTCCACATCAGCCAGGCAGCCCATCTGACAGAGCAGGCCTCCGTCAGACGTCAGGCCAACGTGGGACTTGGACCAATGCCACTCAGATCTGTGCAGAGTGTGCCCCAAGAAGTGTTGGAATTCCCTGAGACTTGAGATTATTGATCTAGGAACAAGATATGAGGTACAGGGGGGCAGCATGGTAGCATAGTGTCACAGTATCACTTTATAGCGGCAGCAATCTCCGATTGGGGTTCAATTTCCACTGCTGTCTGTAAGGAGTTTGTATGTTCTTCCCGTGACTATAAGGGTTTACTCTGAGTGCTTAGGTGTCCTCCCATAATCAAAAGGTGTATAATTAGGTTTATTAAGTTGTGGGCATACTATGTTGGCACCAGAAGTGTGGCAACATTTGCAGGCTGCCCACCACAATCCTTGCTGATTTGTTTTGATGTAAATGACGCTTTGCACTGTATGTTTTCATGTTTCAATGTACATGTGACAAATAAAGTTAATCTTTAATAAAGCTAATCTTAAGGAAAGAGTTTGAAGTAAAAACAAAGTGCTCGGAAAACTCAGCAGGTCAGACAACACCAGTGGAATGACAAACTATCGATGTTTCAGGTCTGATGAGATTCCACAGACACTGCTTAGCCTGCTGGGCGTCTCTGGCATTTTCTGCTTTTGTTTCAGATTCTCAGTAAACACACCAATCACTATGTGAACAAGACTGTTGGTAGTTGACACCAAACAGGGTTCTTTGCCAACATAGTAAAAGAATCAGAGCAAACACGAGGAAATCTGCAGATGCTGGAAATTCAAACAACAACACACACAAAATGCTGGTGGAACTATCTATCTTATGGTAGTATACTATCTTTCCTTTCAGAGTCTCGGCCCGAAACGTCGACAGCGCTTCTCCCTATAGATGCTGCCTGGCCTGCTGTGTTCCACCAGCATTTTGTGTGTGTTAATAGAATCAGAATCAGGTTTACTGCCATTGACATAAGTCATGAAATTTTGTGGTTTGTGGCAGCATAATAAATTAATGTAAGATAATAAATAAATAGTGCAAAGGAAGAACAGTGAGGTAATGCTCATGGGTTCATGGACCAATCAGAAATCTGAAGGTAGTGAGAAAAAAGATGTTCATGAAATACTTTGTGTGGTTGTTTAGGCTCCTGTACCTCCTCCCTGATGGTAGTAATGAGAAGGGGACATGTCCTGGATGGTCTCGGTCCTTTGCAATGGATGCTGGCTTCTGTGACACCAGTTTTGGAAGATATTTTCGAGGAGGCTTGTTGCCATTGATGAAGCTAGCAAAGTCTGCAATCCTCTGCAGTATGTAATGATCCTGTGCATTTGTGCTTCCATACCTGAGAGAGATGCAACTGGTCAGAATGCTTTCCATGATACCTCTGTAGAACCTTGTTAGAGTTGTTGGTGACATCACCAAATCTCCTCAAACTCCTTATGAAGTATAGCCACTGACATGCCTTAGTTGTGATTGCATCATCCTGTTGGTCATAAAAGGGACAAACTGGCACGTTGAGATGTTTTTCTTTTAATCAGTATACAGGATGATGGAGCATTGTCTGATTTGGTACCCTAGATAAAGAGGTTGCTCCCTGTGTGACTCCTAGTCTGCCTCCTTCACTCTTAACGGGGCAGGTATAGGAAGTTAAGCTCTCTAGCCTCTGTCATAGATTGATCTTCAATCTTTTACAGGAAGCCCTGCATGAATTTCAATTCCCTGACATCTGGCATTCCTTCGCTAACCTTTCTATCTTAAGGGTGACTGCTTTGGTCAAAATCTAGTCATAATTGTAGTTGTGAAATACCTTTAAGGAGAAGCTTTGCCTCATATTGAATCAGAGAACACAGATGATGTCTTCAGTCTTCAGGGCCTTGCCAAACTGCCCCTCTATCCTGCTCCTTCCTCACGGTACTGCAGAGTTTCCTTTTCTAAATGTGGACCCATTTCACTGGAAATTCCAACTGTGTAAATCACAACGGTTCGCTGAATTAAAGCAGTTTCCCCATGTCCTAAATATACCAGAAACACTCAGCAGGTCAGGCAGTGTATGCGAAGAGAGAAAGTAAGGCAGCATTGCAGGCTAAAGACCTTTCGCCAGAACTGGAGAGGGGAGAACTCGGAGAGAATGAGTAAGAGATTAACAGGGCAAAGAAATAGTTCTGGTGTTGGAATCAGTAAGTTCTTAGACTGGAAGGAAATAATGAGTGGATCACCCTGGGGTTTAGATATTGGTCTGAAATTGTTCACAATCTACATTAATGTCCCATAAAAAAGAACAGTGTCTAGTTTTCAAGCTTGTTAATGATACAAAAATAGGTGGAAGGACGTGTTGGGATGAACAAACTGTGATTCTGTGGTGGGATAGAGAGACTAAGAGAGTGGGCAGAATACTGGCATTTGGAGTTTAATGTGTGAGGTCATGCTTTTTGGTAAGAGGGATCAAAAGGTGGATTATTAACTAAATGTAGAGATATCATAAATGAGTGAAGTCCAGAGGGATTTAGATGCTCTGGTGTTGGAATCACAAAAAGTTAGCAGATAAATCCAACAGGCAAATGGCATCTTGGCTTTTATTATAAAGGGGTTGGAGTTTAAAAGTAGGGAGTTCTTCAAAGTTCAAAGTGAATTTCTTATCAAAGTACCTATATGTCACCATGTCCAACCTTGAGATTTATTTTCTTGTGGGCATACTAAATAAATATATAAAACAATAACCATAACAGAATCAGTGAAAGACTGCCCAACTAGGGTGATCAACCAGAGTGCAGAAGTCAACAAACTGCACAAAAAGTAAAAGAAGAATTAATAATAATTAATAAATAAGCAATAAATATCAAGAACATGAGATGAAGAGTCTTTTAAAGTGAGTCTATCAGTTGTGGGAATACTTCAAAGATGGGGCAAGTGAAGTTGAGTGAAGTTATCCCCTTTGGTTCAAGAGCCTAATGGTCGAGGGGTAGTAACTGTTCCTGCACCTGGTGGTGTGAGTTCTGAAGCTCCTCTACATTCTTTCTGATGGCAGCAGTGAGAGAAGAGCACGTCCTGGGTGGTGTGGATCTCTGATGATGGATGTTGCTTTCCTGCAACAGCGTTTCATGTAGCTGTGCTCAATGGTTTGGAGGGTTTTACTTGTGATGGACTGGTCGTATTTTCCAATCGAGGGCATTAGTGCAGCCAGTCAATATACTCTCCACTGCACACCTATAGAGGTTTGTCAAAGTCTTGGATGTCATGCCGAATTGCACAAACTCTTAAGGAAGTAGAAGCACTGCCATGCCTTTTTCATAGTTGCATTTGGGTGCTGGGCCCAGGACAAGTTCTTTGAAATAATAACACTGAGGAATTTAATGTTCTAACCCTTTCCATCTCTGATCCTCCAGTGAGGACTGGCTCACAGACCTCTAGTTTCCTTCTCTTGTAGTCAATAATCAGCTCCTTGGTCTTGCTGACATTTTGTAAGAGGTTATTGTTGTGGCACCACTCGCCCAGATTTTCATTCTTCCTCTTATGTGCTGACTTGGCTTATGACAGTCAGCAAACTTGAACATGGCATCGGAGCTGTGTTTAGCTGCACAGTCAGAAGTGTAAAGCGAGTAGAGCAGGGGCCTAAGCACACAGCTTTGTGGTGCACCTGTGCGAATAGAGATCATGGAGGAGAGGTTGTTGCCAATTTGAAATGCCCAGGGTCTTCAAGTGAAGAAATCGAGGATATGATTGCACAAGGAGTATTGAGGTCAAGATGATGGAACCTACTGATTAGTTTTGAGGTGATGATAGTATTGAATGCTGAGCTGTACTCAGTAAAGAGCATCCTGATGTACGCATCTGTGCTGCCCAGATGTACCGGGGTTGAGTGAAGAGCCAGTGAGATGGCATCTGCTGTGGACCTGTTGCTCTGGTAGGCAAAATGGAGCAGATCTGAGTTGCTTCATTGAGGCAGGTCACCACACTCTTCTTGGGTGAAGCAGGTAGGTACCGCACACTGCTGAAGCGAGAGGTTAAAGATCTCAGTGAGCTCTCTGGTCAGTTGTTCAGCACAGGTGTTTGGTACTCGGTCAGTTACCGAGTACCTGGGCAGCATGGTTTTTGTGGGTTCACTCTCCTGGGGGCTGGTTCACATGTCAGCCTCAGAGGCTGAAATCATAGGATTATCAGGGGATGTGGGAGTTTGTGATGGTTCCTCCATGTTTTGATAGTCAAAGCCAGTATAGAAGGCATTCTCCTCTGGAAGCAAGGCCCTGTTGTTGCCTATGTTGCTTGATTTAACTTTCTAAGAGATGACAATATTCAAGCCCTGACACAACTGTTGACCATCCTTCACTGATTCAAGTTTAGTCAGGAATTGTGGCTCCAGTTGTACAGAGCATTGGTGACACCACAACAGGACTGTATGCAGCTTTGGTCTCCTTACTGAAGAAAGAATTCATCAGCTTTGGAGCCAGTTGAAAAAAAAAGCACCAGGCTAATCCCAGCCTGTGAGGAGAGTGTGGTTCCATCAAGAGGACAGTTTGGGTTTGTGTTCCTTACTGTTTAGAAGAACGAGTTTTGTAATATCCTTAAGGGGCTTTGCAGGATGGATTTTGGGATGTTTTACCAGTGGGAGAGTGTTGAACAAGGGTACATAGATAAGAGGTCAGGGCAGTCATTTAAAACTTGGGTACATGGATATTTCTTCTCTCAGAGAGCAGTGAATTCACTAACCCCAAGGGAGCGGAAGGCTGGTTGCGAGGTTAACAAGGGCTGAGTGTGAGTGAGGAAGACATAGAGGACAGAGAGGGAGATGGAGTGGGAGGAAGGGGGAGAGAGAAAGGAGAGGAGGGGAGAGAATGGAAAGATTGGAGAGAGGGAAGGGGTTGAGAGAGAGAGTGAGAGGGAGAGGTGGAGAGAGAGATAGCTTGCCTTGCCTTATAGGACAGGTGCAGTCATGTCACATGTTATTAGTGGTGGAAGCGAATACACATTTCTTTACCGCTGCAGAGAGAAATAGATTGACAAAGAGGCCTTGAGTCTGGTTTGGGGTGTAAAATTCCTCAATCAGCATTTGAATGGGAGAGAGTTTACCCTCATTACTGATCATCAGCCACCAGTGTCCATTTTCAATCCACAGAAGGGTGTTCCACTGACAGCAACAGCACCAATACAGAGATGGGCTCTGTTTCTTGGAGGACACAGTTACGAAATCGGATTCAAGAGGACAGCTAATCATGAAATGATGATGGATTGTCCCATTAATCCTTGGAAAAGGAAGTACCTGAAAAATTTACAGAAGAGGATACTCCTCTTGACATATTCTCCCCGATGCAACTCAAGGTCTCCCCAATACAACAGAGGTGATCTAAAGGAAACCTGAAAAATGTGCACTGTGTCAGCTGGAATGTGCAGTAGAAACACTAGTTCCTCCACTTTTACCACCAGAGGGATGAATTTGCCCATGATGGAGGTCCCCTTATGTTGGGATTCAGAGTTGTCACACCATCCAAGCTAAGAGCTAAAGTTTGGAGGAGCTACAGTACATGCTGGTCACCTAGGCATGGTCTGAATTAAAACATTGGCTCAAAGCTTTATCTGGTGGCGTGGAATGGATCAGCAGATCGAGCAGCTTGCCATGCACTGTTCAGGATGCCACCACATCCAGAAGATGCCAACAGCATCACTTCTCCATCCATGGGAATGGTCCACATGGCTCTGGCAGAAGATTCATGTGGATTTTGCCAGACCATTCATGGGCACGAATTTCTTAGTCATTGTGAATGCAGCTACAAAGTGGCCAGAAGTGTTCCCAACAGCCTCGCACACTGTTGATGTGCCGGAACACTTAGTGACAGTTTGAGGTGGAAGAGTTTCAGGTATTTCTGAAAATGAATGGAATAAGATAAATTTCATCTGCACCTTAACACCCAGGTACAAATGGCATAGTGAGAATGTTTGTCCAGAGTCTAAAGGAAGCCCTGCAAGTAATGTCAGCAGTACAGACTACACTGACACTGAACCAAAACCTCACCAATTTCCTCCTTGTATTTCATAATGCAGCACACTCCACAACCAACAACTCATTAGCTTTGCTGTTCTTGGGTCATCCCTTATGTTCACACCTGCGTCTGCTCAATTCCACTCTCAGGAGGAGTATGCAGGACAAACAGTGAGACTTGTTGAGGGTTCCTGAAACATGGAGATTTGAGGGACTACAGAGGTGATCAAGGTGGGTACTCAGAAAGATTAAGGACAGAACTGAACCACTTCCCTGCAGAGTAGAGATTGCGTTTGATATCATCTGCAGATACTAGGTTGATTGGTTAAGGAGAGCAGAGTCGATTGTTAGAGAAGGAATGTGGCAAGTGCTGTCAAAACCACTTTCTTGCAGTCCTAGGGTCAACTCCTACAGCAATCATGGAGGAGGCCCCAGAACCTGAGATTGTTTTACAGCTACAGTCTCACCTGCTAAGCAGAATGAGCTCCCTTGTTAGGAAAGATGTTCTCCCACAAGAGTAAGTAAACCTCCACAGCAACTAAATCCTTAGGCCTGAATGGGCCATTTTAAAATTTGCTCTGTTGTGGATGTCTACAGAGTAGTTCTTTATAAACATATATGTATGTATATGTACACAAGTTGAAATGCATTGTACATTGAGTTGGAGTTTATAGCTAAGTGAGGAGGAATGATGTGTATTTAACATTTCTGTAATATTTGAATACTATTGTAAATAGTTCATTAAACAGTCTTTATTTAAGTAATTCATGATGGGTTATACACTATATAAAAGTATGTAAATGGCATACATCATCACACCACCATGTCATATGTGTATATCTCACTAAAAGTAAAAATGAAACTAAGACCTGTCCTCCAGTGTTAAGACCCTCTTTTCCTTTCAATTAGTTCTTATGCTTTGGCGTTCAAAAACATAACTTGTTTTGATGTACATGTGAATCTAACCTGAACTAAATACAGGTGCTCCACAGAGTGGTTACCCAGTCTGAGTTTAGTTTCACCAGCACAGTGATTGCCACATAGTGAGTTGAAAGGACTGCTGATGTGTGTGGATGATGGGAAGAGGAGAGACGTATATTGAACTTTCAGGAAGAAGACATTACAGAAAGAAGATAACTCAAAGGCATCTGTATTAAAAGTCCGGTCATTGGAACAGACAGAGGAATTCTGAACATGGAATGCAGTCTTTCCAGGAGACAAGATTGCGGGAAGTATGGCCAAGAGAGGGCTTGGAGTCTTGGGGTTTGTAGTGTAGTTTATCACTAACTGATTGCTTGACATGAATTTGGAGAGATTCAGAAAGGGAAGGTCAGGTTTGGATCACACAAAGGTGACTGCAGGGTAGAAAATGACAGCCTAAGTAATGACATTTCAAAGTTACTTGCAAGTGTAGGAAGCAGCACCAGTACAACCATCGATATTAGAGTGAGAGTTGAGGGAGTAGGTCTGGAACTCAGACTGTTATACATAACCGACAGATAGACAAGTCCCCATCATTACACTCAGGGTCAAGGTCGGGAGGCAGTGGGGAGTTGTTTAATGTGGGGTACAGAGATGGCAGACGGGTTGGGCTTTTGTTTCATGTGTTCATTTCCTCATTGCATATGTTGCTTTTGCCAAATACTTTAACCGGTGTAACTTAAAAAAACATTAAGGTGCTATACAAAAGCAGTATATTGCTGTGCCCCATTGACCTATGAATTAGAAGGGAAAGAGTTAAGAGTATTTGCATGTACATCCGCCTCCCAGAACAAAAAAACTTTCCCATGTCTGGTTCAATCCGTCATCACAACAAACCTGCATCCATTCTGGACTCTCCTCCCCTCCACCACGAAGAATTCTGCATACACCACCACCTCCTCCACCTCATGGGTGGGGGCACATGTTCTACAGTACTGACACATGGGCCACACGTTTCGCAGACCCCTGCTGCAAATATTTTGGAGTTCTCCCACCGCGAAAACAAAAACACAGCGCGACAGAGCGTAGCGAGCAGCGGGACGGAGGCGGACCTGCGAGAGCTCCTCCCAAGTCAACGGTGGCGGTGGGGGGGGTCCTCCGTTGGCTAACTGCGGTGGTGGGGGGGGGGGGAGGGGGCGAGGCCTTCTGGATTTGTCACGGAGTGGGCGGGGCCCTGTGGGCTTGACAGCGGGGGCGGGGCGGGGCGCGCGGCCGCCGTGCCTGCGTCTTTGCGGTTAGTGCGCGAGCGCTGGGCGGAGCGGCGGCGGGCTGGCTGGCTGGCATTGAGCTGGTGCGGAGAGTGTTTCCTGCCCCGTTTCTCCCGGAGACGCTCACCCGCCGCGCTCGCGCCCCGGACCCGACCGGCGTGAGGACATGTCCGAGAAGGAGCCCAAGCAACACTCGACCACGGAGCGGACGGTGAAATGTGAGTAGGTGGCGGCGCTCCACCCGGGCCGATCGGGAACGGGGCCAGCGCCCGTGTGGAGGACGCGCGGCCCGGGGTTTGAGGGGGATCGCGGAGCTGGGCTGTTGCGGGCGGCAGCTGCTGCTCTAACTAGGGGAGCCCTGCGCCTCCTTAGACAGTGACCGAGGCCGCGGGCTCGGTAGTGTTTCCCGCCCCCGCCCGTCGAGTCTTGCCTCCCCGTGTCTTTCGCCGCGCCCTGCCGGTGAACCTGAGCCGGGCGGCCCCCGTCAACCCCCACACCACCTCCTACGGCGTCAACCCCCACACCTTCACTGCGTTCCCCGCCGACCTCCACACGTTCCTTTCCGCCACCCTATCCCTTCCTCCCATTCCCCTTAAACCCTTCCTGCCTTCCACCTTTCGCCAGCACCCACAGCCTCCTGCACTACCTGTCACCTAGCTACCTCAATCCCCTCCCCTCTCGGTTACCCCGCTGCTCGCCACCCCGCTAATCCTCCTTTCCAGGCCACGCTGCTGCTCCAGCCCAACCTCAGCCTCTCCTGGCCGGACCCCCACATTGCGTTGCGTGGCTCTTCTCTGTTTTGGACATTTTACAGCAACGAACGCAGAGGTAGGCTACACTCTAGGAATTCCAGAGCACTGCCACTGGTTGCTGAAGATGCAGCCACCAGTGCTGAAGTGATCACATTTAGCTTTGGCTCTGGAAGGAGTTGACGATGCCGCAAGAGGGTCAGACTTCAAATGAGAACATTGGCGGCTGCGTTTGAATTCTTGCTGTCTGGAAGGGTTCATGGTGTAGTTGCTGGAGGAGGAGGTATTGCAGATTGCCTGTGTGTGGAACCAAATGAGGCCAGTCTTGCCTGGTTGGACAGTGAACACCTATATGGTGTAAGCAGCTGTGTCAGAGGCAGGGAAGGAATCCCCAGCAGAGCCTGTCGTGACCTTGGATTTCCCAGAGTGCTGCTGTTAAAGGAGTGTTACTTAAAGTCACGGCTGTAGTGTACGAACCGGACAGGCAATCTGCACGCAGCAAGTTAACACAAGCAGCAATGTCAGCACGTCTGGATTATTTCTTTTAGTGATTTTGGTTGATGGTTTAATATTCCGAGGTGAGCTCTGGTCTTTTCAATAGCACCGCTGGATTTAGCGAGGTCATACCCCAATAAAGAGCACTCTGGCAATACATCACTCCTTACCTACACACTTTTGTATGTTGAATTCTTGAGTGGGACTCTAAACCAAACTCTCACTTGGGCGAAAGAGTGAGACTAGCTGACCACGTCTGAATTTTCAAATGAAGAATTAAAATGTAACTTACCATTTTTGCATTTGTTGATGTTGACATGTAACTTTGGGCTGAATGAGTGCTGAGACAATGGGTGGAGAACTCGTTGACAGGTGCAGATATCATCATATTAATGATTGCCATTGTGCTCAAGGACTTTGAGGAAAGCAAAGTTTGAAGATAAGCTGCTATTGGCATGAGCAAAATGAATCAGGTGACTGCTGAGGTATGTAATCAACAGTTGGCATAAATATAATCTTAAACACTCTTATTTGTGTGCTGCGAATGAGAATAATTATCCTGACTTGGATAATATACTGAGCTGGGGTGGTACAGACTGGCTTAAACCTCACTTGCATTTATAAAAGTTGCATATCAACCAATTACCCTTTGTGTTACACAAGCAGGTCACAGATGCCCACTCTTTTGGATCACATGAGCTTTCACTTTTTTGACATACCTGTCATGTGGGCCCTTGTTACTAAATTCCATTTAGATCACATGCACTTCCTTGTCAGACCTAAATGTACCTTTGGCTTAATTTGGCCCTATTTGATCCAATTAATGTGACTGCACTCTGTCACAATGTGACCTAATTCCTGTCATTGTTTGTCATCTAGATTAACAATTTGGATAAGAATGTACAAGGCACAATTAGTAAGTTAGCTGATGGGTGGTATAGTGAAAGTTGTCAGATATTATAGGGGGATCATGATCAGTTGAGTAAATGGGCCGGCGAATGGAGTTTTATTGAGATAAAGTGTGAGATGCTGCATTTTGGGAAGTCAAATCCAGGTAGGACTTTCACAGTGAATGGCAGGGCTTTGGAGAATGTTGTAGAACAGATGGACTTTGGAGTAACAAGTACAGACTTCTCTGAAAGTGGAGTCCCAGATAGATAGGAAGAAGAGTTGGGAGGTCATAATATGGTTGTGAGGCTGTGCTTGGAGTGCTGTGTTCATTTTTGGTCATCCTGCTACAGGAAAGTTGTTATTAAACTGGAAAGAGACTTAAAGAGAACAGGAAATTAAACTTAAAGAGAACAGGAAAGATTTACAAGGATGCTGCCAGAATGTCAGGGACTGGACTGAATTATCAGGAGAGATTGGACAAATGAGGACATTATTCCTTGGAGTATAGGTAACTGAGAGGTGATCTTGTAGAGGCATGTACATCATGAGGCACTCAGTCATTTTGTTCCCTTAGAATTGGTATCAAGAACTAGAGGGCATAAGCTTAAGGTGAGAAGGGAAAGATATAAGAGGAACTTGAAAGGCAACTTTTTACACAAAGAGTGGAATCAGCTGCCAGAGGAAGTGGTTGAGGGAGGTTCAATAACAACATTTAAAAGACAGTTGGACGGGTACATGGATTGATTGGAGAGGTTTAGAAGATTATAGACCAAATGGGATTAGCTATGGACCAGTTGGATTGAAGAACCTGTTCTGTGCTGAATGGCTACAATTAATTGCTTGGCTCATCATTTCCATTTTTTTAAACCATACAGTGTTAGGTAGATACTTTATTGATCCCAAAAGGAAATTGCAGTCCTTCAGTACTTTGTTACTACACTGATCAAGGGTCAGAGTCTGCATAGTCTCCACATGCTGCTTGTAACATCCTATTATGTACTTCATCTGAGCCTTGCGGTTTGTCTACTAAGGATGTTGAATCCTTGATGTTTTCTTTATCCAACATTTCACACTCCACCGTCTTATCTCTGTCCACAACCTCTTATCTCCTGTGAAAACAGACACTACATATTAATTAGAAACTTTAACCATCTTAATTCCTGCCCCATAAGTGGAACTGAAGAGTGCTCAGTGCCACCTTCAGGTTGGTAGGCATGGCTATTAATGGCCCTGTTAACAATGCCCATTTCCCAGAGTAAAAAAAACTCATTAATTTCTTCATTAAATCTAGTTGAAATGTAGTTTAAATATATGCTAGGTTGTGGGTCATGTTGTGCCTTGGAGACTGGCTAAACTATTTTATTTAGCAGCTTACAATATGGGATAATGGGCAACGTAAAAGCATAGATCACGGTTACTGACTGTGTGGTGCAGCATTGCAATTGCTATGTCCCCATTGCACTGCTCAAGAATGAGGGTATCTCTCAGACATTGTTTAATAAATAGGAGAAATGAACAGTTTGTGAATTAAAAATAAGCATAATTTGTCCAACCTATTGAGTTGCAACTGTACTGCACCTAGTATGAAGCCTAAGCTAGCACGCAGTTGTTTCTCTTGGCTCGTGACACTCTTGTTTAAACAATTAAAATGAATTGATTCATTCTCCAAACAAGGGTCAAATGTCATCACTCTTGGAGCTTTGCTGACCAAATCTTTCCTCTATCAACAGGGTATTGAAGCAATTGCTTCATGGATGGTACCATTTTAATCCATCCGAGCACTTGTCTTTGCTGCTGCTGCTGAAATCCAGCATACCATACAATTTAAAAAAAGCCCGACTTTCCTCTGTGAAAGCTCTCCCTTCTAATTGGTGAACCCCTTGTATAACACCTCTCTACGGTAGAATGTGGGGAATTGTTTACTCTAAGATCACTTTGAATTGGAACACTTTAATACAGTCATCAGCAATTTATTTCAAAAATCCATGTGATCACATTACAGCCTAATCCTCTGAATAGGCCAACACTTGGTAATGTGTAGGACAGTAATTTTACTTCATAGCAGAGGTACTTCAGTGATTTAGAAACTGATCACAGCAAGGGGTTGTGAAATTAAACTGTAAGCATTGCCTATGAGGTTTTTCTGGTCATACCCCTTGCTTTACCCAGTTGCTATTGTGCACGTGGAATAGGAGTTGGGTATATGTATGTGACACAGTGAACCTAATCTGAAATGCTTTCCTGAAAGCCGCTAGGGGTTGGTTGCAGAGGAACCATTGGCTTGTTTTCAGTCCTGGTTGTAACCATGGCAACTCCTCTTCGTCAAATCTACTTCTACTTGAAAATACTTCTGCACAGTACCCTGGGACATTTTGGCTATGTTAAAGGTACTTTATAGGTGGATGATATTGTAATAACTGCTGCAAATATGCTGTTTGAAAGAAAGCCAAATCTAGTACTGAGCCAGGTACTTGCATTTATATAGTGCCTTTCCCATATTGGAGGGCCATTCACAGAACATCACAAAAAAACAGTTGCTTTGCTAAGACTGGTGACCTAAAGCTTGGTAAAGAAGGAATGAGGACTTTAAGGTGATTTTTGCTTTAAATTGCAACATTGGATGCCAGTACTGGGAGAGTGAACCTTGGCGTTGTTAAGCTGGGGTGAGACTATAGCAATGGGAGAGATGTGAATGCAACATCATATTTTACTTTATCTTGTTATGTAATGCTAAGAAACATGCCCATAAACGGAGAACATATGTATGGTAGTTTGTAGAACACCATTTAGGCAACTCTGAAGGAAGATACAGAACTTCCTAATCTACTTTTTCCATTAAGAATAAATACTGTTTCTGAACAGGTTGACTAATTCATGTCAATTAATCACCTCCTAAGTGATTAGTCCTCGACTGTAAGCATATTTGCAATGCTTATTTTAAGCTGTGGAAACGAAGAGGGCAAGATTGCTAGGGAGAAGAAAATTCTGGCTGATACTTGGAGGATAAAGTACATCACTCTCTGGAGAGGAAAAGAAGCAATTGCTTTTCTTGAACAATGAACTGTGTTCACTGCAAGTATCTTGTGATCTGATATGAATTGGTTTGTCTGGTTATTATATTCTTGAAGTGGGATCTTGTGTGGCTGGCAGGGTATCTTAAGTTATAACAGTGGCTAGATCTTAAGTTCTCCTTTGGATCTATCTTTCACATCCTGCTACTCTTTACTTAAAAAGAATGGTAGAAGGTAATTCAAACGTTACAGGGAGAAGGCAGGAGAATTGCATTGAGAGGGATAATAAATCAGCCGTGATGGGAGCAGACTCAGAGGGTCGAATGGCCTGATTCTGCTCCTATGTTAATAGATTAACTGAGTACAGACCAGTTAGCCTGATCCTTGTACTCATCAAATTATTTGCTATCCAATTTTGAGTAGTATAATGCTTTTAGAAGGCACGTGTATATCAAAGAAAATTGTGTTTAGATCAGGTCACATGAGATTTTTTGGGGGTGGTTGATGATATTATTTTAGATGGCAATTCCATAAGACAGTCTGAGTTGTACATAAATGCTTTAGGCTTGAGTCCAGGAGCAATAAATCAGAAGTTCGCATAGGATACAAAATTGAAGAAAATCCTAGACTGCAGGTAAATTTCAGTAAGAAGGGGCAAATGAAATAAGCGGCAGTATAATTGGGAGGGCAAGCAAGGTAAAAAGATAACAATTGCAATAGACATTTCTGTCAGATATACATTAAGGCTGAAGTGCAGTACAGTGCAAAAGTCTTGGGCATCCTAGATTTTTAAAATATAAATTTTGTTTTGGATGTTCATTTTTGTCTTCTGCATTAGTGTCAGTAGAAAAGAGCAAAATTTAGATTTCCAAATATTCATTTTCCAAAAAAAGCTAGAGAATTTTTAAATTTTCATTAACAAAAGTAACATAAACCATTTTTCAAATAAAAACTTTATTACTTTGTAGATGTATAACTCAATACATGATTAAACAAAGATAAACAGTATAAGTTGAACAAACTAAACTGATTAACTGAAACAAAAACAGATGTAGAAAGAATCAAAGTGGGTGAAGGACAACCAAACTAAAAAGCTAAGGTGTGGGATATGTGATAATTTAACCTTCAAATCATCAATTCTTACACCATTTCAAGGGTATGCATAGCAACAAAACAGCAAGGTCTCTCTCAAGCAGAAATTTTGTGGACATGAGTTTCAAGTTGCTGTCAAGCTCTTAAACACAAAGGAATAGGCAAGGTTGAGGCCAAGAAATGCTGTAGTCGGTCACGGAAACTGAGTGCAGCAGATGAGAGATACATAAAACTGATATCCCTTCTAAGTCGAAAGAAGTCCAGCTATCAGCTCAGAACTCACAGAAACCACTGGAACCCAACTGCACCCCTCTATAATCTGGAGAAGTCTTGTCAGAAGTGGTCTTAATGGAAGAATTGCTTTTAAAAAGCCATTCCTCTGAAGTGTAAACAAAGCCAAAAGACTCACCAATTCACAACATGACAAGGATTGGGGTGCTGAACAATGGTGATTCAAAATTTGAAAATGTTTGGCTCAAGCAGGAGGCAATTTGACTGGAAGAGCTGGAGAGGGCTACATGGATGAGTGTCTGCAGCCAACAGTGGAGCACAGACAGTTCCCTGCAGGTTTGTGGTTGCATTTCTGCAAATAGTGTTGATAATCTGGCCAGCATTAATGGAATCCTCAATGCTGAGAAGTACAAGCAGATTCTCATCCATTATGCAAGGTGCCTGACTGGTCTGAACTTCATTCTGCAGCAGGACAATGACCCCAAACACACTGCCAAGGTCAGTGTAAAGAAGAACAAGTTCTGCAACAGATGGTATGGCCTCCTTAGAGCCCTGATCTCAACATTATTGAGGCTATCTGGGATGATCTGCAAAGACTGAAGCAAGTGAGACAGCCAAAGTCTAGAGAAGAACTCCAAAATGCATGCATGCCAGCCAAATTTTCATATAAAGCTGCATGACAGTGTACCAAAAAGAATTGATGCAATTTTAAAGGCAGAGTGGTCACACCTAAAATTGATCTGATTTAGTATTTTTTTACACTGTTTATTGCTCTTTGTATTTAGAAACTTGAATTCATTATTTTTGAAAGCAACTTTGCTTTATAGATTTTTTTTACATGTGCCTAAATCTTTTGCACGGTACTATATATTAAAATCCTTCCTTTTCTCCCATGGTCCATTCTTCTTTTCTATCAGATTCCTTCATCATCCCTTTACTTTTTCCACTTATTATCACCTAGCTTCCTACAGCTGCTCCACCCACCTGGTATCACCTAGCACCTAGCTTGTACTGCATCCCCTCCCCGCACCTTCTTTTCAGTCCTGGTGAAGATTCACAGTCCAAAACATCAACTGTTTATTAATTTCCATAGATGTTTTACCTGAGTTCCTCCAGCATCTTGTGTGTTGTTCTGGAAATCCAGCACTTGCAGAATCTCAAGCAAGATGTTTAGGGCCAAAACGTTGACTGTACTTCTTTTTCCATAGATACTGCCTGGCCTCCTAAGTTCTTCAGTATTCTGTGTGTGTTACCTGCAGAATCTCTTGTGTTTTTAAATTGAGGCCACAGCTAGAGGAGTGTATGCTGTCCTTTATGACACTGATTAGAGGCTTGTAGAATTATAAACAATCCCAATAAAAGGAATTTAAAGGATTTTTTTTCTTGTCTGAGGTGGTTAATAACACGGCCCTTTGGATTGGACATAGTACAAGGGTTGGAGGGAAAAGGAAAATTTATTTCTCCAAAGAGCAAGGTTTGAACACTCATACTGAAAAGGTGGTTGTAAAGAAGCCCTGAAACAACTTTGGTGTAGTGAATTGCACAAGCAGATTCTCATTGGAATTGTAGTGAACTGGACAGATACAAGTGGAGAGCTAAGAAGTGGAATGGATCCCAGAGAGCTCATGGGCAAATGGCCATCTTTTGTGCTTTTCTAATTGTTTCAACAAAGTGTATTGTTTAACCACTTATTGATTTCAGTTTGTTTCCTCAAATGGTCTTTGAGCTGAGTCTTGTATTTGACATGTGCAATGTGGAAGTGAAGTTTTATCTTTGACACAGACAACACACCACCATAAATATACTGTCGGTTTCATCTGCTAATGCTGTCATCAAAATTAAGACTGCTGGGTTACCTCTGCTTTATTTATAAAAGTATGCATTTGTGACTAAATAAATTGCTGCAGCTTTTTTTGTTTGTCTCTTGTTTTGCTCACTTTTAGGATTAGTAGTTAGTGCTGCCTTGGGTAATTGTCAGCCTGTGGGAGTTGACAGAGTTTATCTGAATGGTTTTCGTAGTGCAAAATTGTTTTTATAAACCTATCAGATCATTTTGCAAGTTTTATTGTATTGCCTTACAATTAAGGAGTTGTGGGTACTTACTGACAAATCTTACAGACCTTTAACTTGTGACCATCCCAATGGTGCTGATTTTGAGGTTAGAGAAAGATTTGCATTCTCCTTTGACATGGAAACGAGGGTTGTTAATGGGGTGTGTGGGTGAATAGATTACAGGGAATTGCTGGGGCTAGTATTTAGATTGCTCTGAGAGCTGCTGTGGACTCAATGGGTCAAATGGCAGCTTCCATTGTTATGAAATGTGACCTGTAATTTGATAGATATCAGATCCCTGCTATTGTGTTGTTAAAAAATAGGAAAATCTTTGGGTAATCTTTAATGTAATTTGGGCTATATTTGTGACAAGGATGGCAGATATGTAAAATGGAAATTCTCACTGGTGGAATACATAAGTTCTTGGGGTGAAGAATTATTGGCTTGAAGTTTCTGTTGATTTTAGCAACTTTAAAAGTTAGCTGTCTTATGGCAATTTCCATAGTATGACTAACATTTTAACCAAGTAGGAACTTTAACTCTATTACTACCATGGTTTATTTTTGTTTCTGGACAGATTTTCAAGTTTTGGAGTGACTAGACTGTCTACTGGGGTTCATAAGTCTTTTGATGTAGTATATCTCCATCTTCATCAATTTTTCAAGCTGTAAGGCTGTTACTTATCAGGTGTCAAAAGGATCAATGCAAGGCATTGGCTAGTTTAAGTGAATGAATCTGATGGAAAATGAGTGTTTCCAAGTTTCATTGTGAGACGTAGTCATTTGCAATGAATATAGATGTAGTTAAATTGTGTTGGTTAGAAGGCAGCAAATGTTGAGAAAGGAAAGAATGATTTTGCAATATAAGAAACTAATTTGTGTTAGAGTGCAAAAGGGCTATAAAAATCAGTGTGGGAATAGAGGTTGGGAAAGTTGTCCTTTACCCCAATAGTATGAAATAAAAGTTAAGGCCTTGCTGTATTTATACAAGCATTATGTAAAATGGTGATTCATTTTTTACACTTGGTTTACAGGTGGTGCAATGGAGATTGATCTTGGCGTTGAGGGTCTTGATCTTTAAGCAGCGAATGAAAAGAATGAGGCTTTATTCATGGGGATTTAGAATAATGAAAAACTTAAAGACTGAAAAGATATTTTCTTGAACTGGAGAGTCTAAAACTAGGAATATAATCACTTTGGACTGAGTTGAAAAATTTCCTCCTGCCTATGCTTAAATCTTTGGAAAGCTATTCCCCAGAGCACTGTGGACTTGCGGTCATTGCGCAGATTCAAAGTTTGACAGATTTTTGGGTAGTAAGAGAAACTCAGCATATGGAAGTTGAAGCAGAGGATCAGTCATGATCTCATTGAATGGTGGAGCAGGCTTGAAAGCTTGCATAGCTCCCTCCTTTTGTGTCTAATGCAAGACATCTGAAATAAGTTTTATTCATTAGCCTCAACATTGACTATCAAATAAAATTTTGGTCAGCCAAATTTTATTAGTTTTTCCACTTTTTCAGGTTGTATGATTAGTTTTCAATGTAACCAAACTTCAGAAATCTTGTGGTTTATTTTTCTGGTGATTGGAGGTAGGTTTGCAGGCGTTTTATAAGGGAGTGCTGGTATGTTGGGGAAGTACCAAGCAATTGAATTTACTTTCCCTTTTGCTGTTTGCCAGAATTTAACAGACTTGGACAAGCCCACTACATTACAAGAACAAGAGGGCAAAGCAACCTGTTGCTCTCTGAAAATTTAGATCACGGCCTACTTTATTCACACTGTTGTGATCTGGAATGCATGGAATAGAAGGGAGATTGAAGCAGATTCAATTGGAACATTGAATAAGTGTGGGGAATGGGACAGATTGGAGAGTTAGCATGGCTGCATGGCTCAGAACGATCACATTCTATGACCAGAGATTCACTGTTTTGATCTGTTGTTTTCACCTTTGAATATGGTTTGTTATCTGCAGGTTCTGGGTTAGTGGGGGACGAGGAGAATGGTAGAGGGGGATACTTGCCCTGCACTTTCATCTGCACAGTTGAAGTATGGCAGTGTTTCAAAGGTAGCATTGCCGTACTTCACCTACTGGCTCCATGAGGGGTTGCATGGAAAGATTACCGATTGAATGATTGTGCTAAAATTGCAAGAGTTGCTTTGCCTGAAGTCTAAGGAGTACTGTCCAGTACACATTTGGAAGATGTGCCGTTTTAGCAGATAATTCTATCACTGTGGCCATTCAGGTTATGGAAAATATACAGGTTCAGAATTCATGAATCACTACCTAAAAATTTGATGTTATATAAAATTTGCTTGCACAGATTTGATGCATGGGGGTGGGGGAAGTAAAGCAACTTGCTTTTCCAGACATGTAGAAGGCTTCATATTCTGAAAAACTGGAGTACCGGCAGTTTTCTAGGAACACAATCACCCTCTATAATTTGGAGGAAACCTGAACTGGCAAGGTGTGCTAGATGCAACTGTTTTGAGAAAGGGGAAAGTATATTTGCTGTCAGTCCTCATACTTGTTGGTTGTGTTTTTGCACACTTCCACACAGACTGGGACATCACAAGACCATTTGACCCACTGAGCTGATGTTGACATTTTGAAAGCCCTGCAAATTTTACCCTCCAAGTATTTATCCAATAGCCTTTACAAAAATTGCTGTAACTCTGGTGAATTTTTTAGGCATTGCATCAGCTTGTCTTAATGTGTTTTGTTTGCTATATTATGCTTGAGGGGAAGGTTGGGGTAGGCTTAGACTAGAGATAGAGGATGAGTAGACTAGGGTAACTTTGGACAGGAGATGAATGGAAGCACCACAGAAGGGAGAGCGGAGGAGTATGGCTGAGAAGGGGTTTAGGAAGTCCTGGAGAAGAGATGGGTGTGGGACATTCAGGAGCAGAAGGGTTGCAGGAGAAATTTTAAATTCTGTTGGTGTGCTCCTTAGATTGAAGACCTCTATGACTGAGGTGGACTCTGAAAGGTAGGTTTGACTCATTATTTAGAGATACAGAGTAGGCCCTTCTAGTCCTTCGAGCCATGCCTCCCCAGTAACTCCCAACAAACCTGATTAACTCTAACCTAATCACGGGAAAATTAACCTAGCTGCTACGTCTTTGGACTTTGGGAAGAAACCAGAGGACCTGGAGAGAGCCCACGTATAGAGACTCCTCACAGAACAGTACTGGAATTGAACTCTGAACTCCAGAATGCCCTGAGCTGTAATAGTGTTGCACTAACTTCTATGCTACCATGGCACCCTCTATCTTGAGCTCATGTTCAGTTGAATTAGGTAAGTAATGTTAATGGGGCAAAGCAAAGTAGAAGCCAGAGGGAACTACAGTTGGTTTTATGTAGTCTGAGCAGACCAGGTTGGCATGCAAATCGGGCTGTATTTTCAGATCCTGACTAAGGGTCTCAGCCCGAAACGTCGACAGCGCTTCTTCCTATAGATGCTGCCTGGCCTACTGTGTTCCACCAGCATTTTGTGTGTGTTGTTGTTTGAATTTCCAGCATCTGCAGATTTCCTTGTATTTTCAGAGACTATTTTGGCAGTGTTATATCCAGTGAGTGAATGTTGAATGTGGTATGATGCTTCATTAACTGCAGTAGGCTTGTGAAGAAAGGTCAGAATTTGTAGTTCTCATTGTAGTCAAGTAGGTTAGATGAAATGATGAAAGAGTTCAGATAAAATCAGTTCAGAGAGATCAAAGATTGAAAATTAGTAGCCGCAGCAGCCTATGCTTTCATATACGGCTTGTATTTAATGTAATAAAATATCCCAGAACATTGTTTCTTATACACAGCTGTTACAGAGTGTCACATTTCAGATGTTGATGTGAAAGAGTTAAGGTGGATAGCATCATTGATATGGGATAAATGGCTTCCTCCTCCAAATTCTGTGAATGTTACACATAGTGCATGCAGAAATGAGTCTGCTTTAGGGAGCAATGGGGTGCAGCTGTTAGAACTGTGTATCCTGAGGAATAGAGCCTGTAACCACAGCACAATAAACTCTTGGGCTATGGTGGCTAGCTTTGTTTTAACCTGTAGTGCTTTGAACAATATAAATGGAGGAATGTCTTTCATTTGTATAATGCCTTACAACCTTGTGACAATTTGAAACAATTTTGGTGTCTTCACTACATAGTCTGAGTGCACAGCAGTCTCCGTGAAATAATCCAGTATTGTTTTGCCCATTTGAAGGGTAATTTCTCAAGGCACAAGTAAACTACCTGGATAATACCTCCATACTTCTGTTAACACTTTGTCTCTCAGGAACAAAATGGATTTCTTGTTTTTAAACATGAATATCATTCAGTTGTTGGCTGCCGCACAAATGGTACTGTCCTTGAATACTAGACTATTAGTAGCATTTGACCTGATTTTCAAATTTTATAAACAAATCATGCCAGTAGGATTCTAAATGCCGGCCCTCCCTGCAAAGGTAGTGATATACGTAGTTTCTATGTTGCTCTTAATTTCATTTTTGAGTGCTGGTTCGAAATTTGAGGAACGTATGCCGTCTGAAACCTACTCTGACACCAGCTGGTTTGTGCTAGTGTCTTGTCTGTGGCACATCTGTAAATCAGAATACTCCAGTTATCTGAATATTTCTGTGAGTGAATTGGCAATGTTACTCCTGACCTGTTTTATAATTGGCAAGTTTGTAAGGAGCAAATCACTTGAGGATATGCAGATTACAAAGAAAGACAAATTAAAACTGCGATTGTGCTCTTGGTTTGGCTTTTAAGGAAATTACAAAAATCTTGATTCTGCTGCATGATTATGACTTTTGAGTGTACAGTGAAATGATGATCAGATCTCTAATCCCACCATACATAAGCATTTTTATCATTTCTGGTATTGGGATTTTTATTGTCAAATGTACTGAGATACAGTGAAAAGCTGATCCAAATAGATCAATCTGTAGATGAGTACAGTGAGATGGTAAAAAGGAAAACCATGCGGGATATAGTATTCCAGTTAGAGTGCAGTGTATGTAGATAGTGCAAGGGCAGTACTGAGGTATATTGGTAGATCAGGAGTTAATCTTTTAGTGTACAAATCTTAAGAGGAGTAATAGCAGTGATCCTTCATTCTGGTGATGCATGCTCTCTATCTTAGCTTCAGAGAGAATGAAGGGTGGGAGGAGTCCTTAATTATGTTTGCTTTATCAAAACTAAGGGAAGTGTAGATGGTCAATGGAAGAAAGTCTGTTTTTTGTGATGGACTGGGCAGAGTTTAAAACTCTGCAATTTGTTATGCTCTTGGGCAGAACTATTGCTCAACCAAGCTGTGATGCATTTAAATAGGATGCTTTCTGGCTTTTTTTTAAAAAAAGCAAAAGTCATCAAGAACATATTCCTTAGTTTTCTGAGGAAGTAGAAGCATTGATGTGCATCCTTGTCAATAGTGTTCATGTGGTTCAACCAGAATAAGCTGGTTATATTTACATCTAGAAACTTGAAGCACTATTTCCACTTCCGTTACGGACAAGTTTGTACTCCACACAACTTTTGAAGTCAATGACTTGTTCCTTCATTTTGCACTGAGGACATTGATGATAAGGCCGGCACTTAATTTCCACTCTTATTTGATATTGAACCCAGTGTCTTCATAGTTCCTTCAGAGAGCAGCCAACCATATTGTTTGGTCTGAAGTCACTTATAGGCCAGTATGGGTAAGGCTGTCACCTTTCCTTCCCAGGAGGACATTAGCAAACCAAGTAGGGTTTGATAATATTTAACTGATCCCACCATTACTGATACTAAGTTTTTAATCCAAGATGTGTACAATTTCTAGAAATTTATTTACTTACACACCCTACCTTTCCTGGTGGGATTCTCCTCATCAATAGATCAGGCCTCTGGATTGTAGTACAGTACTTAATCATGTTAAGGAAGTGACCTTTGTCTTTGGGATTTCCTAATGTGCTTCAGTCCAGTCATTTTTAAAAGTTATTGTGAATGTGTTCAATGGTTTTGTAAAGGAATAACTTAAATAAACAAGAATTGATTTTGATGTTGGTTGGGGCCAAGATTTAGTGAAGATGTGAGAATTTCTTAGATCTTCAAATAGTGTAGTGGAAACTTTGTCAAATTATTTTAAATAGGGTTAGCGATTTTGATTTTACAGGGCGATTTAAAAAAATATATAATTTCCCATTCTGAAGTGTTGCATTATGAGACCAGCATTTGAATGAAATCTATATTAAAAAAATTACCAAACAGCAGCATTCTGACACCCCAGTGGTCTGTTAGTAGTGGATGAAGGGCTGTGTCCCGATGCTAGACCTATCACTGAGTCAGGTTTCTGGAAGATAATTTCTACTTTCTAATTGCAGTGGAATATTTTTGCATATGATGCCATTGATTGTGTCCTCAGACCTTTTTTTGATGTACTTGGTGATCCCAGTGGTTGACTGCAGTTTTTTTCAGATGTCAAGAATCTGCATTCTTGCCTTGAGGATTATCCTTGTGCATAATCAAGAATTGGGTCACTTCTGAAATACAGATGGTTTTACATTAACTTTGAAGAACAGCACAAAATTAAGTGGTGAGCTGCATCATGGGCAGCTGTGTCTTTAGCTGCCAAGACCTGAGCTCTGGTATTCCCTTTGTTAACCTCTACACCTCTCTATAAGGCACTCCTTAGTCACAGCTCTTTGACCGGGCATTTAGTCCTTTGACCTAATTTATCCACATGTGAAACCATCAAATTTTGTTTTACCAGAATGCTTTGCAGATTTAACTTTCTATGTATTTGTGGCTGTTGGGAGTTTACAATGTTCACCATTTCTTGCATCAGTCCACACTCTACTACCACTAGTACAGACCCTATGCTGCTGGAACGCTTGCAGTATGTCATTCCCAAACCATCACCTTGTTTAAGCAACTAAGCAATTATTCCAAGTGGAAATATAGATCTTTTATTTGCACTTCCATTTACCCAAAGAGAAAATTAGATCTTGGAGGGAAATGAAGTTGAGAAGGGCTGCAATACTGCCAGATAATGGTATAACCAAAATCCAAAGCAGTTTCTCACCATATAGTATTCACAGCACTGAAACAGTTCAATTGGTTTTTAATTCTCTGGTAGATGTGGGAATAGATCACCAGCTGGGAACTTCTGTGGCATGATCATGGTTCAGAAGCAATTCCTGAATGCATTTTAATCCAGTATGTAGTAGCAGAGTGACTGATCTGTACTTAAAAGATTTATTCTGTAGGTCACCTCTACAGTTAAAAGCAGTTCAATCAGTTCCAAGTCTATAGGTAATCCTTGCAATCTTGTGTTTTAAAAACAATTTAAAGCCATTCTAAATACAAGAACATTCTTTATTATTGGTGCTTCAAGTTGAGTGAGAAGGCAGCTGGGTTTCCCAGATTAATGAGAAGAATTATCTATCGTGGCATTTTTAGCATCAAAACTTCTGGTGATTTGCATAAAAGACCTTTAGAGGTTTTCCCCTCTGCTGTGTCTCATAATAGGTATAAAATAAATGGCTGTTAATTCTGGTAGTTTTGCAGTTGTGTGACATCTTTAAACGTTGCTGTGGCTTTTTGCATTCTTTGTTCAAGTTCAATTTTATTGTCATCTAACTGTACTTGTATGCAACCAAAGGAAACAATTTTTCTCTGGTCCACAGTGCACCCACAAAGCACGTATATCATACACACACTTAAAACAATGTTCCCATAAATAAGATGATAAAATTATCATTCAAAATGCATGTAGTGCACAGCACAGGTAGACTGCAAGATCGTTTACTATTTGAGATTATTGAGATTAGTTAAGTGCAAAATCGAGATCACCCATCTCAAAGTAGGGCTGAAGGACTGCTGCCAGAGGGGTAATACTATGGGAGCAGCAAACTTTCAGAGGTGGCCTTTCAGAAGGTTATAAGCTGGGGACCCCTCTACAATCAAGAGTGGATGTGAAGGATTTGGTCATCGTACACTGAGTGTAGCTGTACATTGCGAACATCATGCAAGTATTATGATTTTCATTTGTTGCCATGCAATGCTTAGCCAACTTGTGATTGTCTGAAACTGAAATAAGGATTTCACTATACTCTGGATACTTAAGTGATAAAGTTTGCAGTTTTGAACTGCTTCTCATCTGGTTTTCAGAATCTTGATGACTGTGAATTAAGCAGTGTCCTGCATAGTACTCCAAATTGCTGGGTCAGAGCAGCAGTCTTTGATCAGTAAAAGAGCCAAAGACCTTATTTTTAATTATTGCAGTGTGAGCTGCTTCAAGCAACTAAGAATAGCCATGGACTGTAATTTTCTTTTCGTGGGGTGTGCCTATGGCCTTGTGAAATCTGAGATTGTGCTGGCAGTTTCAGTTCCAGTTGGCGTTAAGAGCATTGAGATAAATCACCACGTGTTCAGTCGTGGTAAAATTAAACAGCTCATGTGCTTCCTGTTGCAGCTTGCCTGCCGCATTTTGTTGGTGATGCCCCTGTTTTCACAGAATGGCAGAATAGCTGCAACTTGGAAGGTGCTTATTCAGCTTATAGAATCTGTATGTGAGAGCTAGTCTAACAACCTTGCCCTTTCCCTGTACCACTTCAGATACCGATCCAGCTCCTTTTTGAACAGTGTAGTTGAATTTCCTCTGTTATCTATGTAGAGCATCTTGGGCCTGTGTAATTTTGAGTTCTACTCTGAGGGAACAGTGTTTCTTTAACTACTCAGCTTATGTCCTTCATAATTTTAAATACCTCTATCAAATCCCCTCAGAACCAACTCTATTCCAAGGAAGAAAACCCTTTAGACTGTCCCCAATCCTAAGGGCACTTGTCTCTGGAATCCTTCACGTTAACTTCTTTACATTTTGTTAAACTTTTCCAAATTCCTTGAAGTTTGGTGTTCAGAAATGGACATTACGTTCCTGTTGTGACTGAGCCAGTGCTTATAAATGTTCACTATGACTTGCTCTATTGGTTAAGTCCTGGACCTAGTGTGCTGCTTTACTGACTTTCTCAGCTAGTCTTGTAAATTTCACCAGACCCATTGTAAATTGAGCACCTCCACTCCACCTAGCACAAAAGCAGAACTTTAACATTCTGACATGTCGGTTCATGACCTCCTCTTGTGCCAAGATAAGACCTCGGGGTGGAGGAACAACTCCTTCTGTTCTAACTGGGTTGCCTCCAACCTGATGGCATTAATGTTGCTTTCTCATTCTGGTTTTAAAAAAATCCTCTCCCTTCCCCCATCCCCATTCCCCAATCTGACTTTTCACCTCTTCTCACCTACCTATCACTTACCCAGATCCTCCTCTTCTACCCTTTCTCTTATGACCCTTGACCTTTCCTACTCATCCAAATTCACTTATTGCCTTCCAGCCAGTCTACTACCCTCCCTACATCTTTTATTCTGGCATTTTCCTTCTTCCTTCTCAGCCCTGAAGAAGGGTCTTGGCTTGAAATGTTGACTGTTTATTCCTTTTCTTAGATGCCGAGTTCCCTCCAGTATTGTGTGTGTGTTTTGCTGCAGATGGTGAACAAACATATTGGAATTCTTTGAGGAAATAACAAGCTGGATAGTCAAAGGAGAGCCAATGGAAGTTGTGTACTTGGATTCTCAGGCCTTTGACAAGGTGCTAAACATGAGGCAACTTAACAAGATAAGAGCCCATGATATTACAGGAAAGATACTAGCTTGGATAGAAGATTAGTTGACTGGCAGGAGGCAAAGAATGGGAATAAAGCGGGTCTTTTCTGAAGACTGCTGGTAACTAATAGTGTTCTGCAGGGCTCGGTGTTGGGCCCGCCTCTTTTCACATTGTATATCTATTGTTTGGATGACAGAATTGATGGCCTTGTGGCCAAGTTTGCAAATGATATGAAGGGAGGTTGAGGAAAGTCTGCAGAAGGACAGGCTTGAAGGGCTGAATGGCCTACTCCTGCACCTATTGTCTATTGATTTAGAAAGATTGGAAGAATGGGCAAAGAAATGGCAGATGGGATATAGCATAGGGAAGTATAGATACACTTCGGTAGAAGGAATAAAGGCATAGGCCATTTTCAAAATGGGGAGAAAATACAAAAATCTGAGGAGCAAAGGGACTTGAGAGTCTTCATGCAGGATTCCCTAAATATTAACTTGCAGGCTGGGTTGGTGGTAAGGAATGCAAATGTAGTGTTTGTATTCATTTTGAAGAGGACTAGAATATAAAAGCAAGGATATAATTCTAAAGCTTTATAAGGCATTGATCAGACTACACTTGGAGAATTATGAGTAGTTTTAGGCCCCTTATCTTGGAAAAGATATGCTGGCATTGGAGGGGGTCCAAAGCAGGTTCAGAAGAATGATTCTGGGAATGAAAGCATTTGGCTCTTGGCCTGCACTCAGTGGAGTTCAGAAGAAAGAGGGGGAGGGGGAAATCTCATTGAAACATAACAAATATTGAAAGGTGTAGATAGAGTGAATGTGACACAGTTGTTTCCTATAGTGGGTGAGTCTAGGATCAGAGGGTACAGCCTCAGAATAGAGGAACATCCATTTAGGACAGATGAGGAATTTCTTTAGCCAGAGGGTAGTGAACTGAGAGGGATAACAAATTAGCCATGATGGAATGGCAGAACATATCTGATGGGCTGAATGGCATAATTCTGCTCCCATGTCTTATGATAGTGAATTCATTGCCACAGACAGCTGTGGTGGCCAAATCATTGGGTATATTTCAAGAGAAGGTTGATAGGTTCTTGATTTAGTTATGGGGAGAGGGATGATAAATCAGCCATGTTGGAATGGCAGAGCAAACTCAAGCCTATTCAAGGATGAGAAATTTATTGGAAGGAATTCTGATGGACAGGATTTATTTGCATTTGGAAAGTCAACGTCCATTTAGGGATAGGAAGTATGACATTGTGCGTTGGAAATCACGTCTCGTGAATTTGAGTTTTTGGAAGGGTGACCAAGATCATTGGAATGGGCAGGATGGTTGATGTTACCTGTATATATGTTAGAAGACCCTTTAAGGTCCAGATGTTAGGCTAGACGAAAGCTTAAAACACTTTGTGATCTGGAGTGAGCAAGCCATTGTGTACAAAATTGTCTTGATAGGAGGCAGCGAGTGGTAGTGGAGGTTGTCTTTCCAATTGGAAGTATGTGACCAGTGGTGAAGTCGGGATCAGTGCTGGGTCCAGTGTTAATTTCAGTCTAATGGTTTGAATGAGAATGTAGATTGCATGATTAGTAGACTTACAGATAACACCAAAATTGATATAGTGGATAGTGAAGTTTTCTAACATTACAGAATGATATTGATCAATTGTGAATGTAGGCGAAGGAATGACAACATTTAAGTTGGACAATTCTTAGCAGTGTGGACGAACTGAGGGATCTTTGGGTACAAGTCTATAGATCCCTTAGGTTGATAGGATGGTTAAGGCATATGGTGGGTTGGCCTTCATTATGTGGATTGAGTTCAACAGTAGGGAGATATGTTGCAGCTCTATAAAAGTTTGGTTAGAGCAAACTTGGAGTATTGTATTCAGTTCCTGTCACCTCATTATAGGAAGGATGTGGAAGCTTTAGGGAGAGTGCTGAGGAGATTTATCGGGGTTACAGACCATGTCTCATGAGGAAAGGTTGAGCGAGCTAGGGCTTTTATTCCTTGGAACAAAGGAGGTTAAGGTGTGACTTGATAGACATGTATAGCATGTTGAGAGTCATAGAGTGGATAGCCAACACCTTTTTCCCAGGGTGGCAATGGCTAATATAAGTGGGCATAATTTTAAGCAGCTTGGAAGAAAATAAAGGGGAGATGTCAGAGGTAGGTTGTTTTAGAGTGGCAAGTGCATGGAATGCTCTGCCAGGGGTGTGCTGGTAGCTGATACTTTGGGACATTTCAGAGCCTCTTAGTCAAGTGGATGAAAGAAAAATGTAGGGGTATATGAGAGTGAAGGGTTGGGATTGATTTTGGGGTAGGTTAAAAGGTCAATACAACATGGGCTGAAGGGCCAGTATTTTACTGTACTATTCTAATTGTGAAGCGATGCATTTGGGAAGTTCGACCAGGGAAGGATATTGTGAGTGGCAAACCCCTGGGTAGTGTGCGAGAACCTAGGTTATAGGTACAAAGAGGTACAGACTCTTATCTATTTATCCTATAAATAGGATAAATAGCTAGAGTCTGTTTTCAGTGTTGAAGGTGTTTCAAATCAGATGACGTGGGTTTGAGGGAAGGTGAATTCAGGAGATATGAGACTTTATCCAGTCTTTGATATATTAATGGATAGGGAAATGTGTGTTAACACTGATTAAGTGTTGATAGGTGCTGAGGATTTTTATCTGCTTTCCATTAACCCAAGATCCATGGAGTCTAACAATAGTTTTGGGTTCAGGGCAGGAAATTTAAGATTGAAATTTGCAGAATTCTGTCTCTGGGGCTGGTATTTTGATTAGATGGAAATTAGGTCTTTGTTCTTTGGAGCGTAGAAGGTGGAGGGGGGACTTGATAGAGATATTTAAAATTATGAGGGGGTAGATAGAGTTGATGTGGATAGGCTTTTTCCATTGAGAGTAGGGGAGATTCAAACAAGAGGACATGAGTTAAGGGGCAAAAGTTTAGGGGTAACACGAGGGGGAACTTTACTCAGAGTGTGGTAGCTGTGTGGAACGAGCTTCCGGTAGAAGTGGTAGAAGCAGGTTTGATTTTTGTCATTTAAAAAAAATTGGATAGGTATATGGACAGGACAGGAGTGGAGGATTATGGGCTGAGTGCAGGTAGATGGGACTAGGTGGTACAATTCGGCACAGACTAGAAGGGTCGAGATGGCCTGTTTCTGTGCAGTAATTGTTATATGGTTAAGTAAATCTATTGCATGGACTGGTTTGAGATGGGTTTGGAAATGAGCATGTTTCTTTAACTCATTAGTCTTTGTGAAGATCATATATGCCATGGAGATCAGAGGGGTTCAGAAGAATGAGAGGCTTTACTGAGAGATGCTGCATTCTGAGGGTGTTGATGGGTGCTGAGGATTTTTATCCCTTAACCCAAAATCTATGGAATCTAACAATAGTTTTGGGTTAAGGGCAGGAAATTTTGGATTGAAATTTGCAGCATTCTGTCTCTGGGGCTGATATTTTGATTGGACGGAAAGTGAATAAGGCTTGTTATCATAGTGAATGTCAGTTGGCTCATTTTTTAAGAAGCATGAGATTATAGATATCACAAGCTTGTGTTTGCAACTAATATGAATTGAAATGTTTCCTCAAATTGAAACTGAATTCTGCATGTTCGATTGAACAGTTCGTTTGAATCCGGTAAGCTGTGATGTGGTCATTAGTTTTTGTTGGTGAGTAATTCTTGTTGAAATTGAAGTGATGGTGAGCAAATTACCTTCTAATCTGGACTCTGACAGCAGTACCAGAGACACACATACACTGGGGAAAAGATCTGCTAGCAATGATAAGTTGGAAATGTAGATTTAAAAACAGATGGGTATTGGAAATCTGCAATTAGAAAATCCTGGAATTACTGGGGTCATGCAGCATCTTTTGAGAGAGTTTCCTTTCCAGGTTCAGTGTAAATGTAGATTGTGCTACGTGGTATCATAGGGTTATTTGCTATTCGCATGTGCCTGAGGGGAAAAGACCATTAACTAATCCTTGTAAACACAAAATACACTGCAGATGCTGTGGTCAAAACAACATGTACAACACACTGGAGGAACTCAGCAGGTCAGGCAGCATCTGTGGAAACGAGCAATCAACATTTCGGGCCGAGACCCTTCGTCAGGACTGAAGAGGCAGGGGCCCTATAACGAAGGTGGGGGAGGGTGGGAAGGAGAAGGCTGGCAGGTGCCAGGTGAAAAACCAATAAGAGGAAAGATCAAGGGGTGGGGGGGGGGATAGGCAGGAAAGGTGAAGAAGGAATGTAAGGGGAAAGCACTTTGTGTAGTAGAAAGCAGAATCATGAGAGAAGTTATAGGCAGCTGGATGAGGAGGTAGAGTGAAACTGGGATGGGGGAAGGGAGGGAATTACCAGAAATCGGAGAATTCAGTGTTCACGCCAAGGGGCTGGAGACTACCCAGACGGTATATGAGGTGTAACTGATCCTTGTGTTATGAGATTTGAAAGCAGTACAGTGTGCTTACGGTTTGCACACAGACCTTCATTGTGTACTTCGGACATCAAATGACCCAGAAAATGCTTTCTCCAATGTTATTTCCCCACTGGGCTACCTTCCTATCTTTTTCCCTGGAGGTGAGCAGTTGTTTTGCTTGTCATGTGACACCTTATTGTATTGCTCCTACTCACTGGATTGTGACACAATGATGTGAGCAAGTGGGGACCCTGAGCCTGTAGCTGCTTGGACTGAGGTTGGGTTGGGGGTGGAAGGGTGGCAGTAGAAGGCTTGTATAAATAACAGCTTTGTTCAGTGACCAGTCTGAACTATAGGGATGAGGCCGCACATATGTTTCATCATATGGAAAGGGTATTTCAATTGAGTTATGCCCCTTGTAAGCCTTTCACCCATCAGCATGGTGTCTTATTCTATGCATCTGTCTTTCTTGGTGTTTATTTAGTTTTTCTTTGAGCTTTCTCTCAGGGAAAGAGCTCTGCTTCCTGGTTAAAGAACGTTCTGCCTAAATTTCTAGTTGGGTAACCATAATTTTCTGCTCACAATTCCAGTTGAATATGCAGGGTGGTGAATGTTTCACAGCTGTGAACTTGTGTTGGTTTCTTCACGACTTCAGAAATGATGTTTCTAGTGAGGAAAATTGACAACAGAAGTTAAGGTTAGTAAAAGGTATCCAAGTGTTTTGAGCAAGGCAGACTGATAATTTAGTTGGGCTAGGTATCAGTGACTTCAGGGTTGAGAGAGAAATTGCTGGTGTTTCCCGTGTGGATTTGAATTGGGATACTTTGCATTGATTTAGGTTTATATTCCCTTGAGAATAGTTGTGGTTTGCTGTGGTTCAATTCAGGTGATTACTTTTTTAACTGCTTACCCAAATTGGTTACTTTTGGTTATCAACTTTTGTCCCCTACTAGTCAAAGTTAATTTATTTTCAAAGTAATATATATCGCCATATACTACTCTGAGATTAATTTTTGCAGGCATTCACAGTAAATAGTGTTGCAATAGAATCAATGAAAAACTGCACAGCATGAGACAATGAATGTGAAAAGTACAAATTAAATACGAAGAAAAAAGCAAAGAAATAATAAATAAATAAATAAGCAAGCAATAAATATCAAGAACATGAGATGAAGAATCCTTGAAAGTGAGTCCATAGGCTGTGGAATCTATACACTGTTGGGATGAGGAAGTTATCCTCTGATTAAAGAACCTGCTGGTCAAGGAGTAATAGTTGTTCCTGAACTGGTGGTGTGGGTCCTGAGCCTTCTGTACCTCCTTTTTTTTTAACTGTTTGCTACTGCTGTACAGGAGGCTTTAAACTAATGTGGCAGGGGGATGGGAACAAGTGCAGAGAGATAGAGGGGTGTAAAATGAGGGTAGAAGCAACAAGTAGTAAGTTGAAAAGTAAAAGTCGCAGGCAGGCAAATCCAGGGCAAAAAGCAAAAAGAGCCACTTTTCAACATAATTGTATAAGGGCTAAGTGTGTTGTAAAAACAAGCCTGAAGGCTTTGTGTGTCAATGCGAGGAGCATTCGTAACAAGGTGGATGAATTGAATGTGCAGATAGTTATTAATGAATATGATATAGTTGGGATCACAGAGACATGGCTCCAGGGTGACCAAGGATGGGAGCTCAACATCCAGGGATATTCAATATTCAGGAGGGATAGACAGGAAAGAAAAGGAGGTGGGGTAGCATTGCTGGTTAGAGAGGAGATTGGCGCAATAGAAAGGAAGAATATTAGCCTGGAGGATGTGGAATCGATATGGGTAGAACTGCATAACATTAAGGGGCAGAAAACGCTGGTGGGAGTTGTGCACAGGCCACCTAACAGTAGAGAGGTTGGGGATGGTATTAAACAGGAAATTAGAAATGCGTGCAAAAAAGGAACAGTAGTTATAATGGGTGACTTCAATCTACATATAGATTGGTAAGGGTGCTGAGGAAGAGGATTTCTTGGAATGTATGCGGGATGGTTTTCTGAACCAACATGTCGAGGAACCAACTAGAGAGCAGGCCATTCTAGATTGGGTATTGAGCAATGAGGAAGGATTAATTAGCAATCTTGTCGTGCGAGGCCCCTTGGGTAAGAGTGACCATAATATGGTGGAATTCTCCATTAAAATGGAGAGTGACATAGTTAATTCAGAAACAAAGGTTCTGAACTTAAAGAAGGGTAACTTTGAAGGTATGAGACGTGAATTAGCTAAGATAGACTGGCAAATGATACTGAAAGGGTTGACGGTGGATATGCAATGGCAAACATTTAAAGATCGCATGGATGAACTACAACAATTGTTCATCCCAGTTTGGCAAAAGAATAAACCAGGGAAGGTAGTGCACCCGTGGCTGACAAGGGAAATTAGGGATAGTATCAAGTCCAAAGAAGAAACATATAAATTAGCAAAAAGAGCGGCACACCTGAGGACTGGGAGAAATTCAGAGACCAGCAGAGAAGGACAAAGGGCTTAATTAGGAAAGGGAAAAAAGATTATGAGAGAAAGCTGGCAGGGAACATAAAAACTGACTGTAAAACTTTTTGTAGATATGTGAAAAGGAAAAGATTGGTCAAGACAAATGTAGGTTCTTTACAGTCAGAAACAGGTGAATTGATCATAGGGAACAAAGACATCGCAGACCAATTGAATAACTGCTTTGGTTCTGACTTCACTAAGGAGGACATAAATAATCTGCCGGAAATAGTAAGGGACCGAGGGTCTAGTGAGATGGTGAAACTGAGGGAAATACATGTTAGTAGGGAAGTGGTGTTAGGTAAATTGATGGGATTAAAGGCAGATAAATCCCCAGGGCCAGATGGTCTGCATCCCAGAGTGCTTAAGGAAGTAGCCCAAGAAATAATGGATGCATCAGTGATAATTTTTCAAAACTCCTTAGATTCTGGATTAGTTCCTGAGGATTGGAGGGTGGCTAATGTAACCCCACTTTTTAAAAAAGGAGGGAGAGAGAAACCGGGGAATTATAGACTGGTTAGTCTGACATCGGTGGTGGGGAAAATGCTAGAGTCGGTTATCAAAGATGTGATAACAGCACATTTGGAAAGAGGTGAAATCATCGGATAAAGTCAGCATGGATTTGTGAAAGGAAAATCATGTCTGACGAATCTTATAGAATTTTTTGAAGATGTAACTAGTAGAGTGGATAGGGGAGAGCCAGTGGATGTGGTATATTTAGATTTTCAAAAGGCTTTTGACAAGGTCCCACACAGGAGATTACTGTGCAAACTTAAAGCACACAGTATTGGGGGTATGGTATTGATGTGGATAGAGAATTGGTTGGCAGACAGGAAGAAAAGGGTGGGAGTAAGCGGGACCTTTTCAGAATGGCAGGCAGTGACTAGTGGGGTACCGCAAGGCTCAGTGCTGGGACTCCAGTTGTTTACAATATAAATGATTTAGACGAGGGAATTAAATGCAGCATCTCCAAGTTTGCGGATGACACAAAGCTGGGCGGCGGTGTTAGCTGTGAGGAGGATGCTAAGAGGATGCAGGGTGACTTGGATAGGTTAGGTGAGTGGGCAAATTCATGGCAGATGCAATTTAATGTGGATAAATGTGAGGTTATCCACTTTGGTTGCAAGAACAGGAAAATAGATTATTATCTGAATGGTAGCCAATTAGGAAAAGGGGAGGTGCAGTGAGACCTGGGTGTCATTATACACCAGTCATTGAAGGTGGGCATGCAGGTACAGCAGGCAGTGAAAAAGGCAAATGGTATGTTGGCATTCATAGCAAAAGGATTTGAGTACAAGAGCAGGGACGTTCTACTGCAGTTGTACAAGGCCTTGGTGAGACCACACCTAGAGTATTGTGTGCAGTTTTGATCCCCTAATCTGAGGAAAGACATTCTTGCCATAGAAGGAGTACAAAGAAGTTTCACCAGATTGATTCCTGGGATGGCAGGACTTTCATATGAAGAAAGACTGGATCAACTAGGTTTATACTCACTGGAATTTAGAAGATTGAGGGGGGGATCTTATTGAAATGTATAAAATTCTAAAGGGATTGGACAGGCTAGATGCAGGAAGATTGTTTCCGATGTTGGGGAAGTCCAGAACGAGGGGTCACAGTTTAAGGATAAAGGGGAAGCCTTTTAGGACCGAGATGAGGAAAAACTTCTTCACACAGAGAGTGGTGAATCTGTGGAACTCTCTACCACAGGAAACAGTTGAGGCCGGTTCATTGGCTATATTTAAGAGGAAGTTAGATATGGCCCTTGTGGCTAAAGGGATCGGGGGTATGGAGAGAAAGCAGGTACAGGGTTTTGAGTTGGATGATCAGCCATGATCATACTGAATGGCAGTGCAGGCTAGAAGGGCCGAATGGCCTACTCCTGCACCTATTTTCAATGTTTCTGATAACACTGAAAAGAGCATGACCTGGATGGTGGGGGTCCTTGATGGATGCTGCTATCCTATGACAGCACTCCATATAAATGTGCTCAATGGCGGGAGGCCTTCATCTGTGATAGACTGGGCTGTATCCACTACTTTTTGTAGGTTTTTCTGTGCAGTGTTTCTATACCAGGTTGTGATGCAACCAGTCATTTGATCCACCCTGTATCTATAGAAGTTTGTCAGGGTTTTAGATGACGTGCTGAATCTTCACAAACGTTTAAGAAAGTAGAGCTATTGTCCTGTGTTGTTGTTTCCTTCCAGTTTCCTACTCCTGTAGTCAATAATTAGCTCCTTGACCTTGCTGACGTTGAGAGAGAAAGAGAGAGAGTGCTATAGTACCATTCAGCCAGATTTTCAATCTTTTTATATGTTGATTTATTTGTCAATAAGGGCATTTTGGTTCAGGCTTTTGTCAAAGCAAATATAAGCAAAAAGTTCATTTTCTTGTGTAGTGGTAGATATTTTTAACCCATTTCTTTGCACATGCAAATTGAATTGGTTGGCAGTATTTGAAAGGATTTTTAGCCATTATGGCTTTATAGCTTAAGTGGATCTTTTTTTGGGGGGTGGAGGAAGTTGGTTTATTGGATGAAGTAAAAAGTCAAGCCTCGAACATATAAAATTAAGAATATAGAGGGGCAAGATGTTTACTCTAAAAGGTATTGAGGATAAGGGGGCAGAAGCTAAAAATGAAGACCATGTTGGCTAGGAGCAGTGTTAGTAAGCACTTCATACCCAAAGGGAAATGGGAATCTGCAACATCTCTATTTCTCTCCTCTTCCCTATTGTTTTCTCTCCTCACCTCTCCCATCTGCACTCCCACCAAAGAAAATGACGTCATCTGAAAATTTCACTTTTGTGTTAAAGTTATGGGGTGAGGGATAGAGCCCATAATCAAGGTGCAATTATACATTTGAATGTCAGAATTGATTCAGTTGGCTGTATGGTCCCGCTCTATTGTTCACACTTAGCAAAAGAGATTTATGGTTTCCTTTCCCATTTAACAGGAACTATTCAGGGCATTTTGGCTTGCACTTGCACACTGTCTGAATGTTAAAATGTTCCAAGGTGTTCCAGAAAAAGATAGGAGGACTGTATGTAGTATGACGCAGATTGCTGTACTTTGTAGTCCTATTACTTTTTAACATTGCATTCCATTTCCTTTGTACCTGAGGTTCCTGTTGACTGCAGATGAGAAAGTTGATGAATGGGTTTAAGAGTAATTATCCAGTGGCTTCCATCTGGAAGTACTGTACTTCATGAAAACTGTGGAGTTGCTCGTGGTTCTTTTGTTATTTTCAATCTATGTCAATCTGCTGATCCCATTCAAATTGATATTTTCCATAATTTGCTTCCTGATTTTGGATTGCAGCAGTGTTGGGTTTAAAGTAATAATTACAGGTGAGGTTTTCTCTCCAAGTTACATGTCCTGGTTAGTTTTGAAAACTAAGCCCCACAGCATGGTGAATAATGGGATACATAATCTGAGACCACCTTCCATTGTTTTGAGATGTGGAGAGCTGTTCAAGATCTGTATTTTTGTAATATAACCAATAACCACTAAATAAATGCAAGTGCTGTATTATACAACCACTTGCATTTGTGTAGTATTTTCAACATACTCAAATAGGCCAAAGTATATAACCAAGTAAATGTAAGGGATTAAAGTGCTCAGGTTCAAAGTAAATTTATTATCAATGTACATATATTTCATCATATACTAACTGTTTCTGAATCTGTCAGTGTGTGATTTGAGGCTCCTGTACCTCCTTTATGTCAGCAGTGAGAAGGGAGCATGGCCTAAGTGTTAGTTTCAAAGGAATGGAAGAGAGCATGGGATTTATATTGTTGATTCTGTGGGGCTCATGGAAGATCTTATTCATGTTTGTGGAAGAGCAAACTGATGCCACCCTATGTTGGGGAATTGGAGTGTGTGCATTGCTTTACTTTCTCTCCTCGTTAATTGGGGTCTGTATCCTAGGATTGAGGAATACTGGTCATGCTCAGTAGGTTGTGTGTCAGCATTACAAGTGGATGTCTTAGAGTTGTACATCATAAAGCAGGTTGTAGCTAAATCTGACTCCACCCCTCCCCACCCTCCACATTCCGCTGCTAGTTATTCTGCCAACCTGTAATTCTTTGAATATGGGAGAAAACTTGAGCACTTGGAATCTTGCAAGATCATTGGCTGAGGGGATGGGCTGGCACTTTGGGGAGTGTGCAAACTCCATACAGGTACTGTCTGAAGTTAGGATTGAATCCATGACCACTGAACTGTGAAGAAGTGGCTCTATTAGCTTCAGGAATTTGTTGCTCATGTGAAAGGCCATAAAGTTTGGTGGTTAACTTTATTGCCATAGACAGAACATAGAAGTCTACAGCACATTACAGGCCCTTTGGTCCACAATGTATGCTGACTCTGTAACCTTCTCTAGAAACTGCCTAGAATTACCCTACCACATAGCCCTTTATTTTTCTAGGCTCCATGTGCCTATCTTAAGAGTCTCTTAAAAGACCCTGTTGTATCTGCCTGTACTACTGTTGCTGGCAGTGCATTCCACATACCCATCGCTCTGTTAAAAAAAAACAATACATCAAATAAACAAACCAACAATTTACCCCTGACATCCCCTCTGTACCTACTTTCAAGCACCTTAAAATTATGCTCCCTTGTGTTAGCCACTCCAGCCCTGGGAAAAAGTCTATGGCTATCCACACGATCAATGCCTCTCATCATCTTATACATCTCTGTCAGGTCACCTCTCATCCTCTGTTGCTTCAAGGAGAGAAGGCCAAGTTCACTCAACCTATTCTCATAATGCATGCTCCCCAATCCAGGCAGCACACTTTAAGTCTCCTTTGCACTCTCTCTATAGTAGCCACATCCTTCCTGTAGTGAGGTGACCAGAACTGAATAAAGTACTCCCAAGTGGGGTCTGATCAAAGTCTCGTATAGCAATAACATTACCTCACAGCTCTTGAACTCGATCCCATGTTTGATGAAAGCCAATACATTATACACCTTCTTAACAATATTGTCAAATACGCAGCAGCTGTAAGTATCCTATGGACAGAGACCCCAAGATCTCTCTGATCATCCACACTGCCAAGAGTCTTGCCATTAATACTGTATCCTGTCTTCAAATTTAACCTACCAAAATGAACCTTAACTTCACACTTAACTGGGTTGAACTCCATCTGCCACTTTTCAGCCAAGTTCTGCATCGTATCAATGTGGTGCTGTAATATCTGACAACCCTCCAGACTATCCACAACACCTCCAACCTTTGTGTCATTAGCAAATTATGGAAAACACCCTTCTACTACTTCACCCAGGTTATTTATAAAAATCACAAAGAGGAGGGGTCCCAGAACAGATCCCTGCAGAACACCACTGGTCAGTGACCACCATGCAGAATATGAACCATCTACAACAACCTTTTGTCTTGGATTCCTTGGATCTCATGCCTCCTTACTTTCTGAATGAGCCTTCCATGGTGAACCTTATCAAGTGCCTTATTGAAATCCATGTACATTATGTCCACTGCTCTACCTTCAACAAAGTGTTTTATTAGATCCTCCAAGAATTCAATCAGGCTCGTAAGGCATGACCTGCCCTTGATAAAGTCATGCTGACTATCTCTAATCAGATTGTATCTCTCCAAATGGTCATAAATCCTGCTTCTCAGGGTCTTCTCCAACAACTTGACCACCACTGAAGTAAGACTCACTGATCTATCATTTTCTGGGTTATCTACTCCCTTTCTTGGACAAGGGAACAACATTTGCAACCCTTCAATCCTCTGGTACTTCTCCCGTCCCTTTTGATGATGCCAAGATCATCGCCAGAGGCTCTGCAATCTCCTCCCTTACTTCCCGCAGTGGCCTGGGACATACCTTGTCTGGTCCCTAACTTATCTATTTAGTACCTTGCAAAAGTGCCAGCACATCCTCTTAATGTCTATATGCTCAAGTGTTTCAGTCCACTCTAAGTCATCCCCACGGTTGCCAAGGTCCTTTTTCCTGGCGATTGCTGAAGCAAAGTATTCATTAAGTACCACCGCTTCCTCTTAACCAGATTTTCTACATCCTTTGTATGCCATGGTTCTTTTACCCTACCGTCCTTTCCTTGCTTTAATGGAACATACCTGTGCAGAATGCCATGCAAATATTCTCTGAACATTTGCCACATTTCTGCTGTGCATTTCCCTGAGAACATCTGCTCCTAATTTGTGCTCTCAAGTTCCTGCCTAATAGCAACATTTTTACCCCTACCCCAATTAAATGTTTTCACAAATTGTCTACTGCTATCCCTCTCCAACACTATGGTAAATAAGAGTTGTTATCACTACCTCAAAAAGCTGTCCCACCGAGTGATCTGACACCTGACCGGGCTCATTTCTGAATACCAGATCAATTACAGTCTCTCCGCTACCTGGCTTATCTAATATTGTACCAGGAAACCTTCCTGAACACACCTAACAAACTCCAATCCATCTAAACCCCTTGCTCTAAGGAGATGCCAGTCAATATCAGGAAAGTTAAAATCTCCCGTCACAACAACCCTATTATTATTGCACTATTCCAGAAACTGCCTGCCTATCTGCTTAGCTATGTCCCTGTCTATAAAAACACCCAGTAGAGTTATTGCCCCCTTCCTGTTACCTCATTATGTTCCTGTACTGACTGTTGCTTGGCATAGGCAGCAATCCTGAGATCACTACCCTTGAGATCCTGCTTCTCAGCTTCTTTCCAAACTCCCTGTATTCTGCTTTCCTCCATTTTTTTCTACCTCTGTTGTTGGTACCAATATGTACCATGACCTCTGGCTTCTCGCCCTCCTATTTCAGGATATTGTGGATGTGTTCAGAAATATCACCATCCCTGGCACCTGGGAGGCAGATAACCATCCGTGTTTCTTTTTCATGCCGACAGAATCACCTATCTGAACCCCTAACTATAGAATTCCCTACTACTGCTGCCATCCTCTTCTGTTCCCTATCCTTCTGAGCTACAGGGCCAGACACAGTGCCAGATTTACAGGCACAATTGTTTGTGCCAGGTAGGTTGTTCCCCTTCCCAAACAGTACTGAAAATGGAGTACTTATTGTTAAGGAGGATGGCCACAGGGGCGCCTGATGTTCTCCCTTCCCTCTCCTGACAGTCACCCACTTACCTGACTCCTGTGACCCCAGTGTGACTTGCCTGCCTGTAGCTCCTATGAATCACCTCCTCACTTTCCCTAACAAGTTGAAGTTCATTGAGCTGCAACTCCAGTTCCCTAACTCTGTCTCTAAGGAGCTGCAGCTCAATGCACTTGGCACAGATGTGGCCATCAGGGAGGTCTAAAGTCTCCCGGATATCCCACATCTGACACTCGAAGCCCCAATGATTTAAAACCCTACTATTCTGACGAATATTCCTATGATGACTGCTTCACTAGGCAGTGTCTCCCTTTTATCCCAGAACCTTTTTAGCAGCCTTGCGAGATGATGAGCTACAGTGTCTATGCACTTCTCCCAATCGAATATCCTACTAAAAGAAACTCACTTTTTAAATCTCAGTGGCCTTGTGCAAAGATGAGCTACTGCATCTGCGCACTTCTCCCAATCCAATCTTCCCTGATCTGAGGATATGATATCCTGTGTAATCTGTTTTCTTGATGGGTCAAATAGCCTAATTTTGCTCTTGTGCCTTAAGGTCTCATTTTGAATTTCAAATATGTTGAGTTTTGTTATACTTCAGATTTGATCTGGTTTGTGAGCGGTGATAGATGTTACACACTGAGCTGTTGTTACCTGGGTTGTGCTGAATGGGAAGTGGAAGCAGATTCAATGGGACCTTTCAAAAGAAAACTGCATAAATACTCTGTAAAGAGCAAGAGAGTCGACTGATTGTAGAGTGCTTTCACAGTTGTGGCACAGTGACATACTGTGATTCTGCATCAGTTAAAATGTCTTTGTTTTAAATCTGTACATGTATAGAAACAGTTAATGCACTTGGTACGTCTTTCTCTGTATTCATCATACCATTCAATCAATGCATCAGTGCCATTCATGTTTCTTCAAGCAATATGTTGATCTGTTTGAGAGGCTATTACATTGGATTGAAGCCCTCGGTGTCCGGTAGCAGCAGGACTCTAAACCATAGCTTTTCTTCACAGAGCTGTGTGCTGTTGTACCTTTATAAGATGCTAGTCAGCAGTGTTCGTTTGTGAACCTCTCATTGCTCTGGAAGACCAACAGATCTTGGACAGAAAGTGCATCTTTCACCAGATTGATCTTCCAGTAGCAGTTGATGATTGTATAAGTATGCATCCCTGGGAACAGCCTGTAGATTGGCGTCATCACAAGGGAGTTGTGCATTAGGAATGAGAATCTGGCTGTGCAGGAAGATCTAATGGGGAGGGTTTCTCTTACTGCCAGCCAAGTGAAGTCTTGGTGTGTGCTCTGACGAAGTTGTGTTCTGCCAAATGATTTTGACAGTTTGATTGAGAAACCATCCGGTGACCCTGCAGGGCTTCTATGGCATTCTGTGCCAGTCGCTGCCTGATGGACTTGTAGTTAGAGGCATTTTGGTGGGGCACATTCCAACTGAATGGAATATTACTTACCTCTGAGGCCAACGAGATACAGGTAGAATCTCAGCACGCAGTGGCACTTTTGTATTCTGGATCCACACAGTTTGATGCAGACACACAGAACAGTGGCCATCTGGATGAGTGGAATGAATAGGCATATTCCCTCCCTGATGTATCATGACCGGATGGAAATGATCCTTACTGAATCTCCATGAATTGCAGCATGCCACAGCACAGGAGTATCATCTGTTTCCATACCCTTTAAATAAGTGGTTAGCTAAGTTTGGGGGGGACAGCCTGGATCCTCTCGGTTCACGGTTAGGGTGAGGCAAGAGGAAATGAACATTTTTCCTCTATACTTGGCAGTTGAGATAAGTACAGATGGATCTCGGCTGGATTTGATCCTTGCTGCGCTACAGAAAAATGTTTCTTAAAATGATTCTATGCAAGCTGTGTGTGTATGAGAAGGTGTATATTGTATGTATCTTTCTGTATGGAGAAAGAGAGAGTGTGTGTGTGTTTCTGCTTTATGTGAGAACAAATGTGAAATTCCCTGGGAATAGTCGCTGACCCATTTCCTGAAGTCTTGTCTAGGAGTCTGTCCTTGGTTTTGTGTGCATTGGAAGATTGTTCTGCTCTGTGGGGACATCACAGGTTGGCTGTAGGCGGTCTTTGCTGTACAATAAAACTCCTGCATCTTTCAACGCAATCAATCAACGTGCTTGGGTTGGAAAAAGCACCTTGGCAACAGTTTGGAGCAGCAGTCACCAATTCAATAGATGCATGAATTAACACTTCATAATAAATTCACAGCCCTGCCTTTGTGTCTTTCAGTGCCATGACACAGGTGTTGTTTGTAAAAGGAAGCTGCTTTTAACTCTGCACCAAACAGATACTTTGCCAATGAAAATCCAGAGTTGAATTTTAATGAGGCTTATTGAACTTCAAAAAATACAAATTAACAGAATTGTTCCATTTGTCACAGTGGCTCAGTGAATATCTGGTCATGTAATAAATACAGTGCAGGAAGTCGCATCATTGTGCAGTTGTGATCAAAAAGTTATGAGATTTGATAAGAATAAATATGCTGGAGGATGGAATTGGCAGTGGAGGATGGGGGAAACAGTTGGGTGGGGTTGGGGTGGGGTAATGGTGTGCTGAGAATTCTTTATATTGGGATGGTAGCCAGAAGAGATTGGATGTAAATTTACAATGATAGCGAAGCTTTCTGAGAAGTAGTGGGTGAGTAGGACTGATTGGTAGGTCTTTCAAAGAGCCATCACGAGTATAGTGGGTTGATAGGCCACCACCTATTGTATTCTTTGGTGGGTGATTTGAGCTGAAATAATTTGAAGAGATCAAAATGATATTATCCTGGTTTGGTGCCCTTTTCCTGCTCTATATTCATATGTGAGGATGTGATGAGAATATAAGTGAAATTGGCAACAGAATCCTTCTGGATTGGAGTATAATTACAGAACAAAGCCTTGTTGAGCATTCTGTTGGAATTGTTTGGAGCATTATTTGGTACAGGAAACTGCTGTTTAGAATATGTTGTGGTTCATCTTCAAAGTATGTAAAGGGTTAGACTTTGAAGATGTATTCTACAGCTTATGTGAAGAAACCACAAAGTAACTTGTTACTCACAATTTTCCCTGCAGTAGGAACTATTCCACAACTTTGGTGCCAGTGTTTCTGGAGCTTAATGCTTCTACTCTTTTTTTGGATGTATATGTTGTCAAAACCACAAGTAATAGTGTTAATTTGGATCGAATCACTTAGTCTATGTGAACAGCTAAATAGCCTGCTGTGGCCCTGTTTTCTGCTCCACTTGTATCCAGTTTGCATCCAACTTGAGTCTCATCTTGGAGGGTTATGATCCCTGCTAGTTTATCAGATCTATGTAAGAGTGAAATTGTCTTTTTCAGAAATCTCCTTCCTTGATTGTATAGAACATTGTGAGTGCACTTTGCTCATCTTGGCTCAGGCACATTCCAAATTCTACAGGAGTGATGCTGAGCTGAAGTGGATCAGATGAAGACTCCTGTTGTCCAATATTCTCCTCCTTAAAATTGGTCACTGGAAACCTAACTGAATCTTCCATATAAATACCAAGTCCACAGGAAGAAATGAGAGTCTGGGTATCCTGCTGGCAGTAACTAATCTCCTGACATCCGAAAACTTTTCCATCATCTATGTAAGGAATACTGGAATATTTTCCACTTGCCTGGTTACACATAGCTCCAACCCAAGAAACTTCATAGCACCCGGGACAAAGCAACCAACTTTGAATGATGCACTATCTACCATCTTGAACAAGCATTCCTACTGGCATATTGTGGCTGCTGTGTGTACAATCTGCAAATTGTAGTTCAGTTTCTTGTCTGACCGACACCACTTCCTAGCCCCATGATCCCTATTGCCAAGAACTGCAAGGCCAGCAGTTCCATGGGGACACCATCTTGTGGTACCCTTTCCCTAGTCTCTATCTCTAGCCATCTGGAAATTACCTGGTACTTGGTAACCATTCTTCCTTCATTGTTGCTGGGCATAACATAGAAACTTAGAAAACTTACAGCAAAATACTGGCCATTCAGCCCACAATACTGTCCTGAACAAGTACTTCAGAAATTACATGTACCGAGGGTTACCCGTAACTCTCTATTTTTCTAAGTTCCATATACCTCTCCAGGAGTCTCTTAAAAGACCCTATCATATCTGCCTCCACCACTGTTGCTGACAGCCCATTCTACGCTTTCACCACTCTGCGTTTTAAAAAAAAACCTGCCCCTGACATCTCCTCTGCAGCTACTTCCAAGCACCTTAAAACTGTGCCCTCTTGTGTTAACCATTTCAGCCTTGGGAAGAAGCCTGTGACTATCCACAAGTTCAATGCCTCTCATCATCTTATACACTTCTATCAGGTCACCTCTCATCCTCTGCCGCTCCAAGAAGAAAAGGCCGAGTTCACTCAACCTATTCTCGTAAGGCATGCTCCCCAATCCAGGCAACATCCTTGTAAATCTCCTCTGCACCCTTTCTATGTCTTCCACATCCTTTCTGTAGTGAGGTGACCAGAACTGAGCCCAGAACTCCAAATGGGGTCTGACCAGGGTCCTATAGTGTGTAACTTTATCTCTTGGCTCTTAAACTCAATCTCACGCTTGATGAAGGCCAATTCACTTTATGCTGCCTTAACCACAGAGTCAACCTGTACAGCTGCTTTGATTGCCATCATTGACTATGTCTTTGGATCCTAGACCTGTGTCACTCAGCCTTTCATTTAACCAAGATGTCCTTAAAACATAATATTAACTTTCCTATATTATACCTCATTAAAGTACTTTGTGGCATTCTGAAGGGGATGTAAAAATACAAGTTTATCTGGCTTTTGATCGAGTTCCTGAATCCTTATTAGCTCAGGATCAAGATTTTGTTTACTTCTGTTCTCTGAAGTACTTGAGCAGTCTGAAAATATTAAAGATGCTGCATAATTGCAGCTTTTTACAGGAGAAGGTCCTCTTGGAATTCAAAATGGAGATGTGAATCGGCACCAGCTGCCTTACACTTGCTCTCCTTTGTTGGAACAGACTCCCAACAGGTGCCTTGGTCACATTACATCAATAATCTGCCATGTCTACAATTCTACTCTGTGCAGTCTAGGCTTATGACAATGGGCACTCTGAGATAAAGACACTTTCAGGAAGTCTGAGATCAGGTGATTTGCATCAGTCCTTGAAAAAGAAAGTAAAATATAATGACTGAGAACCTAAACAGTATCCCTTTCTGACTAAACATTTACATTGCATTGAGTATGCACCCCCTAGCAGTAATGTTTATAGGATTGGTTGATAGGGTAGTGAAAAGGGTGGGTTTCATGTAAAAATCTGTCTAGTTGCAGTCATATTTTGCATTTGTTTAGTTCTGTATTTCCTCCTTTTGTAGCCACACTCAGTCAACTATAGAAGTCAGCCAAAAATTTGTAAAACCTATTGATCATTATTTGTTAGTATTCATTCTTTAAAGGAGTGCTATTAGAAATTTTATTCTGGGGGAAAAAAAACAAATGAGAGTTAATTCACGACTTTCCATACATTTAAAGATGAACAAGTTGTCCACTTACAGCATACTCTGTGTGCTCCATCAGGATAAAGGATGGCTTTTATTTTGCACTCTTAAGTTCCAGAAAAAAATTATTTTGGGTAAAATAGTTCCCATTATCTGTCAGGTGTAACTGCCTGCCATGCATGCAGTCACATACACTCGGCTGAATAGCAGGCATCTGTGCTTTAGATTCCACATTAGTCTTGTTTAACATTTGTGTTATTGAGCTTGTTTTGGGCATTCACAGGCAGTGTGAAGGAATATACTCCATCAGGCAATGTTTTCTCCACTCAAGCTTGAGTTTGGTGAGGGGTGGTGGGAAAAGATGTACCCGGAGTATAGAATTGTGAAGCATTGAGTTCTTCTCCTTTAGTACGAAGAGTAGAAAATCTGAATCCTTTTTAAATGGTGGAAAAATGCAGTAGCACAGGCATATTGAATGTTCTTGTACAGTGGACAAAGTTAGAAATCAGGAAGGTGAAACAAGTGCAGAATAAAAATATTGTTGCAGTTGTACAGGATGGCGTTATGACCACCATTGCTGGCAGCTTTGGTCTCATTATTTAAGGAGAAATACACTTCATTGGAGGCTCAGTAGCTTGGTTCCTTGGATGGATATTGTTCCTGTAAGGAAAGGCTGGCCTTAAACATGTGAAAGTTCAGGGCCTTAAGCATGTTAAAGTTCAGAAGAATGAGCAGTGCAAAAGATTCCAACGAGGCTTGGTTGACTGCCTTAGAGGATGTTCCTCTAGGTGGGATGGCATGAAGGGGAACCTAGAACTAGGGAGCATAGTTTCAGAATAATTAGCTCATTTAAAATGGAGGTGGGTAGAAATTTCTTAAAGGTAACATTTCTCTGGGATCCTCTACCATAGAATTGTGAAGGTTGACTCCTTGCATGTATTCAAAGCCGAGAGAGATCCTTGTTTGGGAGTGGATGTGAGGCCTATGGAACAGGCAGAAAAGTGCTGCTTGGGGCAAGGCCAAGTTGGCTGTGATCTCAGTGGTGTTTATGGATTCAGGAGCTAAATGGCGTGCTCCCATTTCTTGCTCTTTTGAGCTGCTTTATAGAGCTAGCAAAGTCATGATGGGCTGAATGATTTCTCTGCACCATTCTGTGATTCAGGTATTTTTAGAATGGCATCAAAACAGATGCGCAGAACAGCCCTCACAGCCCATTTACTTGGTGTCATTGCTTTTACTCCATTGAGCCACTTCCCACTCATCTCAGCATGCAAGTACAGCAGACAGTGTAGAAAGCTAATGAATGGCATGTTGGCCTTCATAACAAGGGGAGTTGAGTATAGGAGCAAAGAAGTCCTTCTGCAGTTGTACAGGGCCCTGGTGAGACCACACCTGGAGTATTATGTTCAGTTTTGGTCTCCAAATTTGAGGAAGGACATTCTTGCTATTGAGGGAGTACAGCATAGGTTCACGAGGTTGATTCCTGGATGGCGGGACTGTCATATGTTGAAAGATTGGAGCGACTGGGCTTGTATACACTGGAATTCAGAAGGATGAGAGGGGATCTGATTGAAACGTATAAGATTATTAAGGGATTGGACACACTAGAGGCAGGAAACATGTTCCCGATGTTGGGGGAGTCCAGAACCAGAGGCTGCAGTTTAAGTATAAGGGGTAGGCCATTTAAAACAGAGCTCACGAAAAACTTTTTCACCCAGAGAGTTGTGGATCTATGGAATGCTCTGCCTCAGAAGGCAGTGGAGGCCAATTCTCTGGATGCTTTCAAGAAAGAGCTAGATAGAGCTCTTAAAGATAGCGGAGTCAGTGGATATGGGGAGAAAGCAGGAACAGGGTACTGATTGTAGATGATCAGCCATGATCACATCGAATGGCGGTGCTAGCTCAAAGGGCTGAATGGCCTACTCCTGCACCTATAGTCTATTATCTCCATGCCACTTTTGGCCAGTCTTTCCTATGCTGTCTCTCACATTTATCCAAGTTCCAAGTTCTCTGCTGCTTGTTCCAGTTTGTTCATGTTGGAGCAAGTTTACATGATTTTGCTCTCTGGATCAAGTTCTCCTGGATTTATTCTCAGTCAGTGCTTTGGTGCCTTTGCTCTATCACATGGGTATAATTGGGTGTGCTGGCTAGTTGGGCTGGAAGGGCCTGTTACTATGCTGTATCTCTAAATCTAAATCATAACCACACCTGTGGCTTGGAGACTGCTTTTTACCTTTGTTGAACTGTGTTTATTTGAAGAGTCTCTTTGTTGTTTTGTCCCATTTGTGTCTGGCATACAATCTTGGCTGATTCCTTTTATAAAGCTTCATCCTTTAATCCCTTATAAAATGCATCGCAATACATACCTTTAATATGGGATGAATATCTTGTGAGTGCATTCAAGGTGTGTCTGGCTTCCTCTCTGTTTGAGGCACTTAGCACCAGAATCAATGATCATACACAAAATAATCACCACTAAATCTGGCAGGAAATTTGAGGAAAGTTCTTTTTTTTAACCAAAATGAGAAAATGAAGCAAATTCCTGAACATGGTACAAATCTAGTAATACCAAATACCTTTTTATCTAGCCTATCCACCTGTGTTACTGCTTTCAGGGAATTATGGACTTGCATTCTAAAGTCTCTGTACTTCAATGTTCATAAAGTCCCTGTTTACTCTATACATGTCCTCCCAAATTTTGACCCCCCCCCCCAAAATATATTGTCTCACACTTTAGTGTAATTCTCCCTGCTGCCCCTGCACCCAACTTTTCAGTTGGCCATTATCCTGCTGTATCTTTAAACAGTCTTCTTCGCTATTTACAATTCCAACAGTTTATGTAGTCTGCAACACCCTGTATTCTCATCCAAGTAATTTACATATTGTATGCTATAAACAATTACCAGATGACCCATGAGCAGTCGATGTTTCAGGCTGATTCTTCAGGACTGATGAAGGGTCTTGGTCAGAAACATTGACTGGTCATTTCCCTTCGTTGATGCCCCCTGTCCTGCTGACCACCTCCAGCATTTTTGGTGTGTCACTTCAGACTTCCAGCACTTGCAGTCTTTGTTGTGTCACCAGATTAGTCATTGAGTATAAACTGAGATGTCATATTTTGTTGTACGTAATCTTAGGTAGACTGCATTTGGAGTATTGTATACAGTGCTGGTTGCCCCACTACAGGAAGGATGTGGTGGCAATAGTGGGAAGAGGTTCACCAGGAAATTGCCTGAAATGTTGCACTGCTTATTAAATGTTAAAGTCACACTAATGGTAACTATCCTAATTTACGGTAAGTTTATAAAGTGAGTAAACAGTCCAGTCTCAGGGCATGTGACTTTTATAAATGTACACTCTATCTCAAAAGCAAATGTGTCAGCATATGGTTTGATCATGTGACAGCAGTTAATTGGCCCATGTGAGGTCAGTCTTCCACTTGTGTGTGCATAAATTTATTGGAAACCCTGCTACTTGTGTCCCAATTTGTAGCTGATTTGCATTCATGCTTTGCTGTCGAGTGATCACTAACCTATACTGCTTCCCCTTCCTATAGCATGTGGACATTAAATCACATCTGCTTCTGTTTAAATTTATTTGGCAGCACCCTTCATTTCTGTAATCATTTCCAAGTTTACAGCCCTGAAAAACCTGTATTCCTCTAATTCTGAATTAATTACCATTCTATTGGTAGCTGTAACTTCAATTGAGGCCCCAAAGGCTGGAATTTCTACCCTAAATCTTAGCGTTTCCTACAAAACCAAACTTTTGCTTAGTTTATCTTAAATTCTGTTAAGTAGCATTTCAGTGCATTAAGGAACGTTTACTCAAATTCAAATTGTTCATGCATTTTTTCCCATTCCTTTTGAAATGGGATTTCCAGGCACCTGACTGCTGCCAGCTCATTTAAATGCTGAGATTAGAGTTGTGTTTATTCTTGGAAAGATAATCATTGCTGAGGTAGTTGGGATTAGGAGAAACTATTTTATACAAGCATTTGCTAATCCTATCATGCATTCAGAGAGAGGTGGTTTTAAACAATGTTGCAAAGGAGGGACAGTATAGATGGAGAGATTTGGGTAGAGAATCCAGAGTTTAGAATTTTGGCAGCCAAATGCAAGAACAGCAATGGTGGAGTGATGGAAATCATGTACAAGAGGCCTGATTCAGAGAAGACCAGAAAAATTGCAGGGTTGTGGGAATGAATTAATTTAGTGGGATGGGTAGAAATTTAACATTTCACCAGGTCTCCCTTGGCTTTCTCTCCAATATTTCTAGTAAAATGGCAGCACACTTAGTTATAGTAACCTCTTCAGGTCTAACAAATGGTTCAAATGTTTGGATATTGATAATACATAATATTGTAAATCTGATTCATGGCAGAGAAGCTGTGTAGCCTTGGGTCATTGCACGGGCAATGCCCTTATACCGAGACCTCACCTGTAAGACCGACCCGGGGAGGAGGTGCCAGAAGTGGTGTGAAAGAAAACAAAAGCAGAGCAAGCATGCTGGCATCCTGCTAGGTTAAAAGGCTTAACTCTGCAAGCCAGCTCTCCCATGTACTCTCAATCTTCAGGCCGGGCCACTCAGGACTTGTGCTAATATTATTTTGTGACAGTATGTGTTGGATCGTAACTTTTTCTGCTATGTGTTGACTATGTACTATGTTTTGCATTTTGCTGCCAGAGGAACAATATTTTGTTTAGCTGTATTCATGTGTATGGTTGAATTTGAACTGTCTCCACCTTTCTTAATCTGTCTTCTTAAAGCAAGCTTATTTTTTTGTGTTGACTATATTTTAAATGTTACAAATCATTAATAAATCAATTTTTACCAGGTGTAACATGAAACTTAATGTGCTTCAGCAACAGCTGAACAGATGGGAAATACTGTTCTGCTACAGAAAAGGAGGCAGGTAATTTGAGAGCTTTGAAATTATGAGCTGTGAGATGAGAATTGTTTCTACTTAAAGATAAACCTGAGGCCAACAGTATCAGCCACTAATAAATCTGATCTGATTTGGAAAGAAACGTTAATCATAATGTTTTAACTTATTGAAAAGGTGATGTACTGTGGACAAATATGTTGAGATTTCCAGAAGGAATTTGATAATGTTATTTCAGAAAATTAAAGCTCATGATATAACAAATAATGTTGGGATTCACCATCAGATTTCTGAGTGGTCTGTGATCTCACTATTCCTCTTTTGCATTTTTTATTTGTTCTTGTAACTTAGAGTAATTTTCTGGCTTGCACTGTACTGCTGCCACAAAACAACAAAATTCACAACATGTCAGTGATAATAAATTTGATACTGAGCAGCATGGGAGTATTTTGTGTGGTATGGTTCTGCTTAATGATGTCAATATGTTGGAAGCAGTTCAGAGGTGTTTATTGGATTAATACTTAAAATACTTGGGAAGGTTGGGCAAACTGAGCTCGAGTCTGCTGGGGTTCAGATGAGTGAAGGACACTTGAAATATATGATGTTTGATAACTGTGCAGCTGCTTGAAAATAAGCTGTTGATAATGAGATGTTCTACTCCCCCCCCCCCCCCACCCCTTGGTGTTACCAGTCTTTGGAACTCTCTCTTTTTCAAAGGAGTCATCTAAAGTTCTTGGCTGAGCTGGGCCCATTTGCTTGCCCATATTCCTCTAAACCTTTCCTATCACTGAACCTGTCCAAATGTCTTTTAGATGTAATTGTACCCACCTTTATAACTTCCTGTAGTAGTTCATTCTTTATACCTTTTGCCTTCCTTTAAATCTTCCCCTCTTACTTTAGTGGAAGTAATGTCTGAATATTTTTAAGGCAGAGGTGGATAGATGTTAATCAAGCATATGGAAAGTTTCCATGGGCAGATAGGAATGCAGGGTCGATGTTACAATCAGATCAGTAAATCTGAGGCAGGCTTTTGTGGCTAACTGGCCTAGTTCACATGTCCCTTTAGAACTCTGTCCCACAGGGATTGGTTTGATCAGGAATATGGTTAGGGGCAAGGTGAAAGTCAAAGAGAAAGCTAGTGGGATCAGATGGAGAGTGATGGGAGAACGCTGGTGTAAAGCAGAAGCACCAGTCCAGAGCAGATGGGCTGAATGACATTTCTGGGCTACATTATTCTACCTTTCAGGGATGTACCTTGTAGGAAGTGATCTTGCATTCATTGGGTTTTGTCTGGTCTATGATGGTATCAATGGTTTAAACCCTTATTGAACCCCTTGACTTCAGGGAGAATATACCACTGAAGTTGCTGGGTAGCTACTGTTTGGAATTAGTTTTTTTTATCTGAAGACAATTCCCCTGGTTCCCATTTAATGGCAAAGGTATTTATTTGGGCTTTTTCTTAACATATCTTTGTTGGTGATACTCCTGAAAGTGTGAAGCCCTTGCAAATCTAACTGCTGAGTAGTTTCTGCCACTGCAACCAGAGTAAGAATAATTTGTTAGAAACCCTAGGTTAAATAGTTATGCCTTTTTTACTGCCTCCACCCACAGCAGGGTGTTAAGCATGAAATATTAAAATAAATTGGCATAAGAACAAAAGGGAAGATGAGGTTCTTTTGTACTGAATTATGGTGGTCCTTTATTGCAAGGACATGGAGTATGAAAGGAGTTTTGGTGAAACGAGTCATTGGATTGTTTCCAGATTTGAAGGGGTTATATTGTAAGGAAATATTAAATAGACTGACATTCTGAAATTAAGTCTTTTTCAAATTTAGCTGATTCTAAAGGAGCTGAAATAGATGCTTGAGAGGCTGTTCCCACTCACAGAGGAATTTAGAACAAAGAGGAAGGGGCAATCTAAATAAGAATTGCCTATTTCACTACAAGATGAGGAATTCTTGGGATTGGGAATCTTTGGATTTCTGGAATTCATGTAGATTAAATATTCTAGAAATACTCAGCAGGTCAGACTATATCTGTGGGAAGAGAAACAGTTAACATTTCAGGTTGGAGACCTTTATCAGAACTGGAAAGGACAAAAATAAAGCTTGTAAAGCTGCAGGGATAGTGGAGAATGGTTACATCTCTTATATGGTTAAACCAGGGTGACCACAGGCATAAAATGTAAACAAAATTTTCTGGTCAGTGATTAAATGGGAACAGTTAGATGGTGAAAGCAAAAGTTCATAATAAAAAATTATAAAAGTGCATGTATGACACTATATATAACCCTGCGATTCATTTTCTTGTGGGAATATGCAATAAATCCAATAATCGTAATAGAATCAATGAAAGAAAGACTGTACTAACAGGGTAGACAACCAGTATGCAAAAGATGATAAACTGTGTAAGTACAAAAAAATGGAAAGTAGTAATAAATAAATAAGCGAGAAATATCGAACATGAGATGAAAAGTTCTTGATGGTGAATCTGTAGATTGTGGGAACAGTTCAGTGATGGGGTAAGTGAAGTTATCCTCTTTGGTTCAAAAGCCTGACAGTTAAGGGGTAGTAACTGTTCCTGAACCTGGTTGTGTGAGTCCTGAGGCTCTTGTATCACAATACTGATAGTGAGAAGAGAGTATGTCTTGCATGGTGGGGTCCCTGATGATGGATGCTGCTTTCCTGTGACAGTGCTCTGTGTAGACTTACTCAATGGTGGGGAGAGTTTTACCTGTGGTAGACTGGGTCGTAGGAATTTTCATTCAAGGGTATTGGTTTTTCCATACCTGGTTGTGATGCAGCCAGTCAATATACTCACCACTGTACATCAATAGAAGTTTGTCTAAGTTTTTGATGTAATTTTGAATCTTTACAAACTCTTAAGGAAGTAGAGGAGCTGCTGTGCTCTTTTAATTGCACATATGTGTTGAGTCAGGGCAGGTCCTCAGAAATGATAACACTGAGGAATTTAAAGTTGCTGGCCCTCTGATTCCTTGATTGAGGACTGGTTCATGAACCTCCTGTTGTCAATAATTAGCTCCTTGGTCTTGCTGACATTAAGAGTTTGTTGTTGTGACATCACTCTGCCAGATTTTCGAACTCCTTCCTATATGCAGATTTTTCACCCACCTTGATATGGAATGTGGGCTTTGCAAAATTCAGAGCAGGACAATCTTAGCAGGTCTTACTGGGTATGTTCTCCACTCGAAGGGGTTTTTTTTAAAAAAAAACAAGCTGAAACAAACAATGTTATTAAGCTAGAGAGGGTGCAGAAAATAATCATGAGGTTGTTGCTGTGGCAGGAAAGCTTGATGTAAGGTGAGTCTGGATAGGCTGGGGCAGTTTTTCCTGGAGTGAAGGAGACAAAAAAGTGATACAGTGGATGTGGTTGTCTTTTTTCCTGGGTGGGGATTCTAAAACTAGACACCATAGATTTAAGGTGAGAGGAGAAAGATTTAAAGTAGGCCACAGGGTGATAGGTATATAGGAAATACCAGAGGTAGTGGTAGATATTAATACAATTACAATGTTTAAAAGACATTCAGACAGATTCATGGATAGAAGAAGTTTAGATTTATGGGCCAAATGCAGGCAAATTGGACTAGCCAGGCAGGAAACTTAGTTGGCATGAATGATAATTATGACTTTGTTCGAGGCTGAAAGGAGTTTTTGGACTGCTGAGAAATCCAGTATCGTGGGTGTTGGGTAAGAGTAGAAGTGAGACAATTGCACCAATTGTAATCTTATTGAAAAGTGGAGCAGGCTTGAGAGCCCATGTGGCCTACTCCCATTTCTTGTGTCGTTATGGAAAATGTGCTATCTGAGAGTGGTGAGTGTAGATTTACATGGTCTGTGTTTGCCTAGATCAGGGGTCAGCAACCTTTACCACTGAAAGAGCCACTTGGACCCGTTTCCCACAGAAAAGAAAACACTGGGAGCCGCAAAACCCGTTTGACATTTAAAATGAAATAACACTGCATACAACGTTTTGTTTTGCCTTTATGCTATGTATAAATAAACTATAATGTGTTGCATTTATGAAATTGATGAACTCCTGCAGAGAAAACGAAATTACATTTCTGCATGCAACAAAAACATTTTGAACTCCGAAAAAAAGACGTTGGGTTGAAGGTTACTTCTAAGTAAAATACTCAACGTCTATTTGAGTCCTTCTTGTATTTATGAAAAACGCCAAACTTAAATTTGCCGCCAGCAGCAAACCAAAAATAACGTCAGCCAGCTGTCAACCTGAAAAATAAAAGGACTATTTCACTGAACAATGAAAACATATGAATATACGTAAAATAATACGCAATTAAAATATTTATCATACTTCTTCAGGTTGACTCACACCTGACAATGCAGTCGTATTCAGTAGGGATGGATCGATGCTTAGGGGAGTGACCGGGAAGGATAATGTGTTTTTTTCCTCTCTGAACTCACAGAAGCGTTTCCCAAACGATATTTACATTGCGATGATTGCAGAATGTAAATACTCCGAATTTATCATGTCGTGACATTGTTTGAACTCTCTCAAATTGGGGAAGTGAGACAATGTGCCTTTCTGTAAATCTCTGGCAAGCAACGTCAACTTGCGCTCGAATGCAAAACATCCTCCAACATGTGCAGGGCTGTACGTCCTTACCCCGTTGAAGAGCTGTGTTCAGCGTGTTCAGGTGCGCTGTCATGTCTACCATGAAGTGTAGCTTTTCCAGCCACTCTGGCTGTTCCAGCTCAGGAAAGTTGAGCCCTTTGCTGCCCAGGAAAGTTTTCACTTCTTCCAGACGCGCGACAAAGCGTTTCAGCACCTCCCCTCTGGACAGCCAGCGATAAAAACACGTTGTAGCGGTTGCTACACGCAGTCAGTAAACTGCAGTCAAAGATAGCTTTATTCGAACTAAACAGCCTTGCTTTTAAGCCTCCCTCAACCCGCCCCCCATGGGCGCGGATGCTGCAAAAGACACGTACTCACAAACCCCCGTAGGCTATCTCCCTTAGCCTGAACGCTGGCTAATTGTGAGCCGGTTCGGATGTGTCAGGAAATGGGTCGCCACAACGTCTTATTTAGATTGTACAAGATCACCATAATCTTCAAATTTAGATTTACATTTCAAAAACTAACAAACTAACATAAAATACATATTAATTAAATACTGACCATGTAGCGGTGTGCTACACGCAGCGCTAAAATTACGACACGGAGTCGGTAACTGCAGTCGAAGGAAAAAAACTTTATTCGAAATCTTCAGCCTCACTTTTAAGCCTCCCTCAACCTGCCCCCCCCCCCCCCCATGGCGCAGAGGCTCCAAAGCTCTGTGCTCGCAAACCCCCGTAGGCTATCTTATTGTGAGTCGGTTCGGATGTGCCAGGAAAAGGGTCGCCACAACCAATTATTTCCCAAAGCAACAGGTTGCCGCAGCACAGACGTAAAAGAGCCACATGTGGCTCCGGAGCCGCGGGTTGCCGACCCCCGGCCTAGATTATATACTCAGCTGTCTATGGTGGGATTTTGACTTGTAGCTTCTGAGTTAAGACAATGCGAGTGTCACTGAGCTGTTGCAGAGGTGAAGGGTGTGATTTGTAAACAAGGAAAAATAATTGAAATCTGTTGGATCAAAAGCTAGAATTGAACTTGTGCAGATGATTGGCAAAAGGAGGTTTTGGAAAGCGACCGTATAAGAACCCTGATATGCTTAACCTCAAATTGAAACAATTTGGATTGGCATCTTCAATCTGATGGTGAGAGTAGCTCTTGGATTGAAGGTGACTACAATTACGGTTATGCAACATTGTTTTTAGATTTATTCAGGCAAAAATTGTGCAGATTGTTTTTCTTGTAGGAAAATGCTGGTGATATTTTGTGAGGAGAGCAGCATCTGTGGAGGGAGAAGCAGTGTTCCTGCTGAGTATCTCCAAAATTTTGTTTAATTCAGATTCCAGCACCTGGAGTAACCTTTTCAGTTGCTTGTCTTGTACTCAGCAGTTACTGAAATGGAAAGAGCTAGTTAAGAATTGTAAGGTTTGTTTTTAGAACGTGGAATTGAGAATTTTCATGTCTGCGGCTAGCATGAATTTGACACTTGTGCAGGAGCCCGATGTAAGCCAAAGGCTGGAAGTTTGAGATTAAATCAGTTTCAGTGCTAGGTGATAGACCAAATGCTGTTCATCTGTCATGTTTGTGTTGTGTGGCTCAGTAATGTTCTTAGTTGTTGGTGCTTGATTTTTGTTTGTTTATATGACACATAAATTGCAGTGTACTCTGAGACTGCCCCATGTAGAGTGGAGTTGGCAAGTGGTATTGCACTTGAACTGCCAGTGGCATGCCACCCACCATAGCTGACCAAGATGCTGCAGGGCCTTCCAGTGTTAACTGTTGATGTATTGTAAAGAAAGTATTTCTAATTTTAAACTGCTATATGTACAAAGTTATAGTTACTCCCAGTGCTGTTACAACATAACATGGATGGGTGTTTGTGTAAGTGGTTGCTAATTATCATATTTTCCCTTGGGCTGCACTGCTCAATGACTTAATGTATTTGTGGCTTATTGCATCTTCTCAAGATGGATTAGCATCATAGAAGTAGACAGCATGGAAATGGGCTCTTTGACGTAACCAGTCCATGCTGATCAAGCTGCTTACCTCAGATGGTCCCATTTGCCTGCCTCCTTCTAAATTTTTCCTATCTATGAACCTGTCCAAATGTCTTTTTAACTTGATTGTACTTGCTAATACAACTGTACAACTTCCACGGGTAGGTCATTCCATATATTCATCACTCTGTGTCCCATCAAATCTTTTCCCTTTTGCTTTAATCTTATGTACCCTACCTTGGGTAAGACTGTGACCATCCACATGATCTATGCCCCTCATGATCACTCCTCATTCACCTTTCCCAACCCCTCCTCCCCATGTAATAGCAGTATTTGATGAGAACCCAATGCTTCTTTTTGGATTGTATAGAAAAATATGAGGCCTTTGTCCAGGAAAATGCCACAGGTAAAAGGCCAAACTGTTGAACCTTGGAGCAGGAGCAAGAAGCCAAGTATTCTGCTATTTAAGTTGTATCTAGGAAAGGTTAGTATTAAAGTGGGTAAATCATCAGTTGTGGTTCTTGCTAGATCTGCTTCAAACTTGTCATCATTGCCTTTAATATTACATCAGATTCCTCTCACCTAGTGAGGGACATGGAGCTGAAAGTGCTTATGAATATGAATTGTTTTCTAGGACGTTGATTTCAACTTTTCCAAACCCCCTTCCACCCGGCCCATAACATGTGGATTCCTGTACCAGGTTTGCAGTTCATCTGAGTCTACTGCTTGTAGGAGTTTGTGCTGTAACCCATATGAGGAAGAGACTGAGACACAAGACCACATCCTCTGTCACTGACACAGTTAAGTTCATTTATTGGACCCAAAAATGGAGCCTGATATTTTTGAGTTTGTCTCTGAAGATTGGAGAATGTGCTATGGTGATTCCCTTTGGTCTGTTGACACATTTGGTGTTATCCCTTGACAAATAGTAACTGAAACTCCAGGGGTTTCTCCAATTAATTTCAAGGTCCATTGGGACAATGACTCATGAAAGACTTGATCTAAACTAATTGACATTAAACCTAAAAGAAAAAGTTGTTTTGTATTTGGGCATATCTGACTTTCAAATTGTTATCCAGTGGAAGACTGTTTTGAGCAAGTGTTATACAGGACTTTTGACAGGATCATGTGCCATATGGGAATTTCCCTTAAGTTTGCACCTTTTTGTCTTATCAAATTAAACATTTGAATTTTATCTCATTTTTTTCTTGAGTGATGATGGGATTCCAGGTTCCACACCACCTAAGAAATTGTTACTTATTCTTATGAAATCATAATATGATAGATGCAAGCAAACAAGAAGTGCTGGAGATGCATAGGTTAGGTGGTATTTGCAGAAAATAAGTTAATATTTTAGGTCAACTATCTTTTGTCAGAGTTGGCATTGTTGGGAACTTGATAACACACTCAGGATATGCTGAGGGTCCTGTTTCTGTGTTACGTCGCAAGACTTTAAAGTGAAGATCCACAGGTAGTATTCAAATAGGACCTCTTATAATTGAAGTAAATAAATTGCTACTGAGGAGTTGGGGATATGGAATTAAATGGATTGCTGTTTGAGATGGCTAATATGAACCAAATATCAGTTCCCCAGTTCTGTTTTCTGACTGTATCATTATTACTTATTTAGCAGTGATTTGTTATTTGGTTTCATTTCCCCCAAAAAATGGTGTGACTCTTTGCGCTGTGAAAGTTAAAATATCTTGATTCTCATTTATTGGGGGGGGGGAACCACAAAAATAATTCTTAAATTGAAGTACTTTCATGATTCAGATTGGGCACGACACTACAGTAAATACTAAACCTGAAAGCATCTTGCCTGAAAATCTCAGTCTATAACCAAGATTTCTTTCCAGAGGAAGTTCTCTATTTCATGCGTAATGTTCAATTTCAAATTTGTTAACATTGAATATAATTCTGTGTAATTAAATTAAGTCTATTTATGGGTTAACAATTAAGTTGCATGCACTGCTGAACAATTAGTTAACTTCCTTTGGAGGTCCTGTGGCTGAATTGCTTTATTTAAAACCAGGAAAATGAATATTGTAGCTTGTATTTTGGCCAGGAGATGCTGGGTGTAATTTTATACATTGTTGAGCAAAATTATTTCCAGCTGAGAGCGTACTTATGGGCAGAGTTTAATTTTTTTTCTGAAAAACTTTCAAAACTACAGGGGAAAAGTTAGAAACAATTACAGAATCACGAGGGCATAATGCCTATAATATCTGAAGTGTTAAATTATTCTAAATCGCAGAATGGAAAATTACAGTATAAAAAAGCCATTCTACTTTCAAGCCCATGTTGGTTCTTTGAAAGGATGTCTCACTTTACTGCTCTCTCCTCACAGCTAGGTATTTCTTTCAAGTACCTTTGCAATTCCTTTCGGAAAATTGCTGCTAACTCTAATCTTAGCAGATTGCTGCATAACAAAAGTTTCCCCCTCCTCCTCTGCTCCTTCATTCTGTGTTTAACTGGTTTCTCCCAATTTAAAGCCACTCCTCATTTTAAATTCACCTGGCATCTTTTCTGTCCTGAGAAGAGCCCCACTCCTCCAGTCCTTCTGCCTACTTGCTCTTTTATACCTGATGCTATTCTGTGTCCCCCTCATTCTTCTGTGGGCTGAGAACTGGGGACAGTATTACAGCTGAGATGACCCGAAGTTTGATTTAAAAAAAATTATTGTCCTTTGCCTCCAAAGCCATTGATCCTATCTGTTTTTAATAAACTTCTCAACTTGACCTTCAGTACAAAGCAAACTCAGTGCAAATATTCATTTCCAGGTCCATCTGTTCTACACCTTCTTGGAGCTGGACCAGCTAATTTATATAGTATCACATTATTCTTGCCAAAACTAAGATTTCATCTGCAACGAGCCTTCCCATTTTACTAGACTGCTTGACTGCCTGAAGTCTGGTATCCCTTAATATTTATTTCCTCCCTTTCTTTGTAAACTTTAAAAATGTATTCCCATGATTATGAAACAAGCAGATCATTGGGGCACCAATGTGCACTTCCCTTGTTCAGTCTGCAGATGCTGGTTCAGTCTGGCCCAATTGGAAGCATGTACACCTTTAAGCAGAAGGTTGTGGTTTCAAGGCCATCTCCAGAAACACACATTAGACTGGCATCTCAATGCATAACTGCGGAGGTGCTGTGCTGTCCAAAGGAACATCATTCAGCTGAGAATTTAAATGAGGCCCTTTCTGCTTTCTTTGGGACCTGACGTGGTCACTGTTGTAACCCAGCATAAAGGGGCAGCCTGACTAGACACATTGTGCTGCTGAAGTGGGAACTGGGGAATAATGCTTTAACAAGTAAGAATGTTAGCTCCAAAGCAATAACAGCAAGTTGATGCAATGCACATACAATAACAAAATGAATGATTTATTTTCTTTATAAATACAGAGAAGGTGGTTTGGAAGTTGGGGTTCTCAAAAAAAAAACCTGACCTGATGTTCTTGATGAGGTATTTTCCTCCCTTCCTCTTCATCCTTTTTCTTGGGACACCCATCAGAAAGTAGGATTAAATGATTTGGCAATTCAGGATACTTATTCCCTTCGGAGATTATATCTCAGTTTGCAGAATCCGAATAAACTTGCTAAATGTGCTGTGCAGGAGGCTGAATATTTGGAACTTTTAGCCTTTTGTATTGTACCCAGTATGGTGCTGCAGGCTATCTAGAACTTCCAGGGATGCTTAAATTATTGTGGAATTTGTGTAATATATACTAATAAAAGTCAGGCAGTTCACTTGGAATGAGTTAGGGGATATTTGTCTCCTTAAACTGTTGCAATAAGATCTAACAGCACTTGCATTACTTTCTGAAGTACTTGTACCGCCATGTTTAATCTATTTGCCACCTGGTCACACCAGCATGCCATACCTTGTTTTTAGGCTGTGAAAAGACTGGACTGTTTTAATTCTAAAAAACATACAAAGGCATTCCTTTTCACAGATATCCTTCACAAATCTAGGACCATCTTGAATGAAATACTTTAGAGTATAATGCCTGTTGTGATGTGGAGTTTGGCTAGTACATGCACAACAAGCCTCCATAAGCAGCCCTGAGATAATGAGCACTTAATTGACTGACAAGTATTAGGAAAGGTCCTGAGGAGGCTTCCCTAGCCTCGTTTTCCATGATAACACTAAGTACATGTATCTGAGGATAGGTGGTTTCATCCTAAAAGTGGTAATTCTGGTAATGCACCTCTTCTCCAGAGTGGATTTCAGTCCACAACCTTCCCAATAGACATGGAGCACTACAGCACAGAAGCAGGCCATTTGGCCCATCTAGTCTGTGCTGAACTATTAATCCACCTTGTCCCGTTGACCTGCACCAGGACCATATACCTCCTCCTAATTTCTCTTAAATATTGAAATCAAATCTGCATCCATCACTTCCGACAGCTCATGCCACACTTTCAACACCCTTTGAGTGAAGAAGATCCCCCTCATGTTCTGCTTAAACATTTCACCTTCACCTTTCACCCTTAACCCGTGACCTCCAGTTCAAGTTTCATTCAGCCTCAGTGGAAAAGGCATGCTTGCAGTTATCCTATCTATAGCCCTCATAATTTTGTATACCTCTATCAAATCTCCCATCATTCTCCTAAGCTCCAGGGAATAAAGTGTTAACCCAGTGGTTCTCAACCTTTTTCTGCTGATGACCCACTTTTGACTTTCATTTACCGCTGTGACCACTCTCCATCGTCCTGCGTTATGTGCTAAAGTTTTTTTTGGTCAGCTGTTAACTCTCAAAATATAAAACTAATTGAAGGAAAAACATGGAGCTGATGATACATGTGCCTACCATGTTTTTTTCTTTGAGGCACATACATATGACGTGGCAGCATAATGACGTATGCCATTCACATATTTCTCAATATAACCCAAAATGAATTATGTAAACAAAGAATGCTTAATCAAGCATGTTTACAATATTATTGAAATATTAAATGCACAAATTGCTACTTATTCTAATATGCAGTCAATATTTAAACAGGTTATAGATATTGTATGTTATGTAAATATGCTACAGGTATATATGAAAATTAAAACTATTTCAAAGTTCTGAATAGGAAAATTTATTTATCATACATATAAAGTTCTTACAACTAGTAAAGGCGCTTATAGTTGTTACTTTGGGTATTTAGTGAGAACCTTACAATTGATGCATACAAGTGCATCTTGGTTAAAGATAATTGAAAATCACCTCTTTGCATAACATCATGGTGATTATGAGCTTTTGATAGGTGAAGAGCTTGACTCAAACCACAATCAACTAGTAAAGAAGTGGAAAACCCAATTTAAAAAAAACTTTGCTTTGTCCTAGAGCTGTGGAAACTTATTTTGAATATCACTAGTTATCCAGAAATTTTGCTTGCTGCGTTTGAATTTGCTTGAGCTGTTCTATCACTTTGCAGCTCAATAAGACATTCATGCAATGTGGTGTCAATATCAGTCACATTCACTCCAAATGATTCCACCACCCACTCTGGAATATGCACCTCCAGCAGGTCTCTGGACTGAAATTCTGTATCAGTGTGTTGTTGTTTCACATAATTAAGCTAAACAATCAAATCAACATCTTATGATCCCATTTTAAGAGTGGCCATTGAAGGAAATTGCATATACTCGTGATGTCCAATATTGATACTGAAAAGTTTATTTTCCAAAAAAGCAGTAATAACCTACTTGCATAAGTGCAGTGTTTTTTTTTTGAAAAGCTAAATATATTAAATAAAAAGTTACAAATTTATTTGACAGATACAATAAATTAGAGAGAGTGCAGAGACGATTTACTAGGATGTTACCTGGGTTTCAGCAATTAAGTTACAGAGAAAGGTTGAACAAGTTAGGTCTCTATTCATTGGAGCGTAGAAGGTTGAGGGGGGATTTGATCGAGGTATTTAAAATTTTGAGAGGGATAGATAGAGTTGACGTGAACAGGCTGTTTCCATTGAGAGTAGGGGAGATTCAAACTAGAGGACATGATTTGAGAGTTAGGGGGCAGAAGTTTAAGGGAAACATGAGGGGGTATTTCTTTACTCAAAGAGTGATAGCTGTGTGGAATGAGCTTCCTGTAGAAGTAGTAGAGGCCAGTTCAGTTGTGTCATTTAAGGTAAAATTGGATAGGTATATGGACAGGAAAGGAGTGGAGGGTTATGGGCTGAGTGCGGGTAGGTGGGACTAGGTGAAATTAAGGGTTCGGCACGGACTAGGAGGGCCAAGATGGCCTGTTTCCGTGCTGTGATTGTTATATGGTTATATACACTATGTTGGATTTAACAGTGACAAATTGTTCTCCAAGCTGCTACAGTGCTATCCCAAAGTGCAACAAAGTGACAGAGACATAACCTTTTTGTAACTATTAATCCTCTGTATACGTTACTAGCCATTCAAAATCACCTTCATTTTCCTCACGAAGTTTTCAAAAAAGACTTATTGTGAAGTGCATTTGATTTGAATTTGAGGTGATTGATGTGCAGTGACCCCACACACGTAGGATGCAAAACAGTGCCTCTGGCATATTTTACCATTTATTTCTTCCAGGGTTCCAGTTAAAGGACACATTAATTTCTTATTATATTTTAGTAATATAGTATTTCATTAAAACAGTGAACTTATTTCAGAAGTCCAGAAACTCCTATGGTCCCCAGTTTCTTGCTTTTTACTTGTGACCTCTCTGAAATCCAGTACGGCCCCATGGAGAACCACAGTCCTAACCTATTCAACCTTTCCCTGTAACTCAGGTCTTCGAGTTCTGCAACATATTTGTAAATTTTCTCTGCACTATCTAAATTTTATTGACATCTTTCCTGTCAGTAGGTGACCAAAACTGCACACAGTACTCCAAATTAAACCTCACCAAGGTCTTGTACAACTTTATAACATTTCATCTTCTATACTCATACTTTGATTTATGAAGGGCAATATGCCAAAAGTATTCTTTACAACCCTGTCTACCTATGACACCAGTTTCAGTGACTTAGGGACTTGTATTCCCAGATCCTTCTGTTCTGCCGTGCTCACTGTGCAAGATCTACTCTGGTTGGTCCTCGCAAAGTGCAATTCCTCACACTTGTATGAATTAAATTCCATTTGCCAATTTTTTTTTACAGCTGGTGTAGATCCCGCTTCAGGCTTTGATAGTCTTCCTTGTTGTCCACAATGCCTGCAATCAAAGTCGAAAGTAAATTTATTATCAAAGTACATAAGTCACCATGTCAACCCTGAGATTCATTTTCTTGCAGGAGTACTCAATAAATCCATAGAATAATGGCCATAACAGAATCAATGAAAAGTCACACAGCAATGTGGATGTTCTACCAGGACAAGTCCTCTGAAATAATAGCACAGAGGAATTTAGATTTGATGATCCTTTCCACCTCTGATGAGGACTCAGCTCCTTGGTTTTGCTGACATTCAGTAAGGGGTTGTTGCTATAGAACCACTCGGGTAAATTTTCAGTTTTCCTCCAACATGCTGATTCATCACCACCTTTGATTCGGCCTACAGCAGTGGTGACATCCAAAAATTTGCTTATGCAGTTTACTACATTATCATTCAGATAGTTGATATAGATGATTAACTGCAACAGACCCAGTACACCACTGGTCACAGGCCTCTGATCAGAGAGACAACCATCTACTTCCACGAAGCCAATGTCTAATTCAATTTCCTAACTCATCCTGAAAGCCAAGTAATTGACCCTTCTGGACGAACTTCTCAAATCGTACCTTGTCAAAGACAAGGACTAGCATGTTGGATTTAATTTCCTGCACATTCTGCTATGGTCGATGGATTTTATTGTTGAATTGCCTTCTCCATTCAAGTACTGATTGATTGGTCCATAGGAATGCACTGACTTTGTTTAGTTTCACCTCCATTTCCTTTTTCTGACCACTTTTACCCTCTCATCAGTGAGGAAGTAGGAAGCTTTTGGATCTCTGCTCAGGTATAACATGAAAACCTGACCCACACTGGGCTTTCGTTTGTTTAACCTGAAACATTAATTCACTTTCTCTCTACAGATGTGGTTTGACCTGTTGATTATGTTTTTTTACAGATCACTGACTTGAGCCTGATACATATTTACTTAGTATGAAGTAGGAATTCATGTGTCCCATTGGGTCTATACCACCTCAGCAGAGTGAAGTATTCAGTCCTAGTCTCTCTTGCCTTATGTTCCTGATGTCCTGCAACTTGCTGTCTCACGTGCTCGTCAACGCCCTATAATTATTTTGCCAATTACCCTTTTGCTAAGGGGGAAATCTACAGCAAACAATTACCCAAGCCGTACATCTCTGGGATGTGGGAGGAAACTCCCAGTACTGGGTGAAAATATGCAAACTTTACACGTGCCTCCATATATCGTAAAAAGTATGAGAAGTACCACATTCCTCTTCTCTTACAGTCTTTCATGACCACTGGAGGATTTTTTGTGCTCTGCTGCATTATATATTTTATGTATTATGTGATGTCAAGAAAGGTAACTGATTCTTTGAAAGCAGTTTGTGAGGTGTATTTGGACCCTCTGCATTCAGAATAAGCCATAGAAATTATATCTCTATAATAATGAACAGTGTGTGACCTGTCTTTTAATCTATTGATAATCTCCTTTTGTTCTTTAGAATGAGCCTGGCAGATATCTACTGAAATATTTAAACTCTATCCTGAGCAAGTCAGTGATGCATTTCAAAGAGACAGCAGAGTTGCTGGAAGAGGCTCTAATGTGTAGAAAGCTTTGTCAAGCTACTTCTCATTCAATTCCACTTGCTTCCTCCTCCTCTTACCTCATTCTCAGTGCTTCTCTTTTCTCTGCCTCTTCACTTTCTTCCACTCAGGCACCTCTTTCCCATCCTTGCAACACCATCTCTTGTAACACCACCTTTTGTTGATACAAACAGAGGTTTGTCATCTCCAAAGGTCCTAATTCCTTTGTCCATTTGATACAAACAACTAACGTAGTTATGAGATTTAGTGCTGATCCTCCAGTTGGCTGGCTTGTTCTCTGCAGAATTTGAATGCATCCTAAATCCTTCCCGTGGCACATTAAAATCCCTCTGTTCCACAAAATTCTTAGAACTCTACCTTTTATGCACGTGTTCCAGACACAATTATACTATTGTGAGTGTCCTGGAAACTGCAAATCAACAGTAGTTTAATAATTTAGCAGCTTTTTTGCAGAATATAAAATGGTAGGCTTTTGGGTCCTCACAAGTTTCTGCTGTGTTTAGAACAAGTTGCAATGGAAGGAAAATGACTACATGCTTCAATTTTCAGCTGAGCTGTTTTTGTCAGTAAGCAACATCGTATGTGGTGGCAGGAGTAACTACTCTTCCATTTCTAAGAGTCCTTCCCAAAGTTAATGTTCTATTTCATTGTCAAAGGAGGAATTTTGAATTCTGATTCTGCATGCAGCATGTATCCACAAACAGCAGTCTGATGCTTGAGAGCTAATTATTGTGCAAGATAACAGAGAAAGTTATTCTGTGTCTTTGGAAAAACTTCTGTCCTGAGAGCAGATGGAGCTTTGGTTTAATGCCTACTCAGAAAAATGGTGCCCTTCAATAATGGATTATTGGATACAGCTACTTAATGTTATGATCCTTGGAAAGATTTGATTGCAATGCTTAGCCAGCTTACGTTTTTGGCATTGAAATTTAGCTGTGTGTCAGTCTTCATCCAAGATGATACTTTTCTTCCCAAATATACTTCTCAGCGCATTCCATTGGCAATCACATCTACTTCTCCAGATCTGGCCCAAGATCTTTGGCCATTTCTTATTATCTGTGTGTCGCTGCAGAGTCCCATATCCCCGAGGAATAGGAAACTAGTCAGTTCTACTCCAGAAGTGTAAATAATTCTTCGTCCTTCATAAGAGTATGAGAAGTATGCTTTATATAGAATCTTTGATTTGAAAAATTAACTATTACACCTTCCACAGTTGTTGCTTAACCTGCCAGCATTTGTTTTTATTTCAGCTAACCAATATATGCAGTTTTTATATTTATTTCAACAAGCTTTGAGTCTGATGGAGCTATTGGTAGATGTTGTTATAAAGTTGTTAATGGTCTCCCTTCCAAAATGTATCAACTTGAAGTTATGATCCAGACTTTTTTATATAAAGGGACTGTGGAATTATTATTTTGGTGGTGTGGAAGTAAGCTTTGATCTTCCTGTAAGCTTAACTCTGAGGGACTTCTGATGCAAAAGTTACCTAATGATAAATTTCAGCTGGAGTGCTTAACATTTTGGCTAGGCTAAGGTATTCTGATAAAATGTGATTTTAAAAAAGTGGTAGAATTGTAGATCTTGAGTTGAAGTGGTGGCATTTAGAATAGAACAAATTAGTTCTACTTCTATTCCTTTCTTTAGTTTGCAATGTGCATGATATGAATGTTTGAGTTGCAGAATCTTGCACATTGTTCCCATTAGAGGTATTTAACTTCAGTCTGTAGATGGACATTTGAAATGTGAAATGCAAAAATTAAAGTTTGTGGGTGAAATTTGTATAGGTTTAAATTTTACTTTTGAAATCAATGAGCATGGAGAAACCATTGAAAATTGCATGATTTAGTTAAAGACCGCTCTCTGAGCTGATGACATCTTGCATCTAGTAGTGTCTCAGTATTTCTAAATGTTCATGGAATAAGTATTAAATATCAGGAATTTTTTGATACCAGGAGTGCAGAATGGGACAAGGATTCTGAAGCATGACACACCTTTAATTAAAATTGGCATCCTAGTTTTGAAATCCTTTCATGAGACCTATCTGCAATTTAATCACTGTGCTGTTGGTGACAAACAGCTTTCAGAGTCCTGAAATTCCCTCCCTAAATCTCAGAGCAATAACTGTATTCATGTAGAGCCTTTTAATGTAATTGACCAGGTCAAGGTGCTACATTTGGATATTAGAGGTCAGGTACTTGTATGGATAGTACATAGGGTGACTGGTGGAAGTCAGTGAGAGGGGTCCTTTTCAGGATGGCTGCCGGTGACCAGTGGGATTTTGCAGGGGTCAGTGTTGGAACTGCAGCTTTTCACTTTTTACATTAATGATGTGGATGAAGGAGGTAATGGCATTATGGCCAACTTTGCCGATGATGCACAATAGGTAGATAAACAAATAGTGTTACAGTCTGCAGATGGACTTGGACAGATGGGGATAGTGGGCAAGAAGTGCTGGATGGAATACAGTATAGTGAATTGTGGGGTTATGTACTAATAAATAGTGTGTAAAATATTTTTTAAGTGGGGAGAAAATTCAGGAATGATTTGCAAAGGGAATTAGGCGTCTTTGTTCAGAATTCCCTTATGATTATCTTGCAGATTGAGTTGGTAGTAGAGAAGCCAAATGTAATGGTAGCATTCATTTCAAGGGGGTGAGAGTATAAAAACAAGGATGTATTGCTGAGGCTTCATATGACACAGATCAGATTACAGTTAAATATTCTGAGCAATTTTGTGCCCCATATCTGAGGAAAATTGTGTTGGCCTTTGAGAGGGTCTAATGGACTGATCCCAGGAATGAAAGGCTTAGCATATGAGGAGAGTTCAATATCTTTATGCCTGTACTCAGTGAGTTTAGAAGGATTTTGGGGGAAGCTCATTGAAACCTATTGGGTACCAAAAGGCTTGGATAGAATGAACATGGTTGCTTCCATTAGTTGGAGTGTCTTGGAATCGGTGAGTCTCCATCTCAAGGATGTCCCTTATGAGTTGAGCAAAGGAATTTTTTCAGCAGAAGGTGGTGAATCTGTGGAATTAGTTGCCACACTTGACTGGGGAGGCCAAGTTATTGGATATATTTAAGGCAGTGACAGGTACTTGATTGGTAAAAGAGGTAAGGTTTACAAGGAGAAGGCAGGAGAATGTGATTGAGGAAAAAAATTAACCATAATTAAATAGTGGAGCAGACACAGTGGGCCAAATGGTTTAATCCTGTTCCTGTCTTATGGTTGTCAGATATATTTCTCAGTGAGTCATATGAAATTGAAGTGACTAAAAGCTTGGTCACGTAGAAAAGGTTTGTAGAGTATCCCAAAGGTGAGAGCTGAAGAGAAAGGAATTCATTTCTTTGACAAGATTTTCGCAGTCTGTCCCAATACCCCACACTGTTTGGATTTATTGCTATGAAATACCCGATTTATTCAAAGTTGTTGTGTACGTGAAAGCTGTTGCTGTCATTTTGAAACACGTTTATAATAAAAACACTGATTCATCATTGTCCCCTCTGGGGCCACTTGCACCGAATATAAAGATGTTTGCCCTTCTGGGCTGAGTCCCAGGGGTAAATGTGCATCTTACTCCGGGGAGAAAGTCTGGCAGTGTTTAAAGGAAAACAAGATGTGTGTAGTCTTTGCTTCCCCCTTCCCCACCCTCATGTCTCCCATATTGTAATTTGCTTTCTACTGAGTCCATAACTGTGTTCTTTAACCTGTATTCATGCAACTGCTTACATATCATTTCACATTTGATGTGACAATATGAATGAGGAGCAAAAGGAGGTTATTGAGACCCACTGCTGAATAAGGTTATAGTTGATTTAATCATTCTCATCTACCTTTCATCCCCATGCTCATTGTCATAATCTTGACCACTTTGAAACTATTGTCATGTATGCGACATGGAGGCTAATCTATTAAGTGGTCTTGTTTCAATACAGATGGTGTCCCTACTGCTGGAAATCAAAGGTTACAGAGAATGATGTATTCTTGTTACAGGGTTGATATCAAACCCATTGGTTTCATGGATGCAATTTCACAGAAAGACTGCTGTGGTTTGCGAATGTAGTTTATCACCACTAGGGTAATTAACAATGTGCAATAAATGGCAGACTTTGCAATGATCACGTCCCATGAATCAATTTCTTCTGCATTAAAATTTCTACTGTTTCTGATGTGAACTCTTTCATTCTGGTTGAAAATTCCTGACAATCTCCTTTTTTATTTCCTCATGTTAACAATGTAATGCATGAACAGTACCAGCATAGAGATGTGCAAGATTGATGTCAATATCTATCCCTTTGGACAACTGTCTTGTCATTGCCATTACGTTGGAAGCACAGCAGCCAGTTTGAGTAAAAAATGCAGTCATATAAATGTCAAACTTGTGACCCGTACCTTCCCAGTGATAGGTGTCCCTTCACTGGGAACATAGTTTCTTATTGAGTGACCTCCTCTTCATGAGCATGTGTCGTAGATGCAGGAATAGGCAGCCTTGCCCCTTCACATCTCTGCAAGTCAATAGGAGTGAAGCTGATTTTTTATCTCAGTGTTATATTCCTGCACTAACTAGAAGAGTCTGATTCTCTGAATATTCAAGAATGTTGAATCTCAGCTGTCCCAAATAGTTTGGTGCAGTCCTGAGCATCGCAGGGTCTTTCCTAGTCTAGGTTGTTGGCACTGCCAGTCAGTCAGTTTAAGCTGTTGACGCTCCATGATCTCATTGAATGGTCCTTTAGGTTGTGTATCCCTATAACTGTCAGTTGTAACATTATTCTCGTCTTACAGTGAGAAATTATTTTGATAAAAGTGTTTAAATTTTCAAATTCCTCATTTCTTCTGGAATTGGGAAAGGTAAAAAATAACAAGTCTTGTAATCTCCCTATTCCCTTCTCTTTTAGACTGTGGTACTTGAACCTTTCTTTCATCCTTCCTCCCTCCCTCTACCTATTAAAGTTGTTTGGAAAATGTTTTGACAGATGAATCTGATAAAAGACTTTACAGATGAGACTTCTGCATTAGTACTAATTCAAAGCTTGGATTAGAGCCAAGAGGAATAATAGTTTTGAGAGCTCTTTTATTGCAAAGTGCTTTTATTACACATTCTGAATTTAAGGGCCCTTTTGTGACCTTGGTAATTCTAAACAGCAGCTAAACCTTGTGAAAGAAATGAAGTTTTGGGTTACAGTTGGCTTGCTGGACAGGATTGATTGAAATAGTGCATTCAATGTCTGCTTTCAGCAAATTACAACTTTTGGAGTGTACCAGTATCAAGTGTTTTGGCAGTGTTGTGATTTGGTTCAGAGTGGGTATGAAAGGGTAGAACATAGCTGACCAGAGTTTGAAACTGGTATCAACATGTCCATTAAGGAGGCCCTGCGTTGCATATTTCCACTTGTGTAGAACCTGATGACTACAATTGAAATATATCAATGAACATATTATTGGGGTTAGGTAACTAGAACACAAGAAAATACTTGATAAAGGAGCCAGAGTAAGTTGTTTAGCATTGTATACAGGCAGTCCCCGGGTTTTGTGCGAGTTCCGTTCCTGAGTCAATCTTTAAGTCGGATTTGTACGTAAGTCGGAACAAGTACATCCGGTATTATTTAGTGTCAGTTAGTCAAATGTTTGTTTTAGTATATAGTATATATTTTACCTTTCTATGCATATAAATGTATTCCAATAATTAAATTGCTTAGTAATAATTGTAGTTTTCATTGGGGCAGGGCCTTTCACATGCTCCATTATTCTCACTTTATCTGTTATCCTTTAAAATTGTTCTGATCGTTGACTGACTGTAGCCTAACGCTAACAATGACTGATGGCGTTTCACTTCTTTCCAAACGCTTTATTATTTCCACTTTATTTTCAATCACGATCGCTTCCCGTCAATGGAACAGAAACACTGTGGGCGGCAGGTACTGAGCTGCGCTGGCTCCAGAGGTCCGCTAGGTCCTAAGGACCAGTGCACTGAATTCCCCAGGTCCTAAACTCCACCGCACTGAGACAGGTTAAATGGGACAAGTGGGGGCTGTGCTAGGTTTGGGTATTTGATCCTCCACAATATTCCGTGTGGGAATTTAAACTGGAGGTGGCAGTGTTTTTTTTTACGAGGTCGAGTTGTGAGCTTGACATCAACCCGGCACAGGAGTGGTCTGTCACTAAATCGAACTCGGGAACCTCCGTTCTCCAGCCAACTGGAATGGGACTAAGAAAAATTTAAGCCAAGGACAAAGTTAAGCGCTTAACATAGTGTCAACGGCAATGACTTAAAATGGCAGATGTCGCGATCTGACTTAAAATGGTGGAGGGTGTTCTCCTTCCTCGGTTCATAAGTATGAGTTGTCCGTATTCGGTCATTCATAACTCAGGGACTACCTGTATTGTTTCCTGAGACATGCTGTCTGAAAGGGTGAGATTAAGAAGTAATGGCTACTTGACCAGCATGTACTTGAGGCCAATGAGCATATGATGCATTATTCAAACAAATGGAGGGATTATGAAGGGTACTGCTGAAGGGTCTCAGCCAGAAACGCCAACACTACTCTTCCATAGATGCTGCCTGGCCTGCTGATTTCACTGCGCCACCAGCCGACTGGAATGGGGGGTGGGGGTGGGTGTCAGGGTGAATCTTACTAAGAAAAATTTAAGCCAAATACAAAGTTAAACGCTTAACACAGTGTCAACGGCACCGACTTAAAATGGCGGACGGCGTTCTCCTTCCTCGGTTCGTAAGTACGAGTTGTCCGTATTTGGATGTTCGTAACTCAGGGACTACCTGTATTGTTTTCTGAGACATGCTGTCTGAAAGGGTGAGATTAAAAAGTAGAAATAGAACTATGGAAATTCCTTAAATAGAACCAATGGAAATCACTACCTGGAGAGCTTTCTCAGTGTACCTGATGACTTCTGTTATGTTATTAGCTTGGTTGTTGACCTGTCCAGCTTTATGTTTGCATTGCTAGAGCACGAATGTCCTGAATGAAGTTGGAAGTAGAAGACTGTTCATTGAGAATTATCCCCATGTCATGGCTTCTGGACCAGCATGTACTTGAGGCCAATGAGCATATTATGCATTATTCAAACAAATGGAGGGACTATGAAGGGTACTGCTGAAGGGCTCAGCCAGAAACGCCAACACTACTCTTCCATAGATGCTGCCTGGCCTGCTGAGATCCTCCAGTATTTTGTGTCTGTTGGATTTCTAACCATATAACCATATAACAATCACAACACAGAAACAGGCCATCTCGGCCCTCCTAGTCCGTGCTGAACTCTTAATCTCACCTAGTCCCACCTACCCACACTCAGCCCATAACCTTCCACTCCTTTCCTGTCCATATACCTATCCAATTTTACCTTAAATGACACAACTGAACTGGCCTCTACTACTTCTACAGGAAGCTCATTCCACACAGCTATCACTCTCCGAGTAAAGAAATACCCCCTCATGTTTCCCTTAAGCTTTTGCCCCCTAACTCTCAAATTATGTCCTCTCGTTTGAATCTCCCCTACTCTCAACAGAAACAGCCTATTTACGTCAACGCTATCTATCCCTCTCAAAATTTTAAATACCTCGATCAAATCCCCCCTCAACCTTCTACGCTCCAATGAATAGAGACCTAACTTGTTCAACCTTTCTCTGTAACTTAAGTGCTGAAACCCAGGTAACATCCTAGTAAATCGTCTCTGCACTCTCTCTAATTTATTGATATCTTTCCTATAATTCGGTGACCAGAACTGTCCACAATATTCCAAATTTGGCCTTACCAATGCCTTGTACAATTTTAACATTACATCCCAACTTCTGTACTCAATGCTCAGATTTATAAAGGCCAGCGTTCCAAAAGCCTTCAACACCCTATCTACATGAGACTCCACCTTCAGGGAACTATGCACTATTCCTAGATCTCTTTGTTCCACTGCATTCCTCAATGCCCTACCATTTACCCTGTATGTTCTATTTGGATTATTCCTACCAAAATGTAGAACCTCACACTTCTCAGCATTAAACTCCATCTGCCAAAGTTCAGCCCATTCTTCTAACCGGCATAAATCTTCCTGCAAGCTTTGAAAACCCACCTCATTAAACACAACACCTCCTACCTTAGTATCATCGGCATACTTACTAATCCAATTTACCACCCCATCATCCAGATTATTTATGTATATTACAAACAACATTGGGCCCAAAACAGATCCCTGAGGCACCCCGCTAGTCACCGGCCTCCATCCTGATAAACAATTCTCCACCACTACTCTCTGGCATCTCCCATCTAGCCACTGTTGAATCCATTTTATTACTCCAGCATTAATACCTAACGACTGAACCTTCTTAACTAACCTTCCATGTGGAACTTTGTCAAAGGCCTTGCTGAAGTCCATATAGACTACATCCACTGCCCTACCCTCGTCAATATTCCTCGTAACTTCTTCAAAAAATTCAATAAGGTTTGTCAAACATGACCTTCCACGCACAAATCTATGCTGGCTACTCCTAATCAGATCATGTCTATCCAGATCATTATAAATACTATCTCTAAGAATACTTTCCATTAATTTACCCACCACTGATGTCAAACTGACAGGTCTATAATTGCTAGGCTTACTTCTAGAACCCTTTTAAAACAATGGAACCACATGAGCAATATGCCAATCCTCCGGCACAATCCCCGTTTCTAATGACATCTGAAAGATCTCCGTCAGAGCTCCTGCTATCTCTACACAAACTTCCCTCAAGGTCCTGGGGAACATCCTGTCAGTACCTGGAGATTTATCCACTTTTAAATTTCTTAAAAGCACCAGTACTTCCACCTCTTTAATTGTCATAGGTTCCATAACTTCCTTACTTGTTTCCCACACCTTACACAAATCTACATCTGTAGATTCTCTCTTGTTTGTAGAGGGATTATATACTGGACCTGGTATTGGGAAATGAACCTGGCCAGATGACTGACCTTCCAGTGGGAGAATATTTAGGATACAGTGATTATAGCTCCTTAAACTTTAAGATGGCTATGAATAAGAAGTATGAATCTGGGACTGCATTGGTAGAGGGTAATCTAATGGTTTAAGTGCCTCTGACTAGGGATATTAAAAACAGTTTAAAATGGTTTTAAATGTTTTTAAAGTACTTAAAGCACATGTGATAATTTTTGAACCTTTTTAAAAAAAAATAAGCAGCACCAAGTGTTTCATTCCAGATCATTGACCCCGTTTAAGTGAATGGGACTTTGCTACCTGGCTTAAAGCTAAGGGGTGGGTCAGCAGATTGTCTGTTTCTGGATCCAGTACTGAGTCAGGTGCATCTGTCTCTGACCTCTCAAGTTGCAACGTGCAGATGTTTACAGTGGGAATGGGATGGCCCCTTGTTACTCTGGGGTACTGCCAGTCAGCTTGTCCAAGTTTTATCCAATCCATTGTTTCAATTCAGACATGTTCCAAAGTTTTGCAATTATGCATGAGATCTTGGTTTTATAAATCATTACTTAATTCAGCCATTATCTTCTGCTATTTTAATGTTTAAAAGAAAAATCACTTTTATAACTTCATATCTTGATGTTATTCCAATGTTTTGTGAGGAAAGTGCCTTCCTTCCTTCTATAAATTCCACTGATTGTTGTAACTTTCCAGTCCAGTACATTTTGCAGTAGCTCATGTACTGCTTGAGCTCAAATGGCATTACAGCAAGCCTTCCATTTTGTACACTAGAGATCACTGAATGAAATTGTCCATTTTGTACTAATAATGTTTTAGCTATTTATGCTATTGGTAAAGGCTTCACTGGGAGCTGTGACAGCCCAATTTAAACATGTTGCCTTAGGCTAAAATAAGGATGGGCTTGAGGTGCAGTGAAAGACTTGAACACCATTCATACAGAACAATTTATTACAACAGTGCATTGAAGTTATACAAAGTTTAAAAAAACAATGCAGAATAAAGTGCTACAATTACAGAGATAGTGCACTGCATGTAGACAATAAGATGCAAAGTCAGAACAAGGTGGATTGAGGTCAAGAATCCAATTTATCATACTAGAGGACCATTCAATAGTCTTTTAACTATTAAAGTTGTTTTCAGACTTTGTCTTCTGCCCAGTGGGAGGAGGAAGAAGAGAGAATGTCCAGGGTGGGTGGAGTCTTTGATTATGCTGGTTGTTTTTCTAAGTCTAGGCAAAATGTTGAGAGGGGAGGCTTGTTTCTGTGGTGTGCTAAGCTGTGACCACAGCTCTTTGCAGTTTCTTGTCACAGGCAGAACAGTTGCCATAGCAAGCCATGATACATCCAGATAGAATGGCGTATCGATCAAAATTGGTGAGTCAGAGGTATTACATTTCTCTAGCTTGATGAGTAACTTTGCTTGAGGATGGCATATGGTCCATTTTGGTGAATTAAGAAACCCTTGGGTTGTATGGTACAGTTAGCTGAAACAGGTATAACTTTTCGGACAGCCACGGCCATAGCATTCCTCAGTTCTCTTTGGTAGATCAGTCTTGCTCTTAATTCATCAGCTTCATTCTCAATGGTTGGATGTTAGGTAATGTTCTGGGGAAGGGGGACTTGAACCCACACCATTTCAGCTTCACTTGCAGTCCATGCTTCTGAGTTAATTGATTTGTCCTGAGAGTTATGGACTGGAACCACCTGAATAGGGAGGTAAATGTCTGCTTAAGGACAGATCTGGACGGCCTGCAATAGATTCATCTGACCTGGAAGATTCATGATTTTTCTCCCAACCAGATCTGGAAGACATGGAATAGATTCAGCTGGTCTGCAAGTTAAGTTGTACCCATATCAGTCTGAAATTCCTGAAGAGGAGTGGACTGTTCTAGCAGGTAAATGGATGTATCTAGGGTAGCCTTGGCATTGGGTCTCAACCCTATGTGCTCTGTAGAATTGGACTTCTAATCCAAAGGGGCTTTAGCGTTGGGCATTCAGTCAGTTTGAGCCTTCAGACTTGGCCACTGCTGCCTCTGTGGGTCGTGAGGTCACTCTTGTTAGAAATAAGAGGGAAATCTTTCGTCCATCTGTCTGGGCTGAGTTGGTAAAACAAACATTGGAAGCTTTGCAAAATACTCCATGTGAGGGGGGTTTCTTATCCTCATGATGGAGAATCTAAATGAATCTCTGTTAGAGAGCAATTGCTTTTCTTTTCTTTCAGTTAGTCCTGATGAAGGGTCTTGGCGCAAAACGTCGACAGTGCTTCTTCCTATAGATGCTGCCTGGCCTGCTGCGTTCCACCAGCATTTTGTGTGAATTGCTTTTCCTGTTGTGTTTGAATTGTTGTTACTACCTGATTTGGGATGGCTAGTTGCATTTGAGAAATAGCACCCGAGTTCACTTAGTCATTTTGTCTTCCTTGTACTTAATAAAAATCACCCTGGTTTCTATGAATTTGAGGACAAATGTTTATGCCCATTGCCTTTGTATTAAGGTATGAACTGTGAGTGAGCTTTAATGGTAAGAATTGGATTATATTGGAAAACAGTTTGTTTTAGTGATCTGTATTGCTTATTTCAACACTCAAGCAGTCAAATTGAAAATATTTTCTTTACAATTCCTTTAAGAATATGGCCTTTGTCCAATATTTTTCAGGAAGATAAATGCTTTGCTTTTGTAAGGGGGTGGTATTAAATTTCTGTCATTCAACATATACAGTACGCCATTCACTAGGGAAGCTGTTCCTCAAACCCATATAAAACCAGCAAATACTGTTTATAACTGATTTCCAAATTGCTCAAAGGAAAAATGAACAGCCATTCACCTCTCAATGCCTGATCCAAAAGTTATATCATGGTTGATCTGTCCTTCAGTCTTCACAATTTTGCTTCTTCTAGAGAAAAAATGTTGACAGTTACCTCTAAAGACACTATGGCAGTTGACTAAATGGTTCCAGGTGCTTTTTGTATATTAAAAAAAATCCGGAAACATCAACAGAATTCCTTGCTGCATTTTGGTACCAATGAAACCAAATTCAATTTAGGTGGTGTTTTCTGGCTCTCAATAGCTTTTGCTAATAACTATTTACCTTCACTTTGTACTCAAGTTCCACACTGGTATGATGGTGTGTTCTTAACAATGAATACTTAGCTTGCTTTGTGATTGGTAGCTGATTATATCTGAGTTGCTTATTTCAGCACTTTTAGTGGAGTACAATTGCTCTAGTTCAAATAATCAATGCTGATACAGTTGATGAAATTCTGGCCCAATAGTGGTGCAGCAGTTAGTGCTGCTGCGATATCTCCAGTAGCCTGGGTTCAGTTCTGACTTCCACTGCTATTTGTATGGAGTTCTTCCTGTGACTTGTGGTTTGGTGACGTTTTCTCTCCACTTGACATTGATGTACAGGCTCCCCCCCCGCTATTCGAAGGTGGAGCGTACCTATGAAATGGTTTGTAAGCCAGAATGTCATAAAGTGAAGAAGCAATTACCATTTATTTATATGGGAAAAATTTGTGAGCGTTTGCAGACCCAAAAAATAACCTACCAAATCATGTCAAATAACACATAAAACCTAAAATAACAGTAACATATAGTAAAAGCAGGAATGATCTGATAAATACACAGCCTATATAATGTAGGAATAGTTTTCTGCAATTATTACAGCACTGTCCACCGCAGCGAAAATCTCACGCAAGCGCTCTCGGCAGCACTCGCGGCAAAAACACACGGCACAAGCGCTCCCGGCAGAAGCACTCTTTCCAGTAACCTTTAAACTATGAAGCTACCAAATAACACAAAAATACACAGCCTGTATAAAGTAGAAATAATATATGTACAGTGTAGTTTCACTTACCGGAATCGGGAAGACAGTGAGCACATTGATGATGGTGTGTTAGGCTGAGTCATCGGAGGTTGGGGTGGTGGGAGGTTGAGGAGACTGGCGTGTCAACTCATCGTTGTCTTTTTCCACCAGGGCGGGCAAGACACCTTTTTTTATGTCTGCCTGCCTCGATGTCGAAGGTCAAGTTTCGTTGTCTGCTGTGGCTGATGTGGAAGGCTTGAAAAACAATAGTATGCTTGACTGCTTAGCCTCGCACATTTTTCTGTCATACAGTTCTTTGTAAGCATTCAAGCTATTCTGCAAATATGCCCTAAACCTACATACCCTTTCAAAATTAAAGTCATACTTTTCTGCAATCATTGCAGCATTGTCAATCGCAGTGAAGTTTTCACGCAATTGCTTCATGTTCAGTTCCTGGACGACTTCACTCTTGGGCTGTTCGCTACTGCGTTCGGCTTCAATTGTTATCCTTTCCTCTTCATCAGCTCTTCATCTCTGAGTTCTTGGTCACGGGTTGCCAAAACCTCTTCAACATCATCTTCATCAACTTCCGCAAACCCTTAGCCAAACTCACTATGTCCTTACTTTGTTCACCATGATTGAAACACTTTATTATGTCTAGTTTCACGCTAAGTGTAACACCCTTACATGCTCTTTTAGTCTTTTCCGATACCTTAGAACTCATCTTGCTAACGGATGCACAAAATAAATCAACATAAAGCACAGATGCTCACAGGCATGTGTTTAAGCAATACCAGCTAGAATGCAATTCCGGGGGAGGAACTGGCTGCTCGGCACGCGCGCTGCCTTTTTTCATAACAATGAGAACACCTTCTGTTAGTGAAAACAGGTAACTAATGTAGGTCTTTTGTAACAGTGAGTTGTAAAGCGGACGTTCGAAAAGCTGGGGACACCTGTATAAAAACCCTCTTCTCATATATGGATTTTACTTGCTTTCCCCTCCATCCTGTCATGCTTTGCAGTACTCTAGTGCCCTGACATGAATTATAAATTGATATCAACCAAAAATTGCTGAATTTATATCATATTTTAAATCATAAACCTACCAGTTTCAATATTCTATGACTTCTTTTTTGCTTCATGATGTTGTTGCCTTTAATGAATTAATCTTTTACTAACTCAGTTTTTGAGGATATTTGTTTCCAATCAGTGATGGTGGTGATACGTGTCCCTGTATGGTCCTTGGTCAAACTTCCTTGACAACCATTGAATAGTCCCCTAGTACAATAAGGTGAACTCTTGAGCTTACAAAACTCATTATAACCTTAGACATTATTGTCTGCCTACACTGCACTTTCTCTGTAACTATGCTTCATTTTGCATAAACTATACTTTATCTCTTGTTCTCACTTGTGCTAACTTGTTGTATTGATGTGATGAAATTATCTTTATAGATGGCATGCAAAACAAATGCTTTCATTGTACCTAGATAATTGTGGCAATGTTAAACTAATTTTCAAAGATCAAGGTTCTAATGCTTCCCTACAAATGGTACTTAGACTTGCAGACATTTTTGTTACAACACATTCTGTAGGTTCATTTTGCTGTTGCAAAAACTTGGCAAATTGAAGTCCTTCCCTGCATTTCTTCCTTATATAAGAGGTGACCTTCTTCAGAAAAGTTTATGGCTGATATGAGACACACTTTGTTGATGTGGTTTAAGTTGTGGCCTGTATAATAATTCCAAACAGGCTGAAGTTGAAATGTTCGGTTAAAATCCAGTCTAAATCTTTCTTGATGTTAATTATTAGAATGGACAGATACTTATAGTTTACTGGTTAAATCACTGGAATAACATCCAGAAGCTTGGCTGGAAATACCAGTTTGGGAAATTTTACATTCAGGTACTTAAATCTATAATAAAAAGCCAATGGCTGTAGTGGTGATAATGAAAGCATTGATTGTTGAAACACCCATTTGATTCACTTCCATTTCAGTAAACTCAAGCTTATCCAAAACTTTGCCATCTGTGCCCTGACTCTTAACAACTCCTGTTCAATTGGTAATAATTGAGGCAAATGCAATGTTAAGAGTTCGTTTGAGAAGATAAGAATATAAAAACAAGGATGTATTGGAATCAGTGTTAATGTCACTGTTGTGAAATTTGATGTTATGCAGCAGTACATTGCAATACGTAAAAACTAAATTATAGTAAGAAGTATATAGATTTTAGAAAGTTAAAAAAGTAGTGAGGTCGTGTTCTTGGGTTCAATGTCCATTCACAAATCTGATGGCAGAGGGGAAGAAGCTATTTCTGAATTGTGTGTGTCTTCAGGCTTCTGTACCACCATCTTGGTGGTAGCAATGAGGAGAGGGCATGTTCTGGGTAGATGGGGATCCTTAATGATGGATCCTGCCTTATTGAGGCACAGTCCTTGAAGATGTCCTGGATACTGGGGAGGCTCGTGCCCATGATAGAAATGGCTGAGTTTACAACTTTCTGCAGCTTATTTCAATCCTGTGCAGTGCCTTTACCCCCCCAAACAACCCCCTTACCAGACTGTGGTACAGCCAGTTAGAATGCTCTCCACAGAATATCTGAAGAAATCTGTGAGTGTCTTTGATGACATACCAGTTCTCCTCAGACTCCAAATGAAATGTAGTCACTGTCATGCCTTCTTTGTAATTGCATTGATATGTTGGGCCCAGGAAATATCCTCAGATCTTGACACCCAGGAACTCTCACCCTTTCCATTTTTGATCCTTCAATAATGACTAGTGAAATCTTCTGTCTTACTGACATTGAGTGCAAGTTTATTGCTGTGACACCACTTAACCAGCTGATGTCTTGCTCCTGTATGCCTTCCCATTACCATCTGAAATCCTGTCAACAATAGTTGTGTCATCTGCAAATTTATCGATACATTTGAGCTGTGCCTAACCAACACAGTCATACTTGCAGAGAGAGTAGAGCATTGGGCTAAGCACACATCAATGAGGTGAGCCAGAGTTGATCATCATTGAGATGAAGATGTTATTTCCTATCTGCATCAAGAGAACGTCAAGGATCTAGTTACAGAAGTTCATGTTTTGGAGCTTTTTGATTAGAACTGTAGGAATGATTGTGTTAAATGCTGAGCTGTAGTCAATAAATGGAAGTATGGAAGTATTAGTATTGTGCAAGATATCCAAGGCCGCATGAAGAGCCAATGAGAACACATCCACTATAGACCTATTGCGGCGATAGGCAAATTGCACTGGGTCCAGGTCCTTGCTGATACAGGTGTTAATTCTAGCCATAACCTACCTCTCAAGGCACTTGGATGTGAGTGCTACTGGACGATAGTCATTAAGGCATCCATCGTGTTCTTGGGCACTGGTATGATAATGACCCCTTTGAAGCAGGTAGAAACTCTTGACTGTAGCAATGAGGGATGTAATGCATTTATAAAGCATTTGTCAGACCATATTTGGAGTATTGTGAGCAGTTTTGGGCCCCATATCTATGAAATGTGCTGGCATCAGAGAAGGTCCAAAGGAGGTTTATGAGAATGATGCCAGGAATGAAAGGGTTAATGTATGAAGAATGTTTGATAGTCTGGGCCAGTATTTGCTGGAGATTAGAAGAATGGAGGGGGGAGGAAGAAGGGAGAGAGATCTCATTGAAACCTACTGAATATTGAAAAGTATAGATAGTGAACATAGAGAGGATGTTTCCTATAGTGGACAGGTCTAGGACCAGAGGGCACAGCTTCCGAATAGAAGTACATGTCATTCAAACAGAGCTGAGGAATTTCTTTAGCCAGAGGGTGTTGTCTGTGGAATTCATTGCCATAGATAGCTATGGAGGCCAGTTACTGGGTACATTTAAACCAGTGGTTATTAGGTTCTTGATTAGTAAGAGTATTAAAGGTTACAAGAAGGTAGGAAAATGGGGTTGAAAGGGAAAATCAGCCATTGTTAAACAGTGAAGCAGACTTGATGGACTGAATGGGTTAATTCTACTCATGTCTTATGGTTCACCCATCAACTCTGCCCATTGACTTGCACTGCCACTCAGTATGCCAATGCTTCTTAAAAGTCTGATCTGAGTTTATACATCTTGAGTTCTTAGCCCTCCATTCCCCCTCCCTCCTATAATTCTCCCAAATCCTGCACAGGTCTTTTCTGACCACTTGAATGTTCCCGTTTTCCCATGCTCCACCTTTATTTTGCCTCCATTTGTTCAGATCTTAAGCTCTGGTTTTCTCTCCCTAAAGCTTCACCCCTTCTCTTCAAGCTGCTCTTTAAAACTTGGCTTAGAGATTGTGGTCATCTTTTCGAGCTGTGTAATTCGCTGAGGTGAATGTTTTTGATGTCTTCTATATAAAAGGAATAACTTAACCCAAGTCCCAATAGCACTGCTAACCCTTGGAGAGAATTCAGAAGTTCACTTAGATCCCTTTTCCAAGTGTTAAATCTCAAAGTGAAAATGAAAATCTAAGTGGCCATGTATTGTGTTAAGAATGTAGTAGCTGCTTCTGATATAAAAGTAGAAAACTGAGGGTTTATTGAACCCTTGAGAGCCTTGTGTCCAATTCAAGGACCCACAATTTAGGAATAATGTTGAAGCTTTGTTAGGGGCTTGAGTTAATTTCTTGGCATAGCTCCAGAGATTGGGAGAGATGAGTAAAATGGAGATTGTTCTCTTCAAAGAAGATTTAGAGGATGTGTACATCCCTTTTGCTGGATGTGTACATGTGTTTCTGCATATTACTATACCAGTGGTCACCATCCATCAATGTTGTTCAAATATGATCAATCTTCCCATCTTCGGTGGTGTGAATTTGTTAGAAATCTCCAACAGAAGTCTAAACTGTCACTGACATGGTGACCTTGGTTAGGTGGGAAAGTCTGAGATCAGTGATTCACCTTTGTTTTGAAATTGTACTTAATATGGAGAGTTGTGGAGTGCTAGTGATTTATCATGCAATTTTAAACTGGCCTTTAAACTGATCCTTTATTCCTGCTCAATATCCATCTCTCCTGTATGTGTGCTTTTTTGTCTGCAAGTGTCATTTTGCGTTTTGTATAGAGGACACACACACACACAGACACAGACACACACGCACACAGGAAATGTGCCAGAGAGCTGCTGTATGTATTGTTTTTTTTCCTCAGCAAACTACATTCAGTTCTGTAGCTTGCTACTCGGTAGAGGTTAGATTCCTACACTAATTTGCTTTCATTTGAGGAAGAGTTGCAAATGTTAAATGTCCAGGTTCACATTCTGGCAATGGTTCAGCATAATAATGTTTTTGTTTTTATATGTATTACGACCTTGTCATCCCTAGGCGGTAACCTCCAGCACCACAACCCAGGTAGGATCTGTGGCCTCTTCAGCTATCCAATTTTCATCACTTCCCTGGCTAGGTCAGTGCTTGTCTGTCCCCAAGCTTTGTAATTGCCTCCAACTATGTCCCCATGTCTTTGTGCTCATTACAAACTTCCAAAGTTCTTGCTACTTGTTATATATTCAGTGGCCAATTTTAATAGGTACAGGAGATGCCTAATAAAGTGGCCACAGAGTGTATTTCTACAGAAATTCAATGTGTTCTTCTGCTGCAGCCCATCTACTTCGTCTGAAGTGAGATGCATTAGAAATGCTCTTCTGTGCACCCCTGTTATAACACGTGGCCATTTGAGTTACTGTTGGCTTCCTGACAGCTTAGTGGCCACTGAGTGTATTCCCGTTTGGCCTGTATTTGTCCTTTCAGGTAAATGGATTGATCAGCCATATTTATGATCATGCTTCTGGGTTCCCACGGTGAACTTTCAGTCCAGCTTTTCTCTGTATGCATTTGCCCATCTGACCTTGCACGTTGGTAAAATGAAGTCTTGACTGTACTGATTTTTTTTTCACAGCCACGCTCATTTAAATAGAAATTGAATAATTGGTTGCTCTTCAATTGTCCTAATATTTGTGGGTGAATTAATGGGAGCTTAAATGTGTAAGTGCAGCATTTTAAAAAAAAAATGACATTCTGGGTTGGTTGCTGTTTCTTTTGAGCTGAGTGGCAGATGGTTATGGTGATTCACAATTCCCAAAGTGTGTCCCACTTTCCATGGTTTGCTGGTGTGATATTTTATTAATTATGGCAATCAGCATTGTGGCCTTCCCAAGTGGATTGGAAATAACATCTTCACCTCACTGAAATCAACCCTGGCATACCTTGGATGTCTGCTTAGCCCACTGCTCTAGTCTCTCTCTCTATATCCATGACTGTTTGGCAAGGCAGAGCTCAAATGCCATTTATGAATGTGCTGATGATACAACCATTGTTGGCAGAAACTCAGATGTTGACGAGACTGTGTACAGGAGTGAGATATACCAGCTAGTTGAGTGGTGTTGCAGCAACAACCTTGCATGCAGGTAAGACCCAAGAAATTATTGTGGACTTCAGAAAGGGTAAAGCAAGGTATGCATCAGTCCTCATAGAGGAATCAGAAGTGGAAGGAGTGAGCAATTTCAAGTTTCTGGGTGTCAAAATCCCTGAGGATCTAACCTGGTCCCAACATACTGATACAGCTATACTTCATTAGGAGTTTGAGGAGATCACCAAAAACACTTACAAATTTCTACAGATGTTCTGTGGCTGGATTCTAACTAGCTGCATTACCATCTGGTATAGGAGGGGGGAGAGCTACTGCACAAGATTGAAGTAAGCTTCAAGGAGTTGTAAAGTTAGCTCCATCATGGGCACTAGCCTCCATAATATGCAGGTCATCTTCAAGGAGCGGTGCCTCAGAAAGGCAACATCCATCATGAAGGTCCTCCACTACTTAGGACATGCTCTCTTCTCATTGCTACAATATAGAAGCCTGGAGGCGCACACTCAGCAATTCAGGAACAGCTTCTTCCCCTCTACCATTTGATTTTCTGAATGGACGTTGAACCCATGAACACTGCCTCACTAATTTATTATTTCCAATTTTTTTGCACTATATATTGTAGTTTTTTCTCTTTTATCATGTATTGCAATGTATTGCTGCTGCAAATTTAACAAATTTCAGGACATATGCCAGTGATATTAAATCTGATTCATTTACTTAGTCTGGCTGTATATTCTGGGCTATAAAGGGTAAGTTTACAATTTAGGCAGAGAGCCAGTTTGCAGTGACTGTAAGTTACTCAAACGCAGGCTGTGTAGAAGTCCATCTTTACAGTATTCATGAGGTTCTTTTTATTCCATCATACAGCATGGAAGCCAGCCCTTTGGTTCAACTCACTTGTGCTCAGTCAGTTCGTCATGTAGCCCTTGAAACCTCCTACCCACATGCTTATCTAGATGGCTTTTAAATGTTGATAATGTGCCCACTTCAACCACTTTTTTTAAGATGCTCATTCCAAATACACACCATCTTTTGCTTGATAACATTGCCACTGATTTCCCTTTTTAAATTTTCCTCTTCTGATCCTAGATCTATGCTTCCCTCACTGGGGGAAAAGACTGCTTTTTTTCAGTGATTCATTGTAAATAGTTATTTAAATTGCTGAAGATTTTGGCTTATCCAGTATATGGATTTAATTCTAGTTTTAGTTTGAAGAGTCCTGTGGTCCAGATGAACAGTTTTCAATAGTTGTGCACAAGACGACAATTTACTTTTCTCCAAAGCACCAAACATCCCTAACCAATTCACCACCTTTAGAGGAGAGGGGATTGTGGGGAGACTCAATGGATGTTCAGCCCAGTCATTTTCTCTTGTGCCCTGTTCCATTGGGCAGAAGTACCAATGCCCTGAAAGCACATACTACCAGGCTCAAGGACAGATTCTATCTTGCTGTTATAAGACAATAACACTCAGAATCAGAGAATAAGGAGGAACCTTGTAGCATGAAACCGGCCGGTGATGTTGTGGTATCTGCACTAGACTTCAAGGTGAGTGTTCCCAGGTTTGAATCTGGCCAGCTTCTTGAATGCTTTCCAACCATGCTGGGTTGAGTGAGCTAGCAACCTGGTTTTGTTTTTAAAGGAAAATAGAAAAATGCTAAAGAAATGGCAAGATTGCTGTCCAGTGTGACACAAGGTGCGGGAAGGAACAACAGCAATCTGAGCATGAAGGGTTAAGATTTACCTTATTCCACTGGAATTTTCTAAAGTAATGTAATTTGACAAGAACCTGTGGAGGAGATTGGAGTATAGTGCTAGACAGAATAGTGTGACTGTGAAATAAAGGTTTTTGAAATAGTATGGAGACAGAATTAAAATTTTAAGGGACAGGAGGAGGCCACTTAACTAATAGTGCTGCTGGCCTCTGAGGACAATTTAGTTTTTTACCAAGCACTTTTCTCCCCCTAATCTATACCCCTAATTTATCAGATTGCTCCAGAAGTTTTCGGTGGAATCTATTTTCTTTTACACATGTGGCAGTATGTTCCACCTTTTAACCTTTCATGAAAAGCGATTCCTCCTCCTCTATTGCCAACTGATTCTTTAGAAAACATTAAAACTTACAACTCTTTCATTTGCCAGATTTTCCATACTCCAGATGTCCACAGTGTTGTGATGACTTCCATTAGGTTTTCTTTATATCTCTGCTCCAGAGAAGTGGAAATAGCACAAGACATCTGGTGTGTCGGTCTCTTACATCCCACAAAGATTCCATTGCTTGGTATCAAATTCCCCTTTATCTCTGGTAGTTTCAGCTTTTAAATGAAGTTAGAGGATACATTGATGTTTGGCTGAATAGCCTGTTGCTGTGCTGTTAGTGCAGAATCAGGTAAGTCAGGAGAACTTTCAGCCCATCAACTTGTGCTGGCTCTTTGGAAGAACTTTGCTATTAATCTTAGCTCTTTCCTACAGCCTTTGTAGAATTTTATTTTAAGCATTTATCCAGTGTATTTTAAGGTTTGTATTAAGTCTGCTTGCGCTGCCCTTTTAGGCAGGAAGCTTTTGATCATGGCTTTCCTGATTTGATGAGCTCCATTAGGATGCACTGTCATTTTGCAAAATTCAAATATACAAATCTCAAAGCACTTTGTTTCAAATATTGCTTTGCATTGGCTTAGGAGTTTGCACATTGTATTTCACAAGTATATAACAGAGATCCAGTTTTAGTAATAATCTGCATTGGTAACTTTAATTGGCACTTATTCTCAACTGCGATGTTTGGAAGTGATTGCTGAAACTAATAATCATTAAACCATGTGTAAAGCTGTGGATAGGTCTGGAGGGCATGCAAACAATCTGGCCATAGTGTCAGCAGTCATGATCTGCCAGTGTGGAAGACATGTTTCAGATTATTTGGACTGAGTTTCTGAAAGCCAGTAAAAAAAATGCAAGTTTTGTTTTCATCAATGTTTCCTGACCTGATTTTAAAAATAAATGTTGTCATGGCATCATGGGGAAGTTGCTGAGGAACTGTTGGCACAAACCTGATTTGAACATGGTGCAGTGTGTTGAAGCCATGGAAGCATTTATTACTGATGCTCATTGGGAGTTATGTGCAGAAATTTGGGATTACTGTGTTTTGGGTTGGGTCATGTTGTTTCAGAAGATGGTGTATTAAACCTGTCAGTTTTTTTTAACTCTGTCTTGGGCATTCCTTGAAATGTTTTTCACATCATTAACAGTGATCTACATTGACCTGTGCTTTGGAACATGCCACAGTAGAAGCTCTTGGCAGAATAAAGGCCTGAGCTTTCCCCACAGTCCATCCCTACATATTACACTTATGCTCCCACCTTCCATCCTGGGTTGGCATCTAAATTTGGTTGCAATCTGGCAGTGCATTGATTGTTCACATTTTCATCATACTTTGAAAGAGCTTTATGGCTTTGTGTCTTCCTGCACCCCCCTCAGAATACAAGCTGGGAGTTTATGCAGAAAACTTGTACAATACTAGTTGTGTCATAAATTGAGAGCTAGTCGTGATTGCACAGGAGAGGATGCAGGGGAGATTTCAGGATGTTATTGACATTAGAAAACTAGCTGCCGGGGAGGTTCCAGTGACGTCATTGTCCAGAATGGCAGCTTAAGTCAATAGCTCCTCCGGAAAACCGTATATTTTGCCCCATTAATCCATCAAATATAAGATCTTTCGAAAATATCTGAATTGATAAGGGGGGCAAGAATGAGGAAAAAGAATGGAGATAAACAAAGCATCATTGTGGAGCCTGTGGGCGAGAGGGGTGCAGCAAGCGGCTGTCCTACCCGAACGCGTGGTAGCAAGGCTGATGATGGGCGAAGCGGCAAATACGATAAAAATTCTGGAAGAGATACGGGAGTTCCAAAAAGATATAAAACAGCAACTAAATGATATCAAGTCAGAGCTCGCCAACATCAATCAAAAAATAGGGGTGCCAGAGACACAAATTGAGAAGGTGGAAGATCACGTGCAAAACATGGAACAGATACTAAGTAAGACGATAAAAATATTAAATCAACAAGAAAGTAAACTGATTGACCTGGAGGGAAGATCACAACTGAAAAATATCAGGATATACAATGTTCCCGAAGGAGCAGAGGGTTTGTCTATGACGGAGTTTGTACAAAAGTTGCTGCGGGACACGCTAGAGATTCCTTCGACTATGGAGCTTGAAATTGAGAGGGTGCATCTGTGGCCTACCCGAGACAGAGAAGATAAGCCATGCTCAATAGTAATTAGATTCCTTCCATACAATACCAAGGCGAAGATTCTATGAAGGGCCTGGAGTAAGCAGAGGGTCTTTTTGGACGGGAAATTAATATATTTCAATCAAATTTACTCCCCGGCAGTCCTGCAGAAACTTAAAGAATACTCTGAATTAAAGCAAATATTAAGGCAAGGAATGATTAGATTTCAAACTCTGTACCCTGCTAAACTGCAAGTGTTTTATGATGATGGGATGCAACTGTATCAGACGGTGGAAGAGGCGACTACAGACATGAAGGCCAGAGGGTTGCCCATCAGCGTGATCAAACCGAGGGAAAGCCTGGCTGAGCATTTATCCCGCTCTGCTTGGGAAATAGTGAGAGAATCAAGAAAGCAGGGGACGGAAGGAGGGCGAGAGAAGTATATTAGAAAGAGACTGAGTTTTCCAAAGACAGCCCTCACCCCCTCCAGAAGAGCCATAATGTTTGACTAACTTTTTAGAAGTGTTGAGAAGCTAAACGTAAGCAAAGATAGATGGTGATATACCTATCTTGAGAAATATTATAATGTGGATTTTATATTACTCAATTATTCTTTTTTATTCATTCCTTCACTCCTTTTTCCCCACCTAAATGGGAATATGGGAGGAATACACAGGGAAATCTTTTCTGTGTAATTGATATAGATTTGTTTACTTTTATGGGTACTGCAATGGGGGCTCTCAACTCACAGCTAGACATTCCCTCTAGCTCAACCCAGGATCATCTACTAGAGACCTCAGTCTTGGAATCACACCTTTGTTGCTTTTTAAAAAAGATTATTCTCATTTCTTGGTTCTTGATTGTACAGGGAGTAGATTGATTAATCTTCATTCTGCTAATTTCAATGACATATTGACAGATAAATACACATGGCTAAGGACAAAGTAAAATTCATTTCTTTTAATGTCAATGGGCTTGATTAAATTGAATCAAACGTTGTAGAGTTCTATCCAAAATGAAAAAAGAACAAGCCCATGTAGTATATTTACAGGAAACTCACTTAAGTGATAATGAGCATGGAAAACTAAGGAGAATGGGTTTCACTAATTTGTTTTTCTCCTCATATAAATCAGGACATAGGAGGGGAGTTGCTATTCTTATCTCAAGCAAGCTAAATTTTGAATAAGTATTTGAAATGGGAGATGAGCAGGGCAGATGAATTCTGGTAAGGGAGAATATAGACAGAAATTCAGTTACTCTATGGAATATATACGCACCCCCAGAAAGTGATACTAGTTTCTTTCAAAATAATTACTAATATTATGGTAACAGAAACAGAAGGTCTCCTGAAATGTGGGGGGGACTAAAATTTACATTTACAGCCAAAGTTGGACTCTTCCAATAGAAAAACCTATGAAACAAAATCCTTACATAAGGAAGTTAATACACTTTTTGAGGGTGTTGGTCTAATTGATATATGGAGGGACCTTTTCCCCAACGGAAGGGATTACACTCATTATTCTGCCCCCCTATTCTGTATCTACAAAAATAGACTATTTCATAAAATTTGGACAAGACAAAAACAAAATAAACCCCTGTGGATTTGAGACAATAGATGTAAGTAACCATGCACCTATATATTTATCTATTGATTTTGACCTACAACCAAAGAATACTATTTGGAAATTAAATTCATGTCTACTTAGTGATCCCTACTTTAAGGAACAAATTAAAAAAGAAATTGGACTTAGAATTCAATGTTAATGGAGAGGTTTCACCTCCCATTCTATGGGATACTCTGAAGGCTGTTTTAAGTGGGAAAATTATAGCGATATCTTCATATAAGAAAAAAATAAGGAATAAAACATTAGAGGAATTACAAAATAGGCCAAATGAACTAGAAAAAACACAAATTGAATTTGGCACAGGATGCATTAGAGGAAATTTAAAAAATAGGAATGAAATTAATAGTTTGGCTACGCAAGAAATCAGGAAAAATTTAATGTTTCTGAAACAGAGACGTCATGAAAGTGGATCTAAGTTTATGAAAATACTGGCATGGAAACTGAAAAAATAAGATGGCAGAAAATACAATTCATAGAATTAAGACTCCAAGAACAAAAATAATAAAAAAAATAAGCTAAGTGAAATTCAAGAAGCTTTTGAAGTGTTTTACAAAATTCTATATTCCAAAGTTCCAAGGGGAAGCATAACCCAAATTGACATTTCCCTGAATTCTCTAGAGTTACCCACTTTAAGCGAAGAACAAAATAGAATGATGACTGCTGACATAACTGAAGTTGAACTAAAAGCTGCAATTAGTAGGTTTAAATTAAGCAGGTCACCAGGAACAGATGGGTATAGGGCAGAGCAGTACAAAGAATTTAAAAATGAGTTAATTCCTGTCTTACTCCCCACTCTGAACTGGGATCTAAAAAAAGGCAAATATGCCGCCCAGCTGGAAGGAAGCGACAATCTCAGCTATACCAAAAGAAGGCAAGGATAAAATGGAATGTGGGTCATTTAGACCAATATCCATTCTTAATGTAGATTATAGGTTATTTACCTCCATCATGGCCAAACGATTAGAAGAGTTTCTACCCATACTGATACATAACGATCAGACAGGTTTTGTACAACATCGCCAAACACAAGACAATATACGAAAGACACTTCACATTATGGATCATATACAAAAAATAAAATCAAAGCAATAGTGATGAGCGTTGACGCTGAAAAAGCATTTGATTCGGTTAATTGGAATTTTCTTTGCAGAGTTTTACATAGATTTAGTTTTCATGACCCAATTATTAAAACTATACAGGCACTATATGACAACCCTACTGCTAGGATTAAAATCAATGGATATTTATCAAATAGTCGTACCCTAGAAAGGGGCACGAGACAGGGTTGTACATGGTCACCGCTACTCTTCGCATTATATCTGGAACCATTAGTTCAATACATTAGACAAAATGAAGATATCAGGGGAATTACTATTAAAGGGACAGAGCATAAATTGGCTTGTTATGTGGATGACATTTTGATCTATCTAGGGCAACCAACATACTCTTTATCTAAATTGATGCAATCCTTGGAATAATATGACCAATTATCAGGATACAACATCACCATAGATAAAACCCAATTACTCTCATATAACTATAGCCCACCAAGAGAAATTGAAAGTAGATATCCTTGGGCATGGCAAACAGAGTCTTTCAAATATTTGGGCATCATTATGCCAAAAGATTTGGCAAAATTATCAGAGTGCAATTATCCACCTATATATATAAAAAAAAATCAAGGGAGAAAGAACAAGATGCAATCTAATTCCTTTTTTTAGTCTCAGTTCAAGGATTGAATCTATTAAAATGAATATACTGCCCAGACTATTATATCTCTTTCAGACCCTACCAATAGAGATTAACCAAAATCAATTCAATGAATGGAATAAAATGTTATCAAGATATATTTGGCAAGGTAAAAGGCTTAGAGTTTGTCTTAAAACTTTGCAATTAGCCAAGGAAAAGGGGAGATGGGGTCTCCCTTCTCTTAGAGATTATTATTTTGCAGCACAGCTGTGAGCTGTCATATGTTGGTGCAACCGATCTTATGACACTCAATGGAAAAACATTAAGGAGCAGGTACTTCCCATCCCCATACAGGTAATTTTGGCTGATAACAACCTGCAAAGGTACACAAATACTATTGATAACCCATGGGTGAAATGGACTCTTAAAATATGGAAAACTATTACAAAAGAATATAATCCAGAGGGAGATACTGCAATTCTTAAATGGTGTGTATATGACTCGGATTTTATGCCGAATAAACTGGATGCTAGATTTAAGGACTGGACAGCTAAAGGAATAACAGTTCGTTCTTTGCAATATAATGAAAGAAGGAACACTGTTCAGTTTTGAAGTGCTTAAAGAGAAACACTTACTAGAAAAACGAGACTTTTATTGGTATTTACAGATGCGACAATATGTTAATAGGACAGTTAAAAATGTAACCAAGGCAAGTACATGCTTGATAGAGCTATATAGAAAAGCATATAATTCAGATAATGGTAGTAGAATCATTTCAAGTGTCTATAAGAGTTTGTCAAATCTTAAAACACATTCGACTTCAAACATTAAAACAAAATTGGAAAAGGAAGGAGGGATAATTGTATCTGAAGAAGAATGGACAATAATATGGAGGTATCAATGAAGATGTACCAGTTCACAGAAATGGACGTAAAAATTTGATACGATATTTTATTACACCCTCTTGGAAATCCCATTATGATAGTAACCTCCCTGTTTGCTGGAGAAATTGTGGAAATCAAAATGCAAACCATTATATTTTCTGGGAATGCCCTGTTATCAAAGACTATTGGAGTGGGATACACAGTGCCCTACAAGACATCTTTAAATGTGAAATACCCTTAGAAAATAAGACCATATATTTTGGGTATATACCTCCAGAATGGTTGAAAAGAGATAAATATTTAATGAATATACTGTTGGTGGCTGGTTAAAAAGACTCTTACTAGGAAATGGTTATCACAGGAGAGCCCAACTTTGAATGCATGGATGGAAATTACAATGGACATTTACAAAATGGAGAAGATAACGGCATCTGTTAATCATAAGTTGGAACAATTTGATTCATACTGGGAAAAATGGCTTAACTATGTAACACCTCATAGGCCTGATTTTATCCTCACAAATTAATGAATATGTTGTAAAAAAAAATCACTCCCTTGTACATAGTTTTCTCTTTTTGCTTGGTCTTTCCTTCCTCTCTTTTCTTTAAGTGTATACCTCAGGTAAATATGCCACAAATCTTCATATATATGACTATATGATATATATGTACAATATCTGAAATACATCTTATGGAAATGTTTGTTTGATGATGAACTTCAATAAAAAATAAATTACAGGAAAAAAAAGAAGAAAACTAGCTGCCTACCTGGACTCTATTTTGTCACCCATAGTTCAGTCCCTCCCCACCTACATCCAGGATACATCCCATGCCCTCCACCTCTTCAACAACTTCCAGTTCCCTGGTCCCGACCGCTTCATTTTCACTATGGATGTCCAATCCTTATACACTTCCATTCCCCATCAAGAAGGCCTCAAAGCCCTCTGCTACTTTCTTGACAATAGACCTCACCAGTTCCCCACCACCACCACATTCCTCCGGTTGGGAGAATTGGTGCTCACACTTAATAACTTCTCTTCTGGCTCTTCCCACTTTCTTCAGACCAAGGGTGTAGCTCTGGGCACTCTCATGGGGCCCCAGCTGTGCCTGCCTCTTCGTTGGTTATGTGGAACAGTCTATGCTCCAAATCTATTCTGGTACTGCTCCCCAACTTTTCCTTTGCTACATTGACGGTTACATTGGTGCTGCTTCCTGCATCCAAGCTGAGCTGTCAATTTCATCAACTTTGCCTCTAACTTACACCCAGCCCTCAAATTCACTTGGTCCATCTCGGACGCGTCTCTTCCCTTTTTCGATCTCTTGGTCTCCATCTCTGGAGACGGGCAGTCCACTGACATAATCTATAAACCCACTGACTCTCATAACTACCTCGACTATACCTCTTCCCACCTTGCCAAATGCAAAAATGCTATTCCCTATTCCCAGTTCCTCTGTCTTTGCCGCATCTGCTCCCAGAATGAGCCTTTCCATTCCAGGACATCTCAAATGTCCTCTTTCTTTAAGGATTATGGTTTCCCTTCTGCCATCATCAATGATGCCCCCAGCCATCCTTCCAGGTGAGGCAACATTTCTCTTCTGCCGTCATCAGTGATGCCTTCACCCGCACCTCCTCCATTTCCCACACTTCGGCCCTCACCCCATCCTCCTGTCACCACAACAGGGACCGAGTTTCCCTTCTCCTCACCTACCACCCCACCAGCCTCTGGATCCAGCACATTATCCTCCGCAACTTCAGATACCTTCAACAGGACCCCGCCACTAAGCACATCTTTCCCTCTCTTCCCTTCTCCCTCTGCTTTCTGCAGGGATCGTTCCCTCCACTACTCCCTGGTCCACACGTCCCTCCCCAAAGATCTTCCACCTGGCTCTTATCCCTGCAAGTGTAAGTGCTACATCTGTCCCTACACCACCGCTCTTACCAGCATTCAGGGCCCCAAACAGTCTTTCCAGGTGAGGCAATACTTCACTTGTGAGTCTGTTGGTGTCATCTATTGCATCTGGTGCTCCTGGTGCGACCTCCTCTACATCAGTGAGACCCAACACAGATTGGGGGACCGCTTCGTCCGCCACAACAGACAGGATCTCCTGGTTGCAACCCATTTCAATTCTGCTTCACATTCCCATTCGGATATATCCATACATGGCCTCCTCTACTGCCATGATGAGGCCAGATTCAGGTTGGAGGAGCAACATCTCATATACTGTCTGGGTAGTCTCCTGTCCCTTGGGATGAACACTGAATTCTCCAACTTCTGGTAATTCCCTCCCCCTCCCTTCCCACATCCCAGTTTCACTCTGCCGCCTCCTCCAGCTGCCTATCATCTCTCTCTTGATTCCGCCTTCTTCTACTATCCATGGTGCTTTCCCCTTACTGGTTTTTCACCTGGCACGTACCAGCCTTTTCCTCCCCCCTCCTTTATAGGGCCTCTGCCCCCTCCCTCTTCAGCCTTGATGAAGGGTCTTGGCCTGAAACATTGACTGCTTGTTTCCTTGGATGCTGCCCGTCCTGCTGAGTTCCTCCAGCGTGTTGTGCATGTTGTTTTGATGTCAGCATCTGTTCTTTTCAGCAGTGTTTGATGGATGAGAATTGATGGTATAAAATTGAAGGGTCTGCATTGTTGCCATCTTTGACTGACCTTTTCTGGTTGACCATGGAATTTGTACCAGATCTAAGGTCTTGATTGTAAATCACTCTCTTCCTTAGCCAAAGGCTGTGCTAATATGCTGGATGCAGTTGTGAATTTCATTGCTTCACAGGGAGGTTGCTCCCTAGCATATGACAAATTGTCGACGCATACCAGTGTCTCAACGTGAACACATAATATTGGAGGATAGTGTGGGGATAAGGGTGTTCTGGTTTGGGGAGGTCTTTTTTTGTGCATGTTGAGTATGAGGACCGTTGTTGGATGAACCAGTGTTCAGCTGACTACTCTGAGGCTTTACTTTCCTCAGCGCTGAACTGACTCTGCAGCTGTGGCCCACGGTCGTTGAGGTCCTGGACCAGCTGCAATGCTGAACTGGCTTCGTGACTGTGGACTAACTTCTGACGACACTGCAGTTCACCTTTTGTGGATCATTTGTCTTTTTTATTTTTATTGTTTGCACAATTTGGTGTTTTCTTTTTCATCCATTACATGTTTGATTGTCTTGATTGTAGTGTGGGTTTTCTGTAAATGGTTTAGTGGCTGCCTGCAAGAAGATGAATCTCAAGGTTGTATGTGGTGACATACTTTAATAACAAATGTACTTTGATTATCTTGTCTGCTTTGAACAAGTTCATAACTTGGAGCTTGTCCTTTGAATATGTGTATAAGCAGGCATCATCAGTTTTACAGCTTGACTTCTGAGGTTTGAGTAACTTTGGTTCTGACTTGCAGATGAACATTTTCCTATTTAATCTATTGGTTGGTTAAACTGCAGCAGGAAGTTCATTGGAGATTAGGTGCAGCATTGTGGTGGGGAAATAATGAAGTGATTTAGCAAATGGGAAGGATCAGATGGCCAACAAATCAAGGGGCCCAAGTTTAAAATAATTGGAAAGCTCAGAAGGGAGATTAAAAACATTTTTTACCCAGAAGGTGTTTGGGGTCTGCCATTTGCTGCCTGTAGAGGTGATGGAGACAGAAAGCCACATCACATTTAGCATCACTTGAAGGTGTGCTGCATTAGCCATGCTGTGCAGGCTGTAGGCCTGAATGGGATTTGACTGGGTGGCTGTGTTTTAACCGGCATAAGCACACTGGGCTGCTTGACTCCATTCTGTGTGATTCTGGTATGTTGGGCTATGATGCCAATGGTTTAGTCCAGGCATGGGCAAACTACGGCCCGCGGGCCATATGTGGCCCGTTAAGCTTTTTAATCCAGCCCACAGAACTTGATGAAATTATATTAATAAACCTTGTTAACGTTTTTTCCCCGCAATTCTGGCGTCTTCCCAATAGATGACGCACTCTATATACATTGACCTTTGTTGAGGTGCAGCGTATTACTCCACATTTGCACTTTACTTTGTGATCTTGTGGCGACCCATTTCCTGGCACATCCGAACCGGCTCACAATTAGCCAGCGTTCCGGCTAAGGGAGATAGCCTGCGGGGATTTGCGAGCACAGAGCTCCGCATATTGGCGCGCTCTCACTGTTCTGTCATTGTGCGGGTTGTTGTTGAGTTTTGGCACAGGGGACAATTGAATAAGAAGGAGCAGGACAAGTAGACCTGCATCTCCTACCGTTTTTGAAATAAAGACAGTCAGGAGGAGAGTGATGATGATAATATCTTGAAGGATAACAGAATTTTCAGTGCTTTAAAATAATAACTGTTACTATTAAAAAAAGCTGTATTTTATTCATTTAATTTTCAGTGTTTTAAAAGTCATTTCAATAAATAGCTAAATACCATGGGACTTCAGAGACAGATATTTTGTTGTAATGCATTTGTTCATTTTCAATTGAAATTAAAGCACATGTTTTCTACATATCCCATGATATTTTATTTTCTCTTATGAGGTGTATTACCAAAACACTCCGTCCATCTGCTCCTGGTCCGGCCCCCCTGTCAAAATTTAGAACCCTTTGTGGCCCTCAAGTCAAAAAGTTTGCCCACCCCTGGTTTAGTCCAATCATTCCCACTACAAGTTCTTCTCAAATCTTTGCTCTTTAACAGAACTTGGAGTTGATAAAACTTTGAAAATGTTTTTAATCTCCAGTGATTTGATCCCACTGTTCTCATTGTATATACTGGGACACTTTGGATTAGTCCTCTTAGTTACTCAGTCACATCATCTGTTACTGATTGTGGGAGATTCCTCTTTGGCTGACACACATTGTGTCTGTACTTCAAGAACAAAGTGGTTTTGGCCCTTAGATTGCAAAAGGTGTAGAATACAATCAAGTCTCTGGCTCTCAATCACTGGTCTCCTTAGCAGTCGGTATGAGGCTCACCAGGCTAGCAGTCAGAGCTTTGAGCTATTTGTCTGCACACACATTGTAATCACAAAAAGGCAGCTGGAAAAATGGGTTTCAAATAATTAAGTAAATCTAGTCTTTGTAGTGCTGACCATGAAACTGCTGATTTTTATTAAAACCCTTCAGGTTCACTCGCACCATCGGGAAACAATCTGTAGTCCTTAATTGGTCTGACTTTTGAGTGGCTGCAGATCTACCCTTCTCACTTCAGCAACAGTTAATATGCACATTTGGTACAGACAATACAATTGCTTGAGGTGTGACAGTTTAAAGATTCAAGTTGGGGGAGAGTTAAATCATTTGGTAGCTATGATTTAATAACACCAACCAGAAATATTGAGTTATAGCTGTTAGTTACTTGAAGGTAATACTAAATAATGTATGTACATAGTTGGACAGAGCAGCAAGACTGGTTTTATTCTGTAAATTGTCTGTGCATCAGGAGCTATCTGCATAACTATCTGTCAGTTGTGTCTAGAAATGCTCATTCACTTAGTATTCTCAATACTTCAAAGCATTTTGACATTTGTGATTAGATATTGTTTTCTGTACAGTGGATTGCTGATAAATTCTAATACCACAAGGATATTTGAAGGTAAATTGATCACTGATGCTGTTGCTCAGGAAACCTTGCACAGCATTAATAGAGCACACTTGTCCAGCAATATGGAGCAAAATCTGGCACTGTCTACCAACATTGTAATGAAAGTGCCAGACTCATTAAGCATACTTCTTAAAATCAATCCAGTTATTTAAAGAGAGGCAGGAGCTTTAATAGAGAAGTGTCAAAATTGGATGCTTCATTATCATCACATATCTGTCCCTGGTAGAACAGAGTTGGAGGAGCATGGGGTTCTCAAAGTTGCAAGACTGCAAAAGGTTAGACATTGGCAGGTCTGACAACATGGATGCTAAGAATCAAGTCATTTGTTGCTGTCCTGAGATGGTAGATGATGGGAATATTGAAGGTTAAAATGTGGCAACAACAGATTGAATAATGGTCTGTAATTGCAGTTTATTTACAAAAATTACAGAGCAAATGGTTATGAAAGATTAAAAGATGAGAGTGGTCTTCAATAAATCATAGAAGTCATGTTGCAAAGAATTTTCAAAGAAATGTTCCTTGAGAATATGCAATTTGTGTGTACAAACTTAACCTGTTTTTCAAAATTCAAAGTAAATATATTATCAAAATACATATGTGAACAAATGCAACCCTGAGATGCATTTTCTTGTGGGCATACTGAATAGATGAAATGAAAGAGAAGATTGGTAGCTCAGGTGGGCTGCTTGGTTGTTCGTCAAGTCTGGAGGTTAGGTTGCAAATGTTTCGTCACTAGTCGAGGTGACATAATCAGCGCTTAACTGAGTTTTTCAGCTGAGTGCTCACACTTGTTTGGTCTAACTTGTTGTTCTGATTGGTTAGCTTTCACGGTGGCTGCTAGTCTCCACTAGGTCCTGGCCAATTGGATAGCTGAATGGTCTTTGGCCTGTGTCCCTAGTTATTTATTGTTATGAATGTTGGTTCCTTGGGGGTCCACAACTCGCCCCTTGGCCCTGATCCTGCAGAGGCATAGGATGTAAATTGCATCCAGTTCAATATGTTTGTTGATAGTCTTCCATTGAGAACCAAGCTTTTAAGAATTGTCTGGATTTCTTGTTTTGTGCTTCTGCCAGTAGCTCGGTAGTTTCAAGGCGAACTTGTGTCTTTGGTCTTCATGTACCAAAGTGACAGAGCATCATGTCGTCTAACACCTTCCTGATGTTCATGTAGTCTTGTGGATCGTTTTTTCCCCCCTGTCTTTTCTATATAATGTTTAGGGCAGTTTCCACATTGAATTTGGTATATAACCACATTGATTTGGTGACTTCATCTCAATACATGAAGTAACTGTTCTTGAACCTGGTAGCGTGAGTCCTGAGGCTCCTGTACCACCTTCCAGATGGCAGCATCAAGAAGAGAGCATTTCCTGGGTGGTGGGGGTCCCAGATGATGGATGCTGCTTTCTTGTGACAGTGTTTCATGTCGGTGGGCTCAATAGAGATCCCTTTACCTGTGATGGACTGGGCTCTTTTCACTACTTTTTGTAGGATTTTCCATTCAAGAGCATTGATGTTTCCATAGTAGCTTGACAGCAGCAGGAAGTATCTCAGCTGGTGAAACAGCAGTGAGTGTAAAGTAGAATTTCTCGCCAGGCACCTTTATTTTCATTGATATTGGGGTTTCTGGAGATTCCGATGTTGTAATATGTGGCCCATCATCGTTTGTGTGTGTCTTTTGTTTGCGGCAAGTGCAGTCTGATGTATGTGGTTTGCACTTTTAGACAGAAAACAATTACCAGTTCTTACACTTCTGGTAACTGTTTTCCTTCTGTCCTTTTTTTTTAATCTGTTCGTTCTTTTTCTCCCTGCTTATAATCTAACTGGCCCTTATTAGCCTATCTCTTTCTACCCCTTCCCATAATCTTTGTCTACAGTGGATTCTCCCACTGGATCCCTTCCCAATTCCCTCCCTCTGTTCCATTGTCCACCTTCTTGTCCTGTCAGATTCCATCATCTTCAGTCCTTTGTTCCTTCCTGCATTATCTCACAGCTTCTCCCACCATTTGCACTTTTTTCCCCCCTCCTCAACAGTGTATCACCCCCGGCACACCTGAATCCCAACTGTCACCTGTCAGTATTTGCTCCACACTTTTTTTTATACTGTATTTTTTTAATATACTTGTCCAGATAAAGGGTCTTGATCCCAAGCATCAAATATCCATTTCCCTTCATAAATGTTGCAGGGCCTACTGAGCTCCTCCAGTGTTTTGTGTGTTGCTCCATGTACCAGCATCTGCAGTCTCTCATGTTTCAATTACCAGTTCATCAGTATGTGGTTAAGGCCCTCCTTCAATAATGCGAACTTGGTGCTTTTCTGTGGGAATGCTTCAGTACTTTGGGGGTCACTACTGTAGTTGAGGGATGGTGGAGTGCTGTGAGAGGTCTCTGCTGAGCTGCTATGCTGTGGGAGGAGTGATGCAGGGTGATGTCTTTGGACTGAGGAACCATGTGGAGATGGAACATGAAAATTCTACCCATCCTATCAGAAGCATAACAATAGATTATCTTGTCATTTATTATGTTGTTTATAGTGGCTTGCCCTTTATAAACTGGCTAAAAGTTTTCCAACTAACAGCAGTGCTTTAAGTTTGAAAGTTCTGTAGTGACGGTCAGAATCAGGTTTATTATCACCGGCATGTGATGTGAAATTTGTTAACTTAGCAGCGGCAGTTCAATACGATACTTCATCTAACAGAGAGAGAAAAAAAGATAATAAATAAAATAAAACATAACAAATAAACAAGTAAATCAATTACATATATTGAATAGATTATTAAAATGTGCAAAAACAGAAATACTGTATGTAAAGGGGGTTTCTTCTTTTTTCTTCGTTACTGTTGGGAAAGGGTTTCTTTTTGTTAACTAGCAGGAATGCTAATTTACTGATAACGAGAATGGTATTCCTTTGTAAACCAAATGGGGATTAATGTTCTTTCTTCTGAGTCTGTAAGCTTTTGTTGACGGGCTTTTGGGCAGATCGGCGCGAGGGGGTCGAGAGAGAGGATGCAATGCTCTAAGCTGGGCGAGGATCGGACCCCAAAGGGGGGTCCGAGGCCGGGAGATTCTCCGAGGAGTGGGGGGGGGGGGGATGAAGCTAGATGTGCTTGGTTGACCACTCGGAGGGTCCTGAGCTGTTTGGAGAGTCGAGGAGTTCGGAGGGGGTCGAATGGTGGCCAGAAGACTTCAGAAATTGAGCTCCAACGGTTGTGCACGAAGTGGTTTGGACTTTGATAAGTTTGGCACCTTTTCTTTAATTTTCTCTTCATATATACTGTATCGTTATTAATCAGTTATAGTAACCTTTATAAATTGTACTCATTTAATCGCATATGGTGTACTGTCTGTTTGTGGGCGAGGCGGGGACATCACACAGCATCCACACCAGCTGATTACCCAGTTTGGCGGGGCCGAAGGCTGCTCCCCCTAGACAAGAACGAGCTGAGCGAGCCTGAGGCGACCCAGGGGGTTACATGTATATTTAAAAAAAAGTTTCAAAGTCCATTTAGGAATCGGATGGCAGAGGGGAAGAAGCTGTTCCTGAATTGCTGAGTGTGCACCTTCAGTGTTCTGTATCTCCTACCTGATGGTAACAGTAAGAAAAGTCATGTGCTTTTTTGGGACATTGAGATTTTGAAAAATATTGTACAGGAAAGTAGTCTGTTCTTCTGTCTTTCCCTGTTCATCCCTCTCCATGTGCCCCATATCTTCCCCAGCTCCACTTTTCTCTATATGGTAATGGTAGCTTTAGTAACCAAATATCTTCCTTGTAAATGCAAGGATTTGAAAATTAGCCAGTGCTGAATTTACTCAGTGTGCTAATGTTCTGGGGTGATTGCCAGGATAGACATCTAGAGTTTGGTCATGTGCCAGTTCTCACTCATCATAATAAGAGCACGTTGCTAATGGATCTGCTGCATCCATATCCCAGAGATTCACTGCTGGTGTGACAAAACTTCCCAGCATTTATTTGCTACAATCTCTTAATCCATTATATTCTTACTTTGCAAACTCTTGATCAAATATTGAACCTTTTAAATAATTACAATAATTACACAGGATTCCCATTCTAATAATCCTTTGTTGCTTCAATAACTAATTCACCATTGGTTCAAGCAGCTCTTCATCCTTGATTCATCATTTGCAAAAAGAGGTTTACTTCCTAGCTCTTAGTCTTGGTGACTTCCATTGAATCTGCTGTTGGTGTAATATCTTTGCTATCATGAAGTTAGATTTAAGATAAAGTGTTGAACCAGAGGAAATGTGCATATCTAACTGATTGGATTGAGTTATTCCAATAATACCTGATAAGGTTTGTTGACTAAATTAGGATTATTGAAAGTTGCTGACAGTGAGCAATAGTTTAAGATTTAATTTCTGGATTTCTCAAGCTTGTTTGAGTCCCTCCATGGCCTCATCATATTTATAATCTCATCTGGCTTAATAAACCTTGTATTTCAGTAGCCTCTCATAGTTCAATGCTCAAAGATTTGTGTTCCAATTCAGATCACTTATCCATCCATGATCTCTCTCTATTTAATATTGTGCCCCATCTTTTGGGAAGTTTACTCTGGGATTCCCATCCTTGAATTCTTGGTCACCTCATCTTTGAGATACTCAATAAAACTGACGATTTTGACCAAGCCTTTGATCATCTACCCTGATATCTGTGTCTTGTCACTGCATTTTGTCTAATGATTCTCTTGAGTTGTTTCTGGTGGCAGGAAAATCACTAACCAGAGGAGGTAAATTGAAGGTAGTTGGGCAAACTTAATTTCTTTTGCACAAATTTGTTATGATCTAACTGTACTAAAATTGTGGTAAAAGTAGATTCAATAAAGACTTTCAAAAGGGAATCATTTTCAGAGTTGTACTGTCAATTATTTCAGTTCTTCAAAGAACTGATGCAGGTATGAAGGGCTGAATGATAAGATCTCCTCTGATTTTGGGATTCCTTGTGATTTATCTGTTCACCAATCTGCCGATACATGGTCTCTGCTTAAGCAAAGCAAAAATGTGGGTCAAGTGACGTCAGTGGAGGTAAACACTTGCTCATTTTTATGTTGGTATGTAAGCTAGCAGGCAAAGCTATTGCTCCATTTCCCCCTCAGAAGACTGTTTCCAAGCAAAGTCTGATATTTTCAATTCCTTTCATAAACATACAGGATGCGGATACTATAGAGAGACTGAGAGGAGGTTTACAAGGATGTTGTCTGGATTGGAGAGCATGCCTTATGAGAATAGGTTGAGTGAACCTGGCCTTTTCTCCTTGGAGCGACAGAGGTTGAGAGGTGACCTGATAGAGTTGTACAAGATGATGAGAGGCATTGATCATGTGGATAGTCAGAGGCTTTTTCCCAGGGCTGAAATGGCTAGCATGAGAGGGAACAGTTTTAAGGTGCTTGGAAGTAGGTGCAAGGGGTATGTCGGAGGTAAGTTTATCACACAGAGTGGTGGGTGCATGGAATGCACTACTAGCAACAGTGGTAGAGGCGGATACAATAGGGTATTTTAAGAGACCCTTAGATAGGTACATGGAGCTTAGAATAATAGAGGGCTATGTGGTAGGGGAATTCTAGGCAGCTTCTAGAGTTGGTTACATGGTCAGCACAACATTGTGGGCCAAAGGGCCTGTAATGTGCTGTAGATTTCTACATTTCTGTGTAAAGGGGTAGTTGATGATTCAGATGAGACCCTGCATTAGGATATATAACGTAAAGGTGTGAGGGAATTGGAATGAGGCTCATTGAGAGCCCTCGTTTACCTTTTGTAGCCTGAGGCTTGTAAACTGGTTAAACCCATCACTGCTGATTGCATAGAGCAATCCCAGTCATACAACCAGTTTATATCTTGCTACACCTCACTAATGAATGACCTATGCAAAGCCACTTTGTCCATTTATTAATTAAATCCTCTTCTCAAATCTAATTCCTTTGTCAGAGCTGCAGGATTAGTTATTTCTGTGCTCCTCCCTCCAATGCATTAGTGTACATTTGATGCTGACAATTAATGAGTTGCAGCATTAGTGGGATGAGCAAGACAAAATAACACAGGTTCAGGTTGTAGGGAAGCTTCCCTAGGAACCATGTAAAGAGTTTATTAATGCTGTGTTTCAGTAAGTGATCTGGAAGTCAAGTAATTCAACAATTGGGAGAACAGGTATTGCTTTCACAATGCTGAAGGACATTTTCAGAAGAGAACCAATGGAACAGTCAATGAGGTTGGAGACACTCCTGTATCATGGGAGGGATTTCCTCTGGGTGCTCCAGTTTCCTCCTACTGGTTGGTAGGTTAATTGGTCATTGTAAATGGTCCTGTGATTAAAGTAACATTAAATCGTGGCTAGCTGGGCAGCGTGGCTGGAAGGGCCTATTCTGTGCACTATCCATATAAATAAATAGATTCTTTGATCATGTAACAGTTTGCCATATTTCTAGTGATTCCTTGAACACTTATTAAATGATTTGGAGAAGTTGACAAATTCTGAGTAACTTTCAGATAAGTGAGCTGACGGAAATTACTCGAGAATGGAAAGGTCTTGGAGATGACACAGGAAGCTTGCCAGAGCAGTCCCAGGACTGACAGTCCATTGGAGAAAGTGAGGCACCAGGGAGGTCAAGGGGTGCTTGAGAGGTTTGATCAAGTAATTAAGCAACATTCACAGTGGTAGGAGTGTTGTTATTAATAATTTAAAGAGCACTTTTCATACAGATGATGTACAGTAGTTCAAAGTGCTTTATAAAGGGATAAAAATGCAAACATGAAAATAAAATAAAAATGAAAAACAGACATGAAAATGGAAGACCAAGATGTTAGTTAAAGGTTTTGAGCTTGTGTCTAAGTGTCAGCTGAGTCTTCATCCCTTATAGTTTTGGGTTTTGAATTCAGCAGTTTAGGAGTGTAGTTTGAAAAAGCTGACCTGCCAATTATCTTTTGAGGGAGATTGTTTGAATTTCAGATGCTGGCAGAAGACCTGAGAGCTGAGTGTTGTTAGAGTTTGTGGAGGGGGGGGGGGGAACTGAGAACTTCCATTAAACAGCACATTGATATTTATGATCTAGAATGTATTACTAGGAAGGACAGAAGAAGCTCAGATGAATCAGTGAATCATAGAGCAGTGCAGCAGGAATACAGCCCATTTGGCTGATCACAGCGTCTACTCAGCTGGTCTGTTTGGCTGTTTCCTATGTTTACACCACATTCCGCTGCATACCTATCCAAGTGCTTCTTAAATAATAGTATTGTATCTGCCTCAACCACGCTCTCCTGCAGCTCATTCAGTAAACACGGCACCCTCTGCATGAAAAAGTTGCCTCTCATATTCTAAATCTTCTTTCTCCTCCCCTCCCTCGACACCCTGAACCTCTGTTCCTTAGTCTTGGACGTTCCCCCCTACTCTAGGGTGAAGATTATTGTGGTGAAGAAACAGCAAAACAGTGTAATTTTTAAAAAGTTCTTAAAAAGAATCAGTTCATGCAGAAACAACTGACTCCATCCAGTGTATCATTCTGTGCTCTGTAGGTAATTCCCTCTTGCTTAAAGAGGATTGGTTGCTATCTTGAAAAAGTGAGAAACTGTGAAGTCTATTTGAGACCTAAATATTGATAGTTCTTGAAAGCTGTTCAGTCAGAGAATGAACAGTTTGGCAGTATTGCGAGTGAAGTGTGTTTGGAACAATTTGAAAATGCTGATGAATCTCTACAGCCGCCTTTTACAGAGGTTATTTAGTGTCCTTGGCAATAATTTCTTGTCCAACTAACATATCATCTCGTAATTTTTATTTGTAAAACTGCCAATTATGGAGTTGCTGAATTAGTTTGTACAATCTGTTTAGTTGATCCATTTCTGTGGTGATTGAAGAAACAATTTACAAGAACCTTTAGCAAATTGGCTATTGTACATTTGGTGTAGGCCGTTGTCCAGCTTGATAAATGACTGTGTATGTTTTGTTGATTTCAAGATCAATAATTAGTTTTTACTATCATTGAGAACCAAGAATGTGGAACTTGATCCAAGAGGGAATAAGAGAGTTGGAGTCCAAGTTGTAGAGCACAACAGGCTCTCTGGCACACCATTCCATCTTTACATTTTTGCCCATCTACATTGATCCCATTTGCCTGCTGTGTATCTGAATCTTATGCCTTGCTTTTTCCCAAGTACCTGTCTAAAAGTATGATGGAACTGAGGATGAGCCAGCAGGTTTACAAGTAGATGATGGATGTAACATGAATGTAAGGAAGGTCAAGCCAATAATTGGGTACAACTGCAGACAGAGCAAAGTTAATTTGTACCACAGAGGCAAAATTCATAAAGGGTGATGAATGCAGGACTGAAGGTGCTGTATTTAAATACATGTAGCGTTTGGAATAAGGTGGACGAATTTGTGATGCAATTAGAGATTAGTCAGTGTGACGTTGGGGGCGTCACTGAGTCGTGGCTGAAAAAGAGTCATAGTTGAGAGGATATACTTGTATAGAAAGGACAGGTGGGAAGGCATAGGTGGTGGTATGGCTCTATTGGTAAGAGATGGAATTACATCTTTAGAAAGAGGTGACGTAGGGTCAAAGACTGCAGAATCTTTGTGGGTGCAGTTAAGAAACTGCAAGGTTTTTAAAAAAAAATGTAGGGATCATGTATAGGATCCAAATAGTAGCCAAGATATAGCATTGAGATTGCAAAGGGAGCGGGAAAAGGCATCTAATAAGGGTAATGGCACAATTGGAATGGGGGACTTCAATATGCAAGGGGATTAGGAAAATCAGGTTGATGTTGGATCACAAGAGAAGGACTTGATTGTCTACAAGGTGGCTTTTTAGAGCTGCTTGTGCTTGAGCCTACTTGAGGAAAGTCCATCTTAGGTTGGGTGTTGTGTAAAACCCAGATCTTATTAATCAGCCTAGCGTAAAGGAACCCTTAGGAGGGAGTGGTCATAATATGATTGAATTTGCACTGCAAGTTGAGAGGGAGAAAAGTAAGTCACATGTATCAGTACTGCAATGGAATAAAAGGAATTACAGAGGCATGAGTTTGCCCAGGTGCATTGGAGGAGGATACTGGAGGGGATGATGGCAGAACAGGGGTGGCTGAAGTTTCTGGGATTAGTTCATAAGGTGCAGGATAGATATGTCCCTCAGAAGAAATTCTAAAATGGCAGGAGTTGGCAACCGTGGTTGACAAAGGAAGTTAAGGACTACATTAAAGCTAAGGAAAGGGCATATTAAAATGAGTGGGAAGTTGGATGATAGGGAAATTTAAAAAATCCAACAAAAGGTAAATGGGAAAAAAGCTATAAGAAGGGAGAAGATGAACATGAGGGCAAACTAGCCAATAATACTAAAAGTTTCCTTAGTTATATGAAGAATAAAAGGGAGGTGAGAATTGATATTGGACCACTAGAAAATGATGGTGGTGAAGTGGTAATTGGGGATCAAAGAAGTGGCAAATGAACCTAAGTACTTTGCTTCAGTCTTTACTGTGGAAGATACTAGCTGTACACCAGAGGTCCGTGAGTGTCAGGGAGCAGGAGTGAGTGCCTTTGCTATTACAAAACAAAATGTGCTAGGCAAACTGAAAGATCTTAAGGTGGATAAGTCACCTGGACCAGATGGACTAAATCCCAAATTCTGAAAGAGGTTGCTGAAGAGACAACTGGTGTATTGGTCATGATCTTTCAAGAATCACTTGATTCTGACATAGTCCCAGAGGACTGGAAAATTGCAAATGCCATGCCACTCTTTAAGAAAGGAGGAAGACAAGAGGAAATTATAGGCTAGTTAGCCTAACCTCAGTGGCTGATAAAGTGATGGTGGACTTGAAGACCAATGATAAAGCAAGTCAAAGTCAGAATAGTTTCCATAAAGGGAAATATTGCTTGACAAATCTGTTAGAATTCTTTGAGGAAGTAACAAGCAGGGTGGGCAAAGGAGAGGGAGAGAGAATATATCATTTACTTGTATTTTCAAAAGGCATTTGATAAAGTGCGAGATGTGAGACTGCTTAACAAGATAAAATCCTATGGTGTTACAGGAAAGAGACTGGCATGGATAGAGGAATGGCTGATTGACAGGAGGCAATGAGTGGGAATAAAATGTCTTTTTCTGGTTGGCTGCCAGTGACTAGTGGTGTTCCTTGGGTAAATATTGGGACTGCTACTTTTCACATTGTTGGTGATTTTGATAATGGAATTGATGTCTCTGTGGCAAGGCTTGTGGATGATACGAAAATAGGTGGAAGGTTAGGTAGTGTTGAAGCAATGTGATTGCAGCAGGACTAGGGCAAAAAAGTGGTAGATGGAATACAGTATTGGGAAATGTGTGATAATGTATTTTGGTAAGAGGAACAATAGCACAGGGTATTATCTAAATGGGGAGAAAATTCAAATATCAGAGGTGTAAAGGGACTTAAGAGTCTTTGTGCAAGACGCCCAGAAGGTTAATTCACGGGTGGAGTCTGTGTTAAAGAAGGCAGATGCAATGTTGTAATATTTTTCAAGGGGAATAGAATATAAAAACAAGGAGATAGTGCTGAAGCTTTATAAGACACTAGTTAGGCCTCACTTAGAGTATTGTCAACAGTTTGGACCCCTTATCTCAGAAGGTGTGTACAGGTGCCCCCCCCCCCCCCCCCGACCTTTACAAAAGTAGAGCATTCCTATGAAACCTTTCTTAAGCCGAAATGGCGTAAAGTGAAGAACCATTAATTTATATGGGAAAAATTCTTTTGAAAGCAAAAATCCTCTTTGTCATGCGAAAGCAGGTTACTAATGTAGGTCTCTTGTAAAAGCGAAGTGACGTAAAGCGAACATTCGTAAAGCGGGGACCTGCATTGTCTTTGGAAAGAGTCTAGAGAAGGCTCATGAGGCTGATCCCAGTAATGAAGGGGTTAACATTTGAGGAGTGCTTGGCAGGTTTGGGCCTGTACTCACTGGAACTTAGAATGCAGGGGGATCTCATTGAAACTTACCCAGTGTTGTAAAGACTAGATGAGGTGGATGTGGAGATGGTGGGGGTATCCAGAACTAGAGGGCACAGCCTTAAAATTGAGAGGTGTCGTTTTAGAACAGAGATAAGGAGGATTGTTTTTAAAGCCAAAAAGTGATGAATCTGTGGAATGATCTGCCACAGAATGCAGTGGAGGCCAAGACCGCGGGTATATTTAAAATGGAATTGATAGAATCCCGATTGGTTGGGACATCAAGGGATATAGTGAAAGGGCAGGTGTATGGGGTTGAGTGGGATCTGGGGTCAGCCATAATGAAATGGCAGAGAGGACTCAATGGGCTGAATGACCTAATTCTGCTCCTATGTTTTGTATCTTGGTCTCACGTAGTGATTGTATCTGATTCTGCCACCACCTTTTCAGTGAGTTCCAGATATCCACCATTCAATTTTTTAAAAAAAAGCACTTTCCCTTCCAAACCCATTCAAACATCTCCTCTTTATCTTAAGCCTGTATCTTGTTTTTGATGCTGCTTCCATAGGACTGACTGCCCTATTTATGTGTCTTATAATTTTATGTATCTCTGTCAGGTCACCCCTTGGCCGCCTCCACGCCTGAGAAAATAAACCCAGTCTAGCCAATGAATCCCATAATTAAAGGCCTCCAATTATAGGTCTCAACCAGTGATCCTCCTCTGCACTTGATCCAGCTCCAGACATGCTCCTTAGAGAGGGACAAACAGAACTATGCACAATACTCTCAAATGCAGTCCAACCCATATTTTGCAAAGTTGCAACATAATGTCTTGGCTTTTAACATCCTATGCCTAACGAATGAGGGCAGTCATGCCATTTTCCACCTTCACCATCCTGTTTATGCTTCTACTTTGGGGTACCTCTGGACTTGAAACCAAAGTCCCTTTGTCCATCAAAATTCCATCGTAGCTTACCATTTACTCTATATATCCTACTCTAATTTGACTTCCTAAAATGTATCACTGTGCACGGTATTAAAATCCATCTACCTGTGCTCTGCCTGATCTAATCCATCCTCCCTATCCACAGCACAAATTTGTCATTTGCAAACTTAGTAATCATACTTCCTATATTCACATTCAAGTCAATAATATACATTATAATGCAAATGAGAGTCAATCCCAAAGTTGGTCACAGACTTCCAATCAGAAAAGCATCCATCCTCCACCACTCTTTGCCTCCTATTGGCAATGAGGACCTCTGTAGGTCGGGGTGAACTATGGATGTTGCATCCTAGTTGGCTATGTGCAAGCCAGGGCAGTATGATGTGGAGGGCAAGCTATTGCCCCTGGAGCAAGTTCCCCCTCTGCACATAGCTAATGAATCCCAAGGAACATCAGAAATTAATAGTTTGACACTAGTTGTGTCACAGGAGCTGCCAGTCAGCATCAAACTCAATTGAAATGAGCAGTCAACGTTTCAGGCCAAAACTCTTCGTCAGGACGAAGGGTCTCGGCTCGAAACGTTGACTGCTCATTTCAATGGATGCTGCCTGACCTGCTGAGTTCATCCCGCTTGTTTGTAAGTGTTGATTTGACCACAGCATCTGCAGTGTACTTTGTGTTTAGCATTAAACTCAATGCAGGGCTGCCTTTGGGACTCCAGCTCTGGATTTTTCCAGGGTTTACTCCTGAAGCCTTCCCCATGAGGGGTATAACTGCAAGGCAGAGGAAGTTTGAGATCAGAGTTTTCCTCCTCCTGTATGAGCTGCCAACCATGGCTGACAAACCCCATCTGCCTGGAGCAACAAGTTTTAAGCCACCAGTAACTCGCCTTTGCTCTTTCTCCTGTTTGTTGAAGCAATTCCATTGGGCTTAGTAGTTAAGCTACACATGAAGGCCTGGAACTTGAACTATCACCAAGCCAGTTTTGGAACCAATAAACCCACTCACCTTGGATCCCATAAACCTTAACCTTCTTGATTCTTGTGGAATAATTTCTAATGTCTTGCTAAAGTCAATACAGCCGATAGCTACTGCTATACCTTCACTACTTCTGTTATCTCCTGGGGAAAAAAAACAATCAAAATGAGTGTGACCGTATTGCCTCTACACAAACCCATGCTGACTATGCCCGATCAGCATCTGTCTTTCTAAATGCACATATACTCTATCCTGTTCACAGTCTGTAATCACCTAGCTTAGCTCTGCTGACCTTAGATAATAGAATATTGAACTTCACTCTTCTGGAACTTATAGTTAACAAAGATATGTATGGGGTATCAGTTATCTGCTTCCCATTAAAAGCTTAGAATAGATTTCAACAAGTATGGGGATTCATCATATCTTAATTTATCCCATGACATGGGAGCTAACTCTTCAACATCCAGGGCACCTTCAAAAGGTGATGCCTCAAAAAGGCAGCATCTGTCATTAAGGACCCCCATCCCCAGGAGGAGATACAGGAGTCTGAAGACAGACATTTAACATTTCAGGAACAGCTTCTTTCCTTCTGCCATCAGATTTCTGAATGGACAATGAACCCGTGAACACTACCTCACTATTTTTAACCCTTTTTGCAATACTTAATTTTTCTTTTATGTATACTTATTGTAATTTATAGTTATTCAATACTGTTACCACAAACAAGAAATTTCACAACATATGCCAGTGATAGTAAGCCTGATTCTGATTCCTCTCCTCAGTATTGATATACTCCCTAACTGGTTATCTTTCAAGTCCATCTTCTTGGTAAATACAGATGACGAGTATGTGGGTGAATAACATTTGTGTGTAAGAGGAAGTTTAATAATCAGATGAGAGAGAATAGAATTGTGAGCTATACTGGTGGTTAAAAGGTAATACAGCAGGAGATTAATATGTAGCATGATTGCCAACCGGGATGATTAGAACAAATGGCTGCTTCTGTGTTGTAAATTATGTAGTTGTATCTGTATTAACAATAAGGCTTGTGGTATGTTTGTCATTGGAAGTTGTTGCACTGTGGACTGTTGTGGTGCTTTATATTTAAGTAATGATTACTCATGAAGGAAGAGGAAGTGGTCATTTAGGCTGCCTTCAACATCTTTTCAGCTGTTTTGTCAAACTGAATTCTGATCTAACTCTATAAAGCTCCTCTTTCCTCATCTTGAATCAATAAAAATGATCTACACCAGATTTACAATGAATGATTGATCTGAGTACCAATTCTAGACATTACCACCTTTGTGCCTCAAAAGCCCCGACTGACTGCTTCCCAGTCCTGGAAACTACAATTAATATAATTCCATGGGACCAAGCTACCATTCTTGTCTGTTCCCCTAACCATTGAAACCCCTATTGCTACTGCTCACCTCTTCTTTCTCCCCACCCTTCCCTTCTGAGCCACAGAGCCAGACTTGCTGCTAGTGACCTGACTCAGTGGCTTTCCTTTAATTTTTCTCAATCAAACCTTCAGGTTCCTAAATGATCATGCAGCTCCAGTTCCCTAATGCAGTCTGTAAGCAACTGCAGCCAAATACACTTCTCACAGATGGACTTTGTCACTCTTTAGTCGTATTGTTTTCTTTGTTATTCTTAGCTTGCAATCATTTTTGAGTGCTAATTATTTAGTTTTCTGGGCATATCCAGGATATTCCATCCTTTGTCAACTGCACTGAGGTAAAGTAATCCTTCACAGTTTCAACTCTTTCCTTGTCTTTGATAATATCATCACTGCCAATTTACTGGTAGCTTGCATTGCTTCTGATCGCATTTTCCCTCTTAAAATGTGGTAGAGATTTGAGAGTGGTGTATGGAATAATGTGCAAAGCTAGATTGAAATTGGGTTAAGTGGAATCATGATTTGTGCTGCTGAATCAGATGCTTGCTGATTCACTGAGAGTTTGTGTAATGGAGTGTGGGTTGAGAGTGTGCCCATCAGTAAATTTTGTACATATTCCTCCCACCTGAATGCTAATCAAGGGAATGCAGTGTGGGAACATTGCCAGATAAGCTGCATTTTCTCAACGTTTATTAGAAATGATTAAAACCCATAACTGTCTGAATCTTCTGAGTCAGGGACTAGTTCAGTGTTTCATTTATATAGGTGGTTCTGAAACTGTCAAGGCAGAACATGTTGCTACAGTTCAGAGTGATGTCAGAGATTAAGAATTAGACTGGAGCAGAATTTGGCCTTTCAGCCCAACAAGTCTGCTCTGCCATTCGATCATGACTGATTTATTTTTTCTGTCAACCTCATTCTCCTACCTTCTCAAAGCCTTTGACACCCTTACTAATCAAGAACCTATCAATATCTGCTTTAAATAAACCCAATGATTTGGCCTCCACAGCCATCTGTGGCAATGAATTCCACTGTATCCCCCCCCCCCCTCCACTAAAGAAATTCCCTCTCATCTGTTTGAAAGGGGCATCTTTATATTCTGAGGCTCTGCCTGCTGGTTCTAGACTCTCCCACTAGAAGGAAACATCTCCATGTCCACTTGATTTAGGGCTTTCAACATTCAGTAGGTTTCATTGGGATCCCTCCACCTCATTCTTCTAAACTCCAGTGAGTGCTGTACCAGAGCCATTAAATGCTCCACAGGCATTAACCCTTTCATTCTTGGAATCATTCTTGTGAATCTTCTCTGGACCTTTTCTGACACTAGTAATCTTTTCTTAGATATGGGGCCTAAAGCTGCTCACAACACTCCAAATGTGCCCTGACTAAACTTCTAGGTGGCAAGTGTTCCGGTGTGTTCCTGGCTGACTAATATCAACCAGGTACTGTGCACCATCATTTCTATGCCCCACCGACTTACACAGACTACTGGTTAAGCAATTTAAATTTAGAGGATGAGAATTTTTAAATCACTTTCGAGTTCAGCTGTTTTCCTTGGTGCACTCAAGGAAATGGAGAATCCCTCCAATTTTCTCCCATCTGTGTTTGGTTGACCTGTTTCTGACCCTGTGACTGAAATATTTTGCCAGGATGTTATAATTCCTATGGGCGATACTTTGAAATTCTATCTTTTTTCAGGCCTTTTCAGCTTTGGACTGAGTTGTGTGTGTAGGGGTCCTTGGAGTTGTAAAATGCTCTGAAGTTGAATTTGCATCAAAATTACTGTTCCTGTAGTTCTTTAGCGGTTTTCTTTCATAGTTGTCAAGAATATTACTGTATTTCCTTAATTACATGTTTGTGATTTGTTATGAATAGACTGGTTCAACCAGCTGGCACTAATTGAGAGGAGCCCTTGACTAATGCCATAGTATATCAGAATATTTGCAAAAAAACTACATGCTTGATTTTCAAACTGGTGCTCATGGTTTCAAAGGAATTTCGGGATATGTTTATCCAGGTAAATTTTCAGCTGCAAATGCATTGTCCAGATTCCAAGTTACTTTAGGCATTTGTTGATTTTTGTGTTAATATTTTATCTGTCTGCTAAAAGAAGATCTCCAATGATTAGTATATTCTATTGTCATTCAGCAGAATATATTGGGTATAGTTGATGTTCTTGCAATTACATGGGAGTGTCAAATTTTTGAACCTCTTCTCTATCTCCAGTCATCTTGAACCAGAAAGAAATCTGGTTCTTCATTAATCAGCTTCGTCACCACCTCAAAATTTTGTTGGTAAGCCATGTCTTGCCCTGCACAAAGCCAACTTGACTGCAGCAAATCCTATTCCTCAAGAAGCTCCCTCCAGTAGGAAAGACACTGTAGAAATGCAAAATTTGACTGGCATAAAATATTGAGTGTTTCTCTCTGCCAAGGCAGTTGGCAATATTTAGGTAATGTAAATCTTATACTCTGGAATTTCCTCCCCCATTCTTCCTGCCTCATCACCATGTTTTCCTCTAAGAAGCTGCAGTCCATGGCCCTCCACTCCATCCATGAATGTTAACTCTGTTTCTGGCCAGCTGTCCTTTCTGCCCTCAGTCTTAAACATTGATCATGTATGGAAACCAGGAAGGATTGAGGCTACACTAGTGAACTTGGTTTTTGGCATTAGGTTTAGTGGTTTACAATGTGACTATACAAAGGCTAATGTGGGAACCTGAGTCTTACACAGTTGGGGTAGGAGGTGACTGATAGAGTAGTTTGCAAGGTGATGTATACCTTCCCACAGATCTCCCACCTGGTACTTATCCCTGCAAGCATAAGTGCTACACCTGTCCCTACACCTCCTCTCTTACCACCATTCAGGGCCCCAAAAAGTGAGGCAACACTTCACTTGTGAGTCTGTTGGGGTAATCTATTGCATCCGGTGTTCCTGGTGCGGCCTCCTCTACTTCGGCGAGACCTGACACAGATTGGGGGACCATGTTGTCGAGCACCTCTGCTCCGTCCGTCACGACAGACAAGATCACCCGGTTGCCACCCACTTCAACTCTGCTTCACATTTCCATTCGATGTCCATACATGGCCTCCTCTACTGCCATGATGAGGCCAAACTCAGGTTTGGCAACACCTCATATACCGTCTCCAGCCCCTTGGTATGAACATCAAATTCTCCAACTTCCGGTGATTCCCTCCCTCTCTCTTTCCCCATCCCACTTCTAGCTGCCTTCTCCCAGCCTCCTCTTCTAGCTGCCTATCACCTCTCTCCTGATTCTGCCTTCTACTACCCATACTGCTTTCCTCTCACATTCCTTCTTCACCTCTCCTGCCTATCCCCTCCCTGCTTCTCCTCCCCCACCCCTTGATCTTTCCTCTGATTGGTTTTTCACCTGGCACCTTCCAATCTCCCCCCCCCACCTTCTTTATAGGGCCCTTGCACCCCCCCCCCAGTCCTGACGAAGGGTCTCGCTCGGCCCGAAACATTGACTGCTCATTTCAACGGATGCTGCCTGACCTGCTGAATTCATCCAGCTTGTTTGTGCGTGTTGATGTATACCTTCCATTATTTACCCTGGGTATCTGTGCTCCTGATAGAAGCTCAGTTTTCAGTGCCTCTCTGCTTAAGCCACTAAATCTGCTGCAGTTGATTTTCCAGCAGATCCAGTGATCTAGTGAGTACTGGTGGTTACAAGAATAGCATGTACCATGTCACTGTCATAAACTATTACTTAAGTACCATTGATTTGGAAAAGAGACTTCCCTTTCCATTGTGCTTTCAGTCTTGGGATACCCTTGGATGCTTGGAATCATAAAAGTTTCTGAATGTGCTGTAACTGCTGCTATGAAGTTACTGTCATCCACTTTTGCACAGCAAGTTCCTATGGGCTCATGATAAGTTAATTTAGTTTTCACAGATCCTTCTAGGGAATAATTTTGTTGGCATGTCAGGGAGAACCTTGCTCTTTAGCTCAGTGCTGAGAGATCAGAAAGGTCTGAGGCCTGGTGTGGCCTCAGTATAACATCTGCAAAAGGTGGCACAGCTGATAGTTCAGCATTCTCTCAGTCCTGCACTTGTGGTGTTAGCACTGAAATCTCAAGTGGAGGTTGGGTGCTGTATTTACCATTGATATTGTTGTGGATTCTGGACTTATTGACTAGACAGCACATCTTTTTAATTTGAATTGTCAGTGTGCCATATGCACCATCTCACCATCTTACCTTTTATAGTGCATAGATGGAAACAAGAAGATCCAGTTCCAAGAACTGTTGTGTTCCTCATCTTCCTGACAGCCTGAAAAATGTAAGCGGAGAGCAAGCTTTAACTCTTCCCAACCCCCCCCCCCCACCAACATCCAAATGAGCTAATGGCTTTTGAACAGCCAGCCTTTAAGGAAACTGCCACGTGTTGTATATATTTTCATTCTTCGATCATTTTAACTCAAAACTCAATTGCAATTGTTCAGATGGTTAGTTGTATTCAAATTCTACTTTGTTTTATTGTGGCAATGCATAGTTGGACTGTTTTCTACTATGTGATTAAGTTTAGCTGCTCTACCTTTGCTATGCCTATATTGATGGTTGGTGAAAGAATGGGTGATGCTGGCATGGTACCAGGGTAGAGTTGCCAATGAATATATATTTTTACAACATAAAACACATTGGTTTACCCTTCTGAATTCAAGATTTATTTCTTCTACTTTATACAAGTAATATTAACATAATGTCTGAAATAATGAGCAAACTCATCATTAAATTCACATTCATTAAATGTGCAGCCTGTGATTTGTCTCTGTAGAGTTCCACTCCAACTGTCTACCCAGAGTAGTGCACCTTGATAGTTTAACATCTGCAGTTCTGTAAAGTTTCTCTCACAGCTGTCAAACTGATTTCTTGCCATGCTGACCTGTTGTGCTAGGTTGTTCCGCCCATTTACAAATCCAGAACTCTGATTCATGGGTACTTGGGGCTAACAGGATGGATGGCGATAGATTTGTCTGCTGCTGCAGGTATCTTCTGCTAGCTGGTAAAAGGACATTTCCCATCTCCATCCCCAAGCCAGTAGAGCTGGGAGCACTGAGCTGGCTCACTCTCTATTGTAATTACAGTAATATCACACCTACTGTGATGAAGTGCTTACGCAGGTTGGTCATGGCTAGAATTAGCTCCTGCCCTAAGCAAGGACCTAGACCCGTGTATTTTGCCGATTGCCACAATAGGCCTATAGCGGATGAAACTTCACTGGCTCTCCACTTGGCCATGGCTCACCTGGACAATGATAGTACCTGCATCATGCAGCTGTTTATTGAGTACAGCTCAGCGTTCAACACAGTCATAACCTCAGTTATAATCAACAAGCTCCAAAACCTGGTCTTCTGTACCTCCTCCTGCAACTGGATCCTTGACTTCCTCACCAGGAGACCACAGTCTGTGCAGATCAGAAATAACATCTTCTCCTTGTTGACAATCAGCTCTGGCACGCCTCAAGGAGGTGTGCTTAGCCCACTGCTCTACTCTCTACACACATGATCCTGTAGTTCAGCACAGCTCAAATGCCATCTATAAATTTGCCAATGACACAACTATTCTAGGCTGAATTTCAGATAGCGGCAAGGAGACGTACATGAGCAAGATAGATCAGCTGGTTGAGTGGTGTCACAACAATAGCCTTGCACTCAATGTCAATAAGACCAAGCATTTGATTGTGGACTTCTGGGAGGGAAGTTGAGGGAAGACACCTGTACTCATCGAGGGATCAGAGTGGATAGGGTAAGCGGTTTCAAGTTCCTGGGTGTCAACTTCTGAGGATTTATTCTGGGCCCAACATATTGATTCAATTACAAAGGAGGCACAACAACGGCTATACTTCATTTGAAGTTTGTATGTCATTAAAGATACTTGCAAATTTGTACAATTGTACCATGGAGAGCATTCTAACTGGTTGCCTCACCATCTGGTACAGAGGGCCACTGCACAGGATCAGAAAAAGCTGCAGGAAATTGTAAACTCAACCAACTTCTTCTTGGGCAGTAGCCTCCTCAGTGTCCAGGGCACCTTCAGAAGGAAACGCCTCAAAAAAGCAGCATCCGTCATTAAGGACCCCTGTCACCGAGGACGTGCCTTCTTCTCATTGGGGAGGTGGTACATCGAGAAGGTGGTACAGGAGTCTGAAGGCACACACTCAGTGTTTCAGGAATAGCTTCCCCCTCAATCATCAGATTTCTGAATGGACAATGAACCCATGAACACTATCTGTGTTTTTTCCCCTCTCTTTATTAATTATTTTTTAATATATATGTTTACTGTAATTTATAGTTTTAATATGTTTTGCAACGTACTGCTGCCACAAAGCAACAAATTTCATAACATACAAGTGATGTCAAACCTGAAAAAAGGATCTAGTGCTTTCTCCACATATATGACAAATAAACTCGTCTTGGGGTTCCAACTGGGTACAGGTATTAACTTTAATTGAAGTTTCGATGACAAACTCTTCCATGTTCATCAGGGAGGATGCTTGGGCATATCTAGTCCGGTGGTATTTATACCCCCGTCGTCCATCCCTCCTGATTGATTAGTCTTCATCCAGTCAGGTTTCTGGTGTCCCACCTTGTTTACATTCAAATTCCAGTTCTTATTTAGAGCGAAACATTCATTGTCGTTAAAATTCCTTTCCTCTAGTTTTATTTCAATGGCTTTCTTCTCCAGGTGGTCTCAAAAGCCATTGGTATGACACAGTAGCTTATATCATTGTTGGTCATTATATCATCTCAGTCATTGTGAATGCAGTGTTCTCCTACCAATGATTTCTCCAGGTAACCTAAATGGATATACCTCCTGTGCTCCTTAATGTGGGTTTCCACTGTCTGGCTGATATAAGCTGCTCTGCATTCACAGGGAATCCTGTAAATGTTAGCCGTCCTGAATGCCAGGTCATCTTTGACCACATAATCTGTGATTTGAGTTTCCTAATGGGTTTGTGGATGGTATTAAACCAGATTCTGATTATGTTGGAGTTGGTGAGGCTGGCTGGTGGTTCACTCTACAGACTTGGCTATTTCTGCGATCCTCTCCCACTGTTTGTATTCACTTCTGATTATGAACTGTTTTTGATTATGTTTAGTTGATGAATATTTTTCGGAAATCAAAGCTCTGTTGGGACTCCTGTAAATATTTGGATTTTGATCATCTGCAGGATCTTATGCCTATGATCTTTAAGGTTTGTTTGGAGGTATTTCCTTCAGGTTAAGTTCTGTAGTCTTCTAGATGTGCCTTCATACATGAGGCTATAAACACTCAAAACTGGGAAGACGAGCTTTCAACTTGGTATTGAAAACCAAATAAATCCTTTTAAAAAATTGTTTGTAATGGGATGGGTATTGGCGATGCACCAGTGAAGATTGAGTCTAAGTAAGATATTTTGTTGAAGAGGAGACCCATATTTTATTCCTAGGTGGCTAAAAATGCATTCTTCAGTAATGGATAAAATAAAATGGGAAAGGTTTAAAAGGTCTGGTGACAGAGATAGTGGGGAGCCCTTGATGGGATGGGACAACTTGAAATATACTGCAGTAAAGAGGGGTAAGGTCATATACGAAAAGAAAGAATGAGAATGTTAACATGCTGTGTTGTGGGAATGGAGGAACAGCATGAGTCAATAAGCATAGCTGTGTTTGTAGAGGAGCCCATGTTCCGGCCATGCTTTCAAAATTTGTGGATAGTTGAGTCAAGATTTGCAAACAAACTGACTGTGCTGACCATGTAGCCATTACACTAATCCTGCACAGTCTTCAATCCATTAGTGTTTCAAATGCTCATCCAAACACTTAAATGAAGTACCTGTCTCCACCATACTTTTCAGCAGGTGTGCTTCAGGTTCCAGCCACCCCCTTACCTTGAGCCTGTGCCCCCCTAGTTTTGTATATCTTTACTATTGAAGGATCTGTTCTATTCTCATACAGAGCTTTACAATAATTTGTATAAACTTTATCATCTGCAACACTTCAATTGCTGGTACATTGTGGCAGTCAGTACATGCAATTACAAGAATGAAGCAAACCATATTGACCCTGCTCTGTTCAAAAATTTCCTGTGTACACCTGAATAGAATATTAGAACACTATAGCATAGGAGCAGGCCCTTTGGCCGATGATGTTGTGCCAAACTAGCTAACCTTGTAATTAAAAACCAAACTAAGTTGGTTCTTTCTGCCAAAATAATGTCTATAATGTCTCTTAAATGCATCTATTGTATTTGCTTCCATTACCACCCCGCCAGTGCATTTCAGGTGCCCACTCCCTGTGTAGAATAAAATAAATAAACTCCCTGTTAAAGTTACCTCCCCTCACCTTAAATGCACACCCTTTAGTATTTTACATGTCCTCTTGCTTAACCTGAATAGTTCTGAATTATTTAAAATACACATTTGTGCCTGGTATGCTTTGATTTGTTTGATATAAGATGTAACTCAAATGTATTAATATTTTGTCACTCATTTTCCTAAAGATATATGCTTAAATCAGGGGCTTCCAACCTGGGGTTCATGGACCCCTTGCTTAATGATATTGGCCCCTGGTATATAATAAAAGTTGGGAATCCCTGCCTTAAATGGTCCCTGATGCCCATTCTACATAGGTTGTTCAGACTGCCCTTGTTGCCATCCCTGTTGCAGGAAATTCTCAGGGTTGTAATTTAAAAGCATGTTTCAAGGCGATTGCAGAATCACAAATTTCCTATGATTTCCTAGAATCTTCAAGAATTTAGAATCAGTCTCCTGCTCAGAAACCCAGAAAAAATAAGAGCAGTCAATCCCCCTACCAGATTTTCAGGTAGAGAGATCTTCAGTGATGTCCTCTAGTAGCCAGAGTTGTCAACCATCCTTAAGCCTGTATTCTGATTGTTCTTTCAATGGAGTGCAGAGTGACTGCATTGCCAGCTGATTGACTGACGTTCACACAGGGTAATGTTAACCATCCAATTAAGACATGTAAGAAGGTCAGCATTTTCGGGGGTCCTGACCGTCGTCCAATTTTACGCTAAGCTAGGCTTCATTACCTCTGTTTTGCTTCACCTTCCAAAAGCTGGTCACTCTGTGTCCATCCTTGCAGTGTCCTTCTCAAGGTGAGCTATAAAGCAAATGGACTTCATTCCACAATTGGAGGTTTCACATTATCAGCTGAGAGGCTTTTTAAATGAGCATTTCTAAATACCTCAAACAAAAGCTAAAATATTCAAAGAATATTGGTATCCCAAAGTGTTCTATGTAAGGTGGGTGGCTTTTGAAATATAATCACTGGTAATTTAGAAAATGGACAGCCAATTTTAAACATAGCAAGCTTCCCTGGAGTACAACATAATCAAGTACTGGTCAGTACCTATGATATTGACTGGGACTTGTGGGAAGACCTTTTCTGCTTCACATCAGTCCCCAACCATGGTCATTCTACCTTTGCCCAAGGAGTTGGTTTAACATCTCACCCAAATGACAATGCTCTTGTTGCAGCACTTCTGTGGCAGTACAGTGGAGTGCCATGCTGAAATCTTTGGACTGGAACTTGAGCCCACAGTCCTTGATTTAGAAATGGGCCAAGGGGACATGGTTTCTCTACTGACTGCTCAGGTCAAAGTCTGAGAGATTTAGTTGGGAAGGTTGTAAGATGACTGTGTGAAGTCTTCATATGATATTCCTATTCCTTTATATTAGTGTTAAAGAACTCATGGGGGTTACTAAGGTTCAAATTATTAAACAATATTTAGCGTTAGAGTAAAAAGTTGATCAGTAAACTAGAATATGAAATTAAAATTCCCTCACCACCCCCTTCTACTGTGAGTGACTGTTAGAAGTAGTAGTTTTACAGAATGCATTTTATTTGCATTTGTATATAGAACCTATACATGTAACTGAACATAGAGACAAAGCTGCTTTAGAAAGGCAGTGTTCTGAACTCTAATTATATTTTCAGGGTGTTTCCTGGCACAGACCAATGCCATTACCTTGATTTCAAAGACAATCATGCTGAAGCAAAATTGTGATGTCTTAATGGCCCAGAGTAATTTTGGTGTGTTACAGAGACTAGCAGAATTTTATGAGTTTAAGAGACTGTTTAAAATTTAATGCAGTTGTTAGGATGTCCTCTCAAATGGAAACTTGAGCATCACAGTATGAAGTAAATGGCTCCCTGATTCTTTATAAGAATGAGTAGAAATATTTGCAACCAAATTCCCCAGAAAACTTTGGAGAAGTGTAAAATCTGCAGCTTGGAGGCTGGCCATTTGGCTTATCCAATCTGCCACTGTCGTTCTCAAAACTCCTTCCCAATCCTCTTCATCACTCCCCAATATCTTTCTCTTTTTCTCATCAGTTCATTCACATTCCCTTTGAATTTATTACTATTCATTTCAAACACAGCTGTTTTAAAGTGATTTCTGTACTCACCAGCAGATGTTTTCCCTGAAATTGTAGTTGAATTTGTGTACCTTGACCTGTGCTCTCCTGTTTATCTGAATTCCTCATGCTATCTCATTCCTTGTGTAAAACACTTGCATTGGTGGAGATGCCTGGAATGTGATGCCATGTAGAGGCAGATACATTAAGAGACTTTTAGAGACTTGGATGAAAGAAATGAAAGAGCAATGTGGGAGGAAAGAGCTAGATTGATCTTAGAATAGGTCAAAAGAATGACTCTGCATTGTGTGTTGAAGGGTCTATGTTGTGCTGTACTGTTGTTCTGTGTTCTATGGAACAATGAATATGAAGGTAACATGCTTCCATACATCCATAGCCATTACATTTTGTGAGACAAAACTTAACAGCTTTCTTAAGACATAGGAGCAGAATTAGGCCATTTGACCCATTGAGTGTGCTCTGCCATTCCATCATGGCTGATTTATTATCCCCGTCAACCCCATTCTTCTGCCTCTCTCCTGTGACCATTGACATCCTCACTAATCAAGAACCTACCAACCTCTGCTTTAAAAATACCCAGTCATTTGGCCTCCACAACTGTCTGAGGCAATGAATTCCACAGATTCCCCACCCCCTGGCTACAGAAATACCCCCATCTCTGTTCTAAATGGATGTCCCTCTGGGGCTGTGCCCTTTGATCCTAGGCTCCCCCTCTATAGGAAATATCCTCTCCATATCCACTGTATCTAGGCCTTTAAATATTCGACTGGTTTCAGTGATACTCCAGTGAATTCAGACCTAGAGCTATCAAATGCTTCTCCTATGTTAACTCTTTCATTACGGAATTATTCTCTCCTGGAATCATTCTTTCAAACATTCTCTAGACTGTCTCCAATGCCAGATAAAGGGCCCAAAATTGCTCTCAATACTCAAAGTGCAGTCTGATGAATACCTTATAAAGCCTCAGCATTACATCTTTGCTCTTATATTCTAGTGCTCTCGAAAGTGTCAACATTGTATTTGGCTTCCTTACCATGGACTCCAGTTTGCAAGTTAACATTTAGGGAATTCTGCAGAAGAACACCCAAGTCCCTTTGCACATCTGATTTTTGAATTTTCTACCTAGAAACATAGAAAACCTACAGCACAATACAGGCCCTTAACCCCTGGTTGGAAACAAACAAGAACCTCTACAGATGCTGGAAATCCATCAATACACACAAAATGCTGGCGGAACTCAGTAGGTCAGGCAGCATCAACGCAACTGAACAAACAATCGACTTTTCAGAGACTCTTCTTCAGGACACAGATCTTAGCCCAAAACATCGACCGTTCATTTTCATGGATGCTGCTGGACCCAAGTTCCTCCAGCATTTTATGTGTGTAACTAGTAGCATCTCATTCCTTCTATACTGTGCTGGAGTACCTACCTACATCAACCAATAGTCTTTGGAACGTACTACCTTCTATTTCAGTGACTAGTATGCTTCCTACTGAGCACAGCTGAGATTTGCAAGTTAATTATTAGGGCATCTAAGAGCAGGTACAGAGAAAATCTGTAACATTCCATGGGAAATGGGCTTGGAACATCTTTGCTCAGGGGCCATGGATCCATAGTATTTACCTACCCCTCTCCACAAGTGTTGTCTGATGTGAACATTTTTGTGTTTATTTTCAAGGCCCAGACTTTGGCGATGTTGGAACCATTAAACAACAAAACTAGCAGTTGAGAAACCATCTTGTTCTCCTGTCCCAAGCATGCATTGGGCTCTATCAGCCTTCACCCACACTGTCATCTCACCCCAGTACGCAAAACAACATCTGAAACTTTACTACCTATTTAGGAAATGGTCTTTGTCTTTATTCCTTCTACCAAAGTGCTTGACCATACACTTCCTACACTATATTCCATCTGCCCATTCTTCCAGTCAACATCCTTCTGCAGATCCCATTTCTTCAATGCTACCTGCCCCTCCACCAAACCTTGTATCATCTGCAAACCTGGTGGAAAAAGCAATCAATTCCATTATCTAAATCATTGACATATACAGTACTTTGAAAAAGTATTTAACCCCTCAACTATTTTCACATTTTATTATCTCTTTTTCTAAATTTCACCCATATTGATGTAGGATTTTTTGCGATCGTGTCAAATCAAAAGAGAAATTCAAAAACCTCTCAATAGTTCGCTAATAATTAAAAGCCAAAGTTGAGGCCAAACTGAAAGTATTCATCTCCTTTGTAATTACTACGCTAACTTTCCTCAAGTGGAATATACTGTATTACCTTACCAACTCACCCAATTTGTTGATGTAGAAATTTGGAGGGTCACCTGTTTTCAATGAATTCATAAGAACAATTACCCCCTCTCTCTGTAAGGTCCAGTAGTATGGTATATTTTCAACAAACCAAGCCAAAATGAAGACAAAAGAGCATTCAAGACATGTCAGGGAAATGATAACAGAGAAGCTTGAATCTGGGGAAGGGTATAAGGTAATCTCAAAGCCACTCAACAGACTTAGGACCTCCATTCAGTCCATCATGAAAAAGTGGAAAAAATATGAAACTACAGCCACACTGCCTAGATCAGCCTGCCCCTCTAAGAGGAGAAGAAAGGCATGGCACTTTTAAGAGGGGCTACTGTGACACCAACAATCACTTTGAATGAGCTGTAGAAGTTAGAGGCTGCAACTGGAGATGTTCATGGCTTCACAACCTCTAAGGCCTTCCACCAAAGGGGTATTTATGAAAGAGTGGCAAGGAAGAAGCCCTGGCTTTTAAGAAAAAAAGAAGCACATCAGTCCCTTTAAAGTCTCTGCAAAATGTCACTTAGATGATACTGTAAAGGTGTGGAAGATGGCCTTGTGGTTGGATGAGACTAAAGTGGAACTTGGCCTCAATACTAAGTGGTATGTGTGGTGTGAATCTAATACTGTGCATTAACTGGCTAACACCATCCCTACTGTAAAAAATGATGGAGGTAGCATCATGCTTTTCAGCAGCAGGGACTGGAAATCTGGTCATCTATGCAGTCTTTGACTTCCCTTGTCAGGATGCATCATGTTCACTTTAGAATACTTCATCTTTGGGACGTGTATATCCTACACCTTTCAAATTGCTCCCAGAAACTCCACCCATTGCTGTTCTGTCATCCCTGCTTGGGGTCTGGTATCAACCTGATTTTCCCAATCTACCTGCAGCCTGCATATTGAAATCCCCCAAGACTATTGTAACATTGCCCTTTTCTATCTCCCATTGTAATTGGTAGTTCACATCCTGGCTACTGTTCAGAAGCCTATATATACTGTAACTCCGATCACTCTCATTGATGGCAGTGATGCTACATATCCTGATGAGTTCAAAGACTTTTATAAAGGCTTTGAAAAGGAGAATAATGCTATTCCTATTTGAATCCCTACTGCATCCGGCAACCACATGAACCCTCAGCGATCAATGTCTGGTTATGCTTTGAGGGGGTAACCGTGCAAGGCATCAAGCCCCAACAGTGTACCTGACTGGTAATGGAAACTTGTGTTGACCAGTTGTCTGGAGTGTTCAAGAGCACCTTCAGTCGCTCACTATTACAGTCTGAGGTTCCCACCTGCTTCAAAGTCATACCAGTGCACAAAAAGAGCAGGGTGAGCTTTCTTGATGACTATTGCTCAGTAGCGCTCACAACTAACTTAAAGAAGTGTTTCAAGAGAGGCTAGAATTCAGGCTAGAATTGACTCCTAGCTGAGCACGGATTTGGACCCACTACAATTTGTGTATTGATGCATATTGAGACACAGTCTCATTGGCTCTCCATTCTGTTTTGGAGCCCTAGACAACAGCAAGAAGTATGTCATGTTGCTGTTAATCTTTTACAGCTGGGTATTGAATATCACCACACCCTCAGTATTAATCATCAAGCTTCTGAACTTGGGCCTTTGCAAATCCCTCTGAGGGAGACCATTGTCAGCACAGATCAGTGGTAACATCTCACTGCCAATCAACACCTCAAGAATATGTGTTTAGCCCACTGGCTGATCTTTACACTCATATCTGTGTGGCCAAGTATAGCTCAAATGCCATCTATAAATTCATTGATGACACCACTGTTGGTTAAAATCTCAGGTGGCAATGAGACAACAAGGAATGTGGAAGATCGGCTGGTTGAGTGCTGTCATAATGGCAACCTTGAGTCCAGTGTTAGCTAGACCAAGGAATTAATTATGGACTTCATGAGGGGAGGTTGGGAGAACAAACACCAGTCCTCATTTGAGGGGTGAGCAACTTTCATTTCCTGGGCATTAGCATCTTAGAGATTTCTCCTGTGCCCACCACAATGATGCAATTGTGAAGGAAGTGTCTAGGTTCAACATCTGACGGTAGCATAGTGGTTGTTGATGCTTTACAGTATCAGCGACATGGGGTTCAAATCCCACCACAGCTTGTAACGAGTTTGAACATTTTCCCTGTGACTGGATGGACTTCCTCTGGGTGCTCCGGGTTCCTCCTACAGTCTAAAGGCCTAGCGAGTTTGTAGGTCATTGTAAATTGTTCTGTGATTAGGCTAGGATTAGAAACCAGGAGATTGCTAGGTGGCATGGCTGGAAGGGGCTATTCCATGCTATATCTCAATAAAATTTAAAAAAAACCTCATCTGGCAGCAGACTGTTTTGATACTGCAGCATTTCATCAGCCATGATATGGAACAGTCATCCACGTGTCTGCCCTCAATTCTCAATTGATTTGGCATGGAATCACAGCATTTTGTTGTTCTATGGCATCTTTAAGATAAAATGTCCCATGATACTTCACAGAACTATTAACAAAATAAAATTTAACAAAGCTGAGAGCTGCTGTATAAAACCTTGGGTAAATATGGAGATTTTTAGGAGAGAAATGCAGATGTTCCAGTATGATGTGTGGAATTCTATCTCCAAAGGACAAGCAGATGGCAAATCAGCTTTTGGTGGACTGATGGGAATTGAGATAATGGAGCCTATAGCTTGAAATCATAGAGTGGAGTGGGGCTGGAGGTAAGGGAAAATAAGGAAAGTAGAGGTGAGGTCAGTGTAGATTGTAGTCACAGGGTTTTTGTTAGTTTGTATTAATTTCAGATATCACCAGTTCTTGTATCCAGTTTGAAGTTCAGGTAAAAAGAAATGACTAAGTGATTTCTACATGAGTGATAGAGGACTGCTTTCCAATATTAGAGAGTGGCTGGCTGTCTAATTACTTCGTAATTTTTGCTTTAGTATGGAGGCATTCTTTTGCATCTTGAGTAAGCATCAATAGCAAATGATTGGAACACATGACAGGCAATTAATCTTAGAGAAAGCATAACATTTTAGTGATGTATCACCTGCAAGTGAGTCTGTCACAGCTGTGAAGTATTACCCAGAACCCCACTTATTGCTTTGTGGAATCACTTTCACTGAAGATCACCATCTGATGTAAATTTATGATAATCTTTGAGTCATACAACAGAAGAGACTATTCACCATTTGTACCTTTGCCAGCCCTTTGAAAAAGTTCTTGAATTACTTTGACTCCTTTGGCTCCTTCCCCAGATCTCTGCAGATTCCTCTCAAGACTATAACCAAGATCATGGTTCCTCCCCTTACGATTTCTCTAACTACTTGGTAGCGAGAGAAGTCTTGGTAGATTTTTGGCATCAATGACATGGGTAAAAAAAGGTGAAATCCTGAAGAGTGATTTTAGCAAGCAAGATAGAAAGTTGAAAAACAGGACCTTCAGGGTAGTCATCTACTGCCCATTTCATGTGCCAATGAAGATGAGAATAGGATGATTTGGCACGTGAATGCATCACTGAGGAACTGGTGCACGGGGTTCAGATTTATGGATCATTGGGATCTCTTCTGGGGAAGGTATGACCTGTACAAAAGGGGTGAGTTACACCTGAATCCGAGGGGGACCAATATCCTTTTAGCCAGCTTAGCTAGAGCTGTTCAGGTACTTTAAATTAATTTAGCAGGGGGTAGGAATTGGAGTGATAGTGCTGAGGATGAAGTAGTTGGTTTGCCAACAGAGACAGTGTAGTGAGACCTCTAACAAGAAGAGGCTGATGAAAGGGGAAGATTGTAGTCAACAGGATGAGTGGCAATATAAAAGGCAAACAAAATAGAAAAGGGTGAACACAGGACTGAAGGTGTTATTTGAATGTGTGCAGTGTATGGAATTAGGTAGGTGAACTTCAGCACAGTTGCATATTGATGTGGGCATCACTGAATCGTGGCTGGAAAAAAAGTTATAGCTGGGAGCTTAACATCCAATGATACACATTGTATCAAAAGGGCAGGCAGGAGGCAGAGGGGGTGGTGTGGTTCTGATGGTAAACATTGAAATCGAATCATTAGAAAGGGGTGTCATAATGTTGGAAGGTGTTGAGTCATGGATAGGACTAAGGAACTGAGTAACTTTTGTAGTAGTCTTCACTGTGGAAGACACTAGAAGTATGCAAATATTGGGAGTGTCGGGGCAGAAGTGTGTGAAGCCGCCATTGCTAGGGAGAAGGTTCTTGGAAACTGGAAGGTCTAAAGGTAAATGAGTCACCTGGACCAAATGGTATACAACCCAGGGTTCTGAAAGAGGTGGCTGAAGAGATTGTGAAGGGATTAGTAATGATCTTTCAAGAATCAAATTCATTCTGGCATGGCTCTGGAGGAATGGAAAATTGCAAATTCCACTCTTCAAGGAGGGAGAGAGGCAGAAGAAAGGAAATTATAGCCCATTTAGTCTGACCTCAGTGGTTGGGAAGATGTTGAAGTTGATTAAGGATGTGGTTTCAGGGTACTTGGAGGCACATGATAAATAGGCCATCGGCACCATAGTTTCTTTAAGGGAAGATCTTGCCTGACAAATCTGTTGGAATTATTTGGAAAAAAATAAGCAGGATAGATGAAGGAGAATTGGTGGGATGTTGTGTACTTAAATTTTCAGAAGACCTTTGGCAAGATGCCACAGGTGAGGCTGCTTAACAAGTTAAGAGCCTATGGTATTATAGGAAAGATACTAGCATGGATAAGGCAGTGGCTGATTGGCAGGAGGCAAAGACTGGGAATAAAGGGAGACTTTTCTGGTTGCCTTCTGGTGACTAGTGGTGTCCCACAGAGGTCTATGTTGGGACAGCTTTTTACATTATATGTCAATAACTTGGATGATGGAATTGATGGCTTTATGGCCAAGTTTGTGGATACTACAAAGCTAAATGGAGGGGCATGTAATTTTGCAGAAGTAGAGCAGCTACAGAAGGACTTGGTCAGAATAGGAGTATGGGGAAAGACGTGGCAGATGCAATACAAAGTTGGGAAGTGCACTTTGGTGGAAGGAATAAAGGGTAGAATATTTTCTAAATGTAGAGAAAATTCAAAAATCTGAGGGTACAGTAGGATTTGGGAGTCCTTGTACAGGATTCCCTAAAGGTTAATTTGTAGGTCGAGTCTGTGGTGCAAAAGGCAAATGTGATGTCGGCATTCATTTCAAGAGGACAAGAATACAAAGCATGGATGCAATGTCGAGGTTTTATAAAGCATCGGTGAGGCCTCACTTGGAGTATTGTGAGCAGTATTGGGGTCTATAACTAAGGAAGGATGTGCTGACGTTGGAGAGGGTTCAAAGGAAGTTCACCAAAAATGATTTTGGGATTGCAAGGCGTCATATGAAGAGCATTTGATAGCTCTGGGCCTGTACTCAGTGGAATTCAGAAAAATGAGGGGTGACCTCTTTGACATCTGTCAAATGTTGAAAAGCCTCAATAGAGGGATATGGAGAGGATGTTTCCTATAATGTGGGAGTCTAACACCAGAGGGGACAGCCTCTGGTGTATAGAGGGATGTCCTTTTAGAACGGAGATGGGGAGGAATTCTGGAATCTCTGGAATTCTGGTGAATCTCTGGAATTCTGGTGAATCTCTGGAATTCGTTGCCATAGGCAGCTACAGAGACCAAGTCATTGGGTATATTTAAGGCAGAGGTTGATAGATTCTTGATTACCCAGGGCATGAAGGGATATGGGAAAAGGCAGGAGATTGGGACTGCAAGGGAAATGGATTAGCCAAGATGAAATGGCAGACCATACTTGATAGGTCAATGGGCCTAATTCTGCTCCTATATCTTATGGTCTTATTTCTGGCTTTGCAATCCTTTGAGATCTTTGCTACAAGGCATCCTGATTAATTTTGGAATTGTGAGAGCTTGCGTCTTAGGTTTTAGACTTCTGTCCCTGAACTATTATGTCTGTGTTTTCTTCTTACTGGACTACTTTAAGAATTTGCCATCTTCCTGATACCACCTTTGTGGATAGGTGTGAGGTTCTCCCATGAATCTGCTTAGAATGTTTTACTGTTTATAGATGCTAAAAGATGCAAAATGTATTGCATATGCCTATTGCTGCATCTATAGTGTCAGTGGACATATGTATAAAGATCTAATCTGCTGTAAATTCACAGATGTTCAAATCAACATGCATAGGAGATTTTATATATGATACCAACTTAAATTAACAGTTTACTTGAGATTTATATCTTTTGAATTGAGAATAGGTAATTTTATTGAAATGATTATATCTGCAGTGAAGGCCTGACCACTGCCAAAAGAAAATTGTGAACCAAGGATTGAGTATTCTGCCCATGTGTTTTCCTCCCTATTTTAATAAGAACAAAGATGGATTTGCATTTCAATGGCATAATTTAGCATCCTTGGATATTTCAAAGGGCTTCACAATTAATGAGGTACTACTAAATTACAGAGACTGCTATAATGCAGATATGCACCCACGAACACCAATATGATGCTGTTGATATGGCAATGTTAAAATATGAGGAATGTTTCTGATTTCAATTGCTTTGGGTCTTTTACATATGTAGAGAAGGACATTAATTAGAAATGTGCGACTTGGCAGGCCTTGCTGTTCCCTGCATTCTGGCCCTCCAATAATGAGGCTCTCTTCTCTCTGCTGCCATCAGGAAGAAAGTACAGGAGCCTCAAGACCTATACTGCCAGGTTCAGGAACAGTTATTACCCGTTAACCATCAGGCTTTTGAACCAGAGATGGTAACATGACTGAGTTTCTCTCACATTATAATTGTTCCCACAGCCTATGGACTAACTTTCAAGGACTTCTCATCTCATGTTCTCTATTTATTGCTTATTTATTATAATTATTTTTCTTTTTGTATTTGCACAATGTGTTGTCTTTTGCACATTGCTCCCAAGATAACAAACACCAGTCTTTCATTGATTTTACTGTTTCTTTGAATTTACTGTGAATGCCCACAAGAAAGTGAATTCAGACTTGTATTTGGAGACATATATGTACTTTTACTTTTGAACTAGAAATGTTTTTTTGGTGCCTTAATCTTTGGAGTGGACTTAAACCCACAATCAAACTAAAATCTAGTAAATTGGGTTATCTCGAGGCTATGGTAAATGGTCTTGGGTCAAAGAATGCTAGAAAAAAAATTGTGCTGTAAAAATGTAAAATTGCTCACAGGAGATCTGACAACAGCAGCGACTCTATCCAGGACCCCAGGTTATATGAGTAGCCATCATCTATGGTTAATAAGTACTTCCATGTGGCAAGATGTTAAAGTATTTCAGCCTCCTGCTGTGCGATGATCCTTCAGTATAAATTAGATCTAAACTTTGAAAGGTTGATACCTTAAAATGGAGCTCTTCTGCTCTTCATTGTTGATGACTACAGGCTTGATGACTTGTTAAGGAAGAATGGTCCTTGTTTGGATAACATTTAGGCACTTGTTTATGCATCAGTATCAAACATGAGGAAATCTGCAGGTGCTGGAAATTCAAGCAACACACACAGAATGCTGGTGGAACATAGCAGGCCAGGCAGCATCTTTAAGGAGAAGCACTGTTGATGTTTTGGGCCAAGACCCTTTGTCAAGATTAACTGAAAGGAAAGATAATAAGAGATTTGAAAGTAGGAGGGTGAGGGGAAAATGCGAAATGTTAGAAGACTGGAGGGGGTGGGGTGAAGCTGAGAGCCAGAAAGGTGATTGACAAAAGGGGGGTGGTGGGGTGAAGCTGGGAGCCAGAATGGTGATTTGCAAAAGGGGTACAGAGCTGGAGAAGGGAGAGGATCATGGGATGGGAGGCCTAGGGAGAAAGAAAGTGGGTGGGGAGCACCAGAGGAAGATGGAGAATAGGCAGAGTGATGGACAGAAAGAGAGCTTCACTCAACCCCACCCCTTTTGCCAATCACATTTCCGGCTCTCAGCTTCACCCCACCCCCTCCAGTCTTCTCCTATCATTTCGCATTTCCCCCTCCCCCTCCTACTTTCAAATCTCTTACTATCTTTCCTTTCAGTTAGTCCCGGCGAAGGGTCTCGGCCTGAAACGTCAACAGTGCTTCTTCCTATAGATGCTGCCTGGCCTGCTGCGTTCCACCAGCATTTTGTGTGTGTTGCTTATGCATCAGTATGTTGGTTTTAACACTTTTTAATGCTGTCTTAACTGTTATTAATTAGCAGCTCCATTTTCTTTGTAGCTTTATTTGTGGACTGGCATGTGGAAATAACATGTTTCTTTCAAAAATGTAGTGAAGTAATTTGTATGCAAAACAAATTGACTCTGCATGGCAGCCTACCACCAAACTCTTGATTTTATTGGCTCCACTTTTATCTAGGACCAACAGGTGGCTACTGATAGCTTAAATTCAGGAATTTCCTCAACATTGTTGATGTTGGTTCTGTTATGGAAAGAGAATGCCAGGTGAAGACAGGAAATGCTTGAAGGGTGTTCTTCAAACCTCTTTGGGGGGAAAAAATAGAAAATAACTCCATTCTTGGGTATCTCTGGCCCATGACCTTCCCAAATAGTGAATTTGTGATGGCACTGAGAAACTTCAGTCAATGTATTTTGAGTACGGGAAAAGCCGAGCAAACACCAAATACCCACCTGCTCTACCAAGTATGTCTGCCACCATATGTAAATAGAACTTAGAACATTTCAGCACATGAACAGCCCTTCAGCCCATAATGTCATGCTGAATCAATTAAATTAGTAATCAAATGGTTAACTAAACTAATCTCTTTTGCCTACACATACCTGTATCCCTCCATTTTCCTCAATCTTTTTGTGCTTATCTAAACGTCTCCTAAAAGTCTCTTATGTATCTGCCTCTAGACCGACCATTCCTGGCACCCACCACTCTCTTTGTAGGGAAAAGAATCTTGCCCCATACACCACCTTTAAAGTTATCCCTCTTTCACCTTAAGAACATGTCCTCTGGTGTTGAACATAACAACTCTGGGGGAGGGGAAGATACTGTTTGTCTACTCTATCTATGCCTCTCATAATCTTATAAACTTCTATCAGATCTCTCTTCAACTCCACTCCAGAGAAAACAACCAAAATTTGTCCAAGCTTTTGTTAACACACGCCCTTTAATCCAGGCAGAATCCTGGTAAACATCTTTTGCACCCTCTCCAAAGCCTCGAAATCCTTCCTATAACGGGGCGACCAGAACTGTATGCAATATTCCAGATTTGGCTTTCAAGGATTTTATTATACTCCAATATAACTTCATGACTTTTGAACTTAATGCCTCGACCAATGAAATCAAGCCTGCAATGTGCCTTCCTAACCACCCTATCAACCTGTGTAGCCATTTTTAGGGAGCTATAAACTTGGACCTTAAGGTCCCTCTGTTCCTCAACACAGTTAAAGGCTGCTCTTTACATTTGGCCTACCAAGGTGCTACACTTGGCTGTGTTAAACTCTATCTGCCATTTCTCTGCCCATATCTGCAAATGATATGGGTTACAAGTATGGGTGGAAAATTCCTCTGTATTCTTTGCTAATCATCTACCCTATCCACAACACCACCAATCTTTGTATTATATGCAAACTTACTAACCCACCCATCTACATTTTCATCCACATCATTTACATACATCACAAACAGCAGAGGTCTCAGTGCAGATCCTTGTAGAACATCATTAAAAAAAAAGACCTCCCTTCAACCACCAACTTTTTGTCTTCTATGAGCAAACCATTTTTTATTCCAAATGGCCAATTCACTGTTGATCCTATGCATATTAATCTTCTGGATGAGCCTCTCATGAGGGACTTTGTCAAATGTCTTACTAAAATCTATGTAGGCAATATCCACAATTCTACCTTCATCAATCATCCTCACCAACTTTTCAATGAAACTCAATCAAGTTAGCCAGACATGACTTGACCCGCACAAAACCATTCTGGGTCTCCCTAATTAGATCATAGTCTTCCAAATGCTCATAAGTTTTTTTTTCCCAAAGAATACTGTCCAGTAACTTCCCTATTACTGAAGTGATACTCACTGCTCTGTGGTTTCTAGGATTTTCCCTGGTTCTCTTATTGAACAGTGAAACAACATTAGCTACTCGCCAGTCCTCCAAGACCCTGCCTGTGGCTAGAGAGGACACAAAGATACTGATCAATGCCTAGCAATCTCTTCACTTGCCCCTCAATAACCTGGAGTATATCCCATCAGGCTCTGGACTCTTTTTCACCTTAGTGCTCTTTAAGAGACCCAACAGCACTCATTAAGGACATCACCCTCATCCTTTGCATCAAAGCAAATGTGTTCTATTTTATCCTTTAGTGGTCTCACCCCCTCCCTAATTATCCTCTTGCTCCTGATTTACTAGGTATAGAATGCCTTGGGATTCTCTTCAATCCTACTTGCCAAGGACTTTTCATGCCACCTCTTGGCTTTCCTCATTTACTTTAGTTCTTTTCTGTTTCTCAAGGGTTCTGTTTGATTCTGGTGTCCTAAGCTTTACATACTTTTCCTATTTCATCTTGACTTAATTCATCATGTCTTTCAACATTCAAGTTCTCTTACCTACCATCCCTGTCCTTCCTTCTGACAGGAATATATCTGTATTGTGTCTCTGTGCAGTTAGTCTTTAAACAGCCTTCTCATGCCGGATGCCCAGATTATTTTTTTATTATTAAATTACAGCATGTAATAGGCCCTTTCAGCTGTGATGCCTAGCAATTCCCCAATTTAATTCGAGCATAATCATGTGACAATTTGCAATGACTAATTAACCTACCACCTGCTAAGTTTTTGGAGCACCTAAGGAATCATGGTGTGTACATACAAACTCCTTACAGGCAGTGGCAGGAATTGAACCCAAGTCGCTGGTACTGTAAAGACTTGTGCTAGCCACTACGCTACGGTGCCGCCCTGATTAACTCTCCTTGGTTCCTATTTAATGCTCTCATTATTTGACCTGTTTCAGTTTAAAGTTTTCTTCCCAGGTCCATACTTGTTCTCAGAACCATAGAACATGACAGCACAGAAACAGGCTTTTCTTGGCTGTGCTGAGCCATTTTTCTGCCTAGTCCCACTGACCTGCACCTGGACCATATCCCTCCATACCCCTCTCATCCACGTACCTGTCCAAGTTTTTCTTAAATGTTAAAAGTGAGCCCACATTTACCACTTCATCTGGCAGCTCATTCCATACACACCCCCCCCATGTTACTTTTAAACTTTTCCCCCTTCACCCTTAACCCATGTCCTCTGGTTTTTTTCTCCCCTAGCCTCAGTGGAAAAAGCCTACTTGCATTCACTCTATCTATATCCATCATAACTTTATATACCTCTATAAAATTTTCCCTTATTCTTCTATGCTCTAGGGAATAAAGTCCTAACCTATTCAACCTTTCTCTGTAACTCTGTAACTCCTTAACTATAGCTATCTTAAAACTTATGGACCAATGCACACAATGCTGGTGGAACGCAGAAGGCCAGACAGCATCTATAGGAAGAAGCCATGTCGATATTTCAGGCCGAGACCCTTTGTCAGGACTAACTGAAAGAAAAGATAGTAAGAGATTTGAAAGTGGGAGGGGGAAATCTGAAATGATAGAAGGCAGGAGGGGGTGGGGTGAAGTTAAAAGCTGGAAAGGTGATTGGCAAAAGGGATACAGAGCTGGAGAAGGGAAAGGATCATGGGACGGGAGGCCTAGGGAGAAAGAAAGGTGGAGGGGAGCACCAGAGGGGGATGGAGAACAGGCAAAGTGTGATGGGCAGAGTGAGGGAAAAAAGGGAGGGGGGTAGAAATCGGGGATGGGGTAAGAAGGGGAGAAAGGGCATTAACGGAAGTTTAGAGAAATCAACGTTCATGCCATCAGGTTGGAGTCTACCCAGATGGAATATAAGGTGTTGTTCCTCCAACCTGAGTGTGGCTTCATCTTGACAATAGAGGAGGCCAGGATTCCACATTCCATTCCCATTCTGATATGTCTATCCATGGCTGTGATATTGTCCTTGATTAGCGGTGTAACTCTTTCTGATCTTCCCCCAACCTCCCTTTACTTTTCTAAAACTTTGAAACCCTGGTGCATTAAGCACCCATTCCTGTCCCCATTTCAACCAAGTCTTGGTAATGGCCACAATGTCATAGTTCCATGTACTGATTCATGTTCGAAGCTCCTAGCATTAAATTACACAACAGTTTGAACACTGTCATATCTATTACTTTGCCCCTGCCTGTTTTTATATTGGCCTGATTGGCCTTCTCAGAATCCACACAATTGGAATGAAAACATTTCAGACTGAAGTCTGGAGAAACTACGCAGGCAGATGACACAAGAGATCTTCATTTGGAGTCAGAATATAGCAATTCAAATTCCACTACAAAAGTTGGTAGAGCGTTGAAATGCTATCATTCAGATGAGGCATTGAACCAGTAACCAACCACGTGCTTTCCATCCCGCATAAATAACCCTATAGCACTATTGGAAAAGAGAGAAGCCTTTCAGACCAGTTTATCTCTCATTCAGCGTCACTAAAAAAGATTCCATTACTGTCAATCTATTTCTGAACTTTGTTGCAAGTTCTTTACTGTGTCTAGAACTAATTTTAGTCATGCTCATTGCTTGAAAATGTGATCAGATTTTATAGGTCATTTGGCTGGTTTGATACCTGTGGCTGTCCACAGGAGCTGGAGTATTTATTGGAATTGTCTGTGGATTTTCAGAATTTGAAGCATTGTGTTTTTGTTGTTTTCTAAGTCCACCACCAGTATAATTAATTATCTGATGTTCTGATATTGCACATGGGAATATGGAACACCTTTGGTTCATAAAGTCTGTGCTGGATATGTTGCCAAGTTAAGCTAATTCTCTTCTGCTTGCAGATGATGCATTCATCCCAGCATATTCATGTGTCTAAAAGCCTCAAGTGCCACTACCATATTTGCTATCTCCACCACAACTAGCAGACTTTTCCAAGTACCCATCACTATCTTTGTAAAATAAAACAACCCAGGTTTCCTCAGAGTTCTCAGGTTTCCTCCCACATTCTAAAGATTTACAGTTAGGATCAGTGAGTTATGGACATGTTAACACAAAATGTTGCCTGTGGACATGTTATGTTGTCACCAGAAGCATGGCGACACTTGTGTGCTGCTCCCCAGCATAATCCTTGGTTTGTGTTGACTGTTGATGCAAAGGATGCATTTCACTGTATGTTTTGATGCACAATGATAAATAAAGCTAATCTTTTCATCATTAGCTACACAGGTCCATTTGTTTTGGCAAATGATTTTCAAAAACAAATTTTGGCTTTTTGTACCTAACACCTGTTGTTTCTTAGCTATGCCTTCAAGTTTACAAAATTCTGCACAAAAGTACGAGTAAGTTGTGAATTGTATGCTTTAATTGCTTTAAGATCATTTCTCCCTCTGTCTTTGTATCAGTTTCAGCAGTTTCTCACTCTGCTCCACTTATTTTATAAGGAGAATTGTGAACTCTTGCTTGATATGCCTAGAACTCTTCATGATGACTTAAAATGAGTGCAATGCTTGTCAGTTTAGTAGCTGAATGAGGTGTGGTACAGTCTGCTTGCTCTGAATACTGATGGTGATTCATGTGCTCTGATCTGCACTCCCAATGGGATCTGGTTCCACATGTTGTATTTGAAACCTGGGACAATGAATTATAACATCTAAATTGTCAAGGGGCCTTTATCACTATCTAGGGATCTGATGGTTTGCCTTGTGTTCAGATAAGGGGGGTGTAAACTTTTGGGTGGAGTAGGTGTGACAGTGGGATGTGGGTTGTGTGTGACTCAGCAGTTGACTAGATCGTTTCATACTTAGTTTGTCTCATCTAATTCTGTTTAGTTGCTGCCACAGATGTAGAATGCATCTGGAGCCCTCGTCCCTGTGGAGATGTTTGTTTTTGATCACAACTTTGAATACTAACGGCAAACTGTTCACGTTTAATGTAAACTGTACAAGGTTAGAGGACAGTTGTTTTCCCAAAACATTGCATGATAATTGAAAGAATGAAAATGCAGGTGTCACAAGCTTAATTTATGAAAATGTCCAAATCAGTGTGTGGTTTGGAATTGAATTTTGTGATTTATAATCACAGCCATGGAGAAGTACAGCATGAATGCAGGCCTTTTGGTTTAACAAGTCCATGTTGAACTCTGTGCCTACCCAGCTAGTCCTGGTTTCCCGTATTCACTCCTATACCTTCTAAGCTATACTTCTCCACATACCTTTTAAAATTATGCTGTTGTACCTTCGTCAACCAGTTCTTCTTGCAGCTTGTTTCATATGCTCACTGCTTCTCTGTGGAAAAATTGCACCTTGGGTCCCTTTTAACTCTTTCACCTCATCTTAAAATCTTTGCCCCATAATTTTGGACGCCCTTATCCTGGGGAAAAGATTGTTGCCATCTAGCTTATCTATGCCCTTCGTTTTAAACAATTTTATAAAAGAATTCCTCATTTTCCCATGTTCCAAGGAATAAAGAACTAGCCTGATCAATCTTTCTCTACAACTCAGGTCTTCTAATCCTGGCAACATTCTCATAATTTTTCTGCACTGTTTTCAGTTTAACCACATTTTCTATAACAGGATGACCTAAACTGTACACAGTACTCCAAGAGCAACTTCACCAGTGACTTGTTTAACTGCAGTTAATTGTCCCAGCTCTTATACTTATGTCTTGACTGAAGTAGAGTATTTGAGTATCTGCTATGTCATTCAGACCTCCTCTTCATCTCTCCATGGTACCTCCTCATGCTAAGATCTGAAATTTTCTCTATAAATCATCTCTTTAAAAGACTGCTTAAAACCAGCTCCTGTGGTCTGATTTGGTTTCAGCATCTAGTTTTGTATGACTTGCTCTCCTGTTGAATTCCAGATGATCTGAAGTGTTCTGATGATCTGAAAATGTAATGTGTCCGATTATATTCTTCCCCAAAAAGTAATGGCTGTGAGCCCAGAATCAGGGTCTTTAGGGCCTTAGGCATTTGGGCTTTCATGAAAATTTCTATCAAAAGGGGTGGGTAGGGAGAGAGAAGTTGAAAGTTGCAGTTATTTCTTAGATGGTATATGCCATGTAAGCAGTTTTACTGGTTGTACAGCCTCAAATGCATGATGAGAATCTTAGGTCTGGGTTATCACTGTTCCACAGAAAGCCAAGGGAAAGTGAATGGAACTTCCCAGCTTAGTAAGAGTAATTATTAACCCATTCTTTCACAGGTCACAAATTGAAGCTTCTAGTCAAAGTGACAGCTTTCAATTTGTGTGGGTAGAGCAGTGTGGATTTTACTGGCTGCTACCAGAAGAAATTAGATTTTTTAAAGTTTCTTTTTGTAAATTTCAGTTTGATTACTAAGTGCATCTGAAATTATTGATTTGTAAAGTACTCTGTGCTTACATGGAATTCAGAACAAAACTATATTTTGAGATGGTGCCAGAGTTCAGCATTTCTACTTAAATGTAGAGTTTCACAGTATATTTTGGTAAAATATTAATGTTAACTTGTAATAGTCATGGAGATTTGAATCAGGCTTCTTAATGCCAGTTTCATATAGAAGTATAATTGCTTGGAAGTAAAATTATCATTAAGTACCCTTCAGCACCTGAACCATAGAAAGGCGGGTATTCCACAATTCAAGAAAAAGGTATTTTCTGTTATATTTGTATCAAAAAGAAATGGGTACTTCAAAGGCTTGTTTATACAGTCGGCTAATTTAGAGCTGTTTAATTCAGATGATCTGGTTCAGTTTTGTTTAAGTATTGAAGATTCGCTAAATATTCATTACCTTAATTCATTTAAACTGGTGCAAAACATTGCACTTAGTAGGAATAGATAATACCCTTGTGCAGCTGGCTGCAAAGGGGAAGCTGGAGCTAATCTAGTGAGCTCCCTTTGAGGATATAGCAGGCTTCCTTGGTGAGATTCCCATCACACTAAACTCCCCCCCCCCCCCCCCCCCCGTGACTTTGATGTGGCATGGGAAAGCCAGGGTATCACTGATGGCACTGTCCTGATTTGAGTGAGTGCCATTCCTGCTGTTGCTATCAGTTTTTACAGTCAGACTTGATGCAGTTTTGCTGTAGTTAGTTACAAATTCTCATTATTTAAAAAAAATGTAGCTAGTTCTCCCCCAAAGGTGAAGTAAAATTTGTCTTGGCCTCCAGCCAAGGTGCTTGCTCTTTCGGTATTAGCAGATGATGTTGGTATTCAAAATCATGTCATTTGATCTCCATGCAATTTACAATTGTAGTCACTTTAGGTTTCTGCAAAACCATTTAATTGAGAATCTGAGATCAGCAGTTACTCTTACTAGTATCCCTGAAGGGAAAAGCAAGAACTTCGGTAGTTAGCTGTAACAGTAATGGAAGTCCCAGAGAGCAGCATGCACTGGGTGAATGGGGGTAGCCTGGATCAGCATTCATGTAGCAGAAATTTGGCTTAGCTCAAGCTTATGAAAGGTGGAAGGTGTAAAGCCACTCTGGTGTGGAGAAGGGTTTCAGCAGCACAGGTTGGACAGACGTAGATTTCAAGGACTGGTGCGGTGCTATTCAAATGGCAAAATGTCTTGATGCACAATCTCCCCAGCTGAAAGTGTCCATTATGTAAACACTCCACATTTATATTTGTTGGAAAGAGAGCAGAACTACTTACAAGGCAATAGTTGAACAGCTTTTGAAGAGTTGTATTGAATAAATATTTGTAAATAATTCCTCCTTGTATTTCCATGTGCTGGGATATAGCTTTTGGTCGGGGGAGGGAAATAATTATCCCCCACCCCCACGCTTATGCCTGAGGGATGAATAGATGGAGAAATGTGACCCTGTTCTTTGCATTTCACTGTTGGTTCAGTCACACTGTCTGATGTAGTACAGAATTCTGCCAATAGTTTCTACAGAGAGAGAAGTTCACTCCTATTGATCTGAATTACTGTGTACCAGCAGCAGAACCTATTCATCCTACTGATTGAAAATTGGCAGAGCATTTCACAGTCCAGTGTGATCTGCGTGCTAAGCATTTATTGTGATGTATTATTGACACGTCAGTTGTAATGTGGGGAGTGTGGTATTTGTTAACACAAAGCAACATCCCGCAACATTATAATGACCATGAGTTTATTTAATAGTGATTTAAAGTCTGTTGCCCCATACATCAGGAATAAACTGCATGGTTCCATGCAACCTGTGATTGTTTCCACGAATCAGTAAGGCTTAGAGGGTTATGGGCAAATGGCATAATCTCAGATGGGAACTCAGTCAACCCAGATCAGTGCCTGTTTCTGTGCTCTGTCTCTAGGTATATCATTTAATGTCTGGCCATAAAGCCAGCTTCTTGGAACTTTATTATTTCCTTGGAACTTTATTCAAATACCCACGTATATAACTAGAATGGGGCTTGAACTCACAACTACCCATGTCAGAGGCAAGAGTGTCATTGATCCACAATGTAGGGACATTACACATGCAAGGACAGGACAGCAGAAATGTGATGTTCCGTTCTTGTAAATATCTGGTAAATGATATATTGACATAAATATGGAAATTGAATTGCTAGAAGCAATTGGTGGTTCTGGAATGCGGCATTTTCATGTACGGTAACACATTCTGATGCTCTGATTCTTTTTTGCCCACAGCTGTACCTTTCCCTCCGAGCCATCGACTGACTCTCAAGGAGGTTTTTGACCATGATGGGAAACCCAGGGTTGATGTACTCAAGGCTCACCTTACTAAAGAAGGCCGGGTAGAGGAGACCGTTGCGATGCGGATTATAACAGAAGGAGCTTCCATTCTCCGGCAAGAGAAGACTATGCTCGACATTGAAGCACCAGTCACAGGTGAGTTACTGAAAGGCCAGTGTCTCTGGTTTATTATAAACATGAGATTCAGCAGATGCTCAAAATCTCAAGCAATACACAAAATACTGGTGGAGCTTAGGCAGCATCTATGGAGGTGGGGGGGGGGGGAATAAACAGCTTTTCATCAAGACTAGAAAGGAAGGGGGCAGAAGCCAGAATAAGGTGTGTGCGGAGGAAAAGGATCACAAGCCAACAGGTGATAGGTGAGACCAGGTGAGGGGAAAGGTGAGTAGATGCAGTGGGGGGGGACGAAGAAAGAAGCTAGGAATGATGGGTGGAAGTGGTAAAGAGCTGGAGGAGGAATCTAATAGGAAGACTGTGGACCATGGAAGAAAGAGGAGGGAAACCAGAGAAGTGATGGATGAGTTAGAAGAAAAGGGATGAGAGGGTAACTGGAATGAGGAACGGGGAAAGATAGGATGAGGGAGGGTGAGCAATTGCTGGAAGTTTGAGAAATTGATTTTCATGCCATCAGGTTTGAGGCTACCCAGACAGAAACCTCCACTGTCATGATGAGTTCAAACTCCAACATGGTTCCAAAGCAAAGGTCAGACCATTGTGAACGCTCAAGCAAAGATCAGACCATTGAGAAATCTCAAGCAATATGTTGGAGGAAGTTGGCAGTTCCTGCAGACTGTGTACACTCCAAATTTCAGCATCTTCAGTCTCTATTAGGAAATCTTATTGAAGTATGGTATATTAACATCAGTGGAAGTGCTGTGTCATGTTTCTATGGTCATCATGTGTGGCAAGCCTGCCGGAACAGCTATCTGTCTCTTCATTAATTTCATTTATTGTATATGGTTATTGTTATCAGAGAATAGTTACTGCTATACCAAAGTGCTGGGTTTTACACTGATCTCCATTTCACAGGAAATATGCATGGAGGCGCTGGGTGTGGCACTCAAAAGAAGGTTTACAATTGGGATATCAAAGAGCTGATTAGACTATATGGAACAAATGAGCTGCTATAGTAAATTTCATGCAATTTTAGTGCTTGTGTGTGTTGAGTAACACTGATTTTTTAATAGCAGTAAATGGTTCATGCTACATATCTTGTATTGATGCTCTGTTGAGTCATTATACTGATGGAGGGTCAAGTTTGACTCTTGGCAACTGGTTCTTCTATTGACTATATGTGTCAGTCATGTATAATTCTATTTCATTTTGAAGCTTTGTTAGAGATGGTTGCTAGTTTGTAATTTTCAGTTAGAATAAAACTCATTAGGCATTTCACGAACATTTTGAGGCTAAATAATCTGTTGATATGAACAGAGTTGGAGCAAGGTTTGTACACGTACAGTTGAATGCCTAATGCTCTCTCATTTGAAAATTCAACTCATTTAGTGCTCCTGTTTTTCCATTTGTTCAAGCTTGTCTAATCCTACTTTTCCCATTAAGAATTCAATTTATGAACCTCCCTGCACTTGCAAGAATGTAGTGTTTCTAAAACCAGAAAACTGCCAGTTAAGAAAAATTATTTCACCTCGGTGATCTAAAGTGCTCCTTCCAATTCCTCACCTTGCAGAGCTAATCAGTTTCATCAACTTTGCCTATAACTTCCACCTTGCCGTCAAATTCACTTGGTCCGTCTCTTCCCTTTCTCAATCTCTCGTTCTCCATCTCTGGAGACGGGCTGTCCACTGACATAATCTATAAACCCACTGACTCTCATAACTACCTCGACTATACCTCTTCCCACCTTGCCAAATACAAAAATGCTATTCCCTATTCCCAGTTCCTCTGTCTCCGCCACATCTGCTCCCAGGATGAGGCTTTCCCTTCCAGGACATCTCAAATGTCCTCTTTCTTTAAGGATCGTAGTTTCCCTTCTGCCATCATCAATGATGCCCCCAACCATCCTTCCAGGTGAGGCAACATTTCACTTTTGAGTCTGTTGGGGTCATTTATTGCATCCGGTGCTCCCAGTGCGGCCTCCTCTACATCAGTGAGACCCGACGCAGATCGGGGGACTACTTCATTGAGCACCTCCGCTACATCCGCCTCAACAGACAGGGTCTCCCACTTGCCACCCACTTCAACTCTGCTTCACATTCCCATTTGGATATGTCCATACATGGCCTCCTGTACTGCCATGATGAGGCCAAACTCAGGTTGGAGGAGCAACACCTCATATACCATCTGGGTAGTCTCCAGCCCCTTGGGATGAACATTGAATTCTCCAACTTCCTGTAATTCCCTCCCCCTATCCCAGTTTCACTCTGCCTCCTCCTCCAGCTGCCTTTCACCTCTCTCATGATTCCACCGCCTTCTACTACCAATAGTGCTTTCCCCTTACATCCCTTCTTCACCTTTCCTGCCTTTCCCCTCCCACACCCCTTGATCTTTCCTCTGATTGGTTTTTCACCTGGCACCTGCCAGCTTTCTTCTTCCCACCCTCCCCACACCTTCTTTATAGGGCCCCTGCCCCCTGCCTCTTCAGTCCTGATGAAGGGTCTTGGCCCGAAACGTTGACTGCTCGTTTCCACGGTTGCTGCCTGACCTGCTGAGTTCCTCCAGCGTGTTGTACGTGTTGCTTTGACCCCAGCATCTGCAGTGTACTTTGTGCCTCACCTTCTCCTGTTCTTTGGTTTACATATTTTGTTTCTTAGCTCAGGACATGGGACTTTAGTGACAGCTCTGATATAGCAGTGCAACTTTTCTGAAATATTCACTTTTAAATGATGGGTGCTGAAATTGAGGTGGTCTGAAGCAAGAAAGGACAGTCATGCATGTATATATCCTTCATATGCATGCAATGTCCATGATGAATATTATTTTTGAGTTGTTTTGGTACAAGTTGTAGTGCATGTAAAAGTTGTATGATTGCAGATGTAAGATTGATGTGCTTAAAATGCGAATTGAATGGTTCAAGGAAGGTTTATTTGGAGCTGGCACAGTCATAAAATTGAACATTAGGGATAGGGTTATTAGTTGTGCACCACAGGAATGGGCCCTCTGGCCTACCACATTCATTCCAATTTGTATGCTCTTCTGCATTATCCAATTTGCTAGCATTGGGTCCATTTTCTTATGTCTTAAGTATTTGTTTAAATGCCTCTTAAATTTAGTATTGTATCTGATTCCACCACCACTTCTGGCAGCATGTTTCAGATATTAGACACTGTTGCATTTTAAAAAAAAATCTTTCCCTTCAATCCCCATTAATTTTTTTTCTTTTCACTTTAAACCTATGCCCTCTTGTTTTATGATGCCTCCACCAAGGTAAAAATATGCTGATTACCCTATCTATGCCTCTCATAATTTTATATACTTCTGTCAGTCACATCTCCACTACGAGGGATGATTAATAAGTTCGTGGCCTAAGGTAGAAGGAGTCAGTTTTAGAAAATGTAGCATATTTATTTTTCAACGTAGTCCGCTCCTACACTTACACACTTACTCCAGCGGTCGTGGAGCATACAGATCTAGGACCTCCAGAAAGTGTCCACAGCAGGGGTGAATGATAAATTCGTGGCCTAAGGTAGAAGGAGATGAGTTATTAACTTCAAACTTCCTGTATATGCTGCCTTCACCACCCTTGGTTCTTATAATTTGTTGATTTCTTTTGAAGGCCAACCAAGTTAATTCTAGTTTGGTAAAAATTTAAACCCTCAGAGCAATTGAAGCATTGCAGATTTGCATTTTCTGTGCGTGGTGTTTTAGCAATTCATTTTTGTGGTGCCAAATGTGATTGGTTACTAATAACTTGAATAAACATTTTTGAAACTAACATAGAACAGAATTATTTGAAAAATGTAAAATTATTAGCGAGCAGATTTGAAAATCTACCTTCACTTGAAAGACAGAGGTGACAAGATTGTAAAATCAGACTGTCGACGTCAGGAAACTGGAAAAGAGGGAACATCTTCCTCAGAAGCCATTCAGCCTGATCTGAATGTGCCTTTCCATAAATTTTTCTGACTTAATCCCATCTGCCACACTCCATCTGAAGCCTTGCTTGACATCTCAAATATACTCCTCTCATTTAAGAAGCTTGTGTTATCTAGTTCCTTTCAGGCTCTGTTTCTTCGAATTAGTTTTGAGATGAGTGCATCTCTAGCAAGGCCAGCTTTTGTTACCACCCCAAATTGTACTGGAAAAGGTGGTGAGTTGCTGCCGTGTCTTTGCCGTCATCTGGTGGAGGCTCTCATTGTGCTGCTCTGGAGGGAATTTTGTAATTTGACCCAGTAATAGTGAAGAAAAGGCAAGAAATTACCAAATCTGGATAGTACGAGATTTGGAGTGACTTACAGGTGATGGTGTTCCCATTTGTGCACTGCACTTGTCATTGGTAAAGGGAATTGCTAGCAAAGTTTCCTTGGCAAATAACTATAGATGTTTATTGCAGTGGTGCATAGTATCATATCATACAGCATAGAAACAGATCTTTTGACTCACCAAGCCCACGCTGACCATTAAATACCCATCTTTAGCTTCACAAATCTATCCAGGTTGTTGGATGGTGTGTCAATCAACTGTGGTGAGCTATTTGTGTGTTTACCATGACGGAAGGTTGTAGAAGTATTAAGAGATCTTGCAGGATCCATCCAGGTTGTTGGGTGGTGTGTCAATCAACTATGGCGAGCTATTTGTGTTTTTACCAAGATGGAGGGTCGTAGAAGTATTTTAGGGGATCTTGCAGGATTATGTCAAGTGCTTAATGTTGTCTGTACAAGACTTCAGCTTGGGTATCTCAAGCTTTGAGATTCAAAATTCACCTTCAAGTGCACAAGGAACAAATGGGGAGAGTCTGATGATACCCTCTGAGCTTCTAGCAGTGCAGTAGAAAAAAGTGCAGTAATTAGGCTGAAATACTCGACTCTCCAGGACAGTACTGTGCCCTCATTCAATTTTAGCGTCACAGATCAAGGAAGGTATAATCTTACCAGTTTTCAGCACTATGATGTAAGAAATTAGCTGAGTTGCTGGTTAATATTGATAGACACTATTAAATATTAGTTGGAGGATAGTAAATATAAACATGATTTACAGAAAGGTGTGTGTGAATAGAATTTATAGCCAGTGAGAATGTGCTTGAGAACATTTTACACAATATCATTAATATTCATCCAAAGAGCTGTGAGTCTAGGTTTAGACTTAATAAACTGTTTTTCTCAGCTCTTGGAATTCTGTGAGAAAGAACTAAATTGCTAAGTGATCTTTCTGGATAGAATGGCATTGAATTTTCACAGGGCATTTGAAAAAGCTCCAAGTGAAAGTAATCTTTAAACCAAGGCTAAATCTTATTAAATTAATGATATTTTCCAGAGGGAATAAGGAGACCAGAGCCAAAGGAAGCTGTTCTTTAACAGAAGCTGTGAGTGAGGGAGGCAGTAAAAAATATTTTTATAGTTGTCTAACGACTGAAGCGATTGAAGCCAGATCCGAATGCACTGACCTCAGCACAGAAGAGAATTTTGGGACTCCAGGGGCTGGCAGCCAATGACCCAAATATCTTAACGAGTCTTCCATTTCACTGGCCTGGGGATCTCAGCAAGTTTCTTTCAACTTGGAGATGCCTGTTTGAGTTTTGAGCATCTCCACAACCACTGCTGGTTCACTAACTGATCAGCTTATTCTGATCACAAGTAACCTAGAATGCCACTACAGGGTGGAAGTAAGGGGTCAAACTGCATCAGTATGAAGATAAAATTCATTCTATATGATTTAGAGTGCAGACTCAGGCCATTTGACCTAGTTTTTCCTGCCCCAACAGATCCCTCCCATGCCACTTCTCCATCACCATCTATTCAGCTTCCTCTGAAACCTGTCACTGTTGCTCTTCTTCACTTCTCCCCATGGGAGCCAGTTTTGCATTTCTAATGTTCATTAGGGGAAAGTTTATTCTGAATTCCTTAATGGATTTGTTAGAACGTTTTAAAACCCCTTGACATTCCCTGCAGACTGTTTCGTCAAGCTTATCCTAGGTGTGGAAACCTTTATAAGATCATCCCCTTAGAATATACTTTGTCCAGAGGCAAACCTGAGTATATTCAAATTTTCCAAATTATTATACCTTTTTAGTTCCAATATCATTCTTCTGATCCTTTTTTATTTACACTTTACCAGTGCTTCCATTTTCATCTTAATCTGAATACCAAAGCTTTCTGCAATTCTCCAGGTATGGTCTGGTCAAGGTAATGAAATTTGTGTTTTGTTTTTATTTGTATTGAATAAACATGACTCCATAATGGTTATTCAATAATGAATAGATTTTAATTCAGCTAATCCAGTTATATTGTACATGTTCAACCAGGGATTTGCCTAGTCCCTGTAGTTTGAAGGGTCCAGGAGAGGACAGGAAAAGATGGCTATTTTTCCTGATAATGCCTTGCAGACATACACAAATTAATTAAAGATCAAAATTCTCTGTAACAGAAGTTATGGGGAAATTTGATTCTGTTCCAAATCATGATGGCATTTGGTACTAAATAGGAGGAACTGTCTCCAGGAGGCAGTAAGGGTTTAACCAAAAGACAAGATTTAAGACATCTGTCAAAAGGAGTAGAGTGACAAGGAAAACACTTCACACAGCGTGTTAGTATGGCCTAGAAGGTGCTGACCTGAGGCAATAGATTGGTTGTGAACTTCATGGTATGGGCAATAGATTGGTTGTGAACTTCAAGAAACAAATAATTAGGGTCGAAGTTGAAGGGAAGTGTGTTAATTGAGATACCAAAACAAACCCAAGGTTAAACTCTGTGGATCTTGCTAGTTCGGTGCTGATTCCTGAACCTTGTGAATGGTCATTGGTACCCTAACTAACTGGCACGTTACCCAGAGACAAGCTAATTCATCATAGTGTGAATGGTGAAGGCAGTAGTCAAGCTACAGGATGATTAAGAGTAAGATGGGCAAATGGAACTTAATCCTGGTAAATTATGCACTTCAGGATAACTAATAAAGATATTGAAACCCTAAGGGAGTGCTGAAGAACAGTGAATTTTTTTGCACAGTACTGTAGTAATTTTTTTGTATTGCACTGTACTGTGGCTGCGAAAAAAAAATCATGTGATGATAAACCTGATTCTGATATGGATCTCTATTGTGGACTGAGAGTGGGAAGAAGGCGGGGAGAGAAGAATCATGGTTGGGAAAAGGGGAGGGAACAGGAAGCACCAGAGAGACATCCTGCAATGATCAATAAACCATTTGTTTGGAATCACATGACCTTGCCAGATGTCCCAGGGATGGGTGTGTCAGCAACTGCGTCACCCCCTACTCTGCAACTCCTTCTCTGCTGCCTGTCCCACACCTCTGTTGTGCTCCACCCTTGCCATTCTCAACATGCTTTGCTCCTGCCAGATTTGCAACTCACTCTCTGCTCCACATTGACAAATACAGTACTGTGCAAAAGTCTTGGGCACCTCACTATATACATGTGCCTAAGACTTTTGCACAGTACTGTATGTGGAGAAATTAGAGTTGGGATGGAGGGAAAACTATAGGATCACATAATGAGTAATACTGTAATCATGTTGGATTTTAATCTACATAGAGTGAATGTTGGGTTGGAGTTTATAAATTGAAGGTGAATTCACAGAATGTATGAGATGTTTTGTTTTGATCAATATGTTGAGGATCTGAAGAGACAATGGGCTTCTTTTAGATCTGGTATTGTGGAAAAAAAAGGGGATAATTAATCATACTATAAAAGGACCTTTCAGAAAGAGTGACAATAATATGAAGTTTTTAATCGAGTTTGAAATTGAAATAATTCGATCAAAAACCAGAGTGTTAAATACACACACAAAGGAAACTCTGAAGTTACAAGAAGCAAGGTGTTTGTGCTTGATTAGGAAGAGATGTTATAATGCTGTCAAGGCACACACATATCAGCAAGGGGAATGTCTGACAGGGGAAGTTAATGGTGGCATTAAATCAAAACGGGTCACTTCTCAATTTGCCAGGAACATTGGTAGGATTTAAGGTTGGGTGTGTTTTAAGATACAGCAAAAGAGGATGAAGACATTGGTAATGAAACTGACAAAATACAAAAATGGACTGTAATGTTTATGGAAAGAAGTGTTGGAAAACCCCAAGGTTGGTTATGAAGAAATTAAAACTCGCAGTAGGAGCAGAGTCATGAACACTGAAAGCTGATAAGTTGCAAGGAATTGAAGGTTACATCCTAGAGTTTTGAAGAATTGTCTTGGAAGCAGGGAATGTATTGCTTGTCATATTTCAAACTTATGTGGGTTGTGGAATGGTTCCTGCTGATTGGAAGGATGTAAATATGATTTAAGAGGGTGAAGAAAAACGGAGAACTTGTTGGACTCTCAACAAAGGTAAGGAAAATGCTGGGATCCATATTGAAGGATATAATAACAACCCCTAGAACAATCAGATTCAGCAGAGTTAGTCTGGATTTACAAAAGGAAAATGTTTGTATATCCTATTTAAGTTCTTTAGGATGAGTCTGATAGAATGAATAAGGGGAACTACTGGATATGATGTTTAATTTCAAAAGGCTTGGTGAATAAGATTAAAGTGTATGGAATTGAGAGCAATAAACTAGCATAGAATGAGTTTGTCACCAGGCAAAACCAAGAGTAGAAATAAACGGGTCTTCCCCTGATTGGTAGCCTGTGACTAGTGGAATACTGTAGAGGCTGGTGCTTGAGCCTTGACTGTTCCCAATCCGTATCAGTGAATTGGCTGGGAGACCATTTTTCTTGGTGGGATTAAGGGTCATGAGCAATGTAAGGATGTCATGAAGGTGTGGGCTAAAGGGTGAGAAAAAGACAGGTGGAATTTACACGGTATTACTTAAATTTATCTACTTTAGTGTACAAGACAAAACCATAAGACATAGGAGCAGAATAAGGCCGTTTCGCTCATAGAGTCTGCTCCGCCATTCAATCATGGCTGATCCTTCCCCCCCCCCCCCCCCAGCCCCACTCCCTGGCCTTCTCCAATAACCTTTGATGCCATGACCAATCAAGGATCTATCAATCTCCACCTTAAATACACCAAATGACCTGGCCTCCACAGCTGTATGTGGTCACAAATTCACCACCCTCTAATTTCTCTGCATCTCTGTTTTAAATGAATGCCCCTCTATCCTGAGGCTGTGCCCTCTTGTCCTATACTTGCCCACCAAGGGAAACATCCTTTCCACATATACTCTGCTTCGGCCTTTCAATATTTGAAAGGTTTCAATAAGACCCCCCCCCCCCCACCCCCATCTTTTTAAATTCCAGTGAGTACAGGCCCAGAGTCACCAAACATTCCTCATATGATAACCCTTTAATTCCTGGAATCATCCTTGTGAACGTCCTCTGAACCTTCTCCAATGCCAAGACATCTTTTCTTGGATAAGGAGTCCAAAACTGTTCACAATACTCAATGTGATGACTCACTAGTGCTTTATAAAGCCTCAGTATCACATCCCTGCTCTTGTATTCTAGTCCTCATAAAATGAATGCTAACATTGCAGTTGCCTTCCTCAACACTGATCAAACCTGCAAGTTAACCTTTAGGGTGTTTTGCACAATGACTCCCAAGTCAATTTGCATCTCAGATTTTTGAAATATCTCCCCATTTAGAAAAAAGACTGCACATTTATTTCTTTTACCAAAGTGCACGACCATGCATTTTCCAACATTGTATTTCATTTGGCAGTTTTGTGGTCCATTCTCCTAATCTGTCCCAAGTCCTTCTGCAGCCTTCCTGTTTCCTCAGCACTACTTGTCCCTCCACCAATCTTCGTATTATTTGCAAACTTGGCAACAAAGTCATCTATTCCATCATCTAAATAATTGATGTAGGTACAGCATAAAAAGAAGTGATCCCAACACTGACCCCTGTGGAACTCCAGTAGTTACTGGCAGCTAACCAGAAAAGGATCCTTTTATTCTCACTTGGTGCCTCCTACCAATCAGCCAATGTGCTAACCATGCTTTCCTGTAATACCATGGGCTCTTAACTTGGTAAGCAGTCTTGTGTGGTACCTTGTCAAAGGCCTTCTAAAAATTGAAGTACTCAATGTGCACTGAATCCCCTTTATCTATCCAACTTGTAATCTCCTCAAAGAATTCCAACAGGTTCGTCAGACTGGATTTTCCCTGAAGGAAGCCATGCTGATTTTCTACTATCTTGTCCTGTGTCACCATGTACTCCATCAACTCATCCTTAACAATTGACTCTAACATCTTCCCAACCACGGAGGTCAGGCTAACTGTCAATAATTTTCTTTCTGCTACCTTCCTCCTTTCTTAAAGAGTGGAGTAACATTTGCAACTTTCTAGTGCTTCAGAACCATGCCAGAGTTTAATGATCTTGAAAGATCATTACTCATGTTGCTACAATCTCTACCGCTACGTCTTTTAGAACCACAGGGTGCGGTTCATCTGGTCCGGTTGACTTGTGTACCGTAAGGTCTTTCAGCTTTTCGAGCACTTTCTCCCTTGTAATAGTAACTGCACTCACTTCTCTTCCTTTACACCCTTCAACACCTGGCATACTGCTAGTCTTCCACTGTGAAGACTGATGCAAACATTCTCATTTTTTATCTTTTCCTTCCTAATGATTCTTTTAGTTGTTTTTTGTAGGTTTTCAAAAGCTTCCCAATGCTCTATCTTCCTGCTAACTTTTGCTTTGTTGTATGCCCTCTCTTTTGTTTTGATATTAGCTTTGACTTCCCTTGTCAGCCACTGTTGTACTATTTTGCTATTTGAGTATTCCTTTGTTTTCTGGAATACATCCATCTTCCACCTTCCTGATTTCCCCCCAGAAACTCAAGCCATGATGAAAAAAGCATGAAGAGAGATTGAAAATACTTGAAAGTGCTGTATGAGTTCCTGCTAAGAAAGGTAACTTCACTGCAGTGGGCAGATAGGGGGGAAAATTGTATGTTTTTATTCCAAATGGATTTGAGAATCAGAAAGAAAAGATCTTGCTGCAATCATATAAGGCTTTGGTGAGACCTCAACTGAGTACTGTGTTGTTTAGTGTGTTTCTCTTTGAATTAATATATTTGCCAAGCAGGGAGTGGAGATTCACAAACCTGGTTTCTAAGTTGGTGGATCTCCCTTGAGACGAGAGTGAGTAGACTCGGACTGTATTCCCTTAGAAAAATGAGAGGCAACTTTGTAGAAACTTTAAAAATGTTTGCAGAGAGCTAAACAGGCTGAATGCAGGGAGGAGGGTTTCCCTGTCTGAGTTCTCTCAGCCTTTGTTAGGCTAATAACATTCAGACATTTAGGACTAAGATGGGAAAGTCATCAATTGTAGTAAAACTTTGGAGTTCTCTATCTTGAGAGGCTGTGGTAGTCAAGTTATTGAAGATATTTGAGCAAATAGTTTTCTAGATACAAAAGATGTTGGAATAAGGGGAGAACGTGGTATTGAGATGGATTCCAATCACTAGATTATATTTTAAATTGTCTAGTGATGAGTCTGTTATCCTTGGGTTACACTATTAGTGGTCTGGTAGCTATCCCAGTCTAAGAATCAAAAACAGGGTAGTCTACCTACTGCTTTGAGCCTGTCCAATACAATGTTATAGCTGATTTTCTACATTGGCTTCATTTTGCTATAAATTTATTGATCAGTTTTGAACAAATGACTGAGCCTCCATTGTCCTCCAGGTAGAGAATTCCCAAAGCTCTTTGTCCCCTGAATGAAACAATTTTGTATTTCTCCTAACATCCTATCCCTTACTCTAGGCTTGTTTGAGCCTTGTCAAAATAATGTATCCTTTGTGAGATCTCATTCTTCTGAACATTGAATGCAGAGGTTCAATCAACCTACCTCTCATTGTGTGATAGTCCCACCACACCAAGAATCACTCTGGAGAACAATCATTGCTTTCTGTGATAAGTACTGTATTTCCTTTCTTGGATAAGGAAGCCAAATCTGTAACATTCATCCAGGTGTGATCTCATACAAAAAAAACTGTGTGTAACTGGGGGATTACAAACTACTAGACTGTATGTGTGACCAGGGGATTACAGGCTAACCACCAGGCTGCTGTAAATGTAACCTTGTGTTACTGGGATAGCTTCCACACTACTGTATGTGTAAGCCTGTTACTAAACAAAAGGATGAATAGTAATCAAAGCCTGGGCTGTCTGTATTTCTGCCTGATCTGGGGAGATGGGGCTTTCAATGGTGAATTTTGCTTTTGGGTAAAGAAAACTGGAAAGTGATGCAACAATTTTTAAGAAAATACCTTCCTAAAACCTTTAAAAAATTACAAAGTTGTTAATTGTACCTTACAGTGAACTGGAACAACTCTTCTGTGTGGCTGTGCTTTTGTACTGATGTGGAGATTTCTTCCCACTTGTGTAATCTTTTATTAAAAATCTCTGGTATATCATGGTCCTGAGTCTGGCCAGGATTTCTCTACACTGACTTGATATATTTTCGCAAGGGTAGAAGTCTGTGTGCTGCCCTCAGGAAAACTTTTAACAGATGGTGGGCACTAGGGGTGGTGTGATTCCATGAATAGACTGTTGACTTGGAGTAGTGCTTTTCAATCTGGTGCCTGACCTGCTGTTTACAAGGACACAGTATGAAATGAGATGCTCTGTAAACCTGTGGCTTAATAATTTCCCTCACATTACAGATGGATTGAAATACTAATTTTTCTATTCTGGAAGGAATGGATGATAATTTGGAAGGTTTCTTTGATCTAGAAGTTGTGTGGCGCGTGGCCAAGTGGTTAGGGTGTTCGACTAGCGACCTGAAGGTCCTTGAGCAAGGCACTTAATCACACAATGCTCCAGTCTACCCAGCTGAAAAATGGGTACCAGCAAAAAAAAATGCTGGGGGGGGTCAACCTTGCGATAGACTGGCATCCTATCCGGGGGTGGGGGGGGGGTGGAGACTCGTACTCTTAGTCGCTTTATGCCACAGAAACCAGCATAAGCACCGGCCTGATGAGCCACAAAGGCTCGGGACAGGACAGAATTTTGATCTGGAATTACTTAGGACCTAGTTATCCTGCCCTCAAGTGTCTGCAGACACAATGCTGACAGCTTCTGTTATGATCTTTGAGATGTCTTTTGGGCAAGATCAGTGTCTTTAAGTACTTTACTAGTTGTTAAATGTAACTGTGTGCTTTTCTGCTCATTTCTTATGTAGTTTTATTCAGCAATACAGCATGGTAACGGGCTTTTCCAGCCCACCCAACTAGAAAGATGTCATCAGTTAACCCTCTAATCCATGCCTCTTTGGAATATGGAAGGAAACAGAGTATTTGTCGGAAAGAGAACAGTTGTGAGAACATACTAACTCCTTACAGACAGCGACACTATTGAATCCTGGTTGCTTGTGCTATAATAGCATTGTGCTAACCCAGGGGTGGGCAAACTTTTTGACTTGAGGGCCACAAAGGGTTCTAAAATATGACAGGGGGGCCAGACCAGGAGCAGATGGACGGAGTGTTTTGGTAATACACCTCATAAGAGAAAATAAAATATCATGGGATATGTAGAAAACATGTGCTTTAATTTCAATTGAAAATGAACAAATGCATTACAACAAAATATCTGTCTCTGAAGTCCCATGGTATTTAGCTATTTATTGAAATGACTTTTAAAACACTGAAAATTAAATGAATAAAATACAGCTTTTTTTAATAGTAACAGTTATTATTTTAAAGCACTGAAAATTCTGTTATCCTTCAAGATATTATCATCATCACTCTCCTCCTGACTGTCTTTATTTCAAAAACGGTAGGAGATGCAGGTCTACTTGTCCTGCTCCTTCTTATTCAATTGTCCCCTGTGCCAAAACTCAACAACGACCAGCACAAGGACAGAACAGTGACAGTGCGCCAGTATGCGGAGCGCGTTATTTGATCTGGAGCACATTTTTTATTTTGAGAACGTACGTGCACCTGCACACTACTCATCTCCATCACTTAACAGAAATGACATGTAACATGTAAGGCTTATTGAAAAAAATATTTTCAAATGCATTTTTTACATAGCACAACGAAGAAACTTATTTTTAATTTCAGTGGGAACAGTGTTGTTGGTCTCCCTTTTTAGCCAGCGCATCAAAGTCTGGATTTAGTTTTGTTGTGGCGATTCTCAGGATGGATCTGAGGTGTTGGTCAGTTAACTTGGATCTGTGGCTAGCTTTGTTAATGTTCATGACGCTGAACGCCTGTTCACACAAATAGGTCAAGCCGAACAAAGAGTAAAGCGCAAATGTGGAGTAATACGCTGTACCTCAACAAAGGTCAATGTATATAGAGTGCGTCATCTATTGGGAAAACGCCAGAATTGCGGGGAAAAAACGTTAACAAGGTTTATTAATATAATTTCATCAAGTTCTGCGGGCCGGATTAAAAAGTTTTAACGGGCCGCATATGGCCCCCGGGCTGTAGTTTGCCCATGCCTGTGCTAACCACTATGCTACCGTGCCTTACCTCAGTCAAATCTAATATTTGATCGTATGTTTGATCAAATGTTAATGGGTTCCAGTCTTTATACTGAAATTTAAAGTTGCATTTTCCTGAATTTTGACTTTTTCTTTCCCCCATTGTTGACCTGCCCTTTGGTAGCACTCTTGGTATAGATTCTAGTTCTTGTTAAACCTGCCAAAGGCAATACTTTCTGTAGGCTGACGAGGATATGAATGCAGGATAAACTCATTACATCTTGGCTTCACTCACCTCCTTTGTTGTAAGTGAGGGCTACTCAAGTTCTTTTGTCAGTGTTGTTCAGCACTAGCAGAGTTACCAATTGGTCTGACTTGTGAACTCACCTGTATAACCTGGCAAAATTTGGTTAATGGATTTTAGGCTGTTCCAAGAAGGCTACTTGACTGGTGTAAAGAAAAACAACTTGGACAGGTATATGGATTGCTTTGTTATTAGATGTACTGAGGTACAGTAAAAATCTATGCATGCCATACATACAGGTCATTTCATTACAGCAATGCATTATAGTAATTCAAAGGAGACCAATAGTAATGCAGAATAAAGTGGCAGAGCTACAAAGTGCAGTGCAGGCAGGCAATAAGGTGCAAGGTCATAAAAAGGTAGATTGAGGTAGTGTGTCCATGTTACTGTACTAGGCAACTGTTCAATAAGCTTGTAACATCAGGATAGAAGCTGTACTTGATTCTGATGGTATGTGCTTTTAGGCTTTTGTATCTTTGGCCCTATGGGTGGGGAGAGAAAAGAGAGAGAATGGTGGGAAAAGAATTAGAGGGATACTGACCAAATTTAGGCAATGTTTATTGACACGTTTCCAGGTTTTGTGTTGTTCTTGGATGAATTGTATGGATCTGATTTTACCCCCTCAAGTTGAATCTTCACAGAACCTGAAGTAGAACCATTTTCTGTAATCCCTGTAATCTACCAAATGTTTTGGTAGGATAAGCAAACCAATGTCAGCTTCCTTTCCTGGGCTAGTGTTAGCTGGCCTCAGAGAGCAGGTCCACTGCTTGATACCTGATACCAGATTTTGGAAAATGTGTCTCTGAACTTCATTACAAAAGAGTAGGAAATGTTTAAAGGATTCAAAAACGGACTTAAATGACCTGGCTTTTGACAGCTGAAACTGCAGGAGTAACTTTGGGATGACATTGAGAACTTTGTCTATTTGGCAGGTGTGCACACATCACATGTCAGTGGTAGAAAGTGCACTGGTTGCCCAAACTAGTTGACCTTGAATATTACCTGATTCACAAGGTAGTTTGTGGCTCCCACATTGGGTTACCAGCCTCCTCAACTCACAGCACTTCAGTAATATGCTAAAGGGACTGCCTTGAAAGAGGAAATTCATGATAAAATACTTAAAGACTTAACTATGACAGATTGCAGACAAGCTTTTGTAAATTTAGTTTAAAGTTTTTTTTTAATAAAAGTTGTTTTTCCTGTAGGGTAGATTCAAATGAACAATTTGTCTGGAATACAACACAATTTTAAAATGAGATCTAGGCTGTTCAAGAGTGAGATGAGGGTGCATTTTACCAGAGGAAGTCAGCTTTGTAAAAGAGCTGGGTGCTTTGATAATTTCCAAACTGAACAGTTTTAGCATGGAAAGGATTCAAAGCAAATCTGATGTGCTTGGGACATGGATCAGTTTCGATCTGATTTAAATGCTGAGCGGGACTCGAGGGAATGCTTGTTTATAGTGTCATATTTCTATGTGAACTGTTGGGAGTTTGTAGATGTTCTTTTCCACAAAAATTTAAACAGAAATTTGGTATCAGGACACAATGAATAACCATGTAAAACACCACTGAGCAGTAACAGACTTCAGTGTGATGCCATTGCAAGATTTCTGAACTAGTGTCAGTCAATGATTAGTGTTACCTCTGCAACCATTTGGTGCCTCCACAATGCTGACATTGTGGGAGTCTGCACTTTCAGCCTTTCTGGCAGCACACCCACTCTGGAGCAATTCCTCAACCTTCAGTCCTATACTTGGTGGTTTGGACTTGACTCTGATCAATGCAGAGAGTTTGACTTTTGATGAGAGTGACATTCATTGAATCATGGCTGATAACCAGTGTATAAAACAGTAGAAACTTTTGATTGAGGCAGGACACTGGAACTGAAATTGCCATTATTTCTCAATCTCTTTGACACCAAGGACCAGCTGGTTTCTTTCATGACTGATGTGGATCTTCTGTCACTTTATCTATCTTAAAGCTACATTTGTACATATAAACTTGAAATTAAATTAATTTATTTAAATTGAATAATATATTTAATACCAATATCAAAAAGATAAAGCTCTTTTCCTATTGGAATTCAGTACTTTAGAAGAAGCTAATAAACAAGCTCGTTTAAGTAAAGTTTACTTACAAAGAAATAAAGAGATGGGTGGACTAGCCCTACCCAATTTTAGGTTTTACTATTGGGCTGCCAATATAAGGAATATTACTTTCTGGTCCTATTATATTTATCGTAAAGATTGGCCATCATGGGTCTCCTTAGAAGTTAATTCTATAAAAAATTCCTCTATTGTCTCTCTCCTTGGATCATACTCTTTTTCAGCAAATAAAACAACAGATAACATAATTGTTAAGCAAACTTTAAGGATCTGGTCTCAATTTAGAAAATTTCTTGGTTTAGCGAATTTTTCATTATCATCTCCCATTGTCCTTAATTATTTTTTAATCCCTTCCATGACTGATAAAGTCTTTAAAGATTGGGATGAACTAAGTATTAAGTGTTTTTGGGGCCTGCTTATCTCAGGATCTCTTGCTTCATTTGACCAATCGTCAAATAAATTTGCACTCCCAAAAACACATTTTTACAGATACCTTCAAATTAGAGATTTTCTACGTTTCCAATTAGCTACTTTTCCTATAGGTCCTGGTAAGAATTTACTGGACGATCTTTTAAATTTAAAACCTTTTGTTAATGGTTCTTTAACCGGTATCTATAACTTGTTGATTGATTCTAGACAAGACTGTTTAGATAAAATAAAAAAAAGCTTGGGATGGTGACCTAAATTGTTAGATTTCTGATGATAGATGGAATAAAATTCTTAAACGGGTTAATAAATCATCTTTCTGTGCTCATCATTCTCTTCTACAATTTAAAGTGGTTCATAGAGCTTACATTTCTAAACAGAAGCTCTCCAGTTTTTACCCGAATGTTTCTCCACTTTGTAACAAATGCAACTCTGCTGATGCCTCTTTAATTCTTATGTTTTGGTTTTGCCCTACAATTGAAAAGTTTTGGCAGGAAGTATTTCATATCTTCTCTCAACTTTTTAGGGTCCAATTTGACCCAAATCCCCTTACTGCCTTGTTTGGTATTATTGCAAATGAAGATATACTCCTAACCTACAGGTTTTAGTTTTTACCTCTCTTTTAGCAAGAAGAGCAATCTTGCTTAGATGGAAGGAGTCTACCCCTCCTACACATCTTCAATGGCTACGTGATATTATGTCTTATTTAAATTTAGAAAAGATCCGCTGCTCAGTCTTAAATTCGAAACAATCTTTTTATGATATTTGGGGACCTTTCCTAAATTACTTTTCCAATTTATAAAGTTTTTACAGTGCACAGACTTATGTATATTTTTATCTTCTCTTCTTAAGAGAATATGTTTTTTTCCTAATTATCCATTGTCACCCATCAGCTTTTTTCTTTGGTAGTTGGTAAGGGGTTGACTGTTTTTTATATAAAAAATGTCTTTTATGATGTATGACTTACCTTTAAATTTTTGATTACAGAGTGGTATACCTTCCTTTATGTGTTATGCTATAACATTTTGATCAATTTTATTACAATATATGAATGTACACGAGTTATGTTGAGATGTATCTGTGTGTTGCACTCTGTAAATCTTTTTTTTCTGAATAAAAATATTGTAAAAAGAAAAGAAGAAGCATTTGCCAAAAGTATGCCAATCTTTTAAATTAACATCTCTCTCTGGGGTTGTGTAAAAGTGCTTTACTTGAACACATTGCATTCCTAAAGTAAGCTCCAAATACCAGGATGTTTTACAAAAACATGATTCAAGATACAAGAAGATCAAGCTCAGTCAGTATTAATCTAAATTTAAGCGTTGGAGATATCTTAAGATTCAAAGTTCAGAATATCCTCTAATGATTTTAAACCAGAATATGGATAAAGTCAAGTTTTGAAAATTGAAATTTAATCTGATGTCAATTCAGCAGTCTAACCACAGTGTGTTTTTGGAGTCTGCAATGAGTATGGGTCACTAATTCATTGCTTTGCTTTCAATGGATCTAGGTTTGTAGGTTACTGATCATGTTGAGTCTCATGTATCGCTTCCATTCAGGATTCAAAATCGTTTATTGTCATTCTTCAGTACATGAATGCAAAGAACAAAATGATTGTAACTCCAGATCTGATGCAGCGTAAAAATACAAATGTAAATATAAAGCAATCCTATAAGACAATGATAAAGTGACAAATATGACCCTGAGGGTGGGTAGGCTCGTGCTGGTGATGCATTGGGCAGTTCTAACCTGTTGTAGAGCCCTCCTGTTTACTGCAGTGCATTTTCGGTACCACACAGTGATGCTGCTGTGCCGCTGAGGAGTGTGAGTGCTGCAGGCTTTCCTAAAGTTGTTGACATTAAGGAAGAGGTTATTTGCCTGGTGATCTTCCATCACCTCTCTGTAGTCCATCTCATCATTGTTAGTGATGAGCCTCACCACTGTCATTAGCGGCAATCTTGATGATGTGATTGCTCGGGTGTATGGCTATGCAGTTGTTTGTGAGCAGAGTTTCAACAGTGGACTCTGCATACAGTCCTGCGGGCATCCATGTTGAGAATAATGGAGAGGGAGGAGTGGTTGTGTGTTCTGGCTGACTGAAGTCTGTTAGGAAGTGCAACACCCAGTTGTACAGCGGTGTATTTAAACAGAGGAGTTGGAGCGTGTTCTCCAAGGTCTGTGGGACAGTAGTGTTGAATTCTGAACTGAGATTCAGAAACAGCAGTGTGACATGTTACCTTGTTTTCTAGGTGTGGCCAGACAGTCAACACTATTAGAATATGCTCTTGTCAATCTTTTTGTGGGGGTTTGGTGTACCAGTGACTGCCATTTTACCCAGATCAGAAGTGTTTTCACTTCAGAAGTCAATCACAGACAATAAAGTGCTGTGAGAGGTCCTAGGGAGATGGTATGTGTTTATTATTATTGATTCGAAGTTGCTAATGAGCTGATTGGAATCTTGAGTTCCCAGGCTGATTCTGACATTGTCCTTAACTGATGTAAACTATAATTAAAAATGGCATCGGTCTAAATATGCTGAGATTAAGTTGATCTTTTTTTCATTTTTGTGTAAACTACTCATCAGTGAATGACTTAATGAGTGGAGAGCGTTTGTTTTTCTGAGATAAGCGTGGAGTTATGTTTATTCCTACAGCAATTCTTTTGAAAAGGTTGTTGAAGCAGATTTAAAAGAAATTTTCAAAAGGTAATTAGATAAATACCTTGAAAATAAAATAAAACAAGGAAGCAGCTGAGCAATGGGAATACAGTAATGGAATTATGAACAGAAAATATTGCTTTTCGCTACAGCTGTATCCCTGAAATTCTGACCAACTGACTGTAATCAGTAAGAGTTACCTCTGCCATGTTTATTCCAAACACTTGTGCTCCCACGAAGTTGTATCCATCACTTTGTACTCCCCATACTCCCCTGTCTGTGTCTCTTGCACCAGCTCTTTCCCTCTCCCCTTCCCCCTTGGTACATAGGCCTCAACAGGCTTGCTGACAACATCTGATGCAGTGACATCTATGCTGGCAACTGAGTCCTGACAAATGAGCCAGTCTCTCAACTTGAGACAGTCACATAAAATCACGTCTGTTTCCTCATCAGCATTATATGACTGTATGATTTTCTGGTCCAGCTTCTGTTTGTATGCAGGGAGCAGGAACACGGACAGGTGGCCTGATTTACCCAAGCGTGGGTGAGGATTGGCTTGGTATGCATCTTTGATGTTTAGCAATGGTCAAGTGTGTTTAGTCCCTGGTGTGACAGGAGACAAGCTAGTAGTATTGTGGTAACACACACTTAAAGTTGGCCTGGTTGAAGTCATAGACAATGATTTAAAGGCCCTAAATACTATTTGCTGTAATGCATAATGTAAATAAGCTGAGTAAATGCACTTAGTTGCAGTGAAATATGCAGACAACCCTTGCTGCAATTGCTACTGTGGCTCCCATTTCATTGAGTATGCCTACTCGGGTCTTGATCCCTTTAATGAGGTCTTGGCCATGCTGAAAGGCTTCAAGACCCATTCCATTATACAGCTGTACCTTGGAAGGGAGCTGCATGCATCATGGAGATGAATACATCATCAAGATAACTAAAAGGGCCATGGTATGACTGCCAAGCCTGCTCTACAATTTTCCACATACAGAAGTAGCATTGAAACCAATGTCAGCTAATGAGTTGGCAGCAGCATTGGCAGTTAATTCTCCTTGAATTTCATGACTTTTTGAGCTGAAGCTTAAATTGTGCACCAAGATAGATATTTTATATTATTCAATTGGACATTTTTCCAGTTTATATATTTGTGCATTATCATAGGTAATTAGTGGTGCTTTAGGAGATGTCAGGGGTAAGTTTTTTATGCAGAGAGTGGTGAGTGCATGAAATGGGCTGCCAGCGGCGGTGGCGGAGGTGAATTGATAGGGTCTTTTAAGAGGCTCCTGGATGTGTACATGGAGCTTAGAAAAATAGAGGGCTATGGGTAAGCCTAGGTAGTTCTAAGGTAAGGACATGTTCAGCACAGCTTGGTGAGCCGAAAGGTCTGTATTGTGCTGTAGGGTTTCTATGTTTCTCTGTTTGTTTGCCACATTTAACTAAGTTACCCACTCTTTTAAAGAAAATGCCTGGATATTCAGCCGGTCAGGTAGCATCTGTGGGGAGAGAAACAGTTAACATATTAAGTCAGTAAGTTTTCTTCGGAAATGGAAAACTGAAAACAATTTGGTTAAGTTGCAGAGCAAAGTGGTGAGGCTGTGGTATGTGAAATAGTAGAAGGACTGTGATATGGTAGAAACTAAGGTTACTTGGTTAACAGGGCTATCTGTGCTATCCTAAGGAGGAAAATGATTGTTTGTTAATCACAGCTGACTGTCTGGAGAGGTGTGAACAGAGGAAGATAAATGTATGTTGTAGCAAGAAAAAAATGTTGGAAATTCAAGATGTAGAATTAATCAAATTGCTGGAAATCTGAAACAGATGAATGCTGAAAATGAAGAATCTATGAAGAGAGAAAATCGGAGTTAATATTAGAGGAAAAACTGAATTCATCTTGCATTAGACTTGGCCAAATCAGGTTAAACCAGGAAAGGCAGGTTTGCTGAAACTGCTGAATACTTCATCGAATCCTGAGGACTAGAGGAAGATGAGCTATTCCTTGAGCTTGTGTGGATGGACTTTCAGTTAGTCGATGTGGTAGATCGAAGCAGACAAGTAGGAATGGAACCGGAATGGAGAATTTACATGACTAGAAGCTCTTTTTTTTCCCACATTTCAGCTCCTAATGTGTTGCTGTGTCTTGGAGCACTGTGTGCTGAGGATCATAACCCTTACAATATTCTGTAATTAACTTTTCCAAGGATGGAAATTCCTAAAACTGTCTGCTTTTGGCAGATTGGAGTCCTGATGAAGAGTCTCAGCCCGAAATGTCAACTGTTTACTCTTTTCCACAGATGCTGCACGGCCTGCTGAGCTCCTCCAACATTTTGTGTGTGTTGCTTAGATTTCCAGCATCTGCAGATTTTCTCTTGTCTGTCAATGAACAGGGGTTGAATTCCCAACATCACAAGATTTCCCAAGAACTGAAGAAAATAAATGTACAGAATCAACTTTTGGAGTAGTTCTTTAGCAAAACAATTTAATTGAGAATTAAAGCAATGTAAACATCAAATGGATGAGCAAGGACATTGAGAGAGAATCTCTTCATGTTTAAAATCTATACAATTGGCCTTGCATGCATTTTTGGCATCTTAATTTTGTTTTAATTTGGACATTTTTGTGGTCATAACTGGTTATTTTCTTTATCAGTATGATGCATGTATTAACCAGAAGCTATCTAACTTTCTGCCAAAGTTCCTACATTATATTTATTATTAAATGTCATGCTGTGATGCCTCACATTTTCCAAAGCAAACTTGATGCATGTGCTTGGCACTCTTGCCAGGTAGTTGGCTCATAGTTAATATGATTTGATGAACAGACTTCAGAGTGTTGAACTTAACCATTGGTTATGTTGGCAAACATAGGAGAACAAAATATGAAAGTAGTCTGAATCATGGTTCCACTTCTACTTACAATGCCTTCCTGCTTTTAATTTAGTGTGGTCTGTTTCTCAGTTGTTCTTTATAGTTAGGCTGTACTTCAATAACTTCAGACAGTTTGACACTTGGCAATAAAAGGATTGGAACATATTTTGAGGAGCATCTAAAAGAAGCAGTAGAGGGTGTGGGGGTGTGAGAAAGTATCGAGGTTGAGAAGAAGAATTCCACAGCTAGGGCCTGTAATGGATTGATTGTTGGAGTTGCATAGGAGATGAAAATTAAAAGGCAAGGGGATTGCAAAGGGTTAATGGAGTTAAGGCACAATGCCACTGACTTTGAGAAGAATAAGGATTTTAAAACCAAGGTGTTACTTATCAGGTAGCTGGTGTTGGTTGGTAAGCTTGATGGTTGAATTGACTTGGTGTAAATTAAGATATAGAAACTTATTGTAGGAAGGCTTTAAGTTTATGGAAGATAGAATGAAAACCATGACCAGTTGTGGGAGCTGCAGCATTCAAATTGCATTGCATCTGTAAAGCACATTGGAGGAGATTTTTTTTGAAAATTATGGTGACATGATGTTCCTATTCTTACTTGAAGCATTTGTACCTAAAATTTCAAAGTAGAAGATTAGATGAAAATTTTTGATTTATAATTTCAGATGTATTTCTGACTGTGAACCAAATGCGTGAACAGCAGTGATGTACAAATGCACAGATCAGTTTCTAAAGGAGGATTTGGAAATTACATAAACCATGTTGAATCTGCCCAACATTAAATTCTCTAATCTGACTTGCTGGCTGCATTGAGAGACTAGATTTGAGTTATAGTATTATGGCATGGAAGCAGACCTTGTGACCCAACTCATCCATGTGCACTGTGTTGCTAGCAAGCTAGCCCTTTCTGCTCATGTTTGGCCCACACCCCTCTTAAGCCTCTCATATCCAAGTACTTATCTAGATGGATTGTAATATTGCTATAATATGCCCACCTCAAGCACCATTTCTTGCCTCTCATTCCAAATATGCATCAGCTTTTGTGTGGAAAAAGCTGCCCTGATGTCCGTTTTAAACCTCTTGCTTCTAATCTTAAACCTATGCCGCCTTGTTTTTAGCACTTTCTTCCTTGGGGAGGGAAATGGTTGAGCTTTCCTCCTGTTTATGCCCCTCATGATCTAACATCCCTCTATTAAGTTACCCTACAGTATCCTACATTTCAGGGAATAAAGCTCTAATCTAAGCAACCGCAGGCTCCAAGAAAAGGCACATGCTGGTGAAATGTTTCTGCATTTTTTTCTAGTTAAATAACATCTTTCCTGTAACAAGGTGACCAAAACTGTACACAATGCTCCAGATGCATCTCACCAATGTCTTATATAACTACAGTGCAACTTCACAGCTCCCATATTTGTTCAGTGTCCTGACTGATAAAGTCCAGTGTGCCAGTGGTTTCACAGAGTGACACCACTTTCAGCGAACTATGCACGTGCACTCCTTGGTCCCCCTGTTCCATAGCACTACCCAGAGCCCTACCATTGAGCTTTGTGTGGTTGGGAATTTAGGTGTAGAGACTGGGTGAATTACAATGACATTGAGAAATAAGTAGTCTTTTAATGGATGTCGCACTTGAGAAATCAAATCTACAGTTGTTTCTTAAAGTGACTGCCTACCCACTGTGTTACACTTCTTGCTTTCAAATCCTGCCATTGTTGAGACCCATCTTTCCCCATCCCACTTACCTTCTCTGGACCTAAGAGTCCAGAATTGCTGTGAAATTTTAACCTCTTGACCATCTCTGGAGTGTTCACTCCACTATTTCTTCTTAAGTCACTGCCTCTCTACTTCAAAAAGGCTCCTTAAAGTTAACCCCTTTTCACCAAGCTTTTGGTGATTTGTTTTATCTCAAAGGTTTTTGTGTTAAATTTAGGTTTAATCACTCTGTAAACCCCAGGAAGTTTTACTCAATTACACTGTTGTGTGAATCGATTTTCCCACCCAGAGTTTTCAGATTTGAGCGGAAAATTTTTGCAGTTACAACCCAACAAATTTGCTGCTAAAGGCAAATGTAATTTTCAATTGTGAGAATTTTATTAAATAGAAGTATTCACTTTGACCTTTAGGAAAGTACTGGGAGCAACAGCATAAATGCCCAGGCCCCATTTGATTCAGCAGTTCAAATTCTGCCCTACTGTTACTGCCCTTATGCCACGAGCTACCTTGGTGTACCCAAGGTTGACGGTATAGCTTTCCTTCAGCTCAGTGTGAGCTAGTGTGTTTACCCAGGCAATCCCCACGTGGGGAGCAGAAATTATTTCTCATAAAATAAGCAAAAGTGTTCAGATATAAAGTAGGTAAAAAGCACAATGGGAGTTAGCAGTAAAGCTCTAAGCAAAAAAAATAGACTTTATTACACTTAAGTGACAACAAAATGGTTAAAATTGTTCCCATGCATGTTGGTTCCATTAGCTGCACTTGACTTGACTCTTGACTCTTACTGCAGACAATGAGTCACAGCTGAACCTCATTCAACGGCTAATAAGTTTTTATGAAAACATATTTCAGTTTTATTCAGGGGCAGTGTACAGATTCTTGGAATGGAAACCATTCTAGAAAAAGTATAGTTGCCCACCACAGCCAAAATTGTTGCTAAAGGTTGGATTTGTTTCTTACTGAACTAGTGTAATGTTGATTGCTCAGTGGGCTGCCTCAAGTTGTCAGAATAAATCCGGTCTGAAGTTAGGACATGACACCTAACAACACAGCACCATGAGAAACATGCCAATGTTGGTGCTGCCCTCTTTGGTTTTAAAAGAAAACAAGGTTAGTAACAATTTGTATTTAAATCAATTCAATCTTGTTTTCAAAAAATGTTCTGTTAACCAAAGCAAAATGATTCCAAACCATTAAAATGGAAGGCAAGAGGTAGCTTTTAAGAGCTATGCATTCCTATCTATCTTCACACTTATCTTTAATGGGAACTTTATTACTTCTGAACATGAAACATCAGAGACCACAACAAATTCAAGACAGTTGGGTGGTTTGGGTTTTAGTAAATATGCTTGCCACAGAATTTGAACGCACAGAAACTATGACAAATTGCCTTTCTTTCAATTGTTGAGTCTTTACTTTATCATTACTGTTCTTTTAGGAAAAGTGTGTTGTATATCAGTTTTGCAGTTTAAACTGCAGGTCTTTGTTTCTTGCAATAGATGGTGGCTGAAACATACTGTAAACTTTGTTTTAAGGATGCTTTTGGGATTTTGGCGACTATAACACACTCACACATTTTAAAGTGTGATGCCTTTGATGAGGTGATCCTTGAAGGGCTGCACTGTCATAGTGGATTAGACCTTGTTTTCTCACAGAGTAAGCAACACGTACTCACCTGACTTTAATTTGACAGGTTTGAACAATTGGGCCAATAATTCAAAAGTGGTCTGGCACCAAGTGGACAGTTCCAAAGTTGGTAAAATTGTGCTGAATGCCAGTGCTATATGAAAGCCTGTTGTTAGATTAAGTATTCCCATTCCAGTTACAATAGATTCCATGTGACATTTGGGTTTTGGCACATTAATATGCAGTTTGGTTCCAAAAATATCCAGCTCCACAAAGCTTTGGAGCAGAATGGATGAGCTAGCCTTGGAGAGTTAGATTAAAAACTGATAGTGTAGGTGGAAAGCTTCAATAGGGTAAAATTGTAGAGCTCAGTGGAAAGATCAGCAGGGGTGGGATTAACTAGATTAATCTTGGTTAACAAGATGGCAGGCACAATTTTGGGCTGAATGGCCTTTCAACACATCATGATTTTGACTCATTCTTGCAAAATCCCATGTGTGTGTATTTTCAGAAAAGGTTAGGCTGAGTGGTGACCTGACCAAGAGCTTTAGAGTAGTTAGAGGAATTCTCGGAGTACATGTAGAAAAATGTTTCCATGTGAGATCATAACCAGAACACAAGGTAGTTCCAACTTGGAATTCATGAAAATGTGGAGCTCTGTCCTATAAAGAATAATTGAGACATGGAAGCGCTACATGTAAAGGAAACTGAGCTAACACATGAGGAAAGGAATAGATGGAGATGATAGGAGATCTGGACTATAAATAGGGCATGGAGCAGGACTGTGGAATATTTTTAAAAATAACAACAGACTTTCCTTCTGAATGGCATGAAAGTGTGTGAATACTGAGAAGTATGTGAAGGTGCTTAGTGTTATTAAAATCCACCATTTACTTTTGACCTTAGTCCAGTGACTAAGGTGAACTGGATATATTTTGGATTGTCAACAGGTCTTTCCTGAGAACTTTGACTTTCCCTATAGATCTATTCAGGTCTAAGGCATTTTCTGCATTGCCAACTGACCATATTGCAGCCTTTAAGATTGCTGCTTTTGAGTGGATGGTGAATCAAGTTTGGGTTTTGCTACCTAGCCCTTCTGCACCACAATGGTTCTTGTGCTAAATGAAAGTATTTCCCTCACACAGTTCTTTCACAGTATTCACCTATTCCTTTTCTCCTTGTGTATTTACACAGCTTCACATTAAATGCATTGATACAAATTTCTCTCAAACCAATTGCCATGAAAGAGATTTCCACATTCTTACCACTTTCTGTAAACAGGAAATTTGGGAGTAACTTCAGGATATTAGAGACAGGTATAGGCATTTGGTCCCTTGTGCTGGTTGTTCCAATTAAAAATATAATTTTCTTGTTCTACCTCTACTTTCCCACGCAAGCTCCCTTAAAGGCAACATCCATTATCAAAGATCTCCAACATCCAGGCTATGCCATCTCTTCATAATCACCATTGGACAGGGGATACAGAAGCCTGAAGTCCCATATCACCAGGTTCAATAACAGCTGCTTCCCTCCAATTGGCACAACCCTTCTCACTACAGTTAACAACTTTGATCACTTTGCATTAAAATATTTTTTTCTTTTATTCTAATTGTGTTCCTTTAAAAATGGCGTATAATTTATTTAATTTGTTTTTCTTGTGAATGTTTCTTGTATACATTTCTTTGGTGTTGCAATCATATGACAAACCTGACTTTAACTTCAATATCCACTGATAACACCCTTAAATATACTGAGCATTCATTGCCCCTGAAATAGGAAGTTACAAATACCTTTGACCCTCAACATAGAGATGCCCAATGCAATTGTGAAACAGCCAATCCTGATATGCTATCTCACCTGTCAGTCTCCAGAGGATTATGTTCAAATGGATCACCTTTTATTTAAACACTGGAGTGAGTAGGCCAACCTTCCAGTACGATAGCCCCTCATGCCAGGATCAGTCCTGTGAATCTGCAGCAATGGTTCCAAACCAAGCTTTTCTGAGCTAGAGATTGAAATGGCACACAGCACTGAATCCCAATCTTATCAATGATTTGTCATTCCTGTACAACAGCCAAAGCTGGCACATCATTTGTCAGTATAATTTGCTGCAGTTCCTGTGGGTTTGCTTCATGCATCTTGTGAACCAACATACCCATATTCTTCTCTATACAAATATTAGTTTCCCACTGTTTTAAAAATGTTTTCATTTCTTATCAAGCAGAGCCTAACATTTTCCCTTCTACTCTACAGCTGTAGAAGCCCATACTCTTTATTTCTTGTAAATTTCAAGTCAAGTCACTTTTATTGTCATTTCGACCATAACTGCTGGTACAGTACATGGTAAAAATGAGACAATGTTTTTTCAGGACCATGGTGTTACATGACACAGTACAAAAACTAGACTGAACTACGTAAAAAAACAACACAGAAAAAACTACACTAGACTACAGATCTATCCAGGACTGCATAAAGTGCACAAAACAGTGCAGGCATTACAATGAATAATAAACAAGACAATAGGGCAGTAAGGTGTCAGTCCAGGCTCTGGGGTATTGAGGGGTCTGATAACTTGGGGGAAGAAACTGTTACATAGTCTGGTCGTGAGAGCCTGAATGCTTTGGAGACGGCAAGAGGGAGAAGAGTTTGTATGAGGGGTGTGTGGAGTCCTTCATAATGCTGTTTGCTTTGCAGATGCAGCGTGTATTGTAAATGTCTGTAATGATGGGAAGAGAAACCCTGATGATCTCAGCTGACCTCACTATCCGTTGCAGGGTCTTGCGATCCGAGATGGTGCAATTTCCGAACCAGGCAGTGATGCAGCTGCTCAGGATTTTTTCAATACAACCCCTGTAGAATGTGATGAAGATGGGGGGGGTGCGGTTGGGAGATGGACTTTCCTCAGCCTTTGCAGAAAGTAGAGACGCTGCTGGGCTTTCTTTGCTATGGAGCTGGTGTTCAGTGACCAGGTGAGATTCTCTGCCAGGTAAACACCAAGAAATTTGGTGCTCTTAACGATCTCTACCAAGGAGCCATTGATGTTCAGCGGGGAGTGGTCGCTCTGTGCCCTTCTGAAGTCAACAACCATCTCTTGATTTGTTCACATTCAGAGACAGGTTGTTGGCTCTGCATCAGTCCATTAGCTGCTGCACCTCCTCTCTGTAAGCTGACTCATCATTCTTGCTGATGAGACCCACCATGGTCGTGTCATCGGCGAACTTGATGATGTGGTTCGAGCTGTGTGTTACAGCACAGTCGTGGGTCAGCAGAGTGGACAGCAGTGGACTGAGCACGCAACCCTGGGGGGCACCAGTGCTCAGTGTGATGGTGTTGGAGATGCTGCTTCCGATCTGGACTGGCTGAGGTCTTCCAGTCAGAAGTCAAGGATCCAGTTGTAGAGGGAGCTGTTCAAGCCCAGTAGGTTCAGCTTTCTAATCAGTTTCTGAGGGATGATTGTGTTGAATGCTGAACTGAAGTTCATGAACAGCATTTGAACGTATGTGTCTTTTTTGTCCAGGTGGGTTAGGGCCAGGAGGCCAATTTCCTCATTCTTTTCAGTAACTGAATATTTTTTGCATTTAAAAACACTGGGGGTTGCTGCACTTCGGAACATTATATACTGCTTTTGATTTTCTGATTATGCAAATAGAGTGATCAGATCCAGTGGATCACTCTGCTTAGTTTCTAATTTCTCAATGGTGCACATTTAAGAATTTTGAAGTATTTAAATGCACAGGATTCTGCCAGGACTGCCAAGAACTGAGTTATAAGGCGTGTTAGACAGGCTATGACTTTATTCTTTGGGGTATAGAAGGCTCAGAGATGATCTCTTAGAGGTGTCTAAAATCATGGGGGCACAGGGTGAATTCACTCTTTTTCCCAGGGTTGGGAAATGAAAAGCTGCTTGGCATAGGTTTAAAGTGAGGGGTAAGATTTAATAGGAACTTGAGGGGCAACTTTTTTTAATGTACAAAAGGTGATATTTATATGAATAGGTTGCTAGAGGAAGGTGCTGAGGCAGTTAGACAGTTACTTGGATGATAAAGGTTCAGAAGGTCACAGGGCAAATGCAAGGACATATGACTAGCTTTGAAGCATTTTGTTCGACATGGACAAGTTGAGAGGTAGAACCTATTTCCATGCTATATGACACTATGACTTTTGACTAAGTGCTTGCTCATATTTCCTAATCTACCTTGACCAAAGCCCCCTCCCCCCTTACTTTAGTGTTCTACTGATTAGTTTCTTCCAAACTGTGTTGAAAATTCTGTTGTCATGAAAATTTCCCAGAAAGCCTCTTGCTAAGACATTCAGTTAATTCTCAGTATTCAAGGTTATGTTCAAGGTGGCCTAAATCCTAACTCCAATGAAAACTGTGCTAAATACATTCTGTGAACTTCACCTCCAAGTTACTTTTGCTGGTTTGATTTAACTTGTGTGTGAAGGTTGAAGTCTATCATAATATCTATATACCTTGATGTACTTTATTCCTCCTCATGCAACCATCAGGAAGAATGAGAACATAGAATAGTCCCTCACAGGAACAGCCCCCTTCGCCTACAGTGCCTGTACTGACCATGATCCTAATCCCATCTGCCTGAATGTGGTCTATTTCCCTCAATATACTTGTTCATGCGCCTGTCTAATGTCTCTTAACCAAAGTTCAAAGTAAATTTCTTATCAAAATAAGTACATGCACACACAACCATATACTACCCAGGTATTCATTTTCTTGCGGGCATTCACAGTAAATGCAGAATACAAAGAAACAAATAGAATTAATGAAAAACTTCACACAAACAGACAAAGGATAACCAAGGTGCAAAAAACAGTAAGTTGTGTAAATACAAAAAGAAAACTAACATTAAGTAATAATTATTAAAAGCATCATTTGTAGACCTCTTGAAAGTGATTCCTTAAATTGTAGAATCTGCACAGTATTGGGGTGAGTGAAGTTATGCATCTGGTTCAGGAGTCTGATGGCTGAGGAAATAACGACTGTTCCTGAACCTGGTGGTGTGGAACTTAAAGCTCCTGTACCTCCTTCCTGATTGCAGCAGTGAAAAGGGAGCATGGCTTGGATGCTGGGGGTCCTTGATGCAGACTGTGCTTAAACATTGTACCTGCTCCCACACTTATCCTGACAGTACTTTCTAGGCACTTACCACTCTTGTGTCATAATAAATAATTGAAAGACCTACCTCGTAAATCTCCTTTAAGGTTTATCCCTCATCTTAAATCTATGCACCCAGTACATAAAGGATAAAGATTACCTTTATTTGTGATATGCATGTTGAAAAAAACAGTGAAAGGTATTGTTTGTGTCATTCACCAACACCATCAGAGGATGTGTGTGTGGGGGGGGGGCGTTGGGGAGAGGAACCCACACTATCCTGGGGGATAAAAAGATTTTTTAACCATCTCTCCTGTCTATGCTCCTCATAATTTTCTATTTCTTTTAGTTTCCCCCAATGGTTGAAGAAAACAATCTAGGCTTGTCCAATTGATCCTTGTAACTAATCCCTCTAATTACAGGTAGCATCCTTCTACACATCTTTTACATCCTGTCCAAAGCCTCCACATCCTTCCTGTAATGTGGCAACCAGAACTACATGCAGTACTTTAAATAAGGCCTAACTTAAATGTTACACAGCTGCAACATGTCTTTCCAACTTTTATACTCACCACTTCAGCTAATGAATGCCTTTATCATCCTATCTGCTTGTGTTATTACTTTCAGGGAGATGTGAAATTGGACCCCAAGATTCCTCTGTACCAAAGTCGAGTATTGTCATTTGGACAAGTACATAGCTACAAAGGTGTAATAAAAAGCTTGCATGATACTGAGTTCCTCCAGCATTTTGTGTGTGTGGCATCATTATATAAGCAGCATTTACAAGAATTGCCAAATCCAAATTGTACAGAACTTTTACAAGAAAAACATAATCAGAACAAAAAAGTAAATATTTGTGCAGTGATCAAAGTGTTGTTAAACTGTAGATCACAGTTCTCTAAAGGGTCTTGCCACTTTTCTCTTACATTTGACCTTCCAAGTGCAACACTTGTGCAGATTAAACTCCATCTGAAATTTATTTGACCTCATTTTCAACTGGTCAAAATAATCTGCTGAATATTTTGATAGTCTTTCTTACAGGTCACAATTCGTCCATTTCTATGGATATATTGCAAACTACTTGTTCCAGTATTTTTGTCCCTTGTTATTCTTATATTATGACTACAATCACCACCCTGTCCTTATCTTGTATTTCCAGCCTCTAGTTCCTTTCTGCTTGTGGGAACCTCTTAAAAGTTTGTTCTTTGATGGCTTATCTTGTAAGTGTGATATTTTGGGTAAATGTAAAAAGCAAAGCTGTAGGTTATTAGGAAAGGATTTGAACATCCCTGTACTTTGAGATAATGCTGTCTGCATTTCAATCTTTCATAGAAATCCTAGAAGAAAATAATTTGATCCACCATGTGTGTGCTGGCTGGAAAAAATATTCCTGAGCCTAATCTCACCTTCCAGAACTAGATCCTTGGCCTTTCAGGCAGTGGCACTTCAAGTACATAAGTACTTAAGTGTGATGAGGCTTTTTGCTTTGCTAGCCATGGTTTTGACCCCTTGCTATGGGAAATGGATCTTTCCTATTTACACAATGGAAGCCCTTTATAAACTTGCACACCTCAGTTGTTTCCTATTATCCTCTGTTCCAAAGAAAACATCCCAGCCTCTCCAATCTTTACCCACGGTTACAATTTTCCAGTCCTCATGAATATCCCCTGCGATCATATCCTTCCTGTAATGTGGCCACTAGAAACGTACACAGTATTTGATCTGCAGCTTAATTTTACACAGGGTGGGACATTCAAAAGCTGCAGCTGAATACAACTGAGATAAAAACAAAGTGCTGCCCTTCAGAGCCATTTGTACTCTTGCTCTATTACCTGAGACCCACAATGTGATTAACTCTTTAATGGTCTGGCTACCACTATTTCAGATATTTAGCATCAATTAAATTGATTTCTTAAAACTGAATTATTGAGCACATTGTTGAGCCACTTCAGTTGTATTATTAAATTCTTTCTGCAGTATTGTGTGCATGACATTGAGGGCACACAATACTGAGGGCAGTAATAAATTGCTAGCCAATATTGTTCAATGCACTTGTTAGATATTGATGTGCTTTTGCATCCGTTAGATGAAGTGAAGTGCTTCTCTGGTTGACTTTTAAGCTTTGTGTCTGTCTTTTGATTGAAACATCAAATGGACTTATTTCCTTGATGTTACATCAGCTCTGTTGGTAGGGAGTACCTCCTATGGTGCAGAGGTCTCTGCCTGTCTAAAGTGTGTGATTTTTCATCTGACAATTGAGAATGTGTGTGAAGTTCCATGAAGCTAGTCAGAAAACTGTAATCCAGAGGAAATTAAAGCAGCATTGATTTACAGACCCAAGTGTTTTTAATTCGTATCTAAATCAAGATTTGTGTTTCTCTAGTTTTCGCAAATGGACGTAGCCAGTTAATTTTTTTAAACTGTTGGTTTAAGTGATAATACATCAATTCCCTGATCTTTACTCACTTTTTATGATTCAGAAATCCAAGAGACCTCCTGAAGAAGATCCGAGCAAATGCCCTCTGAGAAATACTGAATTCACATTGCAGTGTTAGATCAAGAGAAGGGCTGTATATCAGAATGTCCATTTTAAAATTGCAGAAGTCCTAATATGCTCCACAAGTGTTACCAAATTGCATTTAACATTCAACAATATGAGGTGGCATTAGAATCAGAATTTCCACTTCTGATCCCTTTATTCCCTCGACTTTCCCATCAATTCCACAATCCACTCCTTGGTCTTATTGTTGTAGGGTGCAAGATTGTTGCTACAAAACCTCTCAACCAGCTGATCTATCTTGATCTTGTACACCAACTCATTACAAATTGAAGTTCTGCCAATAATAGTTGTGTTATCATTTATAGATGCTGTTTGAGCTGTGCCTAGCAACAAAATTGTGGGTGTATTGAGAATAGGGCATTGGGCTAAGCGTGCATCCTTGAGGTGTGTCATTGTTGATTGTCAGCAAGGCAGACGTGTTATTTCTAATCCGCACAGACTGTGCTTTCCTGGTGAGGAAGTCAAGGATCCATTTGCAGAGGGAGGTAGAGAACCAGGGTTTGGAGCTTGTTGATTAGAACTGAGCATTTGATTGTGTTGAATGTTGAGCTGTAGTCAATTAAACAGCAGCCTGACATAGGTATTAGTATTTTCCAGATGGTCCAAGGCTGAGTGGAGAACCAAAGAGATTGCTCCAGCTGTAGACTTATTATGGCGATAGGTAAATTGCAGCAGGGCCAGGTCACTGCTTGGGTAGGAGTTGATTCTAGCCAAGACCAACCTCTCCATTACGGTAGATGTGACTGTCGCTAGGCAATAGTCATTGAGATAGCTCTCTCTTCTTGGGAACTGGTGTGACTGTTGCCTTTTTGAAGCAGGTGGAAAATTCCATCTGCAGCAATGATGGATAGAGCTTATCCTTTAACATCTTTTGCCAATTGGTTGGCACAGGTTATTTATTAATGCCTTGCGAGGTACACCATCAGGGCCTGATGCCTTGTGAGTATTTACCCTCTTGAAAGATGTTCTGACGTTGGCCCCTGAAACAGAGATCACAGATGCTGCAAGGATTTCAACAAGTGTAGCTTTATTCTCCCTTTCAAAGTGAGAAAAGCATTGAGCTCATCTTGGAGTGAAGTATCATAGCATTACATGCTTTGTAAGAAGTAATGGCCTGCACGCCTTGCCAGAGCTGATTGCCCTTAACCTTGATCAAATTGTTTTTTGGCACTTCATTTAGCCTTCCGTAGGTTATATCTGACTATTTGTATAGCTCTGGATCACCAATCTTGAATGCCACAGATCTAGCCCTCAGCAGATTAGGGATCTTCTGGGTTATCCAAGGCTTTTGGTTTGGGTATGTCGGGTATGTTCTTGAATGCACACAATCATCCTCACAGGTCTTGATTAAGTCGATGGGCACAAAAAGAAAGAAAAAAACAGGAAGTGCTGAGCAGGTCAGACAGTATCTGTAAAGAAAGAAAGAAACGGTTGGCATTGTATCTCAGGACACTGTGAAAACCGAGAAAGAAGAAAACCAAATGATTTTTAGTAGCGGAAAAGGTTGGTGATGATTAAGTAGAAGCATGGGAATATCCTGATAGAGCAAGACCAAATGGGTTTAATGGGGGGGGGGGGAAGAGAAGGGTTACTTGCCTACTTGTCTGCCTAATGTTTTTTGTAAATGATGAGGCTGTGGGCCAACCCACAGGCCAAAGTAAATGCAGAAGATCAGGAAAACAATCAAAATTATTGCAGGCCAAGATGGCCAGTTCTGGTACTAACACAAAGGAAGATGAATCAGAATCAGGGATAATATTGCTGCCAAATGTTGTGAAATTTGTTAGCCTTATGGTTGCAGTACAATGAAATACATGATAAATATAGTTAAAAACCAAAATTGAGACTGAAAAAATATTCACTCTCTTTGTAATTACTTTGCTAACTTTCCTCAAGTGCGATGTACTGTATTACCTTACCAACTCACCCAATTTGTTGATGTACAAAATTGGTGGATCACTGGTTTTCAATGAATTCATAACAACAAATTACCCCTCTCTCCTCAGGGTCCACCAGTATGGTAGATTTTCAACAGACCAAACCAAAATGAAGACAAATGAGCATTCAAGACAAGTTTGAGAAATGATAATAGAGAAGCAGTAATCTAGGGAAGGGTTCAAAACCATTTCAAAGGCACTGAAATTACCTCAGAGCTCAGTGCAGATCATCATTTAAAAAGTGGGAAAAAATATGAAACCACAGCCACACTGCTTAGGTCAGGCCTCCCCTTTAAATAATTGCTGGAGAAGAATGGCATGGCACTTGTAAGAAAGACTACTATGACACTGACAGTCATTCTGAGCTACAGAAGTCAGTGGCTGCAACTGCAGATGAAGTTCATGGCTCCACAATCTCTTAACGCCTTGTACAAAAACGGTATTTATGGAAGAATGGTAAGGGGAAAAAGCTTAAACATAAAGGTACAGGTTTCCCCCGCAATCTGAAGGTAGAGCGTTCCTATGAAACTGTTTGTAATCCAAAATGTTGTAAAACAAAGAAGCATTAATTTATATGAGAAAAATTTTTGAACGTTCCCAGACCCAAAAAAAACCTACCAAAGCAAAGCAAATAACACATAAAACCTAAATTAACACTAACATATAGTAAAAGCAGGAATGATATAATAAATTTACACCCTATATAAATTAGAAATATTGTAGGTACGGTGTAGTTTCACTTATCAAACTCGGGAAATCGATTTGGAGAAAAAAATTGGCATGTGTAAGCACGTACACGCATGTGCAAACAACTGCCTGCACAAGGCTTCACGGTCATTGTAGTCTTTGTCAGGGTAAACACACGTATAAAGCGGGCGTCTTTTTTTGTAAAAGCGAAAATACTCTTTCGTTAGTGAAAACAGGTACCAATGTAAGTCTTTCGTAAAAGCAAGTTGTCGTAAATCGAACATTCGAAAAGTGGGGGCCGCCTGTACATCCTTGCCTGTAAACACTTTGCAAAACGTCACATGCCACAGCCGTAAAGATGTAAAAGGTCTTGTGTTCAGATGAGACTAAAGTGGAACTTGGTCTCAGCACTAAGCGATATGTGTGGCTTGAACCTAATACTATGGGTCAGCCAGGTAACACCATCCCTCTCTAAACTATGATGGAGGTAGCATCAAGCTTTGGGGATGCTTTTCAGCAGAAAGGACAGGAAATCTAGTGAGGATTGATGGGACGATGAATGCTGCTAAATACAGAGAGATCCTGGTTAAAAACCTGCTTGTCTCTGCCTGAAAGCTTAAACTGTGGTGTAAGTTCATCTTTCAGCAGGACAACTACCCAAAGCATATTCCAGAGAAACCATAGAGTGGCTTTAAATTCATGGCCTTGAGTGGCCCAGAGTCCAGACCTTAACCTGATCAAACATCTCTGGTAAGACCTCAAGATTGCTGTCCTCCACCAACCTGGCACACCTCAAGCAATTTTGGAAGGAGGAATGGGAAAATTTAGCTCCATCACGTTGTGCAAGGCTAATAGAGACTTATCCAAAAAGTCCACAGGCTGTAGTAGCTATGAAAGATGATTCAACTAATTACTGAACAAAAAAGGATGAATATTTTTGAAGTGCTGCTGTTTCAGGTTTTGAATTTTTAGTGTTTCATGCTTTACAATTTTCCGTTTTTTTTTCTTGGACTCTACTGTGGGGGTAGAAAAGGAGCATGTGATTAACAAATAAGAATTATTGGTTAAATTGACCAAAATCCCTGATTGTAATACTCACTTATGTGAACAAAGGATTGAGGGCTTAATTTTTTTATGTGGCACTGTACAAGTGAAGTCCTAGCCATGACGTGGCGATTTCACCTCAATTATTACAAAATGGCAGCTCAAAAATCAGTGGCTCTAACTCTTTAATAAGTTTGCATTGGATAATTTATTAAATGCTAGCTTTTTAGACTAGTGATTCTTAGTCTTACTGGGATTTATTGCTCATTTGCATTAGTTTTGATCTCCTTAAACTAATTGATTTTTTTTTTCTACACACTTGTCAATGCGGCAAGAACAACATGCATTTATACAGCACCTTTACTATAAATAAATGTCCCAAGTCATTCCACACCAACAATGTCACCAATAAAAACAATTCTAGTTATTTTTAAGAAATTTGCTACGAAAGGATGTGTTAGTCTGAGGGTTGGGATGGCAAACTGCATGAAACTCTGCTGGTAGTATTGTACTGGTCAAATCTATTTATACAATTATTGAATCCTGAAGTTCACTGCTTCAGTCATACCAGCTGTGTTTATTAACCAACAGGTCCTTGACAGGTAGTATAACAGTGTATCTGAATTTTCATTCAATACTGCACCTCTTTTTCATTGAGTTTTCTGCAGGACAAATGGGAAGTTGTCCAATCTAGTTGCCAGCACAGCATAATCATGATCGCTATGCTGTCTATTGAGTAAGGGTGAGCAGATGATAGTTGCATATTTGTACATTTGGAGGCTTGAGTGCTGTAAATTCATCCACTGATGTCTGAGAGAATTTGAATTTCTGCACTAAAGGTCAGCTGCCAGCCTTCCCCTGCTGTGAAAGGCAGCTTTTTCCAACAATAAAGGCCCATGATGATATCTTTTTCAAAAAAAAATGTGAATGGCTACCTATATCTGGAGAGTTGCTTTCAACAAAGAAAGATCTTGATGATGAAATTGGCTACCATCTTCGGTGGTCAGCAAAGCCTTTTCCCATCTGAGGTAATGTATGTTTGAAAAGAAGGTCCAACTTGGTCTACTGAGCAGCAATGAGTCTTGCTCTACTGTTTCCTAAAGAGGTTTGGATTACGTACTGCAGATACCTTAAAGCAGGATGTATCATAAGATGCTTATATACTAAGGCACCGCTTTTAAATCAGGTTCATTCACTCATCCTTTCCTTCACTTATTTCCAAAGAAGAAAACAATGTAGTTTCTTTAGCTTGCCCATATTCAGCTGTCAGCAGTTTGTGTGGGGTGTGCTATTAGTTGCTTCCTTGTGTGTGTGTGTGTGTGTGTGTGTGTGTGTGTGTGTGTGTGTTTTTAAGATGTACTGTTAGCAATTAGGACTGATTATACAACAAACTTCACTTTAGAAGAACTTGTATTTGTACAGTTTCTTTCACAACCAGATACTGAAGTGCTTTGAAGTGTAGTTACTGATGTGATATCATTTGGAAATGTAATGGCATTTGCATCTATTGCACTTTCAATGCTAAACTTATTTTCTGGCCAAAAGAATTTCTAATATTGGAGAACAGTTAATCCCAACATATAGCAAGTGAGAAGCTCCTGCACCTGTAAGTTAGCTGGTCAAGGCTCAGTAGCCGGTAAGTGACACCACTTAAGGTTGTAGAGCACTAGAGAAATGATGAGGTACTTCCACATGTATTCAATTCGCTTCCAATTTCTGAATGTTTTGTCATTTCCCTGCCCCACCACCCTTTGGAGCAGATATAAACAAGTTGCTCTTGAATAGCATAACTGTACATTATGTATATTAGCAGAATTAAGTACCTTATTTACTCTGTTGATCTCTTTTAGTTTGTGGTGATATCCATGGTCAATTCTTTGATCTGATGAAGCTGTTTGAAGTTGGTGGGTCCCCCGCGTCTACTCGCTACCTCTTCCTTGGTGACTACGTGGACAGAGGTTACTTCAGCATTGAAGTGAGTAGAATGGAACTTGCATATGGTGGGGTGGGAGTGGAAGAAGCTAATACCTGCTTATACCTCCATGAACCAATCTCATTTTCATATACTTCATTGTTCCCTCTGAGCTGGGCCATTCTAATGTTCTCATAAGCATTTCTCCAATCCATCACTCTTACCCAGACTCTGCTTCTGTACCTGAGCTTGCACCAAGTCCCTGTCACTGCATTGTTCACTGATCTGCACTTTATTTAGAGATACAGCACAAAGTAGGCTGTTCTGGCCCTTCGAGCCATGCTGTCCCAGCCACCCCTGATTCAACCTTAGTCTAATCACAGGACAGTTTACAGTGACCAATTAGCCTACCAAGTGGTTTGTCTTTTCTTCAACCCAGCAGCACTCCACTTCTCTCATCCTGGTTTCAAATCCTTGCATTATCCTTTATCTTCTACTTTTTTACGTTCTCAAAACTCTTTCATCAAGCTTTGACTCATTGTTGTTAATGACTCTTAAGGATTTGGGATATAATTTTCTTTAGTAGTTCTTCTTTGCAGCATCTTGAAGACACTATAGGAATATTAAGAATAATTTGTTGCCAGAAATACAGTCTATAAAGCCCTTTTATTCTAAGCTATGGCACTGTTTTGTCGAAGAGTTGAGGAGGTTCTTCCCCAGTGACTTGGCCAGTATTTACATTTGTTTGCCATCATGTTAAAGCAATCTGTCTGGTGATTAACATGTGGAGCTTCTTGTTCATAAATGGGCTGCTACTTTCTCAACTTTACACATTGTGCATGTAAAGTGTTTCGTTAGTTAGAATGCCAACTTAGGCCATCGTGAGATCCTGAAGTCTAAAACACACAAATGCTTGGTTAGTATAATGAATTGGTTCAGAGTTAAGATACTTAATATCAAAATAATTAATAGCTCAGTCCTTGGATGAATGCTTGCTATCCCACTCCTAATGTCATCATTAAACTCAGAAGCATCAATCTTGCTGGCATTGCCTGGCTTATACATAACTGAGCAAAAATGCTTGTAAATGTTTCTTTTGAATAGTGTGACATTAGGGTAGAGGAGTTTCAGCTCTTTGAAAGAATTTGAGCTTGACACTAAGGAGCTTAATTAAAATGCACAGAGATGTGAAGCAATCTGCATTAAGGTCACCCTCTCAATTGATTTGATTTGTTTCTTTGGGTATGTAACTGAAAGTGATACTGCTGACTGCTGAACAAAAGTTGTCGGGTTGATCTCCATGGTTAATGTTGGAAACCTTTATGTGCCCCTGGCCATATGGCAACTAAAATCGATCATATCATAAACATAGTCAACTTTAATGCATTAAATTAATGAGACAGTGCTAATTCAAGCATTTCACTGGTCAAGTTCATTAATTTATGTCTGTCCCTGGGTCACACTTTGCTTGTCAATATATAGCCCATTTACTTGTGAATGTACTGTTCTAATTTTTGGATTAAGACACTGAAGGATGGGGTCAAATATGTCTTTGTGGAATTCTAAATATTTAAATTCTGCATTGTACTATCTGATAGGAATGTTGATCTTATGTAATTAAACTCCTTGCACCCAGGCATGTCTGGTCTGAGTTGGGTTAAATAGTTCACGCTTGTAAAGTGTTGTACCTGAAGATGTATCTTTTTGTCAGACATCCATGCATTATGCAGTTAGTGGTTGAACTGATGAGCTTGAGGCAAGGGCCAATGAACCAGTGAGTATGGTGAGTAGAATCCATTTAAGATTCTATTAGTACAGGAAAAAGCACTCTTGGCTGAAACTATGGAAAAGTTTGGTGAAAGCAGATGTACTTCTTCAACAAAATTCTGTGGCCAACAGGTTATGTACTTGGAAACAATTCCAGCTCACAGTAGTGTGGTCTCCAGGCATGATTGATGGTGAAGTTGCTCATTTATCTCTATCAAAGCTGGCATTAGTGTCCCTTTATGCAGCTCATATTTATTTCTAAAAGATGTCCCAATTGGTCCTGTTTTCAAGTTTCTCCGGTGAACTACAGTGTCTTAGCTTGTGTTCTTTGGCTTATTTGTGACTTAGATTTGTTTGTCTTTCAGTGTGTTTTGTACCTCTGGGCTTTGAAAATCTTGTATCCAAAAACCTTGTTTTTACTTCGTGGGAATCATGAATGCCGGCACTTGACAGAGTATTTCACCTTTAAGCAGGAATGTAAGTATGGATTGCTTCACAATTTATACATTTTTTACACCTTAATACATCTACTAATTCACAGTTGAGGATCAGAATCACTTAGTATATGCTTTTATAAATTGATTAGACCTGGGCTGGGGTCATGTTTTGGGCTTACACTTTAGGAAGGATGTAAATGAAGTTTAGCAGAATAGTCTTAGCAATGTGTGGCTTTGTGATGTGTGATGCTAGGACAGAGTAAGTTAAGGAGAGATTTAATTGAGGTCAAAGTGGAGTTTATTGTCATTTACACAAGTACATCTGTGCGCAGGTGCAATAGAAAAACTTGCAGCAGCAGCATCATAGGTGCATAGCATCACATAATCAACATTCACAAAAAAGTATAAATTAGACAAAGTAAGTTTTTACAAGAACCAAAAGAATTTGAAGTGGCTCTAGTGATTAGGGACTGTGGTGGTTGGTTCAAAAACAGAATGGCTAAAGGGATGTAGCTATTCTTGAACCTGGTAGTGTGGTACTTCAGGCTTCTGATAGAACAGTACAGCATAGGAACAGGTCCTACATCGCCCAATGTTGAGCTAACAAAATCAGTATTCAAATGCCTGACTAAGCTAATTCATCCTGCCTGATGGTAACTGCAAGAACATGGCCTGGTACAAATGATGATTTTTGATTGCTGCTACCTTCTTGAGGCAGGGGTTCCCAACCTTTTTTTATGCCATGGATCAATACCATTAAGCAAGGGATCTATGGACCACAGGTTGGGAACTCCTGCTTTAGATACTACTGATTGTGGGCAGGAACATGTCCATAATATTTAGGGCAGATCCACTACTCTGCAGCTCCTTGCATTCTTGCACATTTAAGTTGCTAGGCTACTAGGCTATAATGCAACCAATCAGTATACTTTCAACAGTACATCTGTTGAAGTTTGTTCAAAGTCATATAAGATTTTGATGGAGTAAATCGAGGGAGAGTGTTTTCATTGGCAAGAAGGTCATTAACCCAATGAGGCAGATGGAAAAAAATTGTCTAAAAATTGTTAGCATTGATTTGTTTGTTTGAATGCTTGAAAAGAGAAAATTTGTAATGTAAGGGAGCACAGGAGAGTGTGACTGACTGGAAAAGCGTTGGAGCCAATATAGACATGATGTACTGAATTGTCTTTCCATAGTGCAGACACAGTTTAGAATTACAGCTTGTGGCTGAACCTCCACAAAACCTCTTCTGAGGTCTCATTTTCATTATGTGATCTGCAGTTTAAATCCACTGTGGTAACATCTGTGTTCACCTCAGCCTCAATTTGTAGAGCTGTAAGCAGCACATCTGTTTGTGTGGGCAGGTAACAAAGGGATACAAGGTGGTAAGGGCAGTGAAAAGAATTATTAAAACACAAACTAAGGACTTTGTCAGGGCTAGAAAATTACCTGCTTGCAAGTGTGAAGCATTCTCTACCTTGGGTATCTAAGGTGGATTAGAGTTGTCTCTGCTTTCCACGGACTGTCTTTTGCTCAGAGATTTGAAAGCTTGGAAGCTGACTTTTGGCCATTTCATTAATCAGAAAGAATATGATAGCATGGCAACTTTCCATTGTTTTGTTTCGCTTAAAAAAAATACTCAGAATGGAATGTAGTTTGCCTGACTCCCTCCTGGAACAACCAGGCTGTTGTCAGGAGTCCTGTGGTGAGAACTTGCTCTGCTGCCAAGTTAGGTACAGAAAGTCTTGGCAGGTCATTTCTTTGCAAACCAGAGATCTCTACTTTGCGTGAATCAACTTCATCCTGCTGCCTGGCTCATTCTCTTGCTCTCTGCAATTGAGAAAACAATCATCCCAACTCACCTCTTGCCTGTTTTGTAAAACAGCATGTATATCATTCATTACAGAGTAATCCCAAAAGCTTTGAAAAGCAGCATCAGCCCACAGTTCTGTAGCATGTGCAAAGTGGCTTGACACTGAATCAAATAATGAAACGTGGACAAAGGTTTGCCCATAGAGATGGGTTTTCGGTGGAACTTAACAAAAGGAGAAGTGAAAAAACTTAAGGAGAGTAAATCTAGAGTTTGTAACATCCATTACAGAACTCACTGGTGCCAGTAATGCACTGAAGTAATGGATGCCCAAAGAGACAGAATTTAGGAGGGTCATATTATAGGGCTTGACAAAGGCTTGAAGAAAATAAAATCACGATGTACTGTGACAAATATTCATGGCTTGGATCAGCAAATATAAATAACTTAACAACCTTTACATTTCTAATTCTTTTATAGATGTTCTTGATAAATATAAATTTCTCATTCTGTCCTGAGTTTTCAAGATTGTATTCATCAAAATTGGCAGGTATTTGGTGGCAAATCTTCAACGTTTCCTGGTAAATTAAGGTTAGATTTCCATCTGTGTCAAATATTAATTAGGGCAAATGCAAAGAACAAATTGTGTAAACAGTAAACAACAATATTGAATTTCTCTTCAAAGATGTGTACTCTCATGCTAAAACAATACAACTTGTTAGCAAAAGATTAATTTATTTCCCTAAGTCCTACCCATGACATGAGGGGTTTCCCCTTTGCCCTGCTTGTGTATGGGGATCTTGTAATGTGCAAATCTGCTGTCTTGTGGGCTATATCATGACAGTAATAATAAGAGAAACTAGGAGTAGGAGTAGGCCACTCAGCCCCTCGAGCCTGCCTGTCATGTAATATGATCATGGCTGATCTTCTGCTTGGTCCTCTTCTCTCCTGTGCTGGATCCCCATAGCGTAAAATCTCATTTCAAAAATGTATCCGCTTCCTTTTTAAATATTCCCATTGATCTTGCCTCTGTCACTCACTGGGTTGGAAATTCACCCTTGAAATAAATGCCAACATTGCACTTGCCGCCTTTACCACAGACTCAGCCTGCTAATTAACTTCCTGGGAGTCTTGCACAAGGACTCCCAAGTCCTTTTGCACAACACACACAAAATGCTGGTGGAACACAGCAGGCCAGGCAGCATCTATAGGGAGAAGCGCTGTCGACGTTTCGGGCCGAGTCCTGACGAAGGGTCTGAAACCTTGGAACCCTGAAGGCGCGCTTATGTTTTAAACCACATCCTTGGAATATTGAAAAGTGGCCGGTTATGCACCCACAGGAGCAGTCCCACCACTGCAAGGAGCAGAAGTCTGAATTCAACTCCAGATCACAGTCTTCAACAGAACCCCATCCATCCTGAAAAGGATAGACATCAAAGGTAGAAATTAAATGGTTTTTGTAGATGAACACAAAGGAGTCAGCATTGAGAGCCGTCACTTGCTAATCTTACACTTAAAGCATCAATAGCTTTTTGATAAATTAAGCAGTTTTGAAGCCAGATATTAACCTCCTCCCTTTAACTTATCAGAAACTTCAAATGAATGTCCACCTAATATTTCCTGTCATTCCCTACTGATAGCTTAATGGTGAGCTGAGAATTTTTTTTTCTGGTGTTGAAGTAGCTGGTTTAATCATATTTGAGGAATTTCTGTCAGCCACTTTGCGAGATAGAGTTCCAAGGCTTCCCATTTTGGCTAAACTTGTTCCTCCTGAATGCATTATTGTACTTATTAGTCACTATCTGGTTTTAGTCTCCTTGTGCCTCTATTTACTCTCTCAACTTCTGTAATTTTAAAGAACCCTCTCACATCATATTTGATGTGCTTCCTTTTTTGTGTAAGGAAAGCCATCAGCCTGTTGAGCCTTGTTCTTGAGCACAACTTCGGTATCATAAGGTATTAAGCAAATCATTCTTTCTGCACTTCTCCATTGCCTCTATATCCATTTTACGGTATAGAGATCTGAGCTATGCAGCAGCCTCCATTATAGCAGTGTTAGTTATAAACGCATGAAATGCATTGTTACAGACAATTATTAAAGCAAGAGGCATTGAATTTTTAAGGGAAGAAGAGACAACCATTCTCAGAAATTGCAACGGTTTTGGAGTACAGGCCAGTGGTGTTATTTATAGGCTTCACGTTTAATAAAGACGTGGCCAAGTCTGAATTACTATTGCTTCAGGGGTAATAGCTGTTCATTTGCATTTTGGTGTAAATCTCTTGTTTAACATTTTGTTTCTTTGCTCTAGGTAAAATTAAATATTCAGAACGAATATATGATGCCTGTATGGACGCTTTTGATTGCTTGCCGTTGGCTGCATTAATGAACCAGCAGTTTCTGTGTGTACATGGTGGGCTCTCTCCTGAGGTTAATACCTTAGAAGACATCAAGAAAGTAAGTACATTTATTAATTCACCCTCTACAAGAACATATTTGCTCTGCAAGCTCAAGCCCATCACCCCTGTTGGAGCATAGGCCACTGAGAGCAGCTCACCAGAGTCCTCTAACTTGTTCAGTCTTACAAGTTATCCCATCTTAGTCTTCTACTCCCAGAGATGAGGTCTTTGGAGCTTCTGTTGGCATTTCTGTAGTACTCTGTTTTTATGGGTTAGGGTGCTAGCCCCATACCCAGTCCTCCTCCTTTCGCAGCCAGATTTGAGACTATTCATGGCAGAAGTTTTGCTTTGCTAGCTGCTTGTTTAAAATGCATATTTCACAAGTTGGAATTTTAATATTTTAATTCACTCATGGAAAGTAGTAGTTCCTGGCAAGTCTGGTGATTTTCTGCTTATCCCTAGTTGCCCTTAAGGTTGGTGATGAGCTTTGCCTTGAGCCATTGCAGTCTGTCAGGTGATGGTTTTCATTTGGCATTATTGAGTGGGGAATTCCAACACTGGTTGAGTAATGAAGCAACACAATACATTTCTGAGGAATAAAAGAGAATCCACATTGGTTTCCAAATGTCTGCTCCCCTTGGGTTGCTGTAGCTCCGTTTGTGACATTAGGACCTCCCTAAGTGCTTTGTAGCCAATATCTAGTTTTTGATGAAAGTCACTATTGTAATTTGGGAAATCAGAAAGCCAATTTGTTCACAGTGGCCTCCCATAATAAAGAGTGTGCACAATGCCTAAACCTATTCTGGGGGTAGATAGGCACAGCATTGGGAAGAACTCTTTTGACCTTCAGGAACATAGAAAACATACAGCACAATACAGGCCATTTGGCCCACAAAGCTGTGCCGAACACGTCCCTAGCTTAGAACTACCTAGGTTTTATCCATAGCCCTCTATTTTACTAAGCTCCATGTAGCCATCCAGGAGTCTCTTAGAAGACCCTATTATTTCCACCTCCACCACTGCCGCTGGCAGCCCATTCCATGCACTCACCACTCAATGTATTTAAAAAAAAACAACTTACCCCTGACATCTCTTCTGTGTCTACTTCCAAGCACCTTAAAGCTATGCCCTCTGGTGCTAGTCCTTTCAGACCTGGGGAAAAGCTTCTGACTACCAATGTACTGACATTGGAGAGGGTTCAGAGAATATTCACTAGAATGATTCCGGGAATGTGAAGGTTAACATATGAGGAACATTTGACTGCTCTTGGACTATACTCCTTGGAGTTTAGAAGAATGAGGGGGGACCTCATCGAAACATTTCAAATGTTGAAAGGCATGAACAGAGTGGATGTGGCAAAGTTGTTTCCCATGGTACGGGAGTCCAGTATGAGAGGACATGACTTGAGGATTGCAGGGCGCCCATATAGAACAGAGATGTGAAAAAAAAAATTTAGCCAGAGGGTGGTGAATCTATGGAATTTGTTGCCACGAGCGGCAGTGGAGGCCAGGTCATTGGGTGTATTTAAGGCAGAGATTGATAGGTATCTGAGTAGTCAGGGCATCAAAGGTTATGGTGAGAGGTGGGGGAATGGGACTAAAGGGGAGATTGGATCAGCTCATGATGAAATGGTGGAGCAGATTCGATGGGCCAAATGGCCGACTTCTGCTGCTCTGTCTTATGGTCTATCCACACGATCAATGCCTTTCATTATCTTATACACCTCTATCAGGTCACCTCTCATCCTTCGTCGCTCCAAGGAGAAAAGGCCAAGTTCACTTAACCTATTCTCATAAGGCATGCTCCCCAATCCAGGCAACATCCTTGTAAATCTCCTCTGCACCCTTTCTGTGGTTTCTTGGTCCTTCCTGTACTGAGGCGACCAGAACAGAGCACAGTACTCCAAGTCGGGTCTGACCAGGGTCCTATATAGCTGCAACATTACCTCTCGGCTCTTAAATTCAATCCCACGATTGATGAAGGCCAATACACCACGTGCCTTCTTAACCACAGAGTCAACTTGTACTGCTTTGAGTGTCCTATGGACTCAGACCCCAAGATCCCTCTGATCCTCCACACTGCCAAGAGTCTTACCATTAATGAATAGTGACTTGAAATATTTTATCTTCATCTAAGAGTGGATTTATGATTTTTGTTTAACATATTCAAAACACAATTCCTCCAGTGGTATAGTACTGTGTCAGAGTAGGTTTTGTGCTCAGATCTTTAGAATGGGACTTAATCCTCCAACCTTGTCTCTCAACTGCACAGCTGACTGGAAGTAATGCTACACCTTAGGTGGTTCTGTGGATCATTGAGGCCTCTCACATCTAGCACTTACAAGTTAGGCTCCTCAGCTCCATCCAGAGTCGTCTAGTCTTCACGTTTCTGTCCCCCTCACCTTGCTCCTTGTACTTTTTTTGTTCTTTTTCATCTTTGTCTGCATCCATCTATCATTCACATGCTACGGTTTCTCAACTCCACTCATAACCCCTATTTGACGGTACCTGCTTGTCAACTTGCACCCCTCCTCAGTCCACCAATTGTCTCAGAATCTTTTCTTGCCGCCTGCTTTTCTGTATGTTGGTCATCCTGATGCAGGGTTTCAACTAGAAATGTTGATGACTTTCCTCCCACATAACCTGCATAATCTGCTGATTTCCTCCAGCATATTGCCGTTAAAATTAGGCCTCCCTCATGGATTAAATGTTTAGATTAGCAATTGGCTAATATTGGAGAAAATCTTCTTTAGCCAGCTAATGATTGCCTTGACTACAGTCATCTCTCATCGTTGCAGTCCCACGTTTGAATCGGGAAGGTTTCGGGTGTCCAATCTGATCACTTTCTGGGAAGTGTATTGAGCTGTTCATCATGCTTTCCTCAATTGGATGTGACCTGCCTAATTGGAGGAGGTGACCAGGTGCTGCAATATAGAATTCAGCTCTTTGGTGGCGATGTGTGGTAATGAAACAAGTGGCAAAGGAAAGTTGAAATGTTTAGCTGCACCAAGTGTGAGATGGAGCAATTCTCTTTTGAGAATATTTCTTTCGACAATATTTTTATTGTTTTTTTTAAATAAAGAGAACATAGTGTAAAGGAGAATTGTGCAGTGCATAACAGATGTAACAAATGTACAATTCACATTTGTGAAAGTGATGCACCCATAGTACAAACGTAATCACCCCATCCCTCCCAGTCACCAACTTCAAACCATCAATGCATTGGCAAAAAGGGTTAAACAGAACCTTTGTCCCCACAGAGCTGCATTGGTATAGAGAAAGTATATTTTTCTAATACATAGGCTGTTGTATGATAACAAATCTGAGTCCAAAGAGTTTTACCGGAAAATGATGGAGGTCAGGGATTTATGTACCGAGGAAAGGGAGAAGGAATGGATCTGTAGCCTGGCTGGGAATTTTGAAAATATTCAAGAAAGGGTCCCCACACCTTTTGAATTTTATTTCTGAATTGAGGATTGAGTAGTGGATCTTCTCAAGGTGTAGTCTGGACATGATGTCCTTGAGCCATTGAGTCTGGGTGGGCGGGGCAGCATCTCTCCACCTGAAACTGCGTGCTTGGCCAACAGAGAGGCAAAAGACAGTGTGCGATGTTTAGTTGGACTTGGGTGCATGTTCCCCTCTCCGGAGGTGCTGAAAAGGGTAATCAAAGGGTTAGGGTCCAGATTGTAATTAAGTATTTGGGATAGAGTTTGGAAGACATCTTTCCAGTATTTTTCCAAACTAGAGCATGTCTGGTACATATGGATAAGGGCAGCCTCACCCCTTTGCATTTGTCACAGCTGGGATTAACATCTGGGTAAATGAGAGATAATTTAGTTTTAGACAGATGGGTCCTGTGTACAACCTTGAACTGTAACAGGCAGTGGTGGGCACATAAAGAGGTTGAGTTAACTAATTTGAAGACTTCATCCCATACCTCCTCTGACACTGAAAAATTTAAATCTTGCTCCCAGGCAGTTTCAATTTTGTCAAGAGAGGCTCGCCTCAGAGCCGCAAGCTTGTCGCAGATAAAAGATATTAGACCTTTACGCAATGGATTCATACAGAGAAACAAATCAATAACGTTTGTGTCAGGTGTCTCAGGGAAGTTTGGTATCAGAGGTTGGATGAAATGTCTAATTTGCAAATATCTAAAGAAATGAGTGTTGAGTAGATTAAGATCTGCAGACAATTGTTCAAATGATGCAAAACAGTTGTCTAAAATCAGATCTTTAAAGTGTCTGATGCCCTCTTTTCTGTACCAGTCTTGAAATGTTGAATCATGTATAGAAGGCTAGAAGAGATGATTATGTAGAATAAGACTTGAAAGAGAGAAGGCATGGAGACCACTATGCTTTCTGAACTGAGCCCACACTCTCAGGGTGTGCCTGATGACAGGATTAGCAATTGGTTTAGACGTACGAAAAGGGAGTGCAGATCCAAGAAGTGTGGAGATGGAGTTCAGCTCCATGGTCACCCATAATGGGCAGTCGGACTGATTATAAAAATGAGACCAAAAGATGAGACAATGAATGTTAGCTGCCCAGTAGTATAAGCGGAAATTGGGCAGAGCCATGCCCCCAACACTTGTAGATTTTTAGCAATTCTCTACATTGTAATTTGACAATGTAAAATGCGTTTGTAGTTGAGATTGCTGTTTCCCACTAACTACCAACTTGATCTAGCAGAAGTTAAAATGAGAAGAGCAGTAGATATACTGAATCTCTAATCAGTAACAAAATTGTGAAGGCAGTAAGTTGCAAGGATTAGCCCTGAATTCAGCCAGTTTTATAACAGCACCTTGCATTTATACAGCATGTTGAAACATTGCAGAGTGCAGAAGCACTTAGCTAGATGGTTTGAGATGTGTCTATTTTAATGCAATGAGTATCATAAGCAAGGTGGATGAACTTAGAGCGTGGGCCAATACTTGGAACAATGATGTTGTGGCCATTACAGAGGTTTGGATGGCTCATGGGCAAGAATAGCTGCTGAGTGTGCCAGGCTTTAGATCTTTCAAAAAAGACAGGGAGAGAGGCAAAAGAGATGGGGATGTGGCATTGCTAATCAGGGATAGTGTCACGGCTGCAGAAGAGGAGGAAGTCATGAAGGGATTATCTACTGAGCCACTGCAGGTGGAAGTCAGAATCAGGGAGGGGGCAATAACTCTTGATTTTTTTTTATATAAAAGCCAATAGTAACAGAGGCATCAAAGAGCAGATAAGGAAGCAGATTCTGGAATGGTGCACTAATAATAGGGTTGTTGTGATGGGAGATTTTAACTTTCCTTACATTGACTGGCATTTCCTTAGAGCAAGGGGTTTAGATGGGGTGGAGTTTGTTAGGTTGTCTTCAGGAAGGTTTCCTGATGCAATATGCAGATAAGCCAACTAGAGGAGAGGCTGTACTTGATCTGGTATTGGGAAATGAACCTGGTCAGGTATCGGATCTCTCGGTGGGAGAGCATTTTGGAGGTAGTGATCACAACACTATCTCCTTTACCATGGAGAGATGGGAGCAGACACTTTGGGAAAACATTTAATTGGATAATTGGGGTAGGGGGAAATATGCTATTAGGCAGAAACTTTGGAACATAAATTGGGAGCAGATGTTCTCAGGGAAATGCACGACAGAAATCAGGGAACATATGCGTGGCATTCCGCATAGGGAAAGGATGATAGGATAAATGAACCATGGTGTACAAAGGATGTAGAAAATCAAATTAAGAAGAAAAAAGCTTACAAAAGGTTCAAGAAACTAGATACTGATAGAGTTCTAGAAAATTACAAGGTTGTCAGGAAGGAGCTTAAGAATTTAGTTAGGAGAACTAGAGGGGGCCATGAGAAGACCTTGGCAACCAGGATTAAGGAAAACCCCAAGGCATTCTACAAATATGTGAAGAGCAAGAGGATGAGCTGTGTGAGAATAGGATGAATCAGGAACGACAGTGGAAATGTATGCATGGAATTGGAGAATGCAGTGGAGGTACTTAATCAGTATTCACCACTGAAAAGAACTTTGACAAATGTGGGGATGACTTACCGCAGACTGAAACGCTTGAGTGTATAGACATTAGGAAAGAGGATGTGTTGGAGTTTTTGAAAGGTAGTGAGTTAGATACCTTAAGTTAGGGACCAGATGAGATATACCGCAGTCTACTGTGGGAAGTGAGGAAGGAGATTGCTGAGCCTCTGGCGATGATCTTTGCATCAACAATAGGGGCGGGAGTATTACCAGAGCATTGGAAGGTTGCAAGTATTGTTCCCTTGTTCCAAGAAATAATAGACCAGTGAGTCTTACTTCAATATTGGGCAAGTTGTTGGAGAAGATCCTGAGGGGCAAGATTTATGAGCATTTGGGGAAACATAATCTGATTAAGGATTGTCAGCATGGCTTTATCAAGGGGATGTCATCCCTTACAAACCTGATTGAATTCTTTGAGGAAGTAACAAAACACATAGATGAAGATAGAGCAGTGGATGTAGAGTATATGGATTTCAGTAAGGCATTTGATGAGGTTCCCCATGTAAGGCTCCTTCAGAAAGTAAAGAGGCATGGAATCCAAGGAGACCTTGCTTTGTGGATCCGGAATTGGCTTGCCCACAGAAGGCAATGGGTGGTTGTAGGTAGTTCTTATTCTGCATGGAGATCAGTGACAAGGGATCTGTTCTGGGACCCCACCTCTTTGTAATTTTTATAAATGACCTGGATAAAGAAATAGAAGGGTGGGTTATTAAGTTTGCTGATGACACAAAAATTGAGGTATTGTGGATAGTCTGGAGGGTTGTCAAAGATTATAGCACAGCATTGATAGGATGCAGAACTGGGCTGAGAAGTGGCAGATGGAGTTCAACCCAGATAAGTGTGAAGTGGTTCATTTTGATAGGTCAACTTTGAAGGCAGAATATAATAATGGTAAGACTCTTGGCAGTGTGGAGGATCAGTGAGATTTTAGGGTCCATGTCCACAGGACACTCAAAGCTGCTGTGCAGGTTGACAGTGTTGTTAAGAAGGTGTATGGTGTGTTGGCATTCATCAACCATGGGATTGAATTAAAAAGCCGTGAGGTAATATTAGAGCTATACAAGACCTTGATCAGACCCTACTTGCAGTACTTTGTTCAGTTCTGGTCACCTCACTACTGGAAGGATATGGATACTATAGAGAGAGTGCAGAGGAGACTTACAAGGATGTTGCCTGGATTGGAGAGCATGCCTTAAGAGAAAAGATTGAGTGAATTTGGCCTTTTCTCCTTGGAGTAACAGAGGAGGAGAGGTGACCTGATAGAGGTATATAAGATGATGTGAGGTATTGATCACAGGGATAGCCAGAGGCTTTTTCCCAGGGCTGAAATGGGTAACATGGAGGGGTCATACTTTTAAGGTGCTTGGAAGTTGGTAGAAAGGGGATGTCAGAGCCAAGTTTTTCTCACACAGGGTGGCAGGTGTGTGGAATGCCCTGCCAATGGGGGTGGTAGAGACAGATACAATAGGGCCTTTTAAGAGACTGAAGCTTAGAAAAATAGAGGGCTATATGCTAAGGAAATTCTAGGCAGTTTCTAGAGTAAGTTACATAGTTGGCATAAAATTGTCGGCCAAAGGATCTAATGTGCTGTGGATTTAGTTGGAACAGTTGGAGCTCTGGGCCATTGATCTAGAGTTGAGTTTGTATCCAACCACAGCACATCTTGAATTTAACATCAATTCAATAAATAGTTCGGTAATTGAAGGCCAGCTTCAGTAAAAATTGCCAGATGTTTGTAAAATCCTATCTGATTTACAGTCATCAATGTCCTAAGGAGAATGCAGCCAGCTATTCTCACCAGGTCTGGCCTAAAGGTGATTGCAGACCCAGTAAAGTGGATGACTGTAGTGTTTGGCCACTCAGAGCAGTTAAGGATGGACAATAAACATGGATAGTGCTGGCAGTATTTACACCCTGTAAATGAATACATATAAAAGTTAAATTATGTTTCGTCAAAGGAAGTGATGTAGGAAGGGTTACTGAGTGGTAGGTTTTGAGTAGGAAAGAGCAAGGGGCTCTTCAAATTGTAAAAGCAGCAGCCCAAGCCAGAATTGGAAAATGCTCTGCTTGCTGTACAATAGCGTGAGTTTTTTTAAATGTCTGAAAGCATTCTGTAGGTGGCAATGCTGCAGGCATTAGCACTTCAGCTGTCTGCATCATTGAAAAGTGGCAGGTGGGCTGGTGTTCGTGATGCTCGCATGGTATCCCAGCCGCCAGCCTGCTGTGTGGAGGTGGCTTTGATTAAATTCCAGGTACTTCCCTCACTAGAGGGATAATTGCATATGTTCATGTGGGATGATTTCATATTTGATTTTATATAAAATCAAAAGTTTTTAAAGTACAGTCTTAAAGTTTGATGGTAAATGGAAATGGTGATGAATTATTATAAGCCTGACATGGTACTAAGCTACTAAAATGTCCAGCTTTGGAGTGTGTCAAACCAACAGAGATGAATTTATAGTGACAGGCAGCCTACTGACAGCAGGAACCAAAGAGAGTCAAGATATAGGAAATGAGGTCACTCTGTGGCACAGTATGGGTTAGTCTTTGTATTCCTCAGCATGAAAATGTTTCCCTGAACTTGGCTCGGCTTTGTCTCATCACAGTGGACTTCTGAAACAAGAGAATACTTCTCTACTTGATGTATTTCACTGAGTCTATTCATTTCTGCACAATATTAACAGTAAACAACCTCTGAAGAACTTTGTTTCAATGGCCTCAAATAGGCCCCGTGGGTGGATACAGGACACTGTCAGAGAGCAGAGGAGAAGTCCAATGACTGCCTAGTTGCCATAAAACAATAACTTTTATGTCATATAAAATCGGTGGTGAGAAAGGCAAATGCAATGTTATCATTCATTTTTGTTGAGGACTAGAACATAAAAACAAGGATACAATGCTGAGGCCTTTTAAGGTACTAGTGAGGCTACACTTGGAGAATTGTCAGCAGTTTTGGGTCCCTTACTTAAGAAAGTATGTATTGACATTGGAGAGGGTTCAAAGGAGGTTCACAAAAATTATTCTGGGAATGAGAGAGTAATCATATGAGAGCTTGATAGTTCTGAGCCTGTACTCACTGGAATTTAGAAGAATGACGGGTGACCTTATTGAAACCTATGGATGTTGAAATACTTGGATAGAGTGGATGTGGAGAGGATGTTTCTTATAGTGGGGGAGTCTGGCACAAGAGGGCACAACCTGAGAATAGAGGGACGTCCATTTAGAGCTGAATCTGTGGAATTTGTTACCACAAGCATCTATGGGGGCCAGGTCATTGGGTGTATTTAAGGTGGTAGTTGATTCTTGATAATTCAGGACATGAAAGGTTTATGGGGAGAATGTGGTTACGAGGGAAGTGGATCAGGCATGATCAAATGGCAAATCATTTGGGCTGAATAGCGTAATTTTGCTTTTATGTCTTATGATCTTGTAAGTCAACAATAATACATCTGATTCTAAGAATCTAAAATGTAATGATTAGCTCTCACACAGTAATGCATAGTTTTACAGAAATTGAGTGCCACATTCCTTTCAAAACAACAGTAACCATATTTCAAGGGTCATTCAATTCACCAAAATGCATATTGTAATGTCTTATTATTTATTGTGAAAAGTCCTATTGAAATGCGCATCTCACATTACTGTAGAATTTAGTTTGTGTCCAGATTCGAGGGTGTCAGGGAGATTTACTTGTCAACTTCATTCCTTCACTGTACTCACTATTAGTCTCCTCATTGTGGCCAGAATTAAGCTCAGTGTCCAGGGAAAGAGCAGGCAATTAATGAGCTTTTGTGTGTGCCAATTGTTTGCATAGGTGCACCATCCAGCATGGCTTCCGGTTTGTAAATAGTTTTTAATGACAAATCATGTGCAGGGAATTCCTTTTTTGGAAAAAAATGCTGTCAGATTTTCACTTGCAGTAATTGATAATTGCAAACATTTGTCTGTGACCAAAAAGGAAAAAAAATGTCAGATGGGAACACCAGAAGAGTTGAGACTTGAATAGTATATTTACTGGGTAAAAGGGTGAATCAGTGTTTGCAGTTCTAAATTATATTTGAGGGAAGCTGACAAGGTAATAGAGATGAAACCAGCACGTGTGTTCAGATTCTTGGCATCTGTTGGAAGAATCTTTAAGTCAAAAACCTTTAGATACAGTTTGCAATATATCTTCCAATTGCTATCCATTTCTAAGCTGTTAAAAACTGAGCTTATCTTTCTCAACATTCATGTTGTATTGGACCACAAACTTTGCATCCATAACATTACTGACTCTGTCTCAGCTCATGCACTGTGGTAAAAATCTATTCCTCTTAACTCTACATTTGACAATTTGAGTACATTCCCTACCACCTTTGAATCTCAATTTGCTTGTTCTTGATATCAGTGAAACATTTGACTGGGGGGGTATGAAGAAGTCCTGATGAAGCTGAAGTCAACGAGCATCAAGGGGAAACCTCTGGCATAAACAGGGTAGTTATCACTAACAAACCTAACAAATGCTGCGTTTGTCAGCAATGCTCACATCTCAATTAATGGGGGTGGGGAAAAAAACCTTTAAACTTGATCTCAGCCTGATTTGTACTTCAGAGCATTTCCAATTGACTCATCAGTCTTCACCAGATTTCTGTTTAGCATGATCTTCCTTTTAATATTCTTAACCTACACTCATGCCATTTGCTCTGTCTGAAATCTACTCCACTCGATGTGATTGGGATTTTCCTGCTCTGCAGTGCCAGCCTATTGGTTTTCCCTTATTTCCATCAGTGACCAAGGCTGTAGCGTTCCAACCACCCTCCCCCCCCTCCCCCTCACACATATCGTTTTGGCCAGGCTCTTGGATGTTTGCACATGTCCCTGATGCAGAATCTTAGAATCTAGAGAAATTTTCCTATTAAAAGTGCTATATATCAGAAATAGTGCTAAAGTGGGGAATTGTGAACTCTGGTTTGTCAGCAGTATCCAAGTGGGCAAGTTCTCTGCAGTCCATCTGGTTGATCATATTCCTAATTCTTTAACATGCAGCTGTGACAAGTTCTCTCTATCCAGCAATTTATTTTTATGGGCTGAATGTTCATTTACCCGGATGTAAGAGAAATGTGGACTGTTGTTTCTAAGTATGTTCATCTCATTTCCCTGTTTGTGTGGAGGTAATAAGTCTCTGCCAGACTTCCAATCTGCAAAACCATCAATATTTATGAGTTTGCTTTATTTTAAGATTTATTGAAGTTCTTTAATGTGACAGTGTGCATGAATTATTTAATGCCTGCAGCAAGTTAACTGTGTCGACAACTTAACCAAGCTTTTTATTATTGCACCCAAATATTCACTAAAAATTCAATGCCATTGGACTACAGAAATGTCAATATGTTTAGTAGACTTGTTTTAGTAAAACTTTATGATCTGTATTTGGAATTAATACAACATGCAATGAGTTGAATTAAGAAAAAATCATTTTTAATTAGACTGCCTTTATTTGTAGAATATGCATTGATTCTCATGTGTATTTGTAACTAGTTGAAACTAGAAAAAATTGTGGTACTTGTGTAAATTTGCAAAACTGACAGGTTTCACTGATGTATTTGACTCTTAAATGACTCTTCTCATCCAAAATTGGTTTTGAAAGGCAATAATGAAAGCTCCTGACATTTCTGATGGATTAGGGTGTAGCTTACTCTCCTAGAACACCACTGGTTAGGACATGAATTGTCCTCAGAAATCCTTTTTAATATCCTCTGCTGTTTAACAGATCAACCATCCCATAAAAGTTGGTTGGTGATTGGAAAGTGGGATGTGGTATTAATAAATATCAGAAAGCATTTGAGTGTGGCTTCTAGAATGAAGAGTACATGGCTGTAATCAAACCTGCTAGCTTAGAAACTGAGCATTATTTATTCTGTACACAAACTGTACGGATGAAGTAGTGAAATGCTCCAGAGCAGTGAGCTTCATGCAAGTGACAGCCCAAAGCAAATCGTTCCAGGTAGACCTGTATGTAATCATCACAAATAGGGAGAAGGGTGTGGAGTTCCAAGCTAAGGGACAAATGTATAAGGTGCCTGTCAGGTGTTACAGGGGATGTTCAGAAGCAGTTCCTCATTTGATTGGCATTGGAAATCTGGAACTGTATCTCAGGGCTGCTGGTGCTGAGGGTCAATTGGAAAATGCTAAAAGTTAAGATGAATGAATTGTCTAGAGCTGCAAAGAGTTATACTGTGATTGAATTGAATGGCAGAATGGGTTCAAGGAGCTGAGTGGCCTACCGCTGTTCCTATGTTGTGTATTGGGAGTTTGTGATTGTATATCATTTCCAGATATTGGCACTGAATGTTTTTGGATTTGGGTTTATCAGAAGTTACCAGAATTTTATTTCTTCTTCGGTGTATAAGTTTAGTGGTACAAGGGATTTTTTCTGATCAAATACATGACTTTATAAAGGAAGGCTTGAATTTCCATAGTGTATTACATGATGCCTCTGTCCATAAGCACCTTTCAGTCAATAAATTTCTGTGAGGTCTGTGTTGTAGTGTAGGGAATATGGCAGCCATTGCAGGCATAAAAGTTGCCTCATACAGCAGTACCTGTTCTTGTGTGACATTACCACTGGGACCCAGATGAAAAATCATGTATTCTCACTGAAAGCAGTGCTTGTGAGGGTTTGTATTTCTTAGACAGCTGAATGGGTCTCTGTTTAACCTGTTTCTATATTCCACTTGGACTGTCAGTCCAGACTAAATTGTTGGAAAAGAGAGCCACGAAGCTGTGGCTAACTGCCGAGGTTTTGATTACTTTCTGAGATGTGAGAGACCAAACCCTTCGATTCAAATATATTGGGATTTTTTCAATAATTGTTCATTGCTAGCGCTTTCCAAATTTCCCCAAATTAGATAAGCTTGTTTGTCCCTTGTTTATATTTTCTCTGCATAGTGTAATCTATCGGGAGCCTTTGGGGGGGAAAAAAACCACTGGAAGTCAGGAAGATTGGTTGGATAGGAAGAGAAACAAATGTGTCCCCAGTCTTCCTGTATCATTTTCTGTGGATAGTGAGAGGTTTAATTATGTATTATTTGGGATTCTGTTCACTTTTACTGATGTAAAGCACAGTATTGTTAATATGTTTCAGGAACAGAAGGGAATTTTCTTGTCCGTCTTAATTAAAAGCCAGAATTGTCTTTGTGTCTTTGCTGACAGTCGATTGTATATTGTGTTTTGCTTTGGGGGGAAGCAGGGGTTTCTGTTTACTTTGCTGTGGAATTTTTTGGAAGTTTGAGAAAACAAGCTTCTCTCCTTTCCTAAATCCCACTGTTTGTGGTCTTGTCTCATGTTGCAACAACTCCCAACATGAATTGGTGACTGTGGTGCTTGTAAAGTTTCTCACCATTTAAGCCAAGGTATTCAATGAAAATACAATAATCAGTCATCCTCCACTTGAAAGAGTGAAATGGGGGATTTTTATTTACATTGTGACCCTGTAGCACTATTAGTGCTGTGCATGTCTTTTGTCTATATTTTCAATGTTTTTAATTTGTATTTTCTTCCTTTAGTTAGATAGATTCAAAGAACCCCCTGCTTATGGACCCATGTGTGACTTATTGTGGTCTGACCCACTAGAAGACTTTGGCAATGAAAAGTCTCAGGAACATTTTACTCATAACACAGTCCGAGGCTGTTCTTACTTTTACAGGTAAGGGGATTTATCCTATCACTTTTGGATTAAGCGTCTGCTGCATTTCAAGTTATGGCTGGGATTATGATGTAGAAGTCAAAACCAGGCTTTTGAGAGTCATTCTTGCACACACTGTTGTAGAGTCTGGGACTCTGTCATGAGCTGCAATTGACCCTGGATCAGTTGTTAATTTTAAACCTGATCTTAAGTCTTAATAAAATATATTAAGTATGTAAAGCAGACGGGCAGATGGATTTTGGTCACAGAACAACTGTGATCTCATTAAATTGTAGAACAGAGCCTCTTGTTTCTGTTGATGAGCCATCCCCAGAATACAAGAAGGTTCCAGTGCCTTTGGGAAGGCATCTTAACCTTGGATGAGTGCAGTGTAACTTCACTCAAATGTTCCAGGGCTACAAGGGTTAGATTACAAACACCAAGCTCGTGTTTTTATAAAATATGAGTCAGTTAGTTTTTTTTAGGATTTTTGAAAAGATTTTTGGGGAAGTGATTGTACTCTGTGATGGATTGAGTTAAGAACATGGGTGCATCTTAAACACAGATCAGGACTGCAGGAAAAGAGTTTGGGAAATACTTTACGTCTGATGACGGAAAGGTGGTATGTCTCCCAGTGTCTTAATTAATGATTTTAAGTCTGAGATTGATGGCTTTTCCTTAACCAGGGCATAGAGGCATTATGGAGGCAAAGGGAATGGGATGGGATATAGATCAGCTGTAATTGTCATTAAATGAGCTAATGAGGTTGCTAATTGGTCATGGTTGGGACTGCAGTATTGAATTCTTTCTGATGTTATTGTTTATTTTAAATTATTTTCCATTTACAAATTTATACTATTCAATATTGTTGCTTAGTGTCAAAATGATTGAAAATTTATTGTGCTGAATTTTTGTTACATGCTTCAGCTGTGTGTGTGCTCTAAAGACAACTGACTCTGTCTCACTTTCTCCTATGCCTGCCTCAGCTCTTCTGTTGTCCCTCCTGGATTAACTGCTATTCCTCAGTGAGACATTGGTTAGAAAAAAACCCATTGCTTTTTGTTATCTTTCCTACATATTTTCCATAAATGAAAATCAAGAACCTAGCAGTTGCTTTCTGAATTAAAACTTTCTGGAAAAAGCACTCAGTAGGTCAGGCAGCATCAATGGAAAGAGAAACGTCCATTGTTTCAGGATGATGGCCCTTCAGAACCGTGGAAGAGTAAAACAAATTAGTTTTAAGTTGCTGAGACTGTGGAGTAGATGGGATGGGTAGGTCTGAGTAGATATCTTAGAGTGATACCAGGGTTGCTGTGGGAATGATTTGTAGAGATTCTTTGGTTAATGGGAGCAGTTAGACGAGATAAGCATACTATAAATGGTTGTGAATTACTGCTGACAGGCCATATCACAGTTGAATGTCTTACAATAGAAGTAGTCTGTTCTCATTACCTGAATTTGTTACCTGAAGTTGTAGAGTCTGATATGGAAAGCTGTAGTTTTCCATGACAGATGAGGTGTTATTCAACTGTGGTATACTTTGTGGCAACTTTCTACTCAAGGTATTATATAAATGACACTTGTATGGAATTCAAATCATTTTATTTTGCTGTGAAACTGAAGTATAATGCATAAAGTGCATATGTAATATTTTGAGAGATGATTTATTTTACTACTTTGTCATAACTACAGTATGAGAGTCAGTAGAAAGTTGGTGGATAAGGAAGGAATTGGATAGAATTCAAATTGTATGCAGAACCCAGAGGCATTTTAAAACACTGCTGTAATTTGGCTCCTCAGCATAATGCCAGCCCACGAGCCTTGTGCAATAATGGATTAAAAAAGGAGATGCATATTGTTTTTTTAAAAATTGATTTAAAGCAAGCATTTGAGCAAATGTGTTCGTTGTGAATTAGAGGATGGAATTGGTAATAAAACACATTTAATTTTGGGTGGGTGTATTTAAAGGGTAGAATGTGGTTCTAACTGTAAGAGTAGGTCAAAAGCCGAATATCTGAAGGCATGACTCAGCTGACACCCCAAAGACTTTTCACTATCTGTAGGGCACAAGTCAGGAGCATAATGGAACACTTTACGCCTGTCTGGATTAGTGCTGTCCATGAGCACTCAAGTGTAACAGCGTTCAACATCAAGCAGCCTGTGTGGTTGTCATTTCATCCACCACTCCTGCTTTTCACTGTGCAGTGGATTATTCTGCATTCTAAAACATCTTTTTACTTGCCTAGATGAAGTTGTAAGTGAACACCACCTCCCGCTTCCGTTTCACCAAGTTGTGGATCACATTTTGACTGTTGCTGGTTCTAAATCCAATTTCCCTGAATGTAAATTGCACCCAATAATCCCTTCAACATACAGACTGCAAATTTTCAGAAAGTTGGTTCATCACTTTGTCAAGCAGTGAGAATGAGCAGTGAAATCTGGCAGTGCTATACCCTGTAAATGAATATAGAGAGCGGTCAATACATACAATAATAGGAACAGAGGGCCACTCTCCTATAATGAAAACAAATGGCTCCGTATGGAATATTAGACCATCAATATCTACAAAGACAGTGAAATAAACCAGGCTATGCTGTTACAATTGTGGTCCACATCATTGTTGTAATGTCATCATTTAGTATAATTAGTGCCAGTTATATGTTACTGCTGGACACTTGGTCTACCAACCATTTTCTGTTCGAAGTCCAATTGTTTTTGGCATTACAATGGGAATGTATTTATTTAACATTTTTGAGCCAAAGCCATGTAGAAAGTATCACAAAAATGTCAACACCTGACAGGAATGGACTTCATTCCATGAATTATAGCAGAATGAGATATGTTTAAAATAATGAGAGGTATCGATAGGTGGATGGTAACAGTATTTCTCCCCAGGAAGAGGCTATCAAAATTAGGAGGTATAAACCTGATGCCTCATAAAGGTTCACCCTGTTGAGGATGATGTTCTGACATCAGCCTCCAAGACAGAGATGTGGGGAAGCTAGATGATGTGGGGAATTCACACAGGTATAGTGTTATTCTTCCCTTCAAGACTTGAATAAAAGAATATGAGCTAATGGGAAATTAAAGCGTCACTATAGTTATGCTGTTAGGTTTTGCCTTGATAGGAAGTAATGGCATGCAAACCCAACTGCAGCTGTTGTGCATTCAATTGTGTCTCTAATATCACACAGAATTGCCTTTTGCTGTCATAGATTGTACCTGAACTTGCAGGATTCTAGATCGCTGTTTTTCTATGCCACAGATTTAGCACTCAGCAGACTGCAGATCTTGTAATTCATCCAGGGCTGCTGTTTGGGGAAAATTCAGTATATTTTCTTAGGCACACACTCATCCATGCAGGTCCTGATGAAGTTGGTGTGACCATGATATAGTCATTCAGAACTGAAGGTGAATCCCTGAATGTGATCCAGTCCACTGACTCAAAGCAGACCTCTGCCTCCCTTTGCCATACCTTTGCAGTCGTTATCTCTGGTATTGGCTCTGCCTATATGCTGGGAGTAGAAACACAGTCAGATGATTGGACTTGCTGAAGTATGGGTTTGGGATGGTATGTATGGTAAGCATTCTTGATTATAGTGTAACAGTGACAATATTGGTGCCTCTGGTACTGCAGCTAGCATGTTGAACTTATTTGGTCAGAGACTTTCACGTGTATCAAGGTGCAAAGAAAATCTTGCTTGCTGTTCATGCAGATCAGTTGATTGTAACAGTGCATTGGGATAGTACAAGGTAAAACAATAACAATGCAGGGTAGAATTTTGCAGTGTCAGAGAAAGGTTAGGCAGACATTAAGTTTCAAGGTCAGAATGAGGTTGGTTATGATGTCAAAAGAGGGAAGAAAAGAGAACATCTGGAGTGGGTGGGTATTTGATTGTGCTGGCTGCTTTACCAAGGCAGCAGGAAGCGTAGGCAGAGTTAATTGAGGGAAGCTGTTTTCTGTGATGTGCTGAGCTGTATCCACAGCTCTGTATTTTCTTGTGGTCATGGACAGAGCAATTGACAGTACCAAGCCAAGATGCATCTGGATAGGATGCTCTCTGTGCATTGATTTAAAAATTGGTAAGGGTTAAACGGGACATGCCAAATTTCTTTAGCTTCCTGAGGAAATAGAGGTGCTAGTGGGTTTTCTTTGTTTGCTCCTAAGAATTTGAAGCTCTCAACCCTCTTGTCCTCAGCACCATTGATGTAAATAGGTGCACCAGCATCGCTCCCCCCTCTTCCAGCTCTTTTATTTGCTGACATGAGTGAATGAGAAGAACCTATTATGATGATGATGCCATGCAACTGCTTGTAAAGGTCATTGGGATATTTTCAGGGAACCTTGACTTCCTGAACACAGAATACTGAGCATGAACTGAATAGAGTGCCTTCCTTGGTGGTACGATATCAGGAGGAGGCTGAAAATGGTTGTAGCCAGTTCAGGCTTGTCTTGAGATGATCTGTCTTAGTTACTAAGGGAAAAAACTAAAGCCTGGACCTGGGCAAGTTTCTCCTGGTCATTGAAATGTGGCTTTAATGTTTCATTTGGAATGGGCTGTGTAGCACAGCAAATAATCTTCTGGAGGATCTTAGCAGGTCAAGCAGGATCAGATGAAGGGTCTCAACTCAAAGAATCGACTATCTGTTTCCTTCCACAGATGCTGTCCGACCTGCTGAGTTCCCTCAATAGATTAGTTTGTTACTTCAGCTTCCATCATCTGCTGACTCCTGTATTGCAGTCTAGATGATGACTGGGACCTGAAGTCACCATCTCCTGACACCAATGGGAGTGCTGCTCACTGAAACACCACCTAGAATAGGTGGACTGAGACAAGAAATATCATTTCAAAGTGTGACTAACCATTGGTATTCATTCCCTTCAGTGTGATCAGTTCTTGCTGTATTATCTCTACAAGTTCAGAAAACCAAAATATTCTTCATAAACAGTTATTTTTACAAAGCACATGGAGGTATTTAAAAAGTTAACATTCTATGCTTCTTTTGGGAGTAATAAATGTTTCAGTAGTTTTGTAACTAAAATGTTTTTTCTTTGTTAATGTGATTCCCAATGAAAATTGAATAATGAGTACTGTCCTATTATGGAGTCAAAACTGTAGGTTGCAGAAAAGAAACTGTATAACATATATCAAGAGGACCTGCTCTGAGTGTGAGCTCACAGGGCTGACTGAGCTACATTTACAGTTTGATCTGTAGCTTTATTGACATGGCTGATAAATGGCCCAGGCAAGGAAGCTATAATTGGTGAGGAAGTAGCTGCAGGTGGAATTACATTTTCTCTGAAGCTGCAGACTTCAATGTTTTGTAAACCAGGTACTTTATTATTTTTTTCAGCTTTTTATATGAGATGATTTTTCTTTTTCATCTTCAGACCTTCTTTCCTCAGTTCTTTTGGATGAAGCATTAAGCTGAGACCCAAACTGAGTTCACAAGCATCTGCTGAAGATCCCATGGTGTTATGTGAAGAGCAGTGAGTTCTCCCTTCTGTCTAATCCCGTTTATATCCCTCAGTCAACATCACTGCAAACAGATGTTCTCCATATCACATTGCCTGTGGGAGCATCCTATGCTCAGTGGTTACTGAATATCCTACATCAGATATCTAAATATTTTGATAACAAGCTGAGATCATAACAGATGCTGTACAAATATAAGACGTTTCTCAATTTTCTTTAGCACAACTTGCCTTGCACCTCACCCCAGCTCCATTTATCCATTTAATTGTATGTTTTCCTTTCAGTCAGTTTCTTTATTTAGATGCCATTCAAAGCCGATTGGTGATGCACACAGCCACTCTAGTAATAGCGTATAGCTTTTTTGGAGATGTACATACAATTTTGTCAATCGGATTGAATATGAGAAATATAAACTGGAGTGAGCCATTGGGTACTGCCTTTCAATGAAGTAGTGGCTAGATTTTTTTTTCACAATGTTCCACTTAGTAACATGGTATCCTTTGAGTTCCTTAATGTCTGAGAACTAAATCCTAGGCCAATCATGTCAAATCAAGGGCCATTGGCATCGACAGAGGTTTTATCAAAAGTTGCTCTCTGTTGGGCAAACTGTTTAAAAGGTGTTTCAGGGCATTTAGATGTAACACACCACTCCATGACATCATTGATTTAAACTTGCATGGTACACTTATTGTAAGAAGATCCAGGTGAGCTGCCTCAACACTTACTGCCCAGTTGCACTTCCTTTTAATGAATGATGAAGTGCTTTGAGCGATTGGCCATAGCTGCAATCAACTCCTGCCTAAGCAAGAACCTGTACCCGCTGCAATTTGCAAATTGCCACAATAGGTTTACAATGGATGCTTTCACACTGGCTCTCCACTCGGCCTTGGATCACCTGGACAATAGTAATACCTACGTCAGGATACTATTTATTGACTACAGCTCAGCATACAACACTGTCATGCCCTCAGTTCTAATTAAAAAAACTCCAAAACCTGGGCCTCTTTGTCCCTTTGCAAATGGATTCTTGACTTCCTCACCAGGAGACCCTGGTCTGTGTGGATCAGAAATAACATTTTGCTAATAATCAACACTGGTGCACCTCAATGATGAGTACTTAATGCACTATACTACTCTCTCTACACCCATGATTGGCTAGGCACAGTTCAAGCACCATCTATAAATTCTCCAAAGAAACAACTGTTGGCAGAATTTCAGATGGTGACAAGGAGGCATAAAGGATTGAGATAGATCAGCTGGTGAGTGGTGTGGCAGCAACAACCTTGCACTCAACATCAAGGAATTGATTGTGAACTTTAGGAAGGGGAAGTCAGAGGAAAACACACTAGTCATCATTGAGGGGATCAGAAGTGGAAACGGTGAGCAGTTTCAAGTTCCTGGGTGTCAACATCTCTGCGGATCTATCCTGCACCCACATATTGATGCAATTACAAAGCAGGGACAACAGTGGCCATCTTTCATTAGGAGTTTGAGGAGAATTGGTATGCCACCAGAGACACTTGCAAATTTCTACAAAGGTGCTGTGAAGAGCATTCTAACTGGTTGTATCACCATCTGGTACAGATCTGCACAGGATTGGAAAAAGCTGTAGAAAGCCAGCCATCGGCACTAGCCTCCCCAGTATCAAGAACACTTTCAAAAGGCGATGCCTCAAAGTGGCATCCATCTTTAAGGACCCCCATCACCCTGGACATGCCCAGTTCTCATTGCCACCATCAAGGAGGTGGTACAGGAGCCTGAAGAAATGCATTTGATGTTTCAGGAACAGTTTGTTCCCCTCCATTGTCAGTTTTCTGAGTGGACAGTGAATCCATGAACAGTATACTTTTTTCTCTCTTTTCCACTATTATTTAATTAGATTTTCTGTTTTTCAAAGTTGAAAACTTTGAACTTTGAATTTTTAAAATGTACTTACTGTAATTTATAGTTTTTATTATGTATTGCAATGTACTGCTGCCACAAAACAATAAATTTCATGATATATGCCAATGATATTAAACCTGATTCTGAGAACTTAAGTATTCTCATCAGAATCTTTATCAAGCAACACTGAGTCTCAGAGGATATTAGGACAAGTGATTTTAAAAAAATAAATAAAATGCAAGATTTCTGTGAGTTACTTACTGGCAGAGAGATTTGGGGAGGGGTTTCCTGAGATTAGGTCCGTGGCAACTGAAAGTAGAGTTGTAATGCTTACAAGACCAAAATAGGAGGAGTGCAGAGATCTCCCAGAAGTGACAAAGTTACAGAGACTTGCATGGTCTAGGGAGGGGGTGGTGGTGGAGAGCAGTAGGAGGAGGATGGTAGATGGTAATTCTGGTGTGATTGCCATGGAGGCCTATGCACAGGGGAAGATAGGCAAGCAAGCCCTGGTCAGATCAGATACAGATAACAGAATTCATCTTGAAATTAAGTTTATGGTGGATGAACATATGGGAGATTAGCCAGGAGTGTGTCAGAATAGTAAGACCCTGAGATGGTTGTGTATATCATACTCGCTTGTTATAGTTCTCTTAGAAACTTGGCAATGGAAAATTGAGAATACAGATCCGAACACTTAATGGGAGAGCAAAGGTTCATATTATAAGTGAAATCGTGGCTGCTAGTCACATCTGTAACTAACTTGGTATGGCCTTTTAAACATACAAAACAAAATAGAAAAGATAATTACTATCCCAATCTTTGTATTAAAAACTATCCACCCACCTGCTGTACAGTGAAGGGTTTTTGTAGCTCAATGGGTTGATCTTAATAATGGCTGTTCAATAAATTGAAGCAGTTCTGTGTATAGATAGGAAAAGACAAATGCCTATTCTCTGAGACCGTAAAGTTGGCAGCTCTCCACACGGTGAAACAAAATCCAGGGCTTGTGATTTGCTGAATGCAGAGTGGCTGTGGAAACTAATCATTAATCAAGACCAGGATGCACAAAATGAATTTGAGGCCCAATCTACTATTACACAGACAAAAGAGAATTTAATTTAATTTGAACTTAATCACATAATTTTAGAATTAGTTGAACAGCAACCTTGACTCAAGTGATATTGTGCACCTTTTTGAGACAGTGGTCATGGGTTCAAGTCACACTCTGGTGAGCCAAGTCCAAATTAAAACCAGTACTATATCAAAGGTGCGCTGCACTGTCGAAAGAACAGTGGGGTTGGTGCACTGACCTGGTGGATAGGGTGTGGTGGTTGAGAAGGGTGTGCTGCTCTGGGTCGGGTGTAGTGGGTGGGGCAGGTGTGCCATCCTGTTAGGAAGGTGGAGCAGGTGGGGAGGCACCTGTTTGTCAGAGTTCCAACAGTGAGATGAGATGTTACTTGGAAGCTCCAGTTACTCAATTGACTTCATTGGAGAAAGAAAGGTTTCAAAGTTTAAAAAAAAATTATTATCAATGTACATATGTTACAGTATACAATCCTGAGATTTATTTATTTGTGGGTGATCACAGTAAATACAAGAACCATGATAGAATCAATGAAAGACTGCGCCCAACAGGATGAATAACAACCAATGTGCAAAAAAACCCCTATAAATATAAAAAGAGAGAAGAGAAAAGAAAAGGTCAGTGATGGGGCGAGTGAATTTATCCCCTCTGATAGCTGAGAGATAATAACTGTTCCTGAACCTAGTGGCACAGATCCTGAGGCTTCTGTACTACCTTCCTGATGGCAGCAGCGAGAAGAGAACATGGACTGGATAGTGAGCATCACTGAAAATGATGCTTTCCTGTGACGGCGCTCCATGTAGATATATTCAATGGTGGGGGAAGGCTTTACCCATGATGGACTGGGTAATATCCACTACTTTTGGTAGGCTTTTCCGTACAAGGACAATGGTGTTTCCATACCAGGCTACGATGTAACCAGTTAATATACTTTCCACAGCACTTCTATAGATGTTTGTCAGATTTTTCAATGACATACTGAATCTTAACAAACTTAAAGAAAAATGAAAGTAAAGGTGCTGCTGTGCTTTCTTCATAATGGCACTTATGTGCTGGATCCAGGACAGATCCTCTGAATTGATAGGTCAGAGGTATTTAAAGTTGTTCACTCTCTTGACCTCTGAGTTCCCTCAATGAGGTCTGGCTCATGGACCTCCAGTTTCTTCTTCCTGAAGTCAATTGTCTCCTTGGTCTTGCTGACACTAAGTGAGAGGTTGCTGCTGTAACACCACTTAGCCAGATTTTCAATCTCCTGCCTATGTGCTGATTCATCACTGTCCTTAATTCAGCCAACAAGAGTGGTTTTGTTGGCAAACTTAAGTCTGGCATTGGAGCTGCACTAGGTCTTACAGTCATAAGTATGAAGCAAGCAGAGCAGGGGGCCAAGTACATAGCCTTGTGGTGCATCTGTGCTGATGGTAATCGTGGAGGAGATGTTTCCAGTCGAAACTGACTGAGGTCTATGAGTGAGGAAATTGCGGAGCCAGTTGTATAACGAGGTAATGAGGCCTAGGACTTGATGCTGATTGATTAGTTTTAGTTTATAGATGCAGGGGTAAGAGCCTGTTTTCCTGTGGCATTCCTTTTGCATTCTCCTCTTATTGCTTCACCCACACATCCATCTACTGCATAATTATTTGAGGGTGGCAGAATGAACTCGGTCACAGGAGATGTGGGTGAACAGCTCTACCACTGCACTGTTCGTTTCTTCCCTTCTAGCAAATATATGTAAAGGTAATGAAAATATTTGATCGAGTGGACATGGCATAAAGCTGTTTCCAGCCGTGGTAGGGGCCAAGACATATGATTAATTACTTCATTGGCAAGTTCATGAGGCCTGTCATTGCTCTGAGTGATGGGAATATAGACCTGCCAGAGAAAGTGATTCAAGAAACGGAGGTGGGTAAATATGAGAGAGAAGCAGAGGGATGATAAGATGTTGGTGCCGTGCACAAACACTGGCAAAGCAGAGAGGGGTCAAATAGCCCAAGGTGTAAGACTAGTTGTTCATCGTGAATGAGTGCTGGGTCAGAAATGATGGCCAGTTTCTGAAGCGCTCTATGGTGCCCACTCTCCTGCACACACGGGGCAGTTATGCGAGCAGGTGTACAGGAAGTGTACCATGTTATCTGAACAATGTCCCTCTCTAGTGGCCAATTCATTGATTTCCCACAGATACTCTATTTTTTAGATTCTTTAGATTGTCCACTGGCAAATATCTGTCCAGATGCCTCATAAATGTTACCATTGCTGCCTTCATGTCCTCTTCTGTCAGCTCATTCTAAAAACCAGCTAATCTTTGTGAAAAATCTACCCCTCAGATCACCTTTAACTTACTCTTTCTCACCTTAAGCGTAAACCTTCTAATTTTAGACATCCCTACCATGAGAATAGGTACTCTATGCCTGTCATTTTGTGTAGCTTTTGTCTAAGTACCAGTCTGCATGTTTACAGCCATTTTGTGCCTAATATGCTTTTTGAATAAACTACTATAAAATAGATTCAGTGCTACAAACATAATGTACACATCAACCACTCTTGTTCACTGTTTTGCCCTCTTTGCACAGCTGTAGGGAGTTGGGGGAATTCCTTTGATCCAGATTGTTTATCAGAATGGCTTGGGATTTGCAGTCAGCAGGCAAATCCATTGCTCTCCTCAGCTCTCAAAGATGCAGTGTGTTCTAAGTCTGCTCTCTTCCCTTCTTGACTGTCTTTGCTGTTAGCTGAATAGAGTCCCAAGTACCTGGTAGTTCAGGTGTATTAAGCTGGCCGAAGAATAAAACTGGTTGAATACTTTTTTTCAGCACCAAACCTGGAAGTAAAATTTATTTTCACTGTAGGTTCAAATATTTTACAGAATAAAGATTGGAAATAGATTAAAGTAGAAATTGAAAAGTCAAATATATTCTAAAGCAAAGATTACAGATGACATGCATAAAATTACCTTTTGGGAGCAGAGTGATTGATGAAATTAATTATGTTGTAGTGCATCATTAAAACCTGGAACAGAGCATAACATTTTTTTTACAGTTTAGAGGCAAGAGCAGTTCATGAATTACTGGAAATTTTATTGATTCTCTATAATAGTGGTAACAAAGGCTCTAGATGTGAGATTGGAGTAAGATTTGAATGTTATTACTCAACTATCAGGCACCTGAACCAGCATGGATAACTTCACTTATCTCAACTGATTTCACAAGCTATGGGTTCACTTTCAAGGACTCTACAACTCATGTTCTCAGTACCATCATTTATTTATTATTTTTGTATTTGCATAGTTGTTTTGCACATTGGTTGTTTGTCAGTCTTTATATGGTGACATGCATACTTTGATAATAAATTCACTTTGAACTTTGAACAAGGTGTGGTGACAGCAGCTTTGGAAATTTTTAACATCAATCTGCACATGTGGAAGACTCGTGTTTCCTGTATCACAGGCCCCCATTAAGGATAATCACAACAGCTAGCAGCCTCACTGTAGACAATAGACAGTAGGTGCAGGAGTAGGCCATTCGGCCCTTCTAGCCAGCACCGCCATTCACTGTGATCATGGCTGATCATACACAATCAGTACTCCGTTTCTGCCCTCTCCCCATATCCCTTGACCCCGCTATCTGTAATAGCTCTATCTAACTCTCTTGAATGCATCCAGAGACTTGGCCTCCACTGCCTTCTGGGGCAGAGCATTCCACATACCCACCAGTCTCTGGGTGAAAAAGTTTTTCTGCATCTCTGTTCTAAATGGCCTACCCCTTATTCTTAAACTGTGGCCTCTAGTTCTGGACTCACCCATTAGTGGGAACAAGCTTCCTGCCTCCAGCGTGTCCAATCCCTTAATAATCTTATATGTTTCAATCAGATCCCCTCTCATCCTTCTAAATTCCAGTGTATACAAGCCCAGTCACCCCAATCTTTTAACATATAACAGTCCCGCCATTCTGGGAATTAACCTTGTGAACCTACGCTGCACTCCCTCAATAGCAAGAATGTCCTTTCTCAAATTTGGAGACCAAAACTGCACACAATACTCCAGGTGGGGTCTCACCTGGGCCCTGAACAGCTGCAGAAGGACCTCTTTACACCAGTACTCAATTCCTCTTGTTATAAAGGCCAACATGCCATTAGCTTCCTTCACTGCCTGCTGTACCTGCATGCTTGCTTTCATTGACTAATGTACAAGAACACCTAGATCTCATTGTACTTCCCCTTTTCCTAACTTGACTCCATTTAGATAGTAATCTGCCTTCCTGTTCTTGCCACCAAAGTGGATAACCTCACATTTATCCACATTAAACTGCATCTGCCATACATTTGCCCACTCACCCAACCTGTCCAAGTCACCCTGCATTCTCATAACATCCTCCTGACATTTCACACTGCCACCCAGCTTTGTGTCATCGGCAAATTTGCTAATGTTACTTTTAATCCCTTCATCTAAATCATTAATGTATATTGTAAACAGCTGCGGTCCCAGCACCGAACCTTGCGGTACCCCACTGGTCACAGCCTGCCATTCCGAAAGGGACCTGTTAATCGCTACTCTTTGTTTCCTATCAGCCAGCCAATTTTCAATCCATGTCAGTACTCTGCCCCCAATACCATGTGCCCTAATTTTGCCCACTAATCTCCTATGTGGGACTTCATCAAAAGCTTTCTGGAAGTCCAGGTACACTACATCCACTGGCTCTCCCTTGTCCATTTTCATATTTTCATCCTCAAAAAACTCCAGAAGATTAGTCAAGCATGATTTTCCCTTCATAAATACCTGCTGACTCGGACTGATCCTTCTACTGCTATCCAAATGTGTCATAATTTCCTCTTTTATAATTGACTCCAGCATCTTTCCCACCACTGACGTCAGACTAACCGGTCTATAAATCCCTGTTTTCTCTCCCTCCTTTCTTGAAAAGTGGGACAACATTAGCCACCCTCCAATCAGCAGGAACTGTTCCTAATCTATAGAATATTGGACAATGATTACCAATGCATCCACGATTTCTAGAGCCACCTCTTTAAGTACCCTGGGATGCAGACCATCAGGTCCCGGGGACTTATCAGCCTTCAGACTCAACAGTTTATCCAACACTGTTTCTTGCCTAATATAAATTTTCTTCAGTTCATCCTTTACCCTAGTTCCTTTGGCCACTATTACTGGAGATTGTTTGTGTCTTCCCTAGTGAAGACGGATCCAAAGTACCTGTTCAACTCATCTGCCATTTCCTTGTTCCCCATAATAAATTCACCTGTTTCTGTCTTCAATGGCCCAATTTTGGTCTTAAATATTTTTTTGCTATTCACATACCTAAAGAAGCTTTTACTATCCTCCTTTATATTCTTGGCAAGTTTACCTTCGTACCTCATTTTTTCTTGGCATATTGCCTTTTTAGTTACCTTCTGTAGCTCTTTAAAAGCTTCCCAGTCCTCCGGTTTCCCGCTCATCTTTGCTATGTTATACTACTACTCTTTTATTTTTATACTGCCCTTTACTTCCCTCGTCAGCCACAGCCGCCTCTTACTCCCCTCAGGATCTTTCTTCCTCTTTGGAATGAACCAATCCTGCACCTTCTGCATTATTCCCAGAAATACCTGCCATTGTATTTCCACTATCTTCCCTGCTAGGGTATTGTTCCATTGAACTTTGGCCAGCTCCTCCCTCATAGCTCCATAGTTCCCTTTGTTCAACTGTAATACTGGTACATCCGATTTTCCCTTCTCCTTCTCAAATTGTAGGTTAAAACATATCATATTATGGTCACTACCTCCTAATGGTTCCTTTACCTCGAGGTCCCTGATCAAATCCGTTTCATTGCACAACACTAAATCTAGACTTGCCTTCTCCCTGGTAGGCTCCAGTACAAGCTGTTCTAAGAATCCATCTCAGAGGCACTCCACAAACTCCCTTTCTTGGGGTCCAGTACCATTCTGATTCTCTCAGTCTACCTGCATGTTGAAATCCCCCATGACAACAGTAGCATTACCTTTGCGACATGCCAATTTTAACTTTTCATTCAACTTACACCCTACATCCAGACTGCTGTTTGGGGGCCTATAGATAACTCCCACTAAGGTCTTTCTACCCTTAGAATTTCTCAGTTCTATCCATACTGACTCTACATCCCCAGATTCTATGTTCCCCCTTGCAAGGGACTGAATATCGTTCCTCACCAACAGAGCCACCCCACCCCCTCTGCCAGTCAGTCTTTCCTTTCGATAAGATATATATTCTTGAATATTCATTTCCCAGGCCCTGTCCGCTTGAAGCCATGACTCTGTTATTCCCACAACATCATACTTGCCAATTTCCAACTGAGCCTCAAGCTCATCTACTTTATTCCTTATACTTCGTGCATTCATATATAATACTTTTAATTTGTTACTCCCCCCTCCTTTCATATCAATTCCTATTTCACTTGGCCATACTGTATGATCTCTTCTTGAGCTTTCTACTCCATTGATTCAGTTATCCTTTTTAACTTTTCTTATTTTCACTTTCCCTTTAACTCCATCCTTATATTTCCAGGTCATCCACCCCCCCCCCCCAACTTAGTTTAAACACATCTGTGTTGCAGTGGCAAACCTGTCTGCCAGAATGCCAGTCCCCCGCCTATTAAGGTGCAAACCCGTCCCTTTTTTAGGTTAGGTATGGGTTGCATACTGGGCAGTAATAATTAAGCTGGGACTGTGTCCAGCTGAAACCAGATTCTGTTAAACTATTCTACCAAGCTGTCTTCTGCCCATCATATGCACTTCCCCCTTTTTATTTCATTCTTTTCCCTTGCAGCACATAGTCCTGGTTATCCACATAAGCTGAGCAAAGATGAGCAGGTTTCCAGTTCGTAACATGGTAAACAGGGTGAACATAATCAAGGCAATGTACAGAGAAGCAATTCTGCTCTCACTGAATGGAAGATGTAATGTATAAACAGTTGAGATACCAATCCTATATAGTCTATTTATATGCTAGGTTTAGAATGACAGTTGTCACAATGTGAGAGACCCATCTCATTTAGTTTTAACACAGTAGACTGCAGGTGATTTGATTCCCCTATGCAATTAGTGCAAAGATTGGTAAATTGAGGATTTGTGTAATTTCAATAAAAACAAATGTCGAAGATCAGGCACGGGTTTTGCTGAGCTTGCTAGGCACCATCTAACATTCCAGTTTGTAGTCAATCAGTGGCATCACAGCTAATCTGTAATTTATCTCTGTCCATTTGGCTTGACTCCACATCTCTCTTTATTCAGAATCTGCCCAATTAATGTGGTTCAGCATTATTGTTCACTGTGTGGAGAGGTTTCTACAACTTTGTATATCAGCTGGCCCTTTGTGTACTTCTGATACCTTTGCAAAATTTATTTCTGGTGTGAGAGGGTTCATTTTCATGAAGATGGATTGAGTAAAAGTGGCCTATTCCTGCTGGAGCTTAGAAGAACAAGACATGATCATGTTCATGCATCCAATATTCTGAGAATGTTTGATAGATTAGGTAGTGGAAAGCCAATCCTTCTGCTTAGCTGGATGGTCTAGAGCTGAGAGATGATTTTAGGATTAGAAAATTGGGGGCTGGGGGGAAGAATATTTATGCTGAGAGTTGTGAATGATTGGAATTCTCTTCTCCAGAAAGCTGGAGATTCTCAGTCATTAAAGGCCCTAACCAATAGGATTTAGGGCATGGGAATGTGAATGGGGGTCAGGATGAGGTCTGAAGGGGTGGGCTTTGAGGGATGAGGAAGTGGACAGGAGAAAGGATCAACTGCGACATTATTGAATGCGGCAGAGTTGGAAGGGTCAAGTGACTGCATCTTGCTGTAAATGCAAGTTTTTACATAGAGAATAGATGCCTGGAGCTGTGGGAGCTTGGTCAGGAAAAATTTATCTGCATCTCCGAGGTGGAGATTCAGTTTAATCTCCCTTCAAAAGTTGATTCACTGGTATGTGACATGCCTATCCTATGCACAAAGCACTAGATGTTTTCATTGGAAACCTCACAAATTTAATGATGCATTTTTTCTGTATCTGTTGTGTTGTTTGGAGATTAAGACCAAAGCAGACTGTTCTTAATTTTGAACTAGATATAGATTTTGGTTGCTGTGAAATCTTGAGAGGAGAACAGAAATTTGTAAAAGAATTTAAAACTGGGTTTTTTGGGTAACAGTTGGTCATTTTTCAGAAATTGGTACAGGATGTACTAAGTGTACCAGTAACCATAGTCAGAAATTTTCTCAGACTAAGGACCTTTCAGAAATTATTTGTTATTATGGAGATATGAGTGCTCTATTATATAGGAACATTAATTCCTTAGCATTATCTTTACTAGAGTCATTTCTTGCTAAAACTCTTAATTCACAAATATTGTATAATGACAACCTACAGCTAAGTACACCAGCCAGCTTCCTTTTACGGTGCCTGTCTCCTTTGGCTTTTCAGCTGCCCCATAAACCCATCAATGTTTATGACTCCAACCTTCCTCTACCCTCTGGATTGCGGAGTTTTTCCTGAATTCCTTTTTTGATTTAGTAGTGACTATCTCCTGTTGTTAGTTACTATCAAATGTTATTAGTCACTATCTTGTATTGTCAGTGACCATCTTGTTTTATTGTCCTGGTTTTGGCCTGCACTCAAGTTTAAATAGCCATGTACTTTGCAGTCAAGTGGAAAGGATGAGATTGTAAAGTCCGAAAGTGCTAGATTTAAATATGTATCTAGTTACTGAACAGATCCTTAAATTGAGTGAGGGTAAAGAAATTACAGGAAACTGGCAAGGCAGGGTACAGTCCTGAGGAATCTGTGACAGAAGTAAATTGGAACTTCCAAGTGAATTTAACTGGGGCTGAGCAGGTCTTGGCAGTGCACTTATTGGGGTATTGCTGTATTTGGATTCTAAGAAGTCTTAGAATGTGTTTCAGAAAGTGTTCTACTGAACAATGTGGCAGTTTTCCCCTTTATGGTGCTACAAGGTATTTACTTTGGATGGAGCAGTTCCTTGGGACAGCAGCCTTCCTTTCCACTCAGTCTGTTAGCAATACCGCGTTCAGATTAAATGTGCCTTCAATAGGAGGTTACAGCATTTAATTTAAATCTCTCACTTTAATGCTAGATTGCATTCTTCCACGTATAGCTTATTCAATACAGATGGACTTCACTGTAATAGTTGTGAATAAGACCTTTGGCACTGTAGCCATCTGATAAATGTTTGTAACACCTTAACAAAAATTACAGTATTTATACAATAAACTAAAATGATCAAGGCGTTTCATGGGCATCTAGTCAAACAGAATTTGACAGTAAGCCACTAAATAGGACTTGCCATTTCTGAAGGCTGTTTTAAATTTTGTTTTCTTGGTTTGACTTAGAAGTGTAAGTGCAGGACAATTGTGCCAGATTGGTGATGTGTAGCATCTCTGGAGGGTAGTGTGCAGAGGAGCACTTGTGCTATGTAAAATATAAAATTATCAGCAGGTTATTTAATAAGAGCTGATTCTGTCTCTCCTTCCTTTCTAAGATCCCATACCCTGCCTGCCCTAACTTGGCCCATTCCTAATCACTGACTCTTACAGCTTTCATGCCTTCAGCTGAGTTCTGGAATTTCCACACTAAACCCTTCCACCCCTCTCTATTCCTTTAAGATACTTCCCAAAGCCAACTTGTTTTGACCAAGCTGCTTGACACATTTGTGGTTTAGTGCTGAGTTTTGTTCTGTAAAGTTTCTGTGAGATACTGGGTCATTTCTGCTTTGAGGCCATCATGCAAATACATGTTTTTAGGCAGTATCAGTTTAACAATGTCCCCATGAATATGTTGAAGCTTGTCATTGTTCTGCTCCGGAAACTGATGATTACTCCAGCATTGCTTCATATGCTCGCTATTCCCAGCTCTGTTCAGCTTGCTATATTATCATGGAAAAACAATCCATTTGTGGGGGGAGAAACAGCAGATGCTGAATATGTGGAATAAAACAAAATTCAGGGAAAAGCTCAGGAGGTCAGGCAGCATTAGAGAAAAACAGCCAATTATTCAAGTAGATGGTACTTTGTCAGAAATGGGAATGAGAGAAACTAGTTTTTCCTTACTAAGGGGGAAGTAATGGATAGGATGTTATCTGGTAGATAGGTCATTGATAGCAGTTAGAAAGCACAAACTGAAGCTGTTAAATTAGAGTAGTGAGAGAGAGAGTAAGAGAGAATGAGAAAGAGTGAGAGATAAATAAAAACAAACACAACCAAAAGGGAGTAAGCCAAGAAGTGCAGAGTTTGCCCAACATGTCATACTGTGCTAGCAAAGAGATAAAGGCTAAAATGGATGGGCTGCAGCAGAAGTGACCTGATGCAGAGAAGGCAAGTTATCTAGCGCTGTTGAATTCAGGTATTAAGTCTGGAAGGATGTAATGTGCCCAGACACAATGAAGTACTGTTCCCCAATCATGTGTTGCGACTCATTGTAACAAAATAGAGTGGAGCAGGTGACTGGAAGCACGGGGTCACAGTTGCAAACTGAAGCGAGGTGCTCTGCCAAATGGTCACCTAACCTGCATTTGTTTTTTTTCCAATGCACAGGTGACCACATTGTAAATAAATGAAGTACACAAGGTTAGAAGTGCAAAACTTGAGAAGAAGGTTGGGTTGTTCAGCAGTGCAAAGACGAATTTGTTTTCAGTGAGAAAGCTTAAAGAAAACTTTTGACAAATAATGGACAATAAGTCTACAATAAATGAGGAGTTGAAGGGAATTGGCTTGGGTTTTTACAAAGTGTCAAATAATTGGAACTGAGGTGAAATTCCCAGAGCCTAATCACTTGCACCCTAAGAAAGAGGCAACAATTACATCAATGCATCCACTAAAAGTCCTGCTGATTTTGGAATGGCTCTTGTAAATGGGAAGATAACAAATGTATCCCCACTATTTAGAAAAACTGAGGGAAAGCAAACTTGAAACTGCATACTACGTAGCATGACATCAATAGTAAGAAATTTATTAAAGTGATAACAGGGCGACCAGGGAAGAATGATTGAATCAAAATGGATTGATGAAGCTCTGACTATGAAAGATTTTGAGGTTGTAGCCTACGAAATAGAAAATGGTGGATAATGTTTGGACTTTCATAAAGTCTTTTAGGTGCTAAACAGATAATTAAGTATAATTAAAACTCATTGGATGTGGGATCCCATATTGACCCCTATCATATGTAGGAGTAAACTCAGTTAGCGGACAGATTAGAATAGGAGTGAAAGGTAGGGTGGTAGTGACTTGTGGGTACCGGAGAGATGGTTGAGGGTCCCAGTTGTTCACTATATCTGTGGTGTTGAAGAAGCACCCAAGTGTAATATATCTGGGACTGGGTGATACGAAGCTCATAACAGTGTGGTTTCAGATGCTTCAGGGTCTGGTGAGTGTTTAATGCAATTGGGAGAGATTGAGCAGACTGGCCTAAATTCTCTAGGGTTCAGAAAGATGAGCGATTGTCCAATGAAACATACAGATGGAGAGATGTGGGATGATATTTCCTTTGAGTTATCTAAAACCATGAACTACAATGTTTTAAATTGATGATCAGCTATTCAGGGCTAACAGGAGAACTTGCTTTACTTAGAGAGACAGAATCTTTGAATCTCCCAAGAGGATTGTGGAGGCTCACACTGGATGTATTGATATACTATGAAGTATTATGGAAATCAAAAGATAGTGTAGGAGCCATGTCAGTGTTGTTCTTATTGAGTATTTGATCAGGTCTACTCTTTAAGGGAAGTCCTGGGAGTTCTTTCAGATCAAGGCAGCTGCCTCTCTGCTTGGGGATTAGGTGCAGGACTGTTTTTGTTTCTTGTAAATAGATTTCAGACTAGAAGAACCTGCCACTAATGGTTATCTGCAATCATGGTATTGGAATTGGTTTATTATTGTCACATGTAATGAAATACAGTGAAAACCTTCTCTTGCATACAGACCAAAATCATTGCATAGTGCATTGAGATAGCATGAGGTAAAGTAGTAAATATGCAGGATAAATTGTAAAAGCTACAGAGAAAGTGTAGTACAGGTAAACAATGTCAATTGTGAGGTCAAGAAATCATCTTATCATACAAGAGTTCTGTTCAAGAGCCTGATAAGTGTGATAGAAGCTGTCCTTAACCCTGGTGGTATGTGTTTTCAGGCTTTTGTATCATCCGTCTGATGGGAGAGGGGAGAAGAAACGTTATCTGGGGTTGGTAGGGTCTTTGATTATGCGGCTGATTTTGTGAGACAGTGAGATCTATAGACAGTCCATAGAGAGGAGACGTGTTTCCATGAGGTGTTGATCTGTGTTCACAACTCTGCAGTTTCTTGCAGTTCCATTGAGAGCCATTGCACACATGCAGAACAGTTACCCAAATAAACGGTGGATTGGTGAATGTATGCTGTTCAACTTGGACAAAAGACATGGTGTAGAACCTGTGTTAGAAATTGCCTATTCACATTTGTGGGGCGTGTGTTAAGGTGGAAGTTAGCAAAAATAAACTGCTTGGTTGCTGTGAGGATTCCTTGATCTACAGGGAAAACCCCAACAAACCTCCTGCTGCCCTTGACCAGGTGGTGTGAGCTATATGGTTATTTTCAGTGTATGCTTGGCTACTAAAGACTTTTCTTTTGGCAAATCAACTGTAGATGTTTCAGCAGTGTTTAAATTTTGCTATTAGCTGGTTTGATATTATGGTGCTAGATGAACATTCTTCTAAAGCACCAATCAACAGGATTTGGCAGTGAGTGATGATGGTAGTGTTGTAAGACTCCATACATGGGTCAGTCTGAGCAACCTCCAGTGGAATTAGTGAAAAGCATAGTTTTTTCCCCTACATTTCCATCAACTCTGCCCATGTTAATTTAGAGGCCAATTAACACAGTCCCAGGGGAAAATGTGCAAAAATCACACAGATTCTGCCCAAGGTCAGGATTGAACCCAAGTGTCTGACATTGAGGCTATTGCTTTATCAGCTGAGCCACTGTGCTGCTCTTCTCAGATTATGTTTTGGTTTCAGTATAAGGTGACATGCAGTTACAGGCACAGACCAGGTCCATCTGCTGTGCCATTGCCATTCAGTTTGTCAAATCATTGGCTCTCTAATCAATTTAATTTAATTATAATTGTTGAGTACCTATAATAAAATGTAATCAATAAAAGAAGCATTAAGGTGAATGAAACAAATCAACCACACAAAAGTACTGCGATCTGTGAAGGAGTAGTGGGAGCAGATTCAACAGGAATTTTTAACAGACTATCAGGTTACAGGTGGTCCCCGAGTTACAAACGTCCGACTTACGGACAACTCATACTTACGACCTGAGGAAGGAGAACACCGTCCACCATTTTAAGTCAGAATGCGACACCGTCCACCATTTTAAGTCATTGCTGTTGACACTGTGTTGAGTGTTTAACTTTGTATTTGGCTTAAATTTTTCTTAGTAAGATTCACCCCCCCCCCCCCCCCCCCCGTTCTGGTCGGCTGGTGGCGCAGTGAGATCAGCGCTGTGCTCGAGTTCAATCCAGTGACAGACCGCTCCTGTGCCGGGTTGGTGTTGATCCAGTGACTCCAGTACCATCCGAGCTGGGTTGAGGTCGAGCTCAAAACTCGACCTCATAATAAAAACACTGCCACCTCCAGTTTAAATTCCCACCTGGAATATTGCGGAGGGTCAAATACCCAAACCCAGCACAGCCCCCATTTGTCCCATTTAGCCTGTCTCGGTGCGGTGGTCCTTAGGACCCAGCGCACCCCGAGTGTCGGCGCAGCTCAGGACCTGCTGCCCGCAGTGTTTCTGGAAGCGATCGCGATTGAAAGTAAATTGGAAATAATAAAGTGTTTGGAAAGAGCTGAAACGCCAGCGGTCATTGGAAAAGCATTAGGCTACAGTCAGTCAACGATCGGAACAATTTTAAAGGATAACAGATGAAGTGAGAATAATGGGGCACGTGAAAGGCCCTGCCCCGATGAAAGCTACAATTATTATTAAGCAACACAGTGGTTTAATTATTGGAATACATACGTTTCTTAAGTGTTTTACATGCATAGAAAGGTAAAATATATACTATATACTAAAACAAACGTTTGACTAAGTGACGCTAAGTAATACCGGATGTACTTGTTCCGACTTACTTACAAATCCGACTTAAAGACGGACTCGGGAACGGAACTCGTACGTAACCCGGGGACTGCGTGTATTTATTTAGTATACAGTGTGGAGCAGGCCCTTCCGGCCCTTTGAGCCATACTGCTTCAGCAACCCCACAACCTAATCACAAGACGATTTACCCGGCGTGTTTTTGGACCGAGGGAGGAAACCAGAGCACCAGGGGAAAACCTATGTATTCCATGGGAAGGATGTACAGAGACCCATTACAATTTGGTGCTAAAATTGAGCTCCAAACTCTGGAACCCCCTGAGCTGTAATAGTGACGCACCAGCCACTACTCTATTGTGATACCCATAAGGAGGGTAAAGAGATTTGGATAATTTTTTGGAGCCTTGGAGGCAGAGAAGGAATTGAATTAATTGGAAAATGCTTTGATTAAATCACCATTGCACAAATATTCCTGTTCCTTTCTATCATTTCATGCAACTTTTTAACAGTGGCACAACAAATGTTCGTGGAGGACATCAGAAGTATCCAGTGTCAGAAGGTGGTTAAAGCTACCCGATGTGATAAGGGTTTGAAGCAGTTAGGGCATTTGTTTTGGCGACTTTAATTCAAAAGCCAGTATCAAAGGGGTTGCTGTTGAATGTTTCTACTTCTGCCCTCTTGGTCTGAAGTAAATTTTTTTATTTGTTCAAGGGATGTAGGCTACACAGTCTCACCCAGCATTTGTTACCATCCCTAATTATACTCTAGAAGATGGTGCTGTCTTGAATTGCTGCAGTCTTTGAGGTTTAGGAATTCCTAAATTTTATAAACAACCAATGTATTTCCATTGATTAAAAAGACAGAAGGTGGTGAATTATAGGCCAGTTTGTTGCCTAGGCACTTGAGTCAATAATCAAAAAGGAAATAACTTATCATATAGGAAAGCTGAATATAACCAAACCTAATAAGACCATAAGATATAGGAGCAGAATTAGGCTATTTGGCCCATTAAGTCTACTCCGCCATTTTATCATAGATGATCCAGTTTCAGAGCCAATCTCTCTGCCTTCTCCCCGTATCCCTTCATGCCCTGACCAATCAAGAAGCTTATCAACCTCTGCCTAAAAATATAAATGAAAACTTGGCTTCTACAGCTCTCTGTGGCAGAGAATTCCACTGTCTGGCTAAGCATGGTTTTATGAAAAGTTAACAAATCTTTAGAGGATGTGGCAGGAAAGGTTAATAGAAAGGAACCTCTGTTAAGTAACGTGCTTAATTTGACATTGTGCCACATAAGGAAGTTGGTACATTAATTAAGACCCCAAGAAGATGTCTTAGCATACATTCAAAATTGGGTGTCATCTAAAAGTGTTGGAATAAATTGGTTCTTTTGAGGATGGAGGGCTATAACAAGTGAATTAAGTGGAGTACCTTGGCATTGGTTTGTGTCCTTCAATTATTTATTATTTACATTAATGACTTGAAGGGACTGAAATTTCCAAGTTTGCTGATGATATGAAAATAGGTGGAAAGGCATCTTGATGAGGACATTGTGATTCTACAGTGATTGGATATATAGATATGATGGTGGGTGTCCATCATGTCCAATGATAGCAGGAGAGTTTTTTAAAGTAGGAAAGCCATTGACTGAAGCAGTCCCACTCTCTCAACCTCAGAAGTCCAGGTCCAGTGGTCTGAACAAGCATCATAAATTGGGGTCTTTGGTTGCAGTGGATGCCCATGGTATCTTCTGTGCCTTGTCATGCCCTTCACCCTCCATGAAGCATTGCAGAACCACCTGCCTGGCCATTGGATCTTGCTGTGTATCTCTTTTGACCAGAGTTGACTTTGCATGCTAGGACACACATGTCCCCATCTCACTGGGTATAAAGCCTACTGGCTAGCTTAACCTGGTTTAACCCACCTGTCGACGTGTGTACTGGGAGTGATAGCACCTCTGGTGAAGTGGCTTGTCATGTCCGTTCTGGGAAGCTCACTCACCTTTGGTCTCATTGGACACTCGGCTCTCACTAAATGAGGCCATTTTCGCATGCAGACAGCTACTGGGACCCACCAGTGAGAGCTGAGTGTCCAGTATCACAAAATATTAGTAGGTAGAGGCAGCTAGTAGATTTAAAAAAAAACAAACAGCTGTGTTGCTTAATTATGAAAGGACTGGAGTCTTTTTTTAAAAAGGGAGGTTTTATTACAATTGCACGGGATGTTCATAATAATGCAGGCATTTACATTAAAAAAAAGACTTGCCTAAAAAAAAGATATTCTGAAGTTGGAGGCAGTTCAAAGGAAATTCACCAGGCTAATTCCTGAGATGAGAGTTGTCCAATAAAGAAATACTAGACAGCTCAGACCTGTATAACTTGGGGTTTAGAAACATGAGGGATGATCTTATTAAAACATCACATAGAGGCTTGATAGGAGATGTTGAGATTTTCACCAGTGGGGAAAATCATGAACAAGAGGTCATAAATTATAAGGTAAGGGCCACTCATTTAAGATTCCTAGCAACTTTTTCCAGAAACTGGCGAATATCTGGAATTCTGTGCCCCCAAGGGTGTTGGAGGCTGAACCATGAGATATATTTAAGGTGGAGATAGATAAATAATTCCCTGATCTTTCAAATGAAAGCTATGGGGAACTGCCACAGAAGTGTTGAGGCCAGCCATGATCATATTGGTGGGGCAGACTTAAGGGACCAAGTAACCTTGTAATTCTCTTGGCTTCTTGAGTTTCCCTATGAGAATGAGACCAATTGCAAACTTGTGGTGTAAGCAGTATTCTCTGCTAATCCAAAAGCAGAAAGCTGAATTTGTTTTCAGCAGATCTTATCTCCATTAACAGACGCAGTTCCCTACAGCCAGGAAATCCTCCAGGAAAAGACACATGACTGGCGTCAGAGGGGGGTACGCAGCTATAGTTATATCTCATACAGGAGCAGCTTTGACCTGTGAAATGATTGATTTGAAGACACTCTGGTAGTCAGAGTGTCTCAACGTTGCCTCAGTGCTCTAGTCTGTATTGTCCTGAGGAAGTAGGTTTCTTCCTGCCCTGCAGGAAAACAGTAGCTTTCACTGGTAGCTCCGTCTGTGTAAACATGGGTTTAGTGCAGAAGTCACCAAATAGATTTGTCAGTTTGCTTCCATCTTTGTTGCTGTTTGTGTTTAAGCTATTATCACAAAACAAGTATGTTATTGAGCTGTCTTCTATCTGTCTTGGGAAAACACAGCCGTAAGTGTTCTCAGTCTGAATTGACCAATTATACCATTATGCAGACAGTTTAGGCCATTTTAAAGCTGTGGTCTCATAATCCTGTTGTCCATCTGCTTTCAGCAGCTCTGGATTCAAATCATTCAGCACAGGAGGAGGCCACATAGCTCATCACTCGCCTCTGTTTCTCTGAAAAGGCTCTCTAGTCATTCTCTTTCTCTTCAACTCTGAAGAACTCCCATCAATTTGCCTATCGCACCAACAGGTGCTTATTGCTGTTCGCTGACTTTAGTTTGGCATTCAATACTGTCATCCCTTCCAAGCTGATAGCCAAACTTCACCAGCTTGGTATCAGCTCATCCCTCTGCAATTAGGCCTTGAACTTTCTGACTAACAGACCCCAATCTGTTAAGTTAGACAACCTCTCCTCCTCCACTGTCACCCTGAACTCCAGCGTGCCTCAAGGCTGTGTGCTGAGTCCTCTTCTGTACTTCCATTTCACCTATGACTGCATTCCTGTATGTGGTTCTAACTCCATAATCAAGTTTGCAGACGACACGTGGTGGTTGGCCTGATCGGAGGGGATGACAACACGATCTACAGGGATGAGGACCAGCACCTGGCTGCGTGGTGTGCCGACAACCTGGCCCGTAACACCCAGAAGACCAAGGAGATCATTGTGGACATCAGGCATGCTAAGAGCCACACTCACGTCCCCATCTACATCAACAGAGCTGTAGTGGAGTATGTATCGAGCTTCAAATTCCTTGGTGTCCACATTTCCGAGGATCTCACCTGGTCCCTGAACTCTTCCATCCTGCAAAAAGGCACAACAGCGCCTTTATTTCTTGTGGAGCATCAAGAAAGCTCACCTCTGTCCCAGGATACTGACGGACTTTTACCGCTGTCCCATTGAAAGCATACTCACCAACTGCAACTCAGTGTGGTAGTGCAATTGTCCTGTATCAGACCGCAAAGCACTCCAGTGTATGGAGAAAACTGCCCAGCAGATTATTGGCACCCAATTGCCCACTGTTGAGGACATCTACCATAAATGCTGCCTGGCAGGGCGAAAAGCATTATCAAGGATGCATCCCACCCTAACAATGGACTTTTTACTCTCCTCCCATCCAGTAAGTACTACAGCAGCCTCCACTCCCGCACCAGCAGGCACAAGAAGAGCTTCTTCCCTGAGGCTGTGACCCTACTGAACCTCACATCACAGCGCTAAGCAGTATTGCACCCATATTGTACTGTCGTAGTACTTTCATATTTGTGTGCTGTAACATTTTTTATTTGCAGTTATTTTGTAAATAACACTATTCATTTATGGTTAGATGCTGACTGCATTTCATTGGCTTTGTCTCTGTACTCGGCACAATGACAATAAAGCTGAATCTTATCTATCTAATCTAATATTTTTCCATTTTCCTTTGCTTTGTATCTGCCTCCAGCACATCCTGACATCCAATCTACCATAGGCACTTGAGGACATGATCTACTTAAACAGTAAAATAATATAGAATGCATTATTCTACTGTCAACGTGGTTGTCCTTTAGGAGTGGACTTGTACTAAAGAAACAGTACTTGAGCAGTAACAGGAGCTTTTGCCAGTGTTTATAACCAATATTTATAGAAGTTGTGCAAAGTTGTGCATTCCAACTGCTCCATGTGATGGCCATCTCCACTATATGATCCAATATCGTTGTTGCCACAGTCCCAACAACATCAAAATCCCCCAATACAAGGGGTTCCCAACGTTTCTATGCCATGAAATCTTACCATGAACCGAGAGGTCCATGAACTTCAGTTTGGAAACACTTGCCCTACATGCTTGTCCAATCCATCTGTTGGTTTGAACTCTCCTTCACAGGTAAGGGTAGAGAATTCTAAACATTGAAGAACTGAGATAAAATTCCACTGACTTTCCAAGTTGATCAGAATAAGCTGTTGGTGATTTAAGTAATCATGCAGTCATACAGAACAGGAGGCCATAAAATGGCTTTTTAAATCAGTCCCTGACATCCTCCTCCCCCACTGATTACTTCTTTACAAGTATTTCATGAACTGCCATGAGTAGGTTCCTGTTGAATCTGCCTCATGCCCTTTCAGAATGCATTTTCTGGATCACAGCTCTCCCAGCCATGTAAATTCTTGTGTACTCTATTAACGCATCAATTGTAAATGCCTCTGTTAAATTTTCCCTTATCCTGTCTTGCTGTGTCAGGGTGAGTTCTCAGAACTTTGACACTTTCCATCATATGATTCTTCAGATAAGAAATATGGGAAAAAAGTCATATTGTGGTGACCCACTTCCTAGCGCACTCGAACCAGCTCACAAATAGCCAGCGCGCTGGCATAAAGGCCAGTCCCAAAAGGGAAAAGCTCGTGCGGGACTGTGAGTACGTGCCTCCTACAGCATCCGCACCCAGGGAGGGCGGGATCAGGGAAGCTTTAAAGCGAAGCCGCGAAGTTCGAATAAAATCTTCTTTAACTGCAGTTTACTGGCTCCGTGTCGTTATTTCAGCGCTGCATGTAGCACACCGCTACAATATTTCAATTTCTGGCATGTCTTTAACACAGAAACATGTTTCAAAATACTTGCCAGAAGTTATTAAATAGGATTTGACAATGACTCCTAAAAGGAGATAGTAGCTGCTCGTGGGCGGTGAAGGAGTGATTTCCCATGTGGAAACTGGGTGAGGAGTGTGTCAGTTGGTTTCCTCCATACCCTTCTGATTGTGGGGGTTACCTGTGCATGAATCTCTTCCAGGATGCTTAGGGAGATTTGCTGGAGCATCTTCACAGGTTGGGGTATCAGAAGCCAAGAGGATAGCTAACTTATTTAATATAACAAGACTACTCATGATACATCAGATATCTACAGGCTGGTGAGCCTTAGGTCAGTGGTAAAGGAACTTGATGGAAAATCTTAAGGCTTGGGATTTGCCTTGAGAAAGAAGGAATCATCAGCATGGCTTGTGTGTGGAGAAGCCCTGCCTGACTACTGAGTTTTTCAGAGTTCAAGTTCAGAGTAAATTTATTATCAAAGAGCATGTATGCCACCATGTGCAACCCTGAGATTCATTTTCTTGCAGGCATACTCAGGAGATCCAAAAACCCTAACAATCAATGAAAGACTGCTCCCAACAGGACAAACAACCAATATGCAAAAGACAGCAAATTGTGCAAATACAAAAGAAATAAAAACACTTCATAAATAAGCAACAAATATTGAAAACACAAGATGAAAAGTCCTTGAAAGTGAGTCCACAGGTTGTGTGAATCATAGGTTGAGGAGGTAACTAAACTGATTTGAAGAACGGCTTGTTTCTGTGCAGTACAACTGATTTTCTGAACAGACTGCAGTGTTTCCTAAATTATAAAAGGATCAAACTTCATACTTGGCTGCAAAGCCTTTTATAACATCTTGAGGTAATTAAAATTGCTGTAGAATTATATTTATCTATTTGCTTTTTTATATCTTTTTTGTCCAGTTTTCTTTTGCATTGATGCTTCAGTGAAGAATCTCATCTACAATCCAATGGTACAACTTTTTGATCTGCTAAATCTGTTTGTTTGCAGTTACCCTGCAGTGTGCGAATTCCTACAGCACAATAATTTATTATCAGTAATCCGAGCTCATGAGGCACAGGATGCCGGGTAGGTGCTTGTTTATATATTAAACATTTAAGTTGAATACTTAATTCCTATGTATTAAAATAGATCCTGTGTGCAACAGTGATGATGTTTGTTAACTCAGCCCAAAGGGTTGGCTGGGAAAATGAAAGACTGAAGACTTTGTTAAGGTTTAATGTCAGAGTGCTGCAATGACCAATTTATTATGAATGCCACGAGAGGAAGTCTCTTCAAGCCATTGTCCTTTCCATTAGATGCCTAATAATGAAGAGTTAAAGCATTTAAAAAACAAATAAAAGACTGAATGCAGAAGGTGCTGCAGATTGCATGTAAATAAAACTTACAGGGAATACTCAGCACCCGTGGAGAGAGAAACTGGGTCCCTTTCATTCCAAGGACAAAATTTGGCTGGCACTCCATTGCAGAGTAAATGATGCACTGCTAGAAGCCTTGCAGTTCAGGTGAATGATTAAAATGAAACTCATCTGGCTCCATGTAAATATCTAAATCTTGTGTATTATTTTGAAGAAGAGCTGTGGGAAGCTATCCTTTGTTATCCAGTGAATCTTTTTATCTTACATCAGAAATGATAATTATCTGTACATGCCCTTGGCGCACTGTGGGAATGTTATGATTTAAACTTTGAGGAGGTGGTGGTGGCCAATCAACCTCTTGTCTCTATACTGGCTGTCAGTGAGAGGTGAGATAATGGCTGACCTTTTACGTAGCATCACAATTTTCCTGCACTAACATCCTCTCTCAATTCTCTCAATACTGAAAAATCTATAGTTCTGTTTCCTGCAATTAGCTATGCAGGATCTTATGAGCGAGACAGAATTTCATAGGAAGCTGGAATCGCTACAACGCAATTGCTAAGTATATTCCAGATAGAAATCAATAGATTTTTTGGATATTAAGGGGTCATGTAGAAAATGGAGCGGAGCTAAAAGATCATAAAGGATCTACTGAATGGTCAAATAGGCATAAAGGAATGACTGGCCTTCTCCTGTTCCTCATCTTCTTAATGTAGCTGTTCTTCAATTCATGAGTATATGTTAATAGGCTGTCCTGAGGCTGGAAATCCACAGCTCTCTTTTCTCAGATCTGAATTGTTGCCTCTCTATCTCTGTCAATGCTGCCTGGCCTGGGTATTTACAGCATGTTTTCAGCTGTTGTCCTGGTGTGGAGTGATGCTTGAGCAGCCTTTGTGCTCCAGTCAATGTACACCTGACTTGTTCCCCAACTTTTGTATTGCCTTTCATAGTTCAGTCTCTACCCTTCACTGTCAAACTTTGCAGAGTTTTTGAGTCCACAACAAACTTTGGTTTTAACACTAATTAGTGGATTCCCTGTGGACACTAATCATCGAAAGAATCCTGATTTATATTTAGTGAATTAACATTTTTAAATTCTCCAAAGAGCTACACAGCAGCATTAGCAAAATTTGACATCATGTAAAGCATCATTATGTGACCAGGAGCTTGGTGAAAGAAGTTTATTTCACGTTAATGCAGTTTGTTGAAGCAGGAGTTTTTTTGCCTGTCCTGAATATGATGACATATAACAGTACAACACAGGACAAACCCTTTGGCTCACAAGAGCTGTGGTGAGCATGATGTCAAATGAAGCTGATCGCATTTGCCTGCACTTGATCTATATCCCTACGTTCTCTACATATTCATATCTCTCTGTAAAAGCCTCTTGAATAGCACTATCATATCTGCTTCCTCTACCACCCCTGGCAGCACAGTTCCAGGCACCCACCACTCGGGGGTGGTGGGGTAGAAGAGAGATCTTCCACCTTTCACCAAAATAAAATTCAGCTTGCATAACTGCTCAGTCTCCTAGGAGGGAAAAGAAAGCAGATTTTGAAATTTTGACTTTAACCCCCACTGATGCCAGTGTGAGAGGAAACTGAGTGAAAACTCACCTCGGCTAGTAACCTGAACCACAGTGTCGCAGTCTTGCCAACACCTCGGAGGTTCCTCAGGCACAAACTAAAACGAAGACAGAATGAGAAGTTTAAAATTGTGAAAGGTGTCATAACCACTGTCACACACAGTTGTTGCCATTGTAGAATGGAGGTAAAACACCTCTGAAGACATTGGAGTAGGAGATGTGACATCTTCCTGGGATGTGGGCAACACTGTCATTCCCTGTTTACTTGGATTCCATGTAGAACAAATAGCATCACATGCCCATGGTATGTTCAACAGAATCTAATTAATGGATAATTTGAGATTTTATAATCATATAATCATTAGGACTGGAAATTGACAACTGAATTCCTGTCTATGATTGTAGATGCAAACTTCAGGTATACTGTAACTTTTTTTTATCTTCACAGGTACCGAATGTACAGAAAGAGCCAAACAACAGGTTTCCCCTCACTAATTACCATTTTTTCAGCTCCCAACTACTTGGATGTCTACAATAACAAAGGTATGGGGAATGGACTCCACTGTATTACTGGATGGTTACAACATAATGTAAGGATTGGGAGCAAGGGGTTGACCACTCTGCCTTTTAAGTCTACTACACCATAAGATCCGATTGTTGATGCAACTCTGCATTTCCGTCTAACCATGGTGATCTTTCACCCCTTTCAATCTAGAATCTATCGGACTCTCCCATAAAAGTATTTAGACTCTGCTTCCACCGCACTTGTAAAAGAGGAATCAGTAAAAGGTGTGGCTTTTGGAAGAAATTTTGTCTGATTGCAGCAGGTCACAGTTTTAAATAAATAATCCCTGCCCCTGCCCCCTTCCCCCAAACAATAGCCCATGGTTCCTGATTCTCCCACATAAACCATCCCCTACTCATTGACCTTGTTGAATCCCTTAGCGTCCTGTTAATGAAGTACTGCTCCATTCAGAGTTGATAAAGGCCTGACACTCAGACCTGTGGGTAGCAGCACTTCCCTCTGTGTTGGAAAATAATATAGTGCAGTTGTGTACTCTCATTTTGAATATGTGCAATGTTACTGACTAGCTTGAGAGTATTAAAGCTGGCTGAAAATGTACTTGTTCTGTACCTCTTGCCTCAGCAGATGGGTTGTTCTGGTAAGCTAGAGCTTATACAGATGTTAAGCTGTGCATTTTCAAAATGTTTGCAGAAAGCAAGTAATAGGGGGTCAAGTGGGAGAAATTTAGACTTTGGGTTGTGTTCCCAAGTTCCCAAGACTATTGATGTGATAAATTAGGAGTGATGTGTATTAGTCATCTGTCACTGCTGTAAAGTAGAGCAAGGGATTAGAAAGCTTTATTGTTGGTTTATTTTGCATGCATCAAGTCACAAATTACAATTTCAATAAACCTGATCCATCTCTAATTGGAAAACTTCAGAATCAAATCCCATTCTCCAATGCTGACTTTTCCAACATAAGTGATAATTGCTATGCCTTGGATGCCTGCAGTATATAAGTTCTCGCAACAATGCACCTAAAATTAATTCTTGTGTAAGTTCCTAAGTCTTAGATATTGCCCTGAATGAATGTGTACAAAATGCTTTCCAGTTGGTGAACACGAAGTGCATTATTGCAACATGCATCTGCTCTCTGATGTCAGGTATTGTTACAGTGTGAGGTGGAAGTGTGAAGCTATTTGCTGAGGTTTTACAAGACATGTAAAAGAACTGTTACACCCTAAGTTCAGTATAGTCTCTTGACATGTAATGAGCTGTATTCCCAAATAGTCCTATTACAGGTTCCATTCTTCATGGTCAGGACCTTCAGTCCATTATGGACAAAGATTTCTCTGATATGTCACACTCTCCTCTCCTTCATATAACCCTATGTTTCTCTTCCCATTTGAAAGCTCAGTTGAACCTGCTGTTACACTCCTTTTAAGCACTTGGTCCAGATTACAATGCTCCCCTCTGGTTCTTTTTGCTGATGCCCTTTACTCCATGTCCCTCTGATCACCAGCCTTCTTGCCCTTATTCTTTCTTACTATATTATCAAAAGCATTTATGATGTTGCTTTCTTCTATAAATCGAAGAACAACCCCAACCACCCGTCCCTGGCCCACCGCTGTGTCTCTCTTTCCAAGAGAAATTCAAGTAATAGATCCCAAAGAACTCCATCCATCTCTTCTGTCTTCCAGTTAGAGCACAGGTGATCTTTATTATGAATTGGTATCCCATGGTTACTCCAGAAATCTCCTGAAGTTTCAGTCTGATTTCCTTCCCAGGGTGTAGGCACATTTCTCCAGCCAGGATCCACCTGATCTTATATAATAGATTAACCTAAATTCTGATTTCTTGTGCTCTTCCCTTGATGTTCATCTGTTGGAATAGATGTTAGACAATCCATATTCTTCCACAGCCTCGGACAGCAGCTATCTGAAAGCTGCCACATCAGAGCATTTCTTACAACAGACAACTGGAACGTTGTGCAGTGGAAGAAATGACAACTGCACTACTGATTTTAAGCAGTGCTTCCATTTTCCATGATAAATGTAAAGTGCTACACTTTACCATCTGTGTTTAAAATTCAGTCTGAGGTGATGAGGAATGTGTAATTTACTTGCTGACCCAGTCTGACGTCTGCAAGTAAAACTTAAAACAACCCCTTCGGCCCATGATGCTGTGCTGAGACTCTAACATCAATCTAACCCTTCCCTCCAACATAGCCATACATTTTTCTATGATCCTCATGCCAATCTAAGAGATTCCCAAATGTCCCTAACGCATCTGCCTCAACAACTCCCCCCACCCCCCCCCCCCCACCCCTGCTGGGTGGTGTGTTCCATACTCCCATCACTCTGTTTAGAAAAAAAACTTGCCTCTGACATTCTGTTTGATAGAGTCGTAGAAAATTACAGCACAGAAACAGGCCCTTCAGCCCATCTAGTCTGGTCCAAACCATTTAAACTGCTTACTCACATTGACCTCCAATGGGACCATAGCCCTCTTTACCTCTACCACCCAAACTTCTCTTAAATTTTAAAATCAAGCTTGCATGCACCACTTGCACTGGCAGCTCATTCCACACTATTATGACTCTTGAGTGAAGAAGTACTCTTTGTGTTCCCCTTAAACTTTTCACCTTATACCCTTAATCCATAACCTCTTATAGTCTCTCCCAACCTCATTTCAAAAAAAGCCTTGCTTTCCTTTATCTCATTTTCCTATCTTTACCACTCATAATTTTGTATGCTTCTATCATATCTCCTCTCAATCTTCTACATTCCAAGAAATAAAGTCCTAACATATTCAATTTATCCTTATAACTCAAGTCCTCCAGACCTGGCAATATCCATGTAATTTTTTTTTGTTCTCTTTAAACTTACTTTACAGCTTTCCTGTAGGTAGGTGACCAAAACTGCACACAATACTCCAAATTAAGCCTCACTAATGACTTGTACAACTTCAACGTACTATCTCCTGTATTCAATACTTTGATTTATAAAGGCCAATATGCCAAAAACTTTTAAACAACCCTATATATTTTTGACGATACGTTCAATAAATTATGGACCTGTATTCCCAGATCCCTTTGTTCTACCGTACTCCTCAGTGCCCTACCGTTTACTGCGTAAGACCTATTCTGGTTGGTGCTACCAAAGTGTAACACCTTACACTTGACTCCATTAAATTCCATCTGCCAGTTTTCAGTCCATTTTATCAGCTAGTGCAGATCCCACTGCAAGCCCCAATACTCTTCCTTGCTGTCCACTACACCCCCAGTCTAGGTGCTATCTCCAAATTTGCTGATCCATGAAGCCAATGTTTAATCCAATTTGCTATCTCATCTTGAATGTCAAGCGAATTGAACCTTCTTGACCAACCTCCTATGTGGGACCTTGTTAAGTCCACAGCCTTGCCTTCATCAGCTTTCCTGGTAACTTCCGCAAAAAACTCTTAAGATTGGTTAGATGCGAATCTACAAAACCATGCTGACTATCCTTAAGCAGTCCATGTCTATCAAAATACATATATATCTGGTTCCTTAGAATACCTAACAATAACTTACCCGCTAATGACGTCAGGCTCACCAGCCTCTAATTTCCTGGTTTATTCCTTAAAACTTATATTTTTGGCATATTGGCCCTTATATTAGCCATTTCCAACCTATGGGAAAAAAAATCTCTGGTTAGGCACCCAATCATGTCTCTTATTGTCTTGTACACCTCTATCAATTTGTACTCTCCTCTCAAATTGTTTTTGTTCTATCGACTGTACTCAGTCACTTAAAGCAACAGCTTCCAGGTCATCATACATATAATGACTGACCCAAACCTTGCTGGACAGGCTAGCTTGTGGCATGTCATATTAGACGTCCTCCTTGAATCTTGAAGTTTGGGCATTTTCAGCACCTGTACTTAAGAGTGAGAGCTGCCATCAAGGCTGGGACAGGACTATGATGGGGCCAGCGGCCCATTTCTCTAGCCAGTGAGATGAAAGGATTGGGGAGGAAATGGTTGAACTACAGAAACAAAATAGTGAAATATTGCAGAAGGAGGGGAAAAGGGTCTGAGCAAAGAGAAAACGTCAAGATGAAATCTCCAATAACCTGTATGTGCAGAGAGGTAGAGCATTAAGTTGTTCATTTAATCTGATAATGTTACTACGAAAAATCTTGTGAGAATTTGGTAATGGCAAAGCGTGAGTTTGAGAATAAATTGCCACATAGTTCAAGGCAGCTGATAATTGTCCACAATGTGGATGGGGTCAACTTCTGGCATTGGGATCAATTTCCAAGTCCTTAGCTCTCTGAATGTGGCTGAAAGGGTGATAAGGAAGGGTGAATTTGTTAGTAGAAACACTGAGTTCAAGAGTCAGGGAATTACATTGAAGCTTTATAAAACTCTGGATAAACCACATCAGGACTTTTGTTTTCAATCTGGTTGACCCGTTATAGAAAGGATATAGACGGTGCAGAAGCCGTTTACCAGGATGCTGCTTGGGTTAGAGATTATGAGCAAAAAGGAGAGATTAGACAAATTTGGATTGTTTTTTTCTGGAGCAGCAGAGAATGTGGAAAGGCCTGATAGAGGTTTATAAGATTATGAAAGGCAGAGATAGAGTAAACAGGTGGTATCTATTTTTTCAGGGTCAAAGTACAAGATGGTGTGCATTTAAGATGAGAAGGAGCAGTCAATGAAGAAATAGATGCAAGTTTATTTTACAGTATGGGTGCCTGGAATTGAGTGCCAGTGGTAGTAGTGAAGGGACTTGTGATAGAGTTATTTTTAAAAGGCTTTTCAATAGGAACAAAATATGCACAAAATGGAGGGTCGTGAGAATTGGGCAGGCAGAAGGGCTAAGTTAGTTAGGCAGCTAATAACTGATTTATTTGATTCGTCACAACATTGTGAAGACTTTTCCCCTGGGCTTCTGTCTTTGGAGATTCCTTATATTCTTAAAGTAACAGTAGAAGTACAATGGAGATTTGTATCACAATTAAGAGAGTATAATTGACAGGACAAAGTGGACAGATTGGCTTGTTACTGCAAACTAAAATAGTCAGTAAAACAATGAGTTCTTTAAGATGATAAAAGTGCTATTGGTTGATGTTGTGGAGTTGTTTCCAGGTGTGAAGGTCTATGTCAACAATGGTCAAGCTGGATATACTTTGCCTCTTGTCAATACGTTGAGATTGTAAATCACACTCAGGATTTGGCATGAAACAGGGTGACATTTTAGTGCTGCACCTCTGTCTCCTTGGATGGGATTTTGCATTAGAGCCCGAAATTCCAGTACACCCTAATGTAAAGAGGTCAGAGCCTTTGTCCCTAGAGTTGTGGATTGGTGTTAATTAATCATCAGGATCACTGAGGCATATGCCATGTTATATGCATTTCTATACCTCGGCTTAATCTCTATATTAGCCTGAAATAATTTGGTTAAGCTTCTTATTCTCAGTAGCCATCTGCTAATTGCTGAACTCCAGCAGCTCACAATAGTTGCATTCCTTGGCATCACTAGTTTTGTATCAAATGATACAGATCTCAGTTAGTCAATCCAACTTCCCCTTCAGTTTAACAGTTTATGTATATATTGCAGGAATGCAGTGTAATGTGATTCATTCCATTATAATCACAGTGCAAAATATTCTCTCAAATTATCAAAAGTGTTTGAATTATTCTAAATGGATACAATTTGACGAATAGATTTAAATTTCCAACTCTTAATGCCCATTTATGGCATCTGAAGCCAGTGGGTTAGCTGGCCCTTGCTTTGTCTATTAGTGGATAGTCCACTTGTGCAATCCTCAACTGCGTGTTCCTCAGAACACTAGCTTCAAACCTTTCTCTTGTCTTTCCATGGCCTGTCTCTCACCCCCACCCCCATCATCATTAGCTTTAGTCGTACAGTGTGGGTGAGGGGCTTGAACTAATTGGTCCAAGGTGACTGAGTTCCCATCTAAGATCATCTCATTTGCATGTAATTGGCCTTGTTTTCCAGTTTTCTAAGCAGGCCTCCTGTTCATCTCCTGCACCAAACACTTGGTTTTATTTGTTTATGTAGTGTGAAAAATTTTGTCTATCTCTAACTACGAATCTAATGTATTCTTGGATCTGGAGACACCTGTAAACCTGTCTGGAAAAGGATAACAGACTTAATTTCCTCAGGGATATTAGAAAACAAGATGCCACCCTCTAAAGCTTTCATTTATCACACACTTTCAACCTTAATATTCTAATATTAGAAATCACATAAGGAAGTTATTTTACCCCTCCTATTTTTCATGGTGCTGAAGTAATATCACCTATAGAACCATAGAATGCTACAGCACAGTACAGGCCCTTCAGCTCTTCATGTTGTGCCGACCCATATAATCCTTTAAAAAATACTAAACCCACACTACTCCATAACCCTCCATTTTTCTTTCATCCATGTGCCTGTCCAAGAGGCTCTTAAATACCCCTAACGTTTAGCCTCCACCACCATCCCTGGCAAGTCATTCCAGGCACTCACAATCCTCTGTGTAAAAAAAACTTACCCCTGATCCCCTAAACTTCCCTCCCTTAATTTTGTACATATGTCCTCTGGTGTTTGCTATTTGTGCCCTGGGAAACAGGTACTGACTATCCAACCTATCTATGCCTCTCATAATCTTGTAGGCTTCTATCAAGTCCCCTTTCATTCTTCTATGCCCCAAAGAGAAAAGTCCCAGCTCTGCTAACTTTGCTTCATATGACTTGTTCTCCAGGCAACATCCTGGTAAATCTCCTCTGCGCCCTCTCCATAGCTTCCACATCCTTCCTATAATGAGGTGACCAGAATTGAACACAATACTCCTAGTGCCCCTGGTCTTTCCCTGAAATCCTGAAAAACTCTTCTTTTAAAACTGTTGAAAATTCCACTTGAATCATTTCCTTTGACAGCGTTTTCCAAGACATCGCAGCTTCTACCCCTCCACCACCACCTCCAGTTTCTGTAAGCAGCTACTTTGTTGGAGCCCTTCCTGGCTCCGGAAGTCAATTAAATCACCTTTTATGCTTCTTCAAAGGAAGCAACCCCACATTTCCAAGTATTTCCACATATCTCTACATATTCTCTGTTTTAGGATTTTCTCCCAGCTCTTCCTATTGCCTTTAAAGATTAGTGCACACCCATTTGTACACAAGTTCCATACTCCTTCCTCATTCTTTACCTTGGTGTTTATTTTCTTGCCTGCCTAATACTGTTCTTGGAGGATTTTTGATATACAGTTGGCCCTCCTTATCCGTGAGGGATTGGTTCTGGGACCACCCCCCCCCCCCCCCCCCTTTAGCCTGACCAGTGCAGTGGTCTTTAGGACCCAGTGGAACTCCAGACCTTATTTAACCTGTCTCAGTGCGATGGACTTTAGGACCCAGCGCACTCTGAATCCACAGTGTTTCTATCACGAATATGATTGAAAATGAAGTGTAAGTAATAAAGCGATTGGAAAGAGGTGAAACACCGTCGGTCATTGGAGAAGCAGTAGGCTACAGTCGGTCAATGATCGGAACAATTTTAATGGAGCATGTGAAAGGCCCTGTTCTGATGAAAGCTACAATTATTACTAATCAACACAGTGGTTTAATTATTGAAGTACATATGTTTCTTAAGTATTTTTATATGCATAGAAAGGTAAAATGTATACTATATACTAAGACAGACATTTGACTAACCAACGCTAAATAATACTGGATGTATCTGTTCCAACTTCAAATCTGACTTAAAGCCGGACTCAGGAATGGAACTCGTTCATAACCTGGGAACTGCCTGTACTTTTAAGTCATCTCGAGATTACTTATAGTACCTAATACAATGTAAATGCTATGTAAATAGTTATACTGTATTGTTTAGGGAATAATGACAAGAAAAAAATAGTCTGTGCATGCACAAATAACGAGTGCTGGAGAGAGAACTTCCGGGTTTTCCCGATCCGTGGTTGGTTGAATCTGCGCATGTGGAACCCGCAGATAAGGAGGGCCAATTATATTGCATTTGGTAAACCTAGTATGCTTGTCTATAAAGCATTCACTTAAAAATCTATCAAAATGGAGAACAATTACAGCTTTTATCCAGACACCTTTATATGCTCAGTAGCAGATTATGCAGTTGTACTCTCTCTGTTGTATGTATGTATCTAACTGGCAATGCGTTTTTATTCAAGCTTTGAATAGTTTTCTCTTTGCGCTAAGTGCATTTTCTTTGACCACAAAAACACATTGAGGCACATGAAGGAAGTGAGGTTTAATTTTCACTACTCCATGAGCTTGAAGAGTTTTGGATGTGCAAATCACTGTTTCCTGAAAGACCCGAAGTTTTGAGCAGGCACTACAGTGTTCTGCCAGGATAAATAGTCCCAACAAATATGGCCAGAAAAATGTGATGTGAGGGTAAACTTGTTGTTTTCCTGTTAATCGGTCTGATTTTTTTCAAAGTTAAACACAGCAAACTTTGACTTAAAGGAGCTGGTTAGTGGGCATTCAACTCAATAGAGAAATAAGGTGCTATCATTGTAGTTAAAATTATCCTTTCCCATCCAAACAAAATTACTTTACCCTAGTATAATTTACACTTTACATTTTTAAAAAATACTGCAGCAGGTACTACTACTCAGGATACTTCCAGTGTCCTGAGCTATGACAGCACTTTGTGCCAATCAATCCCCGCGGGACATGTCCACCAACCTCAAAGAGCTGCCAACAACACACTGCATTGATGGAAATCTGGAAGGATGCACAAATTACTGAGGAAGCGTGGGAAAAGAGCTGAGCTGCTGGTCAGATTGAAGCGGAGGGGCTTTGGGGTGCCTCTGCCCACCATCCTTCTAGCTAATGTGCAAGCCATAGAGAACAAGGTGGATGATCTTAAAGGGAGACTCATCTTCTGCGGGGAGATGCAAAACTGCTGTGTATTCTGTTTCACCGAGACCTGGCTCTCCCCTGCCACCCCTGACTGTGCCATCCGACCAGAGGAATTTTCAATCCATCAGATGGACCGCACAGTGTCTTCAGGCAAGACGAAGGGAGGTGGAGTCTGCCTACTGATCAACACTGCGTGGTTCTCGGACACAGTGGCACTGACAAGCTCCTGCAGTCCGGACCTGGAACATCTGTCGGTGAAGTGTCGTCCCTATTATCTGCCTTGGGAGTTCACCTCGGTCATACTGACAGTGGTCTACATTCCCCCCCACCCCCAGGCGGACATGGAGTGTGCTGTGAATACACCGTATGCCAATATCAGTGAACCTGAGACCAGGTATCTGGAGGCTTTGCTCACTACAGCTGGGGACTTCAACCAGGCCAACCTCAGAAAAGCGCAGTCATAGTTATACCAACATGTCTCTTGCTCCGCTAGAGGCCCGAATATACTTGACCACTGCTACACAGCAGTCAAGGATGCCTACCATTCCATCCCATGACCTCACTTCGGAAAATCGGACCATCAGACCGTACTCCTCCTCCCGGCTTACAATCAGAAACTGAAGCGGGAGGTCACGGTGTCAAAAGTGGTGTCGCGTTGGACAGAGGAAACGGATGAGGTCCTCCGTGACTGCTTTGAATCGGTGGACTGGTTAGTATTCAAGGACTCGACAGCTAACCTCGATGAGTATGCCTCAGCTGTCACGGACTTTATCTGGAAATGCACAGAGGACTGTGTGTCTCACAAGATGATCTGGGTATTCCCTAACTGGAAACCTTGGATGAATTATGATGTCCAGTCCCTTTGAAGGCTAGAGCTGTGGCTTTTAGGTCCGGGGATACCAGTCGCTACATGGAATCCAGGCGTGAACTCTGGAAAGCCATTAAGGGCACCAAGAGGCAATATCGAGCCAAGTTGGAAGCCCAGGCTGACCAGAGGGATGCCAGTAGACTATGGCAGGGTCTAAATGAGATCACTAGGTGCAAAGAAAAGGCTGGGAATATCAATAACTGTAGTGCTTCTCTTCCTGACGAACTTAACGTATTCTATGCAAGATTCAAACAGAAGAGGAGCGTCCCGCCCCCTCTGGATGAACCGGACCTGGTGGCATCAAGACTCATCGTCACCAAGGAAGACGTTAGAAGAGCCTTCCTGAAGATAAATCCAGGGAAGGTGATGGGCCCAGATGGCGTCCCGGGATGGGTTCTCGGGGCCTGTGCAAGCAAGCTAGCTGGAGTGTTTGCTGACATCTTCAACTGCTCCCTGCTTCAGTCTAAGATCCCCTCGTGTTTTAAGGAGGCAACAATAATCCCAGTGCCAAAGAAAAGCAAGGTGGCATGCCTGAATGACTACCAACCTGTGGCTCTAACATCAATTGCTGTGAAGTGCTTTGAGCGACTGGTTATGGCACACATTAGCCATAGCCTACCGGTCAACCTCGACGCTTTGCAATTTGCCTACCGGAGCAACAGGTCAACAGCAGATGCCATCTCTCTGGCACTACATTCCTCCTTAGAACACCTGGAGAATAAAGATGCATATGTAAGGCTCTTTTTCATCGACTACAGCTCTGCCTTTAATACCATCATTCCAGATAAACTGATTCCTAAGCTCCGGAACCTGGGTCTTAGTACTCAGATCAGCAGCTCGATTTTCAACTTCCTTACAGACAGGACCAGGCTGTAAAGATAGGGGGCAAGCTCTCCTCTACAATCACTCTGAGCACCGGTGCCCCACAAGGCTGTGTATTCAGCCCCTTGCTGTACTCACTGTACACCCATGATTGTGTAGCCAAGTTTCCATCGAACTCAATATATAAGTTTGCTGATGACACCACAATTGTAGGCTGCATCTTGGGTAATGATGAGTCTGAGTACAGAGAGGAAATTAAGAACCTGGTGGCATAGTGCAAAGACAATAACCTATCCCTCAACGTCAGCAAGATGAAGGAATTGGTTGTTGACTTCAGAACGAGTAGCAGACCGCATGACCCCATCTACAGCAGTGGTGCACAGGTGAAACAGGTCAAAAGCTTTAAGTTCCTTGAGGTGAATATCACAAATGACCTGACTTGGTCTAACCAAGCAGAGTCCACTGCCAAGAAGGCCCACCAGTGCCTTTACTTCCTGAGAAAGCTGAAAAAATTTGGCCTGTCCCCTAAAAACCCTCACTAATTTTTATAGATGCACCGTAGAAAGCATTCTTCTAGGGTGCATCACAACCTTGTATGGAAGTTGTCCTGTCCAAGACCAGAAGAAGCTGCAGAAGATCGCGAACATAACCCAGCACATCACACAAGCCAATCTTCCATCCTTGGACTCACTTTACACCGCACGCTGTCGGAGCAGTGCTGCCAGGATAATCAAGGATAAGTCCCACCCAGCCAACACACTTTGTGGCCCACTTCCCTCCAGGAGAAGGTTCAGGAGCATGAAGATATGTACTGCCAGATTTGGGAACAGCTTCTTTCCAACTGTGATAAGACTGCTGAACAGATCCCGAACCGGATCTGGGCCCTACCTTCCAAATATCTGGACCTGACTTGCTCTACCGTACTTTCCCTTTTCTATTTTCTAATTATGATTTATAATTTGTTTTTATTATATTTACTTTGATTTGTACTTCAGGGAGCGAGAAGCACAGAAACAAATATGGCTGTGATGATTGTATGCTCTAGTATCAATTGTTTGGTGGCAATAATGTATTTGTATTTGTAACTCCTGAAGAAGATATGAAGAGCTCAGTCAGTGGGAAAGTGTTCAAAGTAAATGTATCAAAGTATGTACTGTATAGGTCACCAAACATTACTCTGAGATACATTTCTTGCAGATATTCATAATAGAATATAGTATCAATGAAAAACTACACAAAAAGATGAACCAACAACTAACATGCAAAAGATAAACTCTACAGAAAAATAAATAAACAAATAAATAGTGAGAACATGAGTTGTAAAGTGCTTGAAAGTGAATCCATAGGTTGTGGAATAAGTTCAGTAGTGGGTTGAGTAGAGTTATCCCCTCTGGTTCAAGAGCCTGATGGTTGAAGGGTAATAATTGTTCCTGAACCTGATGGTGTGGGACCTAAGACTCTTCTACCTCCTTCCCAATGGGAACAGCGAGAAGAGAGCAAGGCCTGGATGGTGGGGGTAGGGGGAGGGGGTGTCCTTGATGGATGCTGCTTTCTTTTGGCAGTACTTCTTGTAGATGTGCTCAATGTGGTGGAGGGGTTTACAGTGGAAATTTGAGGGTTTGAGACCCATCCAGCTAAATTTAAGATTGCAGAACTGGAGGATCATGGATATCTAGCAAAGTTGTATGAACTGCAAAGGGTGATATAAGACAACAGAGGAATTTTGCTAGCAGTGTGAGATTAGACTGTTGTATTCACTGGGAGCTCATATTAATCACCAGTCTCAGTGGGTGACAGGAAAGTAGACCTTGTTGGAAGGAAGGATGCGTGAATAAGATCATATTCATGAAGGGTGCACCGGGTGGTTGATTTAAGAAATAGGAGTGGGCCATCTGGCCAGCCAATCAAGCCTGCTCCACCTTTCAATAAAATTGTGGCTGATCTTGGTCATGGACTCATCTCCACCTACCTACCTTTTCCCCATAACACTTAATTCTCCTATTATACAAAAATCTATCCAACCTTGTCTTAAATATATTTACTGAGGTAGCCTCCACTGCTTCTTTAGGCAGAGAATTCCATAGATTCACCACTCTCTGGGAAAAGCAGTTTGACCTAATCTCCGTCCTAAATCTACTCCCCTGAATCTTGAGGCTACGTCCCCTAGTTCTAGTCTTACCTACCAGTGGAAATAACTTTCCTGCCTCTATCTTATCTATTCCTTTTATAATTTTATATGTTTCTATAAGATCTCCTCTCATTCTTTTGAATTCCAGTAAGTACAGTCCCAAGCGACTCAATCTCTCCTCATAGTCTAACCCCTTCATCTCTGGAATCAACCTGGTGAACCTCTTCTGCACCACCTTCAAAGCCATTATATCCTTCCTCAAGTAAGGAGACCACATCTGCATGCAGTGCTCCAGGTGCAGTCTCACCAGTACCCCGTACAGTTGCAGCATATCCTCCCTGCTCATAAATTCAATCCCTTTAGCAATGAAGGCCAACATTCCACTTGTTGCCTTGATAGCCTGTTGCACCTGGCAAATCAACCTTTTGTGATTTATGCATAAGCACTCCTCTGCACAGCAACATGATGCAATTTTTTTTTTACCATTTATATAATAGTCTGCTCTTTCATTTTACCTTCCAAAGTGATAGGCCTCGCATTTACTAACATTGTACCCCATCTGCCAGACCCTTGCCCACTCACTTAAACTATCTATATCTCTCCGCAGACTCCCGGTATCTTCTGCGCAATATGCTTTTCCACTGAATTTAGTGTCATCAGCAAACTTAGATACAGTACATTACACTCGGTCCCCTCTTCCAGGTCATTAATGTATATTGTGAACAGTTGTGGGCCCAGCACAGACTCCTTGTGGTATACCACTCACCACTGATTGCCAACCAGAGTAAAACCCATATATCCCAACTCTCTGCTTTCTATTAGTTAACCAGTCCTCTATCCATGCTAATACATCACCCCCAATTTTATAACACGAGGAAATCTGCAGATGCTGGAAATTCAAGCAACACACACAAAATACTGGTGGAACACAGCAGGCCAGGCAGCATCTATTGGAAGAAGTACAGTCGCTGTTTCAGGCTGAGACCCTTCATCAGGACTAACTGAAAGAAGAGATAACAAGAGATTTGAAAGTAGGAGGGGGAGACCTGAAATGATAGAAGACAGGAGGGGGAGGAATAAAGCTGAGAGCTGGGAAGTTGATTGGCAAAAGGGACATAGCTGGAGAAGGGAGAGGATCATGGGATGGGAGGCCTAGGGAGAAAGAAAGGGGAAGGGGAGCACCAGAGGGAAATGGAGAACAGGTAAAGAGTTGATTGTGAGAGGGGCAGAGAGAGAGAGAAAGGGGGGTAATAAATAAGGGATGAAGGTAAGAAGGGGAGGAGGGGCATTAATGGAAGTTAGAGAAATCAATGTTCATGCCATCAGGTTGGAAGCTACCCAGATGGAATATAAAGTGTTGTTCCTCCAACCTGAGTGTGGCTTCATCTTGACAGTAGAGGAGCCCATGGATAGACATATCAGAATAGGAATGGGACGTGGAATTAAAATGTGTGGCCTCTGGAAAATCCTGCTTTCTCTGACAGACAGAGCGTAGGTGTTCAGCGAAACGGTCTTCCAGTCTGCATTGGATCTCACCAATATATAGGAGGCTGCACCGGCAGCACCAAATGCAGTATACCACATCAGCTGACTCACAGGTAAAGTGTCGCCTCACCTGGAAGGACTGTCTGGGGCCCTGAATGGTGGTGAGGGAGGAAGTGTAAGGGCAGGTGTAGCACCTGTTCCGCTTACAAGGATAAGTGCCAGGAGGGAGATCGGTGGGAAGGGATGGGGGGGACGAATGGACAAGAGTGTCGTGTAGGGAGCGATCCCTGCAGAAAGAGGGAGGGGAAGGAAAGATGTGCTTGGTGGTGGGATCCTGTTGGAGGTGGCAGAAGTTATGGAGAATTACATGTTGGACCCGGAGGCTGGTGGGGTGGTAGGTGAGGACAAGGGGAACCCTATCCCAAGTGGGGTGGCAGGCGGATGGGGTGAGAGCAGATGTGCGTGAAATGGGAGAGATGCGTTTGAGAGCAGAGCTGATGGTGGAGGAAGGGAAGCCCCTTTCTTTAAAAAAGGAAGACATCTCCTTCGTCCTGGAATGAAAAGCCTCATCCTGAGAGCAGATGTGGCAGAGATGGAGGAATTGTGAGAAGGAGATGGCATTTTTGCAAGAGACAGGGTGGGAAGAGGAATGGTCCAGGTCGCTGTGAGAGTCTGTAGGCTTATAGTAGATATCAATAGATAAGTTGTCTCCAGAGACAGAGACAGAAAAATCATCCCTTCCCCCTCCTGTCTTTTATCATTTCGGATTTCCCCCTCTCACTTTCAAATTTCTTACTATCTTTTACAGTTAGTCCTGACGAAGGGTCTCGGCCTGAAACGTCGACTGTACTTCTTCTTACAGATGCTGCCTGGCCTGCTGCTTTCCACCAGCATTTTGTGTGTGTTGCCCACAATTCTATGCATGATTTGGAATAACTTCTGATGCTATTCTAATTGTCAGGAAATTTAATGTATTTTTAAATTTTGATAAATTTATATAGGACAAATTTTGATAAATTTATATAGGACACTGTCTATTCTACATCAAGATTGAACCTGCCACAAACTCAAATGATCAAAGACCTGACACTGTTTATGGTCCCACATAAAGGATCTGCTTTATATAGAGCAGTACAGAATTGATATCTCGGCCCCTTGGTCCATTAAGTCCATACCAACTATTTCCACTTAGCTAGTTCCGGTTTCCTGTGTCCAGCCCATATCCCTCCAGGGTCCTGCCCTCTAAGCCTGTAACTATGTTATCCATCTTATCAATGCTTCTCACAATTTTAAGCGTTTTTATAAGATTAGGGAGATAGTGACAGTTTTTCCCTTTACTCTTCTGCATTCCAGGGAATTAAGACCTAGCAAATCTCACCCTATAATTTAGGCCCTCTTGTCCTTGAAACATCCTCTTCAAACTTGGAAGATGTAATACTGTTCTGGGGATGTTGAACCAATTGGAGATAGCTCAGCACTTGTTAACGTTGGTCTTGTTAAATATAGTTCGAATTTTCTGGTTTGTTCAGTTGTATTTTTTGTTTCCTCATCCATCAGCTTCTACCCAAGCTGTTCTGTCTTCTGTTAGTTCTTATCTTAAGTGTTAATAATTGCCACTTAACCATATTAAAATATCTGTGTTAAATTTGCAGCTTTGAGCACCTCAGTTTGAAGTAATAGCAGTTTGTGGTGAGGCTGTCGCACACTGAGTGATAGTATCTCGGGAGTGATGTACAGCAGGAAGTACATTGCCAGAGAGTGAGGGGAGCAGGAGTGTTGCACAGCAGGAAAGGTGGCACTGAGGTAGGGAGTATAGCATATTGGGAGGGACAGAACTGGGGGTGGGGGTGAGTGCTTCAGCTGTGGGAGGTGTGGCTCTGAATAATATTTTGCTTATTTCTCTGAGCAGGATTAATTGGGAAGACATTGAAGTGTCTGGAGTTATTAAATATGTAGGTCTGTGAAATGCTCCTTGCCAGAGGTACCATATTTTTCCATGATACCTCTGGGAATGCAGCAGGAATAATCATGTCAGAACAGTGAGGGGTGATCAACATGCAATTAAGAACCATTTTTTCAGTTAAAAAGATGGCAAAATTATGCCTAGTCTGGCCTAATACTTATTTACCTAAAGCATAACCCACAGTATATCCAACTGTAATGCCCTTTTGAAGAATAATTTCTCAATTTCTAGTTTTTCAATCTCACTGCTAAATAAAGCAGTTGAGATACATAATCAGCTCAGTGGTTTGCACCATCTGGAGACTGTGCACCCTCACAGTGGCACCCCTTTGTTCAACATGGACATCTGTCTAGCAGTGTCCCTGCCATCCTGGATCCCCTTTGAGTACAGAAGACTGATGCTGGTGAAGAAGATTTGTGGGATGGAAGAGAGACACAAGATGCCCTAAGTGCCTAGTACTGCAGTTACAAAGCTCTGGTTTGATGCAGCAGGAAGCATCTCCCAATCTATCACAGGGTCCTGACACCAATGTTCATGTTTTGCACCTGGACTGCTGAAATATTACTAGGAGATAGGGTGGTCTAAAAAAAGGTACATGTCATGTTTTCCTTCATTGGTCAAGTCATTGAATATAGAATATGCTCTAAATCAAGAAGCTATATATAGCTGTATAAAACTTCACTAAGACCACACTTGGAGTATTGTGTACAGTTCTGCTCTTCCTGTTACAGGACAGATGTGGAGATTTTGGAATTGGTGCAGAAGATGTTTACCAGGATATTGTCTCGATTGGAGGGTATGAGGTAGAAGGAGAGGTTGGATAAACTTGAATAGTTTTTTTCTGAAATGTCAGAGGCTGAAGGAAGATAAAGTTTATAAAATTAAGAAGCAAAGATTAAGTAGGCAATCATTCTTTTTTCTCAGGGTAGTAAAGTGGAATACTAGAAGAAGCATCATTTCATCATGGCTGATCCATTTTTCCTTTCAATCAAATTCTCTTGCCTTCTTGCTGTAACCTTTCATGCCTGACTAATCAAGCAAGACCTATCAATCTCACCTTAAATACACCCAGTGACCTGGCGTCTACATTCATTGCCTGTGGCGATGAATTCCACATATTCACCTCCTGACTAAAGAAATTCCTCCTCATCTTCATTCTACAATGATATTCCTCTATTGAGGGAGGCTCTGTCCTCTGGTCTCCCCCACTACTGGAAACATCCTCTCCACAGCCACTCTATCTGGGCCTTTTAACATTTAACCTGATAGGTTTCTATGAGATTCCAACCTTATTCTTCAAAACTCCAAGTACAGGCCCAGAGCCATCAAATTGTCCTCACATGTTAACCCTTTTATTCCCAGAATTATTTTTGTGAACCTCCTCTGACTCCTCTCCCAAGTCAGCACATGCTTTCTTAGACAAGCAACCCAAAACTGCACACAATACTCCATGAGGCTTCACCAGTGCCTTATAAAACCTCAGCATTACATCCTTGGTTTTATATTCTAGTCCTTTCAAAATGAATGCTAACATTGTGTTTTCCTTCCTCACCATTGACTCAACCTGCAAGTTAACCCTTAGTGAATCTTGCACAAGAATTCCCCAGTTCCTTTGCACCTCAATTTTTGATTTTTTTTTACCTGTTTAGAAACTAGCCTATACTTTTGTTCCTTCTACCAAAGTGCATGACTATATATAGACTTCCCAACATGGCATTCCATCTGCTATTTCTTTGCCCATTCTCCTCATCTGTCTGTCCTTCTGCAGTCTCCCTGCTTCCTGAACACTTCTTGCCCCTCCCACTTATCTTTGTATCTTTTGCAAACTTGACCACAAAGCCATCAATTCCTTCATTCAAATCATTAACATATAACATAAAAAGAGGTGGCCCCAGCATCGAACCCTGCAGAACATTACTAATCATGGCAGCTAGCCAGAAAAGGCTCCCTTTATTCCCACTCTTTGCCTCCTGCCAATCAGTAAATCCTCTATCTATGCTAGTATCTTCCCTGTAATGATATTAAGCAGCCTCTGTGCGGCACCTCGTCAAAGGCCTGCTGAAAATCTTAAGTCCCCAAAATCCGCTAATTTTCCTTTGCCTATCCTGCTTGTTATTTAGAAAACCTACAGCACAATACAAGCCCTCCTAATTTGTACAAGATCTCCCCTCATTCTCCTACACTCCAGTGAATAATGTCTTAGCCTACTCTACCTATCCCTATAACTTGGGTCCTCGAGTCCAGGCAACATCCTTGCAAATTTTCTCTGCACTCTTTCAAGCTTAATTGATATTTTTTTTGTAAGTAGGTGACCAGAACTGCACATAATACTTGGCTAAGATGGGGTGTGATTTTGGAAGTATGGTTCACTTTCATCCAGTGGCCAGTTTTGGCCCTTGGTAATGATAATGAAGTTATCTTTTGGTAGTAGCTGGATTGAAGCTACCCAGTATTCATTCTGCAGTGAAGTAAATCTTGTACTCTGAATCGGGCTGTCTATATTTGAAATGTTAAAACATTCCGAATGTTAAAAGGCCTGAACAAATTAGGTATGGCAAAGTTATTTCCCATGGTAGGGGAGTCTAGGACAAGAGAACATGACTTCAGGATTGAAGGATGTCCATTTAGAACATAGATGCGGAGAAATTACTTTAATCAGCAGGTGGTGAATCTGTAGAATTTGTTGCCACAAGCGGCTGTGGAGTCCAAATCTTTGGGTGCATGTAAGGCAGAGATAGATAGGTTCTTGATTAGCCAGGGCATCAAAGGGTATGGGGAGAAGGCAGGGGAGTTGGGATGAATGGAAGAATTGGATCAGCCACGATTGAATAGTGGAGCAGACTCAATGGGCTGAATGGCCTACTTCTGCTCGTATATCTTATGGTCTTATATTAAATGTTGAATGCTTGCAAGATAGGCTAGAGAAACTGACTGCTGACCTCTCTCATTTCCTTTACACAGACTGAGGTGTTAATTCCTTACTACACTTCAGCATTACAAGTTAAAAAAGTTGTGAAAAGATCGCACACACAAAATGCCGGAGGAACTCAGTATGCTAGGCAGTATCTGTGGAAAAGGGTAAACAGTTGCCATTTTGAAGGGCCTCACCCCAAAATGTTGACTGTTTACCCATTTCCATAGATGCTGCTTGACCTGCTGAGTTCCTCCAGCATTTTGTGTGTGCTGGTTTGGATTTCCAGCATCTGCAGATTCTCTTGTGTTTGTGCAAAGATAATCCTGGCCTTAGGTTTTGTTGGAGCAGAGTGTAATCACTTTAAGCTTGCTGCAATCCTTGCTCTGTACTGTATTTTATTCAGGACTCTTTGGTAACATCTCTCTACCTGGACAGAAGAAACTTGCTCTTTTTGTGCCTCAACACTGTAATTGTCATGTCCAGTTGCATTTGAAATAAATTGCTAAAGTTGTCTATGTGCAGATCAATGTTACAGCAGACGCTTCACTGGCTCAGTCTGTCATGATGCTGCTTCGAAGCTGGTCATTAGACCTGTTCTGGCTTTGAATGAGTTTTCCTGTCAGTCCCCCAGCATTTACTCCTATTGCAGCTATCTATCCATTGTCATAGATTCTTATAAACTCTACTAACACAGCCTTTTCAAATCAAATCAAGTTTAATTATCATTCAAACCATACATAGATACAGTTGAACGAGACAGTGTTTCTCCGGGGCCAAGGTGCAGAACATTCAAAATAGTAAGCAAAAATTTTAAAGCAGCAAGTAACACAATTCAAAATATTGAACAAAGCATATTCACTCAAAAAAAAACATATAGTCCAAAACCCTGAGCGACATTGTCCAGCAATCAATGATATAGTCTGCCAGCAGTGTAGAGATACATGCAATCCAGCCTGTCATTCCACTGCTCAAACATGGGAGGGCCGCATCCACAGGCAAGGCCAGGCCCCCAATCAAGCTCAACCACATTGTGCACTCCCAATTCGTAGCTAGCACTGCTTAACCATTCACTTTCAAGCTGGGAATTCTGGTTCCCAGTCCTCTGTCGTGGGAAACAGTTACATTTGTTTTTAAATCTCTTAACCACCAGGCTGTTCTGAAAACTGAGAAGGTAATGGGATTGGATCAATAATTCAGAGGTCAGGCAACTGGGATGAGTGTAGGTGGACAAAAGGATGAGCGTAGACTTGTTTTGTTTTGAACCACTGTGACTCAGGCCACTCATCTGATGCAATTAGGAATAGGCAGCAAAAAAACACCTTATTCCCAAGGATTATAGCAGAGTGACCAAAACTCAACAGATTACTCCAAGTGCAGCTTCACCTGCATCCTGTACTATGTACTATGACCTCCCAACTTTCATACTCCGTACTGTGATTCATGAAGGCCAGCATGCCAAAAGCTGCCTTCATCCTGAATATGACTCTACTTTCAGTAAACCATGTACATGTACTCTAAGGTCCCTCTGTTTTATAACACTCTCCAGGGCCCTGTTGTTCACTGCAGAAGTGCTTCCTGGATTTGACTTCCCAAAATGCAACACCTCTCATTAATCAAAATTAAACTCCAATTTGACAATGTATTAAGGAACAACCCAGTTTCTCTGATTCTACATAAATGAAGGTTGCTTCTGTCTCATGTTATGAAAACCTAAAGTTCATAGCAATATATTCAGCTGTAAAGTGAAATGGTAGCAGCCCAGGGTACCACTAAACAAAAGTTGTGAAGCAGGTAGTAGGCATAATAGATATGGTAAACTCCTTAATCTACACATTTGTACAAACACGTGAAGTTGCTTTGATGAAAGTGATATTTAGATTTCACAAAATGGAAATGTTTAAAATTTCCACATTCACTGTTAGGGCTACACTGACCCCTAGTGTCTCGTGACATTCACCCTGTGATCTTTGCACAAAGTTTAAGCAAAATTGCTGGTATGATGTACATTGATTTTTCAATGTGCAGTTCTTTCCTAAGTGTGTAATTTTGCTATTGACTCCTTCCCTGAGTTGGCACTTGCCTGAACCAAACCAGACTGGGGCCCATTTTTCCTATTTTGTTTTTTCTCCTATCATCAACTCTGAATCCACAGCAGTTTGCACTGTTTTCATGTGAATTCATTGTGTTTATTATAAGAATACATTGTAAAATACTTGTGAAATTCCTGCAAACCTTTTTTGTGCACCGGTGATTTGACTATACAAATCTTGCTCTGTCTGTCAAAACAATCTCACCTACATGAATAATTCATTTCTTTAAAATTTCTTTTTCTCTGGGTGTGGTCTTCAAGGGCAAAGATAGTATTTATTGCCCACTCCTAAATGACCTTGAAGTCATGACAAGCCACCATCAGAACCGCTGCAACTGTTTGTTGAAGGTGTCCCTCAGTGGGGGGGGGGGGGAGGTTCCAAGAACTTTTGGGAATATTGAAGGAATTTATATCATTAGTGTCATCTGTAAAATCCATAGCATAGAAAGAAAATTAAATTTAGTGAGAAATTTGCCATTGTTAAATTCATACCTAATAATCTGTGAAGAAACACAATTATAGCGGCATACTATGCCAAGTGTGAACTCCTGGCAGCTCAGTCTCTTTCTGCCTGCTACCGCGAACAATCCACCCTTTTTTTTGGGTATTTAGGATGTGCCATCTTTAATTACTCACAAAGTTAATTTAAGACTACACGTGAATCAGAATATGATGCACCCCGCAATATAGTTACAATCATATTGCAAAATAATTTATCTTTAATATAGTATACTTGCAATATATACACCATTTACTCATCCCCTCTATAAAGAAATGAAATATTCCACCATATTTGCAGGGAAAGCACCATAAACCCAACCCTTTAGGACCCTTTAGTAGAATATATTGGGTGGGGGATGTGGGGAAATATTTAAGTGCGCACACTCAGCACAATGACAGCAGAATGAGAAGGCAGTGTTTGCATGTGTATAGAGTGCACTTACCAAGCGCTCTCTGTCATAGTCCTTATGGTAGCTGGAGCATAACCATCATATTATGTTAAGATAACTCAGTGGAGTGGAGGTAACTATGATTGTAATCTAAAATGTGTTGCCTGCAGATGTGGTGTTCCAAAGGGTTTTATACAAATGTGTCTAAGTAAAAAGTGTGTTATGCTACAGAGAAAGAAACAGACATAGTTTACTCTGATAGTGAGTGTGCACAGATTTGATGGGCTGAATGGTTACTTTTGTCCTATAGCTATTTTGATTCTATTTTTTCTTTCAAAATAATTCTCAAGCCTGGGGAATGCCTAGAAGGAAACCATCGGAAAGTTAGCTCTTGAATCTACCCAGTTACACCCTCCCCAGGTCAAATCTGTCTGCAGGTACAATAATTTGTTATTTGGTGATAACTTGACAATATGCTGCATCTTGTACCTTGCCATACCATTGTTTATATTTTGGAATAAGGTGAGTGGTGCAACTAGTCATATTTAACTGCCTAGTCTATACTTGATTATACCGACTCTTGCATATTGGCTTTTCAATCTTGCTGGGGGGAAAACCTTTATTCATTTCACTTTTTTTTCTTTCCAGCTGCAGTTTTGAAATATGAGAACAATGTTATGAATATCAGGCAGTTCAACTGTTCCCCACATCCCTACTGGTTGCCCAACTTCATGGATGTCTTCACCTGGTCCTTGCCATTTGTTGGGGAGAAAGGTTTGTAACTTGACCGTGTACCGTGACTGGTGATGAGCCCATGTCCCAGTGGAGCCATTTGTGCTCATTATCCAAACTGATTTTCTGATGTAGGACCAAGGAAGAACTGTAGGTAGTACTAAGGGTGTGCCATACTACTCTCCATACACACACATCCCTACCTCACCCCACTCCACCCCATCCACATTTCCTCACTTTCAGGGATCATTTATCTATTGCAATTTGGATTTGCTCTCTAAGTGGACTGGATCTTGTCAAACAGACATAGCGTGAGCATAGCTGTGGCAGTGAACCTCCAGAAACTGCATTATGATTTACCTTCTCCGCTGTTTTGATTTGCATTGACTGAATTGCAATAACTTCCTGAACTTTAAAACATTCTGGATTTGCATATTAAACAGCATCGAAGGCTAGGACTGGAGAAGAATTATAACAACAATTTGCATTTGTGAGGTACTTTCAACCTGGATGCTTCACTTGGAGAATAATAATGCCAAACTTGTCAGTGAGCCACAGTAAATATCAGGACTTTCTTATAGATTTATTCAAGAGATGTGGGATTCACAGGCTGAGTTTGCATTTAATTGTCCATCCCTAATTGCTGTTGAGAAGATGGTAGCAGCTGTTGTCCTTGAGGTGTGGGTGTTTAGAGTTATCTTAGAAACAGCAGTGATGCTTGGGGAGGAACTTACAGTGCTTTGGGTCTCAGCAGTGATGCCGTCACAGCTGTACAGGTACCTGAGGTAGATCTGTAGCTGAAACCAGTTGCTGAGAGGCATGTATAGTTTTGGTTCATTCAGTGATTCTAAGAATGATTGGGATGGTTGCATCTAAACTCTTTAGAATTCGTAGAATGTGAAATTATTTTATAAATATAAATCTTTGAAGGGGATTGCCGGGTAATTTGCTGGTGGTGGAACCAAAAATGAGAGGTAGAATTTCAGAGCAAGGGTTGTCTGTTTAAAGCTGAAGGGAAATTTCTTCCCTAAGAATAATGAATCTTTGGAGTTCTCTATTCAGGAACTGAGAATATTGAGAGACAGGCTTCTGCAGTATTGAGGGTAATGGAGAATAGACAGCAGAGTGGAACTGAAGCAGAAATCAGATCAAATGGCAAGGTAGGTTAGAGAGACATAGAACAATACAGGTCCTTGGGCCCATGATGTTATACTGACCTTTTAAATTATTCCATGATTAATCTGACCTTTCCCTCTTACAGAGCACATAAGCTGCCATTTATTTTTTTAATTAATATGCCTATTTAGGTATCTCTTAAGTGTCGTTCATGTATCAGCCTTTACCACTAGCTCTGTTAGTGCATTCCAGGCATTTGCCACTCTGTGCTTCTTAAACAAAAAAAAACAACTACCTCTGACATTTCCACTAAACTTTCCTTCGTTCACCTTAAAATTATGTCCTGTGAAAAAGGTGATGCCTGTCCATTTTATCTACATCTGCCTCTTATAGTCTTGTAAAGCTCTATCAAGTTGTCTCTATCAAAACCATGGCTTACTTCTCCTATTTCTACTGAGCATTAGAAATGTAAGGTGCTGAGGAATGCTGAGTCAAAGGAGCACAGAAGTCTTGGTGACTGAGATTCAGAGCAATAGAGGAATTTGAAAATACAGATGATCTGAATAGAAAAAATATCCCTTCAAACTCGAAACATTCTTTAAAATATTAATCAAACTCTAAACATTCTCCTCAGCCAAGAGCAGGAGCAGCTTCAACTATGTGTGGATAGCGTAGAAGACTGTCATAGGTTACAATGGGGTATTGCAAGCATGCAGAGCTGGGCTAAGAAGTGGTTGGTTCATGGAGTTCAGATTAGTAAAGTGTGAAGTGATTCACTTTGGAAGGTGGAATTTGAAGGTAGAATACAGGTTTAATGGCATGATTCTTAGTGTGGAGAAACAGAGGGATCTTGGGGTCCATGACTATAGATCCCTCTAAGTTGTGCAAATTAATAGGATGTCTTCATTAATCAGGGGATGGAGTACAAGATCCATAAGGTAATGTGGCAGTTCTATGGAACCTGGCTCGACCACACTTGGAATAGTGTTCAGTTCTGGTCACCTCATTAAAGGAAGGATGAAGATATGCCAGGGTTCTGCCTAGATTAAAGAGCATGTCTTACAAGGATAGGTTGAGCAAGCTAGGACTTTTCTCTTCAGAGCAAAGGAGAATGGGAGGCGACTTGATATAGGTGTACAAGATAAGAGGCATAGATCGATTGGATAGCCAAAGACCTTTTTCAGGGTGGAAATACTGAGGCATAATTAACTGAAGGAAAGTATAGAGGTAGGTGGGGTTTTTTTTTAGGCAGAATGGTGACTGTGTGGATTGCCTTTCTGGGGTGGTGGTAGAGGTAGATACACTAGTATTAGGTTAAAAAGTTGGCACAAATTCCTGGGCCATTGTATTTTGTTCTATTTAGTCTTGTTCTTTGGATAATTAGCTGTTAGAAAATAAAAACTTGAAATTTGGCACTTCAGGGCCAAGATCAATATAGAGGGGAGAGGCAGGTGGCTAGCATGGAGGGAGGGGTAAGTAGGTCTCGTGCTGCAAGTGCAGACTTGAGTAACATACCTTTTGAGATCCATAGTTTGTGTGTGCTGGTTAATTTGAGATTTGAATACACAGTTTAAAGAAGCTTCAACAGTTTATGGTGTGTTGAGTTGCACCATTTGACACATTTAATGAGAACTGTTACATTTAGCTGCTGTTCCATGTTTTGGAGGTGCTGAGCTCAGTGGTAGAGTGAGAGATGTGAACTTTCCCCAGTTAATGAATATGTTCACCTAATTAGGAAAAAAATCATTGCAAAGCGAGTGTATCCTTGCATGCTGAGTCATTGCCATTAGAGAAATAATGAAGCACATAGACTTCAGTGAAAGTAATCTGTCTGCTACAATTTGAAAGCTCACAGTATTGTCCGACCTTCTCTCTTGCCCACTTGCATCTTGGACATGTGATCCTCCATCTTCTGTTGCTGTGGATTGATGTGGGTTTGTTTGTGGTACAAGTGTTTTTTTTAAAAACTAACTGTTCTCTCCGTCTTTCTCCTAGTGACTGAGATGTTGGTGAATGTGCTCAATATCTGTTCTGATGATGAACTCATTTCAGAAGGAGACGATGGTTTTGATGGTGAGCAGTTAATTGAATGTTGTTACCACCAGCAAAATAAAATCAGCTTTTGCTCAGCTCTTTCTCCTGCAGCTTCCCATGAAACCAAAATCCTCTTCTGTCCCTGGTTCATCTCTAGTATTGCTCACTCCCCACTACCTGTTTTTCAACATTTTTTTTCCCTCAGATTTTAATTTGCATTTTTTTGCATTCTAACCTCTGGGCTATATTAAAAGACTTTTTTTTAACAATCCCACTGATTATATATAAATGGCATAGTGATTAATCTACAGGACCTGTAATTGTCTTTGGTACCTTGATCAATGTTGCAAATTATTGTTATGTTATCATGATTGGAAGCTATCCTCAATATTAGCAATTAGTTCACAGAACTAAGGCTTTTCTGATGTCCCCTAGAACACATGCATTACTATCACTGAGAATTTATACACCCTACAATGGCAAGACTTGTTTCCTGTTTTCTTTGTGGATGAGTTTAGAAGTAATTAAAAGCAAATCAAAACTTATAGTGTAAAAAATGTGATCAGAGCAATAGGCCATCGTAATTAATGAGCCAATTTGGGCATTACACACAATAAAGCCCCCATTTTCGTGGTGCACCAGAAGGTGTTAATTTGTTTACTTAGACATACAGTACGATAACAGGCTCTCTGTTGCAACTGCATCCATGTTTACCAATTAACCTACTACCTCCTTGCATCTTTGAAAGGTGGGAGAAAGCTGCATCCAGAGGAAACTCTGACGTTTACAGGGAAACTGTACATACTCCTTACAGACAGCAGTGAAATTGAGCCTGTGTTGCTGGCACAGTAATAGCATTACATTAACATTACACTACCGAGCCACCTCACCGAGCTTTAACCATTCCTTTGCAGAAACTCTCCTATCTGTCCCATTCCCCTTATCCTTTTCCTTAGTACAATAAGACGTCCTTCATAGTTGCTCATTTCTCATTTGCAAGCTCCCATTGAACTTACACCCGCTGCCTTTCAACTCCCTGCAAAGAAACTCTGCCTATGGTCCCCTTCACTATGCCTTTTGGTCACCAGCCTCCTGCAATTTCTCTGAGTTAATCTCATCAAACTCCTTTGTTTGCACACCTCTATTACATCTTCCCTTAACCTTCTTTACTCAAGAATAGCCCCAGCTTCTCCAGTCTCTACATGAAGCTGAGCTTCCTCAAACCTGGGTCTATTCAGTAAACCTTCTCCACACACTACCCAAGGCCTTGTTTACTAAACATTGACTTTCAAGTGGATCACCCTAAGCTAACTCATTCTAATGGGCTAATAATCAAACTTATTTTATTTTAAGTGCCTTATTTCCATCAACTTTTTTTTAAATTTCCTTATCTAATTTGTTTCTTTTCTATTTCCACAGAATTTGGTTTTAATGCTTTTCCATTGGTTCTGTCAGATATCTGTACCTGTGTTTTGTTCTCATTCTCCAAGCTTCCTACTGATCTTTCTATCTCTTTATTTTCTGGATTGTGTCATGAGAAGAACAGCTCATTTATGGCCAGAAGAAAGGTACAAATCAAGCGTGTTGTTGAAGGGCAAAGCTGGTAGAGACTCTGACTCATTGTCATGTTTCTCTTGCACGATTTGACATCTGTAGGGCAGTGTTCTCAATCTGTATAAATTCAACCCTTAATCTGACTTGTTTTTGCAACAAAAACTGATGTGTTGGAACTGCTTCCAACGAGTCACCTTCTGCAATTATTGGAAATACCTTTTATAAAACTTGGAGGGGGTTGCGTTGGCTGAATCTGTGCTGCTCTTCTGTCAGACTCTCTGCTTTTAGCTTCAGCAAAATAAACCAATTGAGCTTGTAGCTATAGAGGAATAATTGTCCATTATTTGGGATGAAAAGTTGACCATTTCAAGTCCTGTTCCAATAAACTTGCTCCAACAACTTCTACATCCCCATGCCTCAGTCCACTTGTTCAAATGTGTTCATTATCAGTACTGGCAGGCAGGCATGTGGTCAGAAGGGTATGTGTTCCAAACCCAGTAATGTATCTATCCAACAGTCATTGTCAAATGTCAAGCAAAAGCAAAGAAATCTTTGCCCTTATTCAGGGTTGAGGAAGTTGATGTTATTGTTCCTTGCTACAAGCCCCGCTGAGGTTTCTATCTAGAAGCCAGGTTTTCTACATAGACTTTGTTAGTCCTTTTCAGCTTCCTTAGGGTGTAGGGAGAATCACTTCACTTCAAAATCTTAGTTTTTATTCACCAGCACTGAATGGGTGTGAGAATATCATAGCCACTGTTTATATCTCATTTTAAAGTCTATTGAATTGAGTTGAATTTAAAGAGTTAGGAATCACCAGCTGTTGTTACAAGTTTTACAGAAGAGGTCAATTTCTTCAATGTCTTCAGGTCCTTTCATCGGGAAGTTGTTTTGTAAAGCATGGATAGGCATTTACCAAAAAAAATGAAATGACAATCAGGAAGAGTAGTGGTGATGTGGAACTTTTTCCCACAAGATGAGGTTAAGATGAACAGTAGAGGTGGATTGGTGAGAATGCTGGATAAAAGCACAAAGGAGAGGGAATGGGGGAAGAAGTGGAGCAGTAATATCTGCATCTGTATACTGGAAGTTCTGTGTAATGTTTGCCAGTCACGTGGTTATTTAAAGGTAATCCCAGAGGTATAAAGAACACATTATAAGATGTAGAAACTGCTGTGCCTCTTGAATTTGCCTGAACCTGGAAACTTCATGACTTATTCTGCAGCTTGTTCATTCTCTTGCTCAATCCTCATACACCCTAAATCTAATGGTCTCACCCTTAAGTATGCTTGGCAACTGAGTTTCTATAGGGGGAGAAGTTATCAATATTGATAGCGTAAAGAAATGTCTGCTCCTCTCCAACTGAAATGGCCCTTCAGCCTGAAACTGGAATCTCTAGTTTTAGGTTCTCCATCAAAAGGAAACAACTTCTTGATGGATATCCAATCAATGCTTTGAATTAGTAACCTTGTTCTTTGAACTCCAGTCAGTACCATCCTGTCTTCTCACAGCTCTTCAGATTAACAAGAAATCATTGATTCAATTGGTCATCCTCAATCTTTGTCAATTGCTTTGTGTAGAGCAGGAGTACTCAACCTTGGGTTCACTGATCCCTTGCTTAATGATATTGGTCCATGAGATTTAAAAGTTTGGGAACCTCTGATGTAGAGCAAATTCCTCACCCACTTATCAGCCCAGTGATAATTTACCAATCTTTTTCTAATCACTTGCAAATCCTTCATGGTTGTTTTCATATTTCATGAGCCACAGCACTGCAAACTGCATCCCCATATGCTTACTACTTTCTCATCATTCTGAAAATGTTCTTGCCTATTCTTCCCATCAGTGATCAGTCTTATATTTTCTTATGTACTCAGTTTGCCACCCCTGTTCACTCCCTTGTCATCATTTTCCTGCCATCAGCTTCCTGGATAATTGCCATTAGATGACCCTCCAAGACCTCAGTCGTGCCCCCAGTAGCAATCTAGAAAAAGCCTATTAGTTTCCACTGTTTTTCATTCTTTAGCCAATCCCAAGCCATGTAAGTCCTTATTTAATGTAACAGCTTCTTGTGTGACAACTTAGTAGATGCATTTTGAGAATCTAGAAAATGTAATTTCTAGATTCTCAAAAGCATCTGTTTTATCCTGTCTTAATGTTCTATATGCCTTATCAAATCCCTCAAGATTGATTCCAGCAGACTGTATGCTTCCTGTCATATAATTCTACCAAGAATAGCTTAAAATCGTAAGGTTTTTGAAAAATCATTATAAATATATCCATTATTTCTGTAGCTACCATTCTGAGCCCTTTTGTGTAGGCTATTAAGTTTAGCAATTTTCTGCTTTAAGTTCCCTTAATGTCCAAAGTACTTTGTATTCAGTGGTAATAATTACACACTGGTATTAGAACTTCAGTTACACACTTTTTCTGCTATAGTTATTATGCCATTTATTAGGCAAAGACAAATAAAAAAACATCTGTTTAATACCCCTTCCTTTCCTTTACACTTCATTATAACTTCAGCTGTCTATCTCCAAGGGACACCTTGTTATCTTCTGTTCTCTTATACAGACAGTACTTCTCTGCAGCAGAATCAATTCAAGGAGTGTCAATCAACTATCTTTGGGCCAGGGCTGTTTCAATAAACAGGCAGTCAAGAGGGATTCCAAAGCAAAACCTAGAAATATGAAAGCAAAATAAAAAAATCTTTCTGAATTTTGTTGGTTCTGCAGAAAACAATGCACAATCTTGGTGGCTTGTGTTAATTAATGGCTCAAAGGCTGGAGGCAAAAGGCATCCTATGTACAATATGATGTGGACTGAACCAGATTCTCCTCCTCAGAGAGAGCTAGAGCAGCTGTTGTACATTATTTGGAATTAAGTATTTTTAAAAAATGCAATTCCTCCAGTTTGTTGTTAACTTATTGCCTGTGACTAAACAAATTGTATTGCAAAATCTACTGCTAAACACTTGCATGAATTAGAATATTTCAGGATTAAATTTCTGTTCTAATTATGTTAATATTTGATTGGTATCGTGTCAATCTACACTCTTAATCTTAAATCATTCCTAGTTATTTTGCAAGTTCCATTTATTATCATGTAGCAAATTGCAGTTGTACAAGGATTTAATTCCATGTTCTAAATCTATTTACTCATTTTCTAGTTAGTTTGCAGCTCCAAAACACATCCAGTTAATGAATGTAAGCATAGAAAAGACTCATCAAATGTTGAGCCCCATTTAGGACAGTAGTCTGAATTAAAGAATAGTGACAATACTGGAGGATCTGCTACTCATTATAAATTGCTGTGTACTTGAGCCCTGTATTTATAACTATAAAACTGCCTCTCCCTTTTTTTGCACAAAAGAATTGATTTTCTGAATTAAGAGACTCAGGGACTTAAGGAATATAATCTTGCGCTATGATGAAGGCATTTTATAAACCTTAAATATTGGAGTATAGTTTTCCCTTTCCACTCAGAAGGAATGTTAAAATTCTCAGTCCAATGTTATGCGGTGTTGGGTGCTCAAGGTGTCTCCAGAAGGTGCCTTAAGGATCTAGTGCATCCATGGAGACTTGACATTGTGTTTATATTTTCACTGGGTTAGACTTCTGAAATTCTGTTAGTTCAAATGACACCACCTGTCACATACAATTTGATGAGATGTTCAGCATGTCTGTTTGCCTAGTGTGTGTATGTATCTCTGAGTGAGTCTGACTAGAGTCAGAAACTGACCCCACTGATATTTTGCCAGGTGCGTCTGCTGCTGCCCGTAAAGAGGTGATTAGGAACAAGATTCGAGCAATTGGCAAGATGGCGAAAATGTTTTCTGTCCTCCGGTAAGTCTAAATCCATTGCTGTTCTGGGTGTTTCATTGCTTGAGCCACAAAGCTAAAGTCAGGATTATTGTCATATGCACAATTACATGTATGCACAGGTACAATGAAAAACGTAGTTGGAGCAGCATCACAGAAAAATGCATCAAAGACACAACGTTCATAAGAAAAACATAAATTAACAAATTATTCAAGGAAGACCACAAGTAGAACAAAAAACAGTCCATTGATGTGCAAAGTGGTAATTGGTGATTAGGGTTGTGCAGGTTGGTTCAAGAACCAAATGGTTGAAGGGAAGTAACTGTCTTGAACCTGAAGGCAGGTGCTCCAGTGCCTTTACTTTCTCAGCTTAAGAAAGTCGTGGGACTTCAGGCTCCTATATCTCTTGCTCAATAGCAGTTAGGAGACAGTGCAATGACCCAGATGGCAAGGACCTTCTTGAGGCAGTTACTCTTTTCAGCTTCTTGAGTTCCAGCACATTTGGATTGTCTTAACAGACCATGATGAAACCATGAAACTTTTAGCAGTACATCTGCAGATGTTAGCTAGTGTTTGGTAACAAGCTGTACCTCTTTAACCCTCTTTTAAGAAAAAAAAACAGAGGCCCCTTGCTACTGATTGCATCTACATGTTAGGCCCAGCGCAGGTCATCTAATGTGTGTGTTTCTAGGAATTTAAAGCTGTTGACCTCTCTACCACTAATTCACCAACATAGACTAGTGCATGTTCACACTCCTTCCCCTTTCTGAAGTCAGTGATCAAGTTCTTTAGTTTCACTGCAGTTGAATGAGAAGTTGTTGTTGCAGCACCACTCAACCAGTTGTCCTACTTCACTCCTGTGAGCTGATTTATCATGAATCAGTGACTTGTTCAACAAAGGTGGTGTCATCAACAAATTTCTGTATGGCTTTGGTGCTGTGCTTAGTCACACGATCGCGTGTAAAGAACATTGGGCGTGGTTTGCATTCACCTGGCTGGCTTCTCTTGGGAAAAGAGGACATCTCTCTAGTTGCCAATTGTACTAATGTTAAAGCATAGCACTTGATCACAACCCATCTTCTGCAATAAAAAAGACACTGTTGTTACAAGGTTAGGAGGCTTAATATTTTGGGCAGGAGAGCAGGCTGACATTGCAGGACATACGTATGCTTGACGCATGGAATTCAGAAGTGTGAGATTGGGCTGTATTAGAAATGAGAAAGATGCAACAAAATGTTGCCTTAACATGGGATTTCAGTGGATGCAAATCATTTGAGAAAAGAGCCTCACATTCTTACAATTTTGAGAAGTTCTGAAACACTTCATAGCTAAACCTGACAGTCAGTTTGTACACTGCATACTCCCACAAACAGCAGTGTGTTAATGGTCAGATACTGTGACTTGTTTTAAGCAGAGGGATAAATGTTACCAGAAAACCGGGGCGACTCCAGATCAAATAATGCGTTGAATAATTGAGCCAATTGTTGGGAGGTTCTGGTACCCAGATTAACAAAGCTAAACTTGAGACAAAGGTTCAAATACACACTTCAGGAACGATCCTTCAGATTGTTCACAGTCTGTCTGCCATCATTGATGATGTATTATTTCATTTGATATCCAGATTAGGTTTACAGTGGAAGCTGTGATGTAAACCCAGTCTAGTTGAATTTGTAATCATTAGTTTAGAACGAAGGCTGAATGCCAGTATTCTTTGAAAACATGTCCATCTGTATTCTATTTATGTCTGTAGTTTCTGTGAAACAGCTTTCATGGATAACTTTTGTGTTGGCATTTTCCAGAGAGGAGAGTGAAAGTGTGCTGACACTAAAGGGCCTAACTCCTACAGGAATGCTTCCCAGTGGAGTGCTGGCTGGAGGGAAACAAACCCTTCAAAGCGGTAAGAACAAAATTCACCTTGTTGTCCGTTCTTTTCTTAATTGATGTGAACAAGTACAATACATCTCTGCTCTCACCAGTGTTCTCACTACCAGTCTTTTCTGACTTGGTGCAAAATTCTGTAACTGATGATGATTGGCACTGGAATAAAGTGATGCCTTACAATTTGCAGTAGTTACGAGGATGAAGATGCTTTAATGACTATGTTTGGCAAGTTTATGTTTTCAGGTAAATTGATGCATCAGTGCACTTTCAAAAGAGGTGATTATGTCCTTGTGTGTATACAAGTTTATCTCCGACTTGTGTGTTATTCACAAGCACAGCGTTTTACTTGCCATTCATTGCGCCAAATGAAGGGTATTATGAATCACTGAGATCATTAGCATAGGGGAGTTACACACTATATCCATTCATCCATTTTGCACCCTGGAGTAATTTATCCAGTTAGCTGTGTGCTGCAGTAGCAGTTGTTTGTGGTGTTTTGTGGTTTCATGTTTCTATTGGTGAATTACTGCAGGGTGCAGCTAAATAAATTACCACAGTGTGAGATGCCACAAGGTGGCATGTGCCATGTCCTACTGCCCTGCTTGCTTGATATTGCAGCAGGCATAGGTCACAACACTGTTGCAGCTAGGGGCAATGCAGTACTTCTCAATCCCTGGTTGAGTGTTGGTGAAGCCACTTCTAACATATTGTTAAAACTACTTCACTCTGATATTCATGTCAGTCATTACCAGAAGAAAGGTTTGTTTTAACTAATCTTTTTAAAAGTTGTTCTAAGCAACTTTGAAAATAAAGAAGTCCAGGACATTGGTGAGAGTATTGGTGTGTGAATTCTTAATTCATTAATTTTAGGGCTGCTAATTTTTAATTGATATATGAATTGCATGAACAGAGGAAACAGTTTGATCATGGTGCCAATTGGAATAAGTGCAAGCATTAATTCATAATCTGGCATTTTCAATTAATTTATGATAATCTAATTTATTCTTCGGCATTAGCAGCCCTATTTTTTCTTTCTTGCGTGGTGTGTTAATTATGTGCTTAAAGACAACAGTCTAAATGGAAAAAAATTATTTAGAAGCAGCGTTTAATCGATACTACCCCAGTGTCCAAGCCTTAGCATAAGAGGTTCGTGGGAAAGATGCATGTTCCATATCTGCCTTTTCATCATAAGGTCTCAAGTGTGACTGCCACAAGGTTTCCGATTCTAAGACTTGTAGATGATGCAAAAGATCATGAAAGACCAAGCTAACAAAAATGGTGCCATTTGATTTAAAGCTCCCCAATGGAGTAATTGCACATTATTGTCCTGGCCTGGTTCTCGCCCTCTTCACACCCCTCACCTCGCCCCCCCCCCTCCACCCCTACCCACTCCCCCCAGGTTGATGGAAGGGAAGTTGAGTAAGTTTTTGCCTAGGTTGAGTATTTTGGTGAAACTGGTTAAAAATATTTGTGAAGGAATATCTTTCTTCATCCAGCATCAGTTTTGCACATTTACAATTATTCGTTCCAAGAGCTAGTCTGAGTGATACCATTGAATCTGCTTATCTCTATACAAGATGATTTATTACAGGTAACATGGCTGTTCCTTTTTGCTTGTTACAGGTGTTGCTTTTCTGTTAAAGCATACTGTAGCCTTGCCCTAGTAACTCTACATGCGTTTGAGTTAAGTGGTAAGCTAGAACATTTTTGTTTATTAAATTTAATCTTTTACAAAATTGGAAATCTTTACTGGAGTTTCGCTCTGATGTACATCTTTAAAATAGTTCATATTTTTTTTCTCCAGGAAGGTTAAATGAGGAGAGTTGAGAGCTGCAATTGTTTGAGAATTAAACTTTAGTGTCAGTGCTTTGTTAGTTTGTCTGCAAGTCTGAGGATGCTTAACATGTTTGTTTTAACTTAGCATGGTTGCATCTGCTGAAGAAATGTTGCAAACCAAAGTAGTATACAGTTTGAAAAGTGATTCCTACCCTTAATCTGGCAGATAGTTTATCCTCTTAATGTCTTTTTATTTATGAATCTTCATATTAAAAACAATTGCTAAATATTGCATCCTCATATTTGATGTGATAAATATACCAGGGCGTCAGGAGTCCACATTATGTATTGGAGCAGTGGCATTGTTAATTTCAATTTCAAAATCTATTTGCCCCTCCCCTCCACCTTTTCCTCCAATCTAAACACCATTAAATGAATACACTTGCATTTAATCAATGAACTATCTTGGGGTAAGTCTTGGACACAGTGAGATTAACCATCAGTGAATTATCTGTTAAACTTGCTCAGTAACTGAGTTTTCTTCCCTGAATCATTGACTTGTGTTGTTGCAGTTAATTACTGAAGTAAGTTGTCTCTATTTTATATCTATATATGTGTGAACTGGGTATTGTGTGTGGAATGGGGCTGTCTGTTCAAAGCCCCTGTGAACTTCCTCCCTCTTCACTCTTTCCAATGTTCTATTTGCTTTCTGATATACTCTTTCTCTCTTTCTCCTGTTCAGACGAATCAGGTACCCGCTTCATTCAAATCACCCTGTGCCTCTGTGTGTCAGTGTTCTGTGTGTCAGTGCTAACTTACACATGCTAGTAACATTCACCTGTGCAGACTGGTGCACTAAATCACAAAGAAAACAGTTTTGTGTGGAGCCAGATGTTGCAAGTACTGAGGAAATCTGTTTTCTCAGCCGAAGATAGATTGGTTTCCTGCCAGCTCATGGCTTCACTGTGCAGTTTCAGTTTTCTAGATTGTCACGACTTCCTTATTTTATATATTATGAATCAGTTACTTCATATTTTAAAATTGAAACATTAAAGTAGAAAAGTAGATCCTAACAGAAAAATAGCATTAGCTAGAAATGCTTGTGGGTTACAAGAGAACTATATTAATATAATATATATTCCATATATAATAATATATGGAATATATATTCCAATAATATAATATATATTCCACATAAGGATCAAGGTCTGTGTTACTAATCAGAGAGTTAACGGCCTAAAATCTATCAAATGGTGAAAGGCCTTGATAGAGAGGATGTGCAGAGGATATTTCCTTTGGTGGGAGTATCTAAGACCAGAGGACACAGCCTCAGAACAGGGATGTCCTTTTATAATGGAGATGAGGAATTTCTTTAGCTGGAGAGTAGTGAATCTGTGCAATTCGTCGCCACAAGCAACTGTGGTGGCCAAGTCTTTATGTATATTTAAGGTAGAGCTTGATAGATTCTTAATTGGTCAGGGCATGGAGGGATATGGGGGGGGGCAGGTGGGGGAGGCAGGAGATTGGGGCTGAGATGAAAAATGGATCATTCATGATGAGATGGTGGAGCAGACTCAGTGGGCCAAATGGCCTAATTCTGCTCCTGTAGCTTATGGTCTTATAGTTACCAAATCCAAATCTGCTGAAGTCACTGCTTTTTACTTCATTGTTCACAACTAACTCATGGAGCTAATTTCCAACCTTCAAGATGAGGGAAAATGTGTAGATTGAAAGTTTTGACCTCATAAGAAAATCTGAAACTATCCTCTATGGTGAGTCTTGGAGACTGAAGCTGTTTTGAGATTGCATTGATGCACTGGCAGTTATACTGGTCCAGTTGCCTTCAGAAGTGTGCGTACTAATCCACCTTGAAACTGAGTAGCTTGTTACTTTAAAGGAGATGAATAATCATTCATTGGGTGATGAACCCATTGGCCGAGCAGATGGAAGAGCAGGTCCTTTTCCTCAGGAATATTAGCGAACTTGAATAATTTTGAAGCCATTCATTGGTGTTGACCGCAAGTTGCCAGTTTCCCACGTTGAGATTCTTGGTCTCTAACTAGTCTGGCCCATGTCTCTAGAAGGGCTGCCACAGCATGTTTCCTAATCCTTGTTAATGCCACCCGATGACTGCACTAGATAATTCCCATGATGCATCATCTCATATCCATATTGGACCTCCCTCATCACATGCACTCCTATGTGATCACTTCTCATGTGTTCCTCATGTAGAATGTGAAATAGGGTTATTTGGTTGGAGGCATTTTGTTGTAGAGATGGAACCACCTCTCACGTATGTGCCCCTGCAAGACCCAGCTTAGTGGAGCACAAATTTGTGTAAAGCGACTAGATTGAGAGAGTCAATCATGTCTAAATCAAAAATAATCAACTGTTGCCACGTTTATGTGGTTCTTCCATCATTCTGGAACATCCAAAGATGCCTCACTGGAGCTTTACTGAACAGTTTGACCCCGAGGTACTGTGACTGAAAGTTTAGTCTGTGTGGATTTTAAGAAGAAACAGGTCAAAGTTTAGATTTCCAGGTTGTAGCCCATGTGCAGCCACTATCAGTGGATGGTGAAATGCGGAAGTGGAGTTGGATGAGAATAGTGCTGTTCCAGTTTAATGGCTAACAGAGTTTGCTGAGATGGGGCAGGTGGCACCACAGGAGGACTGGCTGATTGTTGAATGAATTGGTGGACATACAAGTATGAAGCCTTCCCTATAGCAAGTGATGTTGCATTTTGAGGATGATTTCAGAAATATAATGCACGATTTGGAAATTTATATTGAGTGCTGAATCAGTTTTAAGGGATGAAGATGTCTATGAAGACAAACTAACATTTTATTATAAAGAAAATCATCCAGTTTTGAGAACTGATTGTGATTTTTAGCATCCTTTATGCCAACTGGAGCGGATTGTTTGGTCAACCCCAATATACTGGATCTCTTCCCTGAATTGCTTGAATTTAAACGATTTTAAGTGAATTGAATCTTCTTTCATTGCTTCATCCTTGTTCTCTACATAGAGATTTATAGCATAGAAACAAGCCCTTCCAGTCTGACTCATCCATGCAGACAGATATGCCTTACTCTGCAAATCCCATATTTCCTATATTTGCCCCATATCCCTCTAAAGCAAGGATTCTCAACCCTTTTTGTACCATGGACCAATACCATTAAGCAAGGGATCTGTGGACCCTAGGTTGGAACCCCCATGCTTAAAACTTTTCTACCCATGTATCTTTCTGACTGTCTTTTAAACATTGTAATTGTACCTGTCTCTCCCACTTCCTTTAGCAGCTTATTCCACAAATCCATTGCTCTCTGTGGGCAAATTTGCCCTCAGGTGCTCACTGAACCAAGGCCCCTCAAATTCCCCTCCAGTATCTCCCACCATCTCAGATGTCTTCCCTGTAAAACTGCACTCACTATCTTGTATTTCTTTATACTGCTATTCCACCTTAGCCAGTCACACAACTGCATAACCTCTTTGTAATCTGGTTGGACTTTAAGATTCTTATTTCTGATTTAAATTCCGTACATGAATAGTTTTGCTTCCCATTCTGCAAGAGATCAGTCAAGCCAAAACCAGGCTGTTTCAGATGGCAGCCAGGAAGCTCACAGCCAAGTGGTAGCCATGTGGCTTCCAGTGGCAAGACAGGTGGTGGGTAATTCTGTGCTGCTTTTGTTAGTGTCCTCAAGCTGTGAGCCTTGGTTACTTGGAATGAGCACTGAAACAGAAATACATGTATACAGGAATAAAGCATGTTTAAAATTTATTGGCAATGTGTCAAGGTAAAACCTGAATGTTTAACTAAAAAGGAGCCAAGCTATGCAACTTCTCCTTGGGGAGAGCTTCCTATGGTGCTGATTACTTAGATGCTGTTATGATAAGGTGAAGATTATGGCTGTGGGTTGGTGCTTTGACTGTTGAATCTACCCAACCCATACAGGTCACATTGCAGCTACTAAACCAATACTGATCAATCAAAAGTGGGGATTATTCTCTGGGACGTGGTCTATTTTAGATGTTGCTCCCAGTAATGAGCAAATACATTATCTATTGTTGCATTACATAGTCATGGCATAGCTTTGTTCCTCAGTACAATCTTGTGACAACTTTAACTTATTTTCCATCAGATACTATAAACCAATAAATTGCAATTTAGTAATTCACATGCACACACGGCCGCAAGTTACTCACTGATTTTTCTGCTCAGTCATCACAAGCAGATTTTTCTGTTTCCTCTCCACATATAAATTGACTGTGTGTTGTCCTCTGTGAATGTGTTGGTCCTGTTTCTCATCTCCACATAAGAGTACTAAAGCTTATATTAGACTTGCTGCAGTTGCTATTTTTTGTTTTGCTTCTCATTGATTGTTAAAGATATAAATTCTCAGCAACTTTCTCATCCGTTTTGCAACCCTTTTCTTTTCTTCAGCGACTGTTGAGGCTATTGAGGCTGATGAAGGTAATATTTTAGCCAGACCCCTTTCTGTTGTACAATGGACTGGGGCTGTGCTGGGTTTATACATACCTAATGTAAATATACTTCTGTAGCTTGTATATGATGTGTGGGTGTTGGGTTAACCAGTAGTTGTCTAACACTCCTTAACACTGTCATATTAACCATGTTGAGGTGTGGCTTGCTTTGAATAGATTCATCTTTTATGCAGTTGTGTTGCTTTGTTCTTGCAAAAACCTACTGAGTCTTCTGGCTGAACTGTGCTGTCATATAACTTAGAGTTGAACTGTACTTTCTCCAGAAGAGCTATTAACAATTGATGCTTCAAAATTGGTTAAAGACACTGAAGCAAGAGCAAAGCCGACTGCTGATTAAATAGTGGCTACTTAACCACTATTTATGCTCAATTAAAAACCACCTATTTAACAAACTCCAATCCACAGTCCGCATCGGTGGTGGAAATTAATTTTTGCTTTTTTTTTCTGTGACTGTGGCTTTGCTGTGTGTTGTGTTTAATAGTGGGTGTGTGGGTGTGTGCGCGAGTGTGTGTATGTGTGTGTTAACTGCCATGTTATCCCACTGTCAGACTGGCAGACATAGCAGCAAACTGGATTACTGTGTTACAAATGGTAGCTAAATCACCAGCTGCTTCATTGGGAAGTCTGTAAGTAAGCTTTAAATGGTGTGCAGTGGGATCTGCCTATAATATAATTTAATTGTAGTAAACTTGCTTTATTCATGGTCAGTTAACATTTCCTTGTTGCACTGAAACCATAATTCAGTTCTGGTCTGAGCTTGTAACGCACGCTCCGTATTCAATGAGTGTGCAGTGCCTCCGACATGAATTAAAGATTCCAGTGAGGTGTTTTATTTTTCTGTTTAAAATCTCTGAAACAATTTTATTTTGGTCAAAATCTGTATATATAAAAGTCTTAATTACAATTAAACTTCAAAGTATTACCACATCTAACTGCCCTTAACCAGTGACTGCCACTGGCCATGCAGTTTCTGTTAAAGTGCAGCCATTTTATTGTTGTAAAGATCCCACTGCAGTAATGAAAACCACGTTAACTGCTTGTTTGCTGCATGTCTTCTAGAGGTGACAAATTGAATGGTTAACAATCATTGTGGCTGTATTGAACATTCCAAATGAGCTGCCCTGCTTGTAGGAATTTGAATGATACACTGATATAAATGACCATTCCTCTTAATCTTTTGAGCATTGAGTTCCCTTTACTGATTTCTTTGCTCCATGTTTTCTGGTATGTTGTAACTATGAAAAGGTTCTATTTCCACATAGCCCTTCCAGAGAGATAGTCCGGGCAGTGATGGCCGAATGGTCTGTGTGTGCAGTACCAATCTGATTCCATAGTAAGAACCAAATGTAATGCCCTGGGAGAATCACCTGAAGCCATTGGTGGGTATTTGTCAAGCAGACATCTTACACTCCGCCAGTAAAGACAGTCTGGATGTGCAGGTGGTTGTTGAGCAGCAGAAAGTCAAGAGCACAGCAAGTGGATTGTGCTTATTACACACAAGGGTCCAGTTACAGAACTGCCTCAAGCTTGTGTTTCTGGGGCAAGAGAGGGAGTGGGGTAAGAATCAGTTATTAATAGCTCAATATAAATTCACTCGTTCTCTGCCTTGCAAAATCCAAAACAAATTGGGTTCAATAAATCAAACTGAGCCAAAAAGAAGTGCACAGAACATGATTACAGAGCTGTTTGTTATGATGCAATGATATTTTCCAAATTCTTGAAGTGTTAACTATGTTAGTGATTAAAGTACCTTTTGGACACTTGTTTCACTTCTATCAACTAATTTTGCCCTCTTTGCCAAGCACATGGGTTTTTTTTTGACTCCCTAACCTGAACTTTGGGTGACAACTAAATCCCAATTAACTAAATTATTTCATAGTCATTGCATGGAAACATGTCTTTCAATCCCACTGCTCCATGCCAACCAAGATGACCCATCCAAGTTTGTCCTATTTGTCAGCATTTGGCCCATAATCTATATCCTTCCAATCCATGTACTTATCCAACTGTTAATGTACCTGCTTCAACCACTTCCATTGAAGTAACTATTGCTAATTTATAGCCAATTAATTTTTCCCCATCCTCCTTCATTTCCTCATCTCTCAGTCTTTCCCCCCATCTTAAAAGCTCCTGTTAATTTAAGACCACATAGGAGTGTTTTAAATGTACAGAGATCTAGTGCTTTTCCAGCATCTATGACAAATAAACTCTTCAGGTTTCCAGTTGGGCACCGGTATCAATTTTAACTTATGTTTCAATGACAAACGCTGCCATCTTCATCAGGAATGATGCCTGGGCGTATCTAGTTTGGTGGTATTTATACCCCCATTGTTCGTCCTCATGCAATTAGGTTTCCGCTGTCCCACCTTGTTTACAATTGAATTCCAGTTCTTGCAGTTTAAATAGTACAGTTACAGTCCCTGCACTTTTTCCAGGTGTTACATACCTGGCAGGAGACCAGTGGCTCATTGGTTATCTCGTCCAAATTGGGAAACTGTTTGATGTGACCCTTGCCTGGGTGGAGGGGATTGGTGCTTAGGCATGGGATCATTTTATGGTCCATTTCCTAACACTTCTACAATAGCAACATTGCACTGTATCAGCAGTACAGAATGCACTTGTTCTGAAAGCTTCCCCTCATTAAGAATACAAGACCACACGATATAGGAACAGAATTAGGTTATTTGGCTCATCACAGCTGCTCCACCATTTCATCATGGCTGATCCAATTTTCCTCTCAGCCCCAATCTCCTGCCTATTCCCCCGTATCCCCTCATGTCCTGACCAATCAATAATCTATCAACCTCTGCCTTAAATATACATAAAGACTTGGCCTCCACAGCTGCCTGTGGCAAAGAATTCCACAGATTTACCACTCTCTGGCTAAAGAAATTCCTCCTCATCTCCATTTTAAAAGAACACCCCTCTATTCTGAGGTTGTGTCCTAGATTCTCCTAGATTCTGAGATCTTAGACTGTCCAACCATAGGAAACATCCTCTCCACATCGACATTATCAAGGTTTTTCACCATTTGAAAGGTTTCAATGAGGTCACCCCTCATTCTTCTGAATTCTAGTGAATATAGGTCCAGAGCCATCAAATGTTGTTCATGCAACAAGCCATTTAATCTTGGAATCATTTTTGTGAGCCTCCTTTGAATGCTCTTCAGTGTCAGCACATCCTTTCTAAGATGAGGGGGCCCAAACCTGCTCACAATACTCCTAGTGTGGCCTCACCAGTGCTTTATCTTAGAAACTTTTTAGAGCAGTTTGTCATTGAGCCTACTAGGGTATCAGCTATACTGGACTGGGTGTTATATAATGAATCAAAGGTGATTAGGGAGCTTAAGGTAAAAGAACCTTTAGGGGACAGTGATCACAGTATGATTGAGTTCAATTTGAAATTAGATAGGGAGAAAGTAAAGTCTGACATAGCAGTATTTCAATGCAGTAAAGGAAATTACAGTGGTATTGGCCGTAGTAAATTGGAAGGAAATGCTGGCAGGGGTGACAGCAGAGCAGCAATTGTATGAGTTTCTGAGAAAAATGAAGAAGGTACAGGATAGATGTATTTCAAAAACAAAGAAATACTCAAGTGGCAAATTGGTATAACCATGGCTGAGAAGGGAAGTCAAAGATCATGTAAAAGCAAAAGAGAGGGCATACAACAAAGCAAAAATTAGTGGGAAGATAGAGGAGTGGGAAACCATTAAAACCTTACAGAGTGCCACTAAAAGAATCATTAGAGAAAAGATGAAATATGAAAGCAAGCTAGCAAACAATATCAAAGTGGATAGTAAAAGCTTTTTCATCTATTTTTTTTAAATGAGAGATGAGAGTGGGTACAGGACTGCTAGAAAATGAGGCTGGAGAAGTAATGACGGGACAAAACAATGACAGATGTACTAAATGAGTACTTTGCATGAGTCTTCACTGCGGAAGACACTAGCAGTGTGCCAGACGTTGAAGGATGTGAGGGAAGAGAAGTGAATGCAGTTACTATTACAAGGGAGAAGGTGATCAAAAACATAAGTCACCTGGACCAGATGAACTGCACCCTAGGGTTCTGAAAGAGAAAGTAGTAGAGACTCTGGGGGCGTTAGTAATGATCTTTCCAAAATCACTGGACTCCGGCATGGTCCCAGAAGACTGGAAAGTTGCATATGTCACTCCACTTTTAAGAAAGGAGGAAGGCAACAGAAAAGAAATTATAAACCAGTTAGCCTGACCTCGGTGGTTGGGAAGATGTTGGAGTCGATTGTTAAGGATGAGGTTATGGAGTACATGGTGACACAGGGCACGATAGCACAAAGTCACCATGGTTTCCTTAAGGGAAAACCTTGCCTGACGAACCTGTTGGAATTCTTTGAGGAGATTACACGTAGGATAGATAAAGGGCAATCAGTGGATGTTGTATATTTTGATTTTCATAAGGCCTTCAACAAGGTGCCACACATGAGGCTGCTTAGCAAGTTGAGAGCCCATGTTATTACAGGAAAGTTACTGGCATGGTTACAGCATTGGCTGATTGGTAGGAGGTAGCAAGTGGGAATGAAAGGATCTTTTTTTGCTGGGCTACCAGTGACTTGTGTTCTGCAGGTGTCGGTTTTGGGACCGCTTCTTTTTATGCTGTACATCAATGATTTAGACAATGGAATAGATGGTTTTGTTGCCAAGTTTGCAGATATACAAAGATTAGTGGAGGGGTAGGTAGTGTTGAGACAGGTAAGCTGCAGAAGGACTTGGACAGTTTAGGAGAATGGATAAGAGAGTTACAAATGAAATACAATGTTGGAAAAGACATGGTTATGCACTTTGGTGAAAAAATAATTGTGCAGACTTTTCTAAATTGGGGAAAAATCCAAAAATCTGAGATGCAAAGGACTTGGGAGCCCTTGTGTAGAATGTCCTAAAGGTTAACTTGCAGGTAGAGTCAGTGGTGAGGAAGGCAAATGTAATGCTAGCATTCATTACAAGAGATCTAGAATATAAGAGCAGGGATGTGATGCTGAAGCTTTGAGGCACTGGTGAGGCCTCACCTTGACTATTGTGAACAGTTTTGGGCTGCTCATCTAAGAAAATGTGTGCTGGCATTAGAGAGGGTTCAGAAGAGATTTACATGGATGATTTCAGGAATGAAAGGGTTATCATATGAGGAACACTTGATGGCTCTGGGTCTATACTCACTGGAATTTAAAATATTGAAGGGGCAGATCTCATTGAAATCTTTCGAATGTTGAAAGGCTGAGACAGAGTAGACGTGGAAGGGATGTTTCCCATAGTGGGAGAGTAGGACAAGAGGGCACAGCCTCAGGATAGAGGGGTGTACATTTAAAACAGATGCGGAGACATTTCTTTAGGTAAATTTGTGGAGGCCAGGTTGTCAGGTATATTTAAGGCAGAGCTTGATAGGTTCTTGATTGGCCACGGCATCAAAGGTTACGGGGAGAAGGCTGGAGAGTGGGGCTGAGGAGGGAGAAAGATGATCAGCCGTGATTGAATGATGGAGCAGACTTGATGGGCCAAATGTCCTAATTCTGCTCCTATGTCTTACGGTCTTTATAAAGTCTCAACGTTACATTCTTGCTTTTATATTCTAGTCCTCTTAAATAAATGCTAACATTGCATTGGCCTTCCTCACTACACACTCAGCCTGCAAATTACGTTTAAGGAATCCTGCACAAGGGCTCCCAAGTCCCTTTGCACTTCAGTTTTTTGTATTTTCTCTCCATTTAGAAAATAGCTGGCCCTTTCACTTCTTCTACCGAAGTCCATGACCACACACTTCCCAACACTGTATTCCATCTGCCATTCTCCTAATCTGTCTAATTCCTTCTGTAGCCTCTCTACTTCCTCAAAACTACCTGCCCCTCCACCTATCTTTATACCCACTGCAAACTTTGCAACAAAGCCATCAATTCCATCAACTCTTTGATATGTAATGTAAAAAGAATCTGTCCCAACACAAACCCCTGCGGAACACCAGAAAAGGCTGCCTTTATTCCCACTCTGTGCCTCCTGCCATTCAGCCACTACTTTATCCATGCTCAAATCTTTCCTGTAATACCATGGGCTCATAGCTTGTTAAGGCATCTTGTCAAAGGCCTTCTGAAAATCCAAGTACACAACACCAACTGATTCTCCTTTGTCTATTCTGATTATTATTTCTTCAAATAATTCCAACAGATTTGTCAGGAAAGTAAAACCTCCCTGGTTTCCTTGGTTATGCAAGTCTAGTCAGTCCTGCCAAACCTGTGAGATTGAGACGGCTCTCCTACCCCAAACCCCAGTTTGTGTGGATGCTGTGTAATTTGCTACCCTGTTACAAGTCAGTCCCTAGAAATAACAGACAGTACACTGCATACAAATAAAGGAATTGTATTTATGAATCTTTACTTGGTAAAGATAAGAAAGAAAAATAAATGAAAGGACCCATTATAATTAAACAGTCAAATGTGCACAATTTGAACTCAACTCTTCCCAAAATTCATATTCACCAATCCTCAGTGGATCTTAGCACTTGGCTCCATTGAATCTCGGTCCCCTATGGGGTCGAATCCTACAACTGGTTCTCTCAAGCTTAAAAGAACATGAAATGCTGGCAGAACTCAGCAGGCCAGACAGCATCTATGGGAGGAGGCAATAATGACATTTTGGGACAAAACCCTTCATCAGGAGTGAAGTAACATGGGATGGACGAGGGAGGATAAGAAGTGGGGGGAGGGATAAAGTAGAGAGCTAGGAAGTGATAGGCTGAAGGGAACTGGGCTAGGGGGAAGGTGGAGAATTATGGGAAATAAAAGGGCTGGTGGGAGAGATTATAGTGAAGGGGGAAAAGAAAGAGAACGAGAACCAGTCTAAAATAATAGATAGGGATGGGGGTAAGGGTGGGGGACAGGGGTATCAACGGAGGTCAGTGAGTTGGATGTTCATGCCAGCAGGAAGGAGGCTACCTAGGCGGAAGATAAGGTATTGCTCCATTGACCTGCGTGTGGCCTCATCTTGACGGTGGAGGAGGCCAAGGACAGACATGTCGGAGTGGGAGTGGTCTGTGGAATTGAAGTGTGTGGCCACAGGGAGATCTAGAAGTTCCAGCCATTGGTGCTCTGCAGTCGTCCCTGCCAGTGTTCTTTTCCAGTCAATTCTGGTGAACTCCTCTCTCACACCTCTGTAATTCCCTTTAATCCACTAAAATACTGTTAAATCTAACTTTAGCTTCTCAAATTTCAGGGTGAATTTGATCATAGTATTCAGGGTTCTTCTACCTTCAGCTCTCTAATCAATTCTGGTACATTGCACAACACCCAATCCAGAATAGCTGATCCTCTTGTGGGCTCAAGCACAAGCTGCTCTAAAAAGCCATCTGGTAAGCACTGGAGAAATTTCCCCTCCTGGAATCCAGTACCAATCTGATTTTCTCAATCTACCTGCATATTGAAACCAGCCCCCCCCCCCCCCTCCCCACCATGACCATTGTCCTTTTGGCGTGCATTTTCTACCTCCCATTGTAATTTGTAGGTCACATCCTTACTACTGTTTGGGAGTCCCCATCATGGTCTTTTTACTCTTGCAGTTCCTTAGCTCTATCCACAATGATTCAACACCTTATGACTCTATGTTACCTCTCACTAATGATTTGATTTCATATTCTTTATCATGAGAGCAACACTGCCCCCTCTGCCTTCCTGCCTATCCTTTCGATACAGTTGTGTTCTTAGAGATTAAGCTGCCAGCTATAATCTTTCAGCCGTGATTCAGTGATGCTTACAACATCATATGTGACATTCTGCTACTGTGCTGCAAGTTCATCTACCTTATTCTACATACTGTGTGCATTCAGTTACAACACCTTCAGTCCTGTATTCACCCTTTTTGATTTTGTCACACCATGCTCAACCTTTTGATTCCTAACTTTGTCAGAGGTCTTACCAACATCTGCCTCCACAACCTCTTCATTAACTGTACTGGCACTCTGGTTCCCATCTCCCTGCAACTCTAGTTTAAGCCCCACCATGCAGTATTAACAAACCTTTCCACTAGGATATTAGTCCCCCTCCAGTTCAGGTGCAAAACCATCCCTTCTTGTACACGTCTCACCTTCCTTGGAAAAGAACCCAATGATCCAAAAATCTTATGCCCTCCCTCCTACCCCAACTTCTTAGCCAAGTATTAAACTGTATAATCTTCCTAGTTCTTGCCTCATTAGCAGGTGGCATGGGAAGCAATTTTGAGATCGCAGCCCTGGAGATCCTGTCACCTGGAACCTAACTCCCTGAACTCCTCTGCAGAACCTTGTTACTTGTCCTACCCATGTCATTGGTACCTACACGGACCATGACTTCTGGCTGTTCACCCTCCCACTTAAGAATGCTGAGAACTCAATCGGAGATATCCCAGACTGTGGCACCAGGAAGGTAACATCATCTGGGAATGTTGTTCTCACCCACAGGACCTCCTGTCCATTCCCCAATGAAACCCTTATCACCAGAGCGTGCCTCCTCTTCTCCCTTCCCTTCTGAGTCAGAGAGGCACTCTCAGTGCCAGAGACCCCAACTTTGACTTCATCTCTTCTCTCTCCCCCCCCCCTCCACCCCGACTGCATCCAGAGTGGTATACCTATTGCTGAGGGGAGGATGGCCACAGGGGTACTCTGACTGGCTCCTTAACCCCTTTCCCCTTTCTGAGTGTCACCCAGTTTCCTGTGTCCTGCACCCTGGCTGTAATTATCTCTCTTTCTGCCCTTTCTGTCATCTCTTCAACCTCCAGAATGATCTGGAGTTCACCCAGCTCCAGCTCCAACTCTCCAACGTGGTTTGTTAGAAGCTACAGCTAGATGCACTTCTTGCAGTCATAGTGGTCAGGGCTACTGGTGATCTCTCTGCCTTCCCATATTCCACGAGGAACATTGCTCTATCCTGCCTGACATCTCTACTATCCTAGCTGAGCAGATTTAAAGAAGAGAATGAAAAAACTTCTGCTTTTCTTTGTTTTCTCTGAGAGAAGCCTCTTTTCACTTGAAGCCTTGAAGAGTTAAAATCTTAAGGTTACCTCTCTGACTATGGCCTCTGTGCTTTCCCCTGTCTTCCTTTAATTTGTTCTTACTAATCAATTCCAAATGCTCACTCATCAAATTCTATTACATTGCCGCAACCTGCTCCTGCCTTTTATCCTCAGGCAGTAGACCTGATTGAAGTCCTCTCCTCTCCAAACTTTCGAAGTCCGGATTGGCTGCTGGTCAAAGCTCTATCAACATAATAGATGCTGCTTGACCTGCTGAGTTCCTCCAGTGTTATATGCCTGCCCCTTATTAGCATAATGATTTAGAAAACCCCTTCAGTTTATGTAAAACTGAGCTTTTAATTTTTGGTTCTTCCTGATTTTGTAGTTCAATATGAAGGAAGATCAGTTATATTCCTCCTAGCAAGGGCCTACATGTAACAGCTGAGCTTAAGACTGGTCTGAAGTCTGATGCAGAAGGATTAGTTTCTCAAAAGCCTGTATTTCTCAAAATACTTACAGTTGTGCTGAAGTTTTTCACTTCACACAAGTGACTCGCCCATCACTGTCTGTGTGCTCCCTTAGTCCAGTTCTGTGTGGTCTAATACAAAGAGTTTGAGGATTTCTTGAAACTTGAATGCATACGCCACAATGTGCTAACCAAATACTGAGCTGGTATGTTGACAGGGAGAAGAAAAGATGTGATGTTTTATTCTTCTATCCCTCTTCTTTCTTCCTTCCCCTACCTGAACCTCTGACCCTGCTCTCCCTCTCCTACGATCTAATCTTGGTCCACTCAGCCATCCGGGGATTCTCACCACAGCATAAGATCAGCAGTTTTGCTGAAGCCAAGGGTTTGGATCGAATCAACGAAAGGATGCCTCCGCGACGTGATGGAATCGCCACTGATGGCAGCTTTAACTCCATTAACAAGGCAGTCTCCTCAGAGACGAACGGCACTGAGAGTGGTAACATTCAATGATCCCTTTGCAGTTTCCAGTTCCAAGGCATGATTGTATCATTGTCCCAAGCGGTTTGACACTCTTGCCTCTGATTACTGCTGCATGTTCTGGGGAGCCAGATGTTGGTGACAGATTCCAGTAACAGAGTGATAGAAATTGTATTGTGATTGTTGAAAGTTAAGTTACCTCAGATGGGATATGCCTTTGATGCTTCTAGACAAGCTGGTTAAATATTACACATTAGATGAATCAAACTGTTTTCCTTTTGCATTGAGGAAGACTTGCAGATCTGTTTTGAAAAGGCCTTTACTATTCTGGATATGGGATCTCTGTCTAGCAGCTCTTTAATCTTCTAGTGTCCGTTTACGATTGCAGAATTAAAAGTTTGACATATTTTAAAAAAACAATTGAAAATATGAGGTTGTACAAACTAAATAATAGCTGATTTGAGATGTCGACTATTTATTAACATTTTTGCTACTCTTATGAGAGTTTGAAAGAAATTAGGCAGTCTTAAAATAAAATGTAAAGTTGCAAAATCATTTAAAAATGCCAAAAATCAAATTTGGTTTTGTACAGAATCTGCTTACCTCAGGTTGATTTAGTGTGCTTGGATGCTACCAGTTTATCTATTTACTTAGCTTATCCACTTGATAGGAGATAGCCTTTTCCAAAATGAAACTGGAAATTTATTTATAACCTTTATCATTCATCATGCTCTTCAATTTCATTTGCATTGAGTTGGTTGTGGCTTGCTGGAATTGTATATTAATGAGTGACATTCATTTTTTAAGTTTTATTTTAACTATATGAAGAACAAGACATACCATATAAATGCAGTGAAAAGCATCTGTAGTCTGTAAAACTGTTCTATGCATGTTTTTTTTCCCAATTAATGGCTGTACTGTCCCTATATGGGACTGTAATGTGCTTAGTGATCTGACATATACTGGAAATGTAATGTATACTTGCATACTTTATATTCACTGTATGAAAATGCTTAATGCCTTTTGAACTTTTGTAATTAAAAAATCTTGAAATTATTCAGAAAGGGAGTGGAACCTTTGAACATTTTTCAGTACTGATAAGTGCACATGTAGACATTTAGCATGTTTAGCAAGCATTGTGAAAATTAAAAACTCAATGTGTGGGTACATGTAAAACTCTAGATGCATGAAGCTGTTTTAGTCCCGATGGTGAAGTCCGACTACTTTAGTGCCACACAAAAAAGTTTCGTGTATTTTCACCTTCTGCTGTATTATCAGTTACGGGTTTGATCAAATGGTTAAAAACTGGTCCATAATGGGTAACCCATGAACTTTTTAATGACTGTAAATGTGCCCAAGTAATTCACTACAACCTTGAATGCCTTGCCTTTGTAATTTGACCTCTGAAATGTCAGCAATTTAAGCATGCACTTGTAACAATGAGGAAGTATTTTATATTACTATTTCAATAAAACATGCATGAACATATTGATTGTGTTTTCCTATAGCACTTCTGGTGTGGATCCATGAGGCTTTAATGTAAGGGTCAGTGGTTGCCCTCACATAATGGCTGTAAGAATAGAGATGCCAGTCATGCTAGCATTCACACTGCCTTTGTCACCTCTAGACCAGGTCCTCCAGCATCTCAGCCAGCTCCTTCTGTCTGGTGTGCTGCTCAGGAGGTGGCTTAAACCGAGTCATATCCACTCTCATCTAAAAACCATTCAAACACAATGTGTCCTGTCAAGATCTAATTGCAACATCCTGCTGGAGGAGCTCGGTTGGTTGAGCAGCATCGGTGGGAGGAAAGGAACTGCTGATGTTTCGGGTGGAAACTAATGACCAGCATAAAAAGTAGTGAGAAAGGATCTAAGGTGATTGGTGGAGTGAGTGCAAAATAATAGGCAAGTAGTGGCCAGTAGAGGAGGAGAACAGAGGTGGAATTGGGGGACAGTGGCAAGTGATTGATAGATGGAGGGAAGCAGAGACAATATTCAAAGGTAGTTGGCGGAAGATGAGGGGAGGGGAGTGTGAAGGTTGAAGACAGTTGCTGGAAGGAGATAAGTGGAAACACAAAGTCCATCAGTGCTGGACTCAGATAAAATAAAATAATAATGGGGACCATTAGGGTGAGGTGAATGAAAATTTGGAGGGCAAGAGAGAACCAAGAAGGGGAAAGGGACGAAGATGGGTGAAGGACTGTGATGGACAAGAATGGGAGGACCAGAGAATTGTGGGGAGGGGTTATCTAAAATCAGGGAAACAATTTTTGTGCTGTTGGGTTATAGACTAACCAGATGGAACATAATATCTTGTTTCTCCATTTTGTGTTTGGGTTAATGGTGGCAGTAGAGAAGGCAGAGGATGAACAGAGCATTCTGGGAATGGGAAGGTGGGTTGAAGTGGTTTGTAAGCATGGGAGCTGACGGTGGCAATTGTGGACTGAATGTAGGTGTGCTGAGAAACAGTAATTTAGTCTGCACTTGGTCTTGCCAATGTAGAGTAGGCCACATTGGGAGCACTGAATGCAGTAGTCAAAGTTGGAGAAGTACCATTTGAAGCTGATGTTCAAAGAACTAATTGCACATGTGTACATTCTTCAAGCCTGGCAGTTTAAGGGAATAGTCAACTACTCAGGGTTATGGCAGGTTTTGGGAAACACAACTAATGAAACTTTAGACTACACAGCACAAGTGGAATACTCTGCTTTGAGCTTCCTCTGCTGTTTGCCCAGATCACTACTGATCTGATTAAAAATGACCTTGCTGGACTGATGTTGTCTGAGATTCAGTGATAGTTTCCATTATTCTTCTTGTTCCCCATAACACAATATCTTTATGTACTGAAAGTCCATTTGTATTTGTGCCTTGAGGATTTTAACTGACTGAATCAACACAGCTCTGTAGGTTAGCAAATTCCAAGCACCACCTATATTCTTGAGTTTAAAACACAAGGTATTTTAAGTTTGGAGGGATTCTACTGAGAGAATGTCTGTTTGAGATTAATAAAGACTTTTGAAGACTAGAAAAGCAAGGATGTAATGTGAGTATAAGGTTTTGGTCAGACCATATGGCAAGCAGTTTTGGGCCCCTTATCTAAGAAAGGATGTGCTGGCGTTGAGGAGGGTTCAGAGGAGGTTTACAAGAATGATCCCAGGAATGAAAGTGTTAATATGTAAGGAGCATTTAAATGCTTGCCATATGGCATGAATTTGTTGGAGTTTAGTAGAATGGTGGGAGAGTGGGCAAGAATCTCATTGAAACCTATCAAATATTGAAAGGCTTAGATAGAGTGCAAGAGGAGAGGAGGTTTCCTATAGTGATGGAGCTTGAAACCAGAGGGCATAGCTTCAGTATACAAGGACACCCCTTTTGAACAGGGATGAGGAATTTCTTTAGTCAGAGGGTGGTGAATCTGTGGAATTCATTGCCACAGACAGATTTAGAGGCCAAATCATTGGTTATATTTAGAATGGAGGTTGATAGGTTCTTGAGTAATAAGGATGTCAAAGATTACAGGCAACAGGCAGGAGAATGGGATTGAGTGGGATAATAAATCAGCCATGATGGAATGGTAGAGCGCCATGATGCGCCAAATGGCCCAATTCTGCTCCTATATCTTCTGGTCTCATGGTTTTTTTTTTACATCCACTGGCTTCAGTGTCTCCGGAACTCAGATCACAGTCACTACTTTCTGTTGCTGTGCATCTGAGTAGGTTTCGGTGGCTACCTTGAGCACCAAGAGCTGGAGAGTGGACGTTTGTGGTGCTGCGGTAGGATCACTGTGGTATCGGACTCACTATTGGTTGGTATTTAATCTTAATTACTTTCATTGAATGTAGACCACAAAATTCTGCCATTCTCAGTACCAGCCACCCCTCTCCTACCTTCGTACTTAAGAACACGTACAGCAGTGGGAACAGGCCATTCAGCCCCTCTAGCCTATTGCAACCATCAAGGTCTCAGCTGATCTACCTCTGCAATTTTCTTGCATTATCCCTCATTCCCTCTGTCTCAAAACATATAGGAATGAACTTCAACCAAACCACCTCAGCTTTCTGGGGTAGTAGTTTCTACTGATGTCTCCATCTCTGGAGAGGAGAAGAAAAATGACCTGCCCCCTTATTCTGAGACTTTACGCTCTGGTCCTCGCCTACTCACCCAGTGAACATCCGGTCTGTCAAAATTTTGTTTGCTTCAATAAAATTTCTAAACTCCACAGAATCCAGGCCAAGTTTGCTCAATTTTGCCATGTCCATCAAACTGGGTCCTGGGAAGGAATATTGAGAACCTTAGCTGTGTACCTTGTTTGGGCAATTAGATTGAAAATACAGGCACACAAGTCATACCAAAGACCAATACAATAGTAGGATTTCTGCATTCTTGTATTCAAATTCTCTCATAAATAAAGGCCAAGATATCTTTTGACTTCATGTTGGCCTTCAGTAACTTGTGTAAAACGCTACAGTCACTTTGAATATAAACATCAGCCTCTCAATATTCAGCCAGTACTCTACTTTTGCTGCTTCAGATACCTGCATTTCTCTATATTTCATTCCACCTTGCCCACTTGGTCAATTCATCGGTATCCCCAAGAAGCCTCCTTAGCACCTCCATACCTAATGCCTCAACCTGATATCGAAACGAAGGTATATGCTTATGGTAACTTTTACAGGGGACCTGAAGGATAAGATTTTTAACATTCCTAGAGTTGTGCAGCACAGAAGGGGATCAGATATAATTACTACATTTAAGTAGTAGAATCTTTTATAAGTATATAAAGTATAAGTATATTTTCTAAGTATATTAAAGAATTCAGAGTCCAAATTGTATGTCCTCTGTGTGGGGTCTCAGAAGATGGGAAAGGTCCTTGATGGTTATTTCTCCTCTGTTTATTGCTGTAAAAACACACAAAGACCTGGAAACATAAGATAGATATTAGCATGGTATTGATAGTTTACATTACAGTAAAGGAATAAGACTTTCAAGAAATGCTTAAATAGGCACATGAATCTGAGGAAAATAGAAAGCTATGAACAACTCCACTTTCAGAGAAGCATCTGCACAAAACTTAAAGGTTCCTGTTTAACAACACACCCCAAGACCTCACCATTCACTGTGAAAGTCCTATATTGATTTGATTTTCCAAAATGCAAAACCTCACTTAGCTGAGTTAAACTTTACTTAACATTCCTGTAATTTTATGCTAACTTTGTTAGAAGTTGATTACCAATTTAATTGGTTTGTCACAAAATGTGGGAAAGAGCCTCTTCCTGTAATTTGCTGTTCTATGTTCTAGCAAGTACTGGATGCCTTAAAATGTATGAAGATAAACAAATCTCCTGGGTCTGGTAGGTATATCCAAGAATACTGGGAAGCTGGAGAAGAAATTACTGGAGTCCTGGCTGAGCTACCGTATACACATTGAGACGGGCGAATTAATGGAAGACTAGAGAGTAGCTAATTTTGTAGTGAAGAAAAACTTGGGAACTTGGGAGTAGTAAGACTAAAATTGGAGGCAGGTCTTGGTTTATTATTGTCCTATGTACCAAGATAGAGTGAAAAGCTTGTTTTGCATACGGGAGAAGACAGAATGCCAGGGTGAGTGAAGTTTTTAACTATATTGGTGGCTTTACTCAGTGCAAAGTACAGTATAGACAGAGTCTATAGAGGGGGAGGCTGGTTCCTGTGATGTGCTGAGCTGTGTTCACAAATCTCTGCAGTTTCTTGTGGTTACATGCAGAGTAGTTGCCTTACCAAGTCCTGATGCACCAGGATTGGTGCATCAATAAAATTGGTAAAGATGATAGGGGACATATCAAATATCTTTAGCCTCCTGAGGAAGCAGATTTCTTAATGATATTTCTTGTCCGTGGCATCAATGTGGTTGGATCATGACATAGCAGGGTGCTGGAGAAGGGTATACAATTGGCTTGATGGTAGAAAGCAGAAGGTAATGGTGGAAGGTTTCTTGGACAGGAGGTCCATAATGTTTGCTTCATTGTTTGGTGCTGTATTGTAGTTTGTCACCTATATCAATGGCTTGGATGCAAACGCGCAAGGAATTGTTAGCAAGTTTGCAGGTGACACTAAAACAGGTGATATAGTAGATAATAAAGAAAGTTAGCATAAAATTACAGGGATGGCAAATAACGTTTAATTCCCCTAAGTGAGGTTTTGCATTTTGGGAAATCAAATCAAGATAGGACTTTCACAGTGAATGGTGAGACCTTGGGGTGTGTTGTTAAACAGGAACCTTGAAGTTTTGTTCACATGGTTCTCTGAAAGTGGAGTTTTGGGTAAACAGGGTAGTGAAGAAGGCTTTTGACAAGCTGGCCTCATCAGTCAAGACAGGAGGTCATGGTGTAGTTGTACTGGATGCTGGTGAGCACACACTTAGAGCACTGTGTTCAATTTTGGTCATCCTGCTGCAGGAAAAATATTATTAAACTGGAAAGAGTGCAGGAAAGATTTGCAAGGATGCTGCCAGAACTTGAGGGACTGGCTTATAGGGAGAGGTTTGACAGGCTAGGACGTTATGGCTTGTAACTCAAGAGAGGCAATAGATAGGGTGAAAGCACACAGTCTTTCTCTCAGGATTTGTGAATCGGGAACTAAAGGGCATAGGTTCAAGGTGAGAGGGGAAAGATTTTTTTTACACAGTGTGGAATGTATATGGAATGAGTTGCCAGAAAGAGCAGTTGAGGCAGACATTTATGACTTCTAAAAGACATTTGGACAGGTACACAGATTATAAAGGTTTAGAAAGTTTTGGGCCAAAGCCAAATGGGGCTTGAATGGGCACCGTGGTTAGCATGAACCGGGGACTAAAGGGCCTGTTACTGTGCTGTGTGACTCTTAAGTACATTCCTAGATGCCTCTTCTATAGGGAAGGTACAGACGGATAGACTCCCATTTGGGGCAAATGGATTAGTGTAGATGTACATTAGGTTGGCATAGACGTTGTGGGCTGAAGGGCTACTTCTGTGCTGGACCACTCTAATGAAGTGCAATTGAATGAGAGGAGTGTGCAGAACTCCTAACAGTAACTTCCAGCAAAAGTGATTCTGGAGAGTTGATGATGGGTTGACTCGAAACACCTCAGCTCTCTCCTGGAAAATAAAAGCTTGTGATTTTAGAATAAAGAGGTTGGCTTGGACAGAAGATGTAGATAGGCTAGAGGCCCTTGACCTGAAGCATCAGCTTTTTCCCTCTCCACAGTTGCTGTCTGACCAACTTTACTGGTATTTTCTGCTACTGTTGGTTTGGGTGAAAGATTGTCTGGCTAACAAGATAAGTTAAGTGGGTGGGCGCATATGGGCAAATGGAGTGTGAAATATGAGATTGTCCATTTCAGGGAGTACTTAAAACAAAGAAGCTTGTTATACAAGTATAGTTCACTCTGTGATTGGAAAAGCTAACAGTATTTTCTAGTTTCTAGCAGAGGGAATTGAATACAGATGTCACATTGGGCATTGGTGAGACCACATGTATAAAGAAGCAGTTTACCACAATAACACTGGGATGGTGGGCTGTTTGATGAGGAATGGTTGTAGCTGCTAAACTTGAGTGACTCAGAGAAATTGATACATACAAGAAATATTGCCAGGGTGGATGTGGAGAGGACATCCCTTTAGGGGGCTATCTAGAACTAGGAGTTGCTGGGGGGGTTTTTTGAAAAAAAGGTCATCCATTTAATATCGAGACAAATTAAAATTTTCCTGCAGGGGTTAATGAGTCTTTATGCAGTGATGCAGAATCTATTAACATTTAAAGCTGAAGGAGATTGATTCAATCTGTAAAAAAAACTTGTCTCATAATACTTTATACTTCTCTCCTCTCACCTTAAATCTATGCCCTGTGGTACTTGACATTTACACCCTGGGGGAAAAATACTCCGACTGTCTATCATGTCTATACCTCTCATATTTTATACACTTCATCAAGCTTCCCCTCAGCTTCTGACGCTCCAGAAAAAACAACCCAAGTTTATCCAACTTCTCTCCATGCTCTCCAATTCAGGCAGCATCTTGATAAACTACTTCTGACCCTTTTACAAAACCTCCAGCTCCACATTAAAAATACTATGATGGACTACTGTTTATTGTCTATATAAATATATAGACAATATTGTCTCTATAAATAAAGGCAGGCTCCTAAGTCCTAAACATGGCACACAACACCTCCTTTTGCATCTGGTTCCTTGTCTTCCTGACAATCAGTAAGGATAGGCAGCAATAGCTTTGTCACAATTGTTCTCAACACTGACGCCCCACAAGAGTGCATCCTGAACCCCTACTCTACTTCCTATATACCCGTAACTAGATTCTGCTCTAACTCCACCTACAAATTTGCAGATGATAACACAGTATTGGGCATATCTCAAATAATAAGTCTACTACAGGAAAGAGTCAGAGAGCTTGGTGATAGAACAACAACCTTTCTTGCAAACATCACCAATAGCCTATCCTTGTTCAACTACATAGATGCCACAGCCAAGAATGCCGCTACTCCCACAGGAGACTCAAGAAATTTGGCATATCCCTGTCAACCCTTACCAATTTTGTTTCTCGATGCACCACAGTGAGCATCCTACCTGGATGCATAAAGGCTTGGTAAGGCAACTGCTCTGCCTGTGGCCACAAACTGCAGAGAGTTGTGGACACCGCTCAGCACATCTTGGAAGATAGCCTCCCCTCGAAGGGCTCCTATACTCCTCACTGCCTCAGTATAGGAGTCAGCATAATCAAAGAATGACTGATGAAGGTAAGCATGCCATACAGGTTCTGAACGTCCGAACTACTTGTGTCATTACTTTCAGGGAGCTGTGGACTTGCACTCCAAGGTCCCTCTGTACCTCAATCCTCCTATGATCCTACCACTTACTGTACACTTTTCTCTTTTATCTGACTTCCCAAAGTGCAACATCTCACTCTCGCATTAACTCTGCTAACTCTGCTCCGATATCTTATTGTCTTGTCAAATTAAACTCCATCTGCTGTTTTGCTGTTCACATTTCCAACTTGCTGAACCTTTGACCTTTCCCACTTTCTCCACCAATTTTCATGTCATTTGCAAACATATTAATCACCCCAAACTTTTAATTGAACATTTAATTGTGCAATTAAAACTGGCCATGAACATTTCACTCTCATTTTTGAATGAATCCCTCCGAATCTAAGTATATTTACAGGTAAATTTACCAGGTTATATTGAAATTGGCCCCCTCCCACTCAGGACCTTAATTTCTGGTCAATTCATACTATTTGTTATATAATCCTTAAAGTAACAGAGATATGGGGTCTTTGTCTGAAATGTTTTCTCACTGACACTCTCTCCCCTTGCCGAGTGACATTACCAAAGCTTACATCTGGTACTGTTCCTTGACTATGAGGACTGTCTATGTACTAGCTTGGAACAGTCTCCTGGACCCTGGACAGTCCACATCACCATCCCCTTCCCTCACACAAAACCTTTCACAGCAAAGTAAACCTACTTCTGTGAACTTAGTCTTTCCTCTGTCCCTTGCTGACTGCTTAAAGTCATCATCCCCTTGTAGTCTATAGGACTTCTCTCCCGAAGTAGATATCAATCTACAGATATTTCAGTGTTGGACTTTGTAAGATAAAAGAGTGTGATCTTTGGCACATTATCTTCCTTAGAATAAAGGGTGGTGGGTGATTATTGGGGAGCATCCTCTGAAACTGAACAGTTCCTAGATGGCAATACTAAGGTCAAAGGGCTGCTAATGTCAGTGAAACCATTAGTGTTGTTGTTATCACAATCTACCTCATTATGATCCTGCATGTTATTTACCAACCTGCACTTTTTCAGTAGCTTTTACACTTCATTCTGCACTGTTATTGTTTTACCTTGTCCTACCTCAATGCATTTTAATGACTTGATCTGCATGAACAATATGCAAGTACATATGATTCTGATACCAATATCAATATTGATTTATTACTGTTGAATGTATCAAGAAAAGAGAAAAGGTTGTTTTGCATACTTATACAGATCACCCAACATAATTCTCATAATCAGAGTAAACAGTCCTCATTATCGAACTCCGATCTACTCTGGTCATATCCAGGATCTTCAGGCCACACTCTCATCCAAAACCTCTCTCTCATCCCAAGCAACAAATATAATGCCCCAGGACCAACCGTGTCTTCAGATACTCCCCCAAACATTGTTGCCTTTCCATCTATTACAAGGGTGAGGACCCCATCACCAAGAAAGACCTCCAATTCCACTAATCCCTCTCGTCTCCAGGGAAGATGTTAATACCCTTCCATTCTTCTCTGACCCCAAGGATGGGAACCATTTCCCTCATTATTGTTCCAGACATGGGTCATTCCTTTGGTCACAGATCCTCATCGTGTCCTTTCCAATCTTAAACATGTGTGAGCAGGGTGGCTCAATCCTTCCATGTTTTACAGCTCAAATCCCCTCAGTATCTGGCCCAGTTGTACCAGAAGTAGATGTTCATACACTGGGTGACTACCTGAAGCAGCACAAATACTGTAGACATCAGAGTTCTCCTCACTTGCAAGACAATGAGTTTCAACCCATCCCAGAACCAGCAACCTGGATAGTCAGGAGAAACTGGAGCTATTACAAATAGAAGGTGAAAGACTGGACAGCATTCTGGTATTAACCTTAAAGTTGGCCATGAGGTCTGTTTGTGGGAGGACCTTCCTTTCTTCCTTTCTGTGCTGCCACCAGTCCAGGGTAAGACCCCTCTGCCCCCAGAAACCAAGTGTAAAGAATGGCTGAAGCTGCCTTCTCCTGTGAAAGGGCAGTTGTCTGTGTTGTTGATGGTCACCTGGACCTGGTTCACCTTCATCCAGTCTCTTTCACTCAGCCTTGGAGCCAGCGGTAGAGGTTTCCTTGTCTACGCTGAGGTGCAAAAGGGGCAAATTTCCAGCTGCCACGTGGAAAAGTGGCAAAGGTGACACCCGGTCGAACAGCAGCTCTCTCTGTCCATCGGGCACCAGGTTCTGTACATGCAGGGACCAATGTTCCGGCCGAGATCTACCGCCAACTCTTCCAGATGGCAGGAAGCAGATTGAAAGTTTACAAATATCAAGGCAGTGAGAGATTTTTTCCTCCAGGGTAGAAGTGTCTTTTTGTAGAGGACATGCATTTAAAATGAGGGGGGGGGGGAAAAGTTAGGAGGTGTCTGGGACAAGTTTTTTATACACACAGTGGTGGGTGCTGGGATCAGGCATTAGGGTTTGGTTGTGGAGGCATATATGTTAATGGAGTGGCAGAGATTTTTCGCTCAAACATGAATATCCAGGTATAGAGAGATATGGATCATATGCAGGCAGAAGAGATTTAGTTTAATTTGACACAATGTTCAGCACAGAAGAGCCTGTTCCTATGCTGAACTGTTCAACGTTCTGTATACAACGCTTAGGAAGAAGTAGTATAGTAGAGATAAGGGGATTTGTGATATCCAGGGGTAGGTATGTCTGACAATTAATGTGACCGAATGAACTGGGTGAACTTTCATGATCAGCACCCCCACCCCCCATCTGCACAGACAGTACTTCATCTAATTACACCCATTTGTCCAGGCTGCCCTTCTTGCCTCTATTCAAGAAAGCAGAAATAAAACTAGCTTTACATTTTGATAAACAACCCTGAGCTTTCCTGTTATGTACAGGATGCCCTGCCTGTAAACATCCTCTTGTTACCTTCCCATCTAATACCACAGAAGACACCGGGCAGTCTGACGCTGGTCTGCACACCACGTTGTACTGGAACACAAGGCAGCACTCGGAGCCGCTTGCCATGAGCAATGCCGATGTGGTAACAAGCACCTCAGAACATCCCAAATGCTTCTGCAACCTATCGTCTTTTTTTGATGTGTGCCCACTGTTAGGTGAAACATTGATCCTGGGTTACCAGTAGCAAACTTTGAGCATAGAACATTGCACACTGCTCTCTTTGTGATAGTATCAAGGGATCGTCTCTATCAGCCCGGGGGAGCAGCTTGGACCATGATGCCCTGTCTGCATCACACCCATGGCACTGCTCCCTATAGTTTCTGGAAATTGAACCTACAGCCTCCTGTTCTCTGCAGCCAGGAATGCTGCCCCTAACACATTGGGTTCTGCACTCTCTTGTAAAATAAGATGGACTCTTGACCTCGCAATTTCACTCATTATGATCTTGCACTTTATCATTCACTTAACTACACATTCTCTGTGCTTTTACACTCTACTCTGCATTGTGATAAAGCTGTCCTTGAGCCTGATGGATGCATTTCAACCCCTTCCCAGAGTCTGAAAGTACATCCACCAGGTACAGAGACCCGCTGTTATAAAACTACTGTACCCTACCTCACAGTCACTCTCAACATGGCCTCGCACCTTATTGTCTGCCTACACTGAAATTTCTCTGTAATTTTATTCTGTATTCTGTTAGGGCTTCCCCTTGTACTACCTCAATGCACCTTTTAAAAAAATTTGTACTTAGAGATATGGCGTTGAATAGGCCCTTCTGACCCACGAGTCACAACGCCCAGAAACCTAATCCTAACCACAGGACAATTTATAACCTCAGCAAGAGGAAACTCACTGGGGAGAACATACTTCGTCTTTACAGATAACACGGGAATTACGAAGTGATCTGTAGGAATGATGCACCATCAATAACTCTCTCTGAGACGTAAAGGCGAGATATCAGCTTTTATTGACTGGAAGAAGGAACAAGCAGTGGTTGACCACCATACTACATCCTGGAGACAGGGAGGCCGGGCTCAGACCTCAATCACCTTTATACAGGGGTCTGTGGGAGGAGGCACAGGAGCAGACAGCAGGGGGCATGTCCAGACAGGTATATGTAGTTCACCACAAGGAACGATATGCAAGACAGGTTTTTCAATGTACCTCGGTACATGTGACAATAATAAACTACTGTGATTACAAGTTCCCGCTCCTCACATCTCCGTCTTTTCCCCACATCCCACCTCTACACTGTACTCGCGGTGTGGAAAATGCTGCACGTCTTTGGCTGTGTTGTACAGTATTTTCCCTCTCGGCACTCTGGACTTTTCTGTTTACAACGACGATTTATTCTTGATGGATATCTCCCTGCGTTCGACAGCTGAGACACGGGCCGAAGGTTTGTGTACATTGACCTGTCCCTAAACAAGTCTGAACTCTGACTTTAATCAGCTGCGAGATTTTTTAAGGTTCCCACCTCGGACTGTCCCGGAGAAGGTGCTGGGGAGATTCTCCACGTCTGTGCGGCTCTGACATTGAAGGTTCTGTCCGCTCTCTGTGATGACCCAGACCCCGTTTCTGGGACGGCTGTACTTCATACGATTTCCCAATAGACGGCGCAGCCGAGCCGCCTTCCCACAGCAGCGAAGTCGTTTAGTAACACAAGAATATCACTGGCAGCAATGCATTAGAATGCATAATAAAAACTAAATTACAGTAAGAAATATACATATATATATATATATATATATATATATATATAATTAAATAAGTAGTGCAAAAAGAGAGGGGAAAAAAGCAGTGAGGTGGTGTTCATAAGTTCAATATGCATTCAGGAATCTGATGGCAGAGGGGAAGAAGCTGTTCCCAAAACATTGAGAGTGTGCCTTCAGGCTCCTGCACCTCTTCGCTGATGGTAGCAATGAGCAGAGGTCATATCTGGGTGATGAGTGTCCTTAATGGTGGATGCTGCCTTTTTGAGGCTTCTCTCCTTGAAGATGTCTTGGACTCTGGAGGGGCTAGTGCCCATGATGGGGCAGACTGAGTTTACAGCTTTCTGCAGCTTATTTCGACCCTTTGCAGTCCCCCCACACCCCCATAACTAGGCAGCAATGCAGCTGGTTACAATGCTTCCCACAGTATGTCTGTAGAAAGTTGAGAGTATCTTTGGCGGCATACCAATCTCATCAAACTCCTAATGAAGTATAACCAGTATTGTACCTTCTTTGTAACTGCATCAATATGTTAGGCCCAGCACAGATCCTCAAAGATTTTGACACCCAGATATTGAAATTACTCACTCTTTCCACTTCTGATCCCTCGCTGAGGACTGGTGTGTGTTCCCTTGTCTTACCCGAAGTCTACAATCAGTTCTTTGGTCTTGCTGACACTGTGCAAGGTTGTTGCTGCAACACCACTCAACCAGCTGATCTGTCTTGCTCCTGTACGCCTTCTGATCACCATCTGAAATTCTTCCAACAATAGTTGGCAGAATATTGCCCGGACAATAGAAAGAAAACGGATGTTGGAAAAAATAGATGCGCTTGAAAACTCTAGCAGACGAAACAATATCAAAATTGTTGGTCTTATGGAAGGTACAGAGGGAGAAAATCCAATAAAATTCTTTCAAGAATGGATTCCGAAAATGTTGGAAATGAAAGAAGGAAGCCAAGTAATTGAAATTGAAAGAGCACACACAGCTTTAAGACCAAGACCTCAACAAGATCAAAATCCAAGATCAATTTTGATAAACTGTTTAAGGTACCAAGATAAAGAAATGATCTTGAAGGCAGCTACTCAAGGTGCTAAAAAGAGAAATGGGCCATTGATAATAGGAGGGAAAAGAGTTTTTTTTTATCCAGACATAAGTTACGATCTTCTGAAGATGGGGAAGGAATTTAATCCAGTGAAAAAATCTTTATGAGAAAAGGGCTATAAATTTTTATTGAGTTATCCAGCAGAATTGATAATTTTCCTGGATAACGAAGAAAGAAGATTTTTCATTGACTACCGGAAAGCGGAGAAATTTGTACAAGAATTACCTGATGTCCACGAAGAAGTAAAGAATTATAGAAATGAAATGGACTAATGATGAAGACTGAAACAAGGTTGGACTTGATGGACATTTATAAAAAAATAGTTGAGGAGTATTAATTGGGAGTAGAGACATTAATTATCTTCTTTTTTTCTTCACTAATATATTTTCTTTTTTTTTGCGGGGGAGCTGGAAGAGCTCCTGATCGATGGCTGCGAGTTTCACGTGTACAATCATGGCGATTGTCATGACCCATAAAATGGGGGGGGGGGTAATGTTGTGTTCTTTTTATTCGCAACATTAGTGGGGGGGGGGTACTTGGTTTTTGTTCTTGTATATTAGTTATCTTTCTTCTATTTTTCTTCTTTTTTGCCTGGATGGTTGGGGAGAGACTCATAGCAACGTGGAGAATTTTAAAGAGTTCCCAAGGTATTATGAATGATTAATTTACTTAATTTTTAAAGTTTTAATGTTAATGGAATTAATGGACCTGTGAAAAGAAAAAGAGTTTTAACATATATTAAGAAAATGGAAGGAGATATAGCTTTTTTACAAGAAACACATTTAACAGAAACAGAACATAAGAAATTAAAGAGGGATTGGGTTGGAAATGTCATTGCAGCTTCATTTAATTCAAAATCGAGAGCAGTTGCAATTTTGGTTAATAAATCTTTACCAATTAAAATACAAAATGTAATAATTGATTCTGGGGGAGATATGTGATCATACATTGTCATTTTTTTTCAGAATTATGGAATTTTATGAACATTTATGCACCAAATGAAAATGATGCAAAATTCATACAAGAAGTTTTTTTGAACTTGGCTGATGCACATGATAAAATATTAATAGGTGGAGATTTTAATTTTTGTTTAGATCCAGTTTTGGATAGGTCAACTAAAATTGCTACAAAATCAAAAGTAATAAAACTGACTTTATCATTAATGAAAGATTTAAACCTGATTGATATATGGAGGAAAATTAATCCAAGAGAAAGAGACTATTCATTTTATTCAAATAGACATAAAACTTACTCAAGGATTGATTTTTTTATTATCAAAAAATATTCAAGATAGAGTGAAAAGTGTGGAATATAAAGCAAGAATACTGTCAGATCATTCCCCCTTGATAATGACAATGATAATGATGGATAAGGAGGAATCGATCTATAGATGGAGATTTAATTCAATTTTATTAAAACATCAAGATTTTTGTAATTTTATGAAAAAACAGATTCAATTTTTTTTGGTTACAAATTTACATTCAGTTGAGGATAAAATTGTATTATGGGAAGTGATTAAAGCATATTTAAGGGGTCAGATTGTAAGTTATACATCCAAAATTAAGAAGGAATACATGGCAGAAATAGATCAATTGGAAAAAGATATCATAAAGTTAGAAAAAAACCTCAAAGATATAAGACAGAAGAAAAACAAAGACAACTTGTTAATAATAAACGACAATATAATACACTCCAGATATATCGTACAGAAAAAGTAATTATGAGAACTAAACAGAAATATTACGAATTAGGTGAAAGATCACATAAAATTCTTGCTTGGCAGTTGAAAACAGAACAGGCTTCTAAAACAATAAATGCAATTAGAACAAGTGTAAATAAGGTTACTTATAAACCTTTAGAAATTAATGAAACTTTAAAAAATTTTTATACTGAACTATATCAATCAGAATCACAAAATAAGATTACCAAGATAGATAAATTTTTATCACAAATAACCCTTCCAAAATTAAATTTGGAAGAACAGAAAAGATTAGATATGCCCTTTACATTAAAAGAGGTTGAAGAAGCTTTAGGATCACTTCAGTGTAATAAATCCCCAGGAGAAGATGGTTTTCCTCCTGAATTTTATAAAAAAAATTTAAAGATTTATTAATTCCTCCTTTTATGGAATTAATATACCAAGTGGAAAGAATGCATAAACTCCCACAATCTTTTTTAACAATGATCATAACTGTATTGCCAAAAAAGATAGAGATCCTTTAAAACCAACATCATATAGGCCTATTTCTTTGTTGAATACAGATTATAAAATAATAGCAAAAATTTTATCTAATAGAATATCTAAATATTTACCAAAATTAATACATATGGATCAAACAGGTTTTGTTAAAAACAGACTATCAATGGATAATATAACCCAGTTACTTAGTATAATTCATTTGGCACAAAAAAAGAGAGGAAATGAGTGTGGCAGTTGCTTTGGATGCAGAAAAAGCATTTGATAGATTGGAATGGGATTTTTTATTTAAGGTATTGGAAAAATATGAGTTAGGAAAATCTTTTATACAATGGATTAAAACTTTAAATACTAATCCTCAAGCTAAAGTAGTTACAAATGGTCAGATTTCAACACCATTTTGCTTAACGAGGTCAACTAGACAAGGCTGCCCATTATCACCTGCTTTATTTGTATTGGCAATAGAACCATTAGCTGAATTAATTAGAACAGATTCAGACATTGGCGGCTTTAGAATTAATCAAGAAGAATATAAGATTAATTTATTTGCTGATGATGTTTTGATTTATTTAACAAACCCATTGCAATCTTTGCAAAAATTATCTTTTAGATTGGAAGAATATGGGAAAGTATCAGGGTATAAAGTAAATTGGGATAAAAGTGAAATTTTACCCCTTCCCAAAGGAAATTATAATCAATGTCGATCAGTAACTCAATTTCGATGGTCAATAAATGGGATAAAATATTTAGGTATTAGAGTTGATAATGATGTAAAAAATTTATCGAAACAAAATTATTTGCCATTATTTAAAAAAATAAAAGAGGATCTTGATAAATGGATGATGTTACCAATAACATTAATAGGTAGAGTTAATGCTGTAAAAATGAATATATTTCCTAGATTGCAATATTTATTTCAAACTTTACCAATACAATTACCTCAGAAGTTTTTCAAGAACTGAATAAATATGTAAGGAAATTTCTTTGGAAAGGAAAGATGTCAAGAATATCATTGGAAAAATTGACATGTAAATTTGATTTAGGAGGGTTACAACTTCCAAATTTTAAGAATTATTATAAAGCAAATCAACTTAGATTTATTGCATCTTTTTTTGATGAAGAAAAACCGGCATGGATTAAAATAGAATTAGATAAGATAGGAGAAAACATACCAGAAGATTTTATATATAAATGGGAATCCAAATGGATACGGGAAAAAAAAGCGTCTCCTATATTAAGACACTTGATTGATTTATGGAATAAGGTAAATATGGACAATGAGATAAAGAAATCTTTGTTAGCAAAAAGAACTTTAATTCAAAATATTCCTTATAAGGCTTATTCCTTCTACAATGGATAATAAACTTTTACATAATTGTTTCCAAAAGGGGATTAAATATATAGGTGATTGTTTTGAAGGAGGTATATTGATGTCGTTTGATCAATTAAAAAATAAATATAAAATATCAAATAACACTCTTTTCTGTTATTTTCAATTAAAGGCTTATTTACGAGAAAAGCTGGGTCAAACAATGTTGATGCCAAAATCTAGTGAAATAGAAATATTAATTCAAAAAGGAAAAATTTAAAAATTTACATCTTGTATGTATAATTTGATTCAAAACAGACGATTAAATCAGGAATTCATAAATCAAGACAAAAATAGGAATCTGATTTGAATGTTTAAATTGATGGAAAAAACTGGTCAAGATTATGTTATGATAGTATGAGAAATACAATAAATGTTCGACTTAGATTAATACAATATAATTTTTTACATCAATTATATATAACACCACAGAAAATAAACAGATTAAATTCAAATACGTCTGACCAATGTTTTCGATGTAATCAAGAAATTGGTACTTTTTTACATTCTACTTGGTCTTGTTTTAAAATTCAACCATTTTGGATAAATCTAAGACTTTTATTGGAACAAATTACTGGAGTACAACTCCCACATAGTCCAGTATTATTTTTATTAGGAGACATTGAAGGGACAATACCGAAACTTAAATTGAATAAGTATCAGAAAAAATTTATAAAAATTGCATTGGCAGTAGCCAAAAAAGTTATCGCAGTTACCTGGAAATCTGATTTATATTTAACTATGGATCGTTGGAATAATGAAATACATAGTTGTATTCCACTTGAATAAATTACATACAATCTAAGAAATGAATATGATATATTTTTGAAAATTTGGCTCCCATACCTACAAAAGATAGGATTAAGTACATAGGTCCTTTGAAGATAAAATTATAAAGTAATTGGGGAAAGTAAAAGTAAATATTAAAATTATTTTGAACTCCATGGAGCATGTGGAGATTCTCCGATATTCAGGCAATCTTTCTCTGTTTTTTTTCTTTCTTTAGATAAGGGTTAAGGGGGGAGGGTTAAGGGAAGGGGGAGGGCTAATATTATTTTTCTCACTATTTTATCATCACATTTATTCTTTGTAATTTTCTAAAATTTAATAAATAAATATGAAAAAAACCAATAGTTGTGTCATCAGCAAATTTACAGATGGCATTTGAGCTGTGCCTAACCACATAGTCATAGGTAAAGAGAGAGTAGAGCAGTGGGCTAAGCACACATCCGTGAGGTGTGCCAGTGTTGATTGTCAGTGAGGTGGAGATATTCAGTGAGTGCACAGACTGTGGTATCCCAGCAAGGAAGTTAAGGATCTGGTTGCGGGGGGAAGAGATTCTGCAGATGCTGGAAATCCAGAGTAACATGTACAAAATGCTGGATGAATTCATTAGTAAGGAAGCATCTATGCAAGGGGATAAACAGTCAGTGTTTCGGACCGAGACCCTCATCAGGATTCAGTAGTTATGCCTACCTGTTGTACAGTTTTGTGTGTGTGTGTGTCAGATTAAATAATGTGTGTCATGTAGTTGAAGAGCAGACTATATTCTACCGATGCTCATCTCACGTAAATGGCACATAACTGTACACACACACTATATATATACATACTCACACAGAGACATAAAACAGATATATACACACTCATATACACATAAACACTCCATGGGATTCCTCCTGTGAACTGTAAGCCCCCACTACGAAGAAATGAGATGAGCTTAAAAATTAATTGAAACAAAGTGGGTAAGTTTGAATCGGGGTGGCCTGCAGTTAACAAACACGGTTTTGTGTTTTATATTCTGTGTTTTTGCTCATTGTGATTTGTTTTATTTTGTTCTGGGGGAGGGGGACATTGATGTTTTTCTTCGAACAGGTTGGTTCCGTGGTCCTTCTTTGGTTCATGGTTGTCTGTGGGGAAGGTAAAGCTCAGGGTTGTATACTGTATACATACTTTGATAACAAATGAATCTGCAACATTGCTAATTCAACCTCTCCATACCAGTGCATCACTATTTTCTTACAAGGTGTACCACAATGACCCCAACAGCTTTCTTTCAGCTCTGGATACTGTGTGTGTGTGTGTGTGTGTGTGTGTGTGTGTGTGCGTGCGTGCGTGCGTGCGTGCGTGTGTGTGTGTGTGTGTGTGTATACATGCATGCAGGACTGCGTGTTCAATAAGAATACAACTTGATCCCCAGTCCCTGCCCTACTCTTGTACCCATACTGTCACGTGGTTGGTCCAGTTATGGCTGAGCGATGGTAACTCCATTAACACCCACAGGCTCTCCATCCAGAAATTCACAACATGGTCCCAAGACTCAGACAGTAAGAGTTAAATTCTGCGATAGTTTGCACAAACATGGCGAGCAAGTGAACATGGTATCCACTGGTGGAGTTTAGTCATGTCTCCCCAGAAACCTCTGGGGCAGTTGTCCACCAAATTTGGTTTACCCCAAACTCATTTTTATGGTTACCTTCAAATTAGAGATTTTCTGCGTTCTCAATTGGCTACCAAGTTCAGATAAGAATCTCTTAGATGATATTTTCAATTTGAAACCTTTTTTGATGGATCAATCTCTAATATATATAATAAACTGCTTATGTTTAAGCAGCTTTCTTTACATCATATTAGGCAAGCTTGGGAGCATGATCTGAATATGCAAATCTCTGATGAAGATTGGAATGCCATTTTGAAATTTGTGAATAAGTCATCTTTTTGCGCTCGCCATTCTTGGTGCAATTAAAGTGATATATAGAGCCTATTTATCTAAAGAGAAATTATCCCATTTTTATTTTGATATTTCTCCAACTTGTGACAGATGTAATTCAGCCATGCTTCATTAATTCATATGTTTTGGTTATGTCCCAGCTTAGAGAAATTTTGGAAAGATGTATTTTCTTCTTTTTCTCAACTTTTTAACACTAACTATGAACCTAATCCTCTTACTGCTCTCTTTGGTATTCTCGGAACTCAAGATATAACTTTAACTCCCTCAGACTTGTATGTTCTAGCTTTTATCTCACTTATGGGGAGAAGATGGATTTTGCTTAAGTGGAAAGAAGCAGTCTCTCCTACTCACGTGCAGTGGTTAGAAGCCATTATGACTCATCTTAGTTTGGAGAAGATTCGGTGTGCTATTTCTAATTCAGTACAGTACTTTTATACGACATGGGGTCCTTTTATGAACTACTACTCTAACTTGTGAGGTTTTTTTCTACGTAGATGTTATTAATTATGTTATTCTTTGTTAACAACTTAGCGACACTTTTTAAAAAAATATATTTTTCCTTGTTCTTACCCATTGGCTTTCTTGGTAGGGGCTAGATTTTTTTATATATATAAAATTTCTAATGTATACTCTTTATAAATTTGCAGTATTAGTCATCATTACCGGAGTACTATATACACTTATGTTACTCAGTCCTGTACAGGTCAATTTTTCTATTGTCTGTATTCTGGTAGTAATTTTTAAAATATCTATATCTATATCTATATATATATATATATATATATATATACTCTGTATTTGTTATATATTCTTGTATACATTAATAAAAATATTGAAAGAGGGGCTTGAAGTACTGAGAGGTTGAAGCCTGAAGGCCAAGCCCATGATCGACAAGTTCTGGGAACAAGGGTTGGAGGTCAAACCAGTGAGACCTGAGGTTAATGAAGACTAGCGCGCCAAACTGAAGGTTAAAGTCCAAAGCGTAGTAAGTCCAGAGTTAGAAAGCCTGAAAGGTTGAAAGACTAAAGTCAGTGAGTTCAAAGGTAGAGGCTTGAAGGTGGTATTTGAAAGTCCAGGTGGAAGGTTGAGGCTGAATGTCTGAGAGTCTGGCCCAAGGACTGGAAGCCAGGAGGCAGTTTGTCCCCTTTCTGTGTATGTGAGGGGGTGTCTGGAAGGGAAAGAGGATTGTTTTGCTGTTGTCTTTTATGTTATTGCATTTACTGCCTGCCTTGTTCTGCTGGACAGAGTGGGCTTTCGGTGTCGGCGATGGAATGTGTGATGACACTTGCAGGCTTTCCTCAGTGCACCCTCTGGCTGTGCTGGTTGTTCGAAGGTAAGATGACATCAGACGGAGCGGCTATTGTGCGAGTGTACCGGTGTTAGAGTGGGAAGGATTCAGCTCATCGGGCTTGAGTAAGGTGAGTTTCTTCTTCATTCTTCATCTGTATGCGCATCGATGGCTCCATGGGGTTGTGTTGTGTTCTTTGTGCAAGGAGTGTGTGGGAATTCTGGGAGACCTCTAGGCTCCCGGATAACCACATCTGCACCAGGTACATCCAGCTGCAGCTCCATTTCCTTAACACTTCCCCCGAGGAGCTGCAGCTCCATTTCCTTAACACTTCCCCCGAGGAGCTGCAGCTCCATTTCCTTAACACTTCCCCCGAGGAGCTGCAGCTCCATTTCCTTAACACTTCCCCCGAGGAGCTGCAGCTCGGTGGGCAGCTCACACAGGAGGCTGAGGAGCTGACAGATAGGAGCCATCTCTACGTTGCAGGAGGCTGGTACGTGGGTGACTGTCAGGAGCGGAAAAGGAAATGGCAGCCAGTACAGAAGTACCCCTGTAGCCATTCCCCTCAATAATAAGTGCAAACAGGCCTCTGGCTCAGAAGGGAAGGGAGGAGAAGAGGACAGGAGTGGTGATAGGGGGTTCCATAGGCAGAGGAACAGACGTGAGATTCTGTGGGTGCAACTGAGACACCAGGTAGGTCGTCTCCCAGGTGCCAGGGTCAGGGCACTCTAAAGGGCAGGGTGAGCAGGCAGATGTCTTGGTACATATTGGTACCAACGAACGACACAGGGAGGAAAAGGGAAGAAGTGCTGAAGAGAGAAGCTAGGGAGTAAGCTGGAAAGCAGGGTAGTAATCTCTGACTTGCTGCCCGTGGCATGTGCCTGTGAGGGTAAGATTTGACAGATGAATGAGTGGTTGACAGGGGGCAGAGTTTCAGATTTCTGGATCACTGGGATCTTTTCTGGGGAAGGAACAACCTGTACAAAAAGGACAGATTACACCTGAACCCGAGGGGGACCAATATCCTTGCGGGCAGGTTTATTAGAACTGTAGGGGAGGGTTTAAACTAAAGTGGCAGGGGGTTGAGAACCAGAGTGTCAGGGCTGAGGATAGGGCAGCTGGTATACAAGCAGAGGCAGTGTGTAGTGAGGTTGTGAGGAAGGGAAGGCAGATGATTTATTTATTTATTGAGATGCAGAATGGGACGGGCCCTTCTGGCCCTTCGAGCCATTCCATCCAGCAACCCTCTGATTTAATCCTGGCTTAATCACAGGAGAACTTACAATGAGCTATTGACCTACCAACCAGTACACATTTGGACTGTGGGAGGAAACTGGAGCATCCGGAGGTCATGGGGAGAACATACAAACTCTTTACAGGCAGCCACAAGAATTGAACCCGTGTTGTTGGTACTGTGAAGCCTTGCGTTAACCACTATGCTACCACACCGCCCCAAAGTTGGGGCAAATTGGGTCAGTGGGATGAGTTGCAGTGTAACCGGGACAAAATCAAAAAGGGTGATGAATAGAGGACTGAAGGGCCAGCAGTATCCAGAATAAGGTAGATGATCTTGTAGCACAGTTACAGATGGGCAGGTGTGATCTTGTGGGCATCATTGAGTCGTGGCTGGAAGATCATAGTAGGGAGCTTAACATCCAAGGATACACATTGTATTGAAAGTATAGGGGTAGGCAGAGGTAATTGCATGGGTCTGCTGGTAAAAAATGAAATCAAATCCTTAGAAAGAGGTGACATTGGATCGGAAGATGTAGAATCTCTTTGGGTAGAGTTAAGAAATTGTAAAGTTAGAAGGACCCTGATGGGAGTTGTACGCAAAGCCAGTAGACAGAATGTGGGCTACAAGTTACAATGGGAGATGGAAAAGACACATCAAAAGGGCAATGTTACAATAGTCCTGGGGGATTTCCATATGCAGGTAGACCGGGAAAATCAGGTTGGCATTGGCTCCCAAGAGGTGCACCACAGGGATGAATGCTTAGCCCCATGCTCTGCTTGCTTTACACCTATGACTGTGTGGCTAAACACAGTCCCAACACCATATACAAGCTTGCCGATGACATTACTGTTGTGGGCCGTATTAAAGGTGGTGATGAATCAGCATACAGGAGGGAGATTGAAAATTTGGCTGAGTGTTGTAATAACAACCTCTCACTCAAAGTCAATAAGACCAAGGACCTGATTGTAGACTTCAGGAGAGGTAAACCAGAGGGTCTTGAGCCAGTAATCACCAGAGGATCAGAGGTGGAGAAGGTTAGCAACTTTAAATTCCTGGATGTCATTATCTTGTTCATTGATCCTGTTTATAGTTACTGTTCTATAGATTTGCTAAGTATGCCTGCAGGATAAAGAACCTCAGAAAATTGTATGTGGTGGCATGAATGTACTCTGATAATTAATTTTACTTTGAACTCTGAGAGAGGATTTGTAGAATGCCCATGAGATGGCTTTTTAAAGCAACTTGTGCTTGAGCTCACTGGGGAATCAACTATTCTGGATTGGGTGTTCTGTAATGAACAGGATTTAGTTAGGAAGCTTAAGGTAAAAGAGCCCTTCAGAGGCAGTGATCACAATATGATAGAAATCACCCTGCAGCCTGGGGAGAAGCTAAAGTCAGATGTGTCAGTGTTACAGTGGAACAAAGGGAATTACAGAGACATGTAAGTGGAACTGGCCAAAGTTGATTGGAAGGAGACAACAGCAGGGATGATGGAGTAGCGATAGCTGGAGCTTCTGGGAGCTGTTTTGAAGGCACTGGATAGATACATCCCAAAGAAGATGTACTCTAAAGGCAGGTTGACACAACCATGGCTGACAAGGGATGTCAATGTCAATGTAAAAGCCAAAGAGAGGGCATATAATAGAGCAAATATTATTGGGAAGTTAGAGGATTGGGAAGCTCTTACAAACCAACAGAAGGCAACTAAAAAAATCAAAAGGAGGGAAAAGATGAAATATGATGGTAAACTAGCCCACAATATCAAGAAGTTACCAATTTTTTTCAGGTACATAAAAAGAATAAGAGTGAAGCAAGAGTGGATATAGGACCACTGGACAATAACACAGGAGAGATAGTAATAGGGAACAGAGAAACGGCAGACAAACTGAATAAGTATTTTGCCTCAGTCTTCACTGTGGAAAACACTAGCAGTACGCTGGAAGTTCGAGTGTCAGGGAGCAGAACTGAGTGCAGTTGCTATTACAAGGGAGGAGATGCTTGGGAAGCTGAAAGATTTGAAGGTAGATAAGTCACCTGGATGAAATGGACTACGCCCCAGATTCTGGTGTTGTTCCAGAGGACTTGGAAAAATTGCAAATGTCACTTCACTCTTGAAGAAGGGAGGGGGCAGAAGAAAGGAAATCATAGGCCAGTTAGCATGCCTCACTATTTGGGAAGATGTTGAAGTTGATTGTTAAGAATAAGGTTCTAGGGTACTTGGAGAGACATGATAAATTAGGCCAAAATGTGCATGGTTTCCTTCAGAGAATATCTTGCCTGACAATTCTGTTGGAATTCTTTGAGGAAATAACAAGCAGGATAGACACAGGAGAACTGGTAAACATTGTTTACTTGGATTTTCAGAACACCTTTGACAAGGTGCCTCACATGAGGCTGCTTAACAAGACAAGAGCCCATGGAATTACAGGAAAGATACGAGTGTGGGTAGAGCATTGGCCGATTGACAGGAAGCAAAGAGTGGGAATAAAGGGAATCATTCCTGATTGGTTGCTGATGACTTGTGGTGCTCTGCAGGGGTTAATGTTGAGACCGCTTCTTTTTACATTCTGTATCAATCATTTGGATGACAGAATTGATGGCTTTGTGGCCAGATTTGTGGTGATACGAAGGTAAGTGGAGGGGATAGGTAGTGTTGAAGCAGGGAGGCTCCAGAGACAAATTAGGAGAATGGCAAAGATGTTGCAGATGGAATGCAGAGTTGGAATATGTCCTCTGGTAGAAGGAATGAAAGCGTAGACTTGCAATGAGTTCACTTTTACTATGAATTCAACTTAACAGCAACATAACGCTTTAATGAATGGGGAATAATGATGAGAAGGCTAGTTCCAGTAAATAAATACATTAGGGTAAATATGATTTTGATAAACACAAACATGTTCCTTCTGAGGGGAAACGAAGCCAATTACTATATGAACATTGACACGGAGCAGCATATATCAGCCAGATGAGACACACGGTAGAAACCTGCGTCAAGGAGCACAGGAGCTGTATCCGTTTGTGTTATCCAGAGAAATCGGCGGTAGCAGAACACTGTATTCACAATGACCATAGGATTGACTTCAACAGAACAAAACTACTGTGCCGTGCCAATGGCTTTTGGCACCACCAGGTGAAGGAAGCAATTGAAGTGAAACTAGAGGAAAAGAATTTTAACAAAGCCAAAGGTCTCGTTCTAAGTAAGAACTGGAATTCGATTGTAAACAAGTTGGGAGAGCGGAAACCTGATTGGATGAGAACTAACCAATTAGGAGGGGTGGAATACATGGGTATAAATACCACCATACCACCAAGAGTTTTCACTCTTCCTCCTTTTTCAATCCCTCACCCTCTGTAGAAAATGACTCCCCGTTCTTTTCCCGCTCTCTCACAAAAACTGATAGCAAGAGAAATCCTATCGGCTAATTCAACAAGCCTAACTTAATCACTTAATTTTTTAAAAATTTTAAACACCAAAAAATGAAATACTTGATTTTATAATGTAATTAAAAGAATACTTGTTGCGTTTTGAGAAAACCTGCAGAAAATAAAATACCCAGTAGCATACTGTATTAAATATCCAATTGATGAAATAATCCAGGGTTTTAACCAGGTTATTACACTACTTTCTAAACAGGAGAAAATTCAAAAATCTGAAGTGTAAAGGGACTTGGGTGTCCCTGTGCAGGATTCGCCAAAGGTTAATTTTCAGGGCAAGTCTGTAGTGAGGAAGGCAAATGCGATGTTAGCAATCATTTCGAGAGGACTAGAATATAAAAGCAAGGAAGGAATGTTGACGCTTTCTCAAGCACTGGTGAGGCCTCACTTGGAGTATTGTGAGCAGCTTTGGGAGCCTCATCCAAGAAAGGATGTGGTGACTTTGGAGGAGGTTCAGAGGAGGTTTACAAGAATGATTCATGAAATGAAAGTGTTACCATAAGAGGTGTGTTTGATGACTGTGGACCTGAAATTTAGAAGAATGAGGGGGGAATCTCATTAAAACCCATTGAACTTTGAAAGGCCTACATAGAGTGGATGAGGAGAGGACGTTTCCTTTAGTAAGCGAGTCTAGGACCAGACAGCACAGCCTCAGACTAAAGGGACATCCAGTTAGAATGGAGATGGGGAGGAATTTCTTTAGCCAGAGGCTGGTGAATATGTGGAATTTGTTGCCACAAGTGGCTGTGGAGGCCAACTCATTGGGTAAATTTAAGGCAGAGGTTGATAAGTTCTTGAATAGTCAGTGCTTCCTAGTTTACAGGGAGAAGGCAAGAGAACGGAGTTGAGAGGGAAATGTATCAGCCATGATGAAATGGTGGAGCAGATTCGATGGGCTGAATGGCTTACTTCTGCTCCTATGTGTGTCCTATGGTCTTAGCACAAACAATACACTTCAATGTATATTTCAATAAGTCAATCTGAATCTAAACTGGAAATCCAAAATCTCCTTTGATTGATTCCTCCTGGATCTGAAGGCTGGGAGTCACAAGATTCCTTTGCTCTTGCTCACATACAACACAAGTATAATATGAGTGAAGTAGAAGGCAGGGTGGGAGAGAAAGTTATGCACCACCTAAAGCCCCCACCTCTTCACTGCTGAGGGAATGCCAGACCATTGCACCCTCCTGCCAGGGCAAATGAGAATAACCTCCAAAGCCTGTCCACAGAAGAGGGGTGTTGCCACCAGTGGAACATTCTACCACGGGGCAAACGGCAAGAACAGATCATTCCGTGACCCTGGAGTGCCCATCCCCAGTGAACTATTAAACAGCCGGAGATTTTACAACTGCTGCCCCAATAGGCTTGGGATGAGCACGGGGAAAGGCCCAGAGACAGGGCAGGAAGGTGGGGGTTGGGATCTCTAGCGTTCTGGGGCCCCAGCAGCTGGTGGCATGGTTGTAGGGGAGGGGTTGCAGAAGAGGCCACAATTGGAGGATTGCACAGATTTTGAAGCGTTGGCTGAAGGTGACTATTGAGATGGGGTGAAGATGAGGGAGTATGATTGTTGTGGAGTCACAGAGCCCTTCAGCCCATCTAGTCTGTCCCATTGACCCACACATGGACCATAGCCCTCTGTGCCCCTCTGGTCCAAGTACTCACCCAAGCAAGTGTTGAAATCAAACCTGCATCTGCTTGTGGTTTGTCCCAGGCTTTCACCACCCTCTGAGTGAAGAAGTTCCTCTTAAAGATCTCAGCTTTCACCCTTGACCAAAGATCTCTAGGAGCTTGCTTGCTACTTGTAGGGTAATGTAATTGGTGGAAGTGCCAGGAATCTCCACCAACAACACCAAATATCTCTACGTGATAGTGTCACTCAGTCACTCCACAGTGAGTTTACTAGAACACCCATCCAAACACAATAAATACCAATCACTAAAAATTCACCTTTCACAGACTTTTTGACTGTCAGAGTCTGAACGTGCCAAACAGTTACTCTCCTTGCCCGGCCTCGGTGATGCCAAGCCGTCAGAGCTAATGGACCACATGCTTGCCTCTCCTGGGAAGGCTGTGAAATGGACGATGCCAGGCCTGTGTTTTTACCACGCTCGTTTAAGTACAAACGCTAGGAAGTGCCAGTTGCCTTGTAACTTTGACAGAGCCAGCGCATCAGAACATCAGAGATCTGTGAACACCATGGGTTCTAGCTGCCAAGGTCGCCTACTGTTCATTACGGATACCCTTTCAGGGTGACGCATCCTGTGTGAGATGTGTGCTCGAGTGAGTGTGCTGCCAGCAATGCCCTCTGATGAGAAAGCACAGAGCGATGAAACCTTGCAGGAGGCTGCCAACGGCAGCATCCTCCAGACTTGAGGGACACAATGGGTGACATCTGCTTCAATGGGTGATGTTACACATGGGAATTCATCCTGGCTTAAGTGACTTGGTTCAGATTTCCTGTGTGCCCACTAACTATTATTTGATCTTAACAACTTGTGGCTTGTGCATGTCGAGGACTTTGGGTCGTTATCCCACCCAGTAAGTTCCCCACAATGACTCTGTCAAACGCATGCACACCACATGTAAGTTTACTCGACTGCTGGGCAAATTCCCAAACCTCACCAAGCCCACACTCTCCACGACATCACAAAACATGGGCTTGAGCTCCACATCCTGACAGCTGGCCCATCAGTCCATGGCCACACGCGTAGACTGGATCCAGAAAAGCTGGCAACTGCAAGGCTGAGTTGCCAACGTGGAAAGGCTTGGCATTGTACGCCAGTCGAATGGCCCCTGGGCTTCACCCCTCCATATGGTCCCACAGTCCGATGGTGGTTGCCACCCATGTGACAATTACCAACACCTTAACAAGGCCACCACTTCCGCTCGTTACGCGGCCCCACACATCCAAAATATTCAGGCACTTTTAACCAGATAGTTAATTTTTCCAAGGTTGATCTAGTTAAGGGCTACCATCAGGTGCCTGTGTGCTTGGAGAACATTCCCAAAACAGCTGTAAAAACCCCGTTTGGCTTCTTTGAGTTTCTGCGGATGTCGTTTGGGCTGAAAAAGGCAGCACAGACTTTCTATGCATTAAAAGACTTGGATTTTCTTTTAGTTTTCCTGGATTGCATGCTTGTCACCAGTGCATCCAAATCTGAACACTTATCTGATTTCTGCATTCTTTATGAGCGCTTAAGCCAACACGGGTTGATTATTAACACTGCTAAATGCCAGTTTAGGTTGTCAACCATTGATTTTCTCAGCCATTACATCTCTGCACAAGGTGTGAAACCCCTCCCATCAAAGGTCGCCACTATTATGGATTTCCCACCACCCTGCATTACTAAAAAATGACAGGATTTTTACAAATGATTAGTTTCTATCACCACTTCATTCTGTGATCTGCTGAGCTTATGCTCCCCCATATAGTGTGTCATATCAGCCCTCTGGACTGCAATAGCCCAGAACCTTGGTGTTAGGCAATATCACACCATGGCGTATCACCCGCAGTCCAATGGCCTGTGTGAGCAGTTTCACCGCTCCTTAAAGGCTGCCCTGATGGATGAGTGTTGGCATGATCACCCCCCTTTGGGTCCTGCTGGGGCTCAGAATGTCCTCAAAAGAGGACCTGCTGCCACCCGAGGCTGGGTTGGTATACGGGCAGCCATTATTCCTGACACTATGACCACCTGGTAGGCCTCTCAACAGCATCCCACCCTTCTCAGTAAATTCAATTCCTTTGCACTTATCCTGTCTCCCATCATGGAGTACAGCACTTCAGTTGACCTACATTCTGTCTTATTTGTTTTCATCCACCATGATGTGCACCAACCTCCCCTTCGGTCTTCTTATGACAGCCCGTTCTATGTTTCGGAATGGGGAGGAAAGACTCTTATCTTAGATAAGAGGGGCAAAGTTGAATGTATTTCAGTAGACCACCTACCAAGATTTAGAGGATTCTGCTACCCTGCCTTCACGACATGACCATGAGTGTGTCCAAACACCTCTGGACCAGCCAGGGGCCTCTGCTGTTCCTCCACCCATGGAACATGGGACCCGAGCCAGGCGGCTCGTCTGAACTCCGGATAGGCTCATGATGCTGGTATCAGTGAATTCTCTGGGGGTGGGTGTGGAGGGGAAATGTACATAATTCATCAGTTTAAGAGGCTGGTCTGACATGACGCAGTTAATTATAGTACTTTTAACACGCTTTGTGTTCAGTGCTTGGTGTACAATAAAAAAGTTGTTATGGTTTTTCTCCTCCATTGTTTTTATTTGTGAAAATCTACAGCCACGTAATTTGGTATAGGCTGGATCATTGCAAGTCACTGAACAACTGGGCAGTGAGGTAGAAAGTGAACCATTTCTCAATGCGTGCGAGTGCTTCACCAGACTGGATATGTGTTGAGCCCGACTGTCAAAGGGTTAAAAGTGAAGCCCACACCCTCAGATTGTGCAGAGTTAGAACATGAACCTTGAACTAACCTTTAGCTGAAAATACAACCTGGCAGGAATCTGGGGTTGGCCAGTGAGGGATTGAGTACCACTTAATACTTTGCTCAGACGCAGATGCCATTTGCCGGTATTTTTGGCCAATGCTTCCCTGTTCTTTGTGCCTCCTAATTTTAACTGGAGGAGTATCCATGTTACAGAACAGTGTCCCATCGCTGAGGCATCCCAACAGCTGCAGCTTACGGTGCCCGCTATGCCAACCTTTCGACAAGCAGCAGTGGGCAAAACCCTCCACCCAACCAATGCAGCAGAACCTCCCTCATCCCACACTTTACTCCATTAAGAGAGATTGACTAATCATAGAGGCGATCTCACCCAGAGCCCATGCATGGTGTGTTATGAAATGGGCTGGCAGCCTTTACAAGAAGTGGTGTTAAACGCGGTCTGACCCTCCTCGATGGCAGAGGCTCTTGGCCGCAATAGGGGCGCCTTCAGCCAAGAAGGGAAATGACATCTGCTGGAGCGTGCCATCTGTGTTAACACATTGATGACTGCGGTTAGATGAGCGCACCAGATATTTCACAAACACAAGGGAAGCCTGTGAAAACGGGAGTGCCAGCTAATCACCTCCTGCCCTAACACCCGATATTCCCAGTGCCCAAGGGTTTTGCCTCTGAGGTGTGGACGAGTGTCATAGAATTATACAGCAACAGAACAGGCCCTTTGGCCCAACTCAGCAATCCTGCCCAATGTGTCTATCTCAGCTAGTCCCATTAGACCTTGTTTGACCCTAATCGCTCGAAACCTTTCCTCACCATGCACCTATCAAATGTCTTTTAAACGTTGGAATTTTACCCACTTCTACCAAGTCCTCAGACCTCTTGTTCCATCCATCCATCACTCTCTGTGTGGAAGAACTTGTCCCTTAAGTCTCCTTTAAACCATACCCTTCTCACCTCATACCCACATCCCCTGGTTTTAGGCACCCCTAAACACTGATCAGCTACCTTACCTACACCCTTAATGATTTTATAGGTCTCTGTAAAGTCACCCCTCAGCCTCCACTGCTCCAGGGAAAGATGTCCGGCCTCTCCTTATAACTCAATCTCTCCAGTCCTGGTGTCATCGCAGTGAATCTTTTCTGCATCCTCTCCAGTGACGAGGGAAATCCTGGCGACACTGATATCCAAGTGTGCCCAAACTGGAGATTATACCATGGGACTGAAATATCCCAAATACCAGCCCTTAGCAGGTTTACATTGGGGAACCTGGTACGGGCAGAAGGAGGGAGTCAAACCGCTTTCACTATCAGGGGCTTGTACTGAGGAGAGGGTGAGCTGACTGAAATGTTTAAGGTGAAGAAAGGGTCGATGCTGTATTTCCTAAATAAAACTGTGCGTCAAGTCAGGCAGCATCAACGGAGAGAGGACCAGGTCAATTGTGGTAAACTATGTATACCTGTCTGGACACGCCTCTCTGCTGTCTGCTCCTGTGGCTCCTCCCACAGACCCCTGTATAAAGGCGATTGGGGCACTGCTCCTCCCTCAGTCTCCGAGATGTCATGCACCCTTTTTGCTGCTAATAAAAGCCTATCATTCGCTTCCTGTCTCCGAGAGTTATTGATGGTACATCATCAATGACCCTTCGTCAGGATGGGGAGTGAGGCCGAAATCACAGGATAGAAGGCCCCAGGCAGGGCTGTGGATAGAAGGAGTGATGGAGCAAGATGAAAGGGAGTGGTGATGGGTGTGAAGGATCGAGATATGGGTAGAGGAGTTCTCAATGATCCAGCAGAGAACTCCACCCTGCCTTAGATCAAGTAATTACCAAAACTCCCGTCCTCACTCAAAATGCACAGATCTCTGACTCTGACTTTTTCTTGCAGATTCCATCTAGAATTCCAAACCCCGTGCAAATGGATGGATCTCTCTGAACAGCATTCACAGCACTCCCTGATTCTGTTACCTGCTCCCAGTAGGGTAACAATCCTTGTGCAATTCCTTGTCATTGAGAGACAAAGCACCAGTACAGGCTCTTCGGCCCACCAAGGCTGAGCTGACCATCAAACACCCATCCTACACATCCGAATTCATCGAAACTTTATTCTCCCTTTATCTCATCAACACCCTCCCCTCCCATACCACTGTCCACATCTCCCCCAAGATTCTCCCTTCACCCTCACGTGAAGGGGCAATTTACAGTGGCCATCGACACTCAAGGCTTTGGGATGTAGGAGGAAACCAGAACACCGGGCAAAACCCACATGGTCACCGAAGGAACGTGCGAACTCCACACTGACAGTTGTGCTGCTGTGCTGACCACAAATTCCTTGTGATAGGAAAACAATCTCATCTCAGGAATTACCCCCAGTGATGGTCTCCAATGCCACTATACCCTGATCTTCCCCTTACACCCCTCCCCATCTGTGTAAATCCCTCTGACCCCTCACCCTGTCCCATCTGTATAAACCCCTCTGGACCCTACTCCTCTCCCCGTCTATTTAAACCCCTCTGGCCCTTGCACACCTCCCTATCTCTGTAACCTCCCTTTGGTCCCTACACCTCTCCCTATCTCCATAACCCTCCTCTGGTCCCTACACCCTTCCCTATCTCTGTACCCCCACCCCCTTCAGGCCCCTACACCCCTCCCTATCTCTGTAACCCCTCTCTGGCTCCTACACCCCTCTATCCTGCCTAACAACATCAGGGGATCTTTGAGCTCCCCTATTCTTGAATATGCCCATATTTCCACAGGTCACCCGAGCTGGACAGCAGTCTGGATCCAAAGATCTGGGATTGTCACCCTACACCTTTCCATCTCCAGTGTTAAAATGGTTCCTTGCACCACCTCCCTGAGGCTCAGTGTCATTTTCAGTGCAGTAGAGCAGAGTGGGAGAATTCCTCCATGGCAGAGGCGGAAGAAATTCAGGTGTTAGTGACCATATGACAAAGCACATAACAAACGAACAATGGTAGAAGTTGTGTCATTGACCTAATGAGAAGCTTTGGAACACAACCAGGAACTGATTAGAAAGTTGGCATCCTGTTTTACAGCAATAGCACTTCCTTCTGCCTGTGTGCTGACAGGGCTGGGACTGAGAGCTTAAGGTCATCGAGGTTGGTCAGAGAATGGTAGATGTGTTTGAGCTGAAAGTTACTTTTTAACCTTCGATATTGCCTCATGTCAGGATACAAACTCACTGCTCTCTGGTGTTTCTCCACAAACTGTTGCTCTAAATCACACAATCAGATTGGATGAGCTCTGATTGGATGTCTTGTGCAATCTGGCATTTCTCCCTGGGGTATGGACTGTACTGGGGGTTCCAATGTGTGAAGGTAAGATCTGAAATACTCCTGCAGCGTCCGGAGACCATGGTTTCCTCTGTATGATCTGGTAGGGCAGAGGCATTAGGATGAGTCACGTAGTCTCCATGGGTTCTCCGGGGGGGTCCAGAAGCAACCTACTGAGACCCCAACATTAAACCTGGGTTGGCAGGTTGTATCAAGGCTATAGGGGCACTGGAGGGGATATTCAGGCTGATGCTAGGACTGAGTTTAGGAAAATGTCAGGGGGGTGCTGATCATTCTTTCAGGAAAATAAAGTGGGAATGGTCGAGGCTCTTTGGGATAATCACAAAAACAAAGAACACAGAACAGGACCTTACAGGAGCAGGTCCCGTGGCTCATCATGTCTGTGCCCACCATGATGTCGATCTAATTAATACCATATACACAGAGATTTTACAGATGCTGGAAATCTTGAGCAACACACACAAAATGCTGGAGGTTAGGCAGCATCTGTGGAGATGAATTGAGCACGCCGTCATTGGAATACTGATGGTTGAACTAGTGTTAAATAGGTGGGTTGCTGGGTAGTGCAGCTTGTTGGGCTGGAAAGGCCTGTTCTGTGTTGTATCTCTAAATAGATAGTTAGACAGACAGACAGACTGACTGACTGACTGACTAACCACCTTAACATGATCAACATTGTGGTTGTCACCATTCTCCAGAAATAACTTGATCAATGCAACAGCCGTAGAAATGGATCCGAAGCTGGGCCTAATTGTGGAAACCCTCACCAGAAGGACAACAGTACGTCAAGTAGATGGTTCACAGCCACCTTCCCAAGGACAGTTCAGGACCCTCAAAAAGGAGATTGTACATTCTCTCTGTGTCTACATGTGTTTCTTCCGGGTGCTCTGGTTTCCTCCCACGTTCCAAAGACATATGGGTTGGGAGGTTAATTGGCCACATGGGTGCAATTGGACGGTTTGGGCTCATTGGACCAGAATGGCTTGTACCTCTAAATAGAAAATAAAGATGTTAAACCAGCCGTCCAGTACAGTGGGGTATATGTGAGTCCACAGCAATTAGCAGGAAGGCTTTAGAAATTCCTGCAACAGAGTTAATTTGACACTGGCACTGAAAAATCAACTGAATAAATATCACGGCTTACAGCTGAGCAAGGATCATGAGAACAGGAAATTCTGTTTCTGGGCAGGAAGTGCGCACCCTTCATTGAACATTTCAACAAAATGGCCTTCAACAAAAAAAAGTGAATTTAATCTGCAAATATTTGCTGATTTTGATTGACCCAATTGTTTGGCAGTCTTCAACAGTCTGGCTCTTTAAACTCACTGACTCACTAATGAAAAGACCACAGCATTGTTGATCCTTATGTTAGGCTCTGGAGACCCCTCCTTGGAAGCAACTCACTTCAGACTTCGTGGCAGAAACTAATTCTGTCCTCCCTGTTGATGGCTACAGTGAAACACTGCTTGTACCTCAACTAACTTACATTTGAGAAGAATAAAATGTGTGGCAAATAGCTTATTCTTGCTGCAATGTTTCATACCCGTGGTATTTTGGAATATAAATGTCTCTGTTGTCCATACTGGATTCAGGGTACCCGTGAGGTAGTGACAACCACATAACAGAATTCCAGATTCATTTTGAGGCTTAACAACTACACGACCAAATCTTCAGTGTAATTAGGGGCCGTTACGATGGTATGAGGATGGAGTTGTCCAAGGTGGACTGGGAAGATAAGCTGAGAGACAGGTGAGTCGATGAACAGAAGCAGATAGCCAAACAGCATATGAGCAAAATGGTGCAAAGTTTTACAATGCCAACCCTAAGACTGGGTTTCAGTTCCCACCACTGTCTCTAAGGAGTTTGTGCATTCTTCCCGTGACTGTGTGGGTTTCCTCCGGGTGCTCCAATTTATTCCCCACATTCCAAAGATGCACAGGTTAGGACTAGTGAGTTGTGAGCTTGTTATCTTGATGCTGGAAGCATGGCAACACTAGCAGGCTGTCAGTATAATCCTTGCTGACTTGATATGTTGCAAATGTCACATTTCACTGTACAGGATGTTTCCATGTTTTGATGTACATATGACAAATGAAGCTAATCTTTATGACAAATCTGTTTGAATACTGCACACAAAAACTTTGATGATAAATCTACTTTGAAACTTTGAATCTTTGAAAAAAAAACAGCTAGCCATAACTCAGCAGGGATCCATCCCAGTTAGGAAGAGAGATTTTGTGGTTAACAAAGGAGGCCAAGGATAACGTTAACTTGAAAAAATAGAACATACAATGTGCAGAGGACTGGGAAGTTTTTGGAATCCAGCAGTGAAATACTAAAAAATTCAAAAGAAGGGAGAGAATTGGTTTAGAGAGAAAATGTGTGTGTAATATTTAACAGTGAGAGTTTCTATGGATATATAAGGAGGAAAAAGGGGGCTAAGGTTGGTGTGGGATTGAGGCTGATGAGTTAATAACAGGAAACAAAGAAATGACGGATGTATTAAATTAATGTTTTACATCAGGCTTCAGGAGTGTGGTATAACAGAGGGATCTGGGAATACAGACCCATAATTCCTTGAAAATGACATCACAGGTTGATAGGGTCATAAAGAGAGCTTTTGGCACATTGGCCTTCATAGATCCAAGTATCAAGTACAGGAGTTGGGATGTTATGTTGAAGTTGTATAAGATGTTGGTGAGGCCTATTTGGAGTATTTTGTGCAGTTTTGGAAAGATATCAATAAGATTGAAAAGAGTCCAAAGAAAATTTACAAGGATGTTGCCAAGGCTTGAGGAGCTGAATTATAGGGAAAGTCTGAATAGGTTAGGACTTTATTTCCTGGAGAGTAGCAGAATGAGGGGAGATTTAATAGAAGTGTACAAAATTATGAGGGGTATAGATAGGGTAGATGTAAGCAGGCTTTTTCCACTGGGGTTGGGTGAGTTTACAACTAGAGGTCATGAGTTAATGGTGAAAGGTGAAATGTTTAAGGGGAACAATAGGGCATAGAGCTGGATAAACCTGGGTGGAGGAGAGAGAAGGTGGAGAAAGAGGAGAAGAGTGGTGTACTGGGAGTACAGGTTACTTGAAACTGGAGAATTCAATGTTCATACCAGCAGCTTATAAATTTATCGGCTACTGCGGTGGAAGACAAGGTGCTGGTCCTCTGCTTTGTTGTTGGACTCTCCCCATCAGCGGAGAAGGCCAAGGAAAGACACATTGAAGTGGGAATGGGGAGGGCAGTTGTACTGATAAGCAACAGGGAGGGCAGGTTGGCCATTGAGAACAGAATGCAGGTGCTCTGAAAAACAGTTGCCTTGTCTAAGTTTGGACTTGCTGACAGGATCTCAAGCGTATGTAAATCTTAGGCACTGCGTTACATGCTGGGTATTTCTAGCCTTTTCCCAGATTCCCAGCAGCGGCTGTGCTTTATAACTCATGGTTCCAACACTGTTTCTACCACTCAGTCCAGATGAAGGGTCTCAGCCTAAAGCGTTGCCTGTCCATTTTCCTCCACAGATGCTGCCTGGCTCACTGAGATCCTCCAGTGGCTTGTTTCAACATCATCTTTATGACCTTTCTCTCGTCTTCATTCACCTCCTTCTGTTTACACATCCGACAGAGCTCAGCCGTCATGACTCCTCTCTCAGCCTGCAAGCCTCATACTTGTATCACTTGGGCTCCTTTGCTCAGACATTCTTCTTGTTCCCTCCGCCTCTCCCTTCTGTACAACTAAGGACATATTTGATTTCTAACGTTTGTCAGTTTAGATTATCTGAGACATTAACTCTTCCTCTCTCTCTGCAGCTACTGCCTGACCTGCTGAGTATTTCCTGCATATTCTGTTTATATTTCAAAATTCTTACAAAGCCCAACAGCAAGATGCAGAAAAGACGCTGGGACATATAGAACTTTCTCAGTTGTAAGATAAGGGCTGGTCGATTCAAAGCGAAGTGAGAATAATCCTCCTGTAGAAGGAAGTGAATCCTTGAAATTCTCTAAGCACGTGGACCCTTTTGCTGACTATGTTTGAGACCACGATGTGGCTGGTAATTTAGCAGTTAGTGCAATTGCTTTACAGTGCCAGTGACCACCAATAAGGGTTCGATTCCCACCGCCTTCTGTAAGGACTTTGTACATTCTCACTGTGACCACATGGGCTTCCTCCGGGTGCTCTGCTTTCCTCCCAAATTCCCAAGACGTATGGGTTAGAACGGATCTGCAAATGCTGGAAATCCAAACAACACTCACAAAATGCTGGAGGAACCCTGCAGGCCAGGCAGCATCTATGAAAAAGAGTGAACATCCAACATTTTGGGCCGAGACCTTTCATTGGGACACTTCTCCATGGATGCTGCCTGGCCTGCTGAGTCCCTCCAGCATTTCGTATGGGTTAGGGTTAGTGAACTGAGAGCATGCAATGTTGGCACTGGAAGCATGGCGACATTTGTGGGCTGACTCAGCACAATCCTCTGTGATATGACTTGAATCAAAAGACGCATTTTGCTGTATGTTTTGATGTACATGTGACAAATAAAGCTGATCTTTATCCATCTCTTTAAATCAATAGATTTTTGAACTGTCAAGAGGCCTGGGCATGCAGGAAAATGGAAGGTAAAAGCTGTTACATTATTGAATGGTGAAGCAGGTAAAAGGGACCAAGTGGTCTACCCATTTATGATGGTGCTGCAGAAAGAGGCCATTCAGTCCCTCGAATGAGTGCCATTCCCATCTCCCTCTGTACCCTTCTCTCTTCCACATGCAATATTAACTCCTGTGTGATTCCTCACTTATCTACACTGTGGCTAATTAACAGTGGCCGTTTAACCCATCAACTTACACATCTCTGGGATGAGGAGCAAGCCCGGGGAAGACCCACACTGTCACAGGAAGAGCATGCAAACTCCACATGGACAGCAGACATCTTGAACCCAGGTCTCTAGAGCGGGTTTGCATTGTGCCTTGCCCACATCTCATTCTTCTGTTCCTGTTAGCTTCATTGGCAGAGAAATTTAAACGTTTACATGGTCCTCTTTGTAATTGTGGCATTGCATCCAGCTGAACAAGCAGACAGGCTTGTGGTTAAATGTCTCAACATCTCAATGTAGGTAAACGTGAGGAAACTTTTTTTGGTTAGAGGGTCGTGAATCTGTGGAATTCATTGCCACAGGCGGCTTTGGAGGCCAAGTCAGGGGGTATATTTAAAACAGAGGTTGATAGGTTCTTGATTATTAAGGGCATCAAAGGTTAAGGGGAAAGGCAGGAGAATGGGTTGAGAGGGATATTAAATCAGCCTTGATGGAATGGCAGGGCAGATCTGATGGGCCAAATGGCCCAATACTGCTTCTACATCTTAAAAATAGAAAGTGTTGGAAATGCTCAGCAAGTCAGGTTGCATCTGCAGAGAGAGAAAAAAACTGCAAATGTTTCATGTCTGGCATTCTGTTCTGATGGAGTGTCCCAGACCTGAAACATTAATTGTTTCTCTCTCCACAGATGCTGTCTGGCCTGCTGAGTCTTTCTGGCATTTTCCTTTTTTTTTACAATTCCAGCTCCTGCAGACTTTTGATTTTCATTATGTGAAGTCGTCACAATGAACCAGAAGAGCATACTTTCTAAACTGCAAAACATCAGAGCTCTAGAGAAAAGTTTGTTGAAATATTACAGATCTATCCTATCCTGAAATTAATCAAAAAAAAAGAAAGAAATGCTGGCCTATATTCAGAGTAGAATGTGGGAGAGGTCACATACATTTGTGTTGTCCACACCACGAGCTCTGGGTTCTGTTTCGAATGTCGCACTTGGCAGGAGAACTCAGCACACACTATCTGCTCTGGTATGTGCCTTCCGAGGCTCATTTACAAGGAGAGATTACAAAAGCTAGGCTGTATTGGGATGGGTTTAGAGATTTGCTCAAGAGGATTAAGAGGAACAGCTGGGGGAAGAAGAGAGGAAATGTTTCTGTGAGTTGGTAGGTGGATCTAGGGATCACAGTCTGCCAATGGGAGCCAAGCATGTGTAACAGGAGGTCAAAATATGAAACCTTTATCTGCAATTGATCAAGAGATGATTGTTACTTTGAGTGCTGGAAATAAGGCTGGAGCATTTGCAATCATGTTCAACCAAAAATGCTGAGTCAATGGCCTGTCTCCATTCCTCCAGATATCCCAACCATGACCACAGCTGGGCCTTTTGAAAATTCCATTCACTCTGTGTGATATTTAGAAACAGCTGAGATCACGAGATAGCCTAAATTCTGAAGCACTAGACTACATCCCAGCTGTAGTGCTGAACACCCGCCCTCTGGAAAAAGCTGCGCCTCAAGCCAAATTATTCCGGCAGAGAGACTTGTGAGATCCCCAGAGCGAAGCTGTCTGGAGTTTAGCCATCTGCCACTTAGCTCCTAAGGAATCCATCCTAACATCCTGGACTGATTGGAATATGTGGATCCCAGATCAGCCTCTACACCCACCTGAGGACCCACCTGGAGACAACCCATTAGGAGAACATCACACTCTACTCAAGTGATCACCCTACTACAAGCAGGACAAATCCAGTCTCACTAATAACTATCCAGTCTATTCCCAATCACCTGCACAGAAAGAGGACAAAACACCAGAAAGGTGTGGCTTGATTTTGACTGAGTGCTGCGCCGAGGTTCTGATAAAACTGAGCAATGGGCACCAAAGGGAAAACACGCCAGTGGTTGGAGTCATACCCTGCACCCCTGTACTTGTTAATGACCCCAATTCCAGGACATAACTGCAAGAGTTCCTCAGGGCAGTGTCCTGTACCCAACTATCATCAACTGCTTCATCCATGGCCTCCCTTTTGTTACAAGATCAGAAGTAGAGATGTTTGTCAACATTGGCACAACGTTAAATTCTGTTCACAGTTTCTAAGCAAATGTCATGCCTGTATGCATCAAGACCTGGACAACGTCCAGGCCAATGTGGCCATTGACAGTCACACTGCAGAAGTGTTGGCCGATGATCACCTCCAACACGAGAGAGAGAGTCTGATCACTGCACTTGACATCCGACGTCATTACCATCAAAGAGTCACCCATCGTCAAAATTCTGGGAAATCATCCATGTGCTAATCACAACTGAAACAGACCTGCCAGCGTGGGTACAGGAGCATGTCAGGGGTTGGTAAATTACTCACCTCCTGCCAGCTTAAAGTCTGTCCACTGTCTACAAGGCCAAGTCAGGGCACTCCCTATTGATAGGGAGGCATCTCCAACAACACTAAACAAACATTAAAGAGCTGCTTCAAAGAGCGCAAAATGAGGTCATTCTTACCCTCCGCCATTAGGCTCTATAATGAGTCAACCCATAGCTGGGGGAGTGATTACCCCCTCCTGTCAGACTGTGGAAACTTATTTTTTATTATTTCTACTTCTCTTCTAATATTTCTATCTGTGTACTGGTAATGGTACCGTGACATTTCCTTTGGGATCAATAAAGTATTTCTCTATCTACCTACCATCCCAGATAAATTTGCCTGTTTAGCCAGCAGCCCCTCAGTGGGCTGTGTAATGTGGTTGTAGGATCTTCAATTCTCAGTTCATTAAGGCTACTATGACTGCAATCCTCAGACCCATGACCTTGGCCATGAAGATGGTCAAATGCGTCAGATGCTGGGAAACATCTGCAGGTTCCCCTCCAAGGCACACACCATCCTGACACGTAAATGTAGCACTGTTCTGTCCTTGTCGATGGGACTTGGAGTCTGAGCCAACCATCAGCCAGCCATTTAGACCAGTCCTACACAAACCCCTTTTCATTCTCCCGACGTTCCCACCAACTCCCTACGGGTTCTATCTCTCACCCACACAATAGGGGTAACTTACAGCAGCTAATTAATCCAGCAACCCGCATGTTTTTGGATGTGGGAGGAAAGGCAGAAATCCAATCCGTCACAGGGACTGTAGCCTGCTGCCCAGGAGTGTAAACCCTGGAATATTGGGGCTACCTTCGCGAGAAGGTCGGCAAAGATTCCAGCAGGTGTATCACCACCACTCCTGAAGGACAACTGGAGACAAGCGCTGAATGCTGTCTCTGCCAGTCGTGCTCAGGTACTGAGTGAGAAATGAAGATATAAATAAGTATTTCGCCGAGATGGGAGTGTAAGAATTCCTCCGCACTCCACCATCTCGCCGGGCCGCTTTGCTCAACCGCCTTGGCTGGGCTCTCCCCACTCCAGCCCTCCACCCCCCCTGCACCATTCTCTTACACCCACCAGAGACCGTCTCTCTTACAACCGAGGGCCATTCTTTCCCTGGCAAAGATACTCCCGCTGGCCCGCTGCCAGCTTCGCCCTGACGGCCAATCGGGGGAGGGGCGGGGCAGAATCCTCCAGCGTGATTGGCCGCAGCCGGTAAAAGGCTGAACCAGTCGCTACGCTGTATTTGTTCTATCTCAGGGCAGGCAACGAATGGGGCAGAGCCAAGCTATGAGTAGGGTCTGTGATTGGTCAGTTACTTGTATCCATTTGTTGTATCCTCGGCATGTTGCAATTTAGACTTTAGAGAACCGGGAAAGCGAGAGGAGAGAGAATGACAGAGGGTGGGGTGGGATAATGTCGGAAAGAGAAAGTATCTGATGCTGGAAGAGTGAGACAGTGTGTAACACGGGAGGAGAGTGACAGTGAGAAAGAGTGAGAGAGAAGGGTAGAGGCAGTGAACGAAAATGGGTGAGAAAGAGTGAGTGTGAGAGAGCGATTGATAGTGAGAGGGAAAGTGATCGAGTGAGTGACAGTGAGAAGTAGTGGGAGAGGGAGGGGTAGTGACGGTGTGCGGGGGGGAGGAGGAGGAGGCGGCGGTAGTGAGTGGTCGCGGGCAGAGTCGAACCGAGGTAGGCGTTGGGAGAACTGGAGGGGGTGGAGCCGCTTTGAGTTCTCGGAGATCAGGATGGTGGCGGGCGGCGGGCGGAGGGCTGCGGTCGGCGGAGCTCCGGGTGAGTGAAAGACAAGCATGCCCGTCTTCCACTGACCCTCTTGGGGGGGGGGGTATGGAGGTGAGCGGCAGACCTGTGCTGGGGTTGCAATCACCCCATGACCGATCCTCCCTCGTCACCCCGCCTTACCCCCTCACCACCTCCACTACCATCGCGCTTCCTCTCACTCCCAACCTCCATTATCCCAACCGAACCCCAACTTGCCTCGGAAACCCCAGGCACCTCTTGACTTTTTCCTCGTCCCACGATGTTCCCATCATCACTAACTGATCACCTACCCTACCCATCAGCATCACCTCAGCCCCCTCCTCCCCACTCTCAGACTCCATCACCATATACCCACCCTAACACACCAACAATCCCCCAACCCAAATCTCCTTTGTTGTCAACCCTAAACCCCTATGACCATGAATTTAAACCCAACCAGTCACCTCAGCCCACGCCTGCCACTCCTTCTACCTTCTCCCCATCTCACATGCTTCCCCAAGCATCCCTGCCCCATGTCACACTGCCCCTCACCCTGTCTTCTCTTGCACAGACTATCTTCCCCACCCACTTGCCATGGTCCTCTTCTCTGCTAAGCCAGCCCCACTGAACCCGTGCCTTCGTGTCTAACTCGACCTGAAACACTGACTCTTTATTTCTCTCCATAGATGCTTCCTGACTACCCCCTCTCCCGAGATTCGCCTGCAGTTTTTTTCTGTGTTGACCCAGATTCCCAGCATCTGTAGAACCTCTTGTTCCTCTGCTAAATGTACTTTCAGCACAGAAAGGTGCTGTCTGGACAATGTTGTGAGTCCTGGCTGGACAGTAGTGGCCAACACTGGCTGGACAATGTTGTGAGTCCTGGCTGGACAGTAGTGGCCAACACTGGCTGGACAATGTTGTGAGTCCTGGCTGGACAGTAGTGGCCAACACTGTCTGGACAATGTTGTGAGTCCTGGCTGGACAGTAGTGGCCAACACTGTCTGGACAATGTTGTGAGTCCTGGCTGGACAGTAGTGGCCAACACTGGCTGGACAATGTTGGGAGCCCTGGCTGGACAGTTGTGGCCAACACTGGCTGGACAATGTTGGGAGCCCTGGCTGGAGTTCCCACCTCCTGCTTTAATTTTTTTAAATGCCTAAAGTGTCTGGTTTATGTTTTGGTGAGACTGTTGAAACTTTCTATGAGTGTAGCATTGGCTTTTCTGATGGTAGTTCTCCTGTTCACTTCCACCCAGTCAGCGGTTGTTTCCGACACTCAGCTAATTTGGTCTTGGGTGATTTATCACAACAACTGGACACCCCTGTAAAGTGGTTGAGGCAGGTACAGCAACAGCATTTAAGAGGTACTTGGACAGGTAGGTGGATAGGAATGACTTAGAAGATATGGGCCAAATGCAGACAAATAGCAACAATTTAGATGGGAACCTCGTGCAGCATGGACTGGATTATGGGCATGCTATGGTGATGTTGGAATGGATGGTGATGCTTACAAGCTGCCCCGGGCACATCCTTGGGTGTGCTGGGCATTAATGCAAACAATGCATTTTACTGTGTGTTTCAATGTACATGTGGCAAATGAATCTGAGTCTGAATTGGTCAGGCTGGAGAGCCTGGTTCCATGCTGTATGACACCATCCAGTCTGACACCATCCAGCTGAATCCCCCCCTAACACTCAGATGCCCTCAAGGTGGCACACCCCAACCGGTTGATCCTTATTGAACCTCTCCCCGACAGCCAGACATCCAGAGGTACTCACCTTGGAAAGTCTCATTGCAGCCAGAGGATTGGAAATGATTGTTGGTGGATGGAGCTTTTCCTTGTTCAACAACAGGGTTGGCTCTATGGTGGACTTCCCCTTGTATGTCGACATGAAGCCTGCATTAAATTGAGGTTTGTCTGTGGGCAGCTGTATTGGAGGAATATGTTTCACTGTCTCCCTCCCACCCCAGTCAAGGTCAGAAAGTGTCACATAGAGTGTTTGTCCTTCTCTGGCCATTTCTCCTGGAGGTGTTGTGCTGGGCGGTGAAGACCACATCCTTTGTGCCTCTGATGGACAGAATCTATACTGTTGCCCAGGGACAAATCTGTGGTAATTGGGAGTGGTGGTGGTGGGAGGAGGACCCTGGTGATGATTTTCCCCCTGACAAACAGCAGGAGACCCATCAGTCATTGCCACAGTTTAATTTGACTCCTTTCTGGAAGATAGATTGGCGATATTCCTGAGGTTCCTGGTAGTTCCTCCTTTGCTTTGATGTGGATAACATGGTTGTGACAGAAGTCCCCACTGTTGGATTTAGGCTTAAGCAGGAATACCGCCTGTTGCCGAGGCATTGTTCTTTAGTTGGGCTGTGGCCCTGTCCATTCTTAGCTGCGAGCTCTTCCCAGGACAGATCACCAGGCCAACTGAGGAAAAGGTTCAGGTTGTGTGTTCAAAGCCTTCAAGAACAACATTCCCATAGGCTCCTCAGTTACCTTCAGCCCAGGGTCACTCAGCGGTGAAGGAACATTGAGAACAGGTTGTCAGTCACCTCCAAGCTCACAGAATAGGAGAGGACCACAAGAGATTTTGCAGATGCTAGAAATCTTGAATAACACATATAATGTGCTGGAGAAGCTCTGTAAGTCAGGCAGCATCTATGGAGGGGAATGAACAGTTAGTGTTTCGGGCCAAGACCCTTCATCAAGCGAGGAAGCAAGTTATCTTCCATTTCAAATGACAGCCTGAGAAACCAGCGTGGAATTGAAAAGGTGTTTATTGTGGGTGAGGTGGGAGCACTTTGTGAAGCACTTGACTTCTTACAGGACTGGATGATGTGAACATTAGAATCCCACACACAGACTCAAGAAACACAAAATATTCCAGCCTTAGATACTTGGGCAAGTGAAAGCAATCCTGTAATTTAGCCAACATGGTAACTAGTTTCTGCACAGAACGGTAATTAAGTAATGTTTTACGTGTGAGCTAAGCAAGCTGAGCCAGTAGAACATCCCTCCCTCCTTCTCTCCTATATTGTTGAATAATATTTTATTTTTCACATCCACCCGAGAGGGAGATTGGGCCTCAGTTTGTCCTCTCATTGGAAGGCACACGTCTGACAATGCAGCACCATCTCTCCAACAGTGCAACCCTCTGTCAGCCCTGTATTAGAGTCAAATTTCCAACTAACAACATCAAGTTGAAAGCAGAAAACAGCAGATGCTGTAGTCTGAAGTAAAAACTGCTATTGCTGGAAATAGTCAGCACAGTAGGTAGGTGTGGAACAGAGTTAAAATTTCAAATTGCCGATATTTCAGGCCAATAGAACGTCTATGACCTTATACATTGACTCTCTTTCTTTCTCCACAGATGCTGACGGTTCTAGCAATCTCTGTTTTCATTTCAGAACCTGTGCTTTCTAGATCTTTTGTTGTGGCAGATCTCTAGAATTCATCTTCACACAAACATTTTTCACTTTATTTCTGCAGAACTCAGTTACTGGGATCACGAGCCCACTGATTACACTTTAAACGAGGAAGAACAGCGATGCCAGTACTTGGTCAAGCTCCTCGAAAACTGCCTGTCCAGAGCTAAGAAGACTAAGCTGCACTGCTCCGAAGTTCTGGTTCCTGAGAAAATGATCAGCAAGATAGCCAGGGACATGCTGTGCCTTGCCTCCAACGAGCCTTGTGGTCTGCGTGGATCCGTCGTCTATGTGATGGTGGAGATTGAGAGCATGTGCAGAAAGTTAGACCACATTGTTTATGACTCCACTGTTGTTCCAACTTTTGAATTGACTTTGATTCTTAAGGAGGACAGCAGCATATGGCCTGTTCTCCGAGATTTCTTTTTCATTGGTACCTGTTTTACCCCTGGGTTCAGGCAAGCACTGAAACTTAGTCCCGGGTTCCGCTTGATTAAGAAGAAGCTCTACTCATCGTCTTCAACAGGGACTGTAATTGAATGTTAAACCTGGTCTAACACTGAGTGGCAGCTTTACCTCACCACCATCACCACTTTATTCTGTGGCAATTTAACATCAGTGTTGCCAATTTAGATAGAAATTGTTACTACTCAATTTTTATTGTGTGCCTTGGTTGTCAACTTGGTAACAGCCACTGAGGTTTGATATTGGCTTTGAAGCTGAATTGCCAACCAGTTAGGGATCTTCTTTGTTATGGTTGATCTCTCACCCTGATGGACAGATCATTACAAGATTCAGTAAAATCTCTAATCTGAGATGAAAATCATAGAGCTCTAGTGAACAGAAACAGACCCTTCAGCCCACCTAGTCCATGTCAGTCTGGTCTATCTACCTGCCCTCCATCCCTCTCTCATCCATGGACATATACAATCTTCTCTCAAATGTTGCAATTGACCTCTCATTCACCATTTCTGCTAGCAGTTCGTCCACACTCACACCACCCTCTGAGTGACAAAGATTTGCCCCTCCTCCAATTCCCCTTAAATATTTCACTTTTCACCCTAAACCTATGACCTCTGGTTCTAATCTCACCCATCCTGAGTGGAAAAAAGCCTACATATATTCACCCTATCTATACCCTCATAATTTAAAAATCTCCCCTCATTCTCCTGTGCTCTGGGAAATAAAGTCCTAATCTGTTCATCCTTCCCCTATGTGGGGCGGAGAATTGCCAGTCTGTTTTGGTGAAAGATGGTATTGATGCACTGTCAACAACTCTCGGAGATGGGAGGCAAATGATTGGCTTGTATTAGCTGCAAGAAATCACCACACAACATCCTGGAGACTGAGGGGGGAGCAGTGCCTCCAACCGCCTTTATACAGGGGTCTGTGGGAGGAGCCACAGGAGCAGTCAGCAGAGGGTCGTGTCCAGACAGGTATATGTAGTTCACCACAGGTACTCCCTGGGATACCGGGAGATCTTGCTGTTGAGGTACTGTTGTGGGATTGTTGCACTGAACCATTTCATTCAGGATTCTGGTCTAACAACTGTTCCTACCACCTCCCCCAGTAGTAGCTCCAACTTGTGTCAGTGCTAATGCGAAGGAACCAGCTTGGGTCGAGTTACCAGAGACTTGAGCCTGTTGTTCTGGCACTGACAAGAGCTGTGTGATAAGCCAAGCAGGTTGCAGCTGGGGTCAGGCTACCTGCACTGAAAAGCTCCTGAAAGTCAACGAAGTGCCAATGCTGGAAATATGAACGAGAAACACAAAATGCTGGAAACGCTCCAGAGATGCAGTCTGATGTGCTAAGTGTTTCCAGAACTTGCGGTTTTCAGAAGAACTTGTCTGGCTCCGCAATATTGGGTTCGACTTGCTTCCAAATGTGCTGAATAACTGTGGGATATATGACTTGCCTTGTCTTGGAATTTTCAGTAAAGGAGCTGGTTCATGCGCTACAGTCACTGGGTATAGCTTTGTACTAGTTACGGATGTGAATATATTGAAAACTGAAGATGTGACTATTTAGGTAATGGCCTGATGTTTACAGATTGCATGTGGTTAATGCTGAGTTTTTGGGCTAACTAATGCAAGGGGCAGGGATAGTGATGTAGTGTTAGGGATGGGACTCTCATTTACATGACTATCACTTGCCTTTGTTGTGGTAGGCATGCTGGTGTTGACAATTTTGATGATCAGTGCCTTCTAATTTCAGATACTGGACTCAAAGACTGAGCACACTCTCTGTAGACTGTGTAATATGGTTATCAAAAGAAAATGTTCCTTTTGGAGAAAACCTTGGACAATAAATCAGATTTTTATAGCCTGATGCCTTTCAATTCAAAGGTTTTAAGTAAATGAGCTCCTTGTAGAATGGAGCACCATTGCACATTGGACGCACAGTCAGAAAAGAGGCCTCATAAATTCACTAGAATAAAGTGGCATCACAAGGAAACAACTCTTAGGTAACCTTCCTAAAAGTCTCTTAGGTAATTCTGTGGAGATTCTCTGAAAGTTCAGGGTGTAGGCACTGTGTTGTCTCAGCAATCTTTACAAGTTTAAAGATTAGAATCAAATGAAAAGTTCATTACTTGAGGAATACTTTGTTCTCTATATTTAGAAAACACTTTAAACAGCATTGACTGCAATGAAAGCATTTTACATTAGACCAGAACTGTGTTCATTTGTGGATACACCATTTCAGGGTAGATGTGACAGCTCTGGAGGGATTTACAAGGGCTGGAGAACTTCAGTGGTGAGGTAAGGTTGGCGAGCTGGTGGGTGACCTGGAATAGAGGAGATGAACCTGAGGTTGGAGGGGCTGGGGAGGGAGCAGAGAAGCAATGGGGCAGGGTTTGGGAAGAACCGTTCTCCCTTGCAGAGAGATCAATAACTCAAAATTTTAATCTTAAACTGAGAATAGAGGACTCTCATGCTGGGGTCTGAAAGGGTAGTGCAGGCAGATATGAGGCACGGGTTCAGGGTAAGCGATAGGAGTTGAGAGGGGATCGAAGTAGTATGTTATTTTTTCCCTAGAGGGTAGTTTAAGTCTGGAGCACAATGCTTGAAGAAGTGGCACCACAGAGATTCTCACATTTAATAAGCCAGAATCAAGTTTACTATCACTGACATATGTCATGAAATTTGTTTTGTGGCAAGACCTAAAAATACTGTAAATGAGAAAAATAAATAGTGAAAAAGGGGAATAATGAAATATTGTTCATAGACTGTTCAGAAACCTGATTAACATATTGAGTGTGTGTCTTCCGTGTCCTGTACCTCTTCCTGGATGGTGAGCTTCCTTACTGATAGAAACTGCCTTCTTGAGGCACCACCTTTTAAATGTGTCCTTGAGGGTGGTGAGGGCTGCTCCCGTGAAGGTACTGACTCAATTACAATCCTCTGCAGCCTCTTCTGATCCTACACAATGGAGTCTCCATACCAGGCGATGATGTAACCAGTTAGAATGCTCTCCACGCTACGTCTACAGAAATTTGCAAGTATCTTTGGTGACATAGCAAATCTCCTCAAACTCCTAATGAAGTATAGCCGCTGGCGTGCCTTGTTCATAATTACATCAACGTGATGGGCCCTGTCTGGGTGGATTCTCTGAGACGCTGTTGCCCAGGAACTCGAAGCTGTTCACCCTTTCCTTAATGATGAGTGGCATGTGCCTTTCATCATGACATCACCTTTCTGAAGTCCACAGTCAATTCCTTGGTCTTGCTAACATTGGGTGCGAGGGAGTTATTGCAACACCATTCTACCATCAGATCTAACTCACTCCTGTACACCTCCTCATCGCCCTCTGAGATTCTGTCAATAGTGGTGTTGTTGAATTTCTAGATGACATTTGAGTTATGCCTAGCCACACAGTCATGAGTGTGCCGAGAATAGACCAGTGGGCTAAGCATGCATCCTTGAGGTGCATCTGGGTTGATTTCAGTGAGGAAGAGACGTTGTTACTGAACAGCATTGACTGTGGTCTCCCAATGAAGAAATCAAGGATCCAGTTGCAGAGGGAGGTACAGAGGCCCAAGTGTTCGATGCTTGTTAATTAGTAGTGAGGGGATAATGGTGTTGAACACTGAGCTGTAATTGGTAAACAGCAGCCAACGGCACTGTATAGGCGCCCCAAAGCTGAGTGGTGAGCCAGTGAGATTGCATGCGCTGTTGACTTGTGGAATCGAAATGAACATTACATCACCAAGGCATAGAAGGCTATGGACCAAGTGCTGGTAAATAGGATTTGTAGAGGTGGGTGAATGATGGCTGGCATGATCAAAGTGGGCTGAAGATCTCCTCATTCTTCACTGCAGGGAATAGCTCCATATCCCAGAACAAGGTTCCAGGTAAAAGGCCAATAACACCTTTGGAATTGGGAACCTAATTGAACATCTCAATCATTTTAAAGGTCTCACTGTATCTCAAATGACTGCTTAAGGACACCTCCTCACCAGCTTCTGAGGTTGAAAAGAATGGTTGTCAGTCCTTTAGGATTGCTTTGGAGTCTAGGAATTGGAATGAGGAGACATGACTAGATTAACTCCTGGGTTGAGAAGGATGCTTGCAGAAAAGATTCAGTCAGGTTAGTTCTTGGACCACCAGGGATCAGAGCAACAGTGGCTGATCTCATTGCGATTCAAGTTCTGAGCAGTGTTGACAGGCCAGGCATGGAGCTGACATACCCTGTTTAAAGGAGAGTTCAGAACTTGGGTCCATGCTTTTAGAGTTGGGGGTTACTGAGTGTTTCGAAGGCTAGCATCAATCAATATTTGGACATGGGGTTGGGTTATATAGCGCAAGATGAGGGCAGACTTAATGGGCCATACAATTCACAGCTGCCTCTGTTTCTTTTGTCTTTAGGGGTGATCAATGGATTACTGCTTTAATGAGACAAGTACTCCTAGCTGATAATCAGGCTCCTTCCCTCTCCCACATCACTGGGTAACTTGTACGTTAGTAAAGGCAAACACTGTTAATTTTGTGTTAATCAAGCTCTGAGAATCAAGTTTACTGTGGATTTTGGGTGGGCCTTTGAGATACGATAGAAGACAATGAGAGGAAATGGCCTTGTGATATCCATGTTTCACTGATGAGATTCTTGTGGATTGGACTATAGAAAGAGTTAAGGATTTGTGGGCTGGCAAATGGAAAGAAATGTTGCTTCTAAAAGCAGAATGAAGCTTGCTTCTGTTTGTGAGTGTTTTGGAATTTGGATCTGAGCCAGATCAATCTTGTGATCTGAAACGTTGACAGAGTTTGGATTCTGTGTACCAAGTAGACTGTTTTTGCAACCCCAACGCTCACTGGCAGAACAGCAGGCTGTCATGCGAAAGGCTCGTTGTCAGGGAGCTTCCTTGAGCACTTACTGCCCTGTGGAATGGAACTGCACGTGGTACAGTTGGTAGGGAGAGGCTGATTGGCTGAACATGTGGTAATCGGTATCTAGATCAGGCATCCACAGGAGGGTCGGGTTTGGAGTTTACCACAGAAATTTTTTCGCAACAAGAGCTTAGAACAAGCATTTTTAACAGATGTTCAAAGTGAAAGACTTGCATCTCTAGCACATTTCATAACCTTGGGGAAGTGTTTTACATCAGCATCGTATTTTAAAGGGGTTGTCACCACTGTGGTATAAGAAGACGTTTGACTAATTTTGGCACAGCAAGATCTGACACGCAGTATTGGTTGTGTCACTGGGGAGGATTCCCAGCACTGAAGAGCAGGATTAATGTTCCATCTAGAAGACAGCACCATTAACAATGCAGCCCTTCCTCAGCTCTGTAAGAGCAAAGCTGGAGATAGTGGATTACTCATGGACGGACGATGCTAACTTTATGTCCTAAAATTGTGCTACAGACCTGCATATCATCCATCTGTGCTCAGAGAGCCTTGGAGAATAAATGATAATGTTTTCACTTTCTCTTTAGTTATAGAGAGGCCTTTTACATATCACTTTAATAAGGTAAGGCAATCAAGCACACTTTGCAGAAAAGCAATCGATCAACATTTGATACTGGTCACCTGGTTAGACGTTAGTGAAAAAGGTATGGTTTAAGGAGGCATGGCAGCTGATGGTTGAGCAATTAAAATTGGCATGGTCAAGAATACTGTGTTCGAGGCAGGCAGGGATCACAGGCCATTCAGCTCTTCCAAACTTTTCTATCAACCACTGAGATCATACCCAGTGATGTGGGGAGAAGGAAGTCTGTGACTTAACTCCATGCTGCAGCTTTGTCCCGATGACTCGTGTATTATGACCCAACAACAAGAAAACTCCAAGGTGGTGCTGGGGCATGGTGACTCATTGCAACTGATCTATTAATTACATTAGTTATCATTGTTCTTCTCTTTTAAATCTCAATTCTCTAAGTCCTGATGAAGTTGACTGTTTATTCATAGATGCTGTCCGACTCGCCAAGCTCCCCAAGCATTCTGTGTGTGCTGCTCAATTCTCTGTTACTGTTTTCACTTCGTGCTACCTCAGATTTGGAATGATCTGTCTGGATGGCTGGCAAACAAGGTTTTTTACTGTATCACAGTACATGTGACAATAATAAATTAATTACAAAAATTATTTATTAGTGAAAGTATTTGTTCAGTGAAATGGGGTTCCACTTGAGCAGTGAGCTTCATGTAGACAAGGGGCCACACAAGTTTGGTGAATGAGCCTTTCATTCTGTGAAAAGGAATAGAGGGATAGGCTGATGGTCTGATTCGTAGAGAGGTGGGAGATGGATTACTGAAGCAGAAACACCTGCATAGAGAAGCTATGCCAAATGGCCCACAATTGTGTGGAAAGTACGAAGTAATAACAAGCAATTACTTTCAGAAGGCAAGTCTATCCAAAGAAAATATATTATCTATTGTCAGCCTAAATAATATTGCTTAACAAAGCACTTACAATGTCTGATCAAGATGGTCAGGCGCATCTGACTTTAACTTGGCATCTTGGTAACTAGAAAATATTACCAAGCTGCCAAGTGATAGCTATTTCCCTTTTTATTATTAAAGATTCATATTGACTGGAATTATATCATGGTATAACACTGAAGGAGGCCATTCATCCCCTCATGCATGTACTGGCCCTTTGAAAGATCTCCATCCAGTTCCCCTAGAGTCTGGAGGAGTGAGCGTTCTCAGCCAGACTCATGGACTGCTTGGACCGTCAGGAACAGTTATGATTCCTATATCAGCAATAATACTCTATGACAACTATGCAGTTTGCTTATTTTTAATTGATTCCTTTAGGTTTTTGTGAAGATTATGTGGGACCTGAAGGTCACATTTTATTGGAGCATAGAGTCACCTTGGAACATTGTTCTTTCATAGTTGCTGTGGGGTGACTGCCTGCAAAAAAACAGCTTGTCTGCAGTCAGCCTCTCTCAGAACTAAAACTGAAAGAAGGAAATAGCCCCATCGTTTAGCAGACACTTTACTGTCTCATAGCCTTGGTTAAGACAATAGATTGAGATCTTTACTCTGCCTTTTCCTGCCTAAGCAAGGACCTGGACCCACTGCAATTTGCCTATTGCCACAGTCGGTCTACAGCAGATACAATTTCATTGGCTCTTATGTGGCCTTGGATCACCTGGACAATACTAATATTTGTGTCAGGTTGCTGTTTATTGACTACAGCTCAGAGTTTAACACAATCATTCCTACAGTTCTGATCAAAAAGTTACAAAGCCTGGGCCTCTGTACCTCCCTCTTCAATGGGATCCTTGACTTCCTCACCAGAAAATCACAGTCTGCGTGGATTGGAAATAATATCTTCACCTCGCTGATAATCATACCTATCGAATGGTGAAAGGCCTTGATAGAGTGGATGTCGAGAGGATTTTTCCTGTGCTGGGAGAGTCTAAGGCTAGAGGACACAGCCTCAGAATAGAGGGCACCCTTTTAGAACGAAGATGAGGAGGAATATCTTTAGCTAGAGAGTGGTGAATCTATGGAATTCATTGCTACAAAGAGTTGTGGAGGCAAAGTTTTTGTGTATATTTAAGGCAGAGGTTGATAGGTTCTTGATTGGTCAGGAGATGAAGGGAAATGGAGAGAAGGCAAGAAATAGGGGCTGAGGGAAAATTGCATTGCCATGATGAAATGACAGAGCAGATTCGATGGGTCAAATAGCCTAATTCTGCTCCTATACCATATGGTCTTGTAATCAATACTGGCACACCTCAGGGATGTGTGCTTAGTCCACTGCTCTACTCTTTCTACACCCATGACTGCGAGGCTGGGCACAGCTCAAATGCCATCCATAAACTTGCTGACGACACCACTACTGTTGGCAGAATTTCAGATGATGATGAGGAGACGTACAGAAGCGAGACAGATCAGCTGGTTGAGTGGTGTCGCAGCAAGAACCTTGCACTCAGTGTCAGTAAGACCAAAGAACTGATTGTGGGCTTCAGAAAAGGTAAGACGAGGAAACACTCACCAGTCCTCATTGAGGGATTAGCAGTGGAAAGGGTGAGCAGCTTCAAGTTCCTGGGTGCCATCATCTCTGAGGATTTATCCTGAGCCCAACACATTCATGCAGTTACAAAGAAAACACGACAGTGGCTATATTTCATTAGAAATTTGAAGAGATTTGTTATGTCACCAAAGACACACACAAATTTCTACAGATGTACTGTGAAGAACATTGTAACTGTTTGTTTCACCCTCTGGTATGGGGCGTGTGGGGGTGGTACTACACAGGATCAAAATAAGCTGCAGAAAGTTGTAAACTCAGTCAGCTCCATCATGGGCACGAACCTCACCAGCATCCATGACTTCTTCAAGGAACGATGCCTCAAAGAGGTGGCATTCATCGTTAAGGACCCCCATCACCCAGAACGTGCCCTCTTCTCATTGCTACCATCACAGGGAGGAGGTACAGGAGCCGAAAGACACACACTCAACAGTTCAGGAATTGCTTTTCCCCCTCTGCCATCTGATTTCTGAATGGACACTGAACTCATGAACATGACCTCACTACTTTTTTTGTTTTTGCTATATACATTATATTTACTTCTAACTGTAATTTACAAACTTTATTATTATGTATTACATCGGGCTGCTGCCTCATAACAACAAATTTCATGACTTATGCCTGTGATATTAAACCTGATTCTGATTCTTTACAAAGCACTCCCTTCAATCCTCTGTGTTAATTCTACTTCTCAAGTATTACATTGGAACTCTTCCATAAATTTCATAAACAAACTTTATTCATCAAAATATGTACAAGAAATGCAAAAGAGTATATGGGTATCTTTACATTTATAGTGTTGTCCAGTGTTGACATGTGTAGGTTCATCTGTCTATACATTCTGGGTGTGGCTTAGACTATACATTCATGGGGTCATCCAATCTCTACACTCCTAGTTTTAAGCAGTCAATTCACTTATGGGGTCATTGTAAATACATTCAATGTAAAAGACATCTCTGCCACTCACATGGTCTGTTTGGAAAAATACATCCTCCAAATGTTTGCAGAGCTGTTACACAGTGCCCAGTAGCAACAATGGCTTTTACAACAGGTAGTCCAAACTGCCCATTGTATCTCTGGCAACAGCCTACCCGTCATCAAAGGCATATATATAGAAAGGTGCCAGAAAAAGGCTGGCAATATCTTGAAGGACGCTACCCACCCTGCTCATGGACTGTTTGTCCCACTCCCTTCAGGAGGAGGCTGTGTTGCACCCATGCCAGGACCACCAGATGTCCCAAGCAGTAAGGCTGATTGACAGCTTTATCCACTAACTCACCCCACCCCCACTACTTTATCATTTCCCGTGTACGTGCATACAAGCTATCTTATGTATTTGCACTTATTGTGTTTTTTTCTGCTACACCAGATCCAGAGAAACAATTATTTAATTCTCCTTTACACTTGTGTAGTGGAAATGACATTAAATAATCTTGACTCTTGAACCTTGAACAAGACCTTCTCTTTCTCCGTAATGGGACTGCATGATCACATTAGAGCACGTGAGAAGCTTCGGTAGTTTCTCTAGGCAGCTTCTGCCTACTGCCATTAAGCAGGATGGGATTTTACACTGATGATCTATAGAGATGTGGTATGTGAGATGTGATCTCACATCTATAGAGATGTGAGATGTGGCAGTCTTGGGGGAACTCCCCTCTCCCGCAGAGTCACATCTGCCAGACGTGCTTGCGGCTGGGTGATCTGGCAGACCGTGTGAGGAATCTGGAGCAGCAGCTGGATGACCTTCGACTCATAAGGGAGAATGAGGCAGTCATAGATGAGAGCTACAGGGAGGTAGTCACACCTAGGCTGCCGGAAGCATGTCATTGGGTGACAGTCCGAGGGGGGAAAGCGAAGGTGAGTAGACAGGTAGTGCAGAGCACCCCTGTAGCCATTCTCCTGAATAATAAGTTTACCGTCCTGGATGCTGTTGGCGAGGACGACTGACCAGGTGTGAGCCACGGTGGCAGGGCCTCTGGCACTGAGTCTGACCCTGTGGTGCAGAAGGATGGGATGGAGAAGAGGAGAGCTGTCATCATTGGAGACTCTATAGTCAGGGGAGCAGGTAGGAGATTTTGTGGACGTGAGAAGGAAACCCGCATGGTTTGTTGCCTCCCGGGTGCCAGGGTCCGGGATGTCTCTGACCGGGTGCATGACATCCTGGTACGAGAGGGAAAGCAACCAGAAGTCGTGATACATGTTGGGACCAATGACATAGGCAGGAAGAGGGATGAGGTCCTGAAGTGTGAGTTTCGGGAACTAGGCAGAAGGCTGAAGAACAGAACCTCAAGGGTGGCGTTCTCAGGGTTGCTGCCAGTACTATGTGATAGTGATGGTAAGAATTGGAGGAGATGTCAGTTGAATGCGTGGCTGAGAAGTTGGTGCAGGGGGCTGGGTTTTAGATTTTTGGACCATTGGGATCTCTTCTGGGGAAGGTGGGACCTGTACAGATTGGATGGGTTGCACCTGAACTCGAGGGGGAGCAATATCCTTGCTGGTAGGTTTGCTAGCATGGTTCAGGAGGGTTTAAACTAATTTGCAACGGGGATGGGACCCGGAGCGATAGAGCAGTGAAAGAAGTGCATGGAGTAAAGCCAGATCTAACATATAGAGAGGCTTTGAGGAAAGAGCAGCAGAATAAAGGGTATAAAGGTAGTAAGGTAGAAGTGTATACTTCAATGCAAGAAGCATCAGGAACAAAGGTGATGAACTGAGAGCTTGGATACATACATGGAATTATGATGTAGTGGCCATTACAGAGACTTGGCTAGCACCAGGGTAGGAATGGATTCTCAATATTCCTGGATTTCAGTGCTTTAAAAGAGATAGGGAGGGGTGGCATTATCAGTCAGGGATACTATTACAGCTGCAGAAAGGGTGGGTAATGTAGCAGGATCCTCTTTTGAGTCAGTATGGGTGGAAGTCGGGAACAGGAAAGGAGCAGTTACTCTACTGGGGGTATTCTATAGGCCCTCTGGTAGCAGCAGAGATACCGAGGAGCAGATTGGGAGGCAGATTTTGGCAAGGTGCAAAAACAACAGGGTTGTTATCATGGGTGACTTTAACTTCCCTAATATTGATTGGCACTTGATTAATTCCAAGGGTTTAGATGGGGCAGAGTTTGTTAAGTGTGTCCAGGATGGATTCCTGTCACAGTATGTTGACAGGCCAACTAGGGGGAATGCCATACTAGATCTAGTATTAGGTAACGAACCGGGTCAGGTCACAGATCTGTCAGTGGGTGAGCATCTGGGGGACAGTGATCACCGCTCCCTGACCTTTAGCATTATCATGGAAAAGGATAGAATCAGAGAGGACAGGAAAATTTTTAATTGGGGAAGGGCAGATTATGGGGCCATAAGGCTAGAACTTGCGGGTGTTAATTGGGATGATGCTTTTGCGGGGAAATGTACTATGGACATGTGGTCGATGTTTAGGGATCTCTTGCAGGATGTTAGGGATAAATTTGTCCCGGTGAGGAAGATAAAAAATGGTATGGTGAAGGAACCATGGGTGACAAGTGAAGTGGAAAATCTAGTCAGTTGGCATACATGAGGTTTAGGAAACAAGGATCAGATGGGTCTATTTAGAAATATAGGGTAGCAAGAAAGGAGCTTAAGAAGGGGCTGAGAAGAGCAAGAAGGAGTCATGAGAAGGCCTTGGCGAGTAGGGTAAAGGAAAACCCCAAGGCATTCTTCAATTATGTGAAGAACTAAAGGATAACAGGAGTAAAGGTAGGACCGATTAGAGATAAAAGTGGGAAGATGTGCCTGGAGGCTGTGGAAGTGAGCGAGGTCCTCAATGAATACTTCTCTTTGGTATTCACCAATGGGAGGGAACTTGATGACGGTGAGGACAATATGAGTGAGGTTGATGTTCTGAAGCATGTTGATATTAAGGGAGAGGAGGTGTTGGAGTTGTTAAAATACATTAGGTTAGATAAGTCAGCGGGGCCTGACGGAATATTCCCCAGGCTGCTCCACGAGGCGAGGGAAGAGATTGCTGAGCCTCTGACTAGGATCTTCATATCCTCGTTGTCCACAGGAATGGTAGTGGAGGATTGGAAGAAGGCGAATGTTGTCCCCTTGTTCAAAAAAGGTAGTAGGGATAGTCCAGGTAATTATAGACTAGTGAGCCTTACGTCTGTGGTGGGAAAGCTGTTGGAAAAGATTCTTGGAGATAGGATCTATGGGCATTTAGAGAATCATGATGTGATCAGGGACAGTCAGCATGGCTTTGTGAAGGGTAGATTGTGCCTAACAAGCCCGATAGAGTTCTTTAGAAGGTGACCAGGCATATAGATGAGGGTAGTGCAGTGGATGTGATCTACATGGATTTTAGTAAGGCATTTGACAAGGTTCCACACGGTAGGCTTATTCAGAAAGTCCGAAGGCATGGGATCCAGGGAAGTTTGGCCAGGTGAATTCAGAATTGGCTTGCCTGCAGAAGGCAGAGGGTTGTGGTGGAGGGAGTACATTCAGATTGGAGGGTTGTGACTAGTGGTGTCCCACAAGGATCTGTTCTGGGACCTCTACTTTTCGTGATTTTTATTAACGACCTGGATGTGGGGGTAGAAGGGTGGGTTGGCAAGTTTGCAGACGACGCAAAGGTTGGTGGTGCTGTAGATAGTGTAGAGGATTGTCGAAGATTGCAGAGAGACATTGATAGGATGCAGAAGTGGTCTGAGAAGTGGCAGATGGGGTTCAACCCGGAGAAGTGTGAGGTGGTACACTTTGGAAGGACAAACTCCAAGGCAGAGTGCAAAGTAAATGGCAGGATACTCGATAGTGTGGAGGAGCAGAGGGATCTGGGGATACATGTCCACCGATCCCTGAAAGTTGCCTCACAGGTAGATAGGGTAGTTAAGAAAGCTTATGGGGTGTTAGCTTTCATAAGTGGAGGGATAGAGTTTAAGAGACGCGATGTAATGATGTAGCACTATAAAACTCTAATTAGGCCACACTTGGAGTACTGTGTCCAGCTCTGGTCACCTCAGTATAGGAAGGATGTGGAAGCATTGGAAAGGGTACAGAGGAGATTTACCAGGCTGCTGCCTGGTTTAGAGAGTATGGATTACGATCAGAGATTAAGGGAGCTAGGGCTTTACTCTTTGGAGAGGAGGATGAGAGGAGACATGAGAGAGGTGTACAAGATATTAAGAGGAATAGACAGGGTGGACAGCCAGCACCTCTTCCCCAGGGCACCACTGCTCAGTACAAGAGGACATGGCTTTAAGTTAAGGGGAGGGAAGTTCAAGGGGGATATTAAAGGAAGGTTTTTCACTCAGAAAGTGGTTGGTGCGTGGAATGCACTGCCTGAGTCAGTGGTGGAGGCAGATACACTAGAGAAGTTTAAAAGACTACTAGACAGGTATATGGAGGAATTTAAGGTGGGGGGGGGGGTTATATGTGAGGCAGGGTTTGAGGGTCAGCACAACATTGTGGGCCGAAGGCCCTGTAATGTGCTGTACTATTCTATGTTCTATACCAGATGTGAGGTCACTTTTGGAGATCAGAAGAATGAAAGGTGATCTTACTGAATCGTGCAAGAATGCTAAGGTAGTCTGACAGGGTGGATGCTGAGATGTTTGTACTGGTGGGAGAGTCACAAATAAGGGAAGAGGTTAGGGATTATCTGAGCTGAAAGTAACCTTTTGCAAATTGTGATAAGTCTCTCTCTCTACCCCAGGTAGATACATTTTTAAGATCGCTGGGAGGTAGATCAAAAGAAAGAAGAAAATTTTTGAAAGGGGATTGAGTGTTATGAGAACTTGGCACAGAAGAGAAGTTGAGGCCTGCACAGATCAATCATGAACATACTGAATGGTGGGACAAGCTTGAGGGGCTGAATGGCCTACTCCTACTCCTGTATCTTGCGTTCTTATGATTCTAGGCCATTGTCATTTGGGTTTAATTAATGAAACTAATTTTGTTCAACCCCTTTTATAAACAGACCAGGCCAGACCCAGTGTCCATCAAGGACTGTCTCCTTGCAGGTTACAAGAACCTGGATGTGGCCTTCCAGACTGCCAGGCCTCCACCACCATTCATTAAGGTCAGGACTGGTGTTTCACCTTAACCCACTTTGGGTGAGAAGGATGTGAAACATCCAATGGCAATACAAGGAAGAGCAGTGAGATTCCCAGGGTCCCTACCAAGCATTCAAATTCTAACCAACTCATGGTCACAAACTCTCCCTGGGGTGGAAATTCCAGGAAGTACCTGGAGTAAAATCCAAGAGGGGAATCAAAAAATTAATCAATGATATGATATTCCATTTTATTTAAATATTTTGCTTATTGGTTACAGAGAAAAAATTGAGAAAGAACCTTTCAGTGATGGGAGCCAAACACACAAAATGCTGGAGGAACTCAGCAGGTCAGGCAGCATCTATAGAAAAGAATAAACAGTCCACATTTGGGGCCAAGACCCTTCTTCAGGACAGGAAAGGAAGGAGGAAGATGTCTGAGTAAAAAGGTATTGAGGGAGAGGAAGGATGATAGCTAGAAGGTGATAGGTGAAACCAGGTGGGTGGGAAAAAGGCTGGAAAGGAAGGGATCTGATTGGAGAAGTGAGTGGACCATGGGAGAAAGAGAGGAATGAGAGGCACCAGGGAGAGGTGATAGGCAGGCGAGGAGAAGAGGTAGGAGGCCAGAGTGGGAAATAGAAGATGAGGGAAAAGAAAATAAAGGGGAAAAATTACCTGAAGTAAAAATTGCTGTTCATGCCATCTGGTTGGAGGCTTCCTAGACGGAATATGAAATGTTGCTCCTCCACCCTGAGAGTGACTTAATTGTGGCAGAAAAGGTGTCCATGGTCCAACAAGTCGCAGTGGGACAATGATGAGAATTAAAGTGGCTGGCCACACTGAAATTCCACTTTTGAAGGTGCTCGACAAAGTAGTTCCCCCAATTTATGTTAGGTCTCACCAGTGTGGAGGAGAACACATTGGAAGCACTGTTTACAATAGACAACCTCAATAGATTCACAAGTGAAGTGCTGCCTCACCCAGGGCCCTGCGGGAGGAGGTGATTGGGCAGATGTCGCATTTCTGTTGCTTGCAGGGATCTGTGTCAAGAGGGAGAATAGTGAGGGAGGGATGAATGGATAAGGGGATCATGGAAGAAGGGATCCCTGTGAAAAGCGAAGAGTTGGGGGAGTAAAGATGAGTTTGGTGGTAGGATTCCTTTGATTTTGGCAGAAGTTGTGGAGAATGATGTGTTGGATGCAGAGGCTCATGGTGTGATAAGTGAGGACTAGAGGACTCTATCCCTGTTAAGGTGGTGGAAAGATGGAGTGAGTACAGATGTCCAGGAAATGGAAGAGATGCAGGTGAGGGCAATCTCAATGGTGGAAGAAGGAAAACACTGTTCTTTGAAGAAGGAGGACATTTCTGATGTCCTGGGATCAGATGTGGCAGAGAAGGAGGAACTGAGAAAAGGGAATAGAATTTCAGTGATGGGAAGCAATAACAGACATGTTGAATTTTCAATTGACTTGAAAAGATAGTGCCACCTGATGATTGGCATGCCACCTGTCCAATGGCAAGAGAGGTGCTGGATTGTAGGTAACAGTCATGTGATGAAACCTTCAAGGAGTTGGACAACTCAAGATGGCTTCTCAACCCAGACCAGGATGACTGGCCAGTTATGGCACTGCTGAGAGGGAAATAGACTATCACAACCACCTACCGGGGAGTGAAAGCGATAAGGTTGTGTGTGACAATCTTTGAAGATGTTTAGGAGGAATGTGAAAAACCATTCCATTTTGAAAATAAGCCAGTGCTTTACAGGCATGAAGATGGTAAAATGGATTCATGGTTGAAGGGTTTGGTACTATAACTGGAGTAGCATCTGGAGATTTGGACATCCGTCCAGGAAGAGGAGTTTGAATCTCACTATTGCAGCAGATTGTTAGTACATCCTGATAATGTCAGGGAACAGCACTTTATTGCTGTTTATTGATGAAGGCAGTAGTTAGTTGATAGAGGTGATTAAGTATTTCATTAACTGGAGGAGTTTGGGGAAGGAAACCCTGAGCTCAGGAATTCAGCAATTGAAGCTACTGACAGTGGTGGAGAGATTAGAGAGACAAGGATAGAAGACGTGCAAAGATCCTGAAGGATTATGAAACAGGAGTAGTTTACAGTGATAAGTAGGGGAAGGATGAGAACTTTAAAACTGAAGCATGATTAAACCAGGAAATCATTTGGATCAGTAAGCACAGAGTGCTTACTAATCAGTGAATGGGGTTTAGTATGAGTTTGGATAGAGGGCAGAAGTTTAGATGTTCAAGTTATCAGGCTGAAAGTAGATTAAGTAGAATTTCTCAGAAACTCATTGCATGAAATTTAATGGAGAGTGGAGTGGATTCTGAGAGGTATTGTGAGGCAAAGTGTTATTGTGAGGCTAAACACTGGAGGATTGTTTGAGGTGGATGTTGGTAAAATCATTGCCTTTCTCTGATATTGTGCAAAGCAACGTGTGACACATGCACCCCCTCCACAGACAATGATGAGGGTGGAGAAAATGGAAATGTCTTTTATTTTTGTACCAGTGCACAATGCACCTACTATTCAACCCACCTCCATACTGAGTGCTGGGTGATCCTTTCAACAACTCCAGCACAGAACACACTGTAATCAACTACAATTATAAATCCCACAGAATGAGGATATTATTATGTTGTTCCCCAGTCCTGTAACAATTCCATCCTCTCATAGTGCTATGCAATCACTCTGTAAAGTATTGTGGTGTCTTCAAGCAGAAGTGGAAGGGGAGGGGGGTGGGAGAGGCTTTTCTGAAATGTTTATTGCAGCTCTGTGAAAAGTCTTGCTTGATATCCCATCTCCTCATTTTACACTCCCATTCAAAACCCATCAGCTAATCTGCCAAAGGCCCTCCTCTTTCCATAACTGATGAATGGAGGTTTCTCTATGCCCGATAACTATTCAACTCGAACTATTAACTTCATTAGCAGAAGGTAGTTACTGGAGACCAAGCCCTAGAGCAGAAAATGGAAAATATATTTCTACGACTCATGTTGATTCAACCTTATAACTTTAATGAATTATCTTCTCTCCATCAAATAACCAATGCCTTTGTTCTATTATACAATAAAGTCCTGCTCCCTGTTGTTGTCAGAAAGTACCAGCAATGATAGGGAGCTGTACTTTCAGATACCATGGTGGGATTCAATCTCCTCTCCTTGGATCAATAGCCCGAACTCCAGCTCATTGTCCCCATAGAATTTCAGCAGCTTTCCACTGGCTCCAAAGGGCAGGGCAGACCAATTCCAGACCTAATGGGCCTGCTGCGTGTGTTTGGCCATGTCTGTTGGATTTCCTCCAGCTGTTGTGCACTGTTGAAATGTTCCCGATTTTAAAGTTCCAGCCATTATCCACCACCTTGTGACTTGCCACATCCTGCAGAACCATTATGTGTTATTGACGGATTTTGTTTCTGGCACTTTCACAGGGAGGGTGTTCCAGGCATCAGATCCAGTGAATATCCTGCTGGTCCTCTCTCCTCTATGTCCTTTGCCAGTGAACAGCAACCTTTGATTTTGTGTATCTCTCTGGAACAGGAAACAACTGCTGGAGGACCTCAGCAGCTAAGGCAGTATCTGTGGAGGGAAATGGACAGCCAACATTTTGGATCAAAATATTTCATCTGTACATTACCTTCCATGGATACAGCCTAACACATTGGGTTCCTTTAGTAGATTGTTTTTTATGTTCCAGATTCCAACATCTACAGTCTATTGAGTCTCCAGTTTTCTTTCTCTATCTTATCAAGACCTCTCTTCATCTTGCAAAACCGTAACTTAGTGTCCTTTTAATCTTCTGAATTGAGCAGCAAATTTTAGAGAACAGGAAGACAATGACTGTTCTTTACCTGTACCCAGTAGAACTCTGGCCCAGAGCTCTAGGTGTCTGAGGTCACTCGCTCACTGTGTGCCAGCAGGAGACCCACTTCAGACTTGAAACTGGTGAAAAATTGCCCCCTGTAAGATAGCACACCACAGCTGTTCCTTGGCATGTAACTGAGAAACAATCTCTTCCCTCAGTGAGTGGTGGACCTTGGGATTACACTACCCTGGAGGCTGCAGTGGTTCAGTCATTGAATTAAATCAAAGTAGAGGACAACTTCTGGTATCTAGATTTAAACTAAATTTGCTGGGGGGGGGAGTGGGAATCGAAGTGAAGAGGAAGAAGACGGGGTGGTTTGCACACAAGCAGAGATAGCTAATAGGGAGTTTGTGAGGAAGAATAAGCAGATGATGCACTCAGCCGGATGGTTTGAGATGTGTCCATTTTAATGCAAGGAGTATCATGAGCAAGGCGGATGAACTTAGAGCGTGGATCAATACATGGAACTATGATGCTGTAGCCATTACAGAGACTTAGATGACTCGGGCAGGAATGGCTGCTGAGTGTGCTAGGCTTTAGATGTTTCAAAAAGGACAGGGAGGGAGACAAAGGAGGTGGGGGAGCGGCATTGCTAATCAGGGATAGTGTCACAGCTGCAGAAAAGGAGAAAGTCATAGAGGGATTGTCTACTGAGTCATGTGGGTGGAAGTCAGAAACAGGAAGGGGGCAATAACTCTACTGGGTGTTTTTTATAGACCCCTCGATAGTAACAGAGACATTGAGGAGCAGATAGGGAGGCAGATTCTAGAACGGTGAGATACTAACAGGGTTTTTATGATGGGAGATTTTAACTTTCCTAATATTGACTGGCATCTCCTTAGAGCAAGGGGTTTAAATGGGGTGGAGTCTATTAGGTGTGCTCAGGGAGGCTTCCTGACACAATATGTAGATAAGCCATCCAGAGGAGAGGCTGTATTGGGAAATGATCCTGGTCATTTTGGAGGTAGTGATCACAACTCTATCTCCTTTACCATGGTGCTGGAGAGGGATAGGAGAAGACAATTTGGGCAAATGTTTAATTGGGGTAGGGGAAAATATGATGCTATTAGGCAGGGATTTGGGTACATAAATTGGGAGCAGATGTTCTCAGGGAAATGCACAGCAGAAATGTGGCAAATGAACATTAGCATGGTGTTCTGCATAGGTATGTTCCATTGAGGCAGGGAAAGGATCGTAGGGTCAAAGATCCATGGTGTACAAAGGATGTAGAAATCTAAATAAGAACAAAAGAAAAGCTTATGAAGGTTTGAGAAACTAGGTACTGATAGAGCTCTAAAAAATTACAACAGTGGTAGGAAGGAGGTCAAGAATGAAATTGGCGAGCAGGATTAAGGAAAACCCCAAGGCATTCTACAAGTATGTGAAGAGCAAGCAGATGAGACGTGTGAGAATAGGACCAATCAGGTGCGATAGTGGAAATGTGTGAATGGAGTTGGAGGAGGTAGTGGAGGTACTTAATGAATACTTTGCTCGGAACTCACCTATGAAAAGGACCTTGGCAATTGTGGGGATGACTTACAGTGGACTGAAACACTTGAGTGTATAGACATTAAGAAAGAGGATGTGCTGGAGCTGTTGAAAGGTATTAAGTTAGATAAGTCGCTGAGACTGGATGCGATCTACCCCAGGCTACTGTGGGAAGCAAGGGAGGAGGTTGCTGAGCCTCTGGCGATAATCTTTGCATCATCAGTAGGGGCGGGAGAAGTACCAGAGGACTGGAAGGTTTCAAGTATTGTTCCCTTGTTCCAGAAAGGGAGTAGAGATAACCCAGTAAATGATAGACCAGTGAGCCTTACTTCAGTGGTGGGCAAATTGCTGGAGAAGATCCTGAGAGGCAGGATTTATGAACATTTTGAGAGACATAATCTGATTAGGGATACTCAGCATGGCTTTGGCAAGGACAAGTTGTGGCTTATGAACCTAATTGAATTCTTTGAGGAAGTAACAAAACGCATTGATGAAGGTAGAGCCATGGATGTAGTGTATATGGATTTCTGTAAGGCATTTGATAAGGTTTCCCTTGCAAGGCTCATTCAGAAAGTAATGAAGCATGGGATCCAAGGAGACCTTGCTTGTGGATCCAGAATTGGCTTGCCCACAGAAGGCAAAAGGTGGTTGTAGATGGTTCGTATTCTGCATGAAGGATGGTGACCAGTGGTTTCCACAGAGATCTGTACTGGAACCCCTCCTCTTTGTAATTTTTATAAATGATCTGGTTGAGGAAGCAAAAGGGTGGATTAGTAGGTTTTCTGATGACAGAACTGTTGGGGGTGTTGTGGACAGTCTGGAGGGTTGTCAGAGGTTACAGTGGGACAGCGATAGGATGCAGAACTGGGCTGAGAAGTGGCAGATGGAGTTCAACCCAGATCAGTGTAAAGTGGTTCATTTCAGTAGGTCAAAATTGAAGACAGAATATAATAGAAGGACAGAAGTGCAGCTAAGACTCTTGACAATGTGGAGGATCAGTGAGAACTTCTGATGCATGTCCATAAGACACACAAATGGACAGGTTGACAGTGTTGTTAAGAAGGCATATGGTGTGATGGCCTTCATCACCTGTGGGATTGAGTGCGGTAATGTTAAACTATATAAGATCTTAGTTAGATCCACTAGGAGTACTGTGTTCAGTTCTGGTTACATCGCTATAGAAAGGAAGGATGGATACATGGAGATTTGCAAGGATATTACCCGGATTGGGGAGCATGCCTTATGAGAATAGACAGAGTGAACTCAGCTTTTTCTTTTTGGAGCGATAGAGGTGTATAAGACGATGAGAGGCATTGATTTTGTGGATAGCCAGAGGATTTTTTCCAGGACTGAAATGGCTAACACGAGAGGACACAATTTTAAGGTGCTTGGAAGTCGGTACTAGAGGGATGTTTTGCACACAGAGAGTGGTGGGTGCATGGAATGCACACCTGGCGATGGTGGTAGAGTTGAATACAATAAGGTATTTTTAAAGACTCTTAGATAGGTACATAGAGCTTAGTAAAATAGATGGCTATGTGGTAGGGAAATTCTAAGCAGTTTCTAGAGTGGGTTATATGGTTGGCTCAACTTTGTGGGCCAAAGGGCCTATAATGTGCTGTAGATGTCTATGATTTCTATGATCTAAAAAACTGAGGGATATGCAGAAAATCGCCATTTAACCACTTTGACGAGTGATAGGACATTTGGCCCATCAAGTCTTTACTGGCTATCAGCCATTCACTTGCATGAAACCATCACTAATCCCATTTTTCATTCTCCTCACATTCCTATCAATTACTCCTCTCAGATTCTACCCCAGATGAAGGGTCTCAGCACAAAACATCTACTGTTCATTTCCCTCCATAGATGCTGCCTGACCTGCTGAGTTCTTCCATCCTTTTGTGTGCGTTGCTCAAGATCTCCAGCATCTGCAGAATCTCTTGTGTCTACCCCTCACCTATACAGCTGGGACAATTTATAGCAGAAAACGAATCCACTGACCCGCATAACTTTGGAATGTGGAGTGCCTAGGGAAACCCAAGGCACAGGGTGATCCCGGTCACTGGGGTAGAGAGGCAGCACCCGTTCTTGGTTTGCTTCCTCTGTGAATCCTGCTGACTGTGCAAATCTCCTGGCCAATCCCAGTATTCCTTGTGTGACTCAGGGTCTGATGTATCTGCTCAAGACTAGAAGCAATTTCCTGGAATAGAACTTTTTGACTCTCATGTTACTGAACGGAACCATGAGAAAATGTGTCTCTCAACCGGACTCATCAGACATGTCCTCATTATCCTGTTCTGGAGCAGAGAATTAACCAGATATGTTGCTGCTTCCATTGACAATTGATCCCTATCTCAATTAGCTGCTGAGTTGTTGCAAATTAACCAGGAGGTGCAACTCTAACTAAGAGAGGACTTAGTCCTGATGAAGGGTCTCGGCCTGAAACGTTGACAGCGCTTCTCCCTATAGATGCTGCCTGGCCTGCTGTGTTCCACCAACATTTTGTGTGTGTTGCTTGAATTTCCAGCATCTGCAGAGTTCCTCACGTTTGCAGTATCAGTCTTGATTTCCTCTGTTCTCCATCTTTCCTTCTTCCTTTCTGCTCTCCTTTCCTTCTCTCTCCTTCCTCTGATTTTATTCCATTCCTCCTCCTTCCTCGCTTCCACCTCTTCACCCACCATGTACCTCAGCATCGAGACCTGAGGTACTTTCATATTTTCCCTCCAATATTGCCTCTTTACAGGATTTACTGCACAGAACAGACCATTCAGCCTAACAGACCATGCCTTCTCACATGAGTTGTCTCCTACCCCCTCCAACACAACATTCCTTCATCCTTCATGTGTTGGTGGTCAATGAAGGGCCTGAGATGTATTGATTACCCTCGGAGGGCTGGAGGAGGAAAGGCTAAAAGGCGAGAGCTATGGCTAATGAGCTTCATGCTTTCCCTGCAGTCTGAAGTTAGTGGTTTTAAGTCTCACTTGCAGGTAACGGGCGCTGATAGGGAGATGAATATTGAGGGTCAGTAGTGGAAAGGGTGAGCTACTTCATAGAATCATAGAGTAGTACAGAAATAGGCCCTTTGGCTCATCTAGTCCATGCTGAAACCATTTAACCTGCTACTCCCATCAACCTGCACTGGGACCATACTCAGATCCCTACTATCCATGTACCTATCCAAACTTCACTTAAGCATTGAAATGGAGTTTGCATGCACCACTTGTGCTGGCAGCTCATTCCACACTCTCACGACCCTCTGAATGAATAAGTTTCCCCTCATGGTTCCCTTTTACCCTTAACCCATAACCTCTGGTTGTAGTCCTACACAGCCTCAGTGGAAAAAAGCCTGCTTGCATTTACCCTATCTATAGCCCTCATAATTTTGTATACCTCTATGAAATCTCCTCTCAATCTTCCACGTTCTAAGGAATACAGCCTTAATCTACTCAATCTTTTCTTGTAACTGAGGTCCTCCAGACGTGGCAACACCCTTGTAAATTTTCTCTGTACTCTTTCAACATTGTTTACAACTTTCCTGTAGGTAGATGGCCAAACCTGCACACAATACTCCAGATTAGGCCTCACCAACATTTTATACAACATAATAACCCATCTCTTGAACTCAATGCATAGATTTATGAAGGGCCATGTGCCAAAAGGCCCTATCTACTTCTGATGCCACTTTCAACGAATTATGGACCTGTATTCCCAGATCTGTTTGTTCTACCATGCTCCTCAGTAAGACCTACCCTGGTTGGTCCTCCCAAAGTGCAACACCTCACACTTGCCTGCATTAAATTCTGTCTGCCATTTCTCAGTCTGTTTTTCCAGCTGTTTCAGATCCCTCTGCAAGCCATGATAGCCTTCTTTGCTGTCCACTACACCTCTAATCTTGGTGTCATCCGCAAATTTGCTGATCCAGTTAGCCACGTTATCATCCAGATCATTGAAAAAGATGACAAGCAAGAAAGGAGCAGCAACACTCCCTGCAGCACACCACCAGTCACGGGCCTCCGGTCAGTGAGGCAACATCTACTACCACTCTCTGGCTTCTCTCACAAAACCAACTTACCACCTCATCTTGAATGCCGAGCAAATGAACCTTTTTGACCAACCTCCAATGCAGGCCCTTGTCAACTGCCTTCCCTTCGCTACTTTCCTGGTAACTTTCTCAAAAACTCTATAAGATTGGTTAGACGTGACCTACCATGCACTAAGTCACACTGACTATCCTTAATCAGTTCATATCTATCCAAATATTTATATATCTGACGATGATGATGATGACATTGACTCAGGCCTGAGAGGCCAGCGTCAGGCATTTTCATGCCTTATAAGGCGCAGAACGAAAGACTGTGTGATGCACCATTCCTCACACAGACATTTTGCGACATTTTATTTTACGAGGTCGAGTTGCAAGCTCAACACTCAACCCGGCATGGATGAAAAGCGTACTTGGGAATGGCTCGAATGGATTCGAACCCGGGAACCTCCGTTCCGGAGTCCAGTGCTGATGTTACTGTGTCACCAGCTGACCAATCTGGTCCCTTAGAATACTTTCCAATAACTTTCCCACAACTGATATCAGACTCACTGGCCTACAATTTTCTGGTTTCTGTTTACAGCCTTTTTTAAAACAGCGGAACAACATTGGCTATGCTTCTTTCACTTGCTTGTCTTATTCCCTAATAGCAGATCCAGTATTGCACACTCTCTCACTGGGACTTCCACATACTGTTGAAGGAAACTTTCGTGAACTCATTTGAAAAATTCTAACCCATCTAGTTCAATATGGAATTCCCAGTCAATATGTAGAAAGTTAAAATCACCAAGTGTAACAACCGATTGTTTCTTACAAGTCTGTGATCTCTTTACAAAGTAGTTTCTCTAAATCACTTGGACTCTTGGGTGATTTACAAGACCATTAACGTGGTCATACATTTCTTATTTCTCAGTTCCACCCATAATGCCTCACCTGACGAGTTCTGTAGTCTGTCCTGATGGAGCACTGCCTGACTAGTCAGGCAGTTTTTCCTGACTAGTTATGCCACCTACCTCCTTTGTCCCTTAATCCCTCCCACTCTATCACATCTAAAACAACGGAACCCTGGAATATTGAGCTGTCAGTCCTGCCCCTTCCACAACCAAGTCTTGCTAATGGTTACAATATCATGACTCCAGTGTTGATCCATACCCTGATCTCATCCACTTTTCCTATAGTACTTTTTCCATTGAAATATATGCTGCTGAGGACACTGGTCACACCGTGCTCAAATCCTTTTGATTCCTGACTTTGTCTGAGGTCTTACCAACATCTGTCTCCATAACCTCTCCACTAACTTCTCACACTCTGATTCCTATCCCCCTGCAACTCTGGTTTAAACCCCTACTCTAGTTCAAGTTCTTACATGTCAACATCTCAGAGGATCTACACTGGGCCCAATGTATTGATGCACTCATGAAAAAGGCATGACGGTGACTTTAATTCATTTGGAGTTCAAAGCAATTTGGTATGTCACCAAAGACTCTTGCAAATTTCGATATGGTGGTGAACATTTTGACTGGTTGCATTGTAGTCTGGTATGGAGTCTCCAGAAGAATCACAAGAGGCTGTGGAGAGTTGCTGCATCACATGCACATCTCTTCCCACCATTCAGGACAGCTTCAAAAGATGGTACCTCAAGAAAAGAGCATCCTCCACTAAAGACGCTCACCATCTGGGACATGCCTTATTGTTGTTACTACCATCAGGAAAGACATACAAAACCCTAAAGACCCACACTCATCAGTTTAGAAACAGTTTCTACCCCTCTGCCAAAAGATATCTGAATGCTTCATGAACACAGCAACACTACTTCATTCTTTGCACTATTTACTTATTTTGTAATTCATGGTAAAGTTATGCCTTCATTGTACTGTTGCAGCAAAACAACAAATTTTACAATATATAAATTGGTGATAGTAGACCTGATTCTGATTCTGAGATATGTACTGGAAGCCAATGTTTAGACCTCAGATACAGATGGTGGGTACCCCAATCGTGGAAGCTTCCTGTAAACAGCATGGCTACATGATAGCAGCAAAGTCTGTGGGCACATGGTGGCTACTGGTAATTGTCAGCAGGTCAGGAAGCATCTATGGAGGGAGAAGGAAGCCAAGTTAGTACTTCGGGTACTGAAGCAGAGTTCTAACTCCTTCCACAGATGCTGCCTGGCTAGTTGCACTTTTTTAGCAAAGGACTTAATTGGTTATAAAGCAATTTGGGACTTTGAAATAAATGTGAACCTTTCATTAAAATATCATATTTCATTGGTATACGGTATGTGATTCCAGTACTTAATCCCCCATTGCCCTTGTCAATGTGGCTGATGAAATCTGGACAAAATGTGACAACTGGTTAGCATTGAAGATTGAAGTGCAAATTATGCTGACAGTGCACAGGAGTTCAAGGGTGTGAAAGGTACCTTCTTCTGGAGAGCCTACAGCCAGGAGCATTCTGGGCTCTGAGTCAGAGGTTTGTAGGTTCAAGCTCAGCTCCAGAGATCACACCTCAAACTTTAACATTAACAAAGAGACATTGATTCCATATTAATCCAGGTCTGGTGCTGATCCATTGTCATTATTTTAGTCAAGAGCAGGAGAGATCACCCTGTGCCCTGGGAATTAATCACTCAGTTATTTGAACATTATTGATGCATTGCTATTATAGTTTGTGGGAGTTTGCCGTCCCAAAATTAGCTGCCATGTTTCCTATGTTGTGTCAGTGATGGCACAGCTTGTGAAGTACATTTGGATCTCCTATTGTTGTGATAGGTGCTATAAAAATGTAGGCTTGACCTCTCGAGCATTCAGCCATCAATGTACTGATTGGGAATTTACAGCGTTCCAACATCTGTGATGGTCAGGTAGATAATTTGAGTCTTTTCCTGATTTCAGCACACTTCATATATTAATAGCAAGTGCTGGACCCAGAGAAAACTGATCTCAGTACATGGAGTACAGGGTTTGTTTACTGCTCTCTGTACCAGGACCATGTGATGAGACATCTGAGCTCAGCATGGAAAGAGGATCGGAGTGGTAGGGGCCAGAATAGAGAGGCACACCTCTCATTTCCACTTCTACAGCTGAGGTGGAGGAAATGCCAAAGCTTGTATTTCCCTTGGTGAGGTGACCTCAGCTAAATCTGGATTCGATTTTTGATTAAAGCTGTCAACAGTCCCAGAAGTTTTAATTAATGACAGCAATCAGTTTCATTAATCATGATCCCCAGGCGGCCTTTCAGTGCTGCTTATGGAGGATTGCAGAAGAAATGAATGCCACTTGTTGGATTTACTGAGGGAAGTTGTGAAGGGTGAAGCTCTAATGCCCCTGAAAATTGACTAGAAATGCGTTAAAGCAGCAAGGTTGCTTGCATGCAGTCCAGGGCCAGTGTACTGTCCCATCAGGAATAGGGATCCACCCTGTTGTTGTCACACTGAACACGGGCAGGAACTACAGACCTTTACACAGCTGGCACAGGGGGGGGGGGGGGCAGCCATCCCCTGTGTGTGGGTACCCACACGTGATAATTAGCTCTGATTGAGTCCTTTGCCACAAATGGGGTGGTGTGGGGGCAGGAATCAAGGGCCGGGGAAAGTCAAAGTAACTTCATTATCCAAATTCATGTATGTCACCATATACTACTGTGGGATTCAGTATCATGTGGGAAAGTAAAGAAATACAATAAAATTTATGAAAATATATACATAAACAAAGACTGAAAAAATAACCAATGAGCTAAAGAAGATAAATCATGTAAGTAAGTAAAAATAGGTAAATAAATAGTACTGAGAACAAGAGTTGCAGAGTCCTTGAAAGTGAGTCTATAGTTGGTGGAATCAGTTCAACATTAGATCATACGACCATAAGACACAGGCACAGAATTAGGCTATTCAGCCTAATTCAGCCCATTGAGTCTGCTCTGCTATTCCAGTTTGGCTGATCCTGGATCCCATTCAACCTCATACCCCTGCCTTATCGCCATATCCTTTGATCCCTGTCTGATCAGGAAACAATCAACTTCCACCTTAAATATAAGGCCTCCTTGAGACTTATCCTCCATCACAGTCTGTTGCAGAGCATTCCACAGATTCGGTATACTCTGGCTAAAAAAAAAAATTCCTCCTTACCTCTGTTCTAAAAGGTCACCCCCTCTATTTTGAAACCATACCCTCTAGTTCTGGATACCTCCACCATAGGAAACATCCTCTCCACATCCATCCTATCTAGCCCTTTCAACATTCAGTAGGTTACAGTAAGATCTTCACATATTCCTCTAAATTCCAGTGAGTACAGGTCCAAAGCTGCCAAACGCTTCTCATAATGTTAACCCCTTTGTTCCTGGAATCATTCTCGTGAACCTCCTTTGGACTTTCTCCAATGACAACACATCCTTTCTGAGATATATGGCCCAAAACTGTTGACAATACTCCAAGTGTGGCCTGACTAATGTCTTATAAAGGCACAGTATTATCTCCTTGATTTTATATTCTATTCCCTTTGAAATACATGTCAACATTGCATTTGCCTTCCTTACCACAGACTCAACCTGTAAATTAACCTTTTGGGAGTCTTGCATGAGGACTCCTAAGTTCCTCTGATGTTTGAACCTTCTCCCCAATTTAGAAAAGTCTGCGTTATTGTTCCTTTTGCCAAAATGCGTCATCATGCATTTCCCAACACTGTATTTCATCTGCCACTTTTTGCCCATTCTTCCAATTCGTCTCAGCCCTGCTGCAGTTGCATTACTTCCTCAGCACTACCTACCCCTCCACCTATCTTTGTATCATCTGCAAACTTTGCTACAAAACCATCAATTCCATTATCCACATCATTGACAAACAATGTGAAAAGTAGCCGTCCCAATACTGACCCCCTGAGGAACACTGACAGCCAACTAAAAAAGGCTCCCTTCATCCCCACTCATTACCTCCCACCTGTCAGCCATTCTGCTATCTATGCCAGTATCTTTCCTAGAATTGCAAAGTATGTTATCTTGTTAAGCAGCCTCATGTGTGGCTTCTTATCAAATGCCTTCTGAAAATCCAAGTAAATGACATCCATTGCCTCTCCTTTGTTCACCCTGCTTGTTATTTCCTCAAAGAACTCTTAACAGATTTGTCAGGCAAGATTTCCTTTTACAGAAACCATGCAGTCTTTGACTTAGTTATCATTAGTCTTCAAGTACCTGAAGCCTCATCCTTAATAATAGACTCCAACACTTTCTCAACCACTGAGGTTAGGCTAACTGGTCTATAATTGTTTTTCTCTTGCCTTCATCCCTTCTTAAAGAGTGGAGTGACATTTGCAAATTTCCATTTCTCTGGGATCATGGCAGAATCAAGTGATTCTTGAAAGATCATGACCAATGCATCTGTTATCTTTTCAACAACCTCTCTCAGGACTCTGGGATGTAGTCCATTTGGTACAGGTGATTTATCCACCTTAAGACCTTTGAGTTTGTCTTGCACATCTTTCCTTTGAAATAGCAACGGCACTCACTTCTGCTCCCTGACACTCACGGACCTCTAGCACACTGCTAGCATTTTCCACAGTGAAGACTGATGAAAAGTACCCATTAAGTTCATCAGCTATTTCTTTGTCCCCCATTACTACCTCCTCAGCATCATTTTCCAGTGGTCCAATATTAACTCTCACCTCACTTTTACTCTTTACATAACTGAAAAAACTTTTATTATCATGCTTTATATTATTGGCTAGTTTGCCCTCATATTTCATCTTTTCCCTTCTTCTAGTTTTTTTAGTTGCCTTTTGTTGGATTTTAAAAGCTTCCCAATCATCCAAGTTCCCACTCACTTTTTCTACATTATATGCCCTTTCCTTTGCTTGTATGCAGTCCTTAATTTCCCTTGTCAGCCATGATTACCTACCCCTACCATTTCAGAACTTTTTCTGTGGGACATGTCTATCCTGCACCTTGTGATCTATTCCAGAAACCTCAGTCACCTCTGCTCTGCTGTCATCCCTGCCAGTATCCTCCTTCAATCCACCTGGGCAAGCTCCTCTCTCATACCTCTGTAATTTTCTTTATTCCATTGTGATATTGATACATGTGACTTAAAGTTCTCCCTCTCATATTTCAGTATGAATGTAATTGTATTGTTCTCATTGTGTCCTAAGGGTTCCTTTATATTAAGCTCCCTAATAAGATCTGGGTCATTACACAACACCCAATCTAAGATAGCCTTTCCCTGAGTAGGCTCAAGCACAAGATCCTCTAAAAAGCCATCTCAAAGGCATTCAACAAATTCCCTCTCTTGCGATTTGACACTAAACTGATTTTCCCAATTCCCCTTGTATATTGAAGTACCCCATTACAATTGTGACATTACCCTTATTACATGCCTTTTCCAATTCCCTTTGCAATCTCAAACCCACATCCTGGCTACTATTTGGAGGACTCTATATGATTCCTATAATGGTTTTTATCCCCCTTGCAGTTTCTTAACTCCACCCACAAAGATTCAACAGTCTCTGACCCTATGTCATCTCTTTCTAAAGATGTAATTCCATCATTTACCAACAGACCCACACCACCACCTATGCCTTCCTGTCTGTCAGGTGTTGTAGAGTAAGTTGACATGATAGTGGCAATCAAGGGGCTTTTAGATAGACTCATGAATATGGAGGGATATGGATCAAGTGCAGGCAGAGAATTAGTTTAATTTGTCATCATGTTTGGCACAGGCATTGTAGGCCAAAAGGCCTGTTCCTGTGCTGTATTGGTATATGGTCTATGTTCTATAAAACGCATCAGCTGCACTGATGTCGATTATACACAAAAGAAAAAATGGCCAATTTCCCAATGATGCAATTTCATCTGTAAAGATTCACCCACATAATCCAACCCTGCTAAAATCTCTTTTACATCTGATTTCACAAGAAGAGGATAGAATAGATGTCAAGGCTGGTATATTTAATTTACAAGGCAGAAATTAAGATAGATTAAAATAGAAAAGATAGATTAAGAGAAAATCTTAAATTTATTTCTTAATTGTAAGATAAAGAGATAATAGATCACTAGCAGATACACTGATAGATAAATATGAAATAGGTAAACAAAATAAGTAGATTAAGATAGATTTAAAACATTTATTATGTGAAATTATTCCAATTTCAAAGTAAATTTATTATCAAAACACATATTTATCACCATATACAACCCTGAGATCTATTTTCTTGTGGGCATACTCAATAAACCCATAATAGAATAATAGCCATAACAGAATCAGTGAAAGACTGCACCAACTTGGATGATCAACCAGTGTGCAAAAGACAACCAACTGCAAATACAAAAAGAAAAAATAAATAAATAAATAAATAAGCAACAAATATTGAGAACATGGGATGAAAGAATCCTTGAAAGTCCATAGGTTGTAGCAACATCAGGGTAAGTGAAGTTGAGGGAAGTTATCCCGTCTGGTTCAAGATCCTGATGGTTGAGGGGTCGTAACTGTTCCTGAAGCTGGTGGTGTGAGTCTTGAAGTTCCTGTACCTTCTTACTGACGGCAACAGCAAGGAGAGAGCATGGTTGGGTAGTGGGGAACCTTGATGATAGATGCTTCTTTTCTGCCACAAAGCTTCGTGTAGATGTATTCAGTGGTGCGGAGGACTTTAACCATGATGTGCTGGGCTGCATCCACTATCTTTTGTAGGATTTTCCATTCAAGCACATTGGTGTTTCCATACCAGGCTGTAATGCAGCCTAGCAATATACTCTCTGCTACACATCAATAGAAGATTGTCAAAGTTTTAGATGACTTGCCAAATTTTCACAAACTCCTAAGAAAATCGAGGCACTGCCATGTTTTTTCAAAATTGCACCTACATGCTGGGCCCATGACAGGTCCTCTGAAATAATAATGCCAAGGAATTTAAAGTTGCTGACCCTCTCCACCTCTGATCCCTAGCTCAAAGACCTCTGGATTCTTCCTCCTGAAGTTACTAATCAGCTCCTTGGTCTTGCTGACATTCAGTAAGAGGTTGCTGTTGTGACACCATTCAGCCAGAATTTCAAACTCCCTCCTATATGCCGTTTTGTCACCACCTATGATTTAGCATGTGACAGTGGTGTCATTGGTAAAATCGAATATGGTATTGGAGCTGTGCTTAACCACACAGTCATAAGTATAAAGTAAGTAGAGCAGGGAGCTAGGTACACAGCCTTGTGATGCACCTGTGCTGATAGAAATCATGGAGGAGGTGTTGGTGCCAATCCAACCTGACTGCGGTCTGCAAGTGAGGAAACTGAGGATCCAATTGCACATGGAGGTATTGAGGGCAAGGTCTTGAAGCTTATTGATTAGTTTTGAGGGGATTATGGTATTGAATGCTGAATTGTACATGATAAAGAGCATCCTGATATATGCATCTTTGCTGTCCAGATGTCCCAGGGTTGAGTGAGATGGCATCTACTGTGGACCTGTTGTGTTGGTAGGAAAACTGGAGCTGGTCCAAATCGCTACTCAGTAGTTGATATGTTTCACCACCAACTTCTCAAAACACTTCATCGCTGTGGATGGAAGTGCTACTACCAATATTTGATCCATGAAACAGCACGGTGATTGAGGTGGCAGTCATTGAGATTACAAGTATCTGAAACTGAAGTAAGCTCACAGTGGAAAGTGGTTTCAGTTTGACCTGGTTGTAGCTGTTTTTCATAAGATGAAAGCTGAGACATTACCTGGTTGTTCAAAGGAATCTCACCAATAAACTGGATAATGACCCCAGCACATGGAGAATGAGCAATTCTGCAGACGGGTGTGAGGTCTGGCATCAGCACACTGGCAAAGAGGCTAATCTGTTGGGAAATGCTGCAACCTGCTGGTAAAAATTATTCACACATCCATAGATACACACACACACACACACACACAGACAGAAGAGTTCTTAGTACAGTGCATTTTGGGGAATATGCAATGTGTTTACCTATCTTGGAAAAATGGCCTTTGTGAACCTATGTTCATGAAATTTTAGAACTTTATGACATAGAAGGAGCTGATTAAGCCAATTCCATCCATTTGGTTGGTAAAGAATCTCCCTGCCTTGGCTCTTGATATTCAAAGTTCAGAGTCCAAGTAAATTTATTATCAAAATACATATATGTCACCATATACAACCCTGAGATTTATTTTCTTCCAGGTACACTCAATAAATCCAATAACCATAATAGAATCAATGTCCTTACTTGGCTTGTGAAGCCACCCTGTACACAACATCCAGGTGCTGTCTTTCATCTTTGATTTTTTTCCCAAACCCTCTTGGAGTAGAGACAAATATTTTGTTTGACTTTCTGGTTTTTTACTGTTACTCTACAACTTGGGCAAAAAAATGGCCTCATTAAGCATAGTTAACATGACTGTATGGAGCAGGTCATGTCTTACAAACTTGACTGAGTTTTTCAAGGAGGTCAGGAAGGGGACTAATAGAGCAGTGGATGTTGTCTACGTTGACTTTAGTAAAGCATTTGATAAGGTCCCACATGGTAGGTTGATCTGGAAGATGCTTGGAATCCGTGGAGACCTAACAGTTTTGATTCAGAATTGGCTTGTTCACAGAAAACAGGGTAGAAGGGGAAGGCATCATTTTTGCTGGAGGTTGTGAACAGTGATGTTCCATTGGGATCAGTGCTGGGACCTCTGTTGTTTGTATAAGTGATTTGAATTAAAATAGAGGTGGATGGCTTAGTAAGTTTGCAGACAACATAAAGATTGGTGGAGCTATGGACAGGGTAGGAGACTGTCACACAATGTGGCAGAATATAGTTAAGTGCAGATATGGATGCGGAAATGGAAATTGGAGTTTAATATAAACAAGTGTGAGGTGCTACACTTTGGGACGTCTAATGTAAGAGGAAAGTACACAGTTGATGGCAGGATGCTTAATAGCATTGATATAGAGAGGGATTTTGTGTTCCATGTCCATAACTGCCTGGGAGTAGGCACACAAGTAGACAATACGGTGGAGAAGACATATGACATGCTTGCCTTCATTTGGTGGACACTGAGAATAAGAATCAGGAAGTCATGTTGCAGCTATATAAATCTATGGTTAGGCTGTACTTTAAGTATTACGTCCAATTCTGATTGGTCCATTTATTGGTAATTTGTTTATTATTGTCACATGTACTGAGATACAGTGTAAAACTTGAATACAGTGTTTTATTTGTCTCCATATAGATAATTTCAGAACATAAGTACATAGAGATTTAACAGAATTCAGAAGGATGTGGAGGTTTAGGAAGGGATGCAGTAGAGATTTATCAGAGTGCTGCCTTGGGTAGAGGCTTGAAGCTATAAAGAGGGACTAGATAAATTGGGGTTGTTTATAAAAATATGTGAGGCACAGATAGGGTGCCCTGCAGGAATATTTTTCCTCGAGTAGGAATGTCAAGTATGAGAGGGAATGCATTTAAGAGAGGAGGAAAGCTTAATGGAGATGTGTGGGGTAAGTATTTGGCACAGAGTGGTTGTTACCTGGGATGAACTACCAGGGGTAGTGGTGGAAGCAGATACAGTACATTAGTGGAATTTAAGAGACTTTTAGATGGACACATGAATATGCAGGGAATTGAGAGAAAGGGATCATGAGTTAGCAAAAGTGATTTGCCGTTGTGTTTGGCACAGACACTGTGGGTCAAAGGATTGTGCTCAAAAGTTCAGAATCTGAATCAGAATCAGGTTTATTATCACCGGCATGTGATGTGAAATTTGTTAACTTAGCAGCAGCAGTTCAATGCAAAATATAATGAAGAAGAAGAAGAAGAAGAAGAAGAAGAAGAAGAAGAAGAAGAAGAAGAAGAAGAAGAAGAAGAAGAAGAAGAAGAAGAAGAAGAAGAAGAAGAAGAAGAAGAAGAAGAAGAAGAAGAAGAAGAAGAAGAAGAAGAAGAAGAAGAAGAAGAAGAAGAAGAAGAAGAAGAAGAAGAAGAAGAAGAAGAAGAAGAAGAAGAAGAAGAAGAAGAAGAAGAAGAAGAAGAAGAAGAAGAAGAAGAAGAAGAAGAAGAAGAAGAAGAAGAAGAATATAAATAAATAAATCTTATTCGGTATACTTTATACGGTATATGTATATTGAATAGATTAAAAATCATCCAAAAAAACCATAAATACTATATATTTAAAAAAAAGTGAGGTAGTGTCCAAAAGTTCAATGTCTATTTAGGAGTTGGATGGCAGAGAGGAAGAAGCTGTTCCTGAATTGCTTCGTGTGTACTTTCAGGCTTCTGTACCTCCTACCTGATAGTAACAGTGAGAAAAGGACATGCCTTGGGTGCTGGAGGTCTTTAATAATGGATGCTGCCTTTCTGAGACACCGCTCCCTGAAGATGTCCTGGGTACTTTGTAGGCTTGTACCCAAGATAGAGCTAATTAAATTTACAACCTTCTGCAGCTTCTTTCAGTCCGCTGCTGTAATCCCCAATATCAGACAGTGATGCAGCCTATCAGAATGCTCTCCACAATACATCTATAGAAGTTTTTGAGTGTATTTGTTGACATACCAAACCTCTTCAAACTCTTAACAAAATATAGTCGCTGTCTTGCCTTCTTTATAGCTGCATCGATATGTTGGGACCAGGTTAGATCCTCAGAAATCTTGACACCCACTCTCTCCACTTCTGATCCCTCTATGAAGATTGGTATATGTTCCTTTGTCTTACCCTTCCAGAAGTCCACAATCAGCTCTTTCGTCTTATTTACGTTAAGTGCCAGGTGGTTGCTATGGCACCATTCCACTAGTTGGCATTTCTCACTCCTGTATGCCCTCTCATCACCAAAGATTCTACCAACCATGGTTGTATCATCAGCAAATTTCTAGATGGTATTTGAGTTATGCCTAGCCCCACTGTCATGGGTATATAGAGAGTAAAGCAGTGGGCTAAGCACACATCCCTGAGGTGCGCCAGTGTTGATTCTCAGCGAGGAGGATATGTTATCACCAATCCGCACAGATTGTGGTCTTCCAGTTAGGAAGTTGAGGATCCAATTGCAGAGGGAGGTACAGAGGCCCAGGCTCTGCAACATCTCAATCAGGATTGTGGGAATGATGGTATTAAATGCCGAGCTATAATCAATGAACAGCATCCTGACATAGATGTTTGTGTTGTCCAGGTGGTCTAAGGCCGCATGAAGAGCCATTGAGATTGCGTCTACCGTTCACCTATTGTTGCAATAGGCAAATTGCAATGGGTTCGGGCCCTTGCTGAGGCAGTTCTGTCTAGTCATGACCAACCTCTCAAAGCATTTCATTACTATTGATGTGAGTGCTACTGGGTGATAGTCATTAAGGCAGCTCACAGTATTTTTCTTAGGCACTAGTATAATTGTTGCCTTTTTGAAGCAGTGGGAACTTCTGCCTGTGGCAGTGAGAGGTTGAAAATATCTTTGAATACCCCTGCCAGTTGATTGGGATAGGTTTTCAGAGCCTTACCAGGTACTCCATCGGGACTTTCTGCCTTGCAAGGGTTCACTCTCTAGTTTAAAGACAGCCTAACATCAGCCTCTGAGACAGAGAGCACAGGGTCATCAGGTGCAGCAGGGATCTTCACAGCTGAAATTGTATTCTCCCTTTCAAAGTATACATAGAAGGTCTATGCTCTAGATGGCTTGCCTGGTGTGTATAGATACCCAATGGAGATGAATGGCCTTGCTGCTGAATGACACTACTTTGAAGGAGATCGTCAATTGATAGATGTGGAATCAGTTGGTTGCCATCAGCTTGGATGTCAATATTTATCTCTCAATCAACATGGTTGGATTATCACATTGCTGCTTGTCAGAGCTTGCTTTGCCCAAATCAGATGTTATAAAAAGTATTTTTCCAGTTCTGATAAAGGGTCTTCAACCATAACCAGTACCTCAGTTTTCCCAAAGATCCTGCTGACCTACTTTTTGTTTCCAGTTTCTTCTTTTATATCAAAAATTAATTTCATGTTTGCAATATTTACTTTATTCTAAAACTAAAATACTTCCCCCAATGCTGAGGATGCATTCCAGTATCTGCCAGTCCTGGAAGCCCACAGAGAGCCATTGAATACTGCTCCTCTCCATGAACTCTCAGACACAGACATGTCCTCTGAAACATCAACTGTGCTTTTGTTTTCCCACAGATGCTGCCTGGTTTGCTGAGCTCCTCCAGCATTTTGTGTGTGTTGCTTGGATTTCCAGCACCTGCAGATTTTCTCTCGTTTGTGATATTCCCTGAAGATTCATTTTCTGTTTTTATTTACAAGACACAAGAGACTGCAGATGCTGACATCTGGACCAACGCACAAGGATGCTGGAGAAACTCAGCGGGTCAGGCAGCATCTGTGACAGATGGCAAATGGACAGTCGATATTTTGGGTGAAGATCACGCATTATCAGTGCCCCACCTGGATCCACCCATCACCTGCCGACCACCAGTTTCGACTGGAAGAAAGGTCTCGACCTGAAATATCGACGGTCCATTTCCCACCACAGATGATGCCTCAATCCGCTGAGTTCTCTCAATACCTTGTGTGTAGCTGCAGTGGCTGATTTTCTTTAATATGTAATTTATTCTTTTTATTTGTTGGAGAACCCTCGGGTGGTGACATGTACCGTCGAAATTTAACACGCCGTTACCTTCCTCTTCTGATGTCTTGCCCAGATGGCAGAGTTGGGTGGCTGAATGGCCTCTTCCTCCAGCCAACTTAATCTCAGGAAAAGGCGAAACTTTTGATGAAACTATTGGTCCTGACGAAAGGTCTCGGCCCGAAATATCGACTGTCTGCTCCCGCCCGCTGCTCGATTTGCAGAGTTCCTCCAGTATTTCGCGCGTGTATTGCTCGCGATTACCAGCGTCTGCCGAATCTGTTGTGTTATTGGTCAAACTGAACCTCAATCAGAGTGACGTCTAAACGCCCGCCCCTACGTTCCGTCAGTCCAGATCTCCCACATTGTCTGGAGTGTAAATAAAATCACGATGGAAGGCGTTGGCGAGCGTCAATTTTGATCGATTGACCAATAGTTTTGTGGACATCCAAGGTACTATCCCTCTATCCCGCCAACGAAGGCTATGGTTGGTTGGACCAGGTGTCAGTCAGTGCGTCACGTTGGGAGCTGGCAGTAGTGTGGGATCTGGAGTTTTCCTGCGGCCGTCCCCAACTTGTCAGACGTGATGTTGGGTCGGTCAGCGATTTGATCTCGCCGGCCTGTGGATGGCGGGCGGAGACTCGAGGCCACTGTGAGGGTGCCCGGCGGCTGTATAGGCGGAGTCCAATAGTGGCCGAGGCCTTAGGCTTACCCAGTTGCCAAGGAGACGCACTGCCAGGGCCCTTGGGGTGAAAGCCCAGACGAGAATGGGCTCCCGGGTGCGTCCTCAGCCCGGGTTCTCCTCGGCTGGCCCCCGCCTGCAGGAATCGGGCGGAGAGCAACTGGAGATGAGCCGAGTGCGGAGCGCGGAGAGCCGGCAAGAAACAGCGGGCGGGGGTCGAGGCGCGGGCCGCCAGGCGTGGAGTCGCGACAACCCGGGCTACGAGCCGGCCGATGAGGAGTTGGACATGGAGCTGGACTGGACTGCGGCGGCCGAGTCTGGAGCGCCGAGCAATCCTAGCCCCGTGTCCGGCAGCGGGCTCCCAGCCGGGTACAATGCCCGGCACAACGCCAGGACCGCTGGTCTGTACCCTGACCAGAGCCCTGAGGCCCAGCACAGTAGCCGGCCGGGCTGTGGCCACACCATCCTGCGCAAGGTCCGAGGTGAGTGCAATCTTCTGATCCATGGTGGCTGTGGGCACTAAGGCACTGAGTCCTGGAGCTGCCTTGTGGACCTGAGTGCAATAATAGAAAATAAATCAAAGAGCGTAGGATACACGCAACAAGTCAGTCAACTTAAATGGGGTATGTGGAATGAGGGAAAAAAAGCACACGTTTCTGGTCAACAATCCTTATTCATAATTTAGAACTACATTTCATTATGCTCCTTGACTTGGTTAGCACCAGGTATATTGTGTACAAAATCTGCTGGATGAACTCAGTGGATCTATTGTGGGGGAATAAAGTGTTGATGTTTCTGGTCAAGAAGCCTGTATCAAGATGCAATGTTGCGGACTGGATGCAGGGTTTTGATCTGAAACATCGACAATCCCTTTCCTTCTTGAATGCTACTTGACTACATGATTTCCTGCAGCAGATTGTGTGTTGTTCCATATTCCATCATCTGCAATCTCTTCTGCAAGAAACTGAAAATTGATGTTTCAGGTTGAAACTGTTCATGAGTACTGTAAAGAAAGAGAGATGGCCAGTGTAAATGAGCAAGAGCTGGCTGGTGGTAAGTGGATCCATGTAAGATTGATGAGAGGTAGGTGAGGGAAGGGAGAGTAGCATTTGATGTGAGAAGTTGGGAGATGAGAGCTGAAAGAGACAGAGTGCCTGAGAAGATGAGAGGACAATGGACCATGGAAGCAGAAGGAGAACTGGAGGGAGTAATGTGTGGATGATGGGCAGATTGAGAGGGCAGGGAAAGGAGAGCAGAAGGAATAATGGGGTTATTGGGTTAAGGGGGACAGAGGGATTTGGTTACCGGAAGTTAGAGAAATCAATGTTCATGGCACCAGTTTGGAGACTACCGAGATGGAGTATGAGGTGGTGTTGTTCTAATCTATGTCTAGATTCAACTTGGCAATTGACGAGATTGTGGACAGACATCAGTGTGGGAATAGGAAGTGAAAATAAAAGGCTACCTGTTCAATGTACAAAATAAATTTATTACCAAAGTACAAAAATGTCACCATCTGTTATGATGAGATTCATTTTCTGTGTGCATTCTCAGTAAATACAAAGAAACACTTTAGAATCAATGAAAAATCTGTATTGTCTGTAAGATGGGCAAACAATCAGTGTGCAAAAGACAGCAAACTGCAAATACAAAAAGAAAAAAAAATAAGCAATAAATATTGAGAACATGAGATGAGGACTTTGAATATGAGTCCATAGGTTGTGGAAACAGTTCAGTGTTTGGGTGAGTGAAGTTGCCCCCTGTAGTTCAAGTACCTGTTGGTTGAAAGATAATAACTGTTCCTGAATCTGGTGATGTGAGCCTTGAGGCTCCTGTACTAACTTCCTGATAGCAGCAGTGAGAAGAGAGCAGGCCTGAATGGTGGGGTCCTTGTGATGGATGCTGTTTTCCTGCGACATTGCTCCTTGTAGATGTACTCATTGGTGGAGAGGGTTTTATCCATGATGGACTGGGCTGTATCCACTACTTTCTGTAGGCTTTTCTGTTCAAGAGCATTGGATGCAATAAATTACACAGAGGTATTCACATGTGAAGATCTGCATCATATTGTTTAGGGTGAGACTTGCCGTGCCTGTGTCTATATTGTGTATAGGTTTGGTAGAACAAAGGGCCCTATGGAAAATCCTGGCAATTCTGGACAATGTTTCTCACCCTCTGCATGCCACCTTGGCTGAACGGAGAAGCACTTTGAGTTATAGACTAGGACAGCTGTGCTACTCCAAAGAGTGCTACATTAGGTCATTCTTCCCTCGGCCATTAGGCTTTATAATGAGTCAACCTGTAGCCAGGGAAGTGATGACCCCCTCCTGTTACACTGTTTGTGGTAACTTTTTTATTAAATTCTTTCTCCTTCTCTTCTAATATTTGTATCTGTGCACTTGTAATGCTACTGTGACACTGTCATTTCCTTTGGGATCAATATCACTGTCCATCACTGCACAGTGGTGCAGCAGACAGGCTGCTGCCTCACAGTGCTATTGACCTGTGTTCAATCTCCTGACCTCTGGTCCTGTTTGGGCAGAGTTTGCAAGTTCTCCCTATGACCGTGTATGTTTCCTCCAGATATTTTTGTGTCCTCTCCCAACCTAAAGATGTGCAAATAGGATAGAACAATTGACTGGTGTAAATTCCTTTGTGTAGAGTCTAAGGAGAGGTGAAGGGAATGTGGGGAGAATAAAATGGGATTAGTTTAGGATTCTTTAGTGTTTGATTAATAGAATCTCTGGGAAGAAATGCCTACTTTTATGCTGTATTTTTCATATTTAACATAAACGTAGTTGTTTAGAGAACGCAGTGTAGATCCATGGACTTATTCCAGGTGCTGTAAGAAGTCATTGAATAGAATGGAACTGTATTGTCTGGTGTTTAGTAGATTGAGATTGAAACTTAAAAAATCTTAACAGAGCTCAACAAGTTGGTTGCAGGGAGAATGTTCCCACCGTTTGAGATGTAAACTGTCTGGGGCCATTTAGGATTGATAGAAAATTTTTCATGGAATTTGAATCTATTTAGATCTCTTCCATAGTCATGATTTGGGGCAAGAGACTGATAAATTTCTGGATCTTATGGTAATCAGGGATATGACAATAGTACTGGAAAACTGCCGTGGTAGTTTAGCTGTAATCTTGATAAACTTCCTAATTATGTTGGGATCCAGCACTGCATTGAGTGTGCTAGTGCACAAGTCATTGACAGCTAACGTGTAGGTGCAGCTAGCAAAATGGAAAGCAAGTGATTTTTTATTCATTTTGCAAATATTGTATTTATTTGGAGCCCTGGTGAGAGCACGTCTGGAATATTGATATCCTTGTTATGGAGGTAGTATAGTTGTGGAGGTTGTGGGCCTGTTGTTTGAGAAAAGATAAAGTAGGCTAGGTCTGTAGTGGCCTGTACTCAAGAAGAATGAGTAGTGACAACACAGAGACATAAAAAATATTTAGAGTTCAACAGGATTGATTGAACACCATGCTGTAATCTTAGATAAAATGATAAAATAGTCTGAAGGAAGCCTGGTTTCCTTAAGAGTAAATCTTCTCTGACAAACCTGTTGGAATTCTTTGAGGAAATAACAAGCAGAGTAGACAAAGTAGAATTGGCAGGTGTTATGTACTTGGATTTTTAGAAGGTCTTTGTCAAAGTGCTGCACTTGAGGCTGCTTAATGAGATAAGAGTCCATGGTATTATAGGTAAGAGGGTAGTATGGATAGAAGGTTGGCTGACTGGCAGATCGCAAAGAGTGGGAATAAAAGAGGCCTTTTCTGGTTGCCTGCCAGTGACTAGTCTATACCTTTGACTAGTGGTGTTCCAGAAGAGTTAGTGTTGGGTCCAGTTCTTTTTACATTATATGTCAGTGATTAAAGTGGTGAAATTGATGGCTCTGTGGCCAAGTTTGCAGATGATACAAAGATAGGAGGAGGAGCAGATAGTGTCGAGGAAACGGAGTTTGCGGAAAGATTTAGAATGATTAGGAAAATGGACAAAAAAGTGGCAAATGGAATACGGTGTTGGGAAGTGATTAGTCATGCACTTTGGTAGAAGGAATAAAGGCATTAACCATTTTCTACACGAGCAAATTCAGATATCAGCGATGCAAAGGGACTTGGGAGTCCTCGCGTAGGACTTCCTAAAGGCTAATTTTCAGGTTGAGCCGGTGGTGAGGAAGGCAGATGTGATGTTAGCATTCACTTCAAGAGGACTAGGATATAAAAACAAGGATGTAATGCTGAAGCTTTATAAGGCACTGGTCAGACCATACTTGGAGTATTGTGTGCTGTTTTGGGCCCCTTTTCTAAGAAAATGTGTGCTGGCATTGGAGAGGGTCCAGAGGATGTTCATGAGAATGATTCTAGTAATGAAAGGACTACTTAATGGCTCTGGGTCTGTACTTGCTGGAGTTTAGAAGGATGAGGAGGGATCTCATTGAAACCTATTGAATAGTGAAAGGCTATCTAGGCATGAGCAGATGTGGAGAGGATGTTTCCTATAGTGGGGGAAACACAAGACCAGAGTCTCAGAATACAACGACATTCCTTTAAAACAGAAATGAGAAATTTCTTTAGGCAGAGGTGGTGAATCTGTGGAATTCGTTGCCACAGACAGCTGAGAAGGCCAAGTCATTGGGTATACTTAAAGCAAAGTTGATAGGTTCTTGATTAGTAAGGATGTCAAAGGTTACTGAAAGAAAACAAGAGAATGTGGTTGAGGGGATAATCAGCCATGTTGGAATGACAGCATAAACTTGATGGGCCCAGTGGCCTAATTCTACTCTTGTGTCTTGTGGACTAATTACTTTGCTGTTTACTATGTCACCAATTTTGGTGTGGTCTCAAAGTTACTATTCTTGCTGCCTACATTCTTATTCAAGTCATCAAATATGTATGACAAGCAGCAGGGCACTCACTAATTCCTGCTGCACACCACTGGCCACAGATCTCTGATCTGAAAAGCAACTCTCTACTACCACTCTATTTCCTAATACCAATGATTATTGTGTATCCAGTTGGCCAGCTCACCCCAAATCCCAACACCTTGTTTGAAGGTTTGCTGAAATATAATTAGTGTGTAGCAGCCTAATGTCATCAATGTACATGGCGACCTTTTCAAAAGCAACTTCATAAAACTTGTGAGACATAATTTCCCATGCACAAAATATGTATAGTATCCTTAATCAGTCCTTGCTTTCCCAAATAAAAATAAGTCGTGTCACTCAGAATTCCCACTAGTATCTGTGTACAAGATAATGAGGGGCATTGATCATGTAGAGAGAGAGAGAGTACAGAGGAGATTTACTAGAATGTTACCTGGGTTTCAGCATCTAAGTTACAGAGAAAGGTTGAACAAGTTAGGTCTTTATTCTCTGGAGCGTAGAAGGTTGAGGGGGGAACTTGATAGAGGTATTTAAAATTATGAGGGGGATAGATAGAGTTGATGTGGATAGGCTTTTTTCCATTGAGAGTAGGGGAGATTCAAACAAGAAGACATGAGTAGAGAGTTAGGGGACAAAAGTTTAGGGGTAACACGAGGAGGATCTTCTTTACTCAGAGAGTGGTAGCTGTGTGGAACAAGCTTCCAGTAGAGGCGGGTTCGATATTGTCATTTAAAGTAAAATTGGATAGGTATGGACAGGAAAGGAAAGGAGGGTTATGGGCTGAGTGCCGGTCGGTGGGACTAGGAGAGAGTAAGCAGTCGGCATGGACTAGAAGGGCTGAGATGGCCTGTTTCCGTGCTGTAATTGTTATATGGTTATATGCGGATAGTCAGAGACTTTTTTCCAGGGCTGAAATGGCTGGCATGAGAGAGCGTAGTTTTAAGGTGCTTGGAAGTAGGTACAGAGGAAATGTCGGGTAAATTTTTTACGCAAAGAGTGGTCAGTGCGTTGAATGGGCTGTCGGCAGCGGTGGAGGTGGAAATAATAGGGTCTTTTAAGAGACTCCTGGATAGATACATGGAGCTTAGAAAAATAGAGGGCTATGGGTAAGCCTAGGTAGTTCTAAGGTAATGACATTTTTGGCACAGCTTTGTGGGCCAAAGGGCCTGTATTGTGCGGTAGGTTTTCTTTGTTTATTTCCCACCACTGATATTGGGCCTGCTTGCTTACAATTCCTGTACTTGGCTTGGCAACCTATTGCTGGACCTGGTCCTTGTATTATGTTTTGTATTATGTTTTTGTTTGTCCATTAAAATAATTTAAGGTTTGTGCTACTTTTCTATTGAGCTGAACCAAGCCTCCTTTATCTATCACTCCTGTGCTTGCTGATCATTTATTACTGTTCCAGCAGAAACTTCCTTTTAAAATTCCCTTTGATATGTTTATATCACAATATTCCTTTCTACCATTCTAGCTGTGTAACCTCTAACAATTTATCAAGACCTCTGCATTTGCAGTTCTGACATATGCATTCCTGATTCTCCATATTCATTAACAATTGTATGTTTGGTTCTTGTATTCTGGTACAGCTCTGGAATTACCTTTCCAATCTGCCTCATTGATCATCAGCCATGATCATACTGAATGGCGGTACAGGCTCGAAGGGCTGAATGACCTACACCTATTTTCTATGTTTCTATTTTCCTTTGGGGTTGCTTTGACCAAGTGACTTTTAATTAACTCAATTTTATCTCAATTTAACTCAATTTTAGGTGACGGCAGCTACTTAGAATACCTTTGATTAATCTTGTACATCACCTTCTTATGCAGAAACCTTGGAGGAAATTATTTTGGCTGTGCTTTAACCAAGCATCAGACCCCACCTTCCAGAATAGAAGCAGTTTGAATGGAATCAGAATTGGCATTTTAAATCTGTGGTCCTGCTCAGGGAGCTGAAGGGGACAAGTCGAAAGGCAAAGCTGCCGGAAGGTGTCACTGTATGAGGCATTGGATTGGATTAGCTTGAGCACACTTCAAAGTGAAAATTATTGTAATTTGCACAAGTAAATTTATGCACAGGTGTAATGAAAAAGTTACTTGCAGCAGCACACTGGCACAGAACATCATATAAACCACATTCACAAGAAAAACATAAACAAAATAATTCAAGAAAGAACACTATTAGAATCAAATAAATCGATTTTTAGTGCAAAGTGATAAAAGTAGGGTTGCTAAACAGTAGTGATTAGGGTTGTGCTGGATGGTTCAGAAACCGAATAGTTAAAGGGAGGTAGCTGTTATTGAATCTGGTGGTAAGGGACTTCAGATAGTGGCTGTGAGAAGATGGCATAGCCCAAATGATGATCTTTGATGAATGTTGCCTTGTTAAGAGAGGATCTTGTCTGGATACTGCTGCTGGTGGAGAAGGATGTACCCATGATGTATTGGGCTGAGTCTTCTACACTCTAGAGCTTCTTGCGTTCCTGCATATTAAAATTGCCGTACCAGACTTTCAGCAGTACATTGGTAGAAGTTTGTGAGAGTGTTTGGTGACAAGCTGAACCTCCTAAGTAAGACCCTGGCGCACCTTCCTTGTGATTGCATCTATATGTTGGGCCCAGGACATGTCATCCGATATGTTAACACCCAGGAATTTAAAATGTCTGACTCTCACCTTTGCCGATTTTCCCCATTGTAAACTGGTGCATACTTATCCTCCTTGCCCTTCCTGAAATCAACAACCAGCTCTTTAGTTTTACTGATGTTAAGCGAGACTTGTGGTACCACTCAACTAGGTGTCCTGTTCTTGCTCACAAATGCTGACTAATCAATCCTCTCCAACAGCAGTGTTGTCAACGGTGAATTTGTATTTGGCACTTTTGATAACGTTAGGCTAGAAAGTATGAGATAACAGGAAAGTTTCAGCTGTTGAATATATTGTTTAGTACAGTATGATCTGTTGTATGATTCAGTCTGTAAATATAATTTTGATAAATGTTCAGAATTAAGTTTGAGCAGTGGTTTGCTCTGTGTTCCATGTAACTTTATTAAATTTAAGGAAATCAGACTGGGTTATATAAATGCTTTAAAAGTTCTAAACAATGAATCATGAAATGTGATCATTATGCCAAATCTCTTATTAAATTAAATGAGAATACTTTATTGTCCAATTGAGTCTCAGACCCAAGGCACTTCACAGACAATGAAATACTTTGATCCGTAATGGCTGTTGTTCTGTAGATCATTTTTATGCCCGTTGAAATGGTTAATAACTGGTTAATCCATTTCATTTTGTGACTGATTGGCTCAAACGCTGAAAAACTTTGTTTTTTTAAATACAAATGTTTGTGTATTAGGTCAAATATAGGACAGCAGAACACAGGAACAGGCCCTTCAGCACATAATGTTGTGCTAAACTAATTAAATTAGTAATCCAATGCCCGACTGAACTAATCCTTCAGCATACACAATGTCAATGTCCTTCCATTCCTTTCATATTTATGCTCCTATCTAAGAGCTTCTTGAATGTCTCTATCTTAATGGCATCTGCCCCAGGCAGTGTATTCCAGGCACCCACCAGTCTTTGTATTAATAAAAAACAACAACTTGCCCTACACATCTTGTTTGAACTTGCCTCTTTTAACCTTAAATGCATGCCATTTGCTATTAGACTTTTCAGCTCTGGAGAAAATGGTACTGGAAATGCCTACTCTTTCTATGCCTCTCATAATATTATAAACTTCTTTCAAGTCTTTCCTCAGCTTTCCTCACTGATCTAGGAAAAAAAACAAGTTTGTCCAACCTCTTCTTATTGCATATGCCCTTAATCCAAGCAACATCCTGGTAAGCCTCTTCTGCACTCTTCCCAAAGCCTCAACATCTTTCCTGAAATCATAATGGGTCAACTAGAACTGAGCACAATACTTCAAAATGCAACCTAATTAGAGTTTTATAAAGCTGCAGCATAATATACTGACTCTTGAATTCAATTCCTTGATTAATAAAGGCAAGCATGGCATATTCCTCTTGCCACCCTATCAGCCTGTGTAACTACTTTTAGGGAGCTATGGACTTGGACAAATCTACTTATCAACATAATTATGGGAATTGGTATTAAGTGTACATTTTTTACATTTGATCACCCAATGTGGAATTCTTCACATTGAGCCATGGTAAACTCCATTTGCCACTTTCCCACCTATATTTGCAACTATATCCCACTGTACCCTTTGCCAATCTTCTACATTATCTTCAACAGCACCAATGTTCTGCAAATGGATTAACCCACCCATCTACATTTTCATGCAGATCGTCTCTATATTATAACAAACAGCAGAGAGCCTGGTACAAATCCCTGCAGAATACGACTAGTCACAGTACTTCAACCAGAATAAGTCCCATCAACCTCTATACCCTTATCTTTTATGGACAGCCAGTATGCTATGGATCCCATGCACATTAATTTTCTGAATGAGCTTCCCATGGGGGGGGGGGGGGGGCACCTTGTCAAATGCCTAACTCAAAATATGTAGGCAACATCCACAGCTCTACCTTCATCAATCCATGTTGACTGTTCCTAATTAGGCCATAGTTTTCTAAGTGCTTGTGAATCCTATCCCTAAGAATCCTCTGCTGCAACTTTCCATCTACTGATGTTAACTCAGTGGTCTATAGGTTATACGATTATCCCTATTTACCTTCTTGAATAATGAAACAACATTACCTACTCGCCAGTCCTTTGTATCCTCACCTATAATAGTGGGGACACAATGATAATGGTCAAGGTTCCAGCAATCTTATCTCTTGGCTCTCTCAGTAACCTGGCATATATTCCATCAGCACTTGGGGACTTATCTACCTTGATGTTCTTCAAGTGACCTGAGAGTGTATCGAAGCAGCAGGGCCCAGATCTGGCAGCAAGGAATGAATCTGTGTTTGCCTGATTTAAGTACTGGGCTAGATTGAAAAGGTCAGGGTGTCAGGGACAGGCCTGTGTTCATCTCATTGCTCAGCTCTCTGCTCTGCTCTGAAGAAGGCTGTGGCCTCCAACTAATGGGCTATTGGATGGGCTGCAGTGATGACTAGCTTCATGGCTGTGAACTCATTTTCATGAACTTTAGTTCTGAATGTTATTTGCTTACTTTTTATTGTTTGCACTATTTGTTCTTTTTTTTGTGGATTATTTAAGGTGGGGGGGTTATATTGGAGGCAGGGTTTGAGGGTCGGCACAACATTGTGGGCCGAAGGGCCTGTACTGTGCTGTACTATTCTATGTTCTATTATATGTTTGATAGTTTTTATTGAATTCTATTGGGTTTCTTTGTTTCATGGTTGCCTATAAGAAGACAAATTTCAACGTTGTACATAATGTACAACCCTTTGCAGTTACCTGGTTTTTGCATTAATTACTCAAAATGTGGTCTGATCTTCATCTAAGTGACTGCCTAAACTGGGATTGGACATCCTGCAAAGATTACACTAAGGGCACAAGTGAAAAAGTACTCAAGGGTAACAACAAAAGACCTGCAGAAATCGCTAAAACTTGCAAAAGTCTATTCATGTGTCCACTGTAAGAAAAACATTGAACAAGAATGGTGTTCACGGAAGGACACCATGAAGGAAACCTTGCTCTCCAAAAAAAAAAATTGTTGCACGTCTCAAGTTTGCAAATGATCATCTGGGTGTTCCACAGCACTTCTGGGACAATGTTCTGTGGACAGATTAGACGAAAGTTGAACTTTTTGGCAGAGGTACAAATTGCTATGTTTGGAGGAAAGACGGCACTGCACACTAACACCATCCCAACTACAGAAGCATGGTGGAAGAAGTATCATTTTGCTTTGGTACCTCAGGACCTGGATGGCTTGCAATCATTGAAGAAACAGTGAATTCAAAATTGTATCAGGACATTTTACAGGAGAATGTCAGGGTAATGGTCTGTCACCTGAAGCTTAATAGAAGTTGGTTGATGCAACAGGTCAATCATCAGAAAAACAAGACTAAATCAACAACAGAATGGTTTAAAAAGAAGAAAATTCGAGTTTTGGAATAACCAAGTCTTAGTTCAGTTTTTAACCCAATTGAAGTGCTGTGGCATGACCTGAAGAGGGCTGTTTGTGCAAGTTATCTCAGAAAAAGGATCTAGTGCTTTTCCAGTATGTATGATGAATAAACTCCTTGGACTTCCAGCAGAGTACAGGTATGATTTTAACTGACGTTTTGATGGCAAACTCTGCCATCTTCATCAGGGATGATGCCTGGGCGTGTCTAGTCTGATGGCATGTATATCCTTGTCGTCTATACCTCCTAATTGGTTTGTCCTCATCCAATCTGGTTTTTGCTGTCCCACCCTGTTTACAATTGAATTCCAGTTCTTACTTAGAGTGAAACCTTAGACTTTGTTAAAATTCTTTTTCTCTAATTTTACTTCAATGGCTTCCTTCACTAGGTGGTCCTAAAATCCATTAGCGCGGCACAGTAGTTTTGTGCTGTTGAAGTGAATCCTATGACCATTGCGCATGAGCAATGTTCTGCTACCACCGATTTCTTTGGGTAACTCAAACAGCTACACCTTCTGTGCTCTTTGATGAGGGTTTCAACCGTCCGGCTGATATACGCTGCTCCGCAGGAAATACTGTAAATGCCAACTGTACTGCGACCCAAGTCATCTTTGACCTGCATAAGCTGTGATTTGAGATTCCTTACAGTTTGTATATCCCAGAAATATTGATGAACTGAAAACTTCTTGTAAGGAGAAATGGTCCTTGCTGTTATACAAATCTGATCAATAGCCACAGGAAAAATTTGGTGGAGGTTATTGCTGCTTAGGCACATGTATATAGCTAAGGTGCCTAAGACTTTTGCACAGTACTCTTATTTGTCAACATAGAATGGAGAGCAAGTTTGTAAATCTGCTGGATCAAAGGATGTTGGGAATGATAAGGATGGAGCACCCCAGGAGTGGTGAGGGATAGGTGGCAGAGAAGGAGTGCGAGGGGCAGGAGCTGGCAAGAGTGCAGCCATACCCAGCCATGAGACACTTTGATTCCAGACGTTTGATTTATTGATCATTACAGAATGTCTCTCTGGCCTTTTCCCTTTTCCCAACCATGATTCCCTTCTCCTGCCCCCTTTTCCACTCTAAGTTCACAATTGAAACCCGTTATCAGAATCACATTTATCATCGGTCATGAAAATTGTTTTTGTTTTGTAGCAGCAATACAGTGTAATATATAAAGTTAATACAGTACTGTGCAGAAGTCTTGGGTATCCTAGCTATATATATGTGCCTAAGACTTTTGCACAATACTGTAGATCTTGTTGGGAAATACTAAGTGATGGATGAAAGCAAAACTCTTGTTTTTGAAGTGTCATTCATAGCTGCAAGAAGTCCCACAGCACTTTACAGATAATGAAGAAGTTTGGAAGTCAAAGTACAAACGTTTGTAAAATTTATTATCAAATACATGTATGTTACCTGGAGATTCATTTTCTTGCAGGCATTTACAGGAAAGTAAAGAAATACGATAGACTTTTTGAAAAACCATACATATAACTGATAAAGAAATATTGTGCAAAAGAAGACAAATTATTGAAATAAAAATATGATACTGAGATCATGAGTTATTAAGAGTCTGTATATTGTAGAGTCAGTTCAGAGTTGTGAGTGAAGTTATCCAGGTCTTTTCAGGAGGCTGATGGTTGTAGGGTAAAATCTGTTCCTGAACCTGGTGGTATGGGACCTAAGGCTTCTGTTCCTCTTGTTGCTGTAAGGTAGGAAACTTGGCTGTTAATTGGTTCATCAATGCTGGGATAGCATTGCAAGCATGAGGAGAATGTGGGATAACTTGTTTCCACCACCCCAACAACACTACTTTGGGTGCAATTCGAGATATACACTTGCAGTGAAGCAAAGGAGAGCCTTGCACCATCTTTCTGTTTTAACCAACTTTTGTAAATTCCCTGCTGCACAACATGTATTCAAGAAGTTGTATATCCAGCGTTTTAAACAGACTTCCTAATTGGTATTTTTGTCTAAAAATATTCAAGTTGCACCCAACAATATAAAAGTTATTCTGGTTAATCCAAACATTAAAGCCTAATATTATAGAATCACAAAAATGTACAGCACAGAATCGATTCTAATGGTCCACCTTGTCCATTCCAACCATGATGCCTATTTGTGCTAATCCTATCTGCTGCCTTTGGCCCATATCCCTTTATTACTTTCCTGTCCAAGTGCCTTTTAAATGTTGTAATGGTGGTAGCCTCCGCTACCTTTCCTGAAAGCTCATTCCAGATGGTCGTCATCCTTTGTGTAAAAAAAAAACTTAGCCCTCAGATCTTCTTTAAATTTCTCTGCCTCTCACCTTAGAGTGCCCTCTAATTCTAGACTTCCTGCCCTGGGAAAAAGATTCTGAATTTATATCCTGTCTGTACTTATAACTTTGTAAAGCTCTACACGGTCACCTTTCAATCTCCTATATTCCAGGCATTAGCGCTATGCAGTCTTTACTCCAAATGTATTCAAACCAACGTTTTGCACAACTGCAACATGTCATCCAATTCTTATATGATGTTTTGGCCTATGAAGCAGGCATATCAAGTGTTTTCTTCAATACCCTCTCCACCTGTGTAGTCAGGGGCAGAAGCTACCGGCAGTCGACAGCTTTACTTATCTGGGCAGTACTCTATCACGAGCGGTGAACATAGATGCAGAGATCAGCAACAGAATTGCCAAAGCCAGTGCTGCCTTTGGGAGACTCCGTGAGAATGTATGGGAGCGGAGAGGACTCAGCCTTACCACCAAGCTGAAGGTCTACCGAGCAGTGGTTCTCACCACCCTCCTCTATGCCAGCGAGACCTGGACTGTCTACAGCAGACACGCTAAACAGCTCAACCACTTCCACTTGAGCTGCCTCCGCAGACTTCTCCACGTACGATGGCAGGACAAAGTCCCAGACATGGAGGTCCTGGAGCGGGCTAGCACCCACAGCATTTACACCCTCCTACAGAAAGCACAAGCCAGATGGGCTGGCCATGTCGTCAGGATGTCTGACAGTCGACTACCAAAACAGCTGTTGTATGGAGAGCTGAGTGAGGGCAAGCGCTCAGTTGGAGGGCAGAAGAAACGTTTTAAAGATTGCCTCAGAGTGTCCCTCAAACATCAATCCCAGTAGCTGGGAATCGCTTGCTCTGGACTGCCCAACCTGGTGGAGCAGGACCACTAAAGGAGTGTATGCAGCAGAAATCAGACGCACCGCAGAGGCTCAGAGGAAACACGCTGCACGCAAGGCTTGAGCTACCTCCACTTCCACTGCAGCACCTACCCTCGTGTCCCACATGTGGGCGAGCTTTCAGGGCCCGGATTGGCCTCACCAGTCACCTCCAGACCCACAGTCACAAACCCTCCACCTGACAGAAGTCGTGGTCGTCTTCGACTCCGAAGGACGAACAACAACAACATTTTCAGAGAGCTATGGACTTTTACCCCAAGGTCTCCCTGTACAACAATGCTCTTATGGTCCTTGCCATTTACTTTGTCTTTCCAGAATTTGACCCCTCAGTGTGCATTACTTCACGTTTACTTGGATTAAATTTCAACTGCCACTGCTCAGTCTAACTTTTCAGCTGATCTGTGTCCAGTATTTTTAAACTATTTTGTTATCTAAGACTCCACCAATTTTTGTGTAATCTGCAAACTTTAATCATCAAAATTTCAAAGTTCAAGGTACACATGTCGTCATATACATCCCTGAGATCCATTTTCTTGCAGGCATGCTCAATAAATCCATAATAGAATAATAACCCCTACATCATACCCCCTGTATCCTTCCAAATAATAAAGATTCCAGCACAAATGGTCCGTGTAGTAGACTATTTGTTAGAGATTTTTAGTCAGAAAAACAGTCACAGACACTGCAGAATAGAAACAAGCCATTTGGCCCATCTAGTCTGTGACAATTTATTAATCTGCCTAGTCCCATCGACCTGCACCCGGACCATAGCCCTCCGTACCCCCCCCCCCCCAATCCATATATTTATCCAATTTTCTCTTAAATGTTGAAATCAAACGCAAATACATCACTTCCGCCGACAACTCATTCCACACTCTCACCACCCTCTGAGTGATGATGTTCCCTTTAAACAGTTCACCTTTCACTCTTAACCTGTGACCTCTAGTTCAGGTGTCCATTCACCACTATCCTTTGCCTGTTATCACTGAATCGATCTCTGATTCTCAGTGCTTTAATCTTTTGGACAGTCATACAATGCAGGAACGTGTCAAAAGCTTTAATGATAACCACATAGACAACAACTATTGACTGCCTTCATTAAATTCTCTGTTACCTCAGGTATATGATTATTTAGTCTGAAATGAATGCAGTGTTTCTTGATGATCTGCATCAAGCTCATTGGCCTTAGATGTTTATTGCACGCTGGTCTCTCATCCACTACACATGCACTGTATTGCAGCCTCCAGTGTTTCTATCTTTATTCTTTCCTTTCCCTCAGCCACAAAACTTGTTGCTTGCACAGAGTAGCTCCAGTTTATAAAAACTGAAATGAAGGTGATTCAGACAAAACATCATGCTTAAAATATTTACAGTAACAAAGTAAAATTGTGGGTATAATATAAATCAGTCAACATTCTCGCTATATACATCTTAGCATTTTATAACATTGGGTGGCTAAGGTAAAGAGGTTGGAGCTTGTTCATTCCTGTTAAAATACACAGTGATTAAAGTGGTAGAGCTGCTAGATCACAACTCCAAGAACTTGGGTTCGTTTCTGATCTCTGGTGTGGAATTTGCCTATTCTACTTGTGACTGTGTGAGTTTCCTCCAGGTGATCCAGTTTCCTCTTATATTACAATAGCATGCTACTTGGTGGGTGACATAACGGTTAGTGAGGCACTGTTGCGGCTCAGGGCATCGAAGTTTGGAGTTCAATCCTGACATCCTCTGTAAGGTGTCTCTGTTCTCTCTGGAATGCATGGGTTTTCCCATTTCCTCCCACAGATAATAGATGTACTGGGTAGATTAATTAGTCATTGTAAGTTTTCCCGTGAATAGGTTGGGGGGGCAGGGTTTATTGGGCGATGTGGTTTGAAGTGCCAGAAAGGCCTGTTCTGTGCTGTATCTCTAAATTAATTGACTAATGACTACTGTAAATGTATATGGTAGAATCTAGGGAGAGTTGATGGGAATAAAGGAACAATAAATATATAAAAAAAGGATAGTGTAAATTGGTTTGATAGTGGGTATGGAGTCCATGCTTTGACAAGGTTAACAAGTATTAAGAACCTAGCATTAAATTAATCTTCCTCAATTCCTTGCTGTATATGAATTGTGTGTTCTTGAGTGAGAGGGACTCTGACAGGCTTTGCCTTCAACATTAAATGGCTTTCATTACTGCACAGTTGTCATTATCAAACCAGCCAGTGATAAACTTTAGAAATGTTATAAATTTCATGGACTGTGACCTGTTTATTTCTGCTTTAAAGTAGTCTGTATATACTTTGATATATTTTTTTCTATCTACATGCCTGCATTAACTTGCTTGTCTGTTATTTTAATTACTCAGTACTGCTAAAAATGGTGCCTTAATAGTCAATAGTTCAAATCATTGTTATGTGTACTTTTTTTCAGCTTTATGGGGAACCCGACTGATGGAGGATCAGACTGTCAACAGAGAAAGATATCTGAAGAACATGTTGCGAGAATTAGTGACATATTCGGTTTTCATGGTTGTTCTCTGCATCTGTAAGTGTGATCTTTCATTTAACGATTATTTTTAATCTAGTTTTTGGTTAATGCTATAATATTTTAAGTGGTTGCTTTTTACATCTTTGTTTTTATAATAAAAGATTGTAGGATAATAGATTATATCAGTTTCTTCAGCTTAGAGAAGCAAGTTGTTCCAGTTTACCAATAAAATTCCGTAGTTGTACAGTATAGAAATGGGGCCCTTCGTCTCACCATTTCCCATGCTAACCATTATACCTATCAACATTAATCCCACTTGCTTGCATTAGGTCTCTTAAGTCCCATCAGGGTCAATATTTCAGGGAAAAGGCAGGAGAATGGGGTTGAGAGGAAAAATAAATCAGTCATAGTGGAGCAGACTTGATGGGCCAAATGGTCTAATTCTGCTCCTGTGTTTTATAGTCTAAGTGTCTGGTTAAAGTCTTATGTTTATTTGATTCCTTTACTATTGCTCGCAGTGTGTTTCAAATATCAACTACTCCCTGTGTCAAAAAACTTTACCTTGGATACCCCTAAAACTCCTCCACCTTGCCTTAAAACTGTGCTCTATCCCTACTGTGGGAGTAACATTATGATTATCTGCCTTATCCTGCTTTTATGATTTTTTGTATACTTCTATCAGGTCACCCCTCAGTCTCCATTATTCCAAGGGAAACAAACCTAGTTTATTCAAGCTCTCCCCAGAACTAAAGATCTTCAATTGAAGCAACATCTTGCTGAATCACTTCTGCGATATCTTCAGCACATTCACGTCTTTCCTTATGAGGTGGTGACCAGAACCGCACAGGATATTCCAAGTGTGATCTACTCAGTGATTTGTAATGTTGCAATGTTATTTCCAACTTTTATTTCTGTGCCCTAGCTTATAAAGGCAAACATGCTGTATGCTTTGAGTAACAGGAACAAAATGCTCATGAGTCCGGTTAAAGAGACTCCGTCCTAACACTGACTGTTTATTCCTTCCATGGATACTGCCTGATTTGCTAAGTTCCTCCAGCATTTTGTATGTGTTGATGCAAAATCTCTAGTGTCTACACCGTATGCTTTCTTTCATCACATTCAGAGAACCACAGACAAACCCCAAGGTTCCACTGTTCATCAACATTGCTTTGCACTCTACAGTTTACTGTCTCCCCATTCCTATTTAACGTCCCAAAATGCATTTCCGTGCACTTGCTGAAATTGAATTCCATCTGCCAACACTCTACTCAACTTTCCATCTGATCTGTATCCTGCTGTGGCCTTGGGCTGTGTCCACACTAGACCAGATAAATCTGTAATTGAAGCTTTTTCTCTTTGTTTTGACCCTCCGTCCACACTGAAATGGCGTTTTCCTGCCTGAAAACGTCTATGGGAAAGATGTTGTTAAAATGGAGAGAGTGCAGAAAAGATGTACAAGGATGTTACCAGGACTTGTGAGATTGAGTTATAGGGAGAGATTGGACAAGCTAGGACTTTATTTTTTACACCAGTCTTTCTCAGCCTTTTTGCCCTGGAGGAGCCCTTGAAATTATTTTCAGGTCTTGGGGAACCCCTGTGTAAAAAAAAAAAAAAAAAAAAAAAAAAAAAAAAGTTGTTATATCTACACTTATGGTTTGTTAGCATGATCAGTAAGTTGTAGATACAATAATCCAAAAATAATTGTCAATGCTCTTTTGAGTAGAGAATTAACTTTTAGCCAGCCTTTCTTTGGGGGGGAGAGAAAAGGGTAGTTAAGCTTAGCTTGCCTTTCTTGAAATTAATCTTTCTTTTCCTTTCATAAATTCTATAATCTCATAAGGCAAACATAATACATTTCTGTTAAATAACTGGCTTAAGCCAAAATAGAATTTAATTTTTCTAAAGGTAGTTTCAGTAGATTTAATTTAATAAAGGTTGTAAATTGATTTTAATTAATACTATTTAGCAAAGTTACCAAAAACCATAAACCAAAGCAAAAATGTAGGCTAAGACACAATTTTATGCAAGACTTTGAAAAAACATTTTCTTACTAAGTGATGTGATCAGGCTCAAATATAGGCCTAGCATGTGAAACCTGTGCTGATTTTTTGTTGCACACTCATTTCTGGGTTGAACTTGAGCACACGTGGATTTCACCTTCAATTGAAATGAGACTATTTCTATCCTTGCTCTTGTAGCTTGATGCCTTAAAGTGTAGAAGACTGAGAAGTGATCGTATAAAAGTGTGTACTATAATGAGGGGAACAGATAGGGTGAATGCACTCAGTCTTTTTTCCAGGGTTGGGGATCCAAGAACTACATGGCATAGGTTTAAGGGAGAAGGGAAAGATTTAAGAGGAACTTAAGAGACAACATTTTTACATAGAGGGTGGTACCTATATGAATGAGCTGCCAGAGGAAGTGGTTGAGGCAGGTAAAATAACAACTTTTAAAAGGTATTTGGACAAATACATGGCTTGGTAAGGTTATGGGCCAAAAGCTGGCAAATGGAACTAGCTTGGAAGGTGCATCTTGGTTAGCATGTTAATTTTTCCTATTACAAATTCCTATCTCAAATTCGTAAGTGAATTTTGATGATAATTTTATAATTCCATTAGAAGAATCCTTGGGTTATTCCACGTGAGTTTCATCTGCCTCTTGTTTCCTCAGAAATTCGAAATTATAATTAGAGTAAAGATTGAAATCAAGGACAAAATGGTAAATATATATTTGAGTATAGGATCAAATATGTTTTATGTTCACTATGTTTATGTTTTATTTTCACTAAATTTTTTACTGTCTTTCGAGTGGCTATTTTATAACTGAATATTTTTATATTATTTATTATATTGCATAATTAAGAGCTTCCACTCATATTTAATCATTGAATTTTTCAATGATCAACCTTTGTCAATACAGTTCGAAAGTTCTGTGAAAATTTAAGAAGGATTTGTTATTTCCAAAAAGAGACTGGAAATTAAGTTCTAAAGTGCTTTATTACAAGCAAGGAATTGAATTGGTAACAAACATTCTTTTTGTGAAATTTTCAATCTGCCCTGAATTCTTTGTCGACAGGAATAGAAGTAGATTGCTTAATTGAGAATTAATTTAAGTTCTTTTTCCTATTTTGGTTGTAGGCTGAGTGTTCTGCCCTTTTTGATGAGGTAATTTTGTGTGTAAACTTGGCATACAGAATGAGCAATGAACTTTTGAGTGTTTGGTGATGTAATTTGTGGGCATTTGTACAGTAAACAAAGATCAGCAAACATTAATAGAGCACAAAAGATACATTTACTTTTTAGTGCTCCTTCGAGATTCTGAACTCCCCAATCCTCACTTCCTGTACCAACATCCAAGGCCATTTGTCAGTTAAATTTTTTTTTCATATCTTTTCCCACATCATCCTGTTTCCTACAACATTGGGCACTGTTGTGCTTTTGGCCATTAATAGAAGTGCAAATCTGATGATGATCAACTAATAATATCTGCTTGGCTGAAGTGCCTTAAAATGTGTGCAGGTTGCTGACATTTAAATAGTAAATAATGCAAAATATTTAAGGGTTTAATTGGGATTGGATTGTTTATTGTCACATGTACAGAGGTACAGTGAAAAGTTGTCTTGCATACTGTTCATGCAGATCAGTTTTTCATTGCATAACGTATTGAGGCAGTACAAGTTAAAACAATAACAGAACATGTTAAACTTGCAGAGAAAGTACAATGCAGGTAGACAGTAAAGGTGCAAGGTCATAAGGTAGATTGTGAGGTCAATTGTCCACCTTATTGTAGTAGTGAACAATTCAAAGTCTTGTAACAGTGGGACAGAAACTGTTCCTGAACAGTGTGGTACATACTTTCAGGCTTTTGTATCATCTACCAGATGGGAGAGGGAAATATAATGTCCAGGATGGCTGGCTGCTTTAGTGAGGCAGTGAGTAGTGTAGACAGTACAAGGGAGGGGGTGAGGCTGGTTTCTGTGATGTGCTAAACTGTGTCCTCCACAATTCTAGAACATAGAACATTATTGCACAGTATAGGCCGTGCGGCCTATGATGTTGTGCTAATCTTCAAATTACTTCAAGATCAATCTAACCCTTCCCTCCAACATAGCCCATAAGCCTCAGTTTTTCTTTAATTCATGTTTTCCTAATGTATCAGCCTCTCCCAGCATTATGGCAGTGGTTTCAGGCACCCACCACTTTCTGTGTGGGGGGCGGGAACCTACCTCTGATGTTCAAAGTACACCTGATGTACTTTTGTTTAAAAGCAGGATGTGTGGGATGAACACTGTCACTTTTGGTGCACTAGATGGGTTCATCCATCTGCCTAATGTGTTTGTCTTTTCAATGAACAGTTCAGATCTTGATAGTCATTTTTTCCCCAATGTTAACTCTTCAAGAAAAATTCTTTGTTTAATTTGAATGTGAACTTGCCATAATAAATCTTGAACCTTACTGCATATACAAATACATTCTGTGCCACTGAAAGAAAATGGGCTGGAAGTAGAGCAATTAAACTAATTATCTAAATTAATTATGAAAAGCAGTTGCTTTAATGATGAAATATTGTTTTATGCATCAAAATCAATGAGATTTATAACCAAAAGTAGATTGTGGTTAAATTTATCAATATGGCTGATTGGAGTAACACATTAAGGAAATGACTGTTCAGTTCACTGAGACCACATCAGCTATCAAGCCTTGACTTTTACTTGCCTCATTTTATTTTCTCTGCATGCACATCAACTTCCTCCAGATTCTACCACTCACCCACACAGCTTACAGTGGTCAACTGTTATACGAACCTGCACACATCTTTGGCATGTGGGAGGAAATTGGAGCATTCAGGGGAAATCCAAGTGGTCACAGGGAGAAGAGGCAGACTCTGCAGAGCTCTGGAGGTCAGGGTCGAACCGACACTGTTGGAACTGTGAGACAGCTCCTTGATTAGCTGAACCACTGTTTGAATTGAATGAGGCATCATGTTGGTCAAATTACTATTTACTGGGTCTGAAAGGTCCTTCCAGTCTTTAGTTGAGTCTTGACAATCTTCATCATTTAAATCGTGTTTTTTGTGAAGAGTCAGAAGCTGCTGGAATCATTTGGCAGGTCATGGACCATTTGTAGAAACCAAATTTAACGTTTTGAGTCGAAGATGTCAGATCAGAACAAAGGGTTTTCAACATGCAATGTTAACTTCTGTTACTCCATCCACAAATTCTCCCTGATCTGCTATTTCTAGTACTTCTTAATTTTATTTTAGATTCGAGTATTTTTTTTTTCTTTTCATGAACTGTGTTTAACGTGTCCAAGAGGATGAATAAACAGTAAAAACAAATTTCCTTTCATGTTTTTCTCTTCTTGTAGCAACCTATGGGATGGTCAGCTCTAACATGTACTACTACACCAAAGTTATGTCCAATCTTTTCCTGGACACTCCTTTTTCTGAAAATGAGAAAACTAACTTCAGGAGTATCGCCAGCATGGATGATTTTTGGAAGGTACACTTCTTAAGTTGCCTTAAGAACAATGTATGTTTCAACAGTGGAGGATAGCTTCAGATTATAGGAACATACAGATGTCTAGTCAATAGGTAGAAAGCAGGTGAGTGCTATTTAATCCAGAGAAATTAGATAATATCTTTGGGGATGTGGAACAAGTCACAGGATAAGAAATGATTGGGAAGATGTTGACTGCTGTGGACGAACAAAGACCTTGGAATATATGCCCAAAGATCTTTAAGGGTAGCAGGAGAGCTGATGTGATGGTTAAAAAGGCATATAGGATGCTTTGCTTAATTTATTAGGTACTTTGCCAGGGCATAAACTACAAGTTCAGGGAAGCTGTGCCAGAACTTTATGCAACATTTCACTCATTTCCCTTATTGAGTGGTGGAATAAATGTGAGAGATGGATTGGCCAGTTAGTGTAACCTCAGTGATTGGGGAAGTGTTGAAGTCTATTATTAAGGATAAGGTTTCAGAGTACTTGGAGACTAATGATAAAATAAATCAAAGTCATCATGGTGTCTGTGAAGGGAAATCTTGCCTGACAAATCTGTTAGATTTCTTCAAGGAACTAACAAGCAGGGTCGATAAAGGAGAGGTAATGGATGTCATTTACTAGGATTTTCAGAAGGCATTGATAAGGTGCCACTCATGAGGCTGCTATCAAGATAACATCCCTTGGCATTACAGGAAAGATACTGGTGTGGATAAAGGATTGGCTGACAGACAGGAGGCAATGAGTGGGAATAAAGGGAGCCTTTTCTGGTTGGCTGCCTGTGGTGTTCCACAGGGGTCAGTATTGGGACTGCTACGTTTCACATTGTTTGACATTGATTTAGATAATGGACTTAATGGCTTTGTAGCAAAGTTTGCAGATGATACAAGGATAGGTGGAGGGTTAGGTAGTGTTGAGGAAGCAATGCGATTACAACAGGACTTGCTTAAACAAATTGGAAGAATGGGCAAAAAAAAAGAGGCAGATGGAATACAGTGTTGGGAAATGTATGATAATACATTTTGTTAAAAGGAACAATAGTGCAAGCTATTATCTAAATGTACAAAAAGTCAAACATCAGAAGAGCAGTGGTATTTGGGAGTTCTCGTGCAAGACTACCTGAAGGTTAATTTACGGTTGGAGCCTGTGGTAAAGAAGGCAAATGCAGTGTTGGCATTTATTTCAAAGGGAATAGAATATAAAGACAAGGAGATGATGCTGAGGCTTCATAAGATACTAGTCAGACTGCACTTGGAGTATTGTCAACAGTTTGGGGCCCCATATCTCAGGAGGAATGTGTTGTCATTGGAAGGAGTCCAGACGACGTTTACGAGAATGATTCTGGGAATGACAGGGTTAACATATGAAGAGCGTTTGGCAGCTTTGGGCCTGTACTCACTAGAATTAAGAAGAATAGGTGGGGGGGCGGTGGGATCTAATTGAAACCTACCGTATGTTGAAAGAACTAGATAGGGTGGATGTGGAAAGGATGTTTCTAATGGTGGAGGTATCCGTACTAGAGGACACAGCCTGAAAATTGAGGAGCGACCTTTTAGAACGGGGTAAAGAGAAATATTGGAGGCTCCGTGTGCCACTAAGGGTTCAGACGATGACGAAAAGAGAGATATTTTTAGCCAGAGTATAGTGAATCTGTAGAATGCTCTGCCACAGACTGCAGTGGAGACTAAGCCCTTGGGTATGTTAAAAGTGGAAGCAGGTGGAATCTGGGAGAGCCATGATGGAATGGCGGAGTTGACTCAGTGGGCTGAATAGCCTAATTTTACTCCTATGTCTTATGGTCTTAATACTAGAGTAGTACAGCACAGGAATAGGCCCTTCAGCCCAGAATCTCTGGGTCGACCTTGTATCTCTCAGTTTCCTACCTGTTCATGTATTGTCTAAGATGTTGCTGCAGTATTTTCTTCTACTCATTCCTCAGGCAGCAAATTCCAGTCACCTGCCATTCTGTATTTCTTTTAAAAATGTCTAGCCATGTAAATCTTCTTTAAGTATTACCCCCTCACTGTAAAGATATTCCTATATTCTTTCTAGTATTGGGAAAAAGACTTTATCTGTGACTACTTACCCTACCTATTTCTTTCATATTTTTATAAAACTTTATCAGCTCACCCTCCAGCTTCAGAGAAAACAATCCAAGTTTGTCTAGTCTATCTTTAAAGCAAATACATTCTATTCCAAGCAACATCCTAGTGAACTATGTGTCATCTTCAAAGATTCCACATCCTTCCTGTAATGTTGTCTACAGAACCATATTTCAGAACTATACGTAATGCTCCAAATGTGGTCTAACCAAAGCTATATACAGCTGCACCATTGGCCAAATAAGTTAACACCACTGAATATAATGACCATAAATATTAAAGTTCTGCACTGTTTTTCCCTTTAAAGTATAAAAACTATTTCAGATAAACCTGCTCTCTTTTGTTCCTTTCTCTCTCCTCCTGATATACTCAGTGCTCCCTCAACCCCCCAATATCTTACTTCATTCCCCTCTTCCACCCATTCTATCTGCCCATCACCCTCACACTCCTTCCACTTGTTCCCCACCCTCACTATCCCTGTCTGCCCGCCCCATCTCCCTTACTTGATTCCATGCTGTCTTCCTTTCCTTTCAGATTCCATCATCTGCAGCTCCTTGTTGCCTCCACCTACAGTGCCTTGATAAAGCATTTAGCCCTCACAGCTATTTTCACATTTTACTGACTCATTTTCTAAATTTTATGTACAGTGGTATACAAAAGTTTGGGCACCCCGGTCAAAATTTTTGTTACTGTGAATAGTTAAGTGAGTAGATGAACTGATCTCCAAAAGTCATAAAGTCAAAGATGAAACATTCTTATCAACATTTTAAGCAAGATTAGTGTATTATTTTTGTTTTGTACAATTTTAGAGTGAAAAAATGAAAAGGAGCACCATGCAAAAGTTTGGGCACCCCAAAAGATTTGAGCTCTCAGATAACTTTTACCAAGCTCTAACAAGCCCTTAGCTTGTTAGGGCTATGGCTTGTTCACAGTCATCATTAGGAAAGGTCCTTTGTTGCAAATTTCAAAGCTTTATAAATACCCTGACTCCTCAAACCTTGTCCCAACAATCAGATACCATGGGCTCCTCTAAGCAGCTGCCTAGCACTCTGAAAATTAAAATAAATGATGCCCACAAGGCAGGAAAAGGCTATAAGAAGATAACAATGCAATTTCAGGTAGCTGTTTCCTCAGTTCATAATGTAATTAAGAAATGGCAGTTAACAGGAGCGGTGGAGGTCAATTTGAGGTCTGGAGGACCAAGAAAACTTTCCGAGAGAACTGCTTGTAGGATTGCTAGAAAGGCAAATCAAAACTCCCATTTGACTGCAAAAGACCTTCAGGAAGATTTAGCAGACTCTGGAGTGGTAATGCACTGTTCTACTGTGCAGCGACAGCTGCACAAATATGATCTTCATGGAAGAGACATTTTGTGTCCTCACCACAAAATTCTGCGTCAGAAGTTTGCAAAGGAACATCTAAACAAGCCTGATGCATTTTGGAAGCAAGTCCTGTGGACTGATGAAATTAAAATGGAACTTTTTGGCTGCAATGAGCAAAGGTATATTTGGAGAAAAAAGGGTTCAGAATTTCTTGAAAAGAACACCCCTCCAACTGTTAAGCACAGGGGTGGATTGATCATGCTGTGTTGCAGCCAGTGGCCTGGGGAACAGTTCCCTAGTAGAGGGAAGAATGAATTAAATACCAGCAAATTCTGGAAGCAAACATCACACCGTCTATTTAAAAAAAAGCTAAAGATCAAATGAGGATGGCTTCTACAACAGGACAATGGACTTCCTCAAGAGGCGCCATCTGAGGGTTTTGCCATGGCCCTCACAGTCCACCGACCTAAACATCATCGAGAATCTGTGGATAGACCTCAAAAGAGCAGTGCGTACAAGACAACCCAAGAATTTCACAGAACTAGAAGCCTTTTGCAAGGAAGAATTGGCGAAAATCCCCCAAACAGGAATTGAAAGACTCTTAGCTGGCTACAGAAAGCATTTACAAGCTGTGATACTGGCCAAAGGGGGTGTTACTAAGTACTGACTATGCAGGATGCCCAAACTTTTGCTTCGTGCCTTTTTCCTTTTTTGTTATCTTGAAACTGTAGAAGATGGAAATAAAAAAAGTAATCTTGCTTAAAATATTAAAGAAATGTGTCATCTTTAACTTTATGCTTTTTGGAAATCAGGTCGTCTTTTACTCGCTTAGCTATTCCCAGTAACAGAAATTTTGACCGGGGTGCCCAAACTTTTGCATGCCACTGTATATTGAAGTGGAATTTTTTGAGCTAAAGTACACAACATTATGCATCATGTCAAATTTTTTTTAAAAATCCAAAGGCAACAATTTACTGAAACTTAAAACCAAAATTGTGAAGATAAAAAAATGTTTATCTCCTTTGTAAAGACTACCTTACCAACTCACCCAATTTGTTAAAGTCGAAAACTGGAAGATCACCTGTTTTCAATGACTTAATAAGAATAAATACTCCCCCTCTCTGTAAGGTCCATCAGTATTGAAGATTTTTAAGAGACCAAACCAAAATGAAGACAAAAGAACATTCAGGCTAAGTCAGGAAAATGAAAATAAAGAAGTGCAAATCTGAGGAAGGGTACAAGACCATCTCAAAGACACTGAACATACCTTGGAGAGTCACACTCCCTAGGTCAGGCCACTCATCTGAACTTAGTCACCGAAGAAGAATGATACTTGTAAGAGAGGCTACTGGCTGCAACTGGAGATTAAGTTCAGAAAAAGAGTATTAATGGAAGTGGCAAGAAAGAAGCCCTGACTAAAATAAACATATCCTTAACTGTAAAGACTTTGGAAAAAGTCACTTAGAAGACACTGTAGAGATATGGAAGAAGGCCTTGTAGTCGGATGAGACTAAAGTGAAACTTCCTGGCCTCAACACTAAGCGGTATGTGTGGCGTGAATCTAATATTGTACATCAGCCAGGTAATACCATCCCTATTGTAAAGTATGGTGGAAATAGCATCATTCTATGGCAATACCTTTCAGCAGCAGAGACTGGAAATCTGGTCAGAACTGATGGGAAGATGAATGCTGCTAAATACAGAGAGATCCTGGATAAAAACCTGCTAGCCTCTGCCAGAAAGCTTAAAGCAAGACAATTCCAGAGCAACCAAGGAGTGGCTTCAAAATTTAAAAACATTGATGTTCTTTAGCAGTCCAGTCAGAGCCTTGACAAGACCTCATAATTGCTATCCACTGCTGCTCCCTGACTAACCTGGCACAGGTTGAGCAATTTGCAAGGAGGAACGCCAAATCTTGCTCCACCATGTTATGCAGAACTAATAGAGACTTATCCAAAAAGATAACTGGCTGTAATAGCTGCAAGAGATAGTTCACCTTAGTACTGGGCAAAAGGGATGAATACTTCTGAACCGCTGACATTCAATTTTTGAATTTAATTTTTCATGCTTTACAATTTTCCTTGTTTTTTGGGCTCTACTGTGGAAAAGGAGCATGTGATTCACAAATAAAAATTCTCAGTTGATCAAAATCCCTGGTTGTAATACTGATTTATGTGAACAAATGTTTGGGGGCTGAATACTTTTACAAGACACTCTTAACCTTCTTCATCTGCTTGTCATCTCCCTCACCTTGAACCACCTGTTGTTTGCCGGCAGTTATTCCACCCCTTCTCTCACCTTTTTTTATATACTGGCCATCCCCCTTTCATCTTTCAGTCTCAACCCAAAATGTTATTCGTCTTGTTTCCTTCAACATGTGCTGCTTGACCTGCTGAGGTCCTCCAGCATCTTGTTTGTTGCTTCAGATTCTAGCATCAGCAATTTTGCTTGTCTTAGTTTTGAATCCAAGTTTCTATGGACCTCATATCCCTTAACCTTCTGGACCAGCCTTTCGAGAGTGATCATTGTCAAAAACTTTAGTACAGTCGAGAATCAGAATCAGGTTTATTTTCACCGGCATTTGACATGAAATTTGTTAACATAGCAGTTCAATGTAGCAGGAAAAAAGTAAAAATAATAATAATCAATAAACAAATAAATTAATTGTGTATATTGAGTAGATTTTTTTAATGTGCAAAAACAGAAATACTGTATATTTTTTAAAAAGTGAAGTAGTGTCCAAAGTGTCCATTTAGGAGTCAGATGGCAGAGGGGAAGAAGCTGTTTCTGAATCACTGAGTGTTTGCCTTCAGGCTTCTGTACTTCCTACCTGATGGTAACAGTGAGAAAAGGGCATTCCCTGGGTGCTGGAGGTCCTTAATAATGGACGCTGCCTTTCTGATACACTGCTCCTTGAAGATGTCCTGGGTACTTTGTAGGCTAGTACCCAAGATGAAACTGACTAGATTTACAACCTTCTGCAGCTTCTTTCAGTCCTTTGCAGTAGCCCCTCCATACCAGACAGTGATGCAGCCTGTCAGAATGCTCTCCACAGTACAACTATAGAAGTTTCTGAGTGTATTTGTTGACGTGCCAAATCTCTTCAATCTCCTAATAAAATATAGCCACTGTCTTGCCTTCTTTATAACTACATCAATATGTTGGGACCAGGTTAGATCCTGAGAGATCTTGAAACCCAGGAACTTGAAGCTGCTTACTCTCTCCACTTCTGATCCCACTGAGGACTGGAATGTGTTCCTTCGTCTTGTCCTTCCTGAAGTCCACCATCTGCTCTTTCGTCTTACTGACTTTGAGTGCCACTTTGTTGCTGCGGCACCACTCCACTAGTTGTCATATCTCAGTCTGTACACCCTCTCGTCACCACCTGAGGTTCTACCAACAGTGGTTGTACCATCAGCAAATTTATAGATGGTATTTGAGCTGTGCCTAGCCACACAGAGATGTGTATATAGAGAATAGAGCAGTGGGCTAAGCACACACCCCTGAGGTGCGCCAGTGTTGATCGTCAGCGAGAAGGATATGTTATCAACAATCTGCACAGATTGTGGTTTTCCGGTTAGGAAGTGGAGGATCCAATTGCAGAAGGAGGTACAAAGTCCCAGGTTCTGCAACTTCTCAATCAGGATTGTGGGAATGATGGTATTAAATGCTGAGCTATAGCTGGTGAACAGCATACTGACGTAGGTGTTTGTGTTGTCCAGGTGGTTTAAAGCCATGTGAAGAGCCATTGAGATGGCGTCTGCCATTGACCTATTGTGACGATAGGCAAATTTCAATGGGTCCAGATCCTTGCTGAGGCAGGAGTTCAGTCTAGTCATGACCAGCTTCACAAAACTCAGTATCAAAATATATCAGAACATAAATATCCACTTGTAACTTGCTCAACACACACAAAATGCTGGAGCACTCAGCAGGCCAGGTAGCATCTATGGAAAAGAGTCCTGCTGAAAGGTTTCGGTCTGAAATGTTGACAGTACTCCTTTCCATAGATGCTGCCTGGCCTGCTGAGTTCCTCCAGCAGTTTGTGTGTTGCTCGGATTTCCAGCATCTGCACATTTTCTCTTGTTTGTAACTTGCTAGGATGTATTACTTGAGGGCAAAATGTGTTTGATTAAAGTAGGGGATGAACACTATGTCAGTTTGAATTATATGTAGGTAAGTTTCTGTGAGGTACAGGTCCAGTAATTGGCAGATGTAAAATTGAGGACAAGGGGGTCTATTTATTGTGTGACAAGTTTCTGTTATAAATGTGCTCTGTTGGAATATTTGTAATTGGAAAATCTGACAAATAAAACGGAATGATGTAGATTTTAATGTCTCCCTGCACAAGGGATGCTTCTAAAATTACACATAATTAGATTAAATTTAGTGTGTGACAGTCAGATTGTCTATGATCTATTAGAAGAAATAGCCCTCTTAAGTTATAGGTTTCCAACTGGCGGACTAGGTTTAAAGATGATATCACTTAAGTTTCTGCTTCCTGAAGTGGCAAAGACCTCAGTCTAATTTTGGGTTACTATTTGGATAGAATGTACAAATAATACATTTGCTTTAATCTGGAGTTAAGGTGGAGAAGTTATAGGATTGTTCGTTTTTCAAAATTAATATGTTTGTGTGCATTTGTAGAATGTTGTTTGTTAGATTTTATGTACATTCATGAGTAACCCAGTGTTTGTCTGTTTTTGTACATTCATTTCTATCTAGTTCACAGAAGGTCCTTTGCTCGATGGGCTTTATTGGGACCTGTGGTACAATAATAAAACACTAGGTGTAAACAAAAGTTTAATTTATTATGAAAATCTGCTTTTGGGAGTGCCTCGCATCAGGCAGCTGAAAGTAAAGAATGAATCATGTAAAGTACATGAAGACCTAAAAGATGAGATCAAGGAATGCTATGATGTATATTCTATTGCAAACGAAGATACTGCATCATTTGGTCTCATGAATAAAACAGCGTACGTATCATTTCATTTTATGATTCCTGTTGTGGTTCCCTATGTTCTGAATGACACCTCGTGAACACATCACTAAAATATTTTAGAGATGTACATTTAATAAAATGAATTTGTTGACATGAAATAATGGTTTTATATGGTGACTTTTTCCCCTAATTTCACTTGCCAAGCTGTTGAAGGTGATTTCACTGCAATCTACTTTTCTTTAAGCTTTGTCTTTCATGTGATTTTTTTCCCCCCAGATTATATTTAGTTCTGTGCTTTGAATGTATTACATAATAACATGAATAATTGATATTGACAAAACCTGGGGAAAATTTCAACCCATGATGGGTGTATATCCGAGAACTGGGGTTGTAGCATTGCATTTTGATTGTCTCTCTGGGAGCACAAGATCGTCATTCTTTTTTCATCTTCTGCTGTTTGCATCTAACCTTGTAAGTAGGCCAAGTAAATAGCAATAGCAAACAATCTATTTCTTCTTCCTGTCTTTGTTCATTCCTTTAAGATGATTCACCAGGTAGTAATAAACACTCTGAAAGGAGCAAAAGGGTCAAAATTTATCAACCAGGGTCACTGCTCTGCAGCTAGAGAAATTCAATACCAAAGTTTACAATGCAACAACAAAAACTGAGCAACTGGAGGAAGTCAGCAAGTCAGACAGCATCTATGGAGAGAAATAGCCCACTAAATGATATTTGGTTGAGATTAACTTCAACTTAAATTATGATACATTCCTTGCTCAAAACCTGCCAGCACGAAGTGTCTTGGGTCACTCCTTGAATGAATTCTGTGTGATTCTGGAGAAATAATTTGGAAGCATAAATATGTGGCTTTTCTCTTCCAAACAGTTGGACATATACGAGTGAGAAAGATCTGAAAGAGATCGGCTACTGGGGATTAGTTGCCATATACAGTGGAGCAGGATATTACTTGGACCTGGCAAGAAATAGAGATGAAACAGCTGCAAAGTTAAAGGTGCTGAAGGAGAACCTATGGCTTGATCGAGGCACCAGGGTTGTGTTTATTGATTTCTCTGTCTACAATGGAAACATTAACTTATTTTGTGTGATCAGGTACGATCAGGAACAATGAATGTGTTTTTACTTGTTGGCTAAGCTAGAAGCTTGACAGAAATTATACATCCTTAAGCACACAAGTTCTATTATTCGGTTTTCAATAGGAGGACCAATTTTCAGTAACTCAAAGTTAGCAAGATGTACATGAAGATCAGCTGAAGAGTGGGGAGTCAATAATGATTTCTTTTTGCAGTTCTGTTAATTTAAAACCTTTTAGCTTTTGTGTTCAATTGCAAAAAAGCAATATTAAGAAAATATAAACAATTTTGACCTAACATGATATTCACTTTTTTAATAGTTTCAGTTGTGGTAAAGCTTAAGTGAAGAGAACCAAACATGATCAATAACTTTTTGATGGTAGAACAGGCAGTTAAATCAAAGCTGCATACTTTAAAACAAGATCAAGTTGTAAATTATATTACAAGGAAGTAGTTAGTTAAAAGTAACATTTGACTAAGCATAATAATCATAAATCAGTATACCCTACAAAATATAGAGTAAGCTATTGAAATAACAATTAAGACAGTTTCATAGTAAGAGATTGATTATGAATGGTCAAAGTGACTTAAAAAAGTTTGGTATGTAGAAGTTGAAATACACTTGAAATATTAATGCTATGATTGTAGAGTTTGAAAGTTGTGGTTCAATTGTCTTTGGAATTCCAAAAATAGAATTATTAGTCTGGTTCCATTGGATTGGATATTCTGGCATTGGTTCCAGTTACACTTGGTTTATTATTTTCACACAAACCAAGATACAGTGAGAAAAACTTAATTTGGCAAGCCATCCATGCGGATCATTCCAATATATTAGTACATTGAGGACATAAAGGGAAAGGAATAACAGAATGCACTATGTGGTGTTAACAGTCACAGAGAATGTGCAGTGAAGGCAGACACTAAGGTACAAGGGCCTTGTTGAGGTGGATTGTGAGGTCAGTAGATTAGCATCTCTAGGAAGTTGGAAGATCACCAGATCTGTAAGCAAATTTAAAATGATTGGACATGGATAAGTGAGACTATTAATTTACTATGGCTGCATGTACTCCTCCCACAAACTTCCACTATTCCCATCAGAGTGAAGTTCTCTCAGTATAACGGCCAAATTGTTGTTGGACACTTTATTATTGAGCACATCATTATTTATCCTATTTTAAATAGTTTGTATTCTACTTGTATTATAAGACATTTTATTCTATTTTTTAATTGTTTCACATTGGTGTTTTGTCTCAATCTTGCAGGTTGGTGGTTGAGTTCCCCGCAACTGGAGGTGCACTCTCATCTTGGCAATTTCAGACAGTGAAACTTTTTCGCTATCTCTCCTCATTTGATTATTTCCTGGCTGCCTGTGAAGTTGCTTTCTGTGTTTTCATATTCTACTATATAGTTGAAGAATTTCTGGAGATCCGTGTTCACAAGCTGCATTACTTCAGGAGTGTCTGGAACTGTTTGGATATTCTGATCATTGTGGTGAGCATCTAACTGGCAGTTAATTTGCTTAAATCTGTCAAAGTATTTGGGATGTATTAGCTTGCAAAGAACTTGGAAATGAAAAAGAGCTTTTATTTTACACTGCTTTTTGTGACAGTTTTCAAGTGCAATCAGTATTAGAATATTTTAGACCTTTACCCTCAGAACTAATGTTCAAATTGAGCAGAATGGCAAAAGGTCCAATTATAGAATCTCGCTACAGTTCTTGGCAAAGTTGCCCCGAGTTTAACATGATTGTTTGATAGTTGGCTTTTATCTAGACAAACTACAATATTACACTTATTTAAATGGAAATATCCTTGAACTTGGGACTGAAGCATAGAAGAGTGAAAAGAGATTATGTTTGTATATATCTGTTCACAGGATATTGATATTGCTGGCAGGTTTAACATTGTTGTCTTTTCAAGGTTTATTTCACAATGCGGTAGAATACCAGCTTTTGCTCCACCCCTTCCCCTCACCTCTTTATACTGGCTATCTCACCTCTTTCTTTAAGTCTTGATGGAGGGTTTTGACAATTTACCACCACAGATATTGCCTGACCTTTTGAGTTCCTCCAGCATTTTGTATTTCACTCATATTTCCAGCATCTGCAGTCCCTTACGTAATCTAGATGGGAGACTTCCTTCTCTGAAGGACATTAATGAACAAGATAGCTTTTAAAATGATAGATTCCTGTCAATTTTTGATATTAGTTAGTTATTCCACACTTCCTGTACTTATTTTGAATCCCTCTGTTACTACACGGGAATTTAAATTTGTCTTTAAATCAATATTCCAGTAATTTCACTTTGCATTATCCTACCCGTAGAACGGTCAGTTGATCTGAAAAATTAGTTACTTCTCTATTCAGAAGTTCCAAATAAGATTTATTATCACTTGACAATGTGAAATTTGTTGTTTTGCTGCAGCAGTATAGTACAGACATCAAAATTACTAAAAGTAACAAAATAAGGAAATAAAAGAAAAAAGAACAAAGTAGTGTCATGGACAGTTCAGAAATGTGATGGCAGAGGAAAATTGTTGCTTCTAAATCATTCATTTTGTGTCTTCAGGTCTTTGTACCTCTGTACCTCTCTTCCAATGGTAGTAGCCAGACAAGGGCATGTCCCTGATGGTGAGGTTCCTTAGATTGTGTGCTGCCTTCTTGCCAGCCTCTTGAAGAGGGTTGTGCCTGTTATGGATCAGCTGGATCAGACAACAGGTCAGGAACTCCAAAACAGTTTTACAAATTATATAATGAAGGAGGTGACAAGAATAGGACACATCGTAGGAGCTGGAGACTGAAGTGATGCTGGAATCTGGAGCTAAAGAAAACAAGCTGATCAAGGAACTCGGCTTATCAGCTCGGAGCAAGTGGACTTCTAGGGTCAAGACCTTCATCTGGTCTGAGTAGTCACGACCTGAAGCTTGTTGTAGGAACTGACTGCTGTTGTAACTACCATCCAACACCACTCTATCCACGTCCACTTCCCAACCATAGAGGAGGTGATGCTGAATGTCTCAAGGGTCTTTTTCAGTTGTTGCCTTCGGCTGGCTCGAATTTAAAACCTTATAAGTGTGGACTTTGGAACTGCTGATAGGGTTCAGCCAGAAAGCTTGTGCACTCTGCCTACAGTGTATAGAGTCCACCAATATTTATTAAAAGTATCTTCAAGTATATTATAGATTGAAGATGTGCAAAGTGGGAATGGACAACTTAATTCTTCCCATGGTAACAGCCTATGTAGTAGTTCAGAACTTTAAATAAATTTTAATTCTACAGGAATGTCTTGCATTCCTTATGGATTTCAGTGATTATTTTTTTCTCTTGTTTTCCAGCTGTCATTGATAACAATTTGCATCAACATCTATCGCACAGCAGTAGTTGAGGAGTTACTCGGAGAGGTACTCGAGAACCAGAATTCGTATGCCAATCTTGAGTCTCTGGCATATTGGCAGGTTCAATTTAACAACATGGCTGCAGTGGTTGTGTTTTTTGTGTGGATTAAGGTATATTTATATGAACATCTAGATTATTTATTGACCAAACCTTTTAACTTTCCCCACACCATTTTTTTTAAGGTACAGATCTTTCCCAGGTTATGAATACCAAACTTCTGTACAGAGGGATGAGTATTTGGGAGATTGGTAAGATGTAGGCATCTTCTAAAGTGTGGGATTATTGTTTGCAGCAATATAGCATTTTACAGAGGAATCTGATTGTTTGAATGCCTCAGTTTAACCACGTGTTGCCCTTGGTTGGCCTGCGTTTGTATTAAAATGCACTGCTTGATGGCTGCATCCAACTTTCAGTCTGTTCAGGCTGTAAACATTTATCAGGAATGAAAGCTTGTCATAACCTGAGGAGGTCCTGTATCACATTTTAGAATTTATTTTGCATATATACATTGGCCATTTGGAGATGAGGTTGTTGAACACACAAAACATATAGTTAGAAGGTAACTTTTACAAATTAATCACTACTTTGAAAGTCCTTTCTTCCCACCACATTAGAAGACTATCCCCTTTCACCCATGTGTCTATTGCATACTCAACTAGTTTTCCTTGCATTGCTATGAGAGGCTGCCTTACAATGGAGTAAAATTAGTACACCGAAGTTAGTGGTGTGATCTAATTGAAATAATTAAGAGTATTTAATTGATAATTAACTTATTATTATCACATGCATTGCGATGCAGTGAAAAACTTTTGATTGTATGCCATCCAGACAGATCACTAAATATACAAGTGTGTCTTGGTAGTAAAAAGGAAAGCAGAATGCAGAATATAGTGTTATAGTAAGAGTTCATCTTTATCATTATAAGAGGTCTGTTCAAGAGTCTTAGAAGAGCAGAGTTGAAAGTGTTTTTGAGTCTGGTCATGTGTGTTCTGAAGCTTTTATATTTTCTGCCCAATGGAAGGAGGAAGAAAAGTGAATGATCGGGTTGGAAGGGGTCCTTGATTATACTGGCTGCTTTCCTGAGGCAGTGAGAAGTATAGACTGATTCAATGGAGGGGATGCTGATTTGTGGGATGGGCTGGGCTGTGTACAAACATCTTCAGTTTGAGGTCTTGGGCAGAGCAATTACCATATGTTAGCACAGCAGTTAACACGACACTATTACAGCTTGGGACATTGGAGTTTGAACTTCAATTCTGGTGTTGTCTGTAAGGAGTTTGTACATTCTTCCTGTGATCTTATGGTGCTCCAGTTTCATTTTTAGAATCTTTTTATTGGTACATAATCTTCTACAGCTATAAAATGATACAAAACTTCAACAAATTAATATATATACAATTAATAAAGCTGAAGAAAAAAATGAAAAAAACAATTTATATGTAAGGAAAAGAAGGAAGAAAAAGAACCACATCTAACTAAGGAAAAAAAAAGTACAAAAAAAGTGTGGGGGGGGGAACCCCATTAGGAATCAACTTCTGGAGCAATACGTCTTATCATTTTTTATATATGTATGTGTGTGGGTGTGTATATATACATATATATATATAAATATATATGTTATATATATATATATAACATATTTATATAGAATAAGATTGGAAGGAAATCATATAAAATAATTCAAATTAAATGATAATATTTGGCAAAAGAGCCCCATCTTCTCTCAAAATCGAATCGGGGATCAAACGTTCTACTTCTAATTTTTTTCCAGACTGAGACATAACATTACTTGAGAAAACCATTCAATTAATGTGGGGACAGAGGTATCTTTCCATTTTAATAAATTAGCCCTTCTTGCCAATAATGTAACAAATGCAATTACATGTTGATCTGAAGATGAAATACCCTGAATATGATGTGGAACTATTCCAAATAGAACAGTCAATCTGTTAGGTTATAAATTAATTTTCAGAGCTTTAGAAATTGTAGAAAATAAAGATTTCCAAAACAGTTTTAATAAAGAAAATGAGCAGAACATATGTGACAAAGTAGCTACTTCAGTTTTACACCTATCACAGTAGTTGCCTATACTTGGAAATATTTTAGATAGTCTTTCCTTTGTTAAATAATAACAATGAACAACTTTAAACTGAATTAAACCATGATTGGCACATATAGAAGAAGAATTTACGTTTTTCAAAACTCGCAATCAATCTTCATTAACAAAGGTCATATTAAGTTCTCTCTCCCAATCTTGTTTAATCTTTAGTGAGAGGTTCTCTTTTTGTAACAAAAGTAAATTATAAATTCTGCTAATGGAACCTCTCACTAAAGGATTCAACTTCAAAATGGTATCCAACAAATTAGATTCTTGCAAATATGGAAACTTAGATAAATATTGTTGTAAAAAATGTCTAACCTGAAGATATTGCAGAAAATGTGTATGAGCGAGAGAATATTTGTTAATTAACTCTTCAAAAGTCATCAATCGACCATCACAAAATAAATCTGTAAAAGAACGGATCCCTTTATTTCTCCATAGGAGAAAAATGGGGTCAGTTATTGAAGGTTTAAATAAAAAGTTTCGATATAAAAAACTAGACAACTTAAGTTGTTTAAAATTTTAAAAATTGCGGAACTGAAACCAAATCCATAAGGACTGATTAATAACAGGGTAAAGATTTAAATTTGGAATTTTAGAGAGTTGTAAAGATAATGGAGCTCCTAATATCGAAGTTAAATGAAATTGTTTAACAGCTTTTAATTCCAAATCAACCTAGTGGTTTTTGGCTCTTGTTGAGCCAATATAGCCAAAAACATAATTGTCTGATATTAACAGTCCAATAATACAGTCTTAAATTAGGAAGTGCAAGTCTACCATCTTTTTTAGATTTTTGTAAATGATACTTATTAATTCTTGGTCTTTTATTGTTCCAAATAAAGGAAGAAATGAGAGAGTCAGTCTGATCAAAAACATTTTTAGTTAAAAAGTTGGGTATATTTTGGAAAATATATAAAAATCTAGATAAAATCATAATTTTCACAGTATGGATACAACCTATTAAAGAGAGTGTAAGTGGATTCCATCTAGAATATAGTTGTTTCATGGAGTCCATTAAAGGAACTATATTAGCTTTATAAAGATCTTTATTTTTTAGGAATTATAATACCTAAATATTTAAAAGTATTAACAATTCTAAAAGGAATATCATTATATATAAAAACAGGAGCATTTAATGGGAACAATTCACTTTTATTCAAGTTAAGTTTATGTCCTGAAAATTTACCAAAACCTTTTAGTGTTTCCAAAAGATTAGGAATTGATTCTTCAGGATTCAAAATAAAAACCAAAAGATCATCTACATAAAGAGAAATCTTAATGTATGGTTCCATTCATAGAGATACCATGAATATTTTTATCTTCATGTAATGTTATTGTCAAAGGCTCCAATACAAGATTAAGTAATAAAGGGCTTAATGGACATCCCTGTCTAGTACCACGAGGAAGTGGGAAAAAAAAGAGGACCTGAAGTTAGTAGTAATAACCGTGGCAATAGGATTCTTATAAATCATTTAAATGCACCTATTAAAATTATTAACAAAACCAAATGTTTCTAATACTTTAAACAAATATAGCCACTCAACTCTATCAAATGCCTTTTCTGTATCGAGGGAGATAACACATTGAGGTTGCTTAGATATTGGTGAATATATAATGTTCAACAATCTACAAACATTAGAGAAAGAGCAATGGCCTTTAATAAAGCCTGTTTGATCCATAGAGATGATTTTAGTTAAAATATTTTCCAAGCAGTTAGCCATTATCTTAGAGAGAATTTTTGCATCCACATTTAATAGTGAACTAGGACTATATGATGAACATTCAGTAGGCTCTTTATCTTTCTTAATGATTAAGGAAATAAATGCTTCATAAAAGGAAGAAAGTAAACTACTTTTCTCAAAGGATTCATGAAATATTTCCAAAAGATACCGAGGAAGTAATCTTTCAATTTTTTTGTAAAATCCTACTGAATAACCATTAAGTCCAGAAGCTTTACCTGATTGCATTAATGAAATAGCTCTCCGAATTTCATGCTCAGTAATTGGAGCATCAAGCGTCTGTTGATCTTCAGCAGAAATTTGAGGAAATTTAATCTTATGTTAAAAAAGCCTTCATTTTGGAGGAATCTGCAGGAAATTGAGATCTATAAAGATCAGAATAAAAATCTTGAAAAATATTATTAATGTCTTCATGGTTACTTGCTATGTCTCCATTATTTTTACGAACCTTTAAAATTTGTCTTTTAGCTCTAGCTGCTCTTAATTGGGAAGCTAAGAGATTATTTTTACCCCAAAAATATAAAATTGACTTTTCAATTTAAGCAAATATCCTTCAATAGGATATGTTAATAATAAATTATATTGTGATTGTAATTCTACTCTTCTTTTAAATGAAACAACATTTGGAGAGATTGCATTGATGTTATCTAATTCTTTAATTTGTTTAGAGATTTTATCTAATTCTATTCTTGTTTGTTTCTTCAGTTTAGCTATATACGAAATAATCTGACCACGTAAATAGGCTTTTAATGTATCCCAAATTACTAATTTTGAGACGTTTCCTGTATTATTAAAGAGAAAAAACTCTTATCTGAGATTCAATAAACTCAACAAATTCTGAACTTTGTAACAAGTGTTCTGGTAAATGCTAAAATGGACTAGTAGAAGCAACATCTTTCAGTTCAAATATTTGGTTTAAAGGAGCATGATCAGAGATAACAATTGTATCATACATTTCTGAACATTAGAAGTCAAGGGTCAACTATAAAATAGTCAATTCTCGAATATATATTATGAACATGTGAGAAAAAAGAGTATTCTCTATCACTAGGATGCATATGCCTCCATCCTTCAATTAGACCATAATCAATTAAAAAGGAATTAATAAGTGATGCAGAACGATTAGGGAGTTAATGTTTGGGTGATGACTTATCCATTAAAGGATTTAAACATGTATTAAAATCACCAGCCATTAATAGCATATATTCATTTAAATCAGGTAATAGAGCAAAGACAGCTGTAAAAAGACATTTGGTCCATAAATATTAACCAAAATTGTTTTCCTATTATAAATTAATCCTTTAACAATCAAAAACCTACCATTAAAATCGGCTATAATATCCTCCTGATTAAAAGAGATATTGGAATCAATAAAAATAGAAATACCTCTAATTTTACTCTGAGAGTTTGCATGAAACTGAGGACCTTTCCAAGATTAAAAAAATTCGATTTTTTATCACATAACCTGATATGCGTCTCTTGGGCAAAGATTATATCAGGTTGGAATCAGTTAATAATTTTAAATGTTTTCTTATGCTTAATAGGATGATTCCAATCACGGACATTCCAACTTAAAACATTTAACTGTTTAGATATCATCATGAGACTTTGTATCTAAAAAGAGTAGTTAGACGCATGTCAGGATAAGATAGTTGAAAATGGCGGAGATGAACAACAATAATAATTATTTACGTATGCTCCGGGATTCCATAATGGGGATATTAAAAAAAAGGAAAAAACCCCACCCAAACTACAAAGCCCAGAAATAAGTCGATATCAATTGACACAAGCTCCAAGAAAAGCATAGAAGCAATTATAAACTCCACCTACCTAAATAAAAAAAAATGAAAAAAGTAATCTCTGTCTCCCTCTACCGAACATAAAACTCATTACAGTTGACATGTAGCTTTTTGTAAAACAAAATGACCTTCAATTTTGAAAGTAACCTTCATAATATTAGATACGGGAAGAAAAACACATCCAAAACAATTCTTGAAATATTTGCACAAAAGAAAAACAATCACCATCTTTAAATTATCCAATCTATCTTTACAATGTAAAGAAATCCAAATAATTACTTAAAAGATATTTACAAAAGCATACAGAACAAAAAAAAACAGTTCATTTAAATGCTGCAGAGAAAAAATTCTAGATGGTTCAGAATTATCTACAGTCTTTCAACAGTTCTCCCGCTATGTCTTCTGAGGTTAAAACCATCCAAACCAGTCTTTTTCAGAGATAAAAATACATTTTAAGGTAAAGACTTTCTATAACCATCAAATCTTCCAATTTCATCACAATTTACGCCACGAGACAATCAAACCGTTATAAATCATTCAAACTTCAGGCTTCAGACTCATCATCAGACTTGTTAGGCAAAGAGTTAATAAAATGCAATGCTTTGGCTTGGGTCATCAAAAATATGAGCCCCAGAATTTTTGACAAAAAGCTGGGTATTGTAACGATGGAAAGAGCTTTTTTTGATATACTGATCTCATAGCCGAAGCAAATCCAGTTTGCTTCTTAACAATTTCGCGTGGGAAAAAAACGAATCTCTGAACCTTGAAATTGAAACAACCTTGTTTACTTGCAAGCTTAATAATGCGGTCTTTGTCTCTAAAACAGAGAAAACGCATAACAATATGCCTGTTCTTACCTTGATCCAAAAGTTTTAAAGCACCGGTTCTGTGAGCCATTTCAATAATCAGAGGTAGTGAATAAACCTCTGGAAGTAAAGACTGAAACATTTTAGCAAAATAATACAGTGTGTCGGCAGATTCTGATTTCTCTTTTTATCCAACAATTTGAATATTATTCTGACGCGACTGAGCTTCCAGATCCACAATTCATTGTTGGAGCCTTTTCCAAACGAGAAGAAAGGTCAGCTGCATTTTGACTAACTTCTTTAAGATCGAGGCTCAGAGAGTCAATTTTTTCTTCAAACTTCTCTTTTAGTCAAGTTATTTCAGTGCTGATACTGCTGATTTGAGTCTCTAATCTCTTCACCCAAGGGGGTTCCTCCGAGAACTCGTCAGCTTTTTTAGACTTTCCGTTGCCTGGGTCCAGGTTCCTTTTGGTGCTTCTTAAAGTAGCCATAATTATAACTTGCTCTACAGATCTGACTGAATAAAGTTGAAATTTCAAAGTTTAAGTCGGAAAAGGGTGAGATTAAAGGTGGACAGAAAGAAACTGTGTCTTACATGTGCGTGAGTGGAGTGCGTCAGTTGCAACCACATTCCAAAGATGTATTGGTTAGTAGGTTAATTAGTCATTGTAAATTGTCCTGTGATTAGTCCAGTGTTAAATAGGTGGGTTGCTGGGTGGTGCCAGAAGGGCCTGTTCTGTGCTGGATCTCTAAATTTTTTAAATTTATATATACATATAAATCTAGCTGCAGATCAGACATAATTTAATGAAAGAGTAAAACAAGTTCTGTTTGATTGCCTCCATTTCTTGTCAGATGCCCTGTTAGTACTGTGAGATAACAAAGATCAATGGCATTTAGGGATTTAAATACCCTATATAGTAGTTAAATTGAAAAATGAAGTAGCTTTATTACATTGAAGCTTTTGTTTCCACAGATCTTCAAATTTATTAGCTTCAATAAAACCATGATCCAGTTGTCTTCTACCATGTCTCGGTGTGCCAAAGATATTATGGGTTTTGCCATCATGTTTTTTATTGTTTTCTTGGCTTATGCTCAGCTGGCATACCTTGTCTTTGGTACACAGGTTGATGACTTCAGCACCTTCCACGCTTGCATGTGAGTTCCACTGGGTCCTTGGAGACCTCTTGTTTTCCTTCATTCTCTGCTCGACCTGTTTATATGCATCTGCTTATTAGCATATGATAGGGAGGAGTGGGTCTAATTTTCCAGAACTACTAGATGGAGACAATGTTGCTTAGGTTAGAGTGGTATTCTGGAGATCACAAATATCAGTATAGGGGGCAGAACTCTTGTTGGGAAATTGACAAGGTGTTTCGTATTAACACATTCCTTGTTTCTTTCTTATAGCTTTACTCAATTTCGCATCATTTTGGGAGATTTCGATTTTGCCAAACTTGAGGAGGCAGACAGGATTCTGGGACCAATTTATTTTGCCACTTTTGTCTTCTTTATTTTCTTTATTCTCTTGGTGAGTTGTCAAACCTTGCTATATTAAAAATGCAAAATGAAGACATGGTGTGTGAAAATGAAAAGGACAGTTTCTTTTTTTTTTGTTACATGCATTACCATTTCAGTATTTCTGCATGGTTATTCTTCACTGATGGAAGAGTGCCAGTGTGGCTGCTGATGAGTTCAGAAAATTCAATGTGAATCTATTTTATAGTACATTGATCCATCCAGATGTTACTTGGGCTGCACTCTTATGACTTTGTCTGGAATGTGTTTAGTACTATTGGAAGTTGATTCATACATGATTTCAAGCCTGAAGCTTCAGAACAGTTAAGATTAATCCACACAGTGTAGAAACACTGAGTTTGCACCAACTGTTAAACTATCTATTTTATCACCACATTCCCATCAATTCTCCCCAGATTCTACGAGTCACCTGCATAATTATGGCAATTTATAGATGCCGATCATCTTACCAACTCTTACCTGCTCTTGGGTACTCAGATTTCAAATTTTGAAATAGTGATGAGGCAGTACATTTCCCAGTAAGCCTAGTGGGCTTTAGAAAAAGGCCATATGTGGTGAAATTCCAGGTACTAGCCATCCTTGCTATATTAGATAGATGCCATGGGTTAGAGGAGTCTTTTTCTGAGAATGCATCATGTATGTAGTGTGTATTGCTAAGTAATACTGGTGAAAAAGAATGGGTAGTAGTTATAACATCACTAATGTGGTGAAGATATCATCAAGCATATTATGTAAGGCATCCGCTAGCATTTTGTAAAATGTTTTTCCTGAGATTGTTTTTCACTTGAGTTCTGCTTGCCCAAACAGAACATGTTTTTGGCCATCATTAATGACACCTACTCTGAAGTGAAAGCTGACATGGCCCAGCAGAGGAATGAGATGGAACTTACTGACCTTATTAAGAAGGTATTTAATTTTGCATCATTCCAACCTTGATGTGTTGTTCAAAATTTGCTTAAGCTGCAGGTTCTGTATAGCATATTTTGGCTGAGAGTTGTTGTAATTTAGTTTGAGGTTTGCTGTTAAGAATATCATTTAACCTGAGGTTGCTTAGATTTACAATCCAACCCATGATTTATGGAATCCTTTCACAACAGTGATCCTTTGCAGTTTTAAATATTTGCTGTGGTCCATTTTGGTGCCGAAGACTTTAGGCAGAAGATGTAATTGAATTGCCAATGGGTGTTCCATATGGTAGGCAACAGGCATTCTGCTGGAGGAATCCAGCATTACAGATTCCAGCATCTCTTATGAATCTGTTTCATATGGAAGGGTTTTGGTCAGTGTCAGTAAGAGCACCTCCTAGACCAGGGGTCGACAACCCGCGGCTCTTTCATCTCTGTGCTGCGGCTCCCTGTGGCTTTGGAAAATAAATGATGAGTAATTAAAATGTATTTTATGTTAGTTTGTTAGTTTTTGAAATGTAATTCTAAATTTGAAGGTTATGGTGATCTTGTACAATCTAAATAAAACGTGTTTTTTGTCGCTATTAATATACGTCACCACTGCCAATGCCTGACACCCGCCAGTGCGCGATTTCTTTAATTTTTCAATCCAAGGTCGGCTAAATATGGAGAATTCTAAAAAAAGAAAAGTGACTGAAGAAAACAGAACGTTTAATGATACATGGGCAGATTCATTTGCTTTCACTGCTGATGAGACTGGTTTACCGGTATGCTTAATATGCAATGAGAAACTAGCAAACAACAAAAAGTCAAAAGTCGCAAGACATTTCCAGAATAAGCACGCAGCCTTTGCTCAAAAATATCCGGATGGAGAGGAAAAAAGCCGTTTCAGAACTGATGCGGAAGGTTGATCTGAGCAAAAATCATTTCAAGAAGTGGATGAAGTCTGGAAAATCAACTACGTATGCTAGTTTTGTTGCCGCTCAGGAAATAGTCAGGCACGGGAAGCAGTTTACAGATGGTGAATATATAAAAGAATCTTTCATTAAGATTTCAGAACATCTATTTACGGACTTTAAAAACAAGAGTGAAATTGTGCAGAAAATCAGGGATATGCCCCTCTCTGCAAAGACTGTCAAAGACAGAACCATAAAAATGGCAGAAGACATCACAAGACAGTAAATTAAAGACATCAATTAAGCTGTGGCCTACTCGATTGCCTGTGACGATTCTAAAGACAAAGGTGATATTGAACAAATAGCGCTGTTCTGCCAGTATGTAAACTCTGCCGGGCCACAGGAAGAAATGATTGAGTTGATACCTCTAAAAGGCCAAACACAGGGGGAGGACATCTGTGAGGCTGTCTTGAATTATTTAAGAGCCAAAGTAATAAAGACCACCCACCTGGTGTCAGTAGCTACTGATGGGGCACCAAGTATGACAGGAGTGCACAAGGGATTTGTGGCTTTACTGCGGAAGTCGCTGGACAGAAAGCTGCTGACTTTTCACTGCATCTTGCACCAAGAGGCACTGTGTGCTCAAACATTTCCTCCGGAATGCACAGAAGTAATGGATGTTGTCATTCAGATTGTCAATAAAATAATGGCAAAAAGTTTAAATCACCGTCAATTCCGTTTGTTACTGGACGAGCTGGAAAGCGCATATTCTGATCTCCTGCTGCACAACAAAGTCTGGTGGCTGTTGTTACGTATTCAGGCAACAATAAATATATGAGTTCGGCAAGGGTTTCTTATAACAAACAACACGTTTATTAAACACAGAAAACAAACCCCCCAAAAGTAAACAAACACTACCGTAACCGGAAACAGCTGCTGAGCGGCAGCCCAAACAGTTCGTAAAGTGATATTCCAAAAACAGTTCTTTAAAGTGGTATTGCCAAAAGTTCGATATGCTCACAGTCCATTTAAAAGGAGAGACTTTATAAGACGATTTAGGTTCTCTTTCACGTCGCTTGCTTCGATCCCCGAAGTCGAACTTCCCACGAAGAATTCACAAAACAGAACGGCTTAAAGGCACTGACCTTTCCTTCTCCACTACCTTCAATCCTTTCTAGTTAAACCTAGGGATTAACATGAAGATAGTCAATGAAATCCTTCCAAATAAGGATCAAACAAAGGTCGCCCCCGTTTCACCGTAGAAAGCGATTCTCCTCGATCTTTAACTTCCAACTTCGAATCTTCACTCTCCACTAATTTCGAACTAACAGAATCATAAAGAACCTGCTGGCAATGACCTCTTAAACTTTAGGCATTAAATAAAAACTTCATCCTTCAGCTAAACTGCGTCATCACTTCAAACACGCAGTGGCATGAAGTCAACCTGGCAAATCCAGCCACGAACTGCCCCTCCTCACAGGGTGGGGTCTACCTTTTATAACCTGTAAAAAAAAAAAAACCCGTCACATTATCTCTACTGGCGGGAAAATGACGTCATTCCACCATCACAAGACCATCACCTCAAGACCAGTACAGCTTCAACCCCAGTCACATGACAAGGGCTCCACTGTCATGTGTCACGAGTACGTAACACTGTCAAGAGGGGAGGTGCTGAAATGCTTTGTCGCGTGTCTGGAAGAAGTGAAAACTTTCCTGGGCAGCAAAGGTCTCACATTTCCTGAGCTGGAACAGCCAGAGTGCCTGTAAAAGCTACACTTCATGGTAGACATGACAGCGCACCTGAACACGCTGAACACAGCTCTTCAGGGGAAAGGATGCACAACCCTGCACATGGTGGAGGATGTTTTGGCATTCGAGCACAAGTTGACAGTGCTTGCCAGAGATTTACAGAAAGGCACATTGTCTCACTTCCCCAATTTGAGAGAGTTCAAACAAGCTCACGACATGATAAATTCGGAATATTTACATTCTGCAATCATCGCAATGCAAACATCGTTTGGGAAACGCTTCTGTGAGTTCAGAGAGGTAAAAAACACATTATCCTTCCCGGTCACTCCCCTAAACATCGATCCATCCCTACTGAATACAACTGCATTGGCAGGTGTGAGTCAACCTGATCTTGAGATGGAACTGGCCGACATAGCCGACAAAGACATATGGGTGTCCAAGTTTAGATGCTTGACAGCAGACCTTGAAGATGTTGCCCGTCAGAAGGCTGTTCTTGCTCAGAATCACAAATGGAGTGATATTGAAAACCTCTGCAAACCGGACAAACTTGTGTTCGAAACATGGAATGCTATCCCCGACATTTATGTAAACATTAAAAAGTATGCGCTTGGAGTCCTGTCGATCTTTGGATCCACATATGTATGTGAGCAGGTGTTCTCCAACATGAACTTTATTAAAAACAAACATCGCGCACACCTCACAGATGACAGCTTGCGATCCTGTGTAAAGATGAAGGTGACGTCATACAGCCCTGATGTGCAGACGCTGAGTGCTGAGGTCCAGGAGCAGAAATCCCATTAACCAAGTATGATAAATATTTTAATTGCCTATTATTTTACGTATATTCATATTTTTTCATTGTTCAGTGAAATAGTCCTTTTATTTTTCAGGTTGACAGCTGGCTGACATTATTTTTGGTTTGCTGCTGGCGGACAATTTAAGTTCAGCGTTTTTCATAAATACAAGAAGGACTCAAATAGACGTTGAGTATTTTACTTAAAAGTAACCTTCAACCCAACGTCTTATTTTCGGAGTTCAAAATGTTTTTGTTGCATGCGGAAATGTAATTTCGTTTTCTCTGCAGGAGTTCATTGATTTCATAAATGCAACACGTTATAGTTTGTTTATACATAGCATAAAGGCAAAAAAAAACGTTGTATGCAGTGTTATTTCATTTTAAATGTCAAACGGGTTTTGTGGCTCCCAGTGTTTTCTTTTTCTGTGGGAAACGGGTCCAAATGGCTCTTTCAGTGGTAAAGGTTGCCGACCCCTGTCCTAGACAGTGTCATTGAGGTAGACTGCTGAAAACACCACTCTATTCCATTCCTTATTGCTGATCTTCAGCCTTGCAATTTACTTTGGTCCAATTTCATCCCAGGTGGTGGTAAAGATTCCCAGATTAAAGGTTATTTTCATTTAATTTTTCCAAAGAATTCTGTTTTATTATTTGTGTTCATTATTTCTATTTCATGTTTATTCAGATTTTTGGTGTCTTGTTGATGCTTTCAGCAACTTAAGATATCAAAAATAAGTGTTTTATGTTTACCCAATCATTGTTTGTAGTATTGTGCAGACAAGTGCAGATGTATTGTTGTTGATTGTTTCCTCCTGAAAATCTAATCTGAAATCAGAGGTTGCCTCATTCTTATTGTTACATTCAGCTTGTATCATCTGTGGCATCTTTACTCCAGGATAGCCCAAGCCTGTACTTGTATCTCTCTGGTCATGAATGTGATATCTTTCTTCATTCAGTCACGCTTATTTTATCTTGGTATTCAGATTTTCTTTACTGAAAAGGGGCAATTAATTTATAAACCATCTCCTCAAAATTAGTAGAATTATTTGCAAAGTATTTCACGAAAAGCCAATAAAGTATAACCTGAAACAGGTAAGAGATTTTAAATTGAATGTCGGTAACTGTTCTGAAATCCAAAGGCCTAACTGGCATATATGAGAGTCAAAGCTTCACATATGAGTGTTCAATCTGAAGTTCTTGATGAGTAACCTGCTCTGGTTAGTGAGAGCTCACCAGCTGCAAACTTTCCCTTTAACTAGGGTTATAGCAAGGCCATGCTGAAACTCCGACTACGGAAGACAACTGTCAATGACATCACGGAGACTCTACGACAAGCTGGAGGAAAACTAAATTTTGATGAATTACGACAAGATTTGAAAGGGTCAGTAAAGCTTTTCCAGATGTTGCAGAATGTTCTTTAATTGATATATATGGATTTCAATCGTTTGATTTTGTCCTTTTTTTTTAGGAGGGGTCACACAGATGCTGAGATAGAAGCAATCTTTGCCAAATACGATCAGGATGGGGATCAGGAGCTGACAGAACATGAACATCAACAAATGAGGGACGACTTGGAGAAGGAGAGAGTGAGTTAGCCATATGATTGGGTTCATTTATATTGGTTCAAGTGTACTTCAAGTCTATTTGATTCATAAAGTATAATTCAGTGAACTCTTACGTTAGATGATGGATTACATATTACTTGTTTTCAAAAGAGTCTCTAGACTAATTTGAAATGAAATATTAACCAATGTCAAGGAAGAAAAATCCAGTAGAAGTTTGCTTGAGTTGAGCAGGTGTAAGCTTGCAATCAGTTAACCAACCATGCTTAAAGTGTCACAGAATGTTACTACTGAATGAGAAATAATATTACAAATAGATTTTTAGTTTATATTTAAGTATCTAAAACATTTGTGTTACCAAAGTGGATACTTGAACTTGAATATTTAATGAAATGACACTTAATACAAGGTCACATAAAGTATCATTCAAAAGAATAGATGATTTGGCTGTGAATTGACTTGGTAAGCTGTGATTTTGTCTTTGATCTCATCAGTGTTATTGGGTTAATGGACCCATGAGTTGTTTTGTCATAAGTACATTCAAAGATTTCCCACATTAAGTCTCTGAGATGAGAAAAGCTATTTTGGGTATTGACCTATTCATTTTACCTTTCTGTTCAGCCAAGTAGCATGATTCTGCGGTCTGGCAACTTTGTTGTTCTGCACAGTTTTTGAATAGAGAGCAGGCTCTTAATTCTGTGAAGTTGGTACTTGATGGGTAGGTCTCACTAACGGATGCTATAATAATAGTTGGAGGCTGTGGGCCTGCTCTGGCTGTTTCAGGCTTTGTGCCTATGGACTCGCTTTCTTTCTGAATACTGTTGATTGTTTTTATTGTTTGCCCAGTTTGTGTTTTTTTTTTCCTCTCTGCGCATTGGGTGTTTGTTGGTCTTTTTTTAGTGGATTCATTTGGATTTCTTGTTTTATGGCCGTCTGTAAGGAGATGAATCTCAAGGTTGTATAATATATACATACTTTGATAATAAATGTACTTTGAACTTTGAAGCATCTGTGCTACTTTTATGTTTTATGTGGGGAAAGAGGAGTATGTGCAGGTTGAGTTCTGTCTGTGATGGAAAATATACATAACTGAAAAGTTCATATTTTAAATCCTGTGGTTTTAAAGGATGATTTGGACCTGGACAGGAGCTCACTGCCTCGCTCAACCAGTGGCCGAAGCTTCCCGCGGAGCATGGATGATTCCGAGGAAGAGGATGATGAAGACAGTGGTCATAGTTCGAGAAGACGAGGGAGCAGTTCCACAGGGGTGTCCTATGAAGAGTTTCAAGTGTAAGAATTCAGATTGGAGGACCATTACATCCTTTACTCCAGAAGGTCACACATGATAGATGTAATTCAATGCAGATGATAGAGATCTGATTCTTTTTGGTAGGAAGAATGAGTAGAGATAATATTGGCTAAAGATTGCAATTTATAGTGCAGAATTACAAACCCAATGATCCAAGAAAAGTTCTCTTTGAGGAAATGCTGCTATTGGTTTAATTATTTAAAAACAATTTAACCTTGGATTAAGTAATAGAGACATGGGAGAACAAAATCAGGGAGATTTTTGCTCATAAAATTAGAAAATGCAGGGAAAAAAAGAGTCATAAGTTATGCTAAATCTAAACTGCAGATTTGGCCTCTTCCTATGTCTTGATGAAGGGCTTGGCTCAAAACGATGGTCATTTATTCCGCTCCATAGATGCTGCCTTACTTACTGAGTTCCTCCAGCATTTTGTGTGTGTGTGTGTGTTGTTTAAGATTAGGCCTCTTTTAGTGTATTGTATCCACTCTTGGTCATCCCACTTGTAGTGGGAATGAAAGGGCCTTGACAAGGAAGCAAAGGAATATGATAGAATGGTAACAGAGGGATCTTCAGGAATGCTGAGAGACTGGAGATTTGAGATTATTTTTCTTAAACCAGCAGTGGTTAACAGGAGATTTAATGGAAGTAGTCATACTTCCTACTTGAAATGGTTAAGGAGAAACTATTTCATGGACAAAGTGGTTAGTAACTGTAGAGGATAGATTGAAGGTAAACAGCAAAGGAATCAGAAGTGGAAGGAGATTTTTTTTCAGTGATAATTGCATTTTCAAATATTCTGAATGGTTGGTGTAAGCAGACACTGTAATTTTAAAACAGTAACTGAATGCTTGAACAGCAAAGTGGTTGTGTCCTTAACGCTCTGATTCGCAATAAAGTCATTTCCACTTGCCCCATTACTTGGCTTGCAAATTACAAACTCGTGCTCTGTGAGGGTCTCTTGATAGCCCAGCACTATAATTTTCTTACCCATTGCCAAACTCATCGATTAACTCCCAGTGTTAACAATGATTTAAGCAGAGGTGGGCAACATCATTCTTCGCCTTGTTTGAAGAGCAAGACTTTGGTTATTTCAGCCTCTATAATGAGCCCTTATCAAAACAGATACACTCACCAGTGGGCAACTTAGTGCTAAAGAACTCTATCTCGTGGGAGAGCAGTCAGCTTCTGAGAATGCAGTTCCTTGTCTGAACCTGTGACATTTGTGTTTACCAAATACAACAAAAATATTCTTGGAATTCAAAATCTCTGCCAGAAATATTTGACCAAGTAGTTTAATAAATTAGTATATTGTAAATAGTTCATAGCTGTTCAATAGAGGCTATGTAAATCTATAAACAGTAACTGTATAATTAAACATGTATAGTTAATTTTAAAGCTATATTTCTAATTGTGGTGTCTTGTTTGTTTGATGCTTAGCCTTGTGAGGCGTGTGGATCGAATGGAGCATTCCATTGGGAGCATCGTGTCAAAAATTGATGCGGTGATTGTGAAGTTGGAAGCCATGGAGAGAGCCAAGCTGAAAAGGAGGGACGTACTGGGCAGGTTGCTGGATGGTGTTACAGAGGTGAGTCTACCTGAATTATTGCAGGTCAGGCAGCATCTATAGGGAGAAGCGCTGTTGACGTTTCGGGCCGAGACCCTTCGTCAGGTCTCAGCCCAAAAAGTCGACAGCGCTTCTCCCTATAGATGCTGCCTGACCTGCTGCGTTACACCAACATTTTGTGTGTGTTGCTTGAATTTCCAGCATCTGCAGATTTCTTCATGTTTGCCATCTGAATTATTGATGGATTTTATCAACATTAACAGAACTCTTGATCATGTTTTTAAAAAAAAAATGGTTCTTTGTTTTCATCCCTGCTCCCAGTCCTAAATCCTTAAAGAAAAATAAAGATTTTCAATTTGAACTACGTCAGCTGTACTGGTTTTTTTCAGTAAGTCAGTTGATGTCTGTAAAGGCAAATAAGTTGTTGTTAAATGTAATTTGGCATTTTATTTTGGTGTTTCTACAAATGATCACTTTGCACTATGGGCAGCAAGAAGCTATTTAATCTGGCGAAGATCAGGAATAAGGAGAGAATGAAGTGAGAGGCTGTTTAGAGGTGATGTTTGGAAGTGAATGTACAAACAGAAAAAAAATTTACCCCTGCCCTCACTCCACCAAGAAAATCTTGAATCTGCCAGAACTAGGATTGTTAGATAACTTGCCAAACGAAGGAAAGCGGATAGCACAAGAATTACAGGTAAGGCAGTGTCTAAGTGGACAAGGTTAGAGTATGTTCTCAGAGTTGTTTATTATTTGTTTTTATTTGCACAGATTGTTTTCTTTTGCACATTGGTTGTTTGTCAGTCTTTGCGTGTAGTTTTTCATTGATTCTATAGTATTTCTTCTACTGTGTATTTCTGCAAAACAAATCTGTTTAGTATCAGTCAAGCATCTGCAGCGTTTCTCTTGTTTGTACATTTCATTATATGTTTAGTATAAATTTGCTTTGAACATTGAGGGTGCTTCAGGGTTGAATGACAATTTCCTGCTACCTGTTCTTTGTATGTTTAATTTTTTTTAATCAATGCATGTCTGCCTCCACCCCTAGCCCTTAGCTGACAGCTATAAACTGTCAGAATCTGATATCTTAGACCCGCATCAACTCCAGATTTTCAGCCTGATCCCAGAAGATGAATCACAAAGAGCAATTACTGTTTATTAACTTTAAATGAAGCTTCCAATATTTGATGTGAGTAAATGATCCTTTGTCCCACAGGACGAGCGCCTGGGTCGGGACAATGACATTCACAGAGAGCAGATGGAGCGCTTGGTACGAGAGGAGCTGGAACGCTGGGAATCTGATGAAACGGTGTCACAGCTGAGTCATCACCTTGGGACGCCGCTGGCAATTAATGGACGTTCTCGGTCCCGCAGTTCTCGCCCATCTTCGTCTCAGTCCACCGATGGTTTGGATGCTGGGGGCCTTGGAGGCAGCCACGTTTAGCCTATGTATCCTGGAAATGAAGATGACCATATCCGTGGATATACATAGTCATGTTAGTTTGACATTGCATCAGTATTTTCATGTCTGGATCAGTTAAGTTGATTGATCACACACAACACTTTGGGATGGATTGTATAGCCATGAAATCGTGAATTTTTATGAACTATCTATAGTATGCATTTCATCAAGAAATTTAGAGAAAGTTGAACACCATTGTTTTAATGCGCCCCACCCTTGGTTGGTGAAACTCCCAATAAATTGGAGAAGAGCCTGGTCTTGGGCTTAATTGGAGATTGCAATTAGGTAATGAGATACAGTGAATAAGAACTCTAGACAGTTTACCTTGACGTTTTTCACAGTGTGAAGTAAAATGGGGGAAAACAGATCACCCTATTTAATCCCTCTTAATTTGTATGGTCCTGGCTTAGATGTTTTCAATGAGTATTGGAGTTGGTATATAGGTCTGAACTGAGGTTCACTAAATGAACATCAACTTCCTTCCTGCCCAAGCTTGTGGCTAAAAGAAGCAAATACCTTTGTAAGTTCTATTAAAAAAAATGATCAGATCTTTATGATTTCTCTTAGCCCCCATCATTGAACTGTTTAAAATGGCAATATTTTGATTGTATCCATGGGTGGCCTCAACAAGTTCTTTTTTTTGATAAATACGTACAAACAAGCATGATGAACTCAGCAGGTCAGGCAGCAGCCGTTGAAAGGAGCAGTCAACGTCTCGGCCCGAAACATTGACTGCTCCTTTCAATGGATGCTGCCCGACCTGCTGAATTCATCCAGCTTGTTTGTACGTGTTTATTTGACCACAGCATCTGCAGTGTACTTTGTGTTTACTATTTTTCTGATAGGACTGTCAATAGTGACTGAATCTACTGATCTTTTAGCTAAGATTTTACTCAATATTCTCAATACTATTGGCTTCATGTTAATTGGCTGCTGCCTATCAATTGATTTTAATTTATTAATGTCATCAGAATTTGGAATGAACACCAGCCACCTGTTCTAATGAGGCAGTACCTATACATTTGGCCTATAGCTATGGCCCACAATATGTTAATTTTTGTTATTGCATTTTCTGGGGAAGGTGAGTGATAACCTGCTGGTGTGTTTTTTTTTCATTTCCGTGTACTCCACTATCCCCTTTAGGAGGATGTGGTGTTTTAGAACATCATGTTATGATTTTCAAAAAAGATTTTTTTTACTCACTTCTCTTCAAACCCCTTATAACTAATTGAATATGATGGATTGTGAATTTGGTATGGGGGAAAGGTCAGTTAGAGTCGTAGAAAAGTACAGCACAGAAACAGGCCCTTCAGCCCATCTAGTCCATGCTGAACCATTTAAATGGCCTGCACCAGGACCAGAGCCCTCAATATCCCTACGATCCATGTGCCTATGTTCCTCTCCAAACTTCGCTTAAACACTGAAACTAAGCTGGTGTGCACTACTTGTGCTGGCAGATCGTTTCACACTCCCACGACCCTCTGAGTGAAGAAGTTTCCCTTTGTGTTCCTTTAAACGTTTCACCTTTCATCCTTAACCCATGACCCCTGGTTGTAGCCCCACTCAACTGCAGTGGAAAAAGCCTGCTTTCACTTATTCTATCAATAACCCTCATAATTTTGTATACCTCTATCAAATCTCCCCTCAGACTTCTATGTTCTAAGGAATAAAATCCTAACCTGTTCAATCTTTCCTTATAACTCAGATCCTCTAAACCCGGCAAAATCCTTGTGAATTTTCTCTACCCTTTCAACCTGTAGAAAGGCAACCAAAACTGCACTCAATACGCCAAATTAGGCTTCACCAAAATCTTATACAACTTAAGCATAACACCCCATCTCCTGTATTCATTACTTTGATTTATGAAGACCAGTGTGCCAGACGCTTTCTTTATGACATGGAAGTGATGATATTGGGGATGATTCCAAACCGGAGTTTCCAGCCCCATCACCATGACTCCTAAAAGTGCCTCCAGTGGAATTTGTTAAACAAAGTTGATTTTTTTTTCCCAAAAGCTTTTTCATAATTTTCTTCATGAGTCAGCAATGAGAGAACAAATTATTATGTTATGTAATTCTCTATGTGAGAGCTGAGCATCCTGATAAATGGGATCGTTGCTAACAGTACTACATCTCTATCACATACCGTTCACTTCCAAATGAGGACTGCAAAACTGCCCACAGAACTAGAGTGTAATAATGTTTGGAAGGGGCAAGATTCTGTCTGCATCACAGACACTGACCACTTGGCCCATGTGGCCTGTATTGTTCCATATGAGTCTACTCCCAATTCCATTACTGCATTCTTCCTTGGAATCTATATAGGAGCGGTTAACTGGTTGTAGTTTTCAAGTCTTGGTTATCGGTTCACATGCTTGAATCAAAAAGATGTAGAAAACTATGATCTAATTTGGTAAAAATGATATAAGTAGGTAGATGCAGTGAGTGGCAAAGATGCAGTGGACTGAAGGACATGACTGTTTAATGAACAATAGGAATGTTTTGTAGTTTTGAGCTCCCATTTGTAAGAATAGAAAAGCAATGGGCAAAGGTACAGTTTAGGATGAGGTGACTATTACTCTCTTGGTTAACTGAGTTGACAGAATGACTCTATAAATGGTTAACACTGTTATATTTGATCCATGAGAAATCATTGCAAGGAATTAAGGTACATTATGGTTGAACCCTGGTATTTTCTACTCAAACTCATTGCTGAAACTCCCTAAAAAGGAATGGTTATGAAAAAAATTATTTTGCATGATATAGTTAGTAAGTGGGTATTTAGTACATTGGATACATTTGGGTATATTGTGTGGAGGAGCTGTGCTAAACAAAGACATGAAGGAGTTCAATGCCTTGTATCTATTCTTTATTGTCATAAACTATAATTGGAGAAAAACCTGGCCTTGCTGTGAGCAAAAAGTCCTGAATGCTTCCAGTGTTTTCTGTTTTTGTTGTGAATTTGCTCCTCAAACACAATAATGAGATCATGCCTGTGTTGAATGTAGGTTGTACACAATTACAGCCCAAGAACCTCTCGAAGTGACTTTCCATCAGAGCCTTAATCACATCCTAAAAACAAAATGAGGTGCTTGACACTCACAAGTCAGTAGCATGGTCAAGGTAACAATGGCAACGTATACTGTATTGTTATTCTGAAATTTTGGACTATGTTTGCACAATGAGAACATATAGTTTATCAAGTTTATCTAGAGCAACATGATTTTCAAATAACCTGTGCTGTTATTAACAATCTAGATCTTATTTTCAACATAAATGTTTTTTTGCACAGTTGCATTTCCAAATATTGAATGAAAGTGCCTTTGCCAAATAATGCAACAAATAGTTGTTTTTTACTTAATCATGTATATTTTCCTCATAGTTTAGATTTGACATTACTTGCATAATGTTGAATAAGAATTCACGTACCTATTAATGCATCACCATTTTATGAACCGAACAGATTTTATTAAAGTGATGTGTAGGAATTTTAACAAACTTCATTTTGAAGTGCATAATTTCATGGGGTATCCATGCTGTATCTTGACGCTGTGCGTGCCAATGCATAAAGTCTAGTTTGTAGAATTGATTTTATATTTTTTTCTTAATCTCAAGTGAACTATCTAGCTTTAATTACCGCTCTTGTTTAATGTAACCATGTACACTTTGTTTACAAATGTTACAGAATTTATGATAAATTTTGTCTTCCATTTTTTTTTGTAGATTGTAGCATGTTGTATTTGAGCACTTTAATAAACTACACCTTCTCTGCAGATTTACTCATCTTCCTGTAATTTTCATACTCCAGGAGGAAATAAAATGTCTTGGGATGTTAAACCCAGGGAGTTAATTCTCGGGGCCATTGTTGAGTTGCCCTATAAATGGGAATAGAGGTATTGAAAAATTTGAATAACAAGCACAAGGCTAGAAAGCTCCTCTTCCTCTGTAACAGAGGAAGAAGAGAGGTTATTAGGATGTAAGAAGATAGGAGTTAGACTGGCTCTATGTATTTTGTCATTTGAGGATGACTACTGATTGATCAGCTGTTATGTTACAATTTCAAAATTCTGAATAATGCCAATTTGAATTATTTGGGTGGCTCAATTCTGATGTTATTTGTAATGAGTTTTATACATTCGCCCTGTGACTGTGTGGGTTTCCTCCAGGTTCTTTGGTTTCCTCCCACATTTCAAAGTTGTATTGAGTTAGAGTTAGTTAGTTGTGGGCATGCTATTTTGCCGCTGGAAGCATGGAGACACTTGTAGGCTGTCCCCAGCACATCCTTAAACTAACACATTGTCACAAACAACACATTTCACTTTGTTTTGATGTACTGTACGTGTGACCAATAAAGTGAATATTTATTAATCTTCAATCTTTCCTGAAGTGCAGATTGCAATGTATGAAGATTTGGGTATTAATTTGATAGTGCTTTGTACAAAGTTGTCATGTTTAATCACCTGATATACTTTCTGTGCATACTGCTGGCTTGATTGGAATAAGGGCAACACGGTTAAGGGCAGAAGGGAAGCACTAGGTCAGATAGCATCGATGGAGGCAAGTAAGTAGTTCAGATGGTTCCGTTATTGGGATCAATCAAAACAGAGGTCAGTTTCTTATATCAAAACTGGGGGATATGTAGAAAATGTAGAACATGGCCTCTGAACCGTTTTTTTTAACAGAGACAGAACCTTTGACCCATCAAGTCTGTACTGGCCATCATCCACCCATTTATGCTAATCCATCATTGATCCCATTTTTTTAAAGTCCTTCTCCTATTCCCATCAATTTACCCCTCCCCAATTCTACCCTAGATGAAGGGTCTTGGCACTCCATAGATACTGCCTCATCTGCTGAATTCCTCCAACATGTGTGTGTTGCTGAAGATTTGCAGCATCTACAGAATCTCTTATCTCTTGGTTGGAATAAGAGTTGCAGTATAATAAATTCTGTGTGAGGTTTGTACTTAGCTGGGGAAATGACTGCATCTAAACTTTATATGTCGAGTTCATTCATGATTTAATGATTCATTTATTCAAACTATTAACCTGTGTTATCTGACTTGGTCTACTGTTGTATCTGCTGTTGGGTAAGACTGCTCAATCTATTGCTTTTCCCCTTTTCCCAGTAATCTGACAAGATAGTTATGGAATCTCTGCAGTTTATGCAGAAAGATCCCAATGAAATAGCACTGACTTTAAGAGCCAAGGTAAGCTTTCTATTTTGAATTTGCAAGAAATTATTTTTTAAAAACTTGAATCACAAGAGACTGTACTGGGTCTGGAGCAAACCGCTGGAGGAACTTGGTGGGTCAGATGACATCTGAGGAGGAAATGTACAAACATAGTTTCAGGTCAAGCCCCTTTACCTCAGCTATCAGTCCAAATTCCATTTTGAGTGTGTTTATTAAAAATACATATATTAATTATAATTCCAAATGCATGTTAAACTTTAGTTCACAAACACAACAGATAGTAATTAATATAATCCCAGTGGGGAGCATTATAAAATATTTAAAGTGTCCCCTGGCATACTTACAGTTATTAATCTGATGGTGCTTTGTTAATTGAGCAGGGAATTTTATTAACTGCTTAGTCCCAGGAAAAAATCACTGTGGGGAAAGAAGAAAATCAACCTGAACATTACTGCTGTACTGGGAGCATTCTCTACTTCTCCAGTCACTATGGGTGGACTGTCAGACTGCCAGCAGAGGTAGTAGTGAAGGGATGTAATGGAAATATTTAAAAACAGAACAAAGTGAGAGAAACTGTTCTCAATGAGGGGTCAAGAGCCAGAAGGCAATGAAGGTGCAAAAATGAGCTATTGGTATTGGTTTATTATTGGTCTGTACCAAAATACAATGAATAGCTTGTCTTGCATACTGTTTATACAGATCAAATTATTACACAGTGCATTGAGCTAGAATAAAGTAAAACAATAAGAATGCAGAAAAAAATGTAAAAGCTACTGAAAATGTGCAATGCAGGTAAACAGGTGCAAGATAATAATGAGGTAGATTGTGGGCCAACAGTGCATCTTAACTTACAAAGGTTTGTACAAAGATCTGTTCAGAAGTTTGATAACAGTGGAATAGAAGCTGATTTGGGAGGGGGGAAGAGAGAACATCTGAGGTGGGTAGGGCCTTTGATTATAATGGCTGTTCTAGTAAGGCAGGGAGATGTATTGACAGAGTCCATAGAGGGGAGCCTGATTCCTGTGATGTTCTGAACTGTGTTCACAATTCTCTGCTATTTCTTTCATGTGCAGAGCGGTTGCCGTACCCGGCTGTTACGCACTCAAATAGAATGTTTTCTATAGTGCGTCAGTAAAAATTGTCAGAGTCTACGGGAACATGCCAAATTTCTTTAGCCTCCTGAGGAAGTGGAGGTGTTTTCTTGGTCATGTATTCAATGTGGTTGGACCAGAAGTGCTAAACCGTTGATGTAGACAAGACCATGTGTGCTGTCTCCCTACTAGAGGAACTCACCAGGTAAGGCAACATTTGTGGAGGCAAATATACAATTGACTTTTCAGGTCGCGGCCTGGACTGAAAGAGTAGGGGTGAGAAGGTGATAGCTAACATAAAGAGTTGAAGGGGAGGGATGGTGGATCTAGGTTTGGAAGGGTTGATTGAATTTTAATGAATATAGGAAAAGTATAGATAGTGATAGAGGCTGGGGGAGATTGATAGGTGGAGGTAACAAATGACTGCAAATAAAGGAATCTGCTGGCAAAGGGAGGTGGGCAGGGCAAATGGGAACTGTGGGAGAAGCATGTGTGATACGGGTAAATGGAGTGTGTGGGGGGGGGGTTGAGGGTGCAGTAAGGTGTGTGGTGTTACATACCCTGTGGGTATCTTGTGACTGTCTTATGACCATGATGTAATTGAGTATCTGGTGAGCATGATGTAATGGTCTTGTGATGGTGGGGTGATGTAATTTCCCGCCAGTGTGAGGTCACATGATGTAATTTTCCCGCCAGTGAGAGGTCGTGTGATGGCCTGTTCAAACAGGTATAAAATGGCCTGCTGTGATGCAGGAGTTTGTTGTGTTGAGACATCGTTTAAGTAGTCAGTTACTCTGCTATGCTGTGTTTTTGGTTTCATGACGCAATTTCGTTTTAAAGCGGAGTTTTACTTTCTATTATAAGGTGTGCCAGCAGTTTTTAAAATCACTGACAGTTATGTTTGATGTATCTTCAATTTAATTTTTAAAGTCTAATTATTGGAGACTGAAGATTTGCCGAAGTATGGGAACCTGAAGGATCGAGTGAAGTTGGTGTCATCGGCGATAATACAGGGTCGACCTTATTGAATCTTCGCTCAAGGAATTAGTAACCGAGATAATCCCTGCTATAAGAACAGATAGGGTTGGGCGCAGCGTTATTCACCAAGGAAAAGGTCAGTTCCTTTTAAGCTGTTTTTATTTCCTTCGTCGTAAATCCTTCAGGCAGGACATATTTCGGCTGGGATCAGCAGTAACGTCACGTCGTCAGGAATTTGTTACATCAGGGAAGTCTCTCCTAATTGACTGTGTAAATCATTTGGACTTTCGCATTTACCACTTTTAAGAACTGTGTTCGCATTTATTGCTTTAAGAACTGTGTTTGCATTTACCATTTTAAGAAATGTTCGAGTTGCTGTATAGCCGTTAACTTCCGGTTAAATTAGTCATTTGTTTACTTTTCATTTGTTGTTGAGCTGAGTTTAAATAAATGTTTCTTTATATAAAAAAAAACTTATTTCTATAATCATTGTTGCTGTACCATAACAGTGGAAAGAAGGGATGTGAGAGAAAAGCTGGAGAGATCACAAGGAAAGAGAAAGGAATAGAGGATGAACAATTTACCTGGAAATGGAGAATTCAATGTTCATGCCATTAGTTGTAGACTACCCTGGTGGAATATGAGGTGCTGTTCTTGTTTGTGTTTGGCCTCATCTGGCAGAGGATGGGAATGGGGAGGAGAATCAAGATGGCTAGCAACTGGGAGTACTAGATGGCCATAGACAGTGCAGGTGCTTGGTAAAGTTATCACCCAGTCTGGGCTTGGTCTGAAATTGAAGAGATCCTTGAGTGGGAGATCTGAACAGCTTCTTTACAACCCTCTCCACCTATGCTGCTGTTACAGCTTGGAGCATTCTGAAGTTCAGAATTCAATTCCAAAGCCATTCTGTAAGGAGTCTCCGCACATCCTTCCCATGGAATGTGTAGATTTCCCGGGTACTCCATTTAACCTCCACAGTCCAAAAGCATACTGGCTATGTTAATTGGTCATTGTAAATTGTCCCGTGACTGGGTTAGGATTAATCAGGTTTGTGGAATTGCTGGGATTGCTCAAGGGGCCAGAAGAGTGTACTCCACAATGTATGGCTATATACTACATACTGCAAGCAGCAGAGGTCCCAATACTGATCCATGAAGAATATCACTGATCACACACCTCCAGTCAGAATAACACCTCTCCAACACCACCACCCTCTGTCTTCTATGGCCAAGACAATTTTGAATCTGCCAAGTCTCAACAGATCCCATGAGGATTATCCTACCATGCGGGACCTTTTTGAAGGCTTTGCTAAAGTGCATGTAAACAACATACACCTCCTTGTCCAGATCGATCATTTCTGTCACCACCTCAAAATACTTAATCAAGTAAGGCATGACTTCCCTGTACAAAATCATGCTGATTGTCCCTAATGTCAGTATTTATTGTCTACTGTAGTGTTTCTACTTCTGGAGAGTTGAAGATAAAACTATGTTCAGTAAGGTGTGATATTGCCCATTGTTTGTTGTATAGAATTTTCAGCTGAGGCCAATAGGCCCCTCTTCTCTGTGTATCACATCCTTTTCCATCTTCTCTTTTCCCGCTTCCTTCTGTTTTCTTTCCCTCACTACCTTATTCCCAAAGGGGGTAAGTCCAACATTCTCCCCACTCCCTGGCTGGTTTATAAAATACAATAACCATCCTTGGCATGTATACACACATTCAGATTTTTCCAATTTCAGCAAAATGAAATGGTGAACTTGTCACCTCAGTTAAGATTTTGTAGTTTATTTCCCGACAATAAATGTCAGTTTCAGTGTATAAAGACTGATTTACCTATGGAGGAAGCTGAGAGATGTGTGTGTCAAAAGGGCAGGCAGGTAGGCTGAGGTGGTGGCATGACTCTTGGTACAAAAAAAATGAAATCAAATCATTGGAAAGAGGTGACATATGATCAGAAGGTGTTGAATCATTGTAGGTAGAAGTTGGGAGATGGGAGTTGTATACAGTGCCCAAACAGTAGTAAGGACGTGGTCTACAAATTACAGCAGGAGATAGAAAATGTATGTCAGAAGGGCAATGTTACGATGGTCACGGTATGCAGGTATTCAATATGTATTCAGTATGTATTCAATATGCAGGTAGATTGGGAAAATCGGGTTGGTTCTGGATCCCAAGGGGGGTACTTTCTGGAATGCCTACAAGATGGCTTTTTAGTCGTGGTTGAGCCCACTAGAGGATCAGCTATTCTGGTTTGGGTGTTGTGCAATAAACTCGAACTGATCAGAGAGCTTAAAGTAAGGGAACCCTTAGGGCCTGAAATTCGGGAAGGAAAAATTAAAGTCAGATTTATCAGTATTACAGTGGAGTAAAGGGAATTACAGGGAAATGAGAGAGGAGGCGGCCAAAATTGTTTGAAAAAGAACTCTGGCAGGGATGATGGCTGGGAGTTCTGGGAGCAATTCGCAAGGCGCAGTATATATACATCCCAAAGATGAAGAATATTCTAAAGGCAGGATGATATATCCGTGGCTGACTAGAGGAGTCAAAGCCAACATAAAAGCTGAAGAGGGGGCAATTAATAGAGCAAAGATTAGTAGGAAATTAGAGAATTGGGAAATCAATGGAAGGCAACTAAAAAAGTCATAAAGGAGGAAAAGATGGAATAAGAAAGTAAGGTAGCTAATAATATAAAAGAGAATACCAAAATTTTTTCAGATATATCAAGTGCAAAAGAGGCGAGAATAGATGCTGGGCAGCTGAAACGTAATGCTGAATAGGTAGTAACGGGGAACAAGCATATGGCAGACCAACTGATTACGTATTTTGTGTCAGTCTTCACTGTGAAAGTATGGTGGAAGTTCCAGGTATCAGGAGGCATGAAGTGTGTGAAGTTAACATTACTAGAGAGAAGTTTCTTTGGAAACTGAAAGGTCTGAAGGTAGTTAAGTTGCCTGGTCCAGTGATGTACACCCCCGAGTTCTGAAAGGGGTAGCTGAAGAGAGTGTGGAGGCATTAGTAATGATCTTTCAAAAATCACTTGATTCTGGAATGGTTCCAGAAGACTGGAAAATTGCAAATGTCACACCACTCTTCAAAAAGGGAGAGAAGCAGAAGAAAGGAAATTATAGGCTAGTTAGTTTGACTTCAGTGTGTTGGCGCATGATAAAATAGGCCGTAGTCACAATTGTTCCCTTAAGGGAAAATCTTGCCCGACAAATCTGTTGAAATTCTTCATAGAAATGAGGAGCACTATAGACAAAGGAGAATCAACTGATGTTGTGTACTTGGATTTTCAGAAGGCCTTTGACAAGGTGCCACACACCAGGCTGCTTAACAAGTTAAGAGCCCATGGTATTACAGAAAAGATATATGCATGGATAGAGCATTGGCTGATTGGCAGGAGGCAAAAAATGGAAATAAAGGGAGCCTTTTCTAGTTGGCTGTAGTGACTAATGGTGTTCCATGGATGTCTGTGTTGGGACTGCTTTATTTTGTGTTATATGTCAATGATTTGAATGATGGAATTGATGGCTTTTTGGCCAAGTTTGTAAACGATATGAAGTTAGTTGGAGGGGCAGGTAGTTTTGAGGAAGTAGAGAGGCTATAGAAGACTTGGACAGATTAGAAGAATGGGCAAAGAAGTGGCAGATGAAATATAGTGTTGGGAAGTGTATGGTAATGCACTTTGGTAGAGAAATAAAAGCATAGACTATTTGCTAAATGGAGAAAAAATTCAAAAATCTGAGGTGTTGAAGGGTCTTGGGAGTCCTTGTACAAGATTCCCCAAGTTTTAAATTGCAGGTTGAGTCAGTAATGAGGAAGGCAAATGCGATATTTGCAATCATTTCAAGAGGACTAGTATATAATAGCAAGGATATACTGTTCAGGCTTTATAAAGCACTGGTGAGGTTTCACTTAAAGTATTGTGAGCAGTTTTGGGCCACTTATCTAAGAAAGGATGTGCTGACGTTGGAGAGGGTCCAAAGGATATTTACGAAAATGATTCTAGGGTTGAAAGGCTTGTCATATGAGGAGCATTTGATGGCTTCGACCTCTACTCAATGGATTCAGAAAAATGCAGGGTGGTCGAATTGAAACCTCTTGAAAGGCCTTGATTGAGTGGATGTGGAGAGAATGTTTCCTGTGGTGGGAGAGTCTAAGAGCAGAGGACACAGCCTCAGAATAGAGGGTTGTCCTTTTAGCACAGAAATGAGGAGGAATTATTTTAGCTGAATCTGTGGAATTTGTTGCCACAGGCAGCTGTGGAGGCCAAGTCAATGCGCATATTTAAAGCAGAGACTGATAGATTCTTGATTAGTCAGGGCATGAAGGGATATGGGGAGAAGGCAGGAGATTGAGGCTGAGAGGATGGATTAGTCATGTTGAAATGGTAGAGCCAAATGGCCTAAATCTGCTCTTATATCTTATGGTATTATGGACTCTGTTCCTGACACATACCGCCCATAATGTGAATTATGGTTCATTTCTTGTCTGAGACATCTGTCCTTAGTGTTGTCCAGCATTGACACACCAACAGGCATCTCCACAGTTGCGAAGTTTCTTCAGTCAGGTTGACATATTTGTATTTCCACTGAGTAACTCAGTGGCTGATCTCCAGTGAATCGAGAGCTGTAGAAACTTTTGCAGTGAGGTCTCCTGTAGCCCCTGTGGTGCCATTTACCATATAACCATATAACAATCACAGCACGGAAACAGGCCATCTCGGCCCTCCTAGTCTGTGCCGAATTCTTAATCTCACCTAGACCCACCTACCCGCACTCAGCCCATAACCCTCCACTCCTTTCCTGTCCATATACCTATCCAATTTTACCTTAAATGACACAACTGAACTGGCCTCTACTACTTCTACAGGAAGCTCATTCCACACAGCTATCACTCTCCGAGTAAAGAAATACCCCCTCGTGTTTCCCTTAAACTTCTGCCCCCTAACTCTCAATCATGTCCTCTCGTTTGAATCGCCCCTACTCTCAATGGAAACAGCTTATTCACATCAACTCTATCTAACCCTCTCAAAATTTTAGCGCTATAGAATTTATAGCACTTTTGAGCTGGAGCAGCCTAGCCTGATCCCATTTGACTGGTCTTCCTTTGCCAAATGCTGAAGTACTTTATACCTTCCCTCAGTGCCTCCTCCAAGAGAAGTGTTGGCAGTACAACGAAGCTTGGGTATTAACACTACTTGGTGAAACAGCAAGACCTGTACTCGGCTAAGGTTCCAAGCCTGGAGGCGGAAGGGCAGTGTCTGAGGGGTCACAGTGGGTGGCATAGACATGAGGGAACATATTATGGCACAGGTTGTAAGAAGATTTTGCCATGGTGCTTGTCCTTACTGTCAACTCCATTGGAATGAGGGTGAAAGGACCCTCTGTTGGCCAAGCAGATGTTAGTGATGTTCACTTGTTTACCTCAGTCCCAGTTTGAATTTTTACCTGGTTATACTTGTTTATGTTGAGAGTCACAAATTAGACAGGGTTGGAACCCAGGCTCACCACAGACAAAACCCACAGCTCCCTCTGCATGACAGCTGTAAATATCCGTGGGTGTGTTTACCTGAATGACTAAGTTTAGTGGGACACTAAATCTTGCCAATCCCTTGTGGATTCGTGTGTTTGATAAGTGAAGTAGGAAAACTTTCTCTGGGGGACTGAATACTCTTCACTGTTGGCATTTGGAATCGGTGGCAAGAACGGTGCATAGCCGAGGTGAGCAAAGCTCTTGCTGCCTTAGCCCTGTCCCTGAACCAATTACTGAACTTTGAGGCTTCCACACAATCTGAGGGAAAATCTGACTGAAACCTACAAGATACTCATAGGGCTTGACAAGTTAGATATCAGAATGTTTCACCTTTGGGAGAGTCGAAAAGGGGACAAAGTGAGGAGTGATGATTTAAAACTGCGGAACATGGAAACCTCTTCCTTACAAGGAAGGCGGATCTCTAGAAATGTCTTCTGTAGAGGCTAGATCAGTGAGGGTATTTCTAGGGGAAGGAGATATATTTTTAAAAGATTGAAGGGGGAGAAGAGTCTCTAGGATATGGCCCAGGAGGAGACAAGCCACGGTCATAATGAAAGATCAGGCTTGGGACGCTGAGTGGCCTACTCTTATGTCCTTGTGATCAGCAGATTGAAGATTGGTAACATTAATGTCCTGTTCAATATAGAGTGGCCGTCAAACATCTCTGATGAACATGATGCTGGAGTCCGTCAGTGATATTCTGGATGGTCTACAAATCACTAAGGAGGTGGTATAGGAATGTATGACAGCACTTTGAGTGGATAAATCCCTTGGCCCACGTGCAATACACCATGGCTCACCGAGGCGAGTCAGGGAGAAATTACAGAGACCGTGGACAAGCCTTCCAAACATCTTGGGCGGAGGCTACAATCTGCAAAACAGCAAATGTTAAACTGTGTGCAGGGATAAAGCAATAATCACAGATCTGTCTCTTTAACTGGGCAAAGAGGAAAGTTCTTTGAACAGCTGGAACAGAATTGGAGTGATTTCAATAAGTGTTGTACTGGTCAGTGAAATCTAAGGTGGATTTGTCAAAGGCAAATTGTGCTTAACTAATAAAAGAAAGGTGTTATAATCAGAATCAGGTTTATTATCTCCAACATGTGTCATGAAATGTGCAGTTCAATGCAATACATGATACTTTAGAAAAGAAAAATATAAATATGTAAATCAATTACAGTAAGTATATATGTTTATCAAATAGATTTAAAAAGTGAAAAAACAAATAATAAAAAAAAAAGTGAGGTAGTGTTCATGGGTTCAATGTCCATTTAGGAATCGGATGGCAGAGGGGAAGAAACTGTTCCTGAATCGCTGAACGTGTGACTTCAGGCTCTGTACTTCCTTCCTGGTGGTAACAATGAGAAAAGGGTATGTCCTGGATGATGGGGGTCCTTAAAAATGGACATCGCCCTTCTGAGGCATCACTCCTTGAAGATGTCTTGGGTACTGTGGAGGCTAGTACCCAAGATGGAGCTGACTAATTTTATAGCTTTCTGTAGCTTCTTTCAGTCTTGTGCAGGAGCACCCCACCCCACCATACCAGACAGTGATGCAGCCTGTCAGAGTGCTCTCCACGGTACATCTATAGAAGTTTTCAAGTGTTTTATTTGACAAACAAAATCTCTTCAAACTCCTAATGAAATATAGCTGCTGTCTGGCCTTCTTCAGAGCTGCATCGATAAGATAGGAACAGGTTAGATCCTCAGAGATATTGACAGTCAGGAACTTGAAACTGCTATGTTGACTTCTGATTCCTCTGAGAAATGGTTCGTGTTCCTTATCTTACCCTTTCTAAAGTCCACAGTCAGCTCTTTTGTCTTACTGACATTGAATGCAAAGTTGTTGCTGCGACACCATTCAGCTAACTAGTACATCTCACTCCTGTACACCCTCTCATCTCCATCTGAGATTCTACCAACAATGGTTGTATCATGAGCAAATTTATAGACGGTATTTGACCTATACCTAGCCACAAAGTCATGGGTAAAGAAAGAGTAGAGCAGTGGGCTAAGTACGCATCCCTGAGGTGTCCCAGTGTTGATTGTCAGTGCTTCCAAATGAGACCAGGGAAGATGTAACATAACAGATATCGTCAAGAATGAGTCCCTTGGAACAAAGTCGACTGTAGCAACACCAGTAAAAACATGTGCAGTTATCATGGGGCAGCATTGACGGGGTGTTTCTCAATCTGGCTAGATTTCAGATTGGAGCTCCTGCAGTCAGCTTTACTTAATTGTCCGGAGTTGGGTGTACAGGTCACAGTCTACAAGCTGAAGATGGGAGGCATAGTAGACTGTGAGAAGGGAGGCTATGATTGTCAAGGCTGGTGGAAGGAGTGCATAGGCGGCAGATTTTATAATAATGTTCCCAGGGCTCAGGGGTCCAAGTTATAATAAGAAGTTGGGTAGGTCTAGGACTTTATTCTTTGGAGTGTAGGAAGCTGAGGAGTGACATTATAGAGATCAAAAAATCATGAGGGACATAGGATGAATGTGTAATTTTTTTCCCAGGGAAAGGACATGGATTAGAGGGATCTGAGAGGCAACTTCTTCACATAGAGGGCTTGGGTATGTGAAAAAAGTTGCCGGTGAAAGCAACACTCACAAAATGCTGGTGGAATACAGCAGGCCAGGCAGCATCTATAGGAAGAAGCACTGTCAATGTTTCGGGCCGAGACCCTTTGTCAGGACTAACTGAAAGAAGAGATAGTAAGAGATTTGAAAATGGGAGGGGGAGGGGGGAAGATCCGAAATGATAGGAGAAGACAGGAGGGCGTGGGGTGAAGCTAAGAGCTGGAAAGTTGATTGGCAAAAGGGATACAGAGCTGGAGAAGGGAGAGGATCATGGGATGGGAGGCCTAGGGAGAAAGAAAGGGGGAGGGGAGCACCAGAGGAAGATGGAGAACAGGCAAGGAGTGATTGTGAGAGGGACAGAGAGAAAAAAAGGAGGGGGGAAAATAAATAAATAAGAGATGGGGTAAGAAGGGGATGAGGGGCATTAACGGAAGTAGGAGAAATCAATGTTCATGCCATCAGGTTGGAGGCTCCCCAGACAGAATATAATGTGTTGTTCCTCCAACCTGAGTGTGGCTTCATCTTAACTGTAAAGGAGGCCATGGTTAGACATATCAGAATGGGAATGGGATGTGGAATTAAAATGTGTGGCCACTGGGAGATCCTGCTTTCTCTGGCGGACAGAGCTAGGTGTTCAGCGAAACGGTCTTCCAGTCTGCGTCGGGTCTCACCAATATATAAAAGGCCGCACCGGGAGCACCGGACACAGTATACCACACCAGTGTCGCCTCACCTGGAAGGACTGTCTGAGGCCCTGAATGGTGGTGAGAGAGGAAGTATATAACCATATAACAATCACAGCACGGAAACAGGCCATCTCGGCCCTCCTAGTCCGTGCCGAACTCTTAATCTCACCTAGTCCCACCTACCCGCACTCAGCCCATAACCCTCCACTCCTTTCCTGTCCATATACCTATCCAATTTTACCTTAAATGACACAACTGAACTGGCCTCTACTACTTCTACAGGAAGCTCATTCCACACAGCTATCACTCTCTGAGTAAAGAAATACCCCCTCGTGTTTCCCTTAAACTTCTGCCCCCTAACTCTCAAATCATGTCCTCTCGTTTGAATCTCCCCTACTCTCAATGGAAACAGCCTATTCACATCAACTCTATCTATCCCTCTCAAAATTTTAAATACCTCGATCAAATCCCCCCTCAACCTTCTACGCTCCAATGAATAGAGACCTAACTTGTTCAACCTTTCTCTGTAACTTAAGTGCTGAAACCCAGGTAACATCCTAGTAAATCATCTCTGCACTCTCTCTAATTTATTGATATCTTTCCTATAATTTGGTGACCAGAACTGTACACAATATTCCAAATTTGGCCTTACCAATGCCTTGTACAATTTTAACATTACATCCCAACTTCTGTACTCAGTGCTTTGATTTATAAAGGCTAGCGTTCCAAAAGCCTTCTTCACCACCCTATCTACATGAGACTCCACCTTCAGGGAACTATGCACTGTTATTCCTAGATCTCTCTGTTCCTCTGCATTCCTCAATGCCCTACCATTTACCCTGTATGTTCTATTTGGATTATTCCTGCCAAAATGTAGAACCTCACACTTCTCAGCATTAAACTCCATCTGCCGACGTTCAGCCCATTCTTCTAACCGGCATAAATCTCCCTGCAAGCTTTGAAAACCCACCTCATTATCCACAACACCTCCTACCTTAGTATCATCGGCATACTTACTAATCCAATTTACCACCCCATCATCCAGATCATTTATGTATATTACAAACAACATTGGGCTCAAAACAGATCCCTGAGGCACCCCGTTAGTCACCGGCCTCCATCCCGATAAACAATTATCCACCACTACTCTCTGGCATCTCCCATCTAGCCACTGTTGAATCCATTTTATTACTCCAGCATTAATACCTAACGACCGAACCTTCTTAACTAACCTTCCATGTGGAACTTTGTCAAAGGCTTTGCTGAAGTCCATATAGACTACATCCACTGCCTTACCCTCGTCAATATTCCTCGTAACTTCTTCAAAAAATTCAATAAGGTTTGTCAAACATGACCTTCCACGCACAAATCCATGCTGGCTACTCCTAATCAGATCCTGTCTATCCAGATAATTATTAATACTATCTCTAAGAATACTTTCCATTAATTTACCCACCACTGATGTCAAACTGACAGGTCTATAATTGCTTGGCTTACTTCTAGAACCCTTTTTAAACAATGGAACCACATGATCAATACACCAATCCTCCGGCACAATCCCAGTTTCTAACGATATCTTAAAGATCTCCGTCAGAGCACCTGCTATTTCTGCACAAACTTCCCTCAAGGTCCTGGGGAATATCCTGTCAGGACCCGGAGATTTATCCACTTTTAAATTTCTTAAAAGCGCCAGTACTTCCACCTCTTTAATTGTCATAGGTTCCATAACTTCCTTACTTGTATAAGGGCAGGTGTAGTACTTGTTTCGCTTACAAGGATAAGTGCCAGGAGCGAGATCGGTGGGAAGGGATGGGGGGGGGGGGTGGGGATGAATGGATAAGGGAGTCGCGTAGGGAGCAATCCCTGTGGAAAGCAGAAAGGAGCGGGGAAAGATGTGCTTGGTAGTGGGATCCTGTTGGAAAGTAGCTGAGGCAAGTACAATGACAACATTTAAAAGACATTTGGATAGGTTAATTCATGGGGAAAGTTTAGAGAGATTTGGGCCAAACATGGGCAAATGGATCTAGTTTACATGGGAATCTTGGTTGGCATGGATGAGTTAGGTTAAAGGGCCTTTTTCCATGCTGAGCGACTCTATGACTTTAAATGGGATTAAATGAGGAGAAATATGAAATGTTATACTTTGGTAGGAAGAATGACAGGAGGGAAAGTAGACCAGAGGCCAGAAAGGGGCAAAGGAAGAGGGTGATCAAGGGTCTCTCTGCATGGATGCATTGAAAGTGGCAGAGCAGGCTGAGAAAGTGGTTGAAAATACGAACAGGTACCTGGACCAAATAAATAATAGCACATAATACTGGAACAAGGAAGTTATGGTCCATTGAAGATTGGTCCACCTACAACTGAAATGTTATATCCAATCCTGGCTGCCACATGTTAGTGAATTTTTTCTGCATCTTTAACAAAACCTTATCATCATCCCTAAAGTTAATCCAGAGATGAGGGACTAGAGCGTTATAGAAGCTGAACTTGTTCTCCTTGGAAGAGAGAATGGTGGAAGGAGGTCTGGTAGAGGGATTTAACATTCTGAAGGGTTTAGACAAAGTAAATAAGAAGATACTGTTCCTGTGTGTGGAGAATAAAGAACCAGGGGATGTTGAATGATAGTAATTAGGAATAAAACTAAAATGACATCAGGAACAATTATTTTTTTCCTCATGACTAGTCTGGGTTTGGAATGCATTTCTAGGGAGAGCACAAGGGCCAAGTTCATTTGAGGGACCTGGATGAGTATCTGAAATGAATGGAAGGGGTGTGGGACCAGTTGAATTGCTATTATTTAGATCTAGTACAGACATGAAGGTCTTCTATGTTATAATTATTTCTTGATAACATCACAAATAATTATTGTTTCCTCTGTGTCTTGCGGTTTCTCCCTTTCCCTGTTCTAGCAGGAGGCAGGAAAGGGGTTCAGTGACTGAATTGCATCCACATGTATGGGTTCATGGATGGTTTCAATCCCAGCATAGTAATTTGGAATATAAATTCTCTTAATTAAGGAAATCTGGAATGAAAATGGGGTTCATGTGTGTACAGAGCTGATAGTAGATACTATCATTCCAGACTAAACTGAACTCATTTAGTCACCCTGCAGGGAAACAAAGCCCTTTGACCCAATGACCAACAATTTACATTAATAATGTATTGATCCTACTTTCTGTTCTCACCATATACCCATTAACTCCCCCAGATTCTATCACACAGTTACACATTGGGTGCAATTTACTGCAGCCAGTTAACCAAATGACCCACACACCTTTGGGCTGTGGGAGGAAACCAGATCACCTGGAAGAAACCCATGCAGTCATAGAGAGAGAGTACAAATTCCATACAGATAGCACCAGAGGTCAGAATCGAATCAGGTCATGAGAGGTGTGAGACAGTGGTTCTACCAACTGTGCTATTGTTCTGCCCTTGAAGTAATATGCTGTTCCTTACTTTTTACTTTTTTATTTAAAGATAGCAAGCCCTTCCAGCCCAATGAGCTCAACTGCTAAATTACACCCATGCAACCAATTAACCTACTAACCTTAACGTTTTTGGAATTTGGTAGGAAACCCGGAGCACCCATAGGATACACATGTGGTCAAGTGGAGAACATACGAACTCTTGAGAGTCAACAGCAAAATTGAACTGGTGCTGTAATAGCATTACACTAACCCTGCTGGCCATTTGATTTCTCTGTTGTTAATCTCCAACATCCATGTCAACTTTTTAATCTGTAATTACACTCATTATGGTGCCTGTCATGGAAGGAAGGTATAATTACAACGTGAATGTTGACATAGTCACTTACTATTGTAGATGTGGCCACAGGGGTTAATAACAGACAAAAAACTACTGAGAAGGATGTAGATGAAAGATTTTAATACATCTTAAACCTCCATATATATGTTGGCAACTATCCAGATTATTTGACTAAAACTAATATGTTTAGGAAAATTGATATTCCAGAAAAATTACTGAGGGTTCAAAACCATTTGGAATAAATAAGGAATTTTCTTCCAGTGTAAATACTGTTTTCTTGAATATTTGCGGAGGTTTGACTCGGATATTTATTTAATATTCTCCCCCGCACCGGAACAGATTGAATTCAGGCAAAGTAGGTGTTTTTCTTGATTCTGGAGTAAAATGTTATCAGTTTTTTCACAGTTTGGCATGAGAACCAAAAGTGGTCCCATGTACTTTGGCAAGTGGCCAGACTGAAAATAAGCGCAAGTTAGTTTAATGAGAGTTGGGTACTGATTTTAAGCTGGGGCTTGCAATGGGGAGATGTTTGTAATGTCACTCATTGTCAACAAGGGCAAAGATCATGCAAAGCCACTAAATCTGTGTATGTCAACAGAGGTTAGTATTTTAAAAGTGAATCATAAAGACATAAAATTGGAAGGGAAACTGATGGGAAATGGGAAGAATGCTGATTTTACACCACGGGACTCTGGGCACAGCTGTTAGAGCCCCATTCTCACAGCTCCAGTGACCCAGGTTCAGTCCCTCGGGTGCTGTCTGTGCAGAGTTTGCCTGTTCTCCCTGTGACCATGTGGATTCACCCCACCACCCCACAGTGCTCTGATTTCCTCCCACATCCCAAAGTCGAGCAGGTCAGTGAGCTAATTGACTTGTAGCTGCCCAGTATGTGTGGAGGAAGGGTAGAATCAGGGAGGAGTTGTTAGGAATGTGGGAGAATAAAAAGGGATTATTGTAGGACTGGTGTAAATGGAGTTTGAAAGTTGTATGGACTCAGTGGGCTAAGAGGTCTGTTTCCATCTAGATGTCTCTACAAGTGAGAGCTTACTAAAGTAGAATTAATAACCCTGTCAGTCTCCCACAAGAAGATGCAGGTTAAAATTATCACTTTTTATCATCTGGCAGATCATTGGTTCATAATGTCACAGGAAATGGAATGAACTTCTCCTGGGTTTGTTCCCTCAGACTGTGAGGCTGTCAGGAAGGAGATAGAGGAGCATCAGGACTAGGGCTGCCAGGCTGGGTAAAAGCTGCTTCCCTCAGGCTGAGAGGCTAATGCCACCACTGAGGTCTCATCAAAGTTCAAAGTATATTTTATTATCAAGGTACCTATATGCCACCATATACAACCTTGAGATTCATTTGGCAGGACAGTGAGCAGTTTACCTGCTGTGCACTGCATGCACTTTGAATGATATTTTATTAACTTAATCATGGCTAATATTTTGTTTTATGTGGTGTGTGTGACGTATGTTTTGTATATCACACTGTGGTCTGGAGGAACGTTGTTTCATTTGGTTGTTTACGTGCATAGTCAGATGACAGCAAACTTGAACTTGAATTTACTCCCAATATAATGGTGAGTGCCCTTTACTTTCAACACAACAACCATCCTGCAGGTTCTGGCAAGTGACAAACAGTTTAAGAGTTGTGAATCACTGGTGGACTACCAGTCAGCTGGAGAAAACGGCAACTTGGGTTCCTGACGAGGATTAGAAACTACTGTCCTTGTGCATTAATCCTCCCATGAATAACTGCAGAAAATAAGGCCAGTACTTAACACCTTGTAGAGATTTTCTCTTAATAAGGACATTTACATTCTTGCAATGCTATTAACCTGTGGGCTGGAAAAGGAGCAATTCTACTTTGCACAGTACCAGATGTTTCCGTACAATTTGCAAAAAATAACTCAAGCTATTTTCAGACTATCTGTCTTTATGTTTACCTCAGCTGAGTCCCCATCCCTAAATAGTTCCTGGAGATAGTTTAATGAATTTTGTTATAAATTATGTTTAAATCTCTTTATCTAAACTTTCTTTCTCTTTACTTCTGTCCTAGATATGACTTCACCTAATTTCTTTTTCCAGTGCTCACAGGTTTTTTCCCCCGAAGTTGCCACCTTTGTTGGTCATGGGGAGGAACTGTTGGAACTGTCTAAAAGAAGTTATCTGGTTCACAGCAGACTTCTCCTCTTCAGCTAATGACTCTTTACCCCTCATAGGATAGGCTGTTCATCTCCATTTAAACAAATGAAATCTTTTCATTTGTTTGAAACATAACAAAATAAGATTCAAATGAACAGTGTCAACTTCCCTGGTCACACTCCTATGGGGTGACTTGTTCATTCTCTAACAAACCTAACAAATGTTCTAATAAATTTACATATCTTATCTCTTTGTAGATAACATTAAATCCAAGAAGACTGATCCGTTGTTTCATATACAGAGCTGAGACATTGTTACTGAAATGCAAATTGTTTCTCATTTAGTATAATTGAGGGAATGTAGTACTGTGTGAAGGACTGTGCTGAGGCTGGGTTCTGAGGAAGCGCCGCATTGTGGGAGGAGCAATCTGATTTACAAGAATTTGTAACTCTGAAAGCCTGCTGGGTGGGACATGGATTAGATTTAAATGTTTTCTAAAATTATGAAGGGTTTTTAGAGATTAAACAATCCATTTCCTCTGGTCAGTAAACCAGTAGAGGCTAGGCACTGGTTCAATGTCATGGGCAAAGCCGCAAAGCCAGCGGTTATGGAAATTTTCTTCCACTGCCGTGGGTTGTTCAACCACAATTGGCTTTCAAGCAGTGACACTGACAGCAGGAATTGGCCAAGGGTTTGTAAAACAGGAGAGTCAACGTCTACTTTTCTGTGATGGATTTTATAAGGGGGATGGACGTTTGTGTATCCCTGGCTAGGCCTGTGCCTGGCTGACCTCAGAAGGCAGTGGTCTGCCAGACCTCAAAACCACTGAGCAAAGGGGTGAAGATGCTCACAGCTTCCCACGTTATGCCATGGTAAATCAAGGGTTTACAGTTATATAGCACCTGACATGACCTCAGGATTTCCAAAGAGATCAGAAGCAAGGATATTAGCCACTTAGAAAGTTCAAACTACAACTCAGTGTGTTTTTCCCCTGGTGCTTCAGTTTCCTTCCACAGTCCAAAGACTTACCGGGTAGATTAATTGGTCATTGTGAATTGCCCTGTGATTAGGTTAGGGTTAAATTGGGGTTTCAGAGATTGTTGAGGTGGCTCAAGGGGTTAGGAGGGGCTACTCTGTATTGTATCACTAAATAAATTTTAAAAACCACCTCCTCCTTCCTCTCATCCAATCCCTTCATCCTTCCCCTCACAGAACCCTCTTCCAAACCCACCCACTCCCTAACTCCTTCAAGACACCCCTCCTCACCTCTTGATGTTTCTTTATCTACCCCCTGAGGACATCTGTGCAATGTTGCCTCCAAATATTTTTTTGCTGAGCGCTCCAACAAAGTTGCTTGGAATTTACAAAATGTCCTGGAGTGGATTAGGGGCCATTCAGCCCCTCAAACCTGTTCCGTCTTGTGCTCAGACACTCCTGTGCCTGGCATCACTTTTTGAATGTACAGAAGTCAATGTATATAAGCTATCTTATGTATTTTTATTTATTGTGATTTTTCGTTATTCCGTTCTTTATCTTATTGTGTTTTTTGTGCTGCATTTGATCCGGAGTAACAATTATTTTGTTCTCCTTTACACTTGTGAGCTGCAGATGACGTTAAACATTCTTGAATCTTAAATCTAAGGTCACCTTCTGGGGTTTATTTTGCAGCCCTGACCCCATAGCTGGACTCCACATTACAACTCTGAAACCACAATTGGCCATGTTTACAAAGAGCTTCCAATCTGGGCTCCGGTGAACTCAGAGTAGATTGATCAGGCAGAGGACTGGAAGCAAGGAGCAGAAATGGCTGCTTAAGAGTTTCGCGGGCAGCCCAGGGCACTGACCTTCTGTGGTTATCCCAGATTCTCCAGTAAATGGATATAGACCTCAGGGATGCACTACACCCACACTGCGAAGAGATCCTTGGGATTTGAATTGGATTGTGTAGTTGTTGACCATTCTGTGTGCATCTATTTATCTTGGCTGTTAAAGTTCTTCAAATTAGCTGGAGGGTTGCTTTACAGGGGGATAGCTGGGAATGAGAAGCTCCCAGAATGGGTCCAGCCCATGTGGGGAAGATGGTGCTGGAGACCTGCCAAACAGATGATTCAAACTGGGCTATTAATTGGGATAAATGGCTTCCAATGTGGCTTTATAAAGGGAAATTTACAAAGTAATTCTTCTCTGGATACAGACTACAGAATATGGCAGCTTGGTGTCACAAGACACATGCACACCCTTGTGTCTAGACTGAAGGCATGTTTACTGAGGCAATGAACGATTGAATGTTATAAAATCATTCCTGTGGCAATGTTGGCAGACTGTGTGTACCCAGATCAAGAAGCAGTTATCCACAGATGATTGACATTACAAAACTCAGTATTTATTAGCTTTAGGTGATCTGGAATCATTTTAAAATTCTTCCCCATTCAGCTGTGCCATTCAGTTTTTCTCTGGAGCCCTGCCCAGATGATTATTTGGTTTGAAGATCGGACGGAAAGTGATATTCCAGTAAATCATCGATATTGAAAGCATAGCAAACATATGTTTCAGTTAGAAATGTAACTCAGCAAACGGCGCTAAGTTCCATGTTGAGAAGTTGGCAATAGCTCCTCGCTGACTGTATCCCGGCGTGAGCTGTCCATCCGGTCACTGCACTGTGCTGCGCACATTGACTCCCTCTGCTCCCTTGACACTCACTTTTAAAGTTCACTGTTTACGTTCTCCCTGTTCTCAGTGCTCACTTTCTGTGACCTCTCCAACCCAACAACTAGATGTGACTTCTGTGCCCTTCCAACTCCAGTGGTCTTGGTCCTCCCTGAATTTAATCATCCTCCTGATGGTTAAAAAAATTGTACCCCCTCTTTGCCCCTCATCCTTGAATAGCCTTTGGTCAGCTGACTTGACAGCTTATATTAACTGTGTCATTTTTTTTTGGAATAAACTTTCCTCCGACATGCCTGGGACATCGTGCAATGGTGAAGATGTTGTGTGGCACTTTCTTTAATTTGTATTACTTTATTTAGTGCAGGGGTTCTCAACCGTTTTTATGCCACGGCCCCCTAGCACTAACTGAGCGTCCACTGACCCCAAGTTTTTAGAGCTACAGGCCCTTCTGGCCTAACAAGCCACACTGCTCAGAAGAAGGACGTACAAACTCCTTACAGGCGGTGTCAGAATTGAACTCCAAACTCCGATGCTCCAGGCTGTAATAACATCGCACTGACTGCTACGTTTGGCTTGAAGCTTCCCATCTGTGAACAACAGAGTCAAACCTGTTTCATTGTAGTGTTCGACCCTCATTTTATTCTGATCTGGACTAATAACAATAAGTTATATCAATAATTTAATATCTCATCCTCATTAATGTGGCATGCTGCTATAACTGAAGCAAACACGTAATTCCATCAACCAGAAGGGTACGAAGGATCCTTCTCTATCCAGAAATTTATTGTAGCCCTCCTCTCCTGTTACACAATCAGCTTGTGATCCTCACCGAAGAAAAGGGTCTAAGTGAGACACAAGAAATTCTGTAGGTGTTGGAAATCCAAAGCAACACACGCTAACTGCAGGAGGAACTCAGCAGATCAGCCAGCATCCATGGAAATGAACAAGCAGGATTTGGACCAAGACCTTTTCTTCAGGACTGGAAAGGAAGGGGGGGATGATGCCAGAATAAAAAGGTGGGGAGGAGAAGGAGGATAGCTAGAAGGTGATGGGTGAAGCCAGGTACATGGGAAAGATCAACGGTTGGAGAAAAAAGGAACCTGATAGCAGAAGAGAGTTGACCATAGGAGAGAGGGAAGGAGGAGGGGCACCAGGCAAAGTGATAAGCAGGTAGAGAAGAGGTAAGAGGCCAGAGGGAGGAATAGAAGGTTGGGGGGGGGGATGTTTTTAACCAGAAGAAGAAATAAATATTCACGCCATCAGGTTAGAGGCTACGCAGATGGAATATAAGGTGTTGCTTCTCATCGTGATACAAGATGAGACCATGGACCAACATGTCAGAATGAGAATCAGAATTAAAATGTTTGGCCAGCAAGAATTTTCGCTTTTGGCAGATGGAGCAGAGGTGTCCAACCAAGCAGTCACCCAGTCACCTGGAAGGACTGTTTGGGGCCCTGAATGGAGGTGAATGGGCAGATGTAGAACTTGCAGGGAATAATGCCTGGAGGGAGATTACTGGGAGGGACAACTGAACAAGAGGGTTAAGGTTCTGGTAGGTTGGGAAAATGGATGGTTGCCAGGGAGGGTGGTGAAATCTTCAATGGGGCAACATGTTTGCCGTCTGTGTTGTGATCCTATGGCTTCAGGGCATTGATCCCTGAATTCTAACTGTCAGCCCGGTCCTCACCAATAATTTCAGCAGGAATGCTGAGCCGGCATAGATCCGACTTGGAGTAGATTTATTATATTAAACCAATAATTACCAGGCATTCTGTGGCCACTGTGGATAGCAAAACGCTACCATGGCTTTGAGCAGGCGAATAATTCTACAGATTAGTTCAATCTGTGCCCACAGCCAGCTGTGAAACATGAGACTGCATGCAGAACATAGAACATAGGCCACAACAGCGCAGTTACAGGCCCTTAGTGTATGATGTGCTGAACTAATTAAACTAGTAATTAAATGCCTAACCAAACAAATCCCATCCGCCTACACAATGTCAGTATCCTTCCATTCTCTGCACGTTCATGTACTTTTCGAACAGCCTCTTAAATATGTCTACTCTCTTTGCCTCCACTGCCACCCCTGGCAGTGCAAAACAGACACTCACCAGTCTGTAAAAAAAACTTGCTCCACACATCTTTGAATACAACCTCTCTCAAAGTTCAAAGTAAAATTTATTATCAAAGTACATATATGTCACCACATACAGCCCAGCAATTCTTTTTTTTTTCTTTTTCTGCAGGCATACTTAGCAAAACCTATTAGACCAGTAACTATAAACTGCAAATGCGTGTATAAATAAATAACGAGCATGAAATAACAATATAACATCCATCAATATAGCAAAGTCCTTAAATGAGTGTAGCTATCCCCTTTTGTTCAAGAGCCTGATGGTTGAGGGGTAGTAACTGTTCTTGAACCTAGTGGTGGGTCCTGAGGCTCCTGTACCTTCTACCTAATGGCAGCAGTGAGAAGAGAGCATGACCTGGGTGGTGAGGATCTTTGATGATGGATGCTGCTTTTCTACAGTAATGTTTTGTGTAGATGTGCTCAATGGTTGGGAGAGTTTTAACTGTGATGTATTGCACACCAATGCCACTGAACAGAAAGTTCTACAAAAGGTAATGGATTCGGCCCAGCATATCATTGATAAAACCCTCCCAGCCATTGAGCACATCTATATGAAACGTCCAGATGTTCCAGGGTTGTGTGAAGAGCCAACAAGATGGCATCTGCTGCAGACTTGTGGCTTCAGTCGGCAAATTGGAGTGGATGTAAGTCACCATTCAGACAGGAGTTGATATGCTTCAACACCAGCCTCTCAAAGCACTCCATCACTGTGGACGCAAGTGCCACTGGGCGACAGTCATTGAGACATGCTATTCTTGGGCACCAGTACAACTGAAGCCTGCTTGAAGCAGGTGGGTACCACACACTGCCGGAGCGAGAGGTTGAAGATCTCCGTGAATACACCAGCCAGTTGGTTGGCACAGGTTGTCAGTACTCGGCCAGGTACTCCATCTGGACCAGAAGCTTAACTTGGATACGCTCTTTTGAAGGCAGCTTGCACGTCACCTTCAATTACTGAGACCAAAGGATCCTGAGGAACCCTGGGGATGCGGAATAATTCCTCTCTGTTCTGTTGGTCAAAGCGAGTATAGAACGCATTGAGCTCATCTGGAAGCAAAACCTATGTTGCCATATTTAGCTTAGGAGAAGCTTATGGCATTCAAACCCTGCCTCAGTTGTCAAACATCTCCTGCTGATTCCACTTTACCTAAGAGATGGTTTTCCAGAGATCATACCCTCACCTCTTTTAGCATTCTTGATCTCCCGACTTGAGTGCCTCTGATCAGGCTCTCAGCAGGTTCCAGATTTCATTGTTCATCCAGGGCTTCTGATTGGGGAAACCCCTGAATGATTATGCAGGTACACACTCATACACAGCTGTTTTAATGAAGTCTGTAATGACCCTGCTGTAGTCATTCAGGTCTTCAGATGAGTTCTTGAATACGGCCCAGTCCACTGACACAAAGCCATCCTGTAACTGTTTCTTACCAAAAATACCTTACCTTAAGTTTCTTACCTCTCTCACTTTAAATACAAGTGATAAGTAGATATTTCGACCTAGGGGCAAAGATACCAGCTGTCTACTCTATATATGCCATTCAAAATCTTATAATCCTCTATTGTGTTTCCTTCAGATTCCACCATTCCAGAGGAAACATCCCAAGTTTGTCTGATCTCTCATAATAGCGCCATACCTCTAATCCAGGCAGTATGCTGGTAAACCTTTCCTACCACTTCTCCTAGGTCTCCATTTCCTTTCTGTACTGGGGCGACCAGAATTGAAGACAAAACTCCAGATATAGCCTAACTAGAGTTTTATAAAGATCAGAAACAGATTTAATATCACTGGCATATGTTGTGAAATTTGTTAACTTGACAGACTGGTGAAATAGATGATCAATAAATAAATATAGAGGAAAATTAGATATATATGTCTATTAATTAGTTCAGTTTAAATACGTAGTGCAAAAAAATCAGAAATAAAAGTGAGGTAGCATTCACGGGTTCAACGTCCATTTAGAAATCAGATGGCAGAGGAGAAGAAGCTGTTGCTAAATCGCAGAGTGTGTGCCTTCAGGCTTCTGTACTTCCTTCCCGATGGTAACAGTATGCAGAGGGCCTGTCCTGGGTGGTGGGGATCCTTAATGATGGACGCAGCCTTCCTAAGGCACTAATCCTTGAAAGTGTCTTGGATACTATAATACATGATAGAGCTAACGAATTTTACACGCTTCTGCAACTTATTTCAATCTTGTGCAGTAACCCCTCCCCCCCCCCCCCATACCAGCCTGTGAGGTAGCCAATCAGAATGTGCAACATAACTCGCAGACTCTTGGACTCTGTGCTTCAACTAATAAAGACAAGCGTGCCATGTGCCGTCTTTACCACCCCATCTACCTGTGTGGCCCCTTTCTGGGAGCTATGGACCTGAACCCCGAGATCTCTCTATATCAACACTGTTAAGTCTTAACATTAACAGCATTCTGGCCAATTTGATCGCCCAAAGCTCAACACCTCACATTTGGCCTGTTTAGACTCCATTTATCATTTCTCTACTTATCTCTGTAGCTTATCCATATCCTGCTGAATTTTTAGTAATATTCCATGTCTTCTGCAACACCACCAATCTTTGTATCATCTGAAACTTACTAACCCACCCATCTACCAGACTACAGAGCTACACTAAGGACACAGAGGCCAAGTGAGTAAATAACCAGGGAAAGTATTCACACAGTCCCAAAGCAACAACATGCCAGGTCCTGAACCAACCAAAACAGCAATTGAGGAGTACTGGAAGAGTATGTGGGAGAAATGCCAGCGCCCAATGGCTGAAAGACCTACAAGTAAGCCTCTGTAATCTCCCACATTCACAGCAGTAGAAGTATGAAGAACTGGGCATCACCAGGGTCTGACATGATCCATGTCTATTGGCTAAAAAAGCTAACAGCATTACATACACGGCTGGCAGCTCAAATGAACCAGCTGCTTGAAGCAGGCTCCCACCCTGACTGGCTAACGCAAAGAAGGGCAGTACTCATAATGAAGGATACTCACAAAGGAGCAACAACGTCGAACTACCAGCCTATCACCTGTATGTCAACAACATGGAAACTCCTATCAGGGATCAGGCTGAAGGAACATACGTGTAAATTCCTGAGCCCTGCTCAGGGGATTGGCGATGGAACCAGGGGCTCCAAGCACCAACTACTGATAGACAAAACAGTCATGCGAGACTCAAAGACCAGGCAGACCGACCTAAACGCAGCCTGGATCGATGACCAGAAAACATACGACTCAATGCCCCACACATGGATCCTGGAATGCCTGTCTCTGTACACGGTCAACAAGACACTAAGGACCTTCATCAAGAACTCAATGGGCTGTTGGAAGACAATGCTAGAAGTTAACTCAAAGCCAATAGCACAAGTGACCGTCAGACGTGGAATATACCAGGTGATGCACTCTCCCCACTGCTGTTCTGCAAATTGTGTACAGGAACATCAGTCCTGAGTATGGATTGGACACTCCCATGTCCAAATGGGAAACACTTGAGAAGGTAGCAGAGAATGATAGAGCCAAGATCCTTTGGGACTTCCAAATACAGTCTGATAAGCAGGTACTGGCCAATCAGCCAGACATAGTATTGGACAAGGAGCAGAAGAAAGCGATAGTCATAGCTGTGGCAATCCGGAATGACAGTAACGTCAGGAAGAAAGAATAGGAGAAGCTGGAGAAATACCAGGGCTTGAAAGAGCAGATAGAAAGGATGTGGCTGGATAAAGCGAGTAATCTTGGTGGTGATAGGAGCACTTGGAGCTGTGACGCCTGGACTGGGAGAGTGGCTCCAACAAATCCCAGGAACAACATCTGAGATCTCGGTGCAGAAGAGAGCAGTATTAGGAGCAGCAAGGATACTGTGCCAATCCCTCAATCTCCCAAGCCTCCCAAGATTGAGGGAAAATTATACATATATATCACAAACAGCAGAGGTCCCAGCACAAATCCCTGCTAAACACCACAGGTCATGGACCTTCAGCCAGAATAAGTCCCAGCAATCACTACCCTTAGGATGAGTGATGGCTATCTATTAGTGGAGCTGTGTGTGTTTCTCTCTAAACATAGAAACATAGAAAATAGGTGCAGGAGTAGGCCATTCGGCCCTTCAAGCCTGCACTGCCATTCAGTATGATCATGGCTGATCATCCAACTCAGAACCCTGTACCTGCTTTCTCTCCATACCCCCTGATCCCTTTAGCCACAAGGGCCATATCTAACTTCCTCTTAAATATAGCCAATGAACCGGCCTCAACTGTTTCCTGTGGCAGAGAATTCCACAGATTCACCACTCTCTGTGTGAAGAAGTTTTTTCCTCATCTCGGTCCTAAAAGGCTTCCCCTTTATCCTTAAACGGTGACCCCTCGTTATGGACTTCCCCAACATCGGAAACAATCTTCCTGCGTCTAGCTTGTCCAATCCCTTTAGAATTTTATATGTTTCAATAAGATCCCCCTTCAATCTTCTAAATTCCAGTGAGTATAAGCCTAGTCGATCCAGTCTTTCATCATATGTAAGTCCTGCCATCTCAGGAATCAATCTGGTGAACCTTCTCTGTACTCCCTCTATGGCAAGAATGTCTTTCCTCAGATTAGGGGACCAAAACTACACACAATATTCTAGGTGCGGTCTTACCAAGGCCTTGTACAACTGCAGTAGAACCTCCCTGCTCCTGCACTCAAATCCTTTTGCTATGAATGCCAACATACCATTTGCCTTTTTCACTGCCTGCTGTACCTGCATGCCCACCTTCAATGACTGGTGTACAATGACACCCAGGTCTTGTTGCACCTCCCTTTTTCCTAATTGGCCACCATTCAGATAATAATCTGTTTTCCTGTTCTTGCAACCAAAGTGGATAACCTCACATTTATCCACATTAAATTGTATCTGCCATGAATTTGCCCACTCACCTAACCTATCCAAGTCACCCTGCATCCTCTTAGCATCCTCCTCACAGCTAACACCACCGCCCAGCTTCGTGTCATCCGCAAACTTGGAGATGCTGCATTTAATTCCCTCGTCTAAATCATTAATATATATTGTAAACAACTGGGGTCCCAGCACTGAGCCTTGCGGTACCCCACTAGTCACTGCCTGCCATTCTGAAAAGGTCCCGTTTACTCCCACTCTTTGCTTCCTGTCTGCCAACCAATTCTCTATCCACATCAATTACACACCCCCAATACTGTGTGCTTTAAGTTTGCACACTAATCTCCTGTGTGGGACCTTGTCAAAAGTCTTTTGAAAATCTAAATATACCACATCCACTGGCTCTTCCCTATCCACTCGACTAGTTAAATCTTCAAAAAATTCTATAAGGTTCGTCAGACATGATTTTCCTTTCACAAATCCATGCTGTCTTTGTCCGATGATTTCACCTCTTTCCGAATGTGCTGTTATCACAACTTTAATAACCGACTCTAGCATTTTCCCCACCACCGATGTCAGACTCACTGGTCTATAATTCCTCGGTTTTTCTCTCCCTCCTTTTTTAAAAAGTGGGGTTACATTAGCCACTTTCCAATCCTCAGGAACTAATCCAGAATCTAAGGAGTTTTGAAAAATTATCACTAATGCATCCACTATTTCTTGGGCTACTTCCTTAAGCACTCTGGGATGCAGACCATCTAGCCTTGGGGATTTATCTCCCTTTAATCCCTTCAATTTGCTTAACACCACTTCCCTACTACTATGTATTTCCATCAGTTCCTCCATCTCACTAGACCCTCGGTCCCTAACTATTTCCAGAAGATTATTTATGTCCTCCTTAGTGAAGACAGAACCAAAGTAGTTATTCAATTGGTCTGCCATGTCTTTGTTCCCTATGATCAATTCACCTGTTTCTGTCTGTAAGGGACTTTTGTCTTGATCAATCTTTTTCTTTTCACATATCTATAAAAGCTTTTACAGTCAGTTTTTATGTTCCCTGCCAGCTTTCTCTCATAATCTTTTTTCCCTTTCCTAATTAAGTCCTTTGTCCTCCTCTGCTGGACTCTGAATTTCTCCCAGTCCTCAGGTGTGCCGCTTTTTTTTTGCTAATTTATATGTTTCTTATTTGGACTTGATACTATCCTTAATTTCCCTTGTCAGTCATGGGTGCACTACCTTCCCTGGTTTATTCTTTTGCCAAATTCGGATGAACAATTGTTGTAGTTCATCCATGCGAACTTAAAATGCTTGCCATTGCATATCCACTGTCAACCCTTTAAGTATCATTTGCCAGTCTATCTTAGCTAATTCACGTCTCATACCTTCAAAGTTACCCTTCTTTAAGTCCAGAACCTTTGTTTCTGAATTAACTATGTCACTCTCCATCTTAATGAAGAATTCCACCATATTATGGTCACTCTTACCCAAGGGGCCTCGCATGACAAGATTGCTAACTAACCCTTCCTCATTGCTCAATACCCAATCTAGAATGGCCTGCTCTCTAGTTGGTTCCTCGACATGTTGGTTCAGAAAACCATCCCGCATACATTCAAAGAAATCCTCTTCCTCAGCACCCTTACCAATTTGGTTCACCCAATCTCTATGTAGATTGTAGATTAAAGCATGAATTGAAATGCTCAGACAGATGAGGAGTAGCTGATGGGACCAGACCACTGACTGCTCTTTCAGCTTCTTCCCTGTCACTCAGCTGGTTCTTCTGCAAATATCCAGCTCCTGCTTCTGAAATCATCCTGCAAAATCTTTCCTGTCAATGAAAGCTTTGTGTCTTCACCCACTTGGACAACTCCTGATGAAGTACTGGGCCAAGCTGAGGATGGGAAAGGTGAGGTGGAAGGATGCAACATTCTTCATTAAGGACTAACTGATGGCCCTGGGTGCAAATCAATCCTTGTTACTGGGCAGAAGAGTTTTAGTCTGTGATTGTCATACTCAGGTTATATAGTTATCAGGCAACACGCATCTGGAGCAAGATAAAGTGATTTTGGAATCTGTCCAAAACATCATCAGCTAATATAATTCTGCAGCTCTCAGTAACCTGGTTCTCATTCCATTCTCATCCTAATTTTCCCAATCCTACCCTTCTGCATTTCTCAGCCCAAGCTCCAGATATAGCACCTCAACCCCCTGACCAGACACATTGTCATCTTCCCTGACTCAATGTTGACTTTCAAGTATGGGATAATCACCATCCCTGCTTTCCCTGTATTAATTACTGATCAGAATTCCTTCACCTACTTTGACCCTCTTCTTCAAAATGACAGTTGTTCACCCTGCAATATCAACCCCTTTTATGTTCCAGTCATGGTGGCCTTCACCTGTCACGCTCCTCCCATAGAGTCATACAGCATGAAAACAGGCCCTGGTGGTTCAACTGGACCATGCCAAGCAAGGTGTCCCACCTAAGCAGATCCCATTTGTAGTGTTTTACCCGTAACCCATTATACTTCTGTCAATCTCATGAGAATTTGTCAAAGGGTGAAGATTCTGTTCATTCATTCTCAGTGGAGAGGGGTAACTGACAGTGGTTTTGACTGTGAAAGCTGGGGGTGGTGTGTCTTTTTCCCCTTTGCACTCCCAGTAGGGTTTGACTGGATACAACTCTATAATTCGCACTCCACACTCATTCAGACCTCACAGTTTTCACTGGAACTGCACTAGGTTGAGAATCGTAGATCCAGAAAGCTGGAGAGTTGATGTATTCATCTTCTGAGTAGGCATGGTATGTACAAACACAGAACCTCAGAAATGCATGGTCCTGGTACTCACAGGGAATCTTCACAAAATTCCAGATACTGAATTGAATCACTCCTCAGAAAGATTATTTTCAAGGTTCTTTATTTATAGGAATGGAGCAGTTTTTCAAATAGATTTAAAAACAGCCGACACAACCAATTTGCACAACCAAATTCAATATAGGAATGACTGCTTAAAACCCTTTCTCTCTCACATATACATATAAATAAAAATAAAATCATGTACAGATAAATGCAGCATCGCAGTGTCGAATAAAAATATTTAGATCCGTTGATCTCTAATGAATCAGTACAGGAACTTCCCGGAAGGGACGTGCCAAACGAACGATGAATATAAATGTAGCAACTTGCCAAGAGTCCTTGGCAGCATCTTCCAAACCTGCAACCTCAACTGCTAAAGATCAAAGGAGGATAGGAATAACTGGGTCATGAGAGCACTGTAACACTCCAAATCGAACACCATCCGAGTTCAGACATACATATTTGCCTTTGTAATAACTAGGTCTAAATCCGGAGTCAACCTTCCCAAAGGCAACACCTTCACTACATGTGTCTCCAGTGGTTCTCCATTACCTTTCAATGTTTTTCTGTGGATGGGGAGATAATATGGATCTTGCCATCAATGCCCATGTACCAAAAACAAATAGTTTGAAAAGAGATTGCTTTATAGTAAACAGTTGTTTAGATTCTTCTAGGTGTATCATCAGATCCCTGATGGTTTGTACAATAGTGTGAAATATATATTCTATATAATGTCAGAAAACCTTGCCCCCAAATGAAGTGTTTAGTTAAGCAAAAAGTCCATAATTTGCATGTTTAACATCTCCAATGATGAAATTAACACATTCTGTCCATCAGTTCCATTTTACTGTTCTAAGACTGTAAAGAGTATAAAGAATCACTTTAATCCAACATCTTTTGCACATCCATTAGCACATTAGAAGGAAAAGTTGGTTTCGCTGTCTGCAACAAAAAATAATGCTACAGGTTAGTTTCAACAATATTCACCAGGTGACAATACAAATTCCCATGTTGTATGGGAATGTCCAGGGGTTTTTGGTTTGTGGGGGAAGGTTATCAGTACTCTTACAGAACTAACAGGGGTACAATTACCAATGGACCCCACTGTACATCTTCTAAATGATGACTCCCACCTTTCCCTTACGGAAAAAAACACACAAAATCTGGCTGGCAGGTCTGATTACAGCTAAGAAGATTGTAGTCCAGCGTTGGAAACCTCCTCATGATATTTCAAGTACTCAGTGGCTTTGGAGCTTTTTGGACATTTCTTACCAGGAATTATGATCAGCAAGAGTAAATTATGCACGACCAAACACAATCTTAATGTGGACAAATTTGATATCTAACTTAAAAGATCTTCTGTTAAAATAGGAATGCTCTGTCTGTGTATGCACAGACAGTTGGTTGGTGGAGGGGAGTGGATAGGGGAGGAGATGGAGGGGTGGTGAGGGGGTGGGGATGAGAGCTGGTTTAAACAGTCAAAATGTAATCGGTCACTGGTTGTACTGAATGTAATTTGTTGGTGTTGCAATAAAAATCAGTGATAAAAAATTCTGTATACATTCCTAGATTGTACAGTACCACAAGTGGTGTAAGCTTCAGAACATAGAACAGTACAACACAGTACCTACCCTTCAGCCCACAATGTTGTGCTAATCTTTTGACCCTGATACTGCTTGATCCTATAGGCAGGCACTTAGACCTGGCATTCTTAACCAAGTGAAAGAAGGGCTGCAGGTTGGCACCAAAGTCAAGTAGAGGCGATGAAAGCAAGTCGCCTCCTTCCATTCACCAGCAGGGTGAAAGTGAGCCCATCTCCAAACTAGGAGAACTACCACCCATGTAGGTGCATTTTAGAAATTATTACTGATAAATCTGCAGTGTGAAGATACTTACTTTCATCGAGTACACTGTCATCTTCAACAGTGCTCTTGCTGGTGACATCCTCACTCGAATCCTTGTCATCACTGTTGTTCTCATTGGACTCAATTCCACCAGCATTGAGGTCAGTCTCATCTGAATCCAGTGAAATTTTCTGATTGGAATCTGGTTCGTTGAATTCAGATTCAGTTCCATCATTGTGATTTTGGTGATTGTCAACAAAACCATAATCGCCATCATAATTATCATCATCTTCATAACTGTCACCATCTTCATCATTATCATGGGTGGTAAAATCCATATCCCTTAGACTGGCATCAACATTCTGTGTCAATAGAAACATCAGCATCAGGTGATGAATTCCTGTTGGAGCTGTTAAAAATCTATATACACCAGTCAGATTCTAAGTCAGAAACCAACAAAAAAATCATTGTTTTAAAAATAGTTTTGGGTCATTAGCAATGTATGAGTGAGCTACCTCAAGACTAACATACCCAAGTCAGACTATCTCACGTTAAATAATTCTGGAACTTATTAATATGTTTTCAATAAAACTAGAGAATCCTGGACTGAGATGCTCTAAAGGAGTGGGAGTAATTGTGGAAATGACAGCTGAGGAAACATGGAAGAAAGTTCGTTCTGTACTGGAAAGCATATTATTCACACCCTCTGAAAGACTGTGGGTAAAGTGTCTTGAATGCATCACGAAAGATGGGTGGTACCCTCAGTTGGAGGTCAGCTCATTATACAGTCTGTTGGGCAATAAATAGATGAAGAGAAGACCTACCTCATGGGATTGTGGTTCCTTAACTGAGTCTTCATTAGACCTTTGCTGACCCACAGATTCCTGGCTATTCCAGATTTCCCCTTGATCAGTGTCCTTTTCTGTGGGTTCACTGTCTACTTCATGATGACCAGCATCCTCATTACTGTCTACAACCATCTCATTGTCTTCCTGGGTTAATCCACGTGAATCAAAACTCTGCAAGGAGTCTGACGATGGTAAAACACCGGTGACCTCCTCTACATTAGATCCCTCTCTTGCTGTGTCCTTGGGGCTTTGCTGGTGAAAGTCAACATTCACACTTGTATCAATTCCTGGTATGAAAGGCTCCTCGTAATCTGGCACTCTGGGGAATTCTTCATCGGGTGTTACAGGACCCTCGTAATCTGGCACCCCAGGGTACATGTAATCTGGCACGGCAGGATACCTGTCATCTGGTAGCTCACTCGGCACATTCACAAAGGTTATCCTGTAATCATCCTCAACACTGCTGGAGTCCTCGAGGGAAACTTCAGAGCTGAAACTAGCTCCATTGACCATGGAATATTCCTCTGGGGCACTTTCTTCCACATAGTTCACTTTCACATTTGATGCCCCAGGATTGGCTTGTCTTTCAAAGCCATGAAATACAGGTACCTGTCTATAGTCAGGATAGATGACTCCAGGAAAGAAAGGAAAGCTGGGGTATCTGTGATAAGGAAATCTAAGGTATGGTTGAAAGGGGTAATAAGGTGGTTGAAAAGGTTGAAAGTAACGAGCGTATCGCTGTAATTAAAAATCAAAGAGATTCATTATCAAAATCTTATCATTACCTGAGGTTTGATACATATCCTAACTTGTTCTATCTCTGTCTGCAAGAGTGTTTTTATGTTGAATGGTGTAATGTCAAACATTCAACTGAGTTGTGCTTTATTCCTGGGTCTGTTGGTTGTAGGGAGAGGTGCCCCCTTGGAACATTCTGCTGGGGTTATGAACCAACTTATATCAGAGGCAACTTCAGCTGGATGACCACGGATCAGCACTCTTATATGACTCATGCTCAGGGACTTTGGAACTGTATCCCGTCACTCAGCACCAACAATCTCCTCCCCACATCCACCAATCTCCACCTCACCTTTTCCCAACCCCATGGGGATTGTCAGCTTCCACTCCCAACCTCCTAGTTCTGATCTTGATTGAAGGCCTCCCCCTCCCTCCTATCCACCACCTTCATCAACCCATTTCTCTGGTCTTACAACAATCCCCCTTACATCCCGTCTTGGAACTCAGCATCATCTTGTTGTCACCCGTCCCACTTTCTAGAGTAACCGCTATCAGAAATAGTATCAGACTTACCTCGTTGCTGCCACTATTCAAACTTCTGGTTTTCCACACCTGGGAAATTAAATGTTGAACAACTATTGAACATTTTGAACATCATGATGGTGATACCTGGTCAACATTGCCACAAGTAACATGCTCTCTATCCCTTGGTTCACATCCTTTGTCTCTGGCTCACTGCTTCTACTTCCTTGGCTTTAGGTCGGCCATGCTCTGTTCCCAGAGATTTCCCTGTTATTCTTCCCTTCCCATCAGAGGTGGCCGAAGTCTGATGATTATTTCTTACATTTTTTCTTTTCCTGACCCAGTCCTATCACTGACATTAGCCAGGTAGCTAATCCACACTCTTCACCTCTCCCCACAGCTCTGAAGCCCACAGGTCTGTGGTCAGAAGAGTGCCTGACACAATGTAATGAATCTTGGTGGCTTTTTAATATCTTTACAAGTTGTTAAGGAGAGAATGAGGCTGCATTTAATCAGGGCAGTTAGATGTGGATGCACCTTTTCACAAATTGGTACGGCCTTGTTTTCCTTGATAACTTTGAGTGAAGTTGGCTTCATGAAGAAATAGAGGCCCACAGCTTTCACTGTAGAATGAGTCAGGCCAAGACAGGCGCGGACAAGGAGAGGCTATGACTGAGTTCAGTCTGACTGGCCAGTGGGTGTGCTGACAATAAGTATTGTTTTTATTGAAAACTGTTGCTTACCGGAGCAGCCAAAGCCACGGCCAAGAGGCAACTGCTGAGAACCACCACTTTCATCCTTGTGAGGAACCACCTGCAAAACAGGAATTCTCTTCATCAGGGCACAGAGCTGACTGAAGGAGCTTTCCCAAACATCACTGAAATAGAATGGGGAGGGGAGGATCTCTACCAAGGCCTGGACAGAGTAGACATGGAGGGGATGTTTCCAGTAGTGGGGGGAGTCTAGGACCAGAGGTCACAGCTTCAGAATACAAGGATGTTCCTTTAGAACAGAAATGAGGAGGTGGTTATTATTTCTTTTTTTGGATTTGCAGCTAGTTGTCTTTTATACACTGGTTTGAATGCCCAAGTTGGTTCAGTCTTTCATTGACTCTATTATAGATTTATTGAGTATGTCTGCAAGAGAATAAAAATTAATCAGGGTTGTATATAGTGACGTATATGTACTTTGATAATAAATTTACTTTGAACTTTGGTAAACCCGTGGAATTCATTGCCACAGATGGCTGTGAGTCAAAATCATTGGATATATTTAAAGCAGAGGTTGATAGGTTCCTAATTAGAAAGGATGTCAAAGGTTACAGGTAGAAGGCATGTGAATGGGGTTGAGAGGGATAATAAATGGAATGGTAGAGCAGACTGGATGGGTCAAATGGCCTCATTCTGCTCCTATGGCATATGGTCTTAGGAACACCAGTGTGGATCTAGTGAACTGAATGACTGACTTTGCCTCACTAGGTGAGATGTATGAATCCACTGGGGCAAGTCATTGGCAAGAATGTCTCCATCTTTAAACTACACCCACACTTATTCATAGTTGCAATGAAGGAGTTTATGGTTTGCCTGTAGCAAGCTGTGGGATGATTATGGCCTTGAATATAAATGGGTAAATAACCAGATAGAGTTTCAAACTGGAACAGAATAAACAAGTCAAAGCTATGGCCATTATCAAGCCACACAGAGGAAGCATTCACGCTCGGAACCTTGGCAGCAGGGGCTATCAGCAGAACTCCTGCAGCTGAGACAGGTCATGGATTCAAACTCCACTCAAAGCCTGGACCACAGAAATCATGCTGGTGCTGTACTGAAGGAGGACTGTACAACTGCTGCTTCTTATTCAGCCAAGGTCCCATCATAGATGGAGAATATCCCTGGGGCTACTGCCAGGTAATTACGGCTGAGGTTCTGAGGCTAATGCTCATTGAGTCATCGAGTCATAGACCACTGCTGCACACAAAAGGCCCTTTGGCCCATCTAGTCTGTCAAACTATTATTCTGCCTAATTCTATCTACTTTACACTCGGACCATAGCCTCCCATCCATGTATTTATCTAAGTGTCTCTTAAATTTTGAAATTGAACCTGTATCTCTCACACTCTGAATGAAGGAGTTCCTCATGTTTGGCTTAAACATTTCAGCATTCACCCTTAACTCATGACCTCTAGAGCTAGTGTCAACAAACCTCAGTGGGAAAAGTCTGCTTGCATTTCCCCTATCTATACGCCTCACAATTCTGTATACCTCTCCCTTCATTCTCCAACACTTAGGCAACACTAATATTGCTAAAATCATTGTCGTGGTCATCATTGTAAAACAGGGCCACTTGCCCTAATGAGGACCTGCAAACTCAAGAGGAGGAAATTTTATGGGAGCTCTCTGTGCACAATTTGGAACATTGCAACAGTAGTTAAACTCTAAGAGTACTTTGTTGGCTGCAAGTGCTTGGAAAATCCTGCAGGATTTGCTGACCTTTCTTTTTAAAAAAGAGGGGTGCATCATCAGAAGCATAACAACTTGTGACCCAGTGAAGCTCCCCTGTCCCTGTGCAGGATGTCCTTGCAAATACATCTCAGGCGTGCTGTTCTTGTAAGCCTGGAGATGGAACTCCAGCTGAGAACAAGACCAGGTATCACTGATTCCCACAACAGGCCACAGAGGGGACACCTCAGAACAGCTGGCCACTGAGGTAAGGGCTAAAGCTTTGTCAGACTTTGAAAATGGAGGCTGTAAGAAGTATTACACAGGTCACACAGCACGGGGCAGGCCCTTCGGCCCATCATGTTTGCACTAACCACAATGAAATCTAACCAGGACCATTTGAACATGGTCCTTACCGTGCCTGTCATTAATAATGTCTTAAAGCCTCTTAAATGCCACTATCATATCTGCTTGCTCAGAAAGGGCAGAGCCAAAAGCAAGCTGTGGCAGATGCTGGAATAAGCAGGGAATACTGGACGTTTTCCACAGGACAGGCAGCGTCTGTGGCGAGACAAGGAGAGTTTATGATTCCTGTCAATGGCCCGTCATGGTAACTGGGTAAAGTTGGAAATAAAACAAGACTTGAGTTACAGTGAAGGGGGAGAGGTGGAGCGAATGGCAGGACAGAGTGGTGATTGTGGCGGAAAGAGGTGGTATATATGTGCACCAGGTTGATGGTGAGTGGGCGTGGGGGAAATAAAATGGGATTAATGGTCAGAATCAGCTCGCCGGGCCGAATTTCTATTCTCCTCGCCCTTCCCCACGTCTGAAAGCTCCCTCTCCTGGGAGCACTGAACTCCACTAAGGAACGCTAAGCAGTTCGCAGGTGATGCACCCTCCGCCGCGGAGGATTTGGTAAAGCTGCCCGCCGCCCTTTTTGGGGAGCGCGCCTTCCTTGGCCGCGCTCTCCCTGTTTCTAAATGTCTCCTCGGGTCACAGACGGCGAACTGAGCTCGGGCGTCCTGTGTGGATAAAGTACCCCACCTTCGCAGCCTCAAGGAAACCATGAACCGTCCCGGTCTGTTTCTAGCGGCGCCGGTAATGTCGGGGGAGAGTCCCAAAGTGGGAAGGCGTGCGCCGCTCTAGGTGAGACGTTTACTGCCCCTGGACCCCAGCCACATCTATCCCATCCCCGATTACCCCGATTCTTCCATCTGATCCCAGTGGCTTCGAGATCAGTAATTGGAAATCCCGGGCCAGTGACAGGCGAAGAAAAGCGGGGGAAATAGTGAGGGAACAGCTGGGTGGAGTGAGGGAGCGGTGGCGGGCTGTGGTAAAGGATTAGTGACAGACACAGTTCATCAACACGGAGCAACACACATAATACTGGAGGAACTCAACGGATTAGACAGCATCTAGGAAAAGAGTACAGTACAGTCGACGTTTCGGGCCGAAGCCCACATTTTGTGCGTTGCTCTGGATTTCCACCATCTTGTGTTCATTAGCACGGGGAAGTGATGAGGGCCGAACGGTGCTAAATGCCTCCACTTTTTATGAATCGCAGGAATCTATTTGCTCACGCGGGACCATCTCGCATCGCTTACCCAAACACTAATCTCGCCAGGTTTCTGCTGTTTCCATCCTATGAGTCAAATACCGAGTGCTTTTGATGGACAACAACCCCGTGCCCCGGAGACTAGGTCAGCCCACACCCCAATACCTGTGAAAACCTCTTCGGCACATTCACAACACTCCTGACGGAGAAGGGAAGGTGAAACAGACAGAAATCAGCAGTCCCTCACCGGCTGGGACAGAGTTGGAGTTAGAGCAGGGAGATCGCTGCCCGATGTCACACAACACCCACTGCCTGCAAACTTAATAAAACACTTCACGTTGCAGTTTGCGAGAAGAACGCAAATAGTAGTCTCCCACCTTCTTCCCTCGCTCCTCGGACACTGCCAGACCTGGCGCGTTTCCGGCATCTTCTACCTCAGATGCCACCCCTAGACAGACAAAATTACGTTTCTGCCCGCGAATAAGGAAAGAAGATAGAATCTGCTGCATGGGAGAGTGTACATGAACTAACTTGTAGTGATCAGTAGCCCGTCCCGGGGCAGTTACTGAATCTCAGGGTGAGAGACCCACACCACACACCGGCTGTTCTCTGATGCTCACCTCTAACATCTTCATAAACGACAAAGATGTCACCCACCCAGCCAGCATCCTCAGCACTTCAAAACAGACATTCCAGTCTCTGCAGTTTCGGTCTAGACCCGGTCATTTGCCAGAAGTTGGCAGAGTTTAACCTCATTACCTGTCTACTGTGGAGATGCTGGGCTGAAGGAGGCGTGAGCCGGACTTCTCTCTAGATTCCAGCTGGGCTCGAACTCCCGTCAGTGACAGGGACCTCACGCCCCTGGAACTTATCCTCCACACGCTCTGACCACAGCCAATCACTGCACAGGGAAGGGGTGGGAATGGGCTGATGCAGGCAACACTCGTTTCCAGACAGCAGATAAACGCGCCGCAGTCCAAACTTGTTTAGAATCCAGATATTAATTATGTTTTAGCCATCATTTCATCATTTCATGCTTTTGCAACCGAGAGAAAGTTTCGTGCTATTTTACGTGAGATAAATCTGCGTCTGTCCTTCATCGCCTGGAGTACACCGTGCCGATCATTTGACGGGGCGGGGTGAGACTCACTGCTCTTAGGACAAATGGGCCAACTCGGGAACGTGAGGGGTTGATATTGCAGGTCATCAGTGGACAGGCCATTCGATCCACGATGCTGCCCCGATTCTGATGTCAATTCAATGTCCTCTGCCCTGAATCATTAATATCCATCCATTCCCTTCATGTTCATGTGTCTCTCTCGGGAGTTCCCGCCTTTTCATGTCATGGACAACACCATTAAGCAAAGGTCTGTGGACCCCATGTTGGGAACTCATGGATCTAAAAGCTTCTTAAAATCCACCAAACAGCCTGCTTCCATTATTGCCCCTGGTATCCCATTTCAGGCCCCTCTACTCTGTAAGAAACTTGTCCTTCACATGGCCTTTCAAATCAAATTTTCCACCCTCCCCCCAGCATAAAAACATTTCTTCTGGTGTTTGATATTTCTGTTGTGGCCAAGCCCTGGAGTAGGGGTAGGCTAACCTCAGTTACTTTCACCACTGTTTATATATTGGAGGTCCATTTGAGGATTTCTATTCCTTCTCTTCACAACACCTGTTCCCTTGGTAAGACCAAAAGACATAGTAGAAATAGGCCATCCAGCATTCCATCGTGGCTGATTTATTCCCTTTCAACCCCATTCTGCTGCCTTCTCCTCATAACCTTTGACACCCTTACAAGAACCTGGCAACACCCACTTTCAATATACTCAATGACATGGTCTCCACAGCTGTCTGTAGCAATGAATTCTACAGATTCACAACCCCCTGGCTAGAAAAATTCCTCTCCTCTCTGTTCTGAAGGGATGTCCTTCTATTCTGAGGCTGTACCCTCTGGTCCTAGACTCCCCCACTATAGGAAACATCCTCTCCATGTCCACTCTGTCTAGGCCTTTTAATATTCAATAAGTTTCAATGAGATCCCCCCCCCCCCCTCATTCTTCTAAACTCCAGTGAGTACAGGCCCAGAGCCTAAAATAATCCTCATTTGTAATTCTCATGAACTCCCTCTGGTCCCTCTTCAATGTCAGCACGTTGTTTCTTAGATAAGGTGCCCAAAACTGCTCGCAATACTCTGTGCAGTCTGATCAGTGCTTTGTAAAGCTTCAGCATTACATTCTTGCTTTTTATATTCTAGTCCACTAAAAATAAATGCTAACATTGCATTTTCCCTCCTCTCCACTGACTCAACCTGCAAATTAATTTTTAGGGGATCTTGCACCTCTGATTTCTGACTTTGCTCCCCTTTTAGAAAATATTCTACACTTTTATTCTTTCTACCAAAATGCATGATCATATATTTCCCTATACTATATTCCATCTGCCACTTCTTTGACCACTCTCTTAATCTCTCCAAGTCCTTCTATCGACTCCCTGCTTCCTCAACACTACCCGCCCCTCCACATATCTTTGCATCGTCAACAAACTTTGCGGCAAAGCCATTAGTTCCAGCATCCAATCACTGATATATATTGTGAAAAGGAGCAGTCCCAGCTTTGTGGAACACCACCAGTCAGCCAGACAAGGCTCCATTTATTTTCAATCTTTGCCTCCTGCCAGTCAGCCAACCTTCTATCCATAGAAACATAGAAAATAGGTGTAGGAGTAGGCCATTCGGCCCTTCCAGATTTGTAATCTTCTATCCATGCTAATCTTACCTGTAATACTATGAACTCCTACCTTGTTTAGCAGCCTCACATGTGGCACCTTGTAAAAGGTCTTCTGAGAATCCAATGAACAACATTCACTGACTCTTGTTTCTCTATGCTGTCCATTATTTCCTCAAAGAATTCCAACAGTTCTGTCAGTCAAGATTTCTCCTTAAGGAAACCATGCTGACTTTGGCCTATTTTATCAAGTGATTCCAAATACCCAAAACCTCATCTCTATTAATGGACTCCAACACCTTCCCAATCACTGAAATCAGGCTAACTGGCCTATAATTTCTTGCTTTTGCCTTCCTACCTTCTTAAAGGGTGGAGTGATATTTGCAATTTTTCAAGTCCTCTGGAACCATTGCAGAATTTGTATCACTACTAATGCCTCCATTGTCTCTTCAACTACCTCTTTCAGATCCCTGAGATGTAGACCATCTGGTCCAGGTGAGGGATCTATCTTCGGACCGTACAGTTACCCAAGCACCTTCTCCTTAGTAATAGCAACTACACTCTCCTCTGCCCCCTGGAGCTCCAGAACGTCTAGAGTGAAGACTTAATTAAGTCTGTCTGCCATTCCTTTGCTCCCCATTACTACCTTTCCAGTGGTCTGACATCCACTTTCGCCTTTCTTTTGCTCAAACGCACCAGTATTGTGAATAGAACTGGGATTACACCCGCCTGTGAACACAACTCAGACGCCGCCACTCCAGTAGCCTGAACATGTGATTGTGGTAATGATCCCTGGGAGAAGGTAACAGGGAGCCCCTCGCTGTATCTGGATACCTCATCGTCTGTGTAGGAAGTAAGTGTGCTGTTAGTGGGAGTGGAACTTGCATGCTTCAATCCAATGATTCTCCGGTTATAGTCGTGAAATTGCGGAGAAGGAAGAGGGAAGAGACTGGAGCAAGGATATGAGGAACATTATTCTGTCTGAAAATGTATTAAGCAACAGTCTGGTCCTGCTGTAACCAGAAGCAGAAAAGCAAGGTACAAATGATTGTCCTCATACCACACCCTTTACCCATCTGAATCAGTGATATAGTTGGAGACAACTGTTTCTTGTGGTCAGGATGGAAACATACCTGGAATTGAAATGCAAGTTGATCAAACTTTATATAAGGTCTGGATCAATGGGCAAGGACCTGGGGACCATTAGAAACCATTGGAGATAGGTACACCCGGGTGGTAGGGTCAGGGACATCTGGGATCGGGTCCACGGCATTCCAAAGGGAAGGATGGGCAACCAGATGTCAGTACATATTGGTACCAGTGACATAGGTAGGAAAAGTGAGGAGGTCCTGAAGACAGATTTTAGGGAACTTGGTAGAAATCTGAAAAGCAGGACCTCTAGGGCAGTAATCCTGTCTGTGCCAGTGAGGGTAAGGATAGGTGAATGTGTGGCTGAGGAACTGGTGCAGGAGGCAGGGGTACAGATTTATGGATCACTGGGATATCTTCTAGGGAAGATATGATCTGTACAAAAGGAATGGATTACGCCTGAACCCGAGGGCGACCTATATCCTTGTGCGCAGGTTTGCTGGAACTTTTTGGGAGGATTTAAACTAATCTGGATGGGAACCGGAGTGACAGTGCTGAGGATGAGGTAGTTGGTTTACAAGCAGAGTCAGTGTGTAGTGAGACTGCTGACAAGGAGAGGCTGATGATAGGGCAAAATTGCAGTCAATGAGATGAGTTGCAGAGTAAAAGGGACAAAATTGAAAAAGGTGATGAACACAGGACTGAAGGTGTTATATTTGAATGTGCGCAGTATACGGAATAAAGTAGATGAACTTGTAGCACAGTTGCAGATTGGCAAGTATGATGTGGGCATCACTGAATCGTAGCTGAAAGAAGATCATAGCTGGGAGCTTAATGTCCGGGGGTACACACTGTATCAAAAGGACAGACTAGTAGGCAGAGGGGGTGGGGTAGCTCTGTTGGTAAAAAATGAAATCAAATCCTGAGAAAGAGGTGACTTAGGATTGCAAGGTGTAGAAATGTTGTGAGTAGAACTCAGAAACTGCAAGGATAAAAAGACCCTGATGGGAGTTATATACAGACCCCCAAACAGCAGCAAGGATGTGGTCTACAAGTTACAACAGGAGGTAGAAAGTGCATGTCAAAAGGGCAATGTTATGCTAGTCATGGGGGATTTCAATATGTAGGTAGGTTCCCTCCCCCTTTCTTTCTCCCTAGGCCTCCTGTCCCATGATCCTTTCCCTTCTCCAGCTCTGTATCCCTTTTGCCAATCACCTTTCCAGCTCTTAGCTTCACCCCTCCCCCTCCAGTCTTCTCCTATCATTTCGGATTTCCCCCTCCCCCTCCTACTTTCCAGTCTCTTACTATCTTTTCTTTCAGTTTGTCCTGACGAAGGGTCTCAGCCTAAAACGTCGACAGTGCTTCTTCCTATAGATGCTGCCTGGCCTGCTGCGTTCCACCAGCATTTTGTGTGTGTTGCTTGAATTTCCAGCATCTGCAGATTTCCTCATGTTTGCGTCTACAGAAGGAAAAATTGGAATACAAAGGTACACTAGCCAATAATATTAAAAAGGATACCAAAAGTTTCTTCAGATATATAAAGTGTAAAAGAGATGCGAGAGTAGATATTGGCCAGTTGGAAAATTATACTGGAGAGGTAGTAATTGGGGACGAGGAAATGGCAGATGAATCAAATATGTATTTTGCAGCAGTCTTCACTGTGGAAGACACTAACAGTATGCTGGAAGTTTGAGAGTGTCGGGGCAGAAGTGAGTTAAATTGCCATTACTACGGAGTAGATGTTTGGGAAACCAAAAGGTATGAATGTGGATGAGTCACCTGGACCAGATGCCCTACACCCTCGGGTTCTGAAAGAGGTGGCTAAAGAGATTGTAGAGGCAGTAGTAATGATCTTTCAGTACTGTGAGCAGTTTTGAGCCTCTTATCTAAGAAAGGAGAGGTGTTGACATTGGAGGGGGTTCAAAGGAGATTCACAAAGATGATTCCGGGATTGAAAGGCTTATCATAAGAGGAGTGTTTGATGGTTCTGGGCCTGTGCTCACTGGAATTGAGGAGGGGGGAATCTCCTTGAAACCTATCGAATGTTGAAAGTCCTCAATAGAGTGTATGTGGAGGGGATGTTTCCTATGGCGTAGGAGTCTAAGACCAGAGGACAAAGCCTTAGAATAGAGAGACATCCACTTAAAATGGAGATGAGGAGGAATTTCTTAAGCCAGTGGTGAATCTATGGAATTCATTGCCACAAGCAGCTGTGGAGGCCAAGTCTATATGTATACTTAAGGCAGAGGTTGATAGATTCTTGATTGGTCAGGGCATGAAGGGATACAGGGAGAAGGCAGGAGATTGAGGCCGAGAGAGAAATTGATGAAATGGCAGAACTGACTCAATGCGCCAAATGGGCTACTCCTGCTCCTATATCTTATGGTCTTGTGGACAAAGTTGAGAAGGGCTGAGTGATCTTCCTAAACATTGGGAGGTACTGTCAGAGTCCAAATTCCCTTAAACTGGAAACTAAGTAAAACTGATCAATTATAAGTTTACATACTGTACATAAACCCTACTGTGTAGTCAGCCAAACTGGAATGAAAGTAAGTCCCAACCAATTAATGCCTGGAGCATTAATCACCAAATCCATCAGCCAGAGTCCTTGTGGCTTCTCCCTGTATAATGTACACGTGCAAAGACACAAACACATTATAGATACTGGCCTCTGAACAGTCCACCAGGTTGTTCTTCATCCAGCTGGGACCAGAACTGAACTCCGAAAGAAGAATAGAGTCATAGAACAGAAACAGGCCCCTTGGCCCATCTAGTCCATGCTGATCTATTTAAACTGCCTACTCCCATCGATCCTCACCGTGATCATAGCCTTCTATACCCCTATCATTCATATACTTGCCCAAACACTGAAATCAAACTGGCATGCACCACTTGCCCTGGCACTCATTCCACACTCTCTCACCCCTTTAAGTGAAGAAGCAACCCCCTCATATTCCCCTTAAACTTTTCACCTTTCACTCTTAACTCATACCCTCCAGTTGTAGTCCCCCCCATGCTCTGTAGAAAAAGACTGCTAGCATTTACCCTATCTATATCCCTCTCTCAAATCTCCCCCCAGTCTTCTGTTATCCAAGTCTTCCGTATCCTATTTAATCTTTCCTTAAGTCAGACCCTCCAGACCAGGCAGAGAGGCATTCACTCCACAGGAAATGAAACACAATGGAAGGAAGGAGTGCAGATAGGAAGACACTTCTATCTGTGGATTCTCATTCTAAAATCTTTGGAGTCAATAAAACTTTGTTCTGTTACATGTTGCATCTTGCATCCCAGAACTTGCATCTATTACGATGTTGAACTTATCAGTATTCTTCAATGATCCACAATGGAACCGGCACTATCAGGAACAAGGGTGGGTGTTGCTGCCTCCCAGCCGATTCTGACCAGGGCTGACGAATACCAGGAGTCTCTGTGTTCTCCCAGTGACTGTGAGGCCTTCCTCTGGAGGAACTTCAAAGATCTAATATCACGGCTGAGGGTTGCTCTGATTGCAGGCGGGTGGCAGGAGCTTTGGGAATGTCACAAGGTGACAAAGGACTGACATTGACTTGATGGGTTGAAGGGCCTCCCTATTTCTGTGCAGCAGTGCTGATTAAGGAGGAAACCACAGTGTTACTACTGGAGCAGCCTGTGCTGTGTGATGTTCACCCTGCATACCCACACAAATCAGTGATCTGGTAGAACCTGCAATGTACAAGGTGTTCTCAGTAGAAACCCTCAGGCACTCTGCTTAGAGTCAGAGATGGGTACAGCACAGAACCCAGCCCTTAGGGCCACCTTGGCAATGCTGACCGTGATGCCTGTCTACGCTGTTCCCATATGCCACATTAGGCCCGTATCCCTCCTTTTTTTCCTATCTATGTATCTGTCGAAATGCCTTTTAAACATTGTAATTGTGCCTGCCCATCACCTCCTCTGTCAGCTCGTTCCATATATCGATCACTGACTGTGTGAATCACATGCCCCTCAGATCCCCTTTACTCTTGATGAAGGGCTTTGGGCCGAAACATCAACTGTTTATTCCTCTCCATAGATGCTGCCTGACCTGCTGAGTTCTTCCAGCATTTTGTGAATGTTACCCTTTAATTCTTCCCCTCTCACCTTAAACCTGTCCCCTTTAGCTTTAGACTCCCCAACCCCAAGAAAAAGACTTGGATTATGTATCCCATCTATGCTCCTCATAGCTTCATAAACCTTTATATAGTCACCCCTGAGCCTCCTTTGTTCCAGAGCAAATAAAGACAGCCTATCCAAACTCTCCTTACAACTCCATTCCAGGCAACACCCTGGCAAGCTTTTTCCACACTCCTTCTATAGTTACCCCTCTACAGTGTAGCACCCAGAACTGTACACAATATTCCAAGTGACAAGTGTTTTGTGGAACTGCATTGTGACATCCCAAGTCTTATATTTAATGAAGGCATGCATAAAAATGCCTTTTTTACCACCTTATCTCTTTTGTGTGGCCGTTTTCAGGGAGCTATGAACTGCACCCCGAAGTCCTTCTGTGTATCAACTCTCAAGATCAGAATCAGGTTTATTATTACGGATAGATGTTGTGAAATTTGTTGGTTTGTGTCAGCAGTACAGTGCAAGATGTAAAAATTACTGTAAGCTGCAATAAATAAATGAATAGATCAGTAAATACTTAGATAAATAAATAGATAGATAAATAAATAACTGAATATACAGAAAGACAAATAAACAAACAAATAGATAGATACAGAGAACAAACACAAGAGAGTCTGCAGATGCTGGAAATCCAGAGCAACGCACACAAAACACTGGAGGAACTCAGCAGGTCAGGCTGCATCTGTGATAAAGAGTACAGTCGTCATTTTGGACTGAGACCCTACATCAGAAATGACCTGCTGAGTTCCTCTGGCACTTTGCATATGTTGTGATAGAGACAGGTTAGATAGATGGACAGATAGGGCCAGTTAGTTAGTTCATGGGACATTCAGAAATCTGATGATGGAGGGGAAGAAGCTGTTCCTAAAACATTGAGTGTGAATCTCCTGAGGTTTCAGCCATTACATACGTACAGTATCTGTTGGTATTTGATGTACCAAAATACTTTGTTGAATGCGACTGAGCTTACCAGGAAGTAATTTAATGCTTTTGAATTGTAATTCTGTTGGTCATAGACTGGGTACCCTGTGGTAATGACTCACCTTCTGATACCTCAAACCCTTTCCACCGTTGACGGGGCACAAGACAGGAGTGTGATGGAACACTCTCTACTGGCCTGGATGGTTCAATTCCAAAACCACTTGAGAATGTTGAGACTATCCAGGGCAAACAGCCCACTCATCCACCATCCTAAGCATCCATCTCCTCTACCACTGCTGCACAAAGGCTGCTGTGTGCACTGCAGTTACTCATGCAGACTGGTCCAGCAGCACCTCCTAAGCCCGTGACCCTTCCCAGTGAGGACGAGTGGAACACCACCACCTTCAGGTTCCCCTCAAAACTGCACATCATCCTGATTTCAAAGTCAAAGTCGAAAGTTGAGATTACTGTCCTATACGCAAGAACATGCGAACTTAGGAATAATGAAAAACGTACTTGCAGCAGCATCACAGGTACATAGCATCAGAGATGCACTTATAAGAAAAATCTACACATAAATTATACAAAATTATATTTAAAAAGAACACATCTACTCAGGCCTTTCAATATTCGATAGGTTTCAGCAAGATCCCTCCTCGTCTAAACTCGAAGGTCATGTGGGGAGATAGTAAGCTAACTTGGGTTGTGAACCTCGATTAGCCGGCCGAAAACTATCCCCACTCTGAGTAGAAGCTGCATTCACAGTTTGAATCTGAGCCCATATCCCCGGCTGCAACTGCCCAGACCATAGACCCTCATCAGATGACCATAGGGTTTTGCCTCAGGCCTTCCCTGAGGATTGTGGGTTAGCACATGGTCCTTGCCCTTGTTTACAAAATTACTGGAAAGATATTTTTAGTATTATTTCAAGAGTTTTAAATATTAATATCCAACCGCATCCTTTTACTGCAATATTTGGCTTACTAATGGTGGATAATAGTTGTCTATCCTCTTCATCCCAATGAATGATTGCATTTGTTACACTAATGGCTAGAAGATCTATTCTATTGAATTGGAAAGAAATTAATCCTCCAACTATATTTCAGTGGTTTTCCCAAACCATTTCTTGTTTGAGCTTAGAAAAATTAGAAGTGTTGTTTTTGACCCTTCAGTTAAATTTGAAGAAACTTGGAGACCATTTATTCAACATTTTCATATGAGTTGAATTGTCTTTTTCTAAACCTTTCTTATATTATCCTTAATTGTTTGGATGGAGGTTCGGAGTTATTGGCACTATTGTATATGTATTTAACATTATTCAATGACCCATGTTGGTTAGTGATTTTTTTTTCTCTTTTTTTTTCTCTGGGGTCTTCTTTTTTCTTTTTATTTCTTTGTTCATCAATGTTATGCTTTTGGGAGGTTATATATTTTATTATATAAATGTCTATTTAAACTATTAATTATGTACTCTCAAACACTTTGTATTCATGTTTCATTTATGTTTGTTTAAACTTAATAAAAAGATTTAAAAAGAAAAAAAAGAAAGAAAGCACATGGTTTCTATGGTGATCCTCCCCTCACACAACATCCGATCAAACTGCACGGAAATCGACCCGGTGCACCAAGGAAGCCATCCCATTCATCATCAGCAACATTTTCTGTGGCATCACAGTGCTTCTTATATGTTGAGAGAGTCTCTGCATACACCACCCCCTCTGGCAGCATGTTCCAGGTTCTAACCATATTCCTACTCTTACCTTCAGATTATACCCTCTGATTTTGCACACTTCTGCCATGGACAAAAGTTGATCTAGCTGATCTACGTCCCTCATTATTTTGTCCCTCTCCATCAGGCCGCCTTCCTAAGAAGACAACCAGTGTCTCCTCATCACTGAATGCTCCGTGCCCAGCAACAACGGAGTGAATCTCCTCTGCACCCTCTTCAGTGCAGTCTGTGTACACAGTACTTCAGCTGCAGTCTAATGTTACTTCGATAAAGTCATGCCTTAACCTCCTTCCTCTTATATTCAATATCCTAACTACTGAGGACAAGTCCCCATGTTTCTTCCTGGGGGTGGGCAAAATCATCTTCCTAATCATTTTATTTAATTGTGCTGCCACCTTCAGGAATTCTTGGATTTGTACATCAAGTTTTCTCCGTTCTCCAATATTCCCTGGGCGTTCTGCCGATTCTATGTCTACCTTATCAATACCATCCTGCAGCAGATGACTACTGTCCTCATTATCTACAACACCACTAATCTTTCTGCCATCTGCCAACCAGGTGCTCTTGTGGGACCTTGGCAAAGGCTTTACAGAAAAATGTCCATTAATCATTTGACAATTAAAACTGTTAATTAATTGTACAGGTAATTGTACCAACTATGTCCCAGATTTTTATCTTTATTGCTGTTCCCTCGCCTATCTATCAACCCGCCCCCACCCCCAGTATCCAGGCTATGCCTTCTTCTGACTACTACCATCGGGGGAAGGTACAGAAGCCTTAGGTCCGATGAACTGTATAAGTATTTTGCATCAGTTTTCGCTGTGGAAGACATTAATATTTTGGTGGAAGTTTCAGGTGTCGGGGCATGAAGTGTGTGAAGTTACTATAAATGGAGAGGAGGTTCTTGGAAAACCGAAAGGTCACCTGAACCTGATGTTGTACACCCCAAAGTTCTGAAAGAGGGGGCTGAAGAGACCATGGAGGCATTAAGAATCACTAGATTCTGGAATGGTTCCGGAACATTGGAAAATTGCAGATGTCACTCCACTCTTCAAGAAGGGAGAGAGGCAGAAGAAAGGAAACTAAGGGCCAGTTAGTCTGACCCCAGTGGTTGGGAAGATGCAGGAGTCGATTATTAAGGATGAGGTCTCAGGGCACTTGGAGGTACTCGATAAAATAGGCTCTACTCAGCACAGTTTCCTCAAGGGGAAATCTTACCTGACAAATCTGTTGGAATTTTTTTGAAGAAATAACAAGCAGGATAGACAATGGAGAATTGGTTGATGCTGTGTACTTGGATTTTCAAAAGGCCTTTGACAAGGTGCCTACATGAGGCTGCATAACAAGCTGTGAGCCCATGGTATTCCAGGAAAGATTCTAGCACGGAAAAAGCGGTGGCTGATTGGCAGGAGGCAAAGAGTGAGAATAAAGGGAGCCTTTTCTGCTGCTGACGAGGTGTTTCACAGGGGTCTATGTTGGGACCAATTATTTTAATGTTATATGTCAATGATTTGGATGATAAAATTGATGGCTTTGTTACAAAGTTTGCAAACAATATGAAGACAGGTGGAGAGGCAGGTAAGTTTGAGGAAGTAGTGAGGCTACGGAAGGACTCAGACAGATTAGGAGAATGGGCAAAGAAATGGCAGATAGAATGCAGTGTTGGGAAGTGTATGCTCATGCACTTCGGTAGAAGAAATGAAAGGGCTGACTACTTTCTAAATGGAGAGAAAATGCAAAAAAACTGAGGTGCAAAGGGACTTGGGAGTCCTTGTGCAGGATTCCCTAAAGGTTAATTTGTAGGTTGCGACTGTGGTGAGGAAGGCAGGCGCAATGTTAGGTTTAATTTCTAAAGGACTAAAGTATAACAGCGAGGATGTAATGTTGAGGCTCTATAAAGAACTGGTGAGGCCTCACTTGGAGGACTGTGAGCAGTTTTGGTCCCCTTATCTTAGAAAGGATGTGCTGAAACTGGAGAAGGTTCCAAGGAGATCTACGAAAATGATTCCAAGGTTGAACGGCTTGTCACATGAAGAGAGTTTGATGGCTCTGGACCCGTATTCACTAGAATTCAGAAGAAATGAGGGGTGACCTCATTAAAATCTAACAAATGGTGAAGAGCCTTGTTAGAGTGAATGTGCAGGGGATGTTTCTTATGGTGGGAGAGTCTAAGACCCGAGGACACAGCCTCAGAACAGAGGGGCGTCCTTTAGAATGGAGATGAGGAGGAATTTCTTTAGCCAGACAGTGGTGAATCTGTGGAATTCTTTGCCACAGGCAGCTGTGGAGGCCAAGTCTTTATGTATATTTAAGGCAGAGGTTGATAGATTCTTGATTGGTCAGGGCATGAAGGGATACAGGGAGAAGGCAGGAGATTGGGGTTGAGAGGAAGATTGGATCAGTCCTGAAGAAATTGTGGAGCAGACTTGATGCCAAATTCTGTTCCTATATCTTATGTTTCAGGTCATTACTTGTAACTTGCCAAGGAGTGTGATCTTGACTAATCTAGAGCAAGGACCTAGACTGTTTTAAGAGAATGACTGAGATACTGAGGACAGAATGAGCCACAATGTGAGGTATTCCTGGACTGGGTGCTCCATCTGTTCTCGAGAGAAAAGAATGAACACTACAGGCTCCTTAGCGCTGAGGTCCAACAGAAATCCAAGATGTAAAGAACAGACGGGGGTGGGGGGGGGAGAGAACCTGCTGACAGCCATGATGTGGTGGGTTCTGCGGTGGTGGAATAGGCTACTGCCTCTGTAATACTCGGGTCTAACCCACAGAGAAGAAGGAATGAAAGCTTCAAAGACCTGTGACTTCATTCAACAGCATTCCATTCAGACTGGTCCTGCTGCCAACAAGAGGCTGAGAAAACCTGCCTCAGGAACAATCAGGTTTTGTGATCAGGACCCACAACCTCATTACCCACGCATGGGAAAGGGAGAATGTTCCAGTGGATCTCAGAGATGCCATCATTGTGACCATCTTCAATACAGCGGCCTCCCTGTCACAGGGAAGGTCACTACCAGGCCTGTTCAGAACTCACTCCTCCAAGCGGCCAAAAGGCTTCTACTGAGAGAATGTAGCCTTCACCATATGATTGAGGAAAGAAGAGTTTGAAGATCGAGACCTCAGACCAGGCACAAAGGTCATGGTCTATCGGACTCCAGAGATCCCTGCTCTCCTCTGTGTTTCAGACACGTGGACAACTGACAGCAGGTATCTGATGACATGTGACCTCTCTCATTCCAAAGTCCCAGCTCTTGAGACCCAGTCAGCTCCACCAAAAACTGGTCTGGCCCAGCCACATGAAAGGCATGTCCAGAAAAGCACACTGACACCTTTACTTCCTCAGAAGGCTAAGGAAATTGGCATGTCTCTGATGACTTAACAATCTTGTAAATACACCATTGAAAACATCACAGCTTACTATGGCATTTGCTCTTCCTGGGATCAGAAGAAATGAAACAGAGTTGTAGACACAGCCCAGTCCCTCATGCAAAACAGTCTCTGTTCCATTGACTCCATCTACACTTCCCACTGTCTTGGAAAAGCAGCCAACAATATCAAAGACCTCTCCCACACTGGTCATCCTTTCTTTACCCCTCTTCCTTTTGGGAGAAAATTCAAAAGTTTGAGAGTAGGCTCCCAGGGCTCCAGGCTCCAAGGACAGCTTCTCTCCTGCTGTTATCATACTCCTGAATAGACCTCTCGTATGCTAAAAGATGAACTCTTGATCTTCTAATCAAATGAGTCATGGCCCTTGCAATCTGTTTATTTACTTGTGTGACACTTGCCGCATTATATTCTGCATTCTGTTTTCTTCTTATTTCCTTAAAGTACCTCTTGTACCTAATAAAGTGGTCATTGAACGTTGTTTGTGGTCTTCTGCTGCTGTAGGTTCAATGTTTCGCGTGTTCAGAGATGCTCTTCTGCACACCACTGTTGTAACGCGTGGCTATTTGAGTTACTGTCACCTTCCTGTCAGCTTGAACCAGTCTGGCCATTCTCCTCTGACCTCTCTCATTAATGAGGTGTTTTCACCCACAGAACAGCTGCCACTAGGTTTTACTTTTTGTTTTCCTCACTATTCTCTGTAAACTCTAGAGACTGGAGTGCATGAAAAATCACAGAAGATCAGTCGTTTCTGAGATACTCAAACCATCCTTTCTGGCACCAACAATCATACCACAGTCAAAGTCACTTAGACCACATTTCCTCCTCATTCTGATATTTGGTCTGAACAACAACTGAAGCTCTTGACCATATCTCAAACAAGAGAAAGTCTGCAGATGCTGGAAATCCGAGCAACACTCACAAAATGCTGGAGGAACTCAGCAGGCCAGGCAGCATTTAGGAAAGGAATATGGGCGACATTTTGGGCAGAACCTCCTGCATTTTGTATGTGTTGCTCTTGACCATATCTGCATGTTTTTAATGTATTGAGTTGCTGCCACATGATTGGTTGATTAGATATTTGCATTAACAAGCAGGTGTATAGGTAAAGCTAATAAAGTGAATATGGAGTGATTTGCCTTGAACGCACGCAAGACAAAAGCTTTTCACAATACCTTGGTACGTGTGACAATATTAATCAAATTCCAATACCAACTGGGCAGTTCAACTGAGAGTTCATTCACACTCTCAACACCAGACTCAGACTGGCACTGGACAGATTGTAGGTGGGCAGAGGCAAAGAGTCAAGGATGTGATCAAAATCCCTGAAGAACTACACAGCCCTCATTGACTCCTGGAAACACCTGGCCAAGACTGCTCACAGTGGGGGATCACATTCAGAGAACACAAGCAGGAAGCACAGGAACAGGCCCTTCAGCCCACAACTGTGAGCCAAACTAATTAAACTAGCAATATAAAGCCTCCTAAGCTAGTCCTGTCTGTTCACATTATGTACATACCGCCAGTCAGTGTGCTCTCAATTGTGCCCCTGTAGAAAGTCTTTAGGATTTGGGGACTCATGCCAAACTTCTTCAACCGTCTGAGGTGCTGTTGTGCTTTTTTCACCACATAGCCTGTACGTACAGACCAAGTGAGGTCCCCAGTGATGTGTATACCGACGAACTTGAAGCTGTACACCCTCTCAACCCCAGATCCATTGATGTCAATAGGGGTGAGCCTGTCTCCATTCCTCCTGTAGTCCACAACCAGCTCCTTTGTTTTACGACATTGAGGGAGAGGTTGCTTTCTCGACACCACTGTGCCAGGGTGATGACTTCTCTGTAGGGTGCCTCGTTATTTTTGAGCTAAGGCCGATCAATGCAAATTTAATTAGCAGATTGGAGCTGTGGGTGGTGTCACAACCTTGGGTGCACAGAGAGTAGAGGAGGGACAATGCTAATAAATCTCCCTTGGCGGGCACTCAGACTATCCACCCTGGTGTCTGGGACCTGAAGTGGGCATCATAAATCTAAGATATGCAAGACTTTGCACAGAGCGTAAGTTTGGATCCTTGGATCAGGGATATGGAGGTTCCCTGCATCATGTTTTCCTCCAGAGGGCAGTGTGCTATAAATTGTTGTTGGAACATTCCAGAATCGTCCAGCCATGCAACAGAACCTGATTAGGCAACATTTGTGCAATGTTAACTGGTCGTGTACAGAGATAGAGTGAACAGCTTTTGTTTGACTGACATGTACACAGATCATTCCACACATAAGTACACTGAGGGAGGAAAGGGAAAACAGAATAGAGTTACGATGACAGACAAAGTGCAGTGCAGGTAGGTAAATGAAGTGGAAGGCTACAACGAGGTAGGTTGAGAGACAAAGAGTTTATCTTTTACTTACAAGAGATCCGTTGAAGAACCTAGTAACCGTGGGATAGAAGCTGCCTTTGAAACAGGTAGTACATTCTCTTTTTGTAGGTTTGAAACAGAGATGTCATTTCAGGTCAAAGACCCGTCAGTGGAATTGGGAAAGAGTAAAATGAGTTAGTTTGAATTTGCAGCAGGGTTGGGGGAGGGATGAAGCAGACAAGAGGAATGTCTGTGATGGGGTGAGGTCAGGTTGTCCATCCCAATGTCCTACTGGTGATTGACCCTAGGTGGTTCAGGTCCACACTGCACTCTGATAACTCACGGCATGTGATCTGATTCATGTCTGTTCCCATTTCCCTCTGCAGCAACTTGCACGGATGATTAATTTCCCAGTATTAGTGAAGCAATTTAAAGACTTGATTGAAAACCTCTTGAACTTTCCAACTGGCTTTCAGTTTTGTAACAAGTGTACTTGTGGTCATCATTAGAAAGAATTTCTTTAATATTGAAGACACAGGTGTATGAGTCACAGACATGTAGAGCATGGGAATGGTTCCTTCAGCCCAGTGTATCCATATCCACCTTCAAACGACTGTCCCCTCTAATCCCACTTAACAACTCCTTCAACACCTTCACCCTTCCAGTTACCTGTCTAATGCTGTGAGAGTCTCTGTCTCCTCCCTCAGGCAGTGTGATCGGACTCCACCCATCCTCTGGGTGAAAACAATTCTTCCATAAGACCAAAAGTTATAGCAGCAGGATTAGGCCATTTGGCCCATCATGTCAAGTCCACCATCGAATTTGGCTGCTGATTTACTTTCCCTCTCAACTCCAATCTCCTTCCTTCTCTCCATAACATTTGATACTCTTACTAATTAAGTACCTATCAACCTCTGTTTTAAATATACCCAGTGACTTGGTCTCTACAGCCATCTATGGCAATGGATTCCAAAGCTTCACCAAACTCTGGTTAAAGCAATTCCTCCTCATCTCTGTTCTAAAAGGGTGTCTTGATGAAAGTCATGCCTTTTGGTAATAGACCCTCCCACAACTGGAAATGTCCTTTGCACATCTACTCTATCTAGGCCTTTCATTAGGCCTTCCTTTTATTACCTCAAAACTCTTACTCCATACCATAAACCTATAAATTCTGCTTACAAACACTCTCCTGTGGCCAAAGTTCATTGGTCTATCTGTCTATCTATCTATCTATCTATCTATCTATTTGTTTATTTGATTTTTTTTTGTTCAGCTTGACAAAACTTTCAATTTCCAGATACAGTTACATTTACATTTCTTCCTCTCACAGATAACAGCTGTCAGAACACTTCCATCAAAATATAGACATCACCACAACATCCTATACAAAAGCCCTTATTAGTATAGTAGACATGATCTGAATAGACTTTAATGAATGATTATATTGCTCTGGAACCTTGGTTCCCTAACTGGGTGATATCACCCCCTTGGGGGCAGTGGGAGTTTCTAAGGAAGCGATAAAGATAAAGTGGGTGGTGCTCAGTAGCAAGGGGGCGGCTGAGGGATTACAGGCTTAATTTAAGAAGTAAATTACTTATTCTAAGCATTTGATCCTCAGTGCCTCATAATGAATTTCAATGATCGTATAATCACCTTTTTTCTTGCTAGCCCCCACTCTTTAAAATTTTTCTTGAAGTGTGTTATAGTTGTTGGAAAACAATGTGGCACTTCTGTATTTGGCATATCATGAGAAATCAGGACAGAAGGAGTTGTTTAATTTCTGGACCCGGACTCTGCAATATTGCTGTTCACTACTGTAGTGCAGTGTTAGCACTGATGCAATTCCTGTGAATCTTTCATTGATTCTATTAAAGTTATTGGATTTGTTCCGTATGCCCACAAGAGAATGAATCTCAGGGTTGTATGTGGTGACATATTTGTACTTTGACAATAAATTTACTTTGAACTTTGAATTAGGGTATGACGCTTAATGGGATAAAGTTCAGAATCTGCTCTTTCAAATGGCCTTAACTGCATTTCTCTGCCCTATGACCCAATCGCAATATCACTGTTCCACAGGCAGAGAGTCTGGTTTTGCTTGAGCTGTGTTGATGTTGTAACTTTCCTCTTTATTGATTGCAGTGCTTGAGGTTAAACTTAAACAGTAGGTGATTGATTGTGGTTGTTAATCCGTAGCAAAAATGCCAGAAGGAGACCAAACAAAAAAAAAGAAGTGTAGATATAGTGTGGAGTACCTGAAATATGGATTTATACCAGCTCAGGCAACCAACAGCTGCTGGTGTGTCTGTTGTGTGGAAAGGTTTTTTTTCAAGTGAGGCAATGAAACCAACTGGGCTCCTTAAACATTTGAAGAGAAGACACTCTGATAAAGCAAACAAGAACTTGGCTTATTTTCAGCCACTTTGTAAAAATTTTCAGAAACACAAAAAACTTCAAGACACGTTTGCAGCACCTCACAATAAAACAGTGATGGTTTGCTTGTTTCATACAACATTTCATTGCTCGCCGCTAAATCTGGAAAAACCCATACAATTGGAGAAGAACTGATTCTGTCAGTAGTATGGAAGGTTTTGCATAAGTCCCCAGTCCAAATAATTAAAACAATTCTGCTCCAGCGACAATTCTGTTCAAAGATGAATAGATGAAATATCTAATAGTGTGGAAGACGCTTTGTGCAACATGCTTAGGACAACAGAATTTGATCTGAATTAAATTTAACAGTCTTTGCTTCTTGGTTATATTCACTTCATAAAATTTGAAAGCATGGTTCAAAAGTTGTTATTTGTAAGAGGACTGGAAGGGGAGTCAGTATTTTGGGATGGTAAGAAATTTTTCAAAGAGAAGGACATTCTGCTCACCAACATTCTTGCTTGTTCAACACATGAGATGCCATCAACGACAGGATGCCACCATGGAGTTATTACTTCCTTGAATGATGAAGAGTTTGAACACTTGCTGTTGTACACAGAAGTCAAATGGCTCTTAAAAGGAAACTGCTTGAGATGCTTTTACACACTGTTTGAAACTGTGATAAAATTCTTTGAAAACTCGAATGCTTCATTCAGTAATCACCTCAGGAATATTAGGCATGGCATTGCTTGTTTATTTTAGAATTACTTATCAGAATTATTTGCAAAGTTTAATGAAATCAGTCTTCAATTGCAAGAAAATTATGTAAATCTTATCAAAGTCAAAGCAGTCGTTTCCACAATTCTGTCAAAGTGAATCCTATTTCAGTGCAACATTGGCCATCAAGACCTTTTCCAATTTCTGAGCCTCTCTGAGTTGGAAGAGAAAGAAAAACTACCAGATGATGATCTTCAGGTATACTGTGCCCACCTGCATGAAAAGCCACATCAGAGAGGTTCTCTTGATGCAAATTCCAGATTAGGTAATAAATCTATTCTTGAACTCTTGTAATGAGGAAGGACAGAGGAAGACCTGATCTCAGTACAAAATGACTTTGAGCTGAAACCGAAGTTCAAAAAAATCGTATCAAGACATTTGGTTGCAGAAAGAAATCCTAATACTATCTTGCATTGTGGAAGAAAGTTAAAATGTACTTTAATGCCTTTCCAACATATTTAGTGGAGTGCAGTGTCAGTGCAATCGCTGAACTTCTTTCAAAACAATGAAACAGATGAAAACAATGAAAACAATGAAAACAATGAAAACAATGAAAATTACTGAACATGGGGATTGAGACTCCTGAGTGACATGCAACCCAGTGTTGAGAAGCTGATATCACTGCCCCAAAGCCATCCATCTCATTGAAAGGCAAAAAAGTAATGAAGTAGTGAATTGTTGAAGTACTAATGTACACTCTAAAATTGTTGATGAAAATTGTTACCATAATTAAATAAAGAAATAATTTTATTTGTAGCTTTAAATTGACTTGAATTATTTTTTGCAATTATTTGTCACTGCTTTGAATTTGCAGTTTCTCTTGTCTTTCACTGTGCATTGTAAATCAAAATTCTTTATAGTTTTTATGTAATGGTCAGAAAGGGACAGAGGGCACTGGGGAGGTGGTCTGGAAGCCAAGGGGTGGTAGCCCAAAAAAGTTAGAGAACCACAGCACTAGAACATACTTGGAGGCTACCTTTGACTTTGTAGGATAGTGTACAACAGCTGCCAGCCAATCAGCTGCTGGCAGACTCTATTGCCAGTTTGTTCCTTTCCCAAGGTGTCAGCTTCTCCATCAGAGTCCCGATGCGCCCTGCAAAGACCCAACATCTGTATCATCTCAGACCCCTGGAGTTTGGTCTCTTTGCCCACACCAATATGGGAGGAAGATGATAAGGACCAAGACGGCCCAGCGGTTAGTGCTCTGACTGGGTGAAGTTTTCACATTTTCACTAGCCACTTGTGTTTCCTCCTTGTGTTCAGTTAGGTTAATTGACTGCTGTAAGTTGTCTTCTGTGTCGGTAAGTACAAAAATAAATAAGGAGGTGGTCATGAGGCTGTGTGAGAGAGAAGAAACTGCAGGGGTACAGGGAAATAAGGGGAGGTGAATGGGCCTGCTCTTCTAGGGGCCAGCAAGGTCCTGGAAAATTTACCATATCTCAGGATCTTTCCAGTGAAGGCTAACACTATTGAGGAAATTTATTATCATCTCAGGGACCAGCACAGCCTTTGGGACTTTTAAACCTCCAGTATGAAGAATGAATTTTTATATCTGAGCTCTCTCAGCTCATGCTGGGTACTTAGGCATTCTTCAGTCCAGTACATTCTTAAAGTTCTCTTTCTGTTGGTCAAAGTCTTATGTTTTCATTTCCATTGACAAGTGACTTGGACTGTTGTCCACTCTTTTCCTGTAAGTACCAGGCATAATGTTCAAACTGAATAGTGATAGTAACTCAGACTTTTCTTTCAACTTCCATATAACTTCAGCTGATTTCTTAGCTCCTTGATTCTCACATTGTCATTTTCAAACTTGCTCACAAAGCCAAAGCTTTTGCCTTTTTATTTTATTTTCCTTTGCTCTCCTTTTGATCAAGATTGTTCCTCCATAAACAAACACGGTATTCAATCTTAACTGGACTAATTGGCATTAATAAAAAATGATTTAAATTCTACCATCAGTTCTTTCCATTTACAGTTGACCAAAAGCAGAACAGCTGCTGTATTACTTCACAGAGAGTGCAGGCTGGTTTGAAGAGAATGACTGAGAGATCAAGGAGCGAGTTCACCAGCTGTTCCTGTTCTGGGAACTCCACCTCTCCTCAGGGAGAGGTGATCAGCTTGTCAGGCCCCTGAAGGCCGTGATCCAGCAGAAATTACTGCAAATAAAGAAAGATGGGGTATCAAGGGAGTGCAGAAGGCTCAGACATGTCATGTTGGAAAAGCCTGTGGCTGCAGCACCAACTCCCCACCCCACTGAAAGGGGACAACTGGAATGAGCACACCAGGGATAGATACGGTTACCAGTAGCAGGAAGGACCCCTCCAAGACTTCCTTAACCGTGACCTAAGCACACATAGAGAGAGCAAACACTGCTCATTTTCATGGTGCTTATACCCTGCGTATCTTTGCCTATGACAATAGACTTGAACTTGAACCTTGTTCTTGACATGAGAATCCTTGACTCTGCCACATCGCAATCTATCCAGAACAGCCTTGTAGGGCAAGTTTTGTATTCCCAATTCAATGATAACAAGACTGGAAGTAGATTGTATGCCTGCTGAATTCTGTGCTTCGTCATGAGGAATCTCCGTCAGAATCTCATCATCTACATCTGGGAAAGGGAGAATGTTCCATTGAAACGCAAAGGCAATTGTGGCCTTTTTGCTAATAGGAGAGAATTAAGTCCAACTGTGGCTCCATGTTGTACGCAGCTATTTCCTAGGTTCTTCCCCATGCCCCTCCTCCCAGTGACTGAACAAATCGCAGTGTGAATTCTGTCCACCAGAAGGCAGAGGAGGACAAGGTCTTCATCAGCTTCGTCTCCGAGGCAATATGAGGAGCAGCAACTACCATACTGGGTTTTTCTCAACTTCAATAAAGTCTTTGGTGAGGGAGTAAGATGGGGTTTCAGAAATAACTGTGGGACTCAATCCCTAGACTCAGCTGCTCACATTAAATTCACAATCCAAGCCTTGTGGTTGACCAAGAGGTCCACTTCCTTTCCAGAGCTGATTAAGGGTCTCAGCCCAAAACATCAACTACAGTATTCATTTCCCTCCATAGATGCTGCCTGATCCATTGAGTTCTTCCACCATTTTGTGTGTGTGGGTCCATTCTCAGTAGAATTTGATGGAGTCACGCGTGGTAGAATGGGTCAGGGTGTTAAAAACAAAGGATTAGACATGTATTGGCAAACTGGATCTAAAACGATTCTGGGGATGGGAGGCAGAGGGTAGTGTTGGAAGGGTGTGCCACTGACTTGAAGATTGTAACCAGTAGTGTACCAGAGAGATCAGTGCTGGAACCTTCATTAACTGTAATTTATGTCAATGACTTCAATAGGTACATTTAATGTCAGGGAAACGTATACAATATACATCATGAAATTCTTTTTCTTCGCAAACATCCACGAAAACAGAGGAGTGGCCCAAAGAATGAATAACAGCTAAACGTTAGAACCCCAAAGCCCCCCCACTCCCCCTCCCCACACACAAGCAGCAGCAAGGCAACAACCTCCCCCCCACCAGCAAAAAAGCACCAGTGTCCCCCACCGAGCACTGAAGCATGGAGCAACATCAATAAAGACACAGACTTGCAGTACCCCAACAACTATTTGTTCACCCGGTATTCGACACACCACAGGCTCTCTCTCTCCTTAATAAAGGAAAAAGAGGTGTCCCCGTTTCACAGCGAAAGGGGAGACATAACCAAAGCAACTCGTTGATTTATGATGCTAAAAGTCTGTTGTGTCACTTTTCCTGAGCTCTGCACCCAGAGAGCTGGCCCCAGAAAGGTGCAGAGATCTCTGGACACACAGCCCTCTGCTCCTGAAGTTCTGTGTTCTCCTGCCGGTGCCTAGAATCAGCTCGTCCCCAGAGCCACGAAAATCCGGAACCCTGAATGCGCTCTTGTTTTCCAGGCTGTGTCTTTGGGATGTCAAAAGCAGCCCTGAGAGCGGGTTCCACTCCCGCAAGGAACCGGAGTCAGTGTGTAACTCCAGGTCAGGGTCTTCAAAAGAACCCTGAAAAAGAAAAAAAGAGGTATCAAAGATAGAAATAGAGCTGTTTTTGAAGATGCAAGTAAAGGAGTTGTTTAGCGCCATCATGACTTTGCTCCCCCCTCCAAGTTGGATGAGAATGCCAGTGACTATGGTCTGGAGTTGATGCACCATCAATAACTGTCGGAGACGGGAGGTAAACGATAGGCTTTTATTAGCAGCAAAAGAGACAACAGCATCCTGGAGACTGAGGGAGGAGCAGTGCCTCCAATCGCCTTTATACAGGGGTATGTGGGAGGAGCCACAGGAGCAGTCAGCGGGGGGCGTGTCCAGACAGGTATATGTAGTTCACCACATTCACCCCCGCTTTGTTTTAAAACAAAGTCCCCACGGGGTGAAGTTTCTTACAAGTATATTTACAGATTAAGTCTATCAGGCGATCAAATCTGTCGCTGCGATCTACGTAGCACCAGTGGTGATTGCACCAGTGACAGTGGTTGTGCTGGCTCCGGCCTGACTTGAGGTGCCGGCCTGTTAGGCATCAGTAATCCCTCATGTGTGTGCGAGGCACCCAGTATGGGAGTGTCGCAAGGAGTCTATGTAGGGCTTGGTGTGCTCGGTGTCTCGTGGGTATACACCTCGGTGGGTATGGGGTTCATAGTCACCGTGGAGTGTTCGGGGTAGTGGTCTGCTGCTCCTGCAGGCGCCAGGTTGCGGATGGAGACCGTGTCCTCCCACCCATCAGGTAAGACCACGTAGGCATACTGGGGGGTTTGCATGAAGTAGGTGAACCCTCTCGACCATCGGGGAGTATTTATTGCTCCTCGCATGTTTCCAGAGCAGCACTGGCCCTGGGGACATCGGCCAAGCCAGTAGGGTGGTCCCAGTGGCAGACTTCCTGGGAAAAGAAACTCATGAGGGGTGGCATTGGTGGACATGCATAACAGGGAGCGGATGGAGTGGAGTGCCTCGGGGAGGACCTCCTGCCAGCGAGAGACCGGCAATCCCTTTGACCTAAGGGCTAAGAATGTGGCCTTCCACACAGTGGCATTCTCCTTCTCCATCAGTCCATTTCCCTGGGGATTATAGCTCGTGGTCCTACTAGTAGCAATGCCCCTAGCCAGCAGGTACTGGTGCAGCTCGTCACTCATAAAGGAGGACCCTCTATCACTGTGGATATAGCAGGGATATCCAAACAGAGTGAAGAGCTGGTGCAGGGCTTTTATGACGGACGTGGCAGTGGTATCGGGGCAGGGGATGGCAAAGGGGAACCGCGAGTACTCATCGATTATGTTAAGAAAGTAGACATTGCGGTCGGTGGAGGGAAGGGGGCCCTTAATGTCGACACTCAGTCACTCAAAGGGGCGGGTGGCCTTGATAAGTTGCGCCTTTTCAGGACGGTAGAAGTGCGGTTTGCACTCAGCGCAGACTTGGCAGTCCCTGGTCATCGTCCTGATGTCCTCAAGGGAGTAAGGCAGGTTCCGGGCTTTCACGAAATGGTAAAGTCGGGTGACCCCCAGGTGGCAAAGATGTGCATGGAGGACGTATAGCTGGTCGAGCTGCGCGCTGGCACACGCTCCGCGGGATAGGGCATCAGGGGGCTCATTGAGCCTTCCAGGCCAGTACAGGATGTCATAGTTGTAGGTGGAGAGTTCTATTCTTCACCTCAAAATTTTATCATTTTTGATTTTGCCCTGCTGTTGGTTGCTAAACATGAACGCAACTGAGCGCTGGTCGGTCAGCAAGGTGAACCTTTTGCCGGGGAGATAGTACCTCCAGTGCCTAATAGCTTCCACTAATGGCCTGGGCTTCTTTCTCCACCGCGGAGTGCCAAATTTCAGGGCCTTGAAGGGCACGAGAGAAGAATGCTACTGGCCTGCCTGCCTGATTGAGGGTAGCAGCCAGCGCGAAGTCGGAGGCGTCACTCTCTACTTGGAACGGAATGGTCTCGTCCACCGCATACATTGTTGATTTGGCAGTGTCCCCTTTAATGCGGCTGAAGGCCGCATGGGCCTCGGCTGAGAGGGGAAATGCGGTGGACTTGATCGGGGGAGGGCCTTGTCTGCGTAGTGAGGGACCCTTTGGGTGTAATAGGAAAAGAAGCCCAGGCACTGTTTAAGGGCTCTGAGGGTGGTGAGAAGAGGGAGTTCCAACGGGGGGGGCATACGGGCGGGGTCAGGGCCAATGACCCCGTTCTCCATGACATACCCAAGTATAGCAAGTCGGGTAGTTCCAAAAACACACTTGTCCCTGTTATTGGTAAGGTTAAGAGCTTTGGCCGCTTGGAAAAATTGTTGGAGGTTGGTGTCATGATCCTGCCAGTTGTGACCGCAGATGGTGATGTTATCCAGATAGGGAAATGTGGCCTTCAGTTGGCACCGGTCCACTATCTGGTCCATTTCCCTCTGGAAGCCAGAGTCACCATTCGTGACACCGAAGGAGACGCGCAGGAAGTGATAAAGCCTGCCGCCTGCCTCGAAGGCGCTGTAGGGGCGGTCCTCCAGGTGGATGGGGAGCTGATGGTAAATGGATTTCAGGTCTATGGTCGAGTACACCTTGTACTGAGCTATCTGGTTGACCATATCCGCGATGCCGGGTAGTGGGTACGCGTCAAGCTGCGTGAACCTATTGATGGTCTGGCTATAGTCCACGACCATCCTATTTTTCTGCCCGGTCTGAACAATGACCACCTGGGCCCTCCAAGGACTTGTGCTTGGCTCGATGATCCCCTCCCTGAGCAGCCGCTGCACCTCTGACTTAATGAAGGCCCTGTCCCCCACGCTGTACCTCCTGCTTTTAGTTGCCACAGGTTTACAGTCGGGGGTCAGGTTGGCGAACAGCGGTGGAGGAGGGATCATGAGGGTGGAGAGGCTGCAAGTGGTGTCAGTAGCGTGGCTGTTGGCATGGTGTTGGGTGGGATGTGCCGGTCAGTGTGTGTGTGTGTGTGTGGTCAGTAGCGGGGTATATGACAAAGCCCCACAAAACTGAGGATTCCTGACAGTGATTGGTGGGAGGGGCCCATCATATGCCATTGTCACACTTCTCAGGTGGCTCTGGAAGTCCAGCCCCAATAGCACAGGTGCACACAGTTGAGGCATGACCATTAGCGCAAAGTCCCAATATTCTGTGCCCTGCACCACCAATGTTGCTACACAACCCCCCCCCCCCCCCCCGGATGCCTGTGGAATGCGATCCAGAAGCCATGGTGACCCTCTGGCTTACTGGCTGTGTCACGAGTCTGCAGCGTTGCACCGTGTCCGGGTGAATAAAACTCTCAGTGTTGCCCATGTCAAACAGGCAGCTAGTCCTGTGCCCCTCCACCAGGATGTCCATCATAGACCTTGCGAGCTGGTGGGGAGTGCTTTGGTTGAGGGTCATGGAGGCCAGAGTTGAATTGCCATCTTTGTGCCCGGTAAGCACCTGTGGGTCAGAGGCGGGGCAAGATGGCGCCAACAAAGATGGCTGCCCCCATGTCTCGCACGCGACACTACTCGACCCCGCTCGTGGTTTTGACTTACAGGCCCTTCTTTCCGTAGCTGGAGCAGATAGCTTCTTGGGCCAGGCAGCGTTTTCGGGGGTGCTTTTTGAGTCCACAGAAGTAACACTGCGCGGACTTGCGACTGGCAGCAGCCAAGGTCGATTCGCTGGTGGGTTGCGGGGTCTGCAGCGTCTACGGGGCCAGCGGGAGATCGCGCGGCTGGACAGCATCAGCGTTGTGCAGAGCAGCCTCCATCGTGTCGGCCAGCTCGATCGCCGAGCGTAAGGTAAGATCGGCGTTTTCCAGCTGCCACTGGTGCACGTACACTGACCTGATCCCCGTAACGAAGGCGTCTTGTACCAGGAGCTCCGCATGCTGTTCCGCCGTCAGTCCCCTGCAGTCACAGGCCCGCACGAGTGTCTGTAGGGCTCGGACAAACTCAGCACTCAACTCTCCAGCCCACTGCCGTCGTGTCGCTAAGTGATGTCTTGCGTAGACAGTGTTCACCGGCCGCAGGCACTGCCTTTTGAGGGCATCCATCACACCCTGGTAGTCTGTTTGGTCCCTGATCATGGAGTAGACCCTTGCACTGACTCTGGAGAGGAGAACCCTGCACTTTGTGTCAGGGTCGGTCACATGAATCTCCTCCAGGTACGATTCAAAGCATGCTAGTCAGAGTTCGAAAGCATCGCCAGCTTCCTGGGATTGTGGGTCGAGATCCAATCTGTCTGTTTGTAATATGCTCTCCATGTTTTAAAATTGCTGCTAATAAAATTGATGCACCATCAATAACTCTCGGAGACAGGAGGTGAACGATAGGCTTTTATTAGCAGCAAAAGAGACTGAGGGAGGAGCAGTGCCTCCAATCGCCTTTATACAGGGGTCAGCGGGAGGAGCCACAGGAGCAGTCAGCAGAGGGGTGTGTCCAGACAGGTATATGTAGTTCACCACAGGGGTGCAGAGAGCAAAGGAGGTTATTCACTGATACTGAAGAACATTGATCAACTGTAAAGTTGAGTGGAGTGGTGGCAGATGAAATTTAATTCTGACATGTGTGAGCTAATGCACATTGGGAAGTCAAATTCTGGTAGGACAGACAGGATAAATGGCAGGGACCTGAGGAGCACTGATTACAGAGAGTCCTTGCGGTGCAGGTTCAGAGCTCCCTGGAAGTGGCAACGTGAGTGACGAAGATGATGGAAAAGAGATTTGGTATTCTTGCATCCATAGTACAAGGCATTGACTATAAAGGTTGGGATGTCTTGTTACAGCTGTACAAAATACTGGTTAGGCTGCACGTAGAGCATTGTGTACAACTTGGGTTATCAAGCTACTGTACAAGTGGAACGCAGTGACTATAAAGTAAGTGCAGGAACAATTCTCCAGGATGTAACGTGGAACATTATAAGGAGAGATTGGACAGGTCGGCTTATTCACAGTGGAACACAGGAGTCAGACAAGTGACCAAATGGAGGATGATCAAATGAGAGACACTGACAGGTTAGATAGTCAGAGTCTTTTACCCACAGGGCAGGTCATTCTACAATAAGAGGTTACAAACTTTGATAAGAGTGGAAACATTAAAAGGAGATTTGAGGCAATTTAAAGTAAGATTTGAGGGTGATGAACATTGGGAACATGTGACCAGAAGGGGTAGTAGATACAGATACAATTACCACATTTAAAGGGTATTTGGCCTAGCACACAAACAGGAAGGGAGCAGAGGGATAAAGGCCTAATGGGGGAAAGGGGATTAGTGTAGCTAAGTACTATGGACAGCAAGGGAAAGGTGGGCTGTAGGTCCAGTTTCTGTGCCATCTGTCTCCATGAGACTGGTGTAAACAAGGTTACATCTTTGCCCCAACATTTTTTTAAATCTGTCTTTCTGCAACATTGGATTATCACTCCGAATAAATGTCCTGCAGGAGTGGTTCAAATGGAAAGCTGCTTAATCTGCAGCAACTTCACTCCAGAACCAAGGTCCCCCAGCTACAGGCTGTAGGTAACGCTGACATTTGTGTACGTTCCTGGTCCAAGCCATCATTGATACTGTCATTGAAGCTTACAAGAGAAAGAGCTATATGCTCAACATTCATGAGAGAAAGGCCTCCTACTAACTTGCTGCTGTGGACCATGGTTTCCTCTGACGGTACCAGGGCGAATGTGAGACACCCTCAATCCCGAGGGCAAACCTGAGGGGTGAAAGAGAAAAAATGCAAAAGAATATAAAACATTGGGTTGTCTGACTTAAATGCAAATTTCTCTTAATTTCTCTGTCTTCCTTGCCTTGGCCCTTGCACTTTAGTGACTACCTAAGCTGTACTTTCTCTGTAACTGTGACATTGTGTCCTGCATCCTGGTTTTCTTTTCCATATGCACTGCCTCTACGCACTCATGTATGGAATGATCTGTATGGGTGGCACCAAACAAAAGGCTTTCACATGAGGTCAGTAATAAACTAATTACCAATGACATAGCTGGCTCCTCAAGATGAAACTGGATTACACATCAGCCCCGATCTCATGCTCCTACAAGCAAACAAGCAAGTTTATTTGGATAGCACTTTTCAAGCACAAGGCAGTTCAAAGTGCTTTACATAGAACAAAATACAAAAATCAAACATCAAATTTCAGACAATATATAAGAGAATAAAATCACACAGAAATTAGATATGATAAATAGAAGTTGCAGTGCAGGAGATTCTAATTAAAAGCAAAAAGAAAAGTTTTAAGCCTGGATTTAAAAGAGCTTAAAGTTGGGGAAGACCTCAGATCCTCTGGAAGGTAATTCCAGATAGGTGGAGCAGAGTAACTAAAAGCTGCTTCATCATGTTTAGTTTTGACCCTGGGGACGGTCAGCAGACCCAGCCCCAGATGACCTGAGAGCTCAGAAAGGTTCATAATGAAGCAGCAGTCCGGAGATATATTTTGACCCTAAACCATTCAGTGCTTTATAAACCAGTGGTAATGTTTTAAAGTCAATCCTCTGACAGTCAGAAAGCCAGTGTGGTGATCTGAGAACTGGAGAGATGTGTTCTACTTTCTTGGTCTCAGTGAGGACTCTAGCAGCGGCGTTCTGCGTGGGCTGCAGCCGTCTGAAGAATTTTTTACGGAGACCTGTGAAAATGCCATTACAGTAGTCAAGCCAACTGAAAGTAAATACACAGACAAGTTTTTCTAGATCTTGCTGGGACATCAGCCCTTTAACTCTTGCCATATTTTTAAGATGGCTGACGTTGTAATGGTCTTAATTTGACAGTTAAAATTTAAGTCCGAGTCCATCACAACACCAAGGTTTCTGGAGTGGTTTGTTGTCTGTAACAACAGAGATTCTAAGCAAGCACTGACTTGTAATTTTTTTTCACACCAAAATCAATTATTTCAGTTTTCTCTTTGTTTAACTGGTGGAAATACGGGCTTGATTGTTCAATACAGTATTTTAGTGATTGTAGGGGCAAAAGAGCCCTGGAGGCTGAGAGCTGAGGCTGAGTTGTTAAGTTCTAAACAGTGACTGGAAAAAATCTTTACAAACTGAAGGAAACACAAGATAGGCAAAATGAGAAAAACTAAACCTGAAATATTCCTTTGGCCTAGACAGTGTCTGCATCCAGGAGGCACAGGTTCAAGCTCAAAAATGAACTTTAGTATGGACACAAAATGCTTTGTACAACCTTGGCTAATTAATTAGTATCGCCATCTGGCTAATATAATTTGTGAACAGTGTAAGAAAAAAAGGTCAAGCAACACACACGAAATGCCGGTGGAACGCAGCAGGTCAGGCAGCATCTATAGGGAGAAGCGCTGTCGACGTTTTGGGCCGAGACCCTTGGTCAGGACCCTATAGATGCTGCCTGGCCTGCTGCGTTCCACCAGCATTTCGTGTGTGTTATTTGAATTTTCAGCATCTGCAGATTTCCTCATGTTTGCTAAGAAAAAGTCCTTCATCTGAGATGTTCTTCTTCTTCAGGGAAGAGGGTGTTCATTCCACCACCAATGATGCTGCTCTTCACCGTATCTCTATCTGCCGTCACCTCATTCTCCCGCTGCAATAACAGGGATAGGGTTCCCCTGATCCTAACCTACCATCTTATGAGCCTCTGTTTCCAGAACATCATTTTAGACCATAAGACATAGGAGCAGAATTGGGCCATTTGGCCCAATTCCTTGTCCCCCATTGCTATCTCTCCAGCATTGTTTTCCAGCGGTCGAATATCCACTCTCACCTCTCTTTTACACTTCGTGTATCTGAAGAAATGTTTGGTGTCCTCTTTAATATTATTAGCTTGCTTATGTTTATATTCCATCTTTACCTTCTTAAAGACTTTTTTAGTTGCCTTCTGTTGGTTTTTAAAAGCTTCCTAATCCTCCACCATCCCACTAATTTTTACTCTATTATATGCCCTCTCTATGGCTTTGACTTCTCTTTTCAGCTACAATTGTGTCATCTTCCCTTTAGAATATTCTTCCTCTCGGGATCTATATACCCTGTGCCTTCCAAATTGCTTCCAGAAATGCCAGCCGTTGCTGTTCTGCCGTCATCCCTGCCAGTGTTCTTTTCCAATCAATTCTGTCCAACTCCTCTCTCATGCCTCTGTAATTCCCTTTACTCCACTGATAAGATCTCAGACAAAAGTGTACTGGTACATGTGACTTTAGCTTCTCCTTCTCAAATTCCAGGGTGAATTCTATCATATTTTGATCACTTCCCCCTTAAATTCTCTAATCAATTCTGGTTCATTGCACAACACCCAATCCAGAATAACTGATCCTCTTAGTGGGCTCAAGCACAAGCTGCTCTCAAAAGCCATCTCGTAGGCACTCTAGAAATTCCCTCTCCTGTATTTGAGCACCAACCTGGTTTTCCCAATCTACCTGCTTATTAAAGTCCCCTGTGACATGCTCTTTTGGCATGCATTTTCTATCTCCCATTGTAATTTGTAGGCCACATCCTTACTATTGTTTGGGGTCTGTATACAACTCCCACCAGGGTCTTTTTACCCTTGCAGCTCCTTAGCTCTATCCACAATGATTCAACACCTTCCAACCTTATGTCACTTCTTTCTAATGTTATGATTTCATTTTCTTGCACCATGCTCAACCTTTTGAATCCTGACTTTGTCTGAGGTCTTAGCAATGTCTTCCTGTACAACCTCTCCACTAATTGTTCTGGCACTCTGGTTCCCATACCCCCTGCAACTCTAGTTTAAACCCCACTGTGCAGCATTAACAAATCTTCCTGCCAGCATACTGGACCTGTCCAGTTCAGATGCAAACCGTCCTTTCTGTACAGTTCCTATCTTCCCTGGAAGACAGCCCAGTGGTCCAAAAATCTTATGCCCTCCCTCCTAACACCAGCTCCTTAGCCATGTATTAAACTGCATAATCTTCCTAGTTCTAGTCTCACTAGCACGTGTTATGGGTGGCAATCCTGAGATCACAACCCTGAAGGTCCTGCCCTTTAACTTAGCACCTAACTCCCTGAACTCACTATGCAGAAGCTCATCACTCGTCCTACCCACGTCATTGATATCTACACGGACCATGAACTCTGCTGTGCACCCTCCCACTTAAGAATGCTGAGGACTCGATCTGAGATATCCTGGACCCTGGCACCCGGGAGACAACATACCATCTGGGAATCTCGTTCTTGCCGATAGAACCTCCTATCCATTCCCCTAACAAATCCCCTTTCACCACAACCCGCCTCTTCTTCTTCCTTCCCTTCTGAATCACAGAAGCAGACAGTGCCATTGACCTAACCACTGTGACTTTCCTCTGAGGTCATTCTAACCCCCATCGACTGTATCCAGAGTGATATACCTATTGCTGAGGGGAGGATGGCCACAGGGGTACTCTGACTGGCTCCTTAACCCCTTTCCCCTTTCTGAGTGTCACCCAGTTTCCTGTGTCCTGCACCCTGGCTGTAATTATCTCTCTTTCTGCCCTTTCCGTCATCTCTTCAACCTCCAGAATGATCTGGAGTTCACCCAGCTCCAGCTCCAACTCTCCAACGTGGTTTGTTAGAAGCTACAGCTAGATGCACTTCTTGCAGTCATAGTGGTCAGGGCTACTGGTGATCTCTCTGCCTTCCCATGTTCCACGAGGAACATTGCTCTATCCTGCCTGACATCTCTACTATCCTAGCTGAGCAGACGAATGGAAATGACTTCATTTCTTACATCCATCACATACATGAGTAGTAAAAATCTTTATGTTACATCTCCACCTAATATGCAATGTGCAATCATAGAAATTTATAATAAGTAGAACAGTCAATGTAACATAAAAATACACTCAAATCAGCATGTGTTAGTCAGTCTGATGGCCTGGTGGAAGAAGCTGTCCTGGATTTTACGCTGTGGTACTGTTTCCCAGATGGTAGCAGCTGGAACAGTTTGTGGTTGGGGTGACTCAGGTCCCTAGTGATCCTTCGGGCCCTTTGTACACACCTGTCTTTGTAAATGTCCTGAATCATGGGAAGTTCACAACTACAGATGAGCTGGGCTGTCCGCACTACTCTCTGCAGAATCTTGCGATTAAGGGAGGTACAGTTCCCATACCAGGCAGTGATGCAGCCAGTCAAGATGCTCTCAATTGCGCCCATGTAGAAAGTTCTTGAGATATGGAGGCCCATACCAAACTTCCTCAACTCTCTGAGGTGATCTGCTGTATAAATCAAGTGAGGTCCTTGGTGATGTGGATGCTAAGGAACTTAAAGCTGCTTCCCCTCTCAAACTCAGAATCATTGATAACAATAGGGGTTAGCTGAGGGGTGGGCAAACTTTTTGACTTGTGGGCCACAAAGGGTTCTAAAATTTGACAGGGGGGCCGGACCAGGAGCAGATGGACGGAGTGTTTTGGTAATACACCTCATAAGAGAAAATAAAATATCATGGGATATGTAGAAAACATGTGCTTTAATTTCAATTGAAAATGAACAAATGCATTACAACAAAATATCTGTCTTTGAAGTCCCATGGTATTTAGCTATTTATTGAAATGACTTTTAAAACACTGAAAATTAAATGAATAAAATACAGCTTTTTTTAATAGTAACAGTTATTATTTTAAAGCACTGAAAATTCTGTTATCCTTCAAGATATTATCATCATCACTCTCCTCTTGACTGTCTTTATTTCAAAAACGGTAGGAGATGCAGGTCTACTTGTCCTGCTCCTTCTTATTCAATTGTCCCCTGTGCCAAAACTCAACAACGACCAGCACAATGACAGAACAGTGACAGCGCGCCAGAATGCGGAGCGCGTTATTTGATCTGGAGCGCATTTTTTATTTTGAGAAAGTACGTGCACCTGCGCACTACTCATGTCCATCACTTAACAGAAATGACATGTAACATGTAAGGCTTATTGAAAAAAATATTTTCAAATGCATTTTTTACATAACACAACGAAGAAACTTATTTTTAATTTCAGTGGGAACAGTGTTGTTGGTCTCCCTTTTTAGCCAGCGCATCAAAGTCTGGATTTAGTTTTGTTGTGGCGATTCTCAGGATGGATCTGAGGTGTTGGTCAGTTAACTTGGATCTGTGGCTGGCTTTGTTGATGTTCATGACGCTGGACGCCTGAATAGGTCGAGCCGAACAAAGAGTAAAGCGCAAATGTGGAGTAATACGCTGCACCTCAACAAAGGTCAATGTGTAGCGGTGTGCTACATGCAGCGCTAAAATTACGACACGGAGTCGATAACTGCAGTCAAAGAAAAAAACTTTATTCAAAATCCCCAACCTCAGTTTTAAGCCTCCCTCAACCTGCCCCCCGTGGCGCAGAGGCTCCAAAGTTCTGTGCTCGCAAATCCCCGCAGGCTATCTCCCTTAGCCGGAACGCTGGCTAATTGTGAGCTGGTTCGGATGTGCCAGGAAATGGGTCGCCACAAATGTATATAGAGTGCGTCATCTATTGGGAAAATGCCAGAATTGCGGGGGAGAAACGTTAACAAGGTTTATTAATATAATTTCATCAAGTTCTGCAGGCCGGATTAAAAAGCTTAACGGGCCGCATATGGCCCCCGGGCCGTAGTTTGCCCATGCCTGGGTTAGCCCATCTCCATTCCTCCTGTAATCCACAACCAGCTCCTTTGTTTTTGTGACATTGAGGGAGAGGTTGTTTTCTTGACACCACTGTGTCAGAGAGATGATGTAAAGAAGAGAATGAAAAAAACTCTTGCTTTTCTTTCCTTTGCATTCTCTGAGTGAAGCTTCTCTTCGCTGAAGCCTTAAGATCACCAGTCTAACTACGACTGCTGTGCTTTCCCCTGTCTTCCTTTAATTCACTCTTACTAATCAATCCCAAATGCCAATGGCTGCTGTTCAAAGCTCAATTATGCTGCCATGAACTACTCCTGCTGTTTATCCTTGGGCAGTGGACCTGATTGAGGTCCCCACCTCTCCAGTCTTCCAAAGTTCTATTGTCCACAACTCTGCCATCTACAACGGATACTACAACTAGGCACCTCTTTCCCTTCCCACCTCCCACTGTTTGTCTCTGCAGAGATCGCTCTCTACTTGACTCAGTTGTTCACACGTCATTTCCCACTGATCTCCCTCCTGCAAATGGGACGGGCTAAGCTGCCCCTGCACCTCCTCCCTACACCTCCTCTACTCAGAGTCCCAAACAGTCCTTCGGCTGAGATGACACCACACATGCAAGTCTGTTGGGATCATTCATCTATTGTATCTGGTGCTCCCGATGCGGCCTCCTCTGCATCGGTGAGACCGGATAAAGAGTGGGAGAATAGCTTTGTTGAACACCTTTATCCATAAAAAAAACAGGATTTCCCAGCAGCTACCCATATCTTTTCATAGATAAGGGGCCCAACACTGCTCACAATACTCCAAATGCAGTCTGGCCGATGCCTTATAAAGCCTCAGTATTATATTCTTTCTCTTTTATTCTAATTCTCTCAAAATGAACACTAACATTGCATTTGCCTTCCTCACCAGCAATTTAACCTGTGGGGAATCCTGCACAAGGACTCCCAAGTCTTGTGAATTTTCTCCTCATTTAGAACCCATCCCCCTCTTCCTCCTCGTGGATACATCCTCCCCACCATGGAGCACATCCATTAGGGATCCCCACCAGCCAGGACATGCTGTCTTCTTGCTGCTGCCTTCAGGAAGGTGGTACAGGAGCCTCAGGACCCACAGCACCAGATTCAGGAACAGTTATTACCCCTCAACCGTCAGGAAGGAGGTACAGGAGCCTCAGGACCCACATCACCAGATTCAGGAACAGTTATTACCCCTCAACTGTCAGGAAGGAGGTACAGGAGCCTCAGGACCCACATCACCAGATTCAGGAACAGTTATTACCCCTCAACCATCAGGCTCCTGAACCAGAGGGGATAACTTCATTCAACTTCACTTGCTCCATCACTGAACTGTACTCACAACCTATGGACTCACTTTCAAGGGTTGTATATGGTGACATATGTCTACTTTGATGATAAATCTACTTTGACTTTGATCATAATGGACTACAAGTCCACCTTGTGCATCAATGACAGTGCTACATCTCTTGCTGATAGTCTGAGTGTCTTTTACACACAGCTCGGTGCACAGAATGCTGAGTCCGCAAGGATGGTCCCCTTTTCTCCTGCCAGGAACTTTGTCCGGCCACAGCTGATGTGAGGAAGACATTATAGATGGTTATAAATTCATGAGTGGCCTAGATAAGATGGATGGTCACAGTTTTTTCCCCAGCGTAGGGAGTCTACAACTAGAGCACATGGGTTTAAGGTGAGAGGGGAAATATTTAAGAGAGATCTGAGGGGTAAGTTTTCCACACAGAGGGTGGTGAGTATGTATGGAATGAGGTGGAGATGGATACAATTACAATGTTGAAAGGATATCAGATAGGTACATGGATGGAAATATTTAAGGGGTCATCAGTCACACAGACAAATGGGACTAGTATAGACAGGCACCTTGGTCAAGATGGATGAGTTGAGCCAAGGGGCCATGCTCCATGACTGTATGAATCTATTGGTATCTCCAGGTGTTGGTATCATGTAGCTTGGTTTTACCAGGCATGGGCATCATGGGGTATTAGCATTTGTAGCTATTGGCATCAACTGCCATTGGCACTGCTAGATATTGACATCTGTGTTAGTAGACTCTCAAAGTACTGTTGTTGCCAGGGCTTTATGCAATCAGGTGTTAATGGTCAAGTATTTGCCATCAGTATCTCCACATGTAGTATTACAGTGTGATAACACTAGTTTCAGAAACATTGGCTGGTGACACCAGTACCTTCTGATCTCTGTGGGTAATGGTAGAATAAAGATCAAGAGGTCTGAAGATTATCTTTATTTGTCACATCTATATTGAAGCATTGAAATATATAGTGAAATGTGTCATTTACAAAAACATCCAGCATGGTGAGTGGCAGCCTGCAAATTAACTCTAACCTGAACCATACATCTCTGGACTGTGGGAGGAAACCGGAGCACCCAGAGGAAACCCACGCAGTCACAGGGAGAACGTACAAACTCCTTACAGACAGTGGCAGGAAGTGGACATCGATTGGTGATCTCTGCATTAACTGCTACTCCACCATGTTAGTGGCCACTTTATTAGGTACACCAGTACACCTGCTCGTTATTGAAAATATCTAATCAAAGTTCAAAGTACATTTATTATCAATGCATGTACACATTGTGCAACCTTGAGATTCATCTCCTTAAAGGCAGCCACAAAACAAAGAAGCACAAAAGAACCTATTAAAATAAAGACCATCATTTGGCAGCACCTCAATACATAAAAACATGCAGATATGGCCAAGAGATTCAGTTGTTGTTCTCCTGCCAGGCTCCTGGTGGAATATTTCCTTTCCCTGGATAAGAGCATCTCCACCATTCTCAAGAGGTCCGTCACTTTGCAGGACAAATCAGCTCACACCCACCTCCCTGAATGTTCACCTGCTCCGCCACTGTAGGCTACTCCCAAATCCCCACCTCCACCACCACCAAGGACAAGGGCAGAAAGCAGGACACCGCCCAGTCACACACCACCCCGATTTGGAAATAAACCACCTTCCCTGCAACTCCTTCCATGGGCACACCTTCTTATGTCACCCACTCATGGGCAATTAGGGATGGGCAATAAATATAGGCTTTGCTTCCCACATCCAGAGTAAATAAAAAACAACATTCTTCTCATTCCTAGCTTCTTAGGTTTCAGCCTCGACAATGAAGAAGTCAATCAAGCCCATGGAGTGACTTGGAATTTACAGCATAATTGGGAAATGAAGGTTAAAAGTAAGAGGCAATGCGGGAAGGGGGACACGGTGGTGCAGACGGTAGAGCTGCTGCCCTCCAGTTCTAAAGACCCGGGTTCGAACCCGACCTCTGGTGTCGACTGTGTGGAGTTTGCACGTTCTCCCTGTGACCAGGTGGTTTTCTCCTGGGTGCTCTGGGTGCCTCCCACGTCCCAAAGACCTGCAGGCTGGCAGGTTAATTAGCTGCTGAAAATTGCTCCTCTGGTGTAGAATCCAGGGGGGTGTGATGGGAATGTAGGGAGAACAAATAATGGGATCAGTGTAGAATTGGGTTAAGTGGATGGCTGTTGGTCAGCACAGATTTAATCAGCTGAAAGGCTGGTTTCAATGTTGTGTTTTACTGTGGTTCACTGAGACTACAGTTAGGGTGACCCTTGGAATGACTTGTTACGTTTCAAAATAAGAAGCTGGCAGGGGTGGGGGATGAACATGGATCTCTGTGGAAGGTGGACAGAGGAATAATCTGGTGTCAGACCACAGGTAATCCCTTTGCTTACAGACACTCTGAAACTTTGGAAGCTCACATTCATGGAAAGTGGCAATGAACAAGGAACGGCTTCTTCCCCTCTGCCACCCAATTCCTAAATAAACATTTAACCCATCACTTTTTTAATATATATTATTTCTGTTTTTGCACTATTTTTAATCTATTCAGTATACATATACTGCAATTGATTGATTGATTTTCTTCTAGATTATGCATTGCATTGAACTGTTGCGGCTAAGTTAATAAATTTCACATCACATGCCGGAGATAATAAACCTGATTCTGATTCTGAACTGACTTTATGGTCTGGTAATTCAATTAATAAGAATACGATTGATTCCTTAAGGTTGTTATAGCCGGGATAAGCTCCCATTACCTAATAACTGCTCCCAATGGCATTCATCTCAAATAACCTCTAACAACCAAGTCCCGCTCCCGGCCTTCACAACGAAGCCCAACAGATCCATTTCTCCTGACAGGAGAAGGGATGAAGGTAGGTTACTGGCATCTTAAAACCAGTCACTTTGGGCAGATGGGTCTCGTCAGCTGTGGTTGGCAGCCCATCTAGGAGAAAGAGAGCTCTGATCTCAAACCTCCGCTGCCTTGCGGTTATACCCACTCATGGGGAAGGCTTCAGGAGTAAACTCCAGAGCTGGAGTCCCTAAGGCAGTCCTACATTGAGTTCAACACTGGCAACTACTGTGATGCCACTAGTGCCAAATTGTATCAGTCTCTGCCATTCCTCTGTATTCATCAGCTGCATGGGTGGGGGGGGCCTACTACATGGCTTGTTCACAATATCATTCTGCCCCAGCTTGCCTATCACGTGGCAGACCTCATGAATATGATCAGCACGAGTGGATAAAGATACAAAGTGTATCATAATGGTACAGAGATATGAATGATATCATAGAGGTGTATAGCACAGATAAAATGTCCTTCAGCCATACTGGTCCATGCCAACCAAGATATACTGTATATTCAAACTAATCTCATGTCCAGCATTTAGCCCATTTTCCTCTAATTTAACCTCTCCGGATGCTTCTTAAATGTATCTGATGTAACTGTTTCAACCACTTCCTTTGCTAGCTGTTCCATATATCTACCGCCTGCTGTGTAAAAAAGTTACCCCTCAAGTTCTTAATAAAACTTTCACCTCTATCCTTAAAACCATGTCATCTAGCTTTCAATTCTCCAACCCTGGAGAAAGGATCGCTCACCCTAAATATACCTGTCGTGATTTTATATAACTTGATGAGATCACCCATCAGTCTCCTACACTTCAAGGAGTAAAGTCCCAGTGTGTCTAACCTCTCCTTCTAACTCAATCCCTGTAGTTATGGCAATTTTGTTGTAAATTGTTTTTGCACTTTTTCCAGTTTAATCACGTTGTTCCTGTAACAGGGTGACCAAAGCTTAACACAATACTTGTTGTTACTGAGTAAAGATGAGCTTTATTGTCATATGTACATCAGGCCATGGAAAAATACAGTGAAATGTGTAATTTGCGTCAATGACCAGCACAGTCCGAGGATGTGCTGGGGCAGTGGTTCCAGTGCCAACATAGCATTGGCACAAGTTAATAACCCTAACCTGTGTGAATTTGGAATGTTAGAGGAAGCCAGAGCACCCGGAGGAAACCATGCGGTCAGGGGTGGGGGGATGGACAAATTCCCGAAGACAGCAGCCTGACAGAAGTCTGAGCTTTCTAAACTTTGAAAGATTGCCAGTAAAAGCCTTTCTAAATTGCAAAATTATGTTGTTCTGATGAAACAAGTGTGAACAAACATAATTAGTGTATGGATCATAAACAAGTTCAAACTGGGGTGAATCCTGCTGTTCCTCCGAGCGACAGTTTCTGGAGGGGAGTGATGCCTGCATCAGCCCATTCCCACCCCTTCCCTGTGCAGTGATTGGCTGTGGTCAGGAGCGGATGGAGGATAAGTTCCTGGGGAGTGAGGTCCCTGTCACTGACGGGGAGTTCGAGCTCGGCTGGGATTTAGTTCCCTCAGAGCAGCGAGAAGGTCCTTCACTCCAGCAACCCAGCATCTCCATGGTGGACAGGTAATGAGCTTAAACTCTGCCAACTTATCGAGCTCAGACTGACAGCTCAGAGACTGGGATGTCCGTTTTAAAGTGTTGAGGATGCTGGCTGGGTGGGTGACATCTTTGTCGTTTACTGAAGATGTAAGAGGTGAGCATCAGAGAACAGGTGGTGGGTGGTGTGTTAAAGGTGGGGTGAGTTTCTCACCCTGAGACTCAGTCAGTGACTGTCCTGGGAGAGGAGTTACTGATCACTGGAAGTAACCAGCCACCTAAAGAGGCTTATCTGAGATTTGGTTGGAATCATCTAGAGCAGGGGTTCCCAATGTGGGGTCCATGGACCCCTTGGTTAAAGGTAGGTGCCCATGGCATAAAAAAAGTTGGGAACCTCTGACCTATAGAGAAGAAATTGAGTACAGAGTTGGGACATACAATGGCACCCGCTTTACGAATGTTCGCTTTACGCCACTTCACTTTTACAAAAGACCTACATTAGTAACCTGTTTTCGCATTACAAAGAGGATTTTTGCTTTTACAAAAATCTTTCCCATATAAATTAATGGTTCTTCACTTTACACCATTTCAGCTTAAGAAAGGTTTCATAGGAATGCTCTACCTTTGTAAAGTGGGGGTCACCTCTAGTGCTAAAGTTGTACAAAATATTGCTTAGGCTGTACTTGGAGTATGATATCCAGTTCTGGTCACCACGCTATAGAGAAAGGTGTAGAAAAGATTCATAAAGATGTTGTCTGGACAGGAGGGGTTATACAGAGAGATTGGATAGGCTGCACCTGCTTTCCCTGGACATGGTAGAGACGTATAAAATCATGAGGGGCTCAGATATGATAAATTGCCAACGTCTGTCTCCCGTCCAGGGGTGTTGAAGATTTTAAGGAATAGTTTAAGGTGAGAGGGAGGAGGTTTAAAGGGGACCTGAGGATGCTGCTCCTAAAGTACTGAGTGTGTGTCTTCAGGCTCCTGTACCTCCTCACTCTCCCTCATCAAACCACTCAATCAAAATGTCATCCCAGAGACATGCTGGTCACCCTATCAGAGATATGTCCTTTCCTCCAGCTATCTGACCCCACCATCCCTGCCAATTTAAACATCCTGACTTGATACAGGGTCTTGACCCAACACCTTGTCAATTCTTTCCCCTCACAGCGGCTGCTCGACCTGCTGATATCCTCCAGCAGATTGTTTGTTGCTCCAGACTCCGGCATCTGCCAAATCCTGTGGCATTTTGAATTTAGATCACCTGAAAAAGTCAAACTTGGAATCACAAGTGTTTGTTTGGCAAGGGGGTTGATGATTACAGATCTGACACAGGTCCGGGGATTATGATACAGACGACCATGATTGTAAGTGAAACATGAGTCAAAAGCATTGGGTCACATGGATTCCAATAGGTCTTGTATTATACATTATTGCTTTAAACTGTAAAGTTTTGAAAATCTGCCGTACAGAGCTTCCAAAACTGGTGAACCTACTTGTAGGTTATTTGTATGTGAATGGGAAAGAGTGTTTGAATTTTCAAAGTCCCTGCTCTCATCTTCATCCCATTCTCCACCCAAGTGAGGAATCCAGTGCCCATCATTTGACTCCGAGCCACAAGCACTAACAAAACAAATTGTTTTAAGTTAAATGTATGAATTTTGGCAAGAATACTGGTTCATTCCAATGCCTGTCTGAAACCTTGTGTATTGTCTGTAACCTGGTGACCAAGGCCACTCACCCTGATCATCAGGTGTAACCACAGTCTCTGTGACACCTTGTGGCAACTGACCCTAAGTACATCCAGTTCACGGAGACGTCGTCAATGCAGCCTGTAAGCCCACTGTCACTGCATGGACTTGCCTAGAAGAAAACATTATTTTATGTCTGTCATATTTTGGAACATAGACGTAGAACAGTTTGGCACAGGGACAGATACTTTGTCCCACAATGTTAGTGTTGAATGTGATGCATATCCCTCCATTCCCTGCATCTTGATGTGTTCATATAAAAAGCAGTGCACATGCCCCTGTCTACATCAACAGTGCTGAGGTTTATAGGATTGAGACCTTCAAGTTTTTACGATCATCACAAATAGCTTGTCCTGGTCCAACCACTGAGACACCATGGCCAAAAAGCTCACCGTTGCCTCTGTTTTCTCAGGAGCTAAAGAAATTTGGCATATCCCCGTCGAGCCTTATCTAGTTTTATCAGTACACCACAGAAAGCATCCTATCTGGATGCATAACGACTTGGTATGCAACTGCTCTGAACGTGACTGCAGAACCTGCAGAGAGTTGTGGACACATCACAGAAACCAGCCCCCTTTCCGTGAACTCTCTCTATTTTACTCTCTGCCTCAGTAAAGCAGCCAGCATATTCAAAGACCTGCTGTTATAAGACTAATGAATATGATAACATGGACTTTGACCTCATAATCTAACTTGTTATGATTGTTGCATCTTATTATCTACCTGCACTGCACCTCCTCTGTAGCTGTTACAATTTATTCTGTACTCTGTTATTGCTTCACCTTGTTCTACCTCAAAGCACTGTGTAATGATTTTATCTGTATTAACAGTATGCAAGGCAAGCTTTTCACTGTATCTTAGCACATGTGAAAATAAATAAACCAATTCCAATTCCAACTGTTAAAAAAACTTGACTCACAATACTCCTTTAAACTTTCCCACTCACACCTGAAATGCACGTCTTCTAGTATTGGGGCTGAGAGGGAAAATGGATCAGCCATGATGAAATAAATGGTGGAATAGACTTGATGAGCCAATGGCTGATTTCTCCTCCTATATCTTAATGTCTTATGGTCTTTGATGACGTTTTTGGAATTAGTATTTGTGGAAACATTAACCGGGTTAATCAGCTGCTCTGGGTCACTGAGTCCTGTACAGATTCCTCATTGGGGCAGGGTTTGTTCATTGTTCTATAACTGGATAACTCCCGATATTACTTTTCTCTCCCTGGTTATCCCTGCAGCCAACCTTTTACATTGCAGAATGATCCAGCCTCTTCAGTGAGATCGGTTGCTCAAATGCCATAAAGCAGTCATGGTGGCAAATCTCCTCTGCACTCTCTCCATTGCTACTGCAGCGTATTAACCAGAACTGTGGACAGTACTCCAACTGCAATCTAACCAATAATTTGGACAACTGCACAGAAGCACAGTACATGAGCAAATTTTCCCTGTCAAGATATCCTGCCCAATTGAAGAGTTAATACTATGGCAACACTTGCCGGTTGCCCAGTAGTATCCTCACTAATTTGATTGGAAGCAAATGATGAATTTCAATGTACGTTTTAATGTACAGGACATGTGACAAATAAAGCAAATCTTTCAGCTTTGCCATCTTCCTTTAAAAGTTGGTCAGGAATCAGCCCCGCCACTTTTTCAAGCACAATATTCTCAACTTCAATTTATCCTAGGTAGGAATGTGTTTAACTCTCTCTCATTTGAATGCCCCTGTTTGAAGTACAAGATTCTGTATGTTGGACATAACCTGTATGACTAATAGTTGCATTTCAGTGCTGCCCATCGTCAGTCAGCTCTATCCACCAACAAGGAGAATTGCTGTTTTGCAGGAGATTCTTCGTGAGGATGAAAGTGCTGATACTCAGCAGCTGCCTCTTCGCCTTGGCCTCAGCCAGCCCGGTAAGCAATCACTACTTTTATGAAAAAAAGAACCCAGAGTAACTTAAACATACCTCTTCACTCATATTTCACACACAAGGTGATGTACAAGACATTGGTGAGGCAGTAGTTAGAGAATTATGTACAGTTTGGGCACCCTGTTCCAGGAAAGATGTTATTAAAGTGGAGGGAGTGCATGAGGGCCTGAATTATCTGGAGAGGCTGGACAAACAAGTACTTTATTCCTTGGAGCATTGGAGATTGAGGAGTGATCTTTTAGAGATGTATAAAGTCATAAAGGGCAATAGATAGGGTGAATGCACACTATTTTCCCAAAGTAAGGGAACGAAAAACCAGATGGCATAGGTTCAAGATAAGAGGGGAAATATTTAATTAGCATCTGAGGGGCAACTTCATATAGAAGATGGTGGGTATGTGGAATGAGCTGCCAGAGGAAAGTAGTGGAAACAGGTACAATAATGAAATTTAAAGACATAGAAACATAGAAAACCTACAATACAATACAGGTCCTTCGGCCCACAATACTATGCCGAACATGTACTTACTTTAGAAATTATCTAGTGTTATCTATAGCCCTATATTTTTCTAAGCTCCCTGTACCTATCCAGGAGTCTCTTAAAAGACCCTATCGTATCTGCTTCCACCACCATCACAGGTAGCCCATTCCACGCACTCACCACTCTCTGCATAAAAAAAACTTACCCCTGACATCTCCTTTGTACCTACTTCCAGGCACCTTAAAACTGTGCCCTCTTGTGTTAGCCATTTCAGCCCTGGGAAAAAGCCTCTGACTATCCACACAATCAATGACTCTCATCATCTTGTACACCTCTAACAGGTCACCTCACATCCTTCATCACTCCAAGGAGAAAAGGCCAAGTTCACTCAACCTATTCTCATAAGGCATGCTTCCCAATCCAGGCAACATCCTTGTAAATCTCCTCTGCACCCTTTCTGTAGTTCCCATATCTTTCCTGTAGTAAGTTGAGCAGAACTGAGCACAGTACTCCAAGTGGAGTCTGACCAGGGTCCTATATAGCTGCAACATTACCTCTCAGCTCTTGAACTCAATCCTACAGTTGATGAAGGCCAATGCACAGTATGCCTTCTTAACCACACAGTCAACCTGCACAGCAGCTTTGACTGTCCTATGGACTCGGACCCCAAGATCCTTCTGATCCTCCACACTGCCAAAAGTCTTACCATTCATACTATATTCTGCTGTACTGTATTTGACCTACCAAAATGAACCACCTCACACTTATCTGGGTTGAACTCCATCTGCCACTTCTCAGCCCAGTTTTGCATCCTATCGATGTCCCTATCTGATAGCCCTCCATACTATCCACAACACCCCCAAACTTTGTATCATCAGCTAATTTACTAACCCATCACTCCACTTCCTCATCCAGGTCATTTATAAACATCACAAAGAGAAAGGGACCCAGAACAGATCCCTGAGGCACCTCACTGGTGACTGACCTCCATGCAGAATATGACCCAACTACAACCATTCTTTGCCTTCTGTGGGCAATTCTGGATCCACAAAGCAATGTCCCCTTGGATCCCATGCCTCCTTACTTTCTCAATAAGTTGCATGGGGTACCTTATCAACTGCCTTGCTGAAATCCATATACACTACATCTACTGCTCTTCCTTCATCAATGTGTTTAGTCACATCCTCAAAAAATTCAATCAGGCCAAAAGGCACGACTTGCCTTTTACAAGACCATGCTGACTATTCCTGATCATATTATGCCTCTCCAAATGTTCATAAATCCTGCCTCTCAGGATCTTCTCCATCAACTTACCAACCACTGAAGTAAGACTCATTGGTCTATCATTTGCCACTTCTGGCCACTTCTGGCTCTCCTAATTTCATTCTTAAGCTCCTTCCTGCGAGCCTTATAATTTTCTAGATCTCTATCACTACCTAGATTTTTTTTGATCCTTTCATAAGCTTTTCTTTTTTTCTTGACTAGATTTACAACAGCCTTTGTACACCACGGTTCCTGTACCCTACCATCCTTTCCCTGTCTCATTGGAACGTACCTATGCAGAACTCCACGCAAATATCCCCTGAACATTTCCCACATTTCTGTCGTACATTTCCCTGAAAACACCTGTTCCCAATTTATGCTGCCAGTTTCCTGCCTGATAACTTCATATTTCTGCTTACCCCAATTAAATGCTTTCCTAACTTGTCTGTTCCTATCCCTCTCCAGTGCTATGGTAAAGGAGATTGAATTATGATCTCTATCTCCAAAATGCACTCCCACTGAGATCTGACACCTGACCAGGTTCATTTCCCAATACTAGATCAAGTACAGCCTCTCCTGTTATAGGCTTATCTACATTTTGTGTCAAGAAACATTGCTGAACACACCTAACAAACTCCACGCCACCTAAACCCCTTACTCTAGTGAGATGCCGATCAATATTGGGGAAATTAAAATCTTCCATCACGACAACCCTGTTATTTTTGCACCTTTCCAGAATTTGTCTCCCTATCTGTTCTTCAATGTCCCTTTTACTATTAGGTGATCTATAAAATACACCCAGTAGAGTTATTGACCCCTTCCTGTTTCTGATTTCCACCCACAGAGACTCCGTAGACAATCCCTCCATGACGTCCGCCTTTTCTATGGCAGTGACACTATCTCTGATCAACAGTGCCATGCCCCCACCTCTTTCGCTTCCCTCCCTGTCCTTTCTGAAACCTCTAAAGCCTGGCACTCGAAGTAACAATTCCTGCCCATGAGCCATCCAAGTCTCTGTAATGGCCACAACATCAGATCTCCAAGTACTGATCTGCTCTAAGCTCATCGGCTTTGTTCATGATACTCCTTGTATTAAAATAGACACATCTCAAACCATCAGTCTGAGCGTATCCCTTCTCTATCACCTGCCTATCCTCCCCCTTGCACTGTCTCCAAGCTTTCTCTATTTGTGAGCCAACTGCCTCTTCCTCCGTCTCTTCAGTTCAGTTCCCACCCCCAGAAATTCTGGTTTAAACTCTTCCCAGTAGCCTTAGCAAACCTCCCCGCCAGGATATTGGTCCCCTTCTGATTCAAGTGCAACCCAACCTTTTTGTACAGGTCCCACCTGCCCCAGAAGATCTGAAATCCAGAAATCTGAATCCCTGACCCCTGCTCCAATCCCTCAGCCACACATTTATCCTTCATGTCACTCTATTCCTACTCTCACAGTAGATTACTACTGTGATCCCGAGATTACTACCTTTGAGGTCCTGCTTTCCAACTTCCCTCCTACCTCCTTGCAGTCTGTTTTCAAGACCTCTTCCCTTTTCCTACCTACGTTGTTGGTACCAATTTGTACCACGACCTCTGTTGTTCACCTTCCCACTTCAGGATATTGTGGATGCAATCAGAAATATCCCAGACTCTGGCACCTGGGAGGCAAACTACCGTTTCTTTCCTGTGTCCACAGAATCTCCTGTCTGACCCCCTAACTATAGAGTCCCCTATCACTGCTGCCATCCCCTTCCTTTCCCTACCCTTCAGAGCCACAGGGCCAGACTCTGTGCCAGAGGCGTGGCCACTATTGCTTCCCCCAACAGTACTGTACTCAGACATGAGTACTTGTTGTTAAGGGGGACAGCCACAGGGGTACTCCCTAGTATCTGACTCTTGCCCTTCCCTCTCCTGACTGGTACCCACTTATCTGTCTTCCCAGGTCCTGGTGTGACTACTTGCCTGTAGCTCCTCTCTATCACCTCCTCACTTTCCCTGACCAGGTGAAGGTTATCGAGCTGCATCTCCAGTTCCCCTACACAGTCCCTAAGGAACTGCAGCTCGACGCACCTGGCGCAGGTGAGGCCGTCCGGGAGGCTGGAAGTCTCCTGGACATCCTACATCCAACACCCAGTTCAGAGAACCAGCTTCACAGACATACTTCCTATTCTTCACAAGTAACTTACCTTGCCTCGACCCTTTGAGCCGAAGGCCTCCTGCTCTGACTTCCTCTACTCCGACGCCGGCTCTATAAAGCTGTCTTCTTTTAAAATTCTTCCCACCGGTCTAACTCGCTGACGTCCACGCACCTGCGCAGTTGTGCCTCGACATTTGGATAAATACATGGAGAGAAAAAATGGGGTAAGCATGGGCAAATAGGACGAGCTTAGATGGCACCTTCATCAGCATGGATAAGTTGGGCTGAAGGGCCTGTTCTGTGCTGTGTGACTCTATAGGGTACGAAGTACCAAACGATGGTCAAAATGGTCCATTGACTCAGAACCAATACAAAGAAAACCATCTGAGATATACATATGTAGAGTACATGTTGTAAGGGGGATAACAGGAGATGCTGTGGAAATGTTTCCTGGGTCTGGAACGAAGAGAGAATAACTCAAGGTGGGAACCAGTCTTTCAGGAAGGCTGTGGAGAGTCACTCCCTGGAATGCCCAAGGCTGAGCCTGCTAGATTTTTAACTGATAAATCAAAGGAAGTTGCTATCTGGTGTGGGATTGTGCTGAATGCCAGAGTTGGCCTTAGCACCAGGCAGAAAATTCCCATTTGACTGACTCAGATAATTATAGTTAATTTCAAAGTCAGGGAGAGACAAAGGAAGGTAGAGAGACAGGCAGAGAAAAAGAGAAAGAAAGAGAAAGAGAAGTTAGTGAAGGTACCTCTGCAGGATGTTTAGCTAGGATGAGATAAGTTAAATTTATTCACTGATTCCTGGAATTTTACAGCAAGAAAACAAGCACTTGGGGCCAACTCAACACGCTGTCTATTGGAATTAAATTTGAAAGAGCACGAGAGGGAGTAATACTCTAAATGGTGTCAGAGTGAAGTCTGAGAATGGAATGATAGGTGACCTGAATCTATTGGATTTGATGATTCTTGGGTGTCACCCTGTGCTTGGTTGGAAGATGAGATCATGTTCCTTACATCACTGGAACACTACAGCGGGAGGTCAGAGTAGGGCAGAGAACTGAAGTGACCGGTAACTGGAAGCTGAGCATCCCCCGTGCAGACTGAACTGAGGTGTTCTGCAAGTCAGTGGTTAGTTTCCCCTGTGGATAAGAGACCATGGTGTGAAAACCAGCTACAGTGCATTGGATTGGAAAAGGTGAAGTGAATCACCATCTCACTTGAAAGGACTGTTTTGTCCCTGGATGGTAGGAAGAGGTGAATGGGGCAGGGGGGTGGGACAGAGAGAATGAACCAGGAGTTAGAGAGTATGTTACTTGTAGCAATGGTGACCAGGCATCTCCATCATCACATACAAAATGGCAATAGTTGTTCTACATTTAATTTTCCAGGTGCGGAAAGCCAGAAGTTTGAATAGTGGCAGCAATGAGGTAAGTCTGATACTATCTCTGATAGTAAAGACCAGCTCGGTTACTCTGGAAAGTAGAACGGGGTGACAGCAAGTTGATATGAAGCCACAGGAGGGGTCTGGCACAGCCTGGTTGGACAGCTGGGTTTGGGTGGGAGTTTGAGTGTGGATGGTGATGGTTAAATTGTCACCGGTGTGAGAGGGAGCAGCAGACTGAAGGGTCCATTGAAAAGAATGGGTATCTGATGGATTGCCTGTGGATTTATGGAGGGTGAAAGTGCAGTTTTTGTGTTGAGTGGGTTAAGGAAACGTTGATGGATGGATGTGGATAAGGTCGTGGAGGGTGGAGGGTGGGACGTGGTCCTGGAGATGCCTGAAGAAGCAGTTCTAGTTGCAGTGGCTGTAGGCAGGGAACTCAGCATCCACTGAGCTGAGGCAAAGAATGAAAATGTTGTGCTGGCTGGCAGCTCAGTAATTCAACAGGTAGTGCTGCTGCCTCTCATCTCCAGTGATGTAGATTTGATCTTGACCTTGGGTGCTGTCTGTGTGGAGTTTGTACGTTCTCCCTGTGACCATGTGGGTTGGTTAAGTGGCTGCTGTAAATGATCCCTTCTGAGTAATCAATGCCTTTGGCCACTTGTCTGATTAAGTGGCATTGTGCTGGGTGGGAGAGCAGGTCCAACTGACCAAGAAGGCAAGGGGGAAATCCAAGAATAGGCAGTGTAGCTTCAGCCCAAGTCTTCCCTACTTTTGTGCTGTTGTTAGAACTCCACAGAGGAGATGAGCTAGAACCAGAGAAAGAAGCTCAGCAGTTTGATTGTCTATTGATTGTCCAGTGGGAAGTGGGGTGATGTACCTGTCCACACTTGTAACAAGCAGGGGGATTACTAATTTAGTCAACATCTCCACTGGGGACAGTTTAATATGCAAAGTCTCATTCTTACTCAGAGAAAATTGCAGATGGAGACATTATAAAATGTAATTGTATCTATCATTTTCCAGCATTTGCTGCTTTTTTCTCTCTCCTATAAACTACTCCTGTCTCCATTTCTCTGTCTCAACCCACTCAGTGTTTTCTGTTTCTCTTGGCTTAAGTAGGAACGCTATTCCCATTGATCTAGTGGTCTGGAGCTCCCAGAAGTAATCTCAGAGTGATCCAAACTTAGGAGTGAGGGAACCTGTCCAACATTGTCAGTTGCTCACTCCAGTAGCATTGGGCTGATAGTTGGGAAGGCAGTTTTTGATCAAATCTCTGAAGTATTTCTGTTTTTTAAGGTACATAAGCTATGTATGGAGATTTGTAAGATTTTTACATACTCTATCAGTATAATTACAGTATATGATTTAAGAGATCTTTTATTAATTTCAGCTAATGTCTACTTTAAATACACTGAACAATCCATTTGGTTATAGACGTGTATTTCCAATTCGACCAATAAACCCCATCTACAATAATCTTGGGGTAAACTATCCTGTTATTGCAAGAACATTTAGGAATCCATTCCTCTTACGCCGTATGATGAGAAATGGAGTTATCATTCTGGAACAGAGTAATCCACACACAATCCCCCTCAATATGGAGATGTCAATGGAAGACACAAACAGCATTGAAGACAATCAACTCCTACAAGTACCACTGATCATACCCCAAAATGAACTACCTGTAATCACAGCATATGACGATCCTTTTGGACCAGGGGTAGATATGAATGTTGTTGGATTTGACCACAAAAACTCAGGATATCCACTGACTGAAGTAGTTAATGTGAAGGAGCCAGCATTAATTCCACAGTATGTGGAGAATGTGGACTCATTTGGATTGAACCTGGCGGACAATCAGATGATCAAAGGCTGTAATGAGACTGTTGGTCTCCATGAAGCAGTCAATAAACCCACTGGACTGTACTTCAACCAGGAGCTTGTGGCTCAGCAAGAGTCCAATGGAGGCATGGTTAAGGAGTCACAAATTGCAGAGGTATGTTTTCCTTTTTGTCAAACTACTGCCCAACGATATAGTCCTTTTCTATGCTGATTGAAACATATTTCTGTGTGTTCTTGTACATGGTCTTCTGGTACCTTAGCACGTCCATTTCAGTGTTCGACGTGTTGGGTGTTCAGAGGTGTACTTCTGCATACCACTGTTGTAACATGTGGTTAATTGAGTTACAGTCACTTTCCTGTCGGCTTGAACCAGTCTGGCCATTCTCTTCTGACTTCTCTCATTAACAAGGTGCTTTCACTCGCAGAACTACTGCTCACTGGATGGTTTTTGTTTCTCCCACCATTCTCTGTAAACTCTAGAGAGCATTGTGCATGAAAATCCCAGGAGTAGTTTGTGAGATACTCGAACCATCCCGTCTGGCACCAATAATCGTTCCACGGTCAAAGTCACTTAGATCACATTTCTTCCCCATTCTGATATTTGGTCTGAACAACAATTGAACCTCTTGACCATGTCTGCATGTTCTAATGAAATGAGTTGCTGCCACGTGATTGGCTAATTAGATATTTGCACTAATGAGCAGGTACACAGGAATACCTCAAAGTGGCCATGGTGTAAATAAGAGCAGCAGTGGGCCTTTCAGCCTCTTGTGCCTGACCACTATCCAGTGAGATCAAGCTTGACCTCTTACCTTGGTGCAAACTTTCCTGCACTAAGCCCATTTCCCTTAATAACTTAGTACCTAAAATCTGTTAATCCCTTTCTTGCCAGCAACTGAGCCTCCATAATCCATTGGGAAGAGAATTCCAAAGACTGAAGGGTAAAGAAGTTTCTTCTCTGCTTTGTCTTAAACATCCAATCTTTATTTTACTACGGTGATCCCTGGATTCCAAGTTCTAAATTGCTTCCCTCTACCCTAGACCATGAGAAACATTGGCTCATTATCCACCCTATCAAACCCTGCAAGAATATGGTATATTTCAGAGTTCTCTCCACATTCTCCCACATTAGGTAGATTTAATCTTCCCTCATTAAACAAAACCAGCTTCACAGGAATTGACTAAGTAAAGCTCCAAAGTCAAAGTCGAGATTATTGTCATAAACACAAGTACTTGTATGAAATGGCAAAATGAAAAACTTACTTGCAGCTGCACCACAGGCATGTCGTGTCAGACAAGCAGTAGTTACAAGAACAACATAAAATTGTACACAATTTTTACAAAATAGGAGCACAATATAGAGGTGCTTACTTGGGAAAGAACTTCTCATATGGAATGAGTCTTGCCAAGTAACCGAAGTGGCAGATGGTACAGTGACTACAATTGTGGTAATGTTAAACTAGCTATGGAAAAAAGGTTAACAGGTCCACAGGTTTAGGTCCTGGACTGGAGCAGGGCTAACTTTGAAGGCATTAGGCAGGATCTAGCTAGGGTCAGCTGGGTCACTCTATTCAGTTAGCAAGTGGGAGGCTGTAAAAAGAGTAACTTCAAGAGTCCAGGGCAGCTCGTTCCTGTTGGGGTAAAGGGTAGACACACCAACATCATGGAAACCTGGCTGACAAGAGATATCCAGGCTCTGGTAAGGGAAAAAAAAGGGAGTCTACATCACATTTAGGCAACTGAGTACAAATGTGTCCCTTGATGTTTAAGACCAAGCTTAAGAAGAAAATCAGCAGGGCAAGAATATGGTATGAAATGGATTTGGCAGGCAGGGTTAAAAATAATCTCAAGAGATTCTTCAGTTATATTAACAATAATATGGGTGACTAGAGAGAGATTTGGTCCTCTTAAAGACCATCAGGACCATATATGCATGGAGTTGAAGGAGATATTTCTCCTTGCTGTTTATTAAGGAGAATATCATGGACGTCAAAGGAATTAGAGTAATAGGTAATGATGTCTTGGATCATATGGATTGAACAAGCAAGGAGGTGTTTGCAGCCTTGAAGCCCTTAAAGGTGGGCAGATCCCTAGGGACTGACCAGGAGCACCCCTGGGCCTTGGGAAAGAACGACTGAGGCTCTAGTAGAGATATTTATTTCATCATTTGCCACTGGCAAAGTTCCAGAAGACTGGAGCGTGTCTAATATTGTTCCATTGTTTAATAAGGGTAGCAAGGACAGGCCAGTGAGCCTGACTTCAATTGTAGAGAAGTTACTGGAGGAATTCTAAGGGACAAGATCTACCATTACTTGGATAGTCATGGGCTGATCAGGAAGAGTCGACATGGTTTTGTGCATGGAAGGCTGTGTCTGATGAACCTTTTGAAGTTTTCAAAGAGCTAACAAAGGGGATTGTAGGGCAGTGGATGTTGTCTATATGGATTTTAGTAAGACAAGGAGCCACATGGCAGGCTGATCTGAAAGATTAGGTCACATGGAGTTGGGGGAGCTAGCGAGGTGGATTCAGAATTTGCTCGATAATAAGAAGCAGAAGGTGATAGCTGAAGGTCGATTCTCTGACTAGAAGCCTGTGACTACAGGGTGCACCAGGCATCAGTGTTGGGGCCTCTGTTATTCATTACTTATGGAAAGGATTTGGATGTGAATGTACATATCATGGTTAGCTATCTTGCTGATGATACTAAATTAGTGTGTCTTGTTGATAGTGAATTTCAAAATGTTCTTGAATTGTTATGGAGATGGGATTGGATGGGATGGGATGGCAAACAGACTTCAGCTTAAATAAATGTGAAATAATGCATTCTGGATAGTCAAACCAGGGTAGGACATACACCTGTATAATGAATGGCAGCGCACTGACAACAGTGAACAGTTCTCTGAAGTGTATGTAGACAAGATGGTGAAGAAGGCAATTAGTATGCTAGCCTTCATCAGGCATTCAATTTAGGAGTAGGGTCATGATATCAAAGTCATATAAATTATTGGATAGGCTGCACTTGGAGTATTGTGTGCAGTTTTGGTCACCCTGTTATATTAAAGACATTGTTAACCTGGAGGAGGTACAGAGAAATTTAGAAGAATTTTGCCTGGAATAGAAGACCTGACTTATGGGAAAGATAGATGACACTAGATCTTTATTCCATGGAGCTCAGAAGAATCATGAGTGATCTCATAGAAGTTTATAAAATCATGAGGAATATGGATAAGGTGGACAACCATTGTCTTTTTCCACAGTTTACAGCAACAAATTAACCTACTAACCGGTATGTCTTTGGACCATGGCGGGGAAACCAGAACACACAAGGAAAACCTACATATTCCATGGGGAGGACATTCAAACTCCTTACAGAGGACATTGGAGATGATCTCTGAATTCCAATGTCCTGAACTGTAATAACATTACGCTAACCACTACTCTATGGTGGTGCCCGCATTTAAGATATAAAAGAGGGGAGGGATTTAAAAGTGACCTGAGAGGTAATTTCTTTACACATAGGGCACAGAGGATGTGGTAGAACAGAGGGATCTGGGAATATAGGACCTAATTCACTGACAGTGGTGTCACAGGCAGTTAGGGTCATAAAGAAAGCTCTTGGCACATTGGCCTTCATATTGAGTGCAGGAGATGGAATGTTATGTTGAAGTTGTATAAGATATTGGTTCAACCAATCAGGAAAGTTGGGATGTTAAAATTAACGGAACCCCAATTTGAGTGAATGCTGTATAAATACCGTCCATACACAATTATCGGTCAGCAAGAAATAACAGATCATACACCGAATAAAATTATAATAAAAGTATATTTACTAATTTCAGTTTTATTAAGAGAAAGAAAAGAAAAAATAAAAGTGCCCATTACAGTTAGACCAGTCTAAATGTGCGCATAAATGTTGGAGATCAACTCTTCCAAAAGCTGGGTATAACCGTTAGTCATGGCGTTGAATTCTCATCACCAACCACTGGTAGAGCTTCCTATCTTGGACTCCTTCATCTTGCATAGCACTCCTTGCAACTGTGTCTTCCTGTCAGATTGAATCCTACAAGCGTCTTTCCTGATCTCCTCTTTCCTGCTTCTCACGCGAAAAGACCATGAAAGTGTCCCTCACAAATCTCTCTCTGCCCAGCTCTCTCTAGAAACATTTCCCAATTCCACCATCCTGATTGGCTGACACAACATTCCTAAGTTGAACATCGTAGCTCCTTATCTTTAGCCAAAACCAAAACATTCTACCAGCAGGACACACTGCTTTTACAGAAAGCCTCTAAGTGAAATGCCCCACAGCACTGGCAGTAGAAGTCTTAACCAGGGCAGTATATATATTATGATATATTGCATTGTACCGCTGCCACTAAGTTAACAAATTTCATGATGAATGCTGGTGATATTAAACCTGATTCTGATTCAGATTCTGATCACCTCCAACTTCAACAAGGCAGAGTTACTGGAAGATGATAACCCAGCCTCCAATGAAACTGATCATTTTCAGGTTGATTTAATGGATTCCAAAGAAGACACTGCAATGGATTATGAAGGCAGCACGAGCTTCAATGCCGACAACAAGTCTGGCTTAATTAAAGGAGGCACACCAGGATCCAAGAGTGAGAGTGACAATGCAGCCAGTTTCATTCAAGGTAACCTTGGCAACATCAAAAATGAAATCAGTGAGTATCATTTCTGTAATACTGGGTAATACCAGGCAAAATTAGTGTGCAACGGGTACAGCCACACCTCCATGGAGTCAGGTTCACCTCTATGACCTCAACGGCTGTCTGTGTCTAGTTGGCACATTCTCCCTGTGGCCATGTGTGTACTCCAGTTCCATAATTGACTCTAATGTAGGCAAGTGGTAAAATAACCAAAGGAGCAGTAGGTGTGTGGGAGAGAATAAGTTGCAGGACAGCAAAGAAATAAGGAAGGGGGAATAGCATTGGTGCGATTGCTCTACTAGCAGCTAGCATGGAACCAATGGGCTGAATGGCCTCCCTCTGTATTGTAATAAGCGTCTGGATTGGCCTAGAAGAACTCTCCCCATCCTATTTTTCTACATCAGTGAGTACCTGCAGAGAAACATTGCTTGCACAGTTCTATTAACAACTTTCCCCAGTAGAGTAGATGTTACCGCAATGGTTGGGAACGATTGGTTCCTCATTTGTTTGGTCTGATTTTGAGTCAATAGATCTCACTCCAAATTACTTCTTTGGTCAGATGAGTAGGACTCTGCAGGTACACAAACGACAGAGTAATAAGCTTCAAATATAAAGCATAGAGCCGTACAACACAGGAGTAGGCCCTCCCGCCTACAATGTTGTGCCAAACTAACTTAATGATGCTTAATTGAAGGGATCCCTTCTGCCTGCATATGTTCTACATACCTCCTTTCTCTGCATTCTTAGCTTGGGAGTATTCCGCAAACATTGATGCTTATGGTTTTAAAATGCGTGGTCTTGACTCTTGAAGTGTGGGCATTGAAAATATGGGATTAGAAAATGGGTCGCTATTTGAACGCTACATTGGAGACTCACAGGAAGGTGCTGGAGGGTGGGTACTTGTTCTGACAATTAGAGTCATAGTCATAGAAAAGTACAGCCCAGAACTAGGCCTTTTAGCCCATCTAGTCCATGCCAAAACCATTTAAGTTGCCTTTTCCCATCAACTGCACATGGACCTCCATACTCCTGCCATCCATGTCCCTATCCAAACTTCTCTTAAACGTTGAAGTTGAGCTTGCACGCACCACTGGTGCTGGCACACTCTCACAACTCTCTGAATAAAGTTTCCCCTCGTGTTCCCCTTAAACTTTTCACCTTTCATCCTTCATCCATGACTTCTAGTTCTAGTCCCACCCAACCTCAGTGGAAAAAGCCTGCTTGTGTTTACCCTATTTATACCCCTCATAATTTTGTATACCTCTATCAATTCTCCCTCAATCTTCTATGTTCCAAGGAATAAAGTCCTAACTTATTGATTCTTTCCTTATAATTCAGGTCCTCTAGTCCCGGCAACATCCTTATAAATTTTCTTTGTACTCTTTCAACCTTATTTATATCTTTCCCATAGACATGTGACCAAAATTGCAAAACAATAAGGGGAAGGAAAAAGTATCAGTGTAAATATTTCAAATACTGGTAAGAGCTAAGTACCAATGAGTGCAGTTTAAACACAAATCTTAAGCACAAGAGATTCAGCAGATGTTGGAAATATTGAGCAACACACAAAATGCTGGAGGAACTTTGCAAGTCAGATACCATCTATGAAGGAGAATAGACAGTCAATGTTTTGAGTCAAGACCCTTCACCAGGGCTGGAAAGGAAGAGGACAAGACAAAATAAGAAGGAAGAGGGGTGAGTAAAGAGTATATGCTGGCAAATATTAGGTAAGCTCTAGTGGGTGGGAAAGTGGGGCTGGGGGTTGGGGGGGTTAAGAAGCTGGGAGGGGATAGTTGGAAAACACAAGTCCTCTCACAACACAGTAAAAATCATGTTTAAACATTTTCCACTATACGAGAAAGCTGAGGGGAGACCAAAGTATCTGGCGTATTCACTGGTTTTATTCTATGTTTAGACTCTTGCAAGAACTTCCACTGTGGACACGGGAAAGTTTGTGAGCTCAGTGAGAATGGAAATCCTTATTGTATCTGCCAAGATATGTCAACCTGCCCCACCAACATGCCAGATCTACAGAATGTGAGTATAGGGCAGTCCCTCAGGGTCTAAGGTGACTCACTTCAGCTCCATTTCTGAAGAGTGGGTGATGCCCGATGGACTTACCTACCTGTACACTTATGTAAACACAGGGTTATAACGAGAGACTAGATAGGCTGGGACTATTTTCCCTAGAGTGAAAAAGGCTAAGGGTGACCTTACAGAGGTTTAAAAAATTACTGGTGGTGTATATAAGGTGGATGTCGCAGTCTTTCCCAGGGTGGGGGGATTCTAAAATGAGAGGATGTAGGTTTAAGGTAAAAGGGGAAAATTTTAAAGGGGAAAAGAGGGATATGATTTCCACACAGTGGGTGGTGGGTGTACGAAAAAAACTGCTGGAGTAAGTGGAAGAGGCAGGTATAAGTATATGGATAGGAAAGATTTAGAGGAAAATGGGCCAAACAGAGGCAAATGGGACTAGCTCACAGTCGTACCTTGGTCAACGTGGACAAGTTGGACCAATGGGCCTGTTTCTGTGCAGTATGACCCTATCACATCTATGAAAATAACCTACTTCTAACGTCCTCTAACTCTATAGTTTTACCACATTATTCAAATGTTTGAAATAATATTAGAGATTGCCATTTTAATGAATGAGGTAAACCACAGAGAGAATTGGTAAAGAAACAGGGATAAAATATCTAATACCACTCTGATCCATCCCTTAACTAAACTCTAACATAAATCATGTAAAGCACAGAATTCTACACTTGATTAAACAACTTTTCATATAATCAGTCAGCTGATTCTGAACCTGCTGGCTCTTTGATGGAGATATCAGACTGGTCCCCTGTCTCTGACCCTTCTTCAGGGATGCAGTTACTTTTTCCATATATATATATTCAGTTCTCTTGGAAGTTACTGTTTGATCTGTTTCCTAAATCCTTTTCAAGCATCCTTTTCTAGATCTGAAAACATTCACAACTCCCTCATTCATCACTATCGTACATTTATGATATTCAAAATTTCTGTCTTCTGAACATCCCAACAGTGGAACATTTCCCTTCATATATATTCTATTAAAAAAGCTCTTCAATTTTGAACAGCCCTGTAACTCTCTCCTTAATCTTCACTCTTTGCAAAGAACTATCTCTGTCCCTTCAGCTGTTGCTCCTGATTGAGTTTTTTTTCCCCCAAGAAACATTCTGAGAAATCTCCTCACAGCCCTCTTTGAATATCCTTCCTAGAGTATAAGACCAAGTCTTCACTTTACAAAGATTTTGAACATAGATGCTAGATTTCTTTACTATCTTGCATCTAATTCCTATTCAATTTATCTTCCAGGTGTGTGGTACCAACAATGAGACCTATGAAAACCACTGCCAATTTTATGTCTCAAAGTGTCAGCTTGAAAGCACCACAGCACAGAGGATTCATCTGGATTATGTAGGACCCTGCAAATGTAAGTCTTGATCTTTTAGCAAATTTAAAGTGTGATCTGATTAATGATTGTAGGGCCTATCACTATTCTAAGGAAGCATATTGCTTGAATATTTTCATATCAGAAAACAAGCTTGCTGTATTGTATAATTGCAAAGAGCACAGAATATGGCCACTAAAGCCCACCTAGTCTTGGCTGGCATTTTATGTTCCATCCAAGCTTCCTCCCATAACACTTTGCCTCAGCCTCTCTGAAAGGGGTAACACATGTGGACAGGGTGGTAGAGAAAGCATACAGCATGCTTGCCTTCATCATTTGGGGTGCTGACTGTAAAAGTTGAGAAGTCATGTGGCAGCTGTGTAAGACTTCGATCAGGCCATATTTGGAATATTGTGTGTCATCCTAATCACTTCATTACAGGAAGGAGGTGGAGTCTTTGGAACTGCAGAGGGGGTTCACTGGGATGTATCCTGGATTTGACAGTATTAACTATAATTCTGGATCAACTTGTATTGTTTTCTTTGTAGTGTCCAAGGATGTGGGGAGACCTGATATCAGTTTGAGAGGCATAGAAGGGTAAATAATCAACGTCTTTTTCCAAGGGTGGAAATGCCAAATAATAGAGATCATAGCTTTAATGTGAGAGGGTGCAAATAAAGCAGACTTATAAGCTAAGTTTTGTTTTGTGCAGAGTGGTAAGTGCCTAGAACAACATGTTGCCATGGGAGGTGATGGAAGCACTCTGTACAGAAGAAGAAAGCCCTTAACAGTTACCTGTTTTTTCAAGTGGCTTTCTTGTTCTTATGAGGCTGAGTTGCTAGCTTGATGCTCAACCAAGCACAGATGGAAAGTGTGCAAGGGAGCTGGCTGGATTCAAACTTGGGAGCCTTCGCTCCGAAGTCCGGTGCTGATGCTACCACGCCACCAGCCAGCAACTCTGTATCTGATAGTAATGTTTAACAGACTCATCTTAAACAGACACATGAACAGGCAGAGGATTAGTTTAGATTGACATTATGGTCAGCATATAGTGGGCTGAAGAGCCTGTTCCTGTGAGGTACTGTTCTCTATTCTATCAGCACATTGAACTCAACTGTAAATACCATACTTCTACCACTACCTGCATAAAAGAAACTTGACTTACATTTTCTATTGGATTTATTAGCAACTTAACCCACATATTTCCTCAACACACACAAAATGCTGGTGGAACGCAGCAGGCCAGGCAGCATCTATAGGGAGAAGAACTGTTGGTGTTTCGGGCTGAGACCCTTCGTCAGGTTCTTGGCCCAAAATGTCGACAGTGCTTCTCCCTATAGATGCTGCCTGGCCTGCTGCGTTCCACCAGCATTTTGTGTGTGTTACTTTAATTTCCAGCATCTGCAGATTTCCTCTTGTTTGCCACATATTTCCTCTATGTCTTCATTATACAAAGGGTCCACAGAACAGTATTATTCATTTGCAATATAGCCTTTGTACCAAAGTATGTCCATCAGCTTAGAAATAAAATGTTCGCCTCTTAAAACAAAGGTCATATGATAAAATGCATACCCTTTACCATCCAGTATAAAGTATTCTAAAGCCAGCTGATGCTTTTTGCCTTAAACACCCATACTCATTGCCAAAAGGTAATTAAACAGACCTGCTGATCCATAGAGTGTAGAGATTTTGCCAGGACTGGAAACTTTCTAGCTTGGAGATGCCATGGAGAATAAAGGAAGTTGAAGGGAGATAGAGGAGGAAAGGTTTCATTTGACTGAATGGTCAAAACCAAGAAGTTTAAAGTAATTGGTGGAAGAATCAGGGAGGAGATAAGAAATATTTTCCTCATGTCTGGAGCTCAATGTCTGGAAGGGTAGAGGAAGCAGGAACTTAGATCTCATTTATGTAACACCTAAATGTGGACTTGATGAGCTGTGATCTGCATGGTGACAAACCCAGTGTTGGAAGTTGGGATTAATCTGGGTGGCTTTTGTTAACCAATGTAGACACAATAGCTATCTTCCCTGTCACAGACTTGCCATATAATTATCTTTTCAATATAGTTCAATCTGTTATTATGCAAAGTGATGATTCAACCTTAAGATTAAGTATCTTTTAATTCTATTTAATTGTTGCTGGTGAGGCAACTCCACCCTCATGGTCCTTGGGAAGGTGGCAGTCCTGGGGCTGAAGGCATACCCACACTGCTACTGGGGAGGGAGATCCAGGTTTAAGACCCAGCAACAAAGCTTGAACAGTAATGTATTTCAAGTCAGTGTGGGATGTGACATGGAGAAGATCTGGTACAGATCAGAGCTCCTATTCTTCCTTCAGCTGCCCTTCCTTGTGGTGGCCATTATGCCTCTGAAGCATCAGTAAATTAGTGCAGTGTTGTCTGGATTTGGGACATACTATGGTACAGTCAGGGTGGGTAGGTTCCTTTCTGCAGCTTCTCATGGACGTTCAGCTGTAACCGATTTATTTTGGTTCTATTCAGACATCACTCCATGCCTGAATGATGAACTGGATGAGTTCCTATTGCGTCTACGTGACTGGCTGAAGAACACCCTGATGCAGTTGCACGAGCAAGATCTGAATTCCCCTGGCACACTCTCTCAGAGAGAGCATGCAGCAGTAAGATTTACATTGTCAATAAATGGAGTCAGGACACAACATGAGAGGACAATACTGGGAATGGGAACAATGAAACTGAAATTGATTTTATTATTGACACATGTTCTGAGGTACAGTGAAATGCTTTTGTTTGCTTACATAACTAAACTGAGGTAATAAAAAGGAAAGCAAAATACATGAAATGTAGCAGCTACAGAGAAAGAGAAGTGCAGATGGTCAATAAAAGTCCAAGAGCCATGATGAGGTAGATGGGGAGATCAAGAGATCATCTTTTAATGTAAAAAAGATTCATTCAAGAGTCTATTATAGTGGGACATAAGCTATCCTTGAACCTGATTATACTTTTTTTGAAACTTTAGTTTTGTTTGTCTGATGGGAGAGGATAAAGGAGAGAATGACAAGGATCATAGGGGTCTTTGAATATGTTGACTGTATGCCTGAGGCAGTAGGAAATGTAAATATATAATCAATGGCAGGGAGGACATTTTTTACGATGGACTGAGCAGTGTTTACAATTTTCAGCAATTCCTTGTGGTCTTGGGCAGAGCAGTTGTCATACCAATCTGTGATGTATCTGGACAGAATGCTATCATGCATTGGCTTAAATTGGTGAGGCTCATCAAGAACATCAAATGTCCTTAGCCCAAGAGACGAGTGTGAGAGAGAACTCTATTAGGGATGGAAATCAGTTCTCCTCTAACATTGTTTCCTGGTACACACAGGACCAAAGAATAGTGGAGAAATGGAGAACAGGATAAATATTTGAAAGGAAGGATGTGCAGATTTATGGGAGGAGAGCAGTGGGGCTATTTGGACAGTCCAGGAATGATTAGCTGAATACTGTACATTGACAGCATTCAGGGAAAAAAATTAGGCGATAGAGCCACAAATTATTGTTACCTTGTCCCACCATAAGAAAATGAAGGTATTTTTCTTCTGGCTTCTACAATGCAGCTGGCACTAGGCTGATAATGAAGCACTGAGAAGTCTAGACCAAAGCCACCCTCAAATCCTTTAAAGATCCTTCTGTTCAGAACTACTCCTGTGACAACAGGAGAGGGGTGGGTTGGAGAATAATGCATAATAATGCAATAATGCACAATATTGCACTCCTCCCACCATGTCTGTACGAAGTCAGCCAGGATCACTAAGGGTCACCTTTGTTGACATTCCCTATCTGATTTTGTCTAGAATTCACGTTTTGTATCTGTTCTATCATCCACCAAGGACCATGAAGCCACAGGAAAAAGAAACAGGGGGAGACCATTTGGTCTCTTAAACCTGCTCCACAATTCAAAGGGATCACCGCTGATCCAACATTCATCAAGCTCACCTTCCCACAACCTTGGATTCGGATCTTGTGACAGGTGCGAACAGTGATGATGGCTTTCAGAATCCTAAAAAAAATCTTGAGACTGTTCCTGAACTTTAATGGAACCTAATGTCAATACTGCTTGAGTTTTCCTAGAAGATGGATTATTATAAAACTGAAGAGAACCTGCAAGAGTGAAGTCCAGGGGGTCCAAATGTCCTAGTGCATGAATTACAAAAGGTTAGTAGGCAGGTCTAGTAGGTGCGTCAGAAGGCAAAATACATGCTGGCCTTTACTGAAAAGGGTTTGAAGTTTAAGAAGAGATAGGTTTCATTCCAGTTGTACAAGCTGTCATTGAGGCCATAGCTGTGCAGTTTTGGTCCCCTACCTAAATAAGGATATGGTAACATTAGAGATAGTCCAAAGGAAATTCACCAAGTTCATTCTTGGCACAAGAGGCAGGTTAGACATCTCAGGCTTACCTTCTTTGGAGTTTAGAAGAATGAGTGGTGATCTTATTCAAACATAAGAACTTAAGGGGGCTTGACAGGGGAGATTTTGAGATGCTTTCACCAGTGGGTGATTCATGAAGGGGCCATGATTAAAAATAATGGGCTGATCTTTGGTATAGATATTTCTTCTCTCAGAGTGAGGCAAACTCTGAAATTCTCTTGCCGCTAGAGTATGGTGGAAGACAGAAGAGAAACTGAGGCAAGCAGAGATCAGCCATGCTCATATTGAATGGTGGGGAAAGTTTGAGCCTGGTGCTCCCATTTCTTGTGTTCTGTTTTCCAGATTAAGGACATCTATACTTATGAGACTCAGCTCCCTCCCAGTGACCGCTCTCTGGAGCTGCTTAGAAATGACTTCATTGACAATTACCACCTGTTCATCTACCCAATTCATCGGCAGTTCAAGCAGCTTGACCAGTATCCCATGGATGGGTAGGGACTGCTTGTGTAATACATCACGGAAACAAGCCCTTCAGCCCACTGAGTTCATGCCAAATATCAACTACCCATTTACAATAATCCCATTTTATTCTCCCCACATTTCTAATAACTTCCTGCAGATTCTATCTACCCCTTACCCATGCACTGGGAGCAATATACAGTAGCCAATTAACACAGTGACTGCATGTCTTTGGAATGTGAGTGGAAACCAAATCCCTCAGGGGAAACTAAAGAGGCCAAAAGGAGAATGTGTAAACTAAGCACAGACAGTACCAGGGATCAGGATCATACCTGGATCACGGAGCTGTAAGACAGGGGCTCTACTAGCTGGTGCCAATGTGCTGCCCTTAACGATATTTTTATTACTTGCTTTCTAAAATATATTCCAATTTCATTCACAGTGAACCTCAAACCTATGTGCCAGGAGTTAGTAACTTCCTCTTTGGGTCATTAGAATGTTAGGGGCAGCTCACTTACTCTGCCCTACTTTCCTTGCCACCAACCTTTTCTTACAGAAAAGCCAAAAAAGGATGTTGTAAATCTGAACTACAATTCAAACACCGAAGATACTCAGTAGGTCAGACTGCCTCTGTGGAGAAGAAACTTAAGCTAAGATCAAGGACCCAAAGCATTAACTCTTATTACACTTGCCACAGACACTTTCAGTTTGATTTCTTAACTATGTGAATAGTCAGTTCAAAAGCCCTCTTTTCTAGTTGTTGGGGAAGTACTGTTGAGAACTTCAGTTGACCAAATCCCACCCCCAAGCCTTGAAGGTTCACAATACTGAAAATTGATCTTATTATGACACTTATCATAATTCTTTTGATGTTTTTAATTTCATTTTAGTTACCTTACCCACTCTGAACTGGCCCCTCTGCATATTCCATTAATTCCCTTGGAACACTGCACATCTCGCTTTTTCACAGTATGTGATGCTGATGGTGACGGGAATTTCTCCTTGAGAGAATGGGGCAAGTGCTTTGGCCTCAAAGAAGGTGAGACATTTGCTTAGTTCACTAAGTGTTATGGGGGAGAAGGTCAATGGAGCTTACGTAGCTCAGAATCAAAACATTTCAATATTAATTTTTCTTGAAAATTAATCTTTTCTGTTACAGAGGACATTGACCCTAATTACATCTTTCAACATGAATACTGAAGATACTGGACCTCATCTCTGACACAATTTCAAGATTGTTTAATATCATTTCCAGTACACAAGTGTAAAGGAGAATGAAATAGTTGTTGCTTCAGATCTGATGCAGCACAAAAAAAGCAGAATAACATAAGGAACACAATAATTTAATAAAACACAATAAATATAAATCTTTTCAACATAGATTGATCCTATTGACATTAGGCACAGGAGTGTCTGTACATGAGGTGGCTCTGACAGGAATGCTAAAGTAGTGGCAGTGGTGGTGTAGTGCAGTTGCTTAGTGGTGGAGGTGTTAATCAGTCTTACTGCTTGGGAAACATAACTGTTTTGAGTCTGGATGCTGTGTACCCTCCTCCCTGATGGAAGTGGGACATACAGTTCATGAGTAGGGTGGGTGGACTCTTCATGATGCTGTTGGTCTTTTTCTAGCACCTTTCTGCATATATGGCTTTAATAACAGGTAGGCTGGTACTCACGATGCATTGGGCAGTTTTGACTACCCATGGACATCCATGATCAATCAATATATTAGAAATGGATGCATATAAATTTTAGTTTACTCCAAAAATCATTTCATTTTGGGTTTCCTGGGGTTATATATAACAGCATACAAATGTTGGACAATTCCTCACTAAAATCCTGTTCTACTCTTGATAAATCTTACTTCCAAACAATAAAGAAGCTGTAAAATCTTCTCTCAGTTGTGATTTAATTGCATGGTAAGATTACAATATTTCCAGAAATGATCACCCAATTTAAAAGACCATACACATGCCAGGGTTATGTGTTCAATGACACATATGGTACAAGAAGTTCCCACAATCATTCAGCGGATGGATACTCTGGAACAGTCTTGCTACATTGTCCAGTGCCATCCTTGACGGTCCTTGGTCCTTGTTCATTCACTTGTGCCACAATGGGTAGCAATGTAGGCAGTCTGATATGGCTGCAAATATACATTATAAAAACAAATATAATAAGCAGTCAATATGGATCTTGGAAGAAAAATCAAACAATGATCAAATTAATTGAAGCCTTTAGAGATGTGACGAAGAGCAGGCATGTGTAATAGAATGCATATTTAACTTTTCCAAAGGCTTCCCAAAGTACTAGTTTACAGATGAATAACAAGCTTTGTATAACTGCTCGAACCACTGAATTCCCCCTACAGGAACCACAATATAAGAGAACTGTACCTATTCAAAATGACAGAAGGTCATTAATAAGTGGAGCCTTTACTACCACAATTGTTCTCAATTTTGAACAATCAGAAATTGGAATAAAAATGGACATTTCTAGTTTTATAAACAAGTAGGAGAGATGAATAATAATCTAACAAATTGCAAAATATCAAATGGCTATAATTAAATGATATTGAAAAGATGCAAGTCATGGTATTTCAGTAAGAAAAATAAGGAGATCCCATATTACTTGGAAAATGCGATTCTTAATGTGTTGGAGCAGCACGGAGATCTGGAACATGGGTTCAGAAGTCCTTAGAGAGAAAAATTACTGCAAATGTTGGCATATGCAGCAACAACCTGCTGGAGGAACTCAGCGGGTCGAGCAGCATCTATGGGGGCAACGAAATTTGGTAGATCTTGGAGCATATATACACACAGATCACTGAATAAAGATAATATGGCCATAGAAAGGTAAAGTACTATGATTTATCTTTAATCCTAAAATACAAGTGGCCCTGAATCTTAGTCCACACCTTAGTCCTTATGTTACACTATGACTCATCTTCATAGCGTAACATAAAACCAGAAGAGGTGGTGTAAAATTTACTTGATTGTTATTAAACCTGAAAGGTGCTTAAAGCAGGAAAGCAGAGTCTTCTTTTTCACTGCAGGGCTGAAGGTATAACTATCAAACCACAGTGTGTCAACTCATGGGGAAAAAGAAAAATCAGACACCATGATCTCTACAAAATAGTGAACTGAGAACTTTTTAAAATTCCAGAATAACTTTACTGATAGCCTGAGGTGGGGAAAGATGGAAAGAGAAAAGCAGAATATTAAAAGCTGTGTAGTCTGCTCAGGCAGAATGATCTGCTACTTACAAAGTAGGAGTATGATAATATATTTTAAAAAGAGCAGCAATTTTTCAAATTCTGCAAGGACTTTTCCTAAATTGAGTTTTATTATTTCTTGCTGAGTTTCACTTCAGTCGAACTCACTGTGCACTGTGCCATATCACTATAATTCTCCAGTTATCTACTTTTGCTCTCTTGCATTGTCTTAGCACCAACTTTTCACAAACTTTCACCAGTCTTATGTCTTCTTTTCTCACACAGTTTCATGAATAATATTAGGGTGACACCCCAGGGACTCTGTATTTCAGGGATCACAAACACAGTGCTTGGAAAGCACAGCCATTCACCTCAAAATGCAATCATTAAAACTCTACAGATGGGGTTGGGGAAACAGGGTCTCTCATCTTGTCTAAGTTTCTCACCACCCTCCATGGATTCTCCACCCCTCATCTTGCCTTTCCATGGAATCTAAGATAGGAGGATGAGACCTTTCCTTCCCTCCAGCCAGCTCGGCCAGTTGACAAATTTACAATTGATTTTCCACCTCAAACACATTTTCCTATCCTATTCTTATATCCCTCCATTCCATATCATCCAGAAAGCTATCAGCCATTTTACAGTTCTTTAGAAGCCAGTATTTCCAGGTATTCCAGAAGATCCCACATAGCTTCATGAACAAGGTTAGAGGGGAGATGGTCATAGAGAAGTACAGCACAGAAATAGGCATTTCAGTCCATCCCAAAAACATTTAAACTTCCTACTCCCATCAACTTACACCAGGACCATTACCCTCCACATCTCTACTATCCATGTACCTATCCAAACTTCTCTTAAATGTTGAAACTGAGTTAGCATGCACCACTTGAGCTGGCAGCTTATTCCACACTCACAATGCTCTGAGTGAAGTTTCCCCTCAGTTTCCTTAAACTTCTCACCTTTCACCCTTAGCCCATGACCTCTGGATGTAGTCCCGTCCAACCTTAGTGGAAAAAGCCTGCTTGCATTTACCCTATCTATACCCCTCATAATTTTGTAAACCTCTATCAAATCTCTTCTCAATCTTCTACTTTCTAAAGAATACAGTTCTAACTTATTCAGTCTTTCCTTATAACTCAAGTCCTCCAGACCCAGCAACATCCTTGTAAAATTTCTCCACACTCTTTCAACTTTGTTACCTCTTTCCTGTAGTTGACCAAAAATATTCCAAATTAGACCTGACCAACGACTTATTCAATTTTAACATAACATCCCATCTTCAGTACTCAACACATTGATTTATGAAGGCCAATGTGCCAAAAGCATTCTTTATGACTCTATCTACCTGTGACAACACTTTCAATAAATTATGTACCTCATGTAATTATGTATTCTCATGTCCCTTTGTTCTACTACATTTCTCAGTGCTCTATCATTCATTGTGTGAGACCTGCCCTGGCTGGTCCTACTTAAATGCAAAACCTCGCAATTGTCTGGACTAAATTCCATCTGCCATTTTTCAGCCCATTTTTCCAGCTGATGCAGATCCCTATGCAAGCCATGATAGCCTTCCACACTGTACACTACACACCCAGTCTCGGTGTCATCCACAAACTTGCTATTCCAGTTAACCACATTATTAACCAAATCATTGTTATAGATGTCAAACAACAAAGAGCTAGCAATGACCCTTGCAGCTCACCATTAGTTACAGGTCTCCAGTCAGAGAGACAAACCTCTATTACCACTCTCTGGCTTCTCCCACAAAGCCAATGTCTCATCCAATTTACTACCTCATCCTGAATGCTGAGTGACTGAACCTTCTTGACTAGCCTCCTATGTGGGATCTTGTTAAATGCCTTATTAAAGTCAATGTAGACAACACCCAGTTGTTACGGTGTTAAAAGTTGTTATAGTTGAGGTGGTAATGGAAACAATCTCCCACTACCTATTAAATGCTCCCAATGGCATGCACCTCAAATAGCCTCTGACAACGAAGTCCAGCTCCTGGCCCTCATGTGTGGCTTAGTTACTAAGCCCGGCAGAACCGTTTCTACTGATAGAAGGGGCAAAGGCAGATTATTGGTGCATTAAAATCAATCACTTTGGGCAGATGAGGCTCATCAGTCATGATTGGCAGCTCAACTAGGAGAAGGAAAACTGTGATCTCAAACCTCCGCTACCTTGCAGCTATACCCATTCTTGGGGGAGGCTTCAGAAGTAAACCCTGAGGGAAAAATCCGGAGCTGGAGTCCCAAAGGCAGTCCGACGTTGAATTCAATGTTGACTGGCAACTCCTCCAATGTTGCTGGTGCCAAATTGTATCGGTCTCTTCTGTTCCTTTGAGTTTATCAGATGCGTGGAGAGAGCAAGCTTGCTCTCTATATCGTACTGCCCAGGCTTGTGTATCTAGACAGCTAGTACACAATATCCATGGGCAACTCTGACGGAGGCCTCAGATGGACATTGACATACTAACATGGATTGAGTCAGTTAACAGAACAAAAAAGCGATTAAATAAACAAGTCTTTGAGTTGGTAGGTTGTGATTAATGGGACCACAGGAATGATTGAGTTGACTTGACTTCTGGAGTTTATAAGGATAAAATCTGGGCTAATAGGTTAATAGTTCCTTGTTTTCTCCTTTTGCTTATTCCTTATCAGAATCAGATTTATTATCACTGACTTATATAATGTGAAATTTGTTATTTTGCAGCAGTAGTAGTCTTCTTCTTAAGCCCATTGTCCCTAATGGGACACAGGCCACGGACAGCAGCTTGCAGGAATTCTCTATACCAATCCTTCTTTCACAGGTGGGCATGGGACTATCCATGGCAGAATTCAGCAGTACTGTGCAAAGACATAAAATTCACTATAAATTACAAAATAAATAAATAATGCCAAAAAGTGGTCTTCATGGTCCATTCAGAATTCTGACTAGCTTGATTTGGCAGGGCGCAAGTAGTTGTTGCTAAATTGAGTGTTGGCCTTCAGACTTCAGTATCTCCTCCCTGATAGGTATCTTGAAGATATAGTGTCCATAACTCAGCTAGAGTCAACAACCCTCTGCAGGCTCTTGCAATTCTCTGCATGGAGTCTTTATACCAGTCAGTGATGCAACCAATCAGATAGATCTCCACTGTGCATCTATAGTAACTTGCAAGAGGCTTTGGTTATATCAAACCACTTCAATCTCCTAATGAAGTAGAGCTGCTGGTGTGCTTTCATTGTGATTGCATTAATGCATTGGGCCCACGATAGATCCTCCAAGATGTTGACACTCAGGAACTTGAAGCTTTTCACTGCTAATGAGAACTGGTGTGTGTTCTCGCAAAATTCCCTTCTAGAAGTCCACCATAAATCCTGGGCCTTGCTAGCTTTGAGTGTGAGGTTGTTGTTGTGAACATCACTCAATTAGCTAATCTATCTCACTCCTGCATGCCTTTGTCACCATCTGAAACTTTATCAACAACAGTAATGTAGGTAGCATTTGAGCTGTGCTTAATCACAGTCATGTGTAGGCAGAGTAGAGCACCCTTGAGGTGAACCTATATTGTTAGGGAGGAGATGTTATTACTGATCTATTTTTACTGTGGTCTCTTGATAAGCAAGTAGAGGATCCTGTTGCAGAGGGAGGTACAGAAGCACAAATTTTGAAGCTTATTTAATAATAGAGGGGATGATGGTGTTGAACACTGAGCTGTAAATCAATAAACAGCAGCCTGAGATGTCCTGCTGTTGTCTAGGTGCTCTAAAGCAGAGTGCAGAACCAGTAAGATTGTGTCCATTGCCAACCTTTTATGTTAAGATCATATCTATTAACCTTCAACCCTGAGAAGTTTGCAGAATTTTGGGAGATTCCAGTGTCTCCAAAACCATTATGGTGTAGACTGATAGTTATTTGGTATTTAAACAGCAATATCTAATAGTATTTTTGCTTTTAATAAAACCCATTTATTTCCTCATTTGCAATGGGTCCTAGGTCTTCCTAAGTGTGCTCTTCAATGAAGATAGACAAAGAATGCTTAGTTTCACCACAATATTTTAAATCCCATTATAAATTCACTAGTCATGGTGAGTACTTGACCCATATTTGGTTTCTATCAGTTTATTCTCTCTCTACTCTCCCCTTATCAATTTTACATCATTCTTGAATTCTAAATACACTCAATGCTTTTCCTGGTACATATTGCAAGTCTTTCCCCTTTGATTAAATTCACCTACAATCCATGGTTGGAATGCTTCTCTATTTATGTTTTTATGCCTGGAAGAAATGCATATTTGTTGCAAATTTATTTCTTCAAATATTAACAATTGCCTGTTGAATTCCATATTCTTTAATGTTAGACTACCTTCATTTGAAATGAAAATCTTAGTTTCAGATAGAATAGAAATTTGCAGAATTCAAACATTTTCATTCCAAACATAGAATTGAAGATACTAAAGGCAGTCTAACATTAAAGGATACGGAATTGGACAGGCAATTGTTAACATATAATAATCACTCTTCCTAAAGACTCTCACGCAGCTTAGTTCATTGTCATATATGCCAGAGTGGAATGAAATTCCTTGCTCATGTGAAGCTCTTAGTGCAAACTGTTTACATGATAAACAAGGTATAACAAGATTAATTATCTTGAAAAAGGATCTAGTGCTTTCCCGGTGCATATGACACATAAACCCTTCTCAATCTTCCAGCTAGGTCAAGGTAGCAATTTTAGCTGACATTTTGATGACAAACTCTGCCATCTTCATCAGGGATGATGCTAAGGCTCGTCTAGTTCAATGATATATATTCTCAACCCTCATAGTCCTTCCCTTCCGATTGGTTAGTCCTCAACCAATCAGGTTTCTGCTGTCCTGCCTGGTTTTAAATTGTATTCCAGTTCTTACTTAGAGTGAGACCTTGGTCTTTGTTGAATTTCTTATTCTCCAGTCTTATTTCAATGGCTTCCTGTACCAGGCAATCCCAAACACCATTGGCATGGGACAGTAGTTTTGTGCCATTGAAGTCAATCCTGTGGTCAATGCATATGCAAAGTTCTGCTACCTCCAATTTCTCTGGGTAATCCAAATGGATATACCTCGTGTGCTCCTTGCTGCAGTTTCAACCATGCACCTGGTCTGGCCGATATACTCCGCTCCATATTCACAGGGGATCCTATAAATGCCAGCCATCCCAAGTCCCAGATCACCTTTGGCTGTAAAGGAAGCTTGCCCATAAAGAAGCTCAACCCATGAGGAAGCTCAAATCCAAATTTATGCTTATATTGAGAGTTAACCAATCAGGAGGGATGGATGACAGAAGTATAAATACCACTGGACTACACAGACCTAGGCATCATCCCTGATGAAGATGATGGAGTTTGTCATCAAAAACGTCAGTTAAAATCGACACCTGGACCGGGTTGGAAGCCTGAGTAGAGTTTATACATTAATTATCTTATTATACTGTTTATATTCCTGCCAGTACTGTGCACTGCAAGTTTGTTTCATATTTTCTCGTATGGTGCCTTCTGAAAGTCCAAACACCACCAGGTTTGCTAGTTTGTCCCACAACTCTCCTCATCTATTTTTCCTTCATATCTTGGCCCTTTTTATTTCCCCATCGCCAATCACATGATGCTGTCTACCCAACAGCTTATAAACCTATCACTCATAGAAAAATGGGCTTTATCAGACAACCCTAAAAATGGGTTGTACATTGCAAGTGTCTTACATGCAGTTTGAAAATTCTTCATTTCCATCCAAATCCCCTCAATGACAACAACATACTTAAATGAAGCAAGATAACTATTCCCTACTATTTGGAAATTGTAACAAGTACCATATTAAAGTTACCTACCTAAAGCAGCAAAACTTCATTGTTAAACTACAAAAAAAAAATTCACACCTCTAGTAAACCTTGAATTTTCTTGGGAAGCATACATTAACTTTGAAAGACTTATCTTCTGCATTCTAAAACTATGTCTATTGATAAACATTCAAGGCTGCTTCAGAGGAGTGATATCAACCTGTAATTGGATTTAAGGTAGATGAAGTGTGGAGTCAGCAGGTATCTTTGACCAACTAAATACTTCAGAACCAGAAAGCCTGGTCATAGATATCATACACAACATTCAATAGATATCTTATTGTGGTGTTATTTACTGATGGAGCAGACAATCATTTGATTCAATTCTCATTAAAAATAGAACTAAATATTGTGTACTATATTTCACTGTGAAATTAGTGAAAACATCTGTATCTGAAATTTCCTAGATATGAATTTTATTTCCAGATCAATTAAATTCTCTTTATAAAGTGTATTATCTCATTTTATTCTGACTTGGCCTAACAGCCAATAAATTACATAAGTCATACAGATCTTGTATCTCATCAATACAGCCAGATGTAGAAATAAATCTTTGCTTGTAGTATTGTTTACAAATAATAAATTGACATTAAGAATTACACTTAAATATCTGTAATACCAAACTGTCCAAATGTTGTGCCGCTATTAACTTTACAAGTTCCAATTTGGAGGGACAGAACACAGCTTTGAACAATATGAAGGCACAATAAATCCTCCATGAGTGATGGACTGTCAGAAATCAGGGAGGCTACCAGCTCAGACAGACAATTCCCAGCACACGGCCTCAGTTCAGAAAGACCATTCAACTTTGGTGTTCCTGCAGATACAAAAGTGAAAATACGATGCCCCCCTCCCATCACCAATGCATAGGGTGGCAATACAGATGTGCAACATTTTTTCCTGCTGTATACTGCTCTTAAATTAGCTGGGTATAGTAGGATGCAAATGAATAGAGTAACGAGTTTCATGACTTGACTTTTCAAGTAGGTTCAATATGGAACATCCATTTGCCTCAATTCTTGAACGATCTTTTTCTTCAAAGCGATGCTTTTAATTTGCAGCTAGGTCTACAACCTCCCACAACACATTTCTGTAGAAAGTACTTGTCACAACACTTGGTTGAGTTGACATGCCCATGATGGTGCAACTATACCAGCACAACTGTGAATCTCTGCTTGCTGTACTCAAGGTTGGAGAAAGGACACTATTTTTTCCTTTAAATGGAGAAAAATAAATGTTTTTTTAAAACTTTTAATACCTTAAGAGTTAAAAGTTTGTAATACGTGATGAGAAACTTCAGTAATGGGTAGATACAATCAGATATTTCAAAACCCCCTTCCAAAAAAGAATCCTGAACATTTATAACCTTGTTTCTACATTATGCATTGTGATATTAGAAGCTTTGACCCACATTCTGCTTTATTTCCCTACTTTGCCTGCATGCAAGTGAGATTCAACTAGTTTACGTCATCTTCATCATCGTCATCATCATCTTGGTCACCAGACTCCATGTCATCTTCATCTTCAACCTGCAAAAGAGATTTGTGGCTTAATGCTTCTGTACAATGAAATTAATCTCTTATTTTGTTACAAAAACACTTCATGTTGAGTCCAAACACAATCATCAGTACACTCACTTAAAGAAATATGTATCCAAATCCAATAAAATCAGTTTATAATCTGAACTTCACATTTCTAAAATTGAAACCACAGTATTTTAAACTCAATGCTGGTGAATATGCCTGAAGAATACAGAAACATCATTGTACATAAAAGCTGCAGTTAATTTCATGAAGTGATGAGTGCTGCTGTCACACAGCTTCAGCATATTGTGTACTGTGTAGTTTGCATGTTCTCCATGTGACTAGATGAGTCACACTAGAGTTCCAGTGTAGCCCCACATCCTCAAAATATCAATGGCGAAAGTTAGCCCAAGTTGTCCCTAGATGAGGTAGATGGAAGGAGAATTGAGGGAAGAATGATGAACATGTTATAAAGAATAGTAAGCCACTACCTTTGGACGAAATGAGGATAGTTGCGAGAATAAACCCACCTTATCCAATTTCTTTTTAACTACTGCTCTCCATTTGAGGCAACACCCTGACGAATCTCTTCAGCACCCTTCTGCAGCATTGTAACCAGAACTGCACATAATACTCCAACTAATGTTTTGTACAACTACAGTGTGACATCTTAAAACCATGATATAGGAGCAGAAGTGGGCCATTCAGCCCATCAAGTCTGCTCCACAAATCATGGGCTGATGCAATTATTTCAGTCATCCCCACTCCTCTGTCTTCACCCCATACCCTTTGAGGCCCTGGGTAATCAAGAACCTATCTATCTCTGCCTTAAATACACCCAATGACTTGGCCCCCACAGCCCCACGTGGCAACAAATTCCAGAGATTTACCACACTCTGACTAAAGTAATTTCTCCGCATCTCTGTTCTAAATGGACGTATTTCAATCTTGAAGTTGTGCCCTCCTGTCCCAGACTCCCCTACCATGGGAAATAACTTTGCCATATCTAATCTGTTCAGGCCTTTAACATTCGGAATGGTTCAATGAGATTCTCACTCATTCTCCTGAACTCCAGGGAATACAGCCCAAGAGCTGCCAGATGTTCCTCATATGGTAACCCTTTCATTCCAGGAATCATTCTTGTAAATCTTCTCCGAACCCTGTCCAACATCAGTATATCCTTTCTAAAATAAGGAGCTCAAAACTGCACATAATACTCCAAGTGTGGTCTCACAAGTGCCTTATAGAGCCTCATCACATCCCTGCTCTTATATTCTATACCTCTAGAAATGAATGGCAGCATTGCATTCGCCTTCTGCACAACTGACTCAACCTGGAAGTTAACCTTTAGGGTATCCTGCACAAGGATTCCCAAGTTCCCTTGCATCTCTGCATTTTTGAATTCTCTCCGCATCTAAATAATAGTCTGTCCGTTTATTTCTTCCACCATTGTATTTCATTTGCCACTTCTTTGCCCATTCCCCTAAACTATCTAAGTCTCTCTACAGGCTTGGTTTCCTCAACAATACCCAGTCCTCCACCTAGCTTTGTATCAACAGCAAACTTAGCCACAGATCCATTAATCCCATAGTCCAAATCATTGACATACATCATAAAAAGTAGCGGTCCCAACACCATCCCCTGTGGAACTCCACTAGTAACCGGCAGCCAGCCAGAATAGGATCCCTTTATTCCCACTCTGTTTTCCGCTGATCAGCCAATGCTGCACCCATGCTAGTAACTTCCCTGTAATTCCATGGGCTCTTATCTTGCTAAGCAGCCTCATGTGTGGCACCTTGTCAAAGGCCTTCTGAAAATCTAAGTACAACACATCTACTGCATCTCCTTTGTCTACTCTGCTTGTAATTTCCTCAAAAAATTGCAGTAGGTTAGTCAGGCAGGATTTTTCTTTCAGGAAACCATGCTGGCTTTGGCCTATCTTGTCATGTGCCTCCAGGTACTCCATGATCTCATCCTTAACAATCAATTCCAACAACTTTCCAACCACTGATGTCAGGCTAACAGGTCTATAGTTTCCTTTCTGCTGCCTCTCACCCTTTTAAGCAGCGGAGTGACATTTGCAATTTTCCAGTCATCCGGTACAATGCCAGAATCTATAGATTCTTGAAAGATCATTGTTAGTACTTCCGCAATTTTTCCAGCTACTTCCTTCAGAACCTGAGGGTGCATTCCATCAGGTGCAGGAGATTTATCCATCCTCAGACCATTAAGCTTCCTGAGCACTTTCTCAGTCGTAATTTTCACTGCACCTACTTCACTCTTAAATGTCCGTTATACTGCAGATGTCTTCCACTGTGAAGACTGATGCAAAGTACGCATTCAGTTCCTCTACCGTCTCTGCATCTCTCACTACAATATCCCCAGCGCCATTTCTATTGGTCTTATATCTACCCTCAACTCTCCTTTACCCTTTATTTACTTAAAAAAAGCTTTTAGTATCTTATTTGATATTAGTCACCAGCTTCCCTTCATAATTCATCTTTTCCTTCCTAATGAGCTTCTTAGTTTCCTTCTGCAAACTTTTAAAAGCTTCCCAATCTTCCACCTTCCTACTAGCATTGGCTTCCTTGTATGCCCTCTCTTTTGCCTTTACTTTGGCTCTGACTTCACTTGTCAGCCATGGTAGTGTCCTTCTTCCATTCAAAAATTTCTTCTAATTTGGAATATATCTGTCTTGCACTTCGCTCATTTTACCCCAGAAACTCCAGACATTACTGCTCTGCTGTTCTTCCTGCTAGTGTCCTTTTCCAGTCAACCTTGGCCAGCTCCCCTCTCATGCCATTGTCATTTCCTTAATTCCACTGAAATACCGACACATTGGAATTTAGTTTCTCCTTCTCAAATTTAAAAGAGAATTCGATCACTGTTCCCTAAGGGTTCCTTAACCTTAAACTCTCTTATCACTTCCAGATCATTGCACAACACCCAATACAGCACAGTCAATCCCCTACTAGACTCAACAACAAGCTGTTCTAAAAAGCCGTCCCTTAGACAAACTTTCTCTCTTGAGGTCCAGTATTGGCCTGGTTTTCCCAATCCACTTTCATGTTAAAATTCCGAATGATTATTATGACATTGCCCTTCTGACACGCCTTTTCTATTTCCTGCTGTAATTTGTAATCTATATCCCGGCTGCTGTTGGAGGCCTGTATACAACTGCCATTGGGGTATAGGTTTATTATTGTCACATGTACCTTGATACAGTGAAAAATTTGTCTTGAATACTGTTCATACAGATCAGCTCACGACACAGTACACTGAGGCAGAACTGTTAAAGTGTAACAGCCACAGAGAAAGTGCAGTGCAGGCAAAAAATAAAGTGCAAGTTCATAATGGGGGTAGATTGTGAAGTCAAGAATCCATCTTATTGTACTAGGGAATTATTTAATAGACATACTATATGGGGCTGAAGCTGTCCTTGGGTCCGGTGGCATGTCCTTTCATGGTTTCCATCTTCTGCCCGATGAAAGAAGGGAGAAGATAGAATGGTGTAGGGTGGGACTGAGGCAGTGAGACATATAGACAGAGTCCATAGAGGGGCAGTTGATTTCCATGATGTGTTGAACTACATCAACAGTTCTCTCCAGTTACTTGCAGTCACAATCAGAGAAGTTGCCATCCCAAGCCATCGTGCATCCAGATAGGAAGCTTTCTAATGTGCATCAAAAAAAATTACTAAGGATCAACAGGGACTTGCCAAAATTCTTTAGCCTCCTAAGGATGTAGAGGCATTGGTGAGTTTTCTCAATACCCCTACATTACATCCTTGCTTTTGTATAGTCCTCTCAAACTGAATGCTAACATTGCTTTCACTGTCTCCGAATCAACCTGCAAGTTAATCTTTAGTCCTGTATGAGGATCCCCAAGTCCCTTTACACATCTGATTTTTGAATTTTCTCATTTATAAAATAGTCCAGGTCTTTATTCCTTCTGCTAAAGTGCATAACTATGCAATTCCCTACATATATTCCATCTGCCACTTCTTTGCCCACTTCCCCAATCAGCCCAAATCCTTCTGCAGACGTTTACCTTCCTCAACACTATCTGCCTCTCTCTCTGTCTTCCTATCACCCGCAAACTTGGGCACAAAGCCATCAATTCCTTCACTGACATAGAATGCAAAAAGACATGGTCCCAACACCGACCCCTGTGGAATACCACTGGTCACCAGAAGCCAACCAGAAAAGGTCACCTTTATTCCTACTTTCTACCTCCTTCCAGTCTATCCATGCTAGTATCACTCCTGTAATAATATGGGCTCTTATCTTGGCAAGCAGACTCAAGTGCAGCACTTTGTCAAAGGACTTTTGGAAATCTAAATAAACAATATCCACTGACTCTATCCTGCCTGTTCTTTCCTCAAAGAACCTCAACAGATGTGTCAGGCAAGATTTTTTCTTCAGGAAACCATGCTGACTTTGGCCTATTTTACCATATGCCCACAAGTACCCCTAAACCACATCCTTAATAATAGACTCTAAACTCTCTCCAACCACTGAGATTAGTCTAATTGGCCTATCATTTCCTTTCAACTGCTTCCTACCCTTTTTAAAGAGAGGAGTGACATTTGCTAGTTTCCAATCCTCAGGAACTATTCAAGATCATTACTTGTACCACCACAATGTCTTTGCTACCTCTTTCATAAACCTGGGGTGTAATACATCTGGTCCAGGTAACTTATCTACCTTTGGAATTTTCAGCCTCCCAAGTACCTTATCCTCAGTAACAGCAAATGACATTCACTTCTGCACCTTGAACCTCTCGCATTTCTGACTTCTGCTTGCGTCTTCCGCAGTGAAGACTTACACAAAATACTTAACAAGTCTGTCTGCCAATTTTGACCCCTATTATTACCTTTCCAGCATCATTTTCCAGTGGTTTGATATAACTTACTCTTTTTACTTTTTATATATCTGAAAAATATTTTTGTATCCTTTTAATACTATTGGCTAGCTTACCTTTATATCTAATCTTCTCTCTCTTTATAGCTTTTTTAGTTGTCTTCTGCTGGTTTTTAAAAAGCTTCCCAACCCTCTACCTTCCCACTAATTATTGCTATTTTACAGCCCTCATTTTTACTTTTATGCTATCTTTGACTTCTAGTCAACCACGGTTGCCTCATCTTTCCTTTAGAATACTTCTTTGGGATGTATCGTTCCTGCGCCTTCCAAATTGCCCCCAGAAACACCAACCAATGCTGCTCTGCCATCATCCATGCTAGTGTCCCCTTCCAATCAACTTACATCAGCTCCTCTCTCATGCCTCTGTAATTCCCTTTAACTCGATTGTACTACTGATATATCCAATTTTAGTACCTTGTTCTCAAAACCTGAATTTAGCATCTCCTTCTCAAACTGGAGGGTGAATTCTATCATAATATGATCTGTCTCTTAAAGGTTCCTTTACCTTAAGAGGTCTAATCAAATATGGGTCATTACACAACACTCAGTCCAGAACTGCTGTCCCTTAATGGGCTCAACCATAAGCTGCTCTAAAAACAAGCTACAAATGTCTTCTCTTGGGATCCAGTAACAACCTGATTTTTCCAATCTACCTGTATATTGAAATCACCCATGATTATCGCAACATTGCCCTTCTTACACGCCTTTTCTATCTCTCAGTGTAATTTGTAGCCCACAGCCTGGCCACTGTTTGGAGGTCTGTATATAACTCCCATCAGGCTCACTTTTCTCTTGAGTTTTTTTTAAACTCAACCCCCAAGGATTCCACACTTCTAATCCTAAGTCACCTCTGTTGATTTCATTTTTTTATATATCAACAGAACCATCCCACTCCCTCTGCCTACTGTTGACCCTCTCAACCTTAATCGAGCTGATGCGGACAACAGCATATGCACTACCTAACCGACCCCCCTCCCCACACCCAGGTCAATTATCTCCTTTGTTTTGCTGACTTTGAGAAAAAGACTGTTATGATACCATACAACTAAGCTCTCGACCTCCTTCCTTTAAAATTAATGCCTTTGCCTATGAAAGCAAGGAGACCAAATGCTTCGTGTTCTCTCTTATCTACTAATATCTCAATACATGTTACAATAATAAACCATACCCATATAAGATGTTACACCGCATCACACAAAACATCAAACCATAATGAGTTATCAGTACATCAACACTAATGTCTTTGTCATTTAATGACCCCCAAAGTGCATCACCTCATGCTTGTCTGGATTAAATTGCAGCCACCCTCCCCAACTGCTTTGTGCAACTCCAGCTGATTTGTGTCCCATTGCATCCTTAGACAACCTACTTCTCTATCTATGACTCTAACAATATTCATGTAGTTTGCAAATTATTAGAGGCCCTAACACTGATCGCTGTGATACACAACTTGTCATAGATTATCCAGTCATATAAAGATCAATTCATCACCACCCTCTGCCTATCATGTAGGTAATTTTGGATTCACTTGGCCAACATGCCTCAGATCCATAGTATCTTAACCTTCTGGACCAGCATAAGATGTGGAACTTTGTTAAAATTCCTGGAGAGCTATGTGGGAGGAAAGAGTTAGGTTAAACTTTGTCACATGGTGCGAGCAGAATCATCTGCAGCTTAATGTGAAAAAGACTAAGGAGCTGGTAGTGGCCCTGAGGAGGGCTAAGGCACTGGTGACCCCTGTTTCCATCCAAGGGGTCAGTGTGGACATGGTGGAGGATTACAAATACCTGGGGATACAAATTGACAATAAACTGGACTGGTCAAAGAACACTGAGGCTGTCTACAAGAAGGGTCAGAGCCATCTCTATTTCCTGAGGAGACTGAGGTCCTTTAACATCTGCCGGACGATGCTGAGGATGTTCTATGAGGCTGTGGTGGCCAGTGCTATCATGTTTGCTGTTGTGTGCTGGGGCAGCAGGCTGAGGGTAGCAGACACCAACAGAATCAACAAACTCATTTGTAAGGCCAGTGATGTTGTGGGGATGGAACTGGACTCTCTGACGGTGGTGTCTGAAAAGAGGACGCTGTCCAAGTTGTATGCCACCTTGGACAATGATTCCCATCCACTCCATAATGTACTGGTTAGGCACAGGAGTACATTCACCCAGAGACTCATTCCACCGAGATGTAACACTGAGTTTCATAGGAAGTCATTCCTACCTGTGACCATCAAACTTTACAACTCCTCCCTCGGTGTGTCAGACACCCTGAGCCAATAGGCTGGTCCTGGACTCATTTCCGCTTGGCATGATTAACTTATTTTTATTTAATTATTTATGGTTTTATATTGTTATATTTCTTCACTATTCTTGGTTGCTGCAGCTGTAACGAAACCCAATTTCCCCCGTGATCAATAAAGTATGTCTGTCTGTAATCTTGGAATAGGTTAAAGGGTCAGCACAACATAGTGGGCTGCAAGGCCTGTACTGTTCTATGTTCAATGTGAAAAATGTTAATAAAATCTATGTTAATCAAATCTACCGGTCTGCCTTCATGAATTTTCTTATTACCCAATGTTGATAGATTCTTAGATGGTAAGCAAATTAAAGAATATCTGATCAGCGTATACAAGAAGTGCAGGGATCAGCTACAACCTTGTGGAAGTGAAGAGTAGGTTCTGATTCACAGTTAAATTTTAATAACTTCACTCTCAATTTCTAAGTAACCTAAATGCATCTTCAAGTTACAACCAGCAAATAACAGCTATCTCAGTTAAATGCAATGAGAATTACAGTTGGTTGTATTTCATTAGTATGAACATATTCTTCTACCAGTCTAATTTGAAGTTTTCTATAGTGACTGAAGGATTCTATAAAATAGGCATGCTGTTTGTAGACTCACATTAAAAAGGCTGTTTTAAAATATCACACTGTTGCATCATACTAACCGGTTCCCCAAGCTCTTTCAGTTTGTTTTTCAGTGTGAAAATTTTCTGGTCCTGGTCTGCAAGCAGCACCAATAGATCATCCTGCTCCTTCTTCGATTCCATCACCTCTTGCTGGAGTTTGCTTTTGTCAGTCTGAAGAATGACTACTGTACTGTTTGCCGAAGTTAGCTGGTAATCCAGGGAATTCCTTTCCTCGGTCAAGCCCTTTATTTGGCTCTGTGCATAGAAACAACAATCTGAAGTCCAAATAAAGCTGATCAATTAACACCAACAGCAATAAAAGTTTCTGGAAATCCAAAATAAAGTAAAAAGATCTAGAAAATGCATTATAAAATTATACTTGGAGAGAAACAAGAGTTAACATTCCAGGCTGATAACCTTTTGTCTGAACAGGGAAACTATACTCAAATTTTGCAAAACATCCAATGACCTGAAAAATGTGGATGTTGAACACTAAGTTGCAAGACCCATGAGCTAAGAAAACCAATGCTTATGAACTGAACTGGTTCTTCTGTGTTGTTAAAGTCTCTCATCCATTATCACAGAAACATAAAATTGCACCAGTGTAGCGCAACACTTTTGTTAATCTACATTGGCAATCTTATTCAAAGTGCACTGAATATCAAAAATTACATGCTAAGCTCCAGCAATTTACTACTGGCTTGCACAAATTAAAACTTTCTACACTATTCTACAGTGAAAAGCACCACATAACATTGAATGTAGCATTGGCTAATTATACTTAATATTCATAATGATTTCATTTTGATAAAATTAGACTACAGGAATAATGTACAATGAAGCACTCAACCTATAAACTTACTGCAATTTTAGAACACTGAGTTCTGTAGAGCGGTAAAACAAGTTAGAATAGGTCAATTTAAAACATACCTTTAACATTTGGTTTTCATCATTCAAAGCCGATACTCTATTTTCCATCTGTGTAATTTTTGTTAATGCAGAAGCATTGTCAACATCTCCTGATCCTGCCCCAGTCACGGTTACAGGCTTTAAATAGAAAGTGAAAATATTTTTAAAATTTCATGTAATTCACAAAGGGATGCTGCATAATTATCTTTCTTTATGGCCTGGTAGCAATGAACATTAATCTTCAATTTACACTGAAATGTTATTTCAAAGATACAATAATAGCTTATTTTCTTATATAACATACATTTTTGGGAATGGATTCTAAAATGCTCTAGAATTTTAAAAAAAACAGAAAATATTGGGAGATTGGGGAACCTCTGAATTTGGTTGACAGGTAATCTTTCATCATACTGGAAAAGTCTTAAAAAAATTGATGATGATTTCTTCCCTAGTTTTTCTGCAAATTATTTTTTTTTAAACTTTCCTAATCCTAATGATAGGTCTTTAAATTGAAATGTTAACTACTTCTTAAAGATGCTGTTTGATTCAAGTATCTCCAGCATTTGTTTTTATTTTGGATTTACACCATCCACCTATTTTCCTTTCTCCTGCTGAATGTTTCGGGAATTGGAATTGAGGGGCAGATTGCGGCCATAAATCTATGCCACGAAGCTCTATATTGCTTTCCTGTACTTCGACTCATTACTTTGAAATATGGCCAGGAAATATGAGTGTACAGGAAGCAGAGTAGGGGGCTGAAGATGCAACCTTGTGAATCACCAGTGTTTAGAATAATTGTGAAGGTGTTGATTGTTGTCTATTGGTCACAGTCGAGGATCCTGTTGCAGAGGGAGGTATTGATTCCCAGGGTCCAGAATTTGGAAATGAGTTTGCTTTGACTTAAATTATTGAAGGTGGAGTGCCTGTACTGTACAGAAACTTCAGGGACGAGTGTAGGCCCAAGGAGGTGGCATTGGTTGCAGACTTATTTTGACTGTAAGCAAATTGCAGTGGGCTGAAGTTGTCTGGAAGGTTGCAGTAAATGTGTGCCATGACCAGCCTCTCAAAGCACTTCATGATGGTACATGTCAGAGCCACTGGCCAAAGTCAGTAAGACATATTATTTTGTTTTTCTTAAGGAACCATACGATAACAGTCTTCTTTAAGCAGGTGGAACCACAGCTTGAAGCAGGGAGAGGTTAATTTGCAGGATACAAGGACATGGCTAGGGACACCATTTGGCCAGATGCTTTCTGCAGGTTCACTCTCTGGAATACTGATCTTAGGTCCACCAGGTAACTGTGGGTTTAGATGCACTGGAGACTGTCGGGGTAGGTACTGTCATACCCATTTCCTTCTGATAAAAATGTGCATAGGATGTTTAAGCTCATTGGAAAGGGATATATTGTTGCTGATGATGCCTGACTGTTTTGTAGTCTGTTATAACAAGTATCCCCTGCCACAATTGATGGCTAGCCTGGGACTCAAGTTTGGACTGATACTGTCTATTGACATCTCTGATAACCAGTATTTGCTGATCTTATTTTGTTTCATGATACTGCAAAATGCTGAATTTTCTCACCCAACTTGCCTACTTTGCAAAAATCATCTAAATTACAAAGCAAGCTTGAACTCCAAACCGGTTTATTATGGTCATACACTATGAAATGCTGTTGGGGTTTCTATGGTCGAAGAGGGGCAATTAACTCTAAATTACATCTTGTGGATAAGCATCTTTACCTTTGAACAATTCCTCATACATGAGACAAGTGTTACCTGTACTTAGAGTGATACCATACTGAAATGCTTTGGCCAAAAATGAGGCTTGGTATTTCCGTACACAAACAAAAAAAAAGCACTGGGTGGTGGGCTGTTAAATAACAGAGATGTCTTGTTTGAGACTAGACTGGCCCATGTCTTCTGTCCACAAATATGCTTTCCATGGGAGCTATCATTAAACAAGCAGGCCAAAAGGATTTTACCGGAAACACAAGAGACTACGGATGCTGGAATTTGGAGGAGACAGCAAATTGCTTGGAAGAATTCAGCAGGTCAGGCAGTATCTATGGAGGCAAAGGGATGGTCCATGTTTCAGGCTGAGACCCTGCATTAGAACTGACGCATCAGTGATGCACTGTCTCAACTTTAAAGGTCAACCATCTCATTGCCTCCACAGATGTTGCTCAGCCTGCTGTGCTCTTATAACAGTTTGCCTTTTGGTAACAATTTAATAGTTTGAACCAAGCAAGATAACTTTCCAGGAAAGACAAAGCATTATCTCTTACCTGATTCTCCAGCTCTTGCTTCTTGGACTGAAGCTGTCTGATTTCTGCAGCCTGTGTCTGTACAAGGGTCCGCAAGGTCTCCAGCTCCTTTCAGAAAGTATGCAAATTTAGACATACTGTTAATGCAATTTTTTTAAAAAAGGTACAGAAGTCAGCATAATCACAAGAGATTGCTGTAATCATTTCAGTTTAAACAAATGACTTAGATTGCTTTTATTTTAACTGAGTTTGCTCTCAACCATTTTAACCTACCACTGTGTTGGCTTATTTACATACACCAATGATGGCAAGAGAGAAATAGATTCTTATGTCAGTATCGCTCATAATGTAAGAATGCATTAATTACCTGCACATAATATATAGAAGACTCATGCATTGATTTTATTCTCTGGTTAATTTATTACCAGTCCATATTTCTATAAATAAAGAATTAATTATTGCATTGGCAAGCTTGAAGGTGGATAAATCACCAAGGCCTAAGAGCGCCATGGACGGTCCCAAGCCCAGCTGTGAGAGGAGGAGAGTTGGGCATGGGACTAGCAACCCCATACCATAAAAACCCAGTGCACCAGAAGCTCCAAAGCCTTCATCCCTTGGAGAGAAAGAAAACACCAAGATGGGCTACACCTGGAGACAACATGGAAGACTGGCCCAGCACAGAGGACTCTGGCAAGCTACCACCAGCAGCCTATACCATAATAGCATTAAGTAATATAAGTGGGGCATCAGATGATTGGAGCACAACAAATGTGATCCCCTTCTCAAGAAGGACTACAGGAAAAGACCTATGAGCCTAACATCAGTAGTAGGTAAGTAAATGGAAAAAAATCTGAGGTCAGGATTTATGGCCATTTGGAAAGGCAAGGATGAATCAGAGAAAATTCTGAGATAATCTGTTAAAGGCAGATCTTGTCTGACTAATTTTTTGGTGATGTAATGAATTTTGACAGGGCAGTTTAGTATCAGAATCTGATTTATTATCACTGACTTACGTGACATGAAATTTGTTGTTTTTTGACAACAGTACAGAGCAAATACATAATATTACCATAAATTACAGGATTAAGTAAATAGTGCAAAAAATGTAATAAGATAGTATTCATGGGTTCATAGACTGCTCAGAAATATGAAGGCTGAGAGAAAGATGCTATTCCTGAATTGTTGAATGAGTCTTTAGGCTCCCGTAACACCTCTTTGATAGTAGTAATAAGAAGGTACATCCTCTATGATGATGGTCCTTAATGATGGGCTGATTTCTTAAAACATCAACTCTTGAAGTTGCTCTAATCAGTGGCCATTTTTTGGCCACGGCCCCCTTAGGAGCTCTTCTCAGGTTCCAGGGCCCCCCTTTCAAACAGGGATATAACATGAGCAGATAAACAGAAAATCATTTATTATAGAACACCAAGAAAACTTGAACATTCCGACATACTGGACAAAGCTTTAAAAAAGACTGTATGAAATTAAACATCCATCAGGCCTAATGCCTAAAGCTTGGTGCTTTTCTGCAAGTTTCATGATATCGGGCTTCAAATTAGACAATGACAGTCAGAGGTCACCTCTTGTTGTGGTATCAATTCTGCTTCTGAACTTTGTCAAGGAAGCTACCTTGCAGAATCTGCTCTCAACCAAATATGTTGAGGGAAAGGCAATAAAAAAATCTTTGGGCTTTTCTCCCCCACAGTGTTGTAAACTTATTCCGCAGATCACTCTTGATCCAAAAATCTTTTTGAAACTGACTGAACTGACAACGTGCAGTTATATCACTCTGAAGATCAATCAAACTCTCTTGAATGTCTGCCTCAATTTGGGTGGGTTGTACTTCAAATGGATGCAAAATCCAATCCAGGAACTGCTTGCTTCAGGTCCTTCCATAACATTTTTAAAGGATTAAGATCAGGACTTTGACTCCGCCATTCCAAAACATGAATTTTCTTCTTTCTTCTAAAACCATTCTGGTGTTGATTCACTCGTCTTTCAGATCATTGTTTTATTGCATTATCCAACTTCTATTACGCGTCAGGTGACGGACTGCTACCCTGACAGTCTCCTGTAAGATGTCTGGATATAATTTTGAATTCATTATTCCCTCAACAATTGCAAGCTGTCCAGGCCCTGAGATAGCAGAGCAGCCCCAAACAATGATGCTCCTTCTACCATGCTTCACAATTGGGATGAGGTTTTGGTGTTGGGTGTGCAGTGCCCTATTGCCTCCAAACATAGCAATGTGCACTTCTGCCAGAAAGTTCAGCTTTTCTCTCATTTGTCCACAGAAAATTGCCCCAGGAGCATTGTAGAACATCCAGGTGGTCTTTTGCAAACTTGAGTCGTGCAGCAACGTTTTTTTTGGACAGCTGTGGTTTCCTCTGTGGTCTTTCCACAAACACCATTCTTGTTCAAATATTTTTCTAATAGTGGATACAAGAACAGAGACTTTAGCAAGTTCTAGAGATATCCATAGGTCTTTTGCTATTACCCTTGGGTTTTTTTTCATCTCCATCAGCATCGCACACTGTGTTCTTGGTGTGATCTTTGCAGGATGCCCACTCCTAGGGAGAGCAGCAACCGCACTGAGTTTCCTCCATTCATAAACAATTTCTTTTATTGTGGACTGATGAACACTCAGGTATTCATAAATGCTTTTGTAGCCTTTTCTATCTTCATACATCTCTGCAATTCTTTTTCTAAGGTCCTTTGAAAGCTGCTTTGATTGAGGCATGATGCACATAAACAGATCTGTTTTAAGAACAGTAGGTTCTTTCAGTAACCTGACTTTGTGTGTCTTTTTATAGAGCAGGGTACTTCTACAACCCACACCTCCAATCTCATCTCATTGATGGGAACACCCAAATCCAAATAGCTTTTGTAGAAAGCATTACCCCAAAGGTTCACATACTTTTTCTAACAAATACATGTAATACTGGACCATTTTTTCTCAATTAAATAAATACATATAATGTGTTTTGTGTTATTTATTTAATTGGATTCTCTTTAATTAGTTTTAGGACACATGAAGACTTGATCAGATTTTAAGTCAATTTAGAATTTTGAGAAAATTCTACAGGGTTCACAAAATATAGCACCTTTATACATAGACTTCATTAATGCCTTTGACAATGTTCCACATGGGAGACTAGTAAGAGTCCACGGAAGTTAGCAAATTGGATCCAAAATTAGCTTAACAACAGGAATCAAAGGGTGATGGTAGAATGTTATTTTTTTGACTGGATGCCTTTGATTAGTAATGTTCATGGAGACTGCTACTTGAAATACAAAAATTGTTTGGATGTGAATGCTGGGGACATGATGATAAAGTTTGTAGATTGGTGGCATTGTTGACAGCATGGAAGATAGTCTTAAGCAAAAGGATGACATCAATGTGATAGTGAAATGGGCTTAGAAATGACAGATTTCCATTCTCCATATGTGCAAGTGACCAGTTGACAGCTCCTTTGTATCCCACAATGACTAACTCAGAATATGATTAACAAATCACCAAACAGACAGCGTGCATTCAGGTTCATAAACACAAGAGATACTGCAGATGCTAGAAATCCAGAGTAACACACACAAAGTGCTAGAGGAAGTCAGCAGGTCAGGCAGCATCTATGGACAAGAATAAACAGTCGATGTTTCAGGTCGAGACCCTTCATCAGGACTCAGGTTAAAAGAAAATTTCAAAGGATTTCAAAATAAAGAATTTCAAAGCAGATTTTATACAACAATGCAAATGAAAATCTAGTTTTAACATCAATGGAATTAAGAAAATTAGTAAGCAAAAATATTAAATTGCTCATTACACTAGTTAACTGTGAGTAAAAGACAATCCTAATGCTACATAAAGCACACGGAAACGTGCTATCATTTCAGTGACTAAATAAAAGGATTCTCTGAAGGGTGTTCTATTATTTAGGCATAAAGGGACTGTATCAAGGAGCAAACAACATTTGAAGAAGTATCAAAGTAATATTAGTTCAATAGGAGATCTGAGGCTAGACATGGAAACAGCTGACAGAGGAGACAAATGGGTACTTCTGTAAGTTCTACATCTATCAAAGAAGCCCACCATGCATCTTTTTGCAGTTACTATTGGTCAGGATGTACAGTAGTTGCTCTCAAACAGCTGAAATCCTACATCACCTGGTTCAAGACAGTTACTTCAACCATTTGGTTCTTAAACCAAGCAGCAAAACCCTAATCACCACAATTTAGTAACGTTTTGATCACTTCGCTCTAAAATGGATTTTTATGTTCTCTTCTGTAAAAAAAATGTGCGTAATTCATGTTTAAATTATGTCATAATATTTGTCTAACTTATTTTGATGTGAACATTGCTTATATGATGCAATGTGGCTGTGATGTTGCTGCAAGTTTTTCTTTGTACTTGTGCATATGACAATAAACTCGTTTACTGATAAAATACTTAACTGTGTTATGCTCTTTATGGCTTTCAGACTTATAACAAAACTGTATGCTTACAAATAAGAACAAAAACCTCACCTTGCGATGTTCTGTTGTTGGTTCTCCAGTGTCATCCATACTAAATTCTGTATCTTTGTTTCCTGTCATCTGATTAGTTCTCTGTTCAAAAACCATATCAGTTCTCAGTTATTTACCCACTTTCTGACAGAGCTACAGTTCAAACTAAACAAGCACAAAAATCAGATAGATCTTAAATGCTTTTGAAATGATGAATATATGTTTTTTTTTAAATCACAAAAATAAATTAATCTTTGCTCCCAACTCAGCAACCAGGCAGGCATCTTTGCGAGGGAAAGCAGTATTTAGTGAGACCACATATTAGCACTGTAAGTCATTCACATTGTATATTTCAAAGTAGTCTGTACTTGTATAACGAGACTGATCCGCGAATCTTCACTGAACTTCAAATTATCACAAGCCCATTGTACTAAATTTCACACAAATTGATAAAAGGAAAATATTATTATTACTATAGACTCTTGCGGACAAATATCCAGTAGGCTAATACCTTAAATCATAAAACTAGCTATTGGCAAAATCATAAAAATAATTAAAATTCCAAAATAAAGTGGTGCAATACATGTTTTCCCTGCTTAATAGCAAGGAAGTCCTGCTATCTGCACATTTCTCACTGTCATAATTTAGAGATCAGGAAGAACAGAAGATAATATCAACCAACCCTCTAGTTCCTTAAACCACAAGAGAATGTTTGGCAGGCGTGAAAACAGCATCTAAATCTATTTTCCAGCTTTTTCTTCAAAATTCCTCCATTAAATCTATTTCAATGCACATCTAATTTAATTTTAAAGTTCAACTATAATCTATTATCAGGTCACATGCTCCAGATCTTCACCAATGTGTGTGTGGAAGTTTTCACATTTCCCCTCTCACTGTTTCTTTTACATGTCATTCTATTTTATTATATATAGTTACCTTGGCAGAAGACACAGCTTATCCCCACTTGCTGTAGCATAACAGAATTGCTCTATTAAACTCCCTTCAAGATTACTCTCTTTTGAGTAAAGATCACCTTTTTCTAATCTCACCATATAACATAAGTGGCCCTTACATAACCATTCATGAAGCATCTCCAGATTTTCTCTTGCTTGCAATTGGACTTCCATGACCATTGTAATTTTTTATGAAATCTCCAGACTTAATAATTTCTAAATGGTGTCCAAAGCTAAGCTCTGCATTCAGAATGAATCTCATCAGTGACATGGGGAACATCAGTACTACTTTATATTGTATCCTCCTAATATTCCTTTTGCTTCCTTATCCACCTTGTTTTCCATTCAGTGACACACCTAAATATGCACCTGCAGAAATGAAGAGAACATGTCAATTGATTTCTCATGTCTTCCCTTCATTATAATGTTTTAGCATTGTCTAGCAACACAATGGACCCAAGTTTTAATAACAAAGCTATACAATGTGGGCTGCAGCTAGAGCAAGGAATACAGTTTTGATCACTACAGGAAGACTGACATCAGAGCAGGATACAGAGTGTGAGATTAAAGAGGACTACAGAATGTTGTGAGGAAAATCTAAACTTAAACCAAACAATTATGGGACTTTAATTGTGAGTAAACAGTGACAGGCCAGATTGAGCAAAATGATGAGAGTTATTTTGCTTTGTGAGATCAGTAGTGAGGAGGGAGGAGCAGAGATTTAGGTTATTTGGTAGAAGATATGGGAAAGTTGGAAATAAAAAGAGCTTAACAGCAGTCATCAAATGAAACTCTCCACAATAAAGCAACTGCAGAGATATGAAACAGTAACATGGAAGTGGAATTTACCTAGTCTCTTTTTAACCAGGATGAACTGCCCAGTATTAAATCTCAATAACTGCATTAACAGAACTAACTTTAGGGGGGAAAAGAAAAATGGCAAAATAAAAGCATGATAACAAAACTACTATTTTTTAAAATATGGGACAGCTGAATCGTTGAAAGAATTGAGTTAAGACCATCAGGAAAGTGGAAACACTTTTAAATTCAATTACTTGCAGATATGCACTTTAACTTCTGCCTGAGTATAATACAGTCACCCAGATTCAACCCTGCTTAACAATAACAATTAACATTTCTAATTCAAATTTTAATAATTCAGATTTATCTTATGGTAGTTTCCTATTATCCTTCATTCTCCATTTACTCCTTTTCTGGAGTGTTCTTTTGCACACATCCTCTTAATTTTCTCTCCTGCATCCCTCCTACACAGAAATCTTTTTACTTTTCTTCCACTCCCAAGATAACCATAATAAATAGGAACTAGTCCAAAAATAACTTCTTTACTCAGGCTTTTGAGGATGTTGAATTCACAATTACAAGGAGCAATTCATGTACACAGCACAGATACATTTAAAGAAAAGTTTTTAAAAAATGTGAAAAAATATATATCCTGACATGGTAAAATCAACTGGAGGTGGTGACTTGCGTGGAGTGCAAATATCATGGTCCAGTTAAGCTGAATGCTTTCACTAATAAGAGCATCATGAACAAGGGGAACAAGTTACAAAATACGGGGCAGTCATTTAAAACTGGAGTGCGTATAAATTTTTTTGAGAGGATAGCGAACCTCTGGAAATCTCTGCCCTGAGAGTGGAGACCAGATCATCAGATATATTTAAATCTGAAACAGGTTGAGAAAAATTGACTGAAAGTTGTAGGGAATTGAGAGAGAATAAAAATTAAGATTAGCATAGAGCACCCATGATTGTAATGAAGACAGGACAGGTTTGAGAAGCCTGGTGGCCCATTCCAGCTCTTATTTGCTTGTGTTTTTAAGACCTAAATCTGACAAAATCACTGGTCCACTGGTTCCTAGTTTGTAAGCGCTTTTCCTTTTGAGTATTGGCATGTACAGTATGTAATCACATCCTCAGTCCAAAGAAATGTTTGTTAACTACATATGTTAAAATGCGTGTACCAATTTTTCAATTATGGACTCTTTTTCAGTCAGTTGTCCTTCTAACATGGCACGCTGCTTTTTCAGCTCTTCTAGCTCTTCTTGTAATCTTCCAATTTCTTCCACATCAGCCTTGGTTTGGATGCCATTGGTCTGCGCTTCTTCATTATGAATGTGATGATGACTGTCAAGAGGTTTTCCTAAGGAAAAGAGACACACTTTCAGCTACTGGACCTGTCGATGTAAGATCTTTTGGCATAGAGAAAGATTAGCTGGATAACTGTAGGCACAAATGAATCTTTCGCTAATGGCTAGATGCAATGTGCTGCAGGTATCAGTACTAGGGCTTCAACTTTCTAAAAATTTAAGATTTTAAAGATCTAGCATATGGGGTATAATGTAGGAAGTGTGCGGGTGCATATTTTGTATGAAATATTTAAAGGCAAATTATAAAAATGGTGAAAGTATTGAATGGAAATAGGATATATTAGTACATGACTTTTAAAAGGTTAGTGCAGGTACCAAAATTTATTAGGAAGAGTAACAGAATGCTGTTTACAAGGAAGGGAAATGAATAAAAAGTAGGGAGGTTAATCTTCAGTTGTTTAGGGCATTGAGAGATAACATCTGGATACTATATGTACAGACAGTACTGCAGTCTTTAAAATGAATACTATGTTGAAGTAGATCACGGAAGGTTTACTGAACTGAAGGTTTACTGAATGGTATATAGTCTTATGGCAAAAGGTTGGAGAGGGCATACTTACATCCATTAGAGATAGAAGAACAAGAAAGGGGCTGATATAAGCACAAGACCCTGAGAGAATTTGCAAGATTGATGTTTCTCCTTGTAGGAGAATCAAGATCAAAAACCCACAGTTTAAAAATACAGAGTTGCCTATTTACGACATAGATGAAATGAAATTTCTGAGGGTTAAGGGTCTTTCGAGCTCTTCCTCTGAGGGCAGTACAAGTCTTTGAATGCTTTTAAGATGAAAGTAAATAGATTCTTGATAAACAAAGGGCTGTGCTGAAAAAGTATAAATAGGATTACATTTACAATGAGGTCAGCTATAATCTTGCTGAAAAGCAGTTAGGCACGAGTGCCAGATAGTTTACTCTAATTCGTAGTTTCTATGCCCGCATGTGTACATGAACACCTTTATTTCATCATGTAGTTTTGCAAATGATATTAGCAGTTACAATTTACGATGCCTTGTACAAATATTCTGAAGGGTTGAAATGCATTTTCATTTCAGTTGTTTTCACTCTCTTTTTGACCAGCAAGCTTTGAAAAACTATCAGATTAGCATTTGAAGAATCTTCAAACGTTTTTATTGTGATATTTCCTTTACTTGAGTTAACACTTTGAAAATGGGTATTAATTTAAAATATTGCCAAAGAATAAAAAATGCCTAGAAAAAAAACAACATTTCTGAGGGAAGAAATCTCTCCGAATAGTTTCGTATTCCATAAGTACAAATTTCTATGGAGAAAATAAAAGGAACCAGTCAAATAGCTTTAAGGTAGTAAACAGCAATGTCAACAGGGGATCATTACAGTTGTGTACATTTATATTGGCAATTCTGTAAAATTTACACAATGCTAAAAAGTGATTCCATTTTCAAAAAACTCAACAACTGCCAAAACAAATGAAAATCACTTTGTCAAAACAATCATACTTCATATCTGTCAAGCCAGATTTGCTTACTAATTTTGCAAATCTGTGTTATACAAATAACGGCTGAAGAATTTGTAGAATCTGTCGGGGGAGGGGGTGTGGAGAAAGAATGTCAAAAAGTTTTCCAAAATTGATTGATGCAACCGGTCTGAGAGCTGACACAGACTCGATGGGCTAAATGGTGTCCCATGTTGCAAAGAAATATTAGAAATAACTACCTTGTATTTTGAGAAGATTGTACTGGTCCTTTAGTTGCTGAATCTGTGATGCCTGCTGTGTTATTGTTGCTTGACTTTGTTCATTTTGATTAGTCAAGGCAGTTACTTGTTTCTTCAAATCATTCAGCTGCATATCCTGCATTTCAAGGAAGCAGACATACTCCAATGACTAATTCAGCAAAGAGACAGTTAATGGTTAATATCCATTTAATTCTAGTCCCTGTATTTATATTTTTCTTTAGTTAACTCACCAACTCACATGTAACAGCTAACACTGAAGGCTACATTTTCAGAAACTGTATTTGAAAGTACTCATAACTAATATTCATTTTCTCAAATTAGCCATCACTCAGAAAAAGCCATCACTGTTACTCCACACAAAACACTAATTTAGCCAACTCACACATTTTTCCTTTGTTTTGAAAACAAAACTTCAAGTTTCTTTCAATCATATTAAAAATGTACTTCCACATTAAAAAGAAATTCATACAGTTCTCTCTACCTGATCACGAATAAGTTCCTTGTATTGATTGACTATACTATCATGTTGTTCCAGAGACTTCTTCACCTCCTCTTCTTTCTTCTCATCCTCACTGGATTTCTGAACAGCCTTTGTTATTAGGACTGAAAAAAAGAAATAGAGTAATGGAAACAAAGTTACTCAGCTCTAAGGAAGGTTGATAGGTTCATCATTAGTCAGGGTATCAAAGGTTAAGGGGAGAAGACAAGGAGAATGGGAAGAGGGATAATAAATCAACCATGAAAGAATGGCAGAGGAGACTCGATGAGTTGAATGGCCTAATTCTGATCATGCTTTATGGTCTTAAAAAAGAAACACGTGTAGTGTGTTTCAGACTCAGGAAGCTGTAAAACACAATTAACTAAATGCAAGTATGACTACTACTTTCCATTTAAATACCAATGTCAAATTGTACTTGATGTCAGTGGGATTGATCAGTAATGCATAAAGTAATTTTTTTTTTAATAAATTCAATTGCTTGTATTTGATCATCATCGTCATCAGGTGCCATGCCCAGTTTGAGCTTTGACTGCCATGGCCCACACACTCCTGTTTCAGGTCAAGTGGATCAATTCATTGGTATTCATTTCCAGTTCTCTGGCTGCTGTCTCCATCATCATTTGTCTTCGCCTTCCTCTTGCTTTCTTCCCTTCAATCTTTCCCATAATTACCATGCATTCTAACTCCTCTTTCCTAATCACATGTCCAATGAAGTTACATTGCCTTTTCATGATCTCAAAAACTATTTCTCTTTTTGTGCTTGCTCTGTTCATGACATCCTCGTTAGATATTCATTTCATCCATTATATTCTTAGCATCCTCCTCAAAAACCACATCTCTGCTGCTTCAATTCATTGCCTCATGTTACTAGATAACCTCCAACATTCTAAGCTGTATAACATAACTGGATAAATGTAACATTCCAGTACTCTGACGCGGTTTGTCATGCCGAGTTTAGCGTTGGTCAGTATACTCTTCATTCTCGTAAAGGTGTCTTTTGCCATCCCTATTCTTCTTTTGATGTCCATGTCGCACCTGCCATCTGATGTCACCCAGCTTCCTAAGTAGCAAAAGTTCTGTACTTGCTTTATGTCTTCCCCGTCTATTCTCAGCCTGCAGTTAGGATTCTCCTTCTTTTTGGGTATCACCATACATTCTGTCTTTTTGCAATTGATAGATAGACCTATTTTTACAACTATATCAATTAAGTTTTGTAGTTCTTCCTCTGAACTTGCAATTAACACAGTGTCATCCACATATCTGAAATTATTGATGTTTTCACCACCAATTTTGAATCCCAAGATGTCTCATATTTTTTGTAATATTGTTTCACTGTACACATTAAACAAATCAGGGGAGAAAACACACCCTTGTCTAATGCCTCTCTTGATTTTCGTAAATCGACTCACTTCTCCATCTATTCTTACAGCGGCAGTTTGTTCCCGATAGATTTCTGATTAGGCGGAGGTCTTTCAAATCTAGATCTAAAGTTTCCTGTAATATTTCAAATAACTTATTGTGCCTCACTCTATCAAATGCTTTTGTGTAGTCGATAAAACAAACAAATCTTTTTGCACTTGAATAGCTTGTTCTGATAGTATCCTTAACATCAATATCGAGTTTCTTGTACCTTTATCTTTCACAAAACCACATTGTTCTTTACCTATTTCAGCTTGTATCTTACTTTTAGCTCTTATCATCAAAATGTATTCAAAAAAGATTTTTTTTTAAACTATGCTGTGAAACTTACCTTCCAGTTCTTTAACTAGCTTGGTGAATTCGTGGTCAAATAGCATTTGTTCTGGAGAGGAGTAATTGGGCTGAGGTTTCTGGCCAGCTCGAGAGTACAGCTCATGCTTACTAATATAAGCCAACTTCTCAATGAAAATTTCTTTTCCAATCCTCTTCTCTATTAGTTGTTTTAGCTTTTCCCTATAAAGAGTAAAAGAGTACTTCATCTTTCTGTATACTGCAGATATGCCCAAGGAAAACCACAAACAAAATTGTCCTGTGCTGCCTTAATTTGTCCTATTAATCCCATTAAATGATACTGATGTTATTACTTATCTAATTTTACCCCAAAGAAAATGCAGTTTTTACCAACACAAATACAGGAATATTCTTGATAGTGCTCAAATACTCAATTATATTTATCAGCAGACTCCCTTTTGCCATAGGTTTCATTTCATTATATTTCATCATACATATATAAAAAAACACGCTTGAACATCAATCAACTAACCATAAAGCCTGCAAGTCTATAGGAAACTTTAAAAGTTACTTTGTTGATGTCCAGAGGCTTTGAAATGTCCCACCACCAATGCAAATTCACACTTTTTTTTCCTTATGTTTATAAATTATATTGTTTCTCTTCTCCCAGATGGGCCATACTAGTTAATTAACCCAGGTTGTGCAAAAAAAAAAAAATTGTGCCCATAGTAAAGTTCATTTTTGAGCTTGAACCTGTGCTTCCTTCACAAAGTCACTGCCTAGGCCAAAGGAATATTTTGGGCTTAAATCTCCTCCATCTTGTACTGTACTCCATCTTGTCCTCCAAGGATTGGCACTGAGATGCCTTTTTCCAATCACTGAACAGAACTTAACAAATCAGCCTCAGCATAATCCCCAGAACGCCATTACTCTCATAATGATTGTGCAGAACTGATCAGATGCACTACAGTTTCATCCTGAGCATCTAAATGGCCAGTTACCATCATGCCAGATTGCTCAATGTTCTATATTCTTTTGTAACGAATGCCCTGTATTTTTGAACTACAGTTTTGAATGAAATGACAATATAGTTTTTGTAGTAGATCCAAGTGTGGGTGGAGGCACTGACAAAGCATTATGCTTATTCATGGAGGAACAACCTTGTCACTGATCAGAAGAAAACGAAAGGAAAACAAAATAAAACAAAAAATTATGTTTTAAGAGCACATTTGAAGATGGCAATGAGAGAATCAAGGAGCTAAGAAGTCAGCTAATACTATAAGAAACGATAAGGAAGATGGGGGGGGGAGAAAGAGCTTGAGTTGCTATCATCATTCAACCTGAATACTGTGCCTGGTATTTGTAGGAAGAAAGTGGCCAACAGTACAAGTCACTTGTCATAGGAAGATAGGAAGTGAAAACACTAGTCTTTGGACAACAACCCTCCTGATGAAGGGTTTTGGCTCGAAATGTCATCACTACCTCCTCCCATAGATGCTGTCTGGCCTGCTGAGTTCTGCCAGCATTTTGTGTTTTTATTTGGACAACAAGATGGAAAATTTGGAGAATGCACTGAATTGACCAATGGTAACTATCCACTGTTAGCTGAAAGAAACTAGGTATAAGTTTCTTACACTTCGTATTGGTAATGCTAAAGTTGCCATCACATATGGTTAAAGCTGTTGGAATATGCAAAGAAAGGATGAAATAACAATAAGTATGAAGAAAGCAAACAAGTTCGAATCACAAGATGACTACAACCTACCACTTAATTTAAAGAATAGGCCAAAAAATAATTTTGGCACTGAGAAAGTGTTTCTATTTAAAATACAGTGTTAGGCAATATTCATTTGAAATGATAAACGTATGCTACTGTCCAGACCCAGGGTGTTATTTTGCACTATTCAAAGCATGGATTAAATTTAATGTTTTGTTCATCACAAGATCCTTCTTAATTAATGAATAAAAGGTAACCTGAACTCAAAATATAATAAAACATTAATGGATTCAGACATCTCTAACAGTTTCTAATGGGTGTCTTTCTGTACAGTATATTTTACAAACCTTTATAACATGAATCTAAGACAATGAGACAGGGATTAAGGCTTTAATTCCTTTTGCTACAGGTATTGATTTGAACTAGAAGTAATTATATGACCATTATCATGTAATTTTATGCTTTAAAAGACAAATTTCTCCTACAATCTGTAATTAATGAAGACTTAAGAGACTCCCAGAAGTTTCTTCATGAATTTATCATCATTATCAACATTAAGATGGCAATAAATGCTGCTTTCTCAGGGAACTTCTAAAGTTCAGCAACTATCTGGATCAATGTTAATGCCAATAGTTGAAAAGCTTAATGCAGGAATCAATGAGGCTTTGATTTCTCTTCAAAATCTGGGTCACGGGGAATCTACAACAATGAACACAACCCTCAGGATTGGAAATATTCATAAGGAAGAATTTCTTTACTTCTATGCACAAAAATAAAGCACAGACCACCCAAATACGTTTTATCACTGAAGAGGACACAGAATAACCTAGAAGAGAGCACCAAGGCCAAGACACAAGATTATGTTGCTGGAGTAATTCAAGACTCCATACAACTAGGCAACAATGGAATGGGTGATAGATAATGCAACCAGCTTGGAGGAAGAGGGAGCAAAGAATGAACTACCATAAACCATCAGAATTGACCAAGTGCTCTTTTTGACAACAAGGTCGTATTTGGCAAGGTTTGCATGAAATCAGACATATGGACTGCAATATCAATAATCTGCTCTCTGACTAGCCATGTACAGTTATAACACTGGTAATATCTGACAATGTGGAGAATTATCCAGATGCTTTCAGATTACAAAAAAAAACAGAATCAATGTCATCACACTAAGTACTGCCAAGTCTACTCTCAAGTGTTTGAAAGTATCCTCTTACAGGGGAGGAAAATAGAAAAACACAGGCAAAGAGTTTGTCACAATGTATTGGGATCAATATTTAGTTGATAATTTATAGAAAACAATCAGAAACCATATTCCCACCTTGGAAAATTATCCCAAATTCAAATGTAGTTTGTCAATCAACCTTTTCAGATAGTAACCTTATTTGTTTTTAAAGGAAGTTTTCTACACAGGGTCTTTGCAAATAAATAGGACCCCTGAACTGGTTTTGAAGGCTAGTAACTTACTTAGTGGAGTTCTCCAAAGAGTTTTCATTGTAGTAAATGCAGATGCCTAATAAAAGGGCACAGAGACCTTGCACAAGCTGTTCCTCCTCTCCAAGGTTCTCTGATATTTGTGCAGTTAACTGAAGAATATTGTCAAGGGCATCTTTAAAACCAACAACTTGAAAACAAAATAGCTCAGAAAATAAAACTTACTAGAATTATTTATTCATAAGCTTTCTATTCAGCAAATAGTATATAAAATGGAGTTCTAATTTCACATTGGATGTCATCCTACTGCAATTTGAATACATAGTGCAACAGCGTTTTGCTGACAAGCCTCATGAATTGAATAACAAAGTACTCAAAGCACATAATCAAATTATCAAAGTCAAGAACTTAAAAATTAAAAAAACTGAAATAAATCTCATAGGACTTTAGACCAGATACTGATAGAGGCACCATTTTTTGTATTAAAAGGTTAGTTCTTACATTTTTCTCTTCAGATGAGGAACCAATACAGAAACAAAGGATACAAAAGGGACATTGGTCTGGTTGTGCAAAAAGTGAGTGACCGCGATGGGACAGTTTGTCATCCAGGTGGACAGCAACATCAGCAAGCCAACCCGTGTTTGTACTTTGCTGCCCTGAATTTAAAATGCAAAATATTAATTAGATTACATTTTGATGCCAAATTTTAACTGTAAACCTAAATATTAATTGGGCTTGGTATACAGTTCGTATAATTTGTAGCATTTAATGATGAACACATACAAAAATACTACTCATCTGGAAAACACTGATTCTAAGTTGATCATAGCAAGGGATCCAATGCAAATATGGATAAAGCCTTAGATTTTGTCTGAAGGTAGTGTACAAGCATCTTGCAAAGTATACTCTCTCAAACCCCAGTACTACTGTATCATGGGTTTCACTGCACCACTCCTGACACAGATCAAAGGCTTATACTGTCCCTCTGTGTCAGAGTTATGAGACCATGCCATGCTCAAAATGGAATAAGTTGCTTTAATTTTACAACTGAGTTCCGGGTGTAATCAAGTTTATTTTATACACAGTGCAACTTGTGCATAAATACACACTAATAAACCTACAGTATCAGTGGATCAGTTTGCCAAATCTTTTCTAACAGTATTTCTACAACATAACTGTCTGATGTAACCCATGTCACTTCTTTACGAATGATTATCGAACTGCCTTTAGTTCCAGTTTCACAACCAGAAAAGGAAGACTTTGGTAAAAATCCTCCCTGTGTTCAGGAATACTTACCTCCTAACAATAGGACTGATATATTATTGCCCCAGTTAACAAACTGTTCACTGGTTATAGTTATTGAAGGAATGATTTCTAACCCCTAAGCTATTAGAACTTTAGTATTTCACTGTCTGACACCCACAATCCATTGCATTAGAGAAAAAGCAGTGGATCAGACTTTTGTGATCAAAGTAGTAATGTTACTGGTGCTTTAAATTACAAATGATTAGGTTAAAGATGTTAAGGCAAAGGTTAGACAAATTTGACACTTGGGCAATTAAGTTTAAGTTTCACTGCACGGACTTCCTGATCTCCACTGCAGAGAAACTTAAGTATAAATGGTTATTGATGAGTAAATGGTAGATTCTTGTTCCTCAAGCACTATGGAACATTTCATAAAATTAAAGCTCTAGAACAATAAGTTGTGGATCTTGCCAAGAGTCAGCAAACACTAAATACATATCATAAACATACAAAATTTAAATAGTAACCAATATTAAAATGGGAAGAGCTCTAGTGGATGCCTATAGATAGAATAGCATTCAGAAGAATGCTGTGATACAATTTATACTGAGATAGGCTATTAATCTATTCTGATGCTTTGTTTCACTTGAGCCTACTCCCCCTCTTTTACTTATGGAACGTGGGTGCTGTAGCATTTATTGCCCATCCCTGAATAATCTTAATGTGATGATGTCACCTTCATAAATGATGGTAGCAGTTTTCATGAAGGGAGGTCAAATCATCTGAATGGAGATATTTCACTGCTGCAATTGGAGAGGAACCTGAAGGTAATGGTGTCCCCATGCATCTGTTGACATTGTCCTCCAGACAGTAAGATTTGAAGGTTTGAAACTTGTTGAAGCAGCCTTGGTGAATTGTTACCTTTCCTCAATATTTAAATCTATTTTTTATTCTAATTATTTCCTCAAAATAAGATCTATTATTTAACTGCTGCTTGTGGTAAAAACTTGCAAAATCCAACTACTATGGACAAAAGCTTTACCCTGAAGTGCCCTCCAGAGGACCATATCTTATGGAAGGCAGCACCCAAAACACTAAAATGGGATACTATAAAATATGTAGACTTTTTCCTAGCAATCCGTTTTGGATTAATTAGTAATTTGTATATCTAGTCAAACTTGGCCAAAGATGAAAACTCTCTTGGCTACATTCTTCCATAATTTAAATCTCAAACAGATCACCCATCAGTACTTTTTCAAAATGAGGGCACCAGTCTGCTCTGAAAATCAGAAATGCCTACAGATACTGGAAATCTGAAAGAAAAGGAGAAAATGCTGGAAACACACAGAAAGTCAGGCAGCACTGTGAAGAGAGAACCCAAGCGCATTCAGCCAGAAACATGTACCTATTTCGCTTTACACATCTTCCACCCAGCTGGCTCCTTTTTAAATAAATGATGCAATGCAAAAGAGATTTACTGTTAGGTATGATTACCTAAACATTAACCCAGTATGTGCTTTCAATGAGAAAGACATTTTAAGGCAACACAATATTTTACCATTTTAAAATTAAGACCCAATTACAAAATTGCTGATTCAAAGACTTTAAGACTTTATCAAGGATTAAATTACTCAATTGTATCGCAAGTCCCAAATTTACCTAATGGTCACATTGAATATTTATGATTAGACCACAAAATTCAAGAGTGGAATTTCCCCTACAAACTTTAATAACAGAGACTAGCAGCTCCCAGACAATACTTCTTTACAGGTCACTGAATTCAAATATACCAAGAGGTACCACAGAGTTCATTTTAAACAGCATTGGAATCCAAGCCAAAATAACTCTCAATATTTCCCAAAATAACTATTTTTTCCCCAATATTCCACTTAAGTTATGATAGCAGAAAGCATTATCCAAGCATATAATTACACAACTAGATCAAGTTTAAACATCTTAGACACCATTACTAACCCTTCATCTTTCCTCATATTCTCTACTTGCAACTACAGAGGCCAAAGCAAAAAAAATCAAATGGAATTTTAAAAAAGTAACCAATCTAGTTTTAACATCCAGCTACATATTTATTACTTTAGTTCAACAGTGTAAATGATACAAGAAACAAGATTTGAGAAAACTGTTATTTGAATTATAAGCACATGGTTATTAAGAGAGAGTATTTAAAGACTACATTTAACTAACCATACCAGTAAGTTAATTTGCAAAATATAACTGAGTAATTATATGCTTGGAGAAATCTTTGGTAGTAATAAAGTGTCCAAAATTAAACTATGATACACATTTAATCCTTAATATCACCAGCTTCAACTTTTTGGCAGCCAACAAATCAAAAATTCATGGCTCAGCTTTTCCTGCAGCAAAGTATCTCCATGTTTCCAGATATTTCAGATGTTTTCTGCACTGACCTTATGGGTTAAGTTCTTCCATTTCTTTTTCTACTAGGTATTTACACAGGGTGTAAAAGTAAATTGGAAAGACTGTGACAACTTATTCCAAGTAGCATTTATTAACAAGACAGTGGTATCCCAGAACTGATAAACCTAAAATCCAAGACTCATGAATTTGAAGCAGCAACAGTTTGTACACAAGTGACCACCAACAACTCCAAGCTGCAAAAAGCCTGCAAACCACCATTCCTCAAAAAACTGCACCACAGGTGACATATATGCACATTGGCATCCAGCAATCAAGGGTTAAAAGCAATCACAGGAGCCTTCCCGAAGCACAACTGCATGCTCAGCCACAGAGAGAAGGGAGGAAGAGAGAGGATTAACAGAAGGATGTGGAATAAGCTATATTGGGCTCAATTAAAAAGTAGTATTTCCAACTTTGAGACGAGATACTTATATGTTCAGGTGCATGGGTTAAGAATATTATTTCACCACACACTAACCATAGCATGCATTCAAGCCAAAGGCAGGACTTCCTACAATTTCTATGTGAAACACTGACGATACCAAATCTTGGACACCCTCGGTTACAAATCTGGAACAGAAATAATGGAATTTCACTATCACCTGGAGTTGAATCTTTGATTATAGTTAATGGACCTTGAAGGAAACAGTAGCTCACTTGAGAGAATGAGTAGACATAACTTGTGATTAATTATTAACCGCAACTTTGGATTAATAATTTGAGATTCACTTTGATTTTGCAAATTGTCTAAGTTTCAGCAGTTTGCACAGAACAAAAATTGTTCAAAAGGGCAATTGAAGGGATGTGCAATAAATGTTGCCTTTTCCAGCAATACCCACATGAAGTGAAAATAAAACTAATAATGCCCACATGAAAAGTGCAGGTGAAGCCAGCTCAGGACATTATAGATCAATGTATTGAGTGGGATAAGAAAATAGGCCAGAATCTCAATATTTTATAGTTTTGTAGGTCATAGGCTTCACTATTTCTCTGACAGTTCAAAGAAAGTGATGATTTCTTATCAGTATACCAAACCTTTGAGGAAACAACATCAGAGACATCCATCTGCTTGATGCCACAATCTAAATTAAACTAACTGGGAAAAATTCCCTTATTATATAGAAGCTAACTGAACATGAAAGAGGAACCCAGATCAGCACTTGAATCAGTCAATGCAGTTAAAGGAAAAAAGCTGAAACCAAGGCAAGATAAAAGAACCCTGCTGCAACAAGCAAACATCTGTCCAAGTAACTCACCCGTCTGTTGATCTTATCTCCCTGTAAATTATACAGCAAAAGTAAGTCATAAAAAGATGCTCAGAACAATCACTTTAACTTCAGAATATTGATCAATGTTTAATTAGAAAAGTGAGATCTATTCATTTTTCTCCCAACGTTGATGAAGCTTGATCAACAACTACATCTTCATGGATGTCTGTGAGCTACTGAGAATTTCTACCTGCCCCTTAGCTTTATAAAAAGCTCCTTTCAAATGTTATATTTCTTCTGAGAACACTGACCAAGGCTACAGAGGTATCACAAATACCTATATTCCTCAGTGATAATATCAAAAAATCTTTCCCATCAGAATCACATTCACATTATTCTTATGAAAGCAAAAAATTGAAATGGCAACAACTTTATCAGAACTTTACGTATAAAAGGAATATCTGTTATAACATCTTAATGGACAGTACAGATAACCTGGACCAGGATAACATTCCTTCTTATATTAATTAGCCTCAATTTACAAAAAGCTATCACAGCTGAAAATCACTGAGATTTTTTCATAAAAATTTCAGTGATTTTCCATGTAAGCCTTTCCATTAATGAGAGCTTTACTGCTCAATTCTTTAATGCTTCCAGTAAAAGAAAATTCAATGGATCAAATTTTTCAAAAATTATAACATGGCTTTATGTTAAGGGACAGTTGGTTACAACAATGTAATAGGTAAACAGGACATTTATATGTATAGTGACAATATACATTTGCACAATTATGCAGAGCACTCAACATGACAATGTTGTTTGATTTGTGTTAGCAAGATGCAAAATAAAAAAATAGAAAAAGAGCAAGATAGATACAATTGTCAAGCCACTTTTCTTTTTCAATGGTTTTCCCACCCCCACTTGCTCTGTCCTGCAAGCTACCTGGAAGCTAAAGGAAGATGTTATCCGAAGAGATGTCTGCTCCAGTAATCAAAGGCACTGGTCAATGGCAAATTAAAGATTTAAAAAAAATACATGAAACCTACAAGAAGTGATATATCCATAACTTTTGTGAACTGAATTAGCACTGTTCCAAGACAAGATGAATTTTTGTACCAACATTAGCTGACTGATTATCCAGCCAGCTATCAAAATGTATTTTTGGGACATTATCCTATGCAATAGAATGACAGATCTTATCTTGGGGTATTAAGTCAAGGTTGTTACTACAAGTATATCAGGCCTAGAAATGAATACTAATTCAAAAGAAAAGGCAATCTAAATTTACTTGGTGTGATAAATTGGATCCACCAGGACTGATACTTACTCAAAGCAGATAGTGAAATAAAACATTTACTCTGCCTGTTTGGAAAGGGGCATATGCCTCTTCAGAAATGGCAAGTTAAATGAATTGCAAAAGAAAACAATGCTCAACAGAGTCCACAGTAGCTCAGGACAAACTGGGAGATAATCATGAAACAGATGAAAAAACTAGATGGTGAAATTCTGAAATAACAGAAAATGCTGAAAATACACAAGTCAGGCCACATCTGTAGGAAGAAGGAATTAACACTTCAGGTAGACGACCCATCATCAGAACTGGGAAGCAGACAAAAACTTTTTAAGCTGCAGGTATGTGTGTCTGTTGGGGGGGCAGAGACGAGGAGGGGATAGAGAATGTGTGGAGTGATAAAGGAGATGAGCCACAAGGGATAAATCATAGCTCTCCTTTTATTTTTGTAAATAAAAAGTGATTGATGCATCTCATTCATCTCCCATCACACCTTCTCCTCTGGGGCCAAACAAGTAAATAGGACTGCTGCAGACTCAAAGATCCATTTAAAGAACAATTAGATTTTCCTTCTTGAAATTGGATAGGCGCCTTAAATCATTACATACACTGTTTAAAATACAGCCAAACTAAAATACTTTGCTTCAAATTATTAGAGGATAACACAGAGGCATTGGAAAGAGCTGATGGATTGGAATAATTAAAAACATTTCTAAAAACAGCCAGAGGAACAATGAGCAGAAGTTCCTTTGATTAAAGATTAAGATCATAGGTTAGCTTTATTTACCATACATACATTTCACTGTATGTTTCAATGTATCATTTTGTGCCAATAACCAACAGTCTGTAGATCTGCTGGGTGCCCACAACTTACTAACCCTTACTACTCCATATGACTATGGAATAAGGGAGGAAACCAGAGTACCCAAAGGAAACCTTTGTGGTCAAGGGAGAACATATGAACTCCTTAGAGATGGAAATTGAACCCCTTTCACTGGCACTGTTAAGCATACAGTGTCCTCTACACTACCGCAACTCCCCACATAGACATAGGCAAAATCAGGCCATTTAGCCCATTGAGTCTGCTCCGTCATTTGATCATGGCTGATTTATTTTTCCTCTCAACCCCATTCTCCTATCTTCTTCACATGAGCCTTGACATCCTTACTAATTAAGAACCTGTCACCTCCACTTTAAATATACCCAATGACTTGGCTTCCGCAGCTGTCTCTGCAATGAATCCCATAGATTCACCACTCTCTGGCTAAAAAAAAAATTCTCATCACCCAAGTTCTAAAGGGACACCCTCTATTTTGAGGCTGCACTCTCTAGCCCAAGACACTCTCACTATTGGAAACATCCTCTTCATATCCACTCTATTTAGGTCTTTCCATATTCAGTAGGTTTTAATGAGATCACCTCATCCTTCTAAACTCCAGCAAGTACAGGCCCAGAGCTATCAAATGCTCCTTTTCAATTCTGGCATTCTCTTAAAGCTCCTTTGGACTCTCTCCAATGCTAGCACATCTTTTTTATATATGGGACCTAAAATTGCTCACAATACTCCAAATATAGCCTGATTAATGCCTTATAAGGCCTCAGTATTACATGCTTGCTTTTATAGTCTAGTCCTCTCAAAATTAATGTTGACATCGCAATTTCCTTCTTATCACTGACTCAACCAGCAAGCTAACCTTTAGGGAATCCTGCACAAGGTCTCCGAAGTCTTTCTGCATCTCCAGTTTCTGAATTGGCTCCCCAATTAGAAAATAGTCTTCACCTTTATTCCTTCCATCAAAATGCATGACCACACAATTCATGAACTGTATTCTATCTGCCACTTCTCTGCCTGTTCTCTAAATCTGCCCAAGTTCCTTCACAGGCTCCCTTCTTCCTCAACAATACCTGCCTTTCCACCTATCTTTGGATCATCTGCAAACTTGGCTACAAAGCCGTCAATTCTGTCATGCAAATCATTAACATATAACGTGAAAAGTAGCAGACTCAAAACCAATCCCTGCAGGACACTGGCAACCAACCAGAAAAGGTCCCCTTTTTTCCCTCACACTTTGCCTTCCACCAGTCAGGCAATCTTTTATCCAAGCTAGTTTCTTTACTGTGATACCATGGGCTATTACCTTGTTAGACAGCTTCATGTGTGGCATCCTGAAACTTCATCTATAATAATGGACTCTTAAATCTGTGCTCTATGAACTTCATTATGACCTCTAATTTGTTAATCACATTTAAAACTTACATATGAAAATATTACATGTTCAGCATGATTGAAGCCTGAGAAACCTAAAGGATCTTAAAAGGAATGAATTTTACAATAAGCCTATAGTAAATTAATTATTCTATAATAATCAATTAAAAGAAATCTCACATTCAAACTACAAGAATGCAAGCACTGTGCCAGTACAGCTCCCAAGTAATTTAGGGTGGGTAAAATGTACAAAATATTCATTTCATGTCATTGCTAATTACTTGCACAGATTCCCCAGATAAAACACATAGCATGTATATTCTATTCAATCACAAAGATTTGGGAATTTACTGATCTCTAGCTGTGCCTTAAAAGGATTATGACCACCTATTTGAACCTGTGTAGTGAATGTGCTATTAGGTTTGATGATTCATACAGTTCCAAGGCTTTTGAACCAAAACCATGAACAGCCATCATTCATGAATGCTCAGATTTCATTGTGACTGTATATTCTTAAAAACTCTGATTGCTAGGAATAAAAGAGGTTTAACAACACTTACAGGCTTCATACATTTTTGCTTTACAGAATAATGCCAAAATACCACTCAAATGATGGTAATATTTTTGATTTCTTAAAGGCTCATCTTATCAACCATATGAAAAAGGGCTGACAGCCAGAAAGCTTGACGGCAACCAGAGACAAAATGTTGGAGGTCTAAAATTGATGGGAGTTGATCTTAGCAATGTACCTCACAAAAACTGCCCCGTTTGAACATCCCATTTATACTTAAGTCATTCAAAGGATCTATACCTCCTTCATTTTCATGATCTACAGCTGCACTCAAATTACAGTTCTTTACGGAAGTGGTTCCTGGTCCCAGAGCTTACCAATCAGCCGTTTTTCAATATCCTCAGGATGGAGCCTGGAAGACAGAATAAGGCTCTGCATCCCTGTGGACAAGCCAATTTTATGCCAGTGTCATCAACAAGGCCGTTGCAGGAGAATCAGAACATCGTGAGCATCAGATCAGCTGTCAGAAGCCTCTGTACTTGTGCAATCTCTCTCTCTCACTCTCTCCCCCCCCCCCCCCCCCGATGGTGGGGAAGTCTGCTGCCGATTTTTGAGCCAAAGAACTCACAATAAAAGTGTTGCAACAGACTGTAAAATCGCAATGAGTCAGTTGTTTTGTTTTGTTGGTTTCCCCTCTCACTGTGGAAAAGGGGCAACACCTCTTTGTCCCTTGTTGGGGGGGTGGGGAGAGAGAGAGAGAGCCTGGGACATATCAAATTGTTAGCTAAACAATTAGTTTCTGTTGGATTGTAATCATGGTCTGTTGCTGGGGGCTTTGCCATTGCTTGCTTGGCGGGTGGTAGGTGCTGATGTTTTCTGCTGAAATAAGTAAGGGAGGGGAAGGGTCGATGCATTGCTGTTCCTTGTGCCTGAGAAGGGACTTAAGAGTTTTTAAACATTTTACTGTCTGCGAAGAGCAAGAATTTCAGGTCATATACAGTATACGTTCTCTGATATTAAATGGAACCATTGAACCATTTCTTGCTGAAATTCAGTGAGAAAATAAAAAAATCTGCCAACTTCCAAGAAATATTAGTTACAGCAGAAGCTTACACTGGAGTTAAAGTAAATCTACTCACTGCAAGGCAACAGAGCAATACCAACTCTGTTCTACTATGACTGAGAATTTCTAAAACAACCAATAATAGAAATAGACAGCTTCAACCAAACCTGGATTAGTATGTGAAAGCCTGGAATTCAAAATACAGTCAATTACATCCACAGTGTCATACCTGTGAAAGGATATTGGTGCACTGTTGGAGCAAAGACACCGGTGGATTTCCAAGACTGGTGGCCAGCTGGACCCTGAGCAACTGTTCCTTCTGGACTGAATTATCCTGCAGAGCATGAGCTAGTGCAACAGCAGCACACCAATTTGAGAGTGAATCTGGAGAGAAGAGGCCTCCGCACAGCAGCTGGCCAGCTGAGATGGAATTTGCTAAACAAAGACAAGGTATCATTAATTTAAAGTAATGCACAGACTGCTTGGATAATAAAAACAGACTAGGAACACCATCGCTTTAGGAGGATAAATAATTCTTGCAATGTTAATAAATACTTTTCTGAACAGAAATTAGGAAAAAAGCTTTTCATCTAACTAATTTCTAGAGATTCAAATCTCCATCTGCATTAGCTTTGCAACCGAAACATTAATTTTAAAAACTGCACTGAAATTACAGCTTGACTGCACAATCAGCTGCATGGATTACCATAGCCAAAATTAAAATATGGAAATAATTGAAGCCTATACGGATTAGAGAAAATTGCTCAATTTGAAGAGCCAGAATAATCCGACTGACCTATTCCTGTGATGCAATTTTCACAATCCTGAGCAGCAAATTTGTAAATCTACAAAAATCACTGAGCAATTTTGGTCTGAGTTCTTCCTTCTCAAGCAGTCAACCAAATCACTTTTAAACGTAATTCAGGACAGCTCACAGAATGGTTGAAGAATACAGCAACTCTTGTCCTAATAATCCTTTGACCAAGGAAATACTTGATCTTTTTGACATTTAACTGAAGTTAATGCTGTGGAAAGATTGTGGCTACTAAGTGAGCAGTTCTGAAAAATTTCTTGTGTGTTTTTGCTTTCTAACAGACATACCCATGGTTTCCCTCATAATTACATAGATTTAAATCCTACCTAGAAGCATTAACATCATTCAATAAGCAGATAAGTTGAGACAGGACACAGGTTTTGGAGCCTACCAAATGTTGAAAGGACTAGACAGGGTGGATGTGGAGAGGATGTTTCCTATGATGGGAGAGTCTAAGATTAGAGGACACAGCCTCAGAATAGGGGGGCACCCTTTTAAAACAGAGATGAGGAGGAACAACTTTAGCCAGTGAGCGGAATTCTTTGCAACAGGCAGCTGTGGAGACCAAGTCTTTATGTATATTTAAGGCAGAGGTTGATAGATTCTTGATTGGTGAGGAAACAAAGGGAGAAGGTAAGAGATTGGGGCTGTTAGGGAAAAAGAAACAGCCACGATGAAATAGTGCAGTAGACTCGATGGGCCAAAAGGCCGAATTCTGTTCCTAGATCTTATGGTCTTACATGTTGGCACTTTTGTCAAGGTTACTAATAATATTCACAAAATGGAGCTGAACTTGGGAATTGTAAGAGAAATAATGAAACCTGATACTGTGGAGATGGTTGGTATATTAAGCAGGGATATGTGAGGCTTTTGTTGGGCTTGGTTGAAACACCCAACTGAACAGATGAATGGCAGGTTCAGTAAGTTCATGGAAATTTGAGATACTATATTATGACTTAAAGATTCAAAGTATTTAGAGAAGTGTGGTTATCCAGAACTAGAGGGCATAGCCTCAAAATTGAGGGGTGACCTTTTAGGACAGAGGTAAGGAGGAAGAGAGCCAGAGAGAAGTGAATCTGTGGGAAGTTCTGTCACAGACTGCAGTGAAGGCCAAGTCCGTGGGCATATTTAAGGTGGAAGTTGATAGTTTACCGATCGGTCTGGGCATCAAAGGATATGGTGAGAATGTAGGTATATGGGGTTGAGAGGAATCTGGGATCAGCCATGATGATATGGTGGAGCAGGTTTGATGGGTTGAATGGCCTAATTCTACTCTAACATCTTATGGTTTAACATTTTAAGTTCTGTTTAAGTTTAATTATCATTCAACCATACATGAATACAGCCAAACAAGACAAGTTCCTCCAAAGCCAAGGTGCAAAACATATACAGCACAAGACACGCACCATACATTTAAGGTAGCAAGCAACATACAGCCATGCAAAATATATATACACATAGCCCAAGTCCCTGAGTGACATGTACTGCAAAATGATGATGCAGTACCCAGCAATCTGCAGATGACTATGCAATCCAGCTTGTTGTTCCACCAATCAAATACTGGAGGCCAGCCCCCAACCAAGCAAGGTCACCACGCTACACCACCTCTGGTATCTTCTCTCCTGGACTGCAGCTGCAGGGAAGTCTGCGGCTTGAGGACTAGTCCTCGCTACAACCAAGGCCATGCAGCTCCTTCGCCGTCTGTCACGTTAACAAACAAGGGAAACTGACCTGCGGCATCTTACATTATCAATGTCCAACAGGGTCTTGTGATTGCAAGAGAAATGTTCAAGACAATCACCTGACTCACTGTTATACTGCACGCCAGCTTTGCGCACCAACTCTGATGCCTTCCTGTGGCAGGAAGCAACATAGCCCAGACCAAGACCAGCTCGCTGATGGAGTATACCTGCAGTATCTAAAATTCTTAAAGACTAGCATTGTCTTATCATTGTAAAAAGACTTAAAAAAAAACCAAAACTACCTTTGGTTGGCCCTGAGAGGCCGCAGCATTCAAGTGCACTGCCGGCCTAATGGAAGGAATATCCTTTTGAATTTTATTTCATGCTTGCATTATTAAAACATAGTCTTCCAAATATCATTAAAAAAATTGCAGTAAATAACTTGAGTAAGATTTGTACATACTAACTTTCTACTAAAGTAGCTTCTAAACAGGAAAACTTACCATCAATGGTTGCTGGTAGAAGAGTGGCCACTATCTCTGCTTGTCCTTTCTGGTTTTTGTACAAAAAGCACTGGAAACAGTACAATACAGCACAGCGCAGAACAAATGGCTGCCTTTCATTGACCATGGACATCAGAAGTACTACAATTGCAGGTCTGTGTCAAAAAGTTTCAGAAAGGGTGATTTTAATAACTAAAATCGGCAACATGTTGAGATTTAGCAAATCAAAACTGATCATGGTCAAAATATCTCCCTCTGGAGTCTTCTGCTTCAATAACATGTGAACAAGGTGGGTACTGCTCTCAATATTTAGGCAAAGTCAGAACTGGAAATTTTTGGCAAAGATTTGTACATTTCACCAATGTGAAATTATGGGATTCCTCCATTCGTATGCAAATAAGTCAGCATAAATTATTAACATGCATGACAAACAGGATCTTTTGCATTTTGTATGAAAATACATTTTTTTCATTTTTCAAAAGACATTCGCAAAATATTCGAGGTAGATAAATAACATTTTCACTTCATACACTATACCAGGATCAAGGAAGAGGACAAATTTAAAGAGAAACATTGCCCTTCAAATGACATGTTAATTAGTAGACACAATAGCTTGTTAATAGTGTTAAGTATGAGCCAAAGGATTATGGGATTATCTCACCACAAAAGCTCAATAAACAATTTGAGCTCTTGGCTCAGTAAGGCAATAAACGATTGCTGCATTGATGCTGCAAAATTCAGCATAAGATTCATTTCTGACCATTTTTTTGTATTTTGCAATGAAATATTATTAAAGGCAATCAGAATTCAAAATGTAAGTGCACAGTACGATTTTTTTAAATTACAAAATGCACAATTGTTGGTTTAATGCTATTTGCAAAATGCACCCAGATACAGAGAATGCAGTTGCTGAATACAAAAAAAAGCAAAATGTTCAGGTCAGGCAACGTCGATAGAGAGAGAGAAAGAGTTAATAGTTCAGGTTCAGAGCCTTCATCAATAGTTCAGATTGATTTGTTGAGCATTTCAAGCATTTCGTGTTTTCTTTTTGCATCCACACACCAGCAATACACTTGTAATCTTCATTCGGTATATGCTAATATAGGGTGTCTGAATTCAGTAAGAGGGGGCTGTAAACTGGATATTATAAATTTTTTTAAATGGTCTCTGAACTGCAATAACTTTTCCTAGGCAGTCCCAAAGATAGAGGATAACTTGCTTCCAATCCATTTTTGTGGCTCTGTGCTGGCAGAACTCCACCACGGACGGTCCCAAGCCCAAGTGCAATAGGAAAGATGGGTATGGGACTAGCAACCCCATGCCGTACATACCTAGTGCTGCAGAAACGCCACCAGAAGCTCTAAAGACCTCAACCCTGAGAGAGGGGAAAAAAAAGTACTGACCTAGAACAGAGGACTCTGGCAAGCTGCTATCGATAGCCAATGCCTTAGTAGGGGTGATGGGTGATGGACTAACTGAGCTGGCTGATAAGGCATACATGAGAACCATTCAATCATGGGTTAGGTGGGTGAATAGTTCATGAAATGGTACATTTCTTCCACTAGTCAGGGCCTCTGGACTCGTGATGCGTGAACTCCACAGGTTCTCAATACCATCCTGAATGCTCCTTTGCCATTTTGACTGGTCACAGGGCAGAGATTTGCATGAGTGGGGATGTTGTTTTTCATGGAAGCTTTGAAGCAATAAAATATCCTCTGTTCACGAGGTAATTTCTTCCCAAGAAGAGCTTAGAATAGTATCTAAATAGACAGGTCCAGTGTCAAACATGTGAATGATGTGACATACCCAACTCAAACAACTTAGTGGAGGTAGGGCTTCAATATTATCACAGGACACTGACATTGATTCACTTGTCCATCCAGTGAATTGAGGATTTTGAAGACAGCATTGAAGGTATTTTCCCTAGTGCTTTTGAAATATCTGCTGTAAGTTTTCCAGGTCTCAGAGTCATGTGCAGGGATTAGCGAGGAATGCAAAGTCCATTGCTATACAAAAGATAAAAAGTTTACTGTGTGATCTGAGGTTACAGAGTCATTGAAAACTACAGCACAGAAACAGGCCTTTCAGCCCATCTAGTCTGTACAGAACCATTTATCTGCCTAGTCACATCGACCTGCACCCGGACCATAGCTCTCCATACCACTCCCCTTCCATGTAACTATCCAAACCTCTCTTAAATGTTGAAATTGAAATTAACATTCTCCACTGATGCTGACAGCTCATTCCACATTCTCATCATCCTCATTCCCTTCATGTTTCCTTTAAACATTTCACCTTTCACCCTTAACCATGACCTCTAGTTGTAGCCTAACCCAAGCTCAGTGGAAAAAGCCTGCTTGCATCTACCCTATCTATACCCCTCATAATTTTGTATACCTCTATCAAATCTCTTCTCAATCTTCTACATTCTAGGAAATAAAGTTCCAACCCATTTGATCTTTCCTTACAACTCAGGTCCCCCCAGTCTTGGCAACATCCTTATAAATTTTCTCTTTCAATCTTATTTACTTCTTTCCTGTAGGCAGGTGACCAAAACTGCACACAATACTCCAAATTAGGTCTCACCAAAGTCTTACACAACTTCAACAAAATACTCAAAACTTTGTGCCAATGTGCCAAAAGCTTTCTTTTCGACCCTATCTACCTGTGATGCCATGCTCAATGAATTATGGACTTAGTTCTATCGCACTCCCCAGTGCCCTACCACTCACTGTGTGATACGTACCTTGGTTGGTCCTCCCAAAGTGCACTTGACTGCATTAAATTCCATCTGCCATTTATCAGCCCATTTTCCAGCTGGCCCGTATCCCACTGCAAGCTTTGATTGACTTCCTCACTGCCCACTACAACTCCAAATTGGATGTCATCCGCAAATTTGCTGATCCAGCTAACCACATTACCATCCAGATTGTTGATAAAGACGACAAACTACAATGGAGCCAGCACTGATCCCTGCCGCACTTCACTAGTCACAGGCCTCCAGTAAGAGAAGCAACCATCTGTAACTACTCTCTAGCTTCTCGCACAAAGCGAATGTCTAATCCAATTTTACTACCTTATCTTGAATGCCAAGCAACTGAACCTTTCTGATCAACCTCCCATGTGAGATATTGTCAAATGTCTTGCTGAAGTCCATGAAGACAATAATCACTGCCTTGCTTTCATCCGGTTTCCTGGTAACCTCCTTGAAAATTTGGAGTATTGTGTGCAGTGTTGGTCACCTACCTACAGGAAAGATGTGATTAAGGCTGAAAGAGTACAGAGAAAATTTAAAAGGATGTTGCCAGGTCTGGAGTTATAAGGAAAGAATGAATAGGTTAGGACTTTATGCCTTAGAATGTAGAAGATTGAGATTTGATAGAGGTATTCAAATTTTGAGGGGTACAGATAGAGTGAATGCAAGCAGGCTTTTTCCACAGAGGATGGGTGGGACTATAATCAGAGATTATGGGTTAAGGTAAAAAGTCAAAAGTTTAAGGAGAACAGGAGAGGAAACTTCTACGTTCAGAGGGTCGTGGGAATTTGGAACAAGCTACCAGTGCAAGTGATGAGTGCAAGCTTGATTTCAACGTTTAAGTGAAGTTTGGATAGGTACCTGGATGGTTGGTCCTGTCCAGGTCGATGGGAGTAGGCAGTCTAAGTATTTTTGGCATGGATTAAATGGGCTGAAGGGCCTGCTTCTGTGCTGTACTTTTCTATGACTCTACTAATGTCAGGCTCATTGGCCTATAATTTCCTGGTTTATTCTTAGAGCCTTTCTTAAAAAGCGGAACAACATGAGCTATCCTCCAGTACTTTATCTGGTGCTAACGACGATTTAAATATCTCTACTAGGACTCCTACAATTTCTGCACTTGCCTCCCACAGGGTCCAATGGAACACCTTGTCAGGCCCTGGGGATCTGTCCACCCTGATTTCCCTCATGATAGTAAACACTTTCTCCTCTATAATCTGTATAGTGTCCATGACCTTGCTGCTTTGCCTCACTTCTATAGACTCTGCATGCATTTCCCAAGTAAATACAGATGTAAAAAATCCATTTAAGATCTCCACCATATCTTTTGGCTACACAAATAGATTACCATTCTGGTCTTCCAGAAGACCAATTTTGTCCCTTGCTATCCTTTTGCTCTTAATATATCTGCAGAAGTCCTTAGGATTCTCCTTAACCTTGTCTGCTAGAGTAACCTCATGCCTCCCATTAGCCATACTGATTTCTATCTTAAGTGTTCTCTTGCATTTCTTATACACAAGTACCTCATTTGTTCCTACCTCCCTTTACCTGCTATGCACCTCCTTTTTTTCCTAACCAGGTCCTCGATATCTCTCAAAAACCAAGGTTCCTTAAACCTGTTATCCATGCCTTTTATTCTGATAGGCACATACAATCTTTAATACTCTCAAAATTTCACTTTTGAAGGTCTCCCACTTACCAAATACACCCATGCCAGAAAACAGCCTGCCCCAATACATACTTGCCAGAGCCCTTCTGATAAATGACAATAAACTGAATCTGAATACTATCAAAAATGGCCAGACTCAACCACGTACCAGACCTATCTTTTTGCATATTTACTTTGAAACTAATGACATTATGATCATTAGATGTAAAGTGTTCCCCGACACAAACTTCTGTCATGTGCCCTGTTTCATTTCCTAAAATCAGATCAAGTTTCACACAAGCTCTCAATGGGACGTGTACTGATTCAGGAAACTTTCCTGAACACACCTGACAAACTCTTTCCCAAACAGTTCTTTTACAGGATGTGAGTCCAACTCAATATATGAAAAGTAAAAATCACCTATTACAGTACAACAACCTACGATCTCTCTACAAATCTGTTTCTGTGAATCTTGCAGACTGTTGGGTGGTCTATAGCCCTATTAACCTTTCTTATTCCTCAGTTCCACCCATAAAGCCTCACTAGATGAGTTCTTCAGTCCATCCTGACTGTGCACTACTGTGGCATTTTCCCTGACTAGTAATGACACCTCTTGCCTGGCAACAGTAACTCAAATAACCACGCACTAGATCAGTGGGGTGTGTATATGTTGAACCTTCAAGTGGATGGGCTAGAGCAATAGAAGACTGTGAACATACACTCAGTGCCCACTTTTAGTACCTCCTGTACCTGATAGAGTGGCCACTATATGTCTAATGACTCAATTAATAACATTACAGAAGAATAGTAGTTTTGAACTGTTTTCTCTTGTGCAGGGATCGATATTCACAGAATGCATATGAGCACACAATTCAAAATATTTCTTCTTTCATCTTACCTTGGTGGATTAGAAGGTGCATTCACAGAAGCAAAGTAATCCTGGTTTACCTGGGACCCTCTGATAACTTCAGATACTGTGTTAATGGTCTATATAAACATGAAAATCAAAGGTCACAGGAATAAGTGCTGAATATAACTGGAAAAAACACTCATTTCTAATTTGGTTAAAACAGAAAAGCTGAAAATTATGTCATGGCATCTTATGGGATCACACACTATACAAATTGGGTGTGCTTCTTCTTTGCTCATTTACAGTGAGGACATCACTATCAAGGTTATTGCCCATCCCTAACTGTCCCAGGGAAAGACTGGTGTGACCTCTAACTATAAACCACTTTCCTTATGCGAGGTGAGACAGTTAGTAAAGCGATTTCTGCTAATGCCCATTGATCAGTTTTGCCAGGGCTCTCTCACACCCCACTATTGGTTCAAATGTTGTTTGGATGTTGATAATAGGTCAACCTTTGCCTCAAGATTCAATTCTGGTGTCCACGTTTGAGCCAAGATTGTAAAGAGGTCTGGTAAATGTTAAATGATTCTGGAAGAACTAGAACTGAACATTGCTGAGTGGATTATTGACAAATAAATACTGCATTTTCAATCTCTCACTGCTACAGTCAGAAGTTCCCATATGCTTCAAAATGCAACATTTATACCAGTGCCCAAGAAGAGCAGTGTGACCAGCCTCAATGACCATCGCCCAGTAGTGCCCACATCTACAGTGATTCAATGTTTTGAGGGGTTGATCATAGCCATAATTAACACCCATCTCAGGAAGGATCTGGACCCACTGCAATTTGGTCTACAGTAGATGTGATCTCAACAGCTCTCCATGCAGCCGTGGATCACCCGGACAATGCAAATACCCATGTCAGGATGCTGTTTATTGACTATAGCTCAGCCTTTAACAACATCATTCCTACAATCCTGATCAAAAATCTACAGAACCTAGGCTTCTGTACCTCGCCTCTGCAACTGGATCCTCGACTTCCTAACCAAAAGGCCTTAATCTGTACTGAATGGAAATAACATGTCCACCTTGCAGACAATCAACACTGGTGCTCTACAGGGGTGTGTGCTTAGCTCACAGCTCTACTCTCTCTACACCCATGACTGTGTGGCTAGGCATAACTCAAACAGCACCTATAAATTTGCTGATGATACTAACATTGTTGGCAGAATATCTGATAGTAATAAACTGGCGTACAAGAGTGAGATATACAAGTTAGTTGAGTGGATTTGCAGTAACAACCTGCACTCATCGTCAGCAAGATCAAAGAGCTGATTGTGGACTTTAGGAATAGTAAGACAAGGGATCACAAACCAATCTTCAAAGAGATCTGAAGTGGATAGAGTGAGCAATTTCAAGTTCCTAGGTGTCAATATCTCTAAGGACCTAACCTGGACACAGCATATTGATGCAGATATAAAGAAGGCAAGACTGCAGCTATATTTCATTAGGAGTTTGTGGAGATTTGGTTTGTCAACTAAAACACTTGAAAACTTTTACAAGTGTACTGTGGAAAGCATTCTGACTGGCTGTAACACTGTCTGGTATTGGGGGGGGGGCAACTGCACAAGATCAAAATAAGTTTTAGAAACTTGTAAAATCAGACAGTTCTATCATGGGCACTAGCCTCAATATTATCCAAGACATCCTGTGCCATGGGAAGATTGCATACATCATTAAGGATCCCCACCACCCACGACATGCCTTCTTCTCACTGTTACCATTGGGAAGAAGATACAGAAGCCTGAAACACACACACAGCAATCCAGGAACAGCTTCTTCCCACCTGCCAACTGATTTCCAAATGGAGTTTGAACCCACAAACACTACCTCACTACTTTTTATTATTTTGTACTATTGTTTTATCTTTAACTATTTAATAGACATATATACTTAACGTAACTCAGTTTTTTATCTATATCATCACGTATTTTATTGTACTGCTGCAATAAAATTAACAAACTTCATGACATACACCGATGATATTAAACCTGTTTCTGATTCTGACTGATAGCAACTTTCTACATTCTGCTGACTGACATAGAACCATAGAATATTGTGTAAAGGGGGTTTCTTTTTTTTTCTTTGTTACTGTTGGGAAAGGGTTTCCTTTTGTTAACTAGCAGGAATGCTAATTTACTGATAACGAGAATGGTATTCCTTTGTAAACCAAATGGGGATTAATGTTCTTTCTTCTGAGTCTGTAAGCTTTTGTTGACGGGCTTTTGGGGAGATCGGCGCGAGGGGGTCGAGAGAAAGGACGCAATGCTCTAAGCTGGGCGAGGATCGGACCCAAAGGGGGGTCCGAGGCCGGGAGATTCTCCGAGGGGGGGGGGGGGTGGAATGAAGCTAGATGTGCTTGGTTGACCACTCGGAGAGTCCTGAGCTGTTTGGAGAGTCGAGGAGTTCGGAGGGTCCGGAGCTGCGAGTCGAGGAGTTCGGAGGGGATCGAATGGTGGCCAGAAGACTTCAGTAATTGAGCTCCAATGGCTGTGCACGAAGTGGTTTGGACTTTGATAAGTTTGGCGCCTTTTCTTTAATTTTCTCTTCATATATACTGTATCGTTATTAATCACTTAGTTATAGTAATCTTTATAAATTGTACTCATTTAATCGCATATGGTGTACTGTCTGTTTTTGGGCGAGGCGGGGACATCACACAGCATCCACACCAGCTGATTACCCAGTTTGGCGGGGCTGAAGGCTGCTCCCCCTAGACGAGAACGAGCTGAGCGAGCCTGAGGCGACCCAGGGAGTTACATTGTGGGGTGCTCGTCCGGGGTTGATTTCTGTGGAAGCTGTGTGATCACCCTCTTTAAATTGTGTCTGCGGCGAAGAGCTGGTGTGCCTTTGTGGGTGTGTGATTGCTGGTTATCGCTACGTGTGTGTTGGGTGGGGTGGCTGCTGTTGCTAGCCTGGAGGTCGTTGTTCGAGTTCCGACTAGTGCTGACGAAATGGTGGTGGGACCATGGGCTGTCCGTACTGTTTGGAGAGTGAGGATGTTTCAGCAGTAGTGAGGGCGGAGCGGACCCCTCAGTTGTTGGGTGAGTGGCAGTGCTTGGCTGAAGGAAAGCGACAGGGACGGGTTGAAAGTTTGAGTAGGCGGGCTGGTGACTTTGTTAGAACTGTCAGGTGCAATTACCTCGAAGTGACCGCTGCCAGTTCTGGGAAAGTATGGGAAAATGCGTGAGGTTCGACTGGAAGTCAAATGCCGCAGCTGGGGGGCTTATCATATCCGTGGCAGGAGATTGGTGGGAAGTTTTTAGGGTATCCCTTTTTGCCTAGGGGGGCAGATAAATTGCTTGTGGTGCAAGGGGATCTGTCAAGGGGATCAGTTGTTCCGTTGATTCGAGAGGTGTCGGGAAATTTAGAGGAGGCCCAGTGGGGGAACGGCTTGGGGTCTCTGGGGGAGCACGTTCCCAGCAATGTACCAAGGAACTCCCGAAAGGAACAGACTCTATTCCTGAAGGCTTAGAGGGACCAAGCGCACAGGTGTTGTTACGGATGGATGGAAGTCAAGTTAAAGCCATCCTCGGCACCGGGGCGCGGGTTAAGTTGCTGTACAGTTTGTTTCATAACCGTTATTGGAAGCATTTACCCTTGACGACATTGAGAACACTGGAGATTCGTGGTACCAGTGCCGGTGATTATCCAGACGACGGTTGTTGGTCAGTGAAAATGGAGTTCTTAGAGGCAAATGTGGAGGAGACTGAGGTTCATGAATCGTTAATGCTGATGTGTCCGGACCCTGTTGAGACTGGCAGCGTTTCTGTTCTAGAGAGAACCAATATCCTGCTGGTGTGCTTGGGGGCCTGCCCGGAGGAGGCGGGTGAGCGTTGTTTGGAGGCATTGTCGATGCACCCAGAGTTTCGAGCTGCTTCTGTGGACGTGTGTAGCAGCATTGGGCTGATACCGAATTCAAACAAGAGCCAGTGGCGGTACGGCCTGGGGGAAGTATCTGAGGGTGAGACCCTCTTAGTGGACGCTGCGAAATACCACGAGGGAGCGGAGTTGACTGCTGAAGACACCTCAGAGAGAGAGAGGTTGCGGCAACTGGCCCCTGAAGCCGTGGAAGACGTAGGCAGCGTGTGTGTGGATTGTATTGCGTTGAAGAGGCGCACTGTCAGTGACCAGAATATGGCCCTTAGGGCCGGAGAGGCGATGGCCTGTCTGAGTGGTGCGAAATGGTTTAAGGTGCTGGATCTGAGGAGTGGATGTTGCCAGATCCCGACGAGTGGGGCCGACAAGGAGAAGACGGCCGTTATACATTCCCTAGGAGTCTTCGGGTCCAAAAAGATGCCACAGGGCATATCTGGAGCCCTTGCAACCTTCCTGCTGGGCAGGTGGAAGACCATAGGGGATGTGGAGGCGTTTGGAGTTTTGGTGTATGTGGATGATCTCTTGGTGTTTGGATTTGCCTCAGGAGAATATGAAGTGAGGTTGTTGCAGGAGCAGCTGAGAACTACCGAGTTAAAGTGTTTTCGGGACACGTGCCAGGGCTGGCGAAGGTCGCAGCTCGTGAGTGACTGTCTCTACGGAATCAAGTTTGAAATGAAGACGGAGAGACTGGAGAAAGTGATCTGGAACCATTCGGAAGACTTACAAGTTGGAGAGAATGAAGAAAGTTGTCTGACTGAGGGTAATAGCAAACTGAGAACCCAGAGGGGGGAGTTTGCGGAGGTGAAGAAATTACAGACGAATCTCAGAAGAGAGAAGCGGAAGCTTGAAGGGAACCTGAAGATGACCATCGACAGTTCAAATGAAGTGCAAAACCTGAAAGTTGATCTGGAAGAAGTCATGAGGAAGAAAAAGCTGGAGAGAAGTGCAGTGAATACTGAACAGGAGGCTGAAGAGACTGCGGGAGCAGTGCAGGCCACGTGCTTCCGTTTGGAGAAGATCAAACAGCAGCTACCGATCACAGGAATGAGGAAGAATACAGATTCGATGGATGATGTGCTGGATGTGTGGTACATGCTGCCTTTTGCTGACTTTCCCTCGATTGAGGAAGAGACCTTTGGCCCTTCTCCCATTGAGTCAGGTGTAGCGGGGAGGGTTAGCTGTGCGTAGTGTGGGGCATGAGTGAGAGGTTGAGAGAGGAGTTGGTAGTGGGCCCAAGGTATCCCCAGTTGTGTCCGAACCTGAAGGGTTTAGGTGAGGGGGTACGGAGGCCTCAGAAGGGTTAGGGAACTCCCAGATAGTTGGCCTAAGTAGCGCCTGAGGAACAGGGCGTGAGGGTTACTGTGAGGGGAGAAGATGTCACTGTTTGTGCTTGGGTTACGGTGTGTTGGCAGGAAAGGTGGCGAGTTATTTAGTAGTCATGAGGACATGACTTTTATTTGGTGGAGGAAGTGTGTAAAGGGGGTTTCTTTTTTTTCTTTGTTACTGTTGGGAAAGGGTTTCCTTTTGTTAACTAGCAGGAATGCTAATTTACTGATAACGAGAATGGTATTCCTTTGTAAACCAAATGGGGATTAATGTTCTTTCTTCTGAGTCTGTAAGCTTTTGTTGACGGGCTTTTGGGGAGATCGGCACGAGGGGGTCGAGAGAGAGGACGCAATGCTCTAAGCTGGGCGAGGATCGGACCCCAAAGGGGGGTCCGAGGCCGGGAGATTCTCCGGGGGGGGGGGGGGGGGTGGAATGAAGCTAGATGTGCTTGGTTGACCACTCGGAGAGTCCTGAGCTGTTTGGAGAGTCGAGGAGTTCGGAGGGTCCGGAGCTGCGAGTCGAGGAGTTCGGAGGGGATCGAATGGTGGCCAGAAGACTTCAGTAATTGAGCTCCAATGGCTGTGCACGAAGTGGTTTGGACTTTGATAAGTTTGGCGCCTTTTCTTTAATTTTCTCTTCATATATACTGTATCGTTATTAATCACTTAGTTATAGTAATCTTTATAAATTGTACTCATTTAATCGCATATGGTGTACTGTCTGTTTTTGGGCGAGGCGGGGACATCACACAGCATCCACACCAGCTGATTACCCAGTTTGGCGGGGCCGAAGGCTGCTCCCCCTAGACGAGAACGAGCTGAGCGAGCCTGAGGCGACCCAGTGAGTTACAATTACAGCACAGAAACAGGCCTTTTGGCCCTTCTTGGCTGTGCCGAACTGTTTTCTGCCTAGTCCAACTGACCAGCACCTGGCCCATATCCCTCTATACACCTCTCATCCATGTACCTGTCCAAGTTTTTCATAAATGTTAAAAGTGAGCCCACATTTACCACTTCATCTGGCAGCTCACTGCACACTCCCATGGAATGGCCATGGATAGACATATCAGAATGGGAATGACCCGACGCAGACTGGGAGGCCATTTCTCTGAACACCTATGGTCTGTTTGCCAGAGAAAGCAGGAACTCTCAGCGGCCACACATTTTAATTCCACATCCCATTCCCATTCTGATATGTCTATCCCTGGCCTCCTCTACTGTCAAGATGAAGCCACACTCAGGTTGGACGAACAACACCTTATATTCTGTCTGGCTAGCCTCCAACTTGATGGGATAAACATTGATTTCTCTAACTTCTGTTAATGCCCTTCCTCCACTTCTTACCCCATCACTGATTTATTTATTCCCCCCCTTTTTTTTCCTTCTCTCTGCCCATCACTCTTTGCCTGTTCTCCATCTCCCTCTGGTGCTCCCCTTCCCCTTTCTTTCTCCCTAGGCCTCCCGTCCCATGATCCTTTCCAGCTCTGTATCCCTTTTGCCAATCACCTTTCCAGCTCTTAGCTTCACCCCTGCCCCTCCTGACTTCTCCTATCATTTTGGATCTTCCCCCTCCCTCTCTTACTTTCAAATCTCTTACTATCTTTTCTTTCAGTTAGTCCTGATGAATGATCTCGGCCAGAAACATCAACAGTGCTTCTTCCTATAGATGCTACCTGGCCTGTTGCGTTCCACCAGCATTTTGTGTGTGTTGCTAACGTAACAGCAATTTGGGACATTGGACATTTATAAACAAATAATTTATAGACACAACTGACATTAGTAAAATGCAATGGGACATCTGTTCCAACCAGCCATTTTTAATAGCAAGCAGTCCCAGCTCAAAAACACATCACTGCCAAAATAAAGCTCTTAATTCTAATCTAAAAGAAACAATTCCTCTTTAAATTCAGAGCATCTAGTATATCAGCATGAAGCAGCAATTCCACACCAGTGAATGTGCATTTTGGGGCCAGTCTGACACAAACCTAAACCAAGGCAATTTTCTCATTTAGTTTCATGCCAACACAGTCACTGCTCAAATTCTCCTCTTACAGCTCCTGGACTATTTTCTGATCTCCAGAATCTGCTTTAAATTGAACATCATTTCAAACTCTTTGTGAATGTCAAAGAATAACCTGGCTGGTTTGAGGTAATTTCTTTCAATTCAATTGCTTTGGACTAGTCTGCATTGTAAGTACTACAAACATGGAGCTGCAACATCTGCACAACATTTGGAACAATTTTAGTAACACAAAGGCCATATTAAGTTATATATGCTGTTAATAACAAATAGATCTAAACCATTTTATAGCAACATGCCTCATATTGTAGGATATTTAGAAACAAAATGTGTTGTTTTACTGTTTCAACAAGTAACTTGTTGTAACTTATGTAGAAATACTGTGGATTCCAGTTAATTGGGACATACTGGGGCCAGTATATTTTAGCCCAATTAAGTGGCTGGCCCATTTAGCTGAAATTTCATGGAAATAGAAAATGGAATTTAAAAAAAGACAAACCACCTTTTAACTGAGTAACAATTTATGTAGTTAAATTAAACGCAAAACAAATTAGAATACTACCAATACATCTACAGCACTACAAAACTCTGTATTGGTTACTAATAGTTATCAGAGGAATTCATGCCATATACAGTGCCATGTTCTTTTGATTGCCTGTAAATAAACATAATCAGCAAAGACCCCTAGTGCAGATAATGAATTGCCTTCGTACAAAGCTTTCAATGATTGCATCTTCCAAATCTTTATTTTCATTGCAATATTCAAGATGATTATCAATAATTTCAAATTCTTAATACTTTCTAACTTGAAGCAGTGGAATTGTTTCATTTTCACTCTTGACCGTTTTTGGCATCTCCAGGCCTGAATGCTTGAAACCACAGTTACCATTACAGTTCCAAATTGTCTTACAGCTTCATTTCTCACCAACTACCAGTGACAAAAATCACTGCTTTTTAAACATAAATGCACATAACTGACACTATTTAAAAACTGCTAGTTTGAAGCATGGTATGGAACCTAACGGCCACGCTAATGCATGTGACTAACGCTATTTAGAAACTGTTTTAGCAACCGTCTCCTGCCCAAATTAAGTGGCATACTGTCCCAAATCAATGAAGGGAATCCCGGCTATTTACTCGATTAGTGTTTGTTCTTTAAGAATTGTACCGAATAAGCAGCTGCCTCAATTAACCAATGGTCCAATTAACTGGAATCCACCAGAGGAGAGAAATAAAATTAAAAGAATATCTATTATGCTGATTCAAGGTTGAAACATACTGATGCAGAGCATAAAGATGGGCATAGACCTGCAGGGCCAAATGGTCTAATTCTACCATAAAATTGCATTCAACTCACCTCAGTGAGAATATCAGCAGGAACTCCTGTTGCCATCAGGATGGTGCACAATTGCTGCAGTAAGCCACACTGGAATGCTGACTTCTGACAACTGCTTGTAGCTCCAGGTGGATTCACTGGAGACACCAGCACTCTAACCAACTAAAGATTAAAACAAAAACACACAAAATCTACTCAGTTTTGCAGAAAATAAAACAATTCACATCCAGAACTCTGTTTTCAACCTGTCCCATCTTGCAACCATAGAGAAAATGTGCATTGTAAATTCAGATGCAGTACATTATATACAAGTTAATGAGGTTTTAACAAGTTTGTATATCTGAATATTACTTCCCAAGCACAAGTAGTTCAAGAATTATTTTCCCTTATATGTATTACTGTGTGCATCAACTTAACTAATCAGAAAAATCTGCCACTGGAGTTGGTGGACAGCTTAAATCTTATGATGTAGCCATGTGAGACATTTGTTTGCAAAGGGTATATCTATGTATTAGCCTGGCACTGAACAGTATATTGAACATTATGTTCAACCTTGGCAAACGATTGTGTGGATGGGAAATTAATAAAGTAAATGCATATTTCAAGAATTTACAAGATTTTACTGATGTTAACGTTAACTTAGAACTAGGCAGGATCTTACAGTCAATAGTAATAATAAACAAAGACACCTGCCGAGGAAACTAAACCAATCTGTTTTTTTGGTCAACTTCCCTTTACATCTTTGTTTAATAGATTTAAATTTGACAACTGAAGTATTATAAACTGATTTAAGGAGGAGTTACTACTGTTTTACTACTGTGTATGTATCCTAATTCACTCCAACAAGGTCAGGCTGCAACTTTAGATTTACTATTTCTGGATTCCTCAACCAACAGAAACAGTGACTTGTCATCTATTTATCCATTTACCTAATTATCCTGAAAATCAATCAAAATCAATCTCAAACTTTCTAAATTCCAGTAACTATACCAGCTCCTTACTACTTAACCCACTTCAAGATCAGGTATCATTCTATAAGCCTATATTGTACTCTCACAAATGCCAACACATCTTTCTTACAGGTTAACCAAAAACCGCTCACAGGACTTCAGGTGAGGTCCAACCAAGGCTTCATATAGGTGTGGGGTAACTTGTATACCAATTCAGCATTCCAAATTCCCCTTTTTAACTTTATCTGTCTATGCCCATAACACTTTAATCATTCCTGTACACAGACCAACAACTACAAAGTTTCTGCAGCTGCACTGCTTCCAAACTTTTCATCTTTTAGAAGGTGCTCTGTTCTTTTCCTTTTAGGTCCCTCTAGGTTATGTTGGAAATCATGATGCATATTCCAATTGCTCCTAGTAAAGAAGGCCAGGAAGGGTATTAGATGGCATGTGCAGTAAACCAATATGATTAAACACTAATCTGAATAGCCTGGAGCAATCTCAAGTGTTCAGACTTACTTTCCTCAGTGTTTCAACCAAAACCCAAGGAACAAGACTACAACTGAACAAAACATTATGAACAAACATCACCGCTTATAAAACTCATCTCCAGCTAGGTCATAATCTGCATCAGACATATTTACAGTGCCTATAAAAAGTTGCCCCACCCCCCTCCCTTAGAAGTTTTCATGTTTTATTGTTTTACAACATTGAATCACAGTAGATTTAGTTTGGCTTTTTTTATACTGATCAACAGAAAAATACTATTGTGTCAAAGTGAAAGCAGATCTCTACAAAGTGATCTAAATTAATTACATATAAAACACAAATAATTGATTGCATAAGTATTCACCCCTTTTAATATGGCACATCAAATCATCACTGGCGCTGCCAATTGGTTTTAGAATTAGTTAAATGGAAATCACCTTGTGTAGTCAAGGTGTTTCAATTGATTGTAGTAAAAATACACCTGTGTCTGGAAGATCCAACTGCAGGTATCCTGGCAAAAACTACACTATGAAGGCAAAAGAACGCACTAAGCAACTCCGCAAAAAATTACTGAAAAGCACATTTCCAAGTAACTGAATATCCCTTGTACAGTTAAGTTCATCATCCAGAAATGGAAAGAATATGGTACAAATGTAAATCTGCCTAGAGCAGGTGTCCTCAAAAACTGAGTGACCATGCAAGACAGAGAGTTGTGAGGGAGGCCACCTAGAAACCTACGAAAACTCTGGAAGTTACAAATTTCAGTGGCTGAGATGGGAGAGACTGTACATACAACTGTTGCCTGGGTGCTTCACCATTCGCAGCTTTTTGGAAGAGTGGCAAATAGAATGCCAATGTTGAAAAAAACTCACATGAAATATTGGCTAGAGTTTGCCAGAAGGCATGTGGGAGACCTGGAAGAAGGTTCTATGGTCTGATGAAACCAAAAATTGAGCTTTTTGGCAATCAGACTATATACTATGTTTAGCGTAAGCCAAACACCTCACATCATCAAAAACAGACCATCCCTCCCACGAAGCATGGTGGTGGCTGCATTGTGCTATGGAGATGCTTCACTGCAACAGGCCCTGGAAGGCTTGTGAAGGTAGAGGGTAAATCGAATGCAGCAAGAGACAAGGAAATTCTGGAGGGAAACCTGATGCAGACTGCAAGAGAACTGCAACTTGGAAGAAGATTTGTTTTCCAGCAAGACAATTACACCAAACATAAAGCCAAGTATTTACAGAATGGCTTAAAAACAAAGTTAATGTCCTGGAGTAGCCAAGTCCAGACCTCAATACAATTAAGAATTTGTGGTGGGACTTGAAAAGGGCTGTTCACTCACGATCCCCATGCAATGTGATAGAGCTTGAGTAATTTTGAAAAGAAGAATGGGCAAAAAGTTGCGGAGTTCAAATGTGCAAAGCAGATAGAGACCTATCCACATAGACTCAAAGTTGTAATTGCTGCCAAAGATACATCTGCTAAATACTGACTTGAAGGGGGTGAATACTTATGCAATCAATTATTTTGTGTTTAATAATCGTAATTAATTTAGATCACTTTGTAGGGATCTGTTTTCACTTTGATACAAAAGTGTCTTTTTCTGTTGATCATTGCCAAAAAATGCACTGTGATTCAATGTTGTAAAACAATAAAACATGAAAACTTCCAAGGCAGGTGAATATTTTTTGTAGGCACTATATATATTTTATTTTATTTAAAGATACAGCATGGAACAGGCCCTTCTGACCCCTTGAGCTGCGCCACCCAGCACCCAGCTATTTAACCTCAGCCTAATCACAGGACAATTTGCAATCACCAATTAATTTACTAACCAGTAGGTCTTTAGAATGTGGGAACACCCAGAAGAAACTCAAATGCATACAGGAGGAACATACAAACTTTCTTAGACGACACTGGAATTGAACTCCTAACTCTAACACCCTGAGCTATAACAGCGTTGCGCTACTGTGAACCTATTTATTTCTCTTGCAGTTAATAAAATATTGGCATAAAGGGTAAAACCAAGATCATTGTTGCTAGGAGGAAATAAGTGACCATTTTAATTACTAATCCTGGGGGTGGAAGGGGATAAAATCAACATACCATGAGAAATCTTCTGTTTGTGCATTCCAATGATACTAAGAAACAAATCTGTTGATAATTGCAGCCACATTAAAGTAGAGCAAGTCACAAAGACAAATGACTAGAAACTCTGACTGCCGTAAGGAGGACAAGTATTTAATGCAAAGCTATGTGCCAAATTAAACAAAGATGCTCTGGGGACTACCCACCAATGACAATTAAACCGTTTCATCAAGAAGCCTCTTGCAAATCATTCTTATCAAAAACCAGTTAAGCATTATAAAGAGAATGATCAGAGACAGAAACATCAACATTACTTTACCACAAAGTTGTTTTTTAATATCGCATTTATTTGAAAACATTTCTATTGTATTAGTTATAACTTGTCCAAATTCACACCGTTAAAAAGTTTTATTGTGTATTAGTTGGAACATTCCAAGGACAGTCTGATTTGGGTCAGGATTTGTAAATCAGTGGAATAAAGTTTGCAAAGAATCGCAGTAATTTATTCCCTAGGGCAATGTACAAGTAAGTCCTGCGGTGTGATATGAGAACTCTGAACAGCGTCACACAGCAGCAATAAATTCCAAAAAACCCATGAATATTTTTAACAGCATAGTACTGTTACTACTTAAATTCATTGGATTAGCAATGAATTGGATTTTTGACAATGTCCAGATTTATAGGAAAGTGACACAAATTAGAAGTATTAAATACAAATATTGTTAAGGAATCATGTGCCCTTGGGTGCATTAGAAGAATGAATATTCAAAACATTTGCACATTTCCATAAATATATCCCAAAAAAATCTGTTTTAACATAACAGTAAATAAGCTCATCTACAATCACTGTTACAGAGGAACATTCTGAAAATTAGTTTAGGTGGATGGGTAATGTATCCAACTTTGCATACCATACCAAAGTTGATAAAAGGAAAAGGACTTACTTTAAAAAAAAACATTGTCCCTCAAATGTCTTCTAATGAGATGCAATAACTTTGTTAAAACAGTAGTAAGGATGAGCCAAACTATTATGGTATTATCTCACAGCAAGAGCTCAATATTTAATTTCAGTTCTTTAATGACAGATTGTTGCATTTCTTTTGAAGTTAACCTTGAGCCCAACAGATACTGGATAAATGACCTCCTCAGGTTTGGCTAAAGTCAGATCTCTATCAGCTTTTTGATCAATATCTAAATACAGGATATTTGTGCCACTCTCTTGCTGGATACCAAAGATGCTCCCAAAGTTGTTCAAACTTGAAGAGTGATGTTAATTAAAAAGCAGCTAATTGGCTCTGAAGTTGACTATGAAATGTTGGATGGTGCCAAATGTGCTGCAAAAATGTTTACTTGTATATTCTTGTTTCAGTCATCCACTCCCAGAAATAATACCTGCAGCATCAGATGAAGATTTGTCACCTTCTGTGCAGACCAACTAGAATTCTCTTCAGCAACTTCAAACCAAGGTTTCATGCGCTTAATGTATGAACCTTCCTTGAAAAAGTTCTGATTTGAACTGTTGTTCTTCATTAAGTTAAGTAGCAGTAAAAGACAATCTTCAACCACAATACCTAAAAGTCAAAACCATTTAAAATCATTACCAGAATTTTCTTGAAATAGGGCATCCAAGCATTTATGCACTTAATTTCAGAGAAAGAACATGATTGTTTTAAGGGTTGTCTGATTTTTGACACAAAACTCTACTGGATTTTTGGTACTGCAAGTTAAATTGATGAAATTACTTGTTGCTGTTCAATTAACATTCACCAATTATTTCAGATTTTAAAAATACTGAAGTGACCAGAAAGCAAGAACAGCTATACTTCAGATTACTTGCTAGATACCATCAGATCAAATTAAATTATTTTGGAAATTATTAAAATTACAGAGTGCGCGGGAAATGTAGATTAATTTTTTTCCTCGTTATGCAAATAATATCTCAGCTTTACAATTCACGCAATCCTAATAATCAGTTTCAATGACACTGCTTATTCATTAATCATGTATGCTTAAAAAGCTACCATCACTCATTCCTTCATTTCCTTCAAGTAGTTACCTTGATTCTTTCAAGTCACAATATAGTATCTCAAATTTCCATGAACCTTCTGACTTGCCATTGCCAACCAAGCCCAACAAAAGCCTCACTTAATATACCAACCATCTCCACAGCATCAAATTTCATTATTTCTCTTACAATTCCCAAGTTCAGCTCCATTTTGGGAATATTAATAGTAACCTTGATACAAGTGCCACCACCTATGACTATAGGATATAGGAACAGAATTTGGCCATTTGACCCATTGAGTCTGCTCCACTATTTCATCATGGCTGATCTATTTTCCCTCTCAGTCCCAATCTAGTACCTTCTTCTCATATCCCTTCATTCCCTCACCAATCAAGAATCTATCAACCTCTGCCTTAAATATATGCAAAAACTTGGCATCCACAGCTGCCTGTGGCAAAGAATTCCACAGATTCACTATTTTCTGATTAAAGAAATTCCTTCTCATCTCCATTCTAAAAGGACACCCCTCTATTCTGAGGCTGTGTTCTCTAGCCTTAGACTCTCTCACCATAGGAAACATACACTCCACATCCATTCTTCAAGGTCTTTCACCAGAAGTTTCAATGAGGTCAGCCCTCATTCTTCTGAATTCCAGTGAATATAGGCCCAGAGCTGTCAAATGCTCTTCATATGACAAGCCATTCAATCCTGGAATCATTTTTGTGAATCTCCTTTAAACCCTCTCCAGTGTCAACACATCATTTCTAAGATGAGACCCCCAAAACTGCTCACAATACTCCAAGTGAGGCTTCACCAGTGCCTTATAAAGCCTCAACATTACATCCTTTATTTTCTAGTCTTCTTGAAACGAATGCTAACATCGCATTTGCCTTCCTCATCCCCAACTCAACCTGCAAATTAATCTTTTGGGAATCCTGCAAAAGGACTCCCAAGACCCTTTGCGACTCAGCTATTCGATTTTTCTCTCCATTTAGAAAACAGTCTACCCTTTTATTGCTTCTACCAAAGAGCATGCCATACACTTCCTAACGCTGCATCAGCTATACCTTGTTCCTTCAAAACTTCTATTAGGACTTGCTTCAAAAATCAATACCAAATGGTCTCAAGGAATATTTTGTCATATACTCAGTGGTCACTTTGAGCTACTGTCACCATCCTGTCAGCTTGAACCAGTCTGGCCATTCTCCTCTGACCTCTCTCGTTAACAAAGCGTTTTCACCCATAGAAATGTCATTCACTGGATTTTTTTTTTTGTTTTTCACACTATTCTCTCTGTAGAGACTGCTGTGCATGAAAATCCCAGGAGATCAGCAGTTTCGGAGATACTCAAACCACCGTGTATAACATTAAAAATAACACCACGGTTAAAGTCACTTGGTCTTCCAGATAGACAGACATACTTTATTGGTCCTGAGGGAAAATGGGTTTTGTTACAGTTGCACTAACCAAGAATAGAGTAGAAATATAGCAAAATAAAACCAGAAATAATTAAATGATAATAATTAAATTATGCCCAGTGGAAATAAATCCATGACCAGCCTATTGGCTCAAAGTGTCTGACACTCCGAGGGAAGAGTTGTGAAGTTTGATGGCCACAGGCAGGAATGACTTCCTATGACGCTCAGTGTTGCATCTCGGTGGAATGAGTCTCTGGCTGAATGTACTCCTGTGCCTAACCAGTACATTATGGAGTGGATGGGAGACATTGCCCAAGATGGCATACAACTTGGACAGCATCCTCTTTTCAGACACCACCATCAGAGAGCCCAGTTCCACCCCCACAACATCACTGGCCTTGTGAATCCCCATTCTGATGCTTGATCTGAACAACTGAACCTCTTGACCATGTTGCATACACTTGTTTTTTTGAATTTCTACCACATGATTAGCTGCTTAGATATTTGTATTTTTAAGCACATATACAGTTTTACCTAATAAAATAGCCACTATGTGTAAAGTCTAGCTTATCCTTAACTTTTGTTTTGAAAAGCAATTTCCTTTTAAATGGATGTTAGAAAATTACAGTCACATTCTCCTTTACTCTGATTTTCTTGGGTACAAAAGATCAAATACTTGTAACACGCTTGCATTTTAGTAGATTATTTAACAACATTTACCTGAAAATCATCACTTCTACCAGCACTATTATACCTACTGTACTTGTGATGTTTTGCAATGTTACTACCAGATTATCCCAAAAATTAGCAGATGTTCTCACCTAGTGATCAATTTTTTTAAAACACGTCTGAAGTTAGTAAGTTATCTGGTAATCATGTCATCTAACACTAAATGTGCAGTAACAATTGAATAAATAGTCAAAAAAATAAAGTAACTCAGCAGGTCAGACAGCACCTGTGGAGGAAAATAGACAGTTGATGTTTGGAGTCAAGACTCTTCATCTGGTCTGAAAGATAGAAGGGAGATAGCTCTTTATACTGGCAACCGTCCTGTCATTTCCTTCCACTGCCTGATCTGCTAAGTTCCAGCAGTATACTTATTGCTGCAATTTCCAGCATCTGCAGACTCTGGTACGTCTGTAAATAGTCACATTGTGAACAGCTGCATCTCCAACATCTCCTTTCCAAAAGTCAAATGAAACATTGAAATAGAAAGAAGACATCACTATTGCTATGCCTCTTAGCTGTTAACAAGTTATGTTCTCGAACTTGCACACACCAACTCACCAGGATAGTTATGTTCATTTTACGATTAAGGAATAAAAACAAAAATAATACTCATTTACTAATTGCACTAATTGCAGAAAATACCTCCGTCACTCATTCCTTCTTCAGTGATGATATCTAATAGTCGCTCAAAGGCATTTTCAAATGCAACAATCTTCTGAATGGCTGCATTGCCTTTTGTTAATTGTTGAAGTAGTAAAAGCCCCTAGAACAGAAAGAAACTTTTACTGCCTTGGCTTATTAGATTTTTCCATTATGAATTCTCTTGAAATAAGAGGCTGAAAGATGACAGTATCATTGAGTCAAAGTATATAGATTTTTCTATTTAATAAACTGTTAAATGTGTTTTACGGAAGAGTGGAATTAGTCATCAATGGCCCTCATTTAGACTTCCCCATTTCTGTGCAATCCCAAAATTGCGAAAAGCCTGTTGTTTCACAATGAGACTGCCCCGATCCAGAATGCTGGGCAATTTCTTTCCCTACATCATCAGATTTCTGATCGGTCCATGAACACTACCTTGTTATCTGTTTTTGCACTAAACAGCCTTGTAACTTAACATTATTTTTATATCTTGAACTATGCTGCTGCCACAAAACAACAAATTTCGTGGCATATTGGATGAGTTGAAATGTATTTACTTTAATGTAAGTGTTGGCGCGTGGCCAAGTGGTTAAGGCATTCGTCTAGTGATCTGAAGGTTGCTAGTTCAAGCCTTGGCTGAGGCTGCGTGTGTGGCCTTGAGCAAGACACTTAACCACACATTGCTCTGCGACGACACTGGTGCCAAGCTGTATGGGTCCTAATGCCCTTCCTTGGACAACATTGGTGGCGTGGAGAGGGGAGACTTGCAGCTTGGGCAACTGCCGGTCTTCCACTTAAAAAAAACCTTGCTCAGGCTTGCGCCCTGAAAACTTTCCAAAGGCGCAAATCCATGGTCTATCGAGACTAATGGAGGCCTACACACAACACACTTTAACGCCAGAAGAATGAGAAAGAAGGGTGATGCAAATGGAGCATGGATCAGTACATGGAACTATGACATTGTGGTCATTACAGGGACTTAACTGACATAAGAGCAGGAATGATTGCTGGACACTTGAGGTGGAATTCAGGAGTAGGAAGGAAGCAATCACCATTGGGAGTGTTCTATAGGACCCCACTAGCAACAGGAATACTGAGGATTAGACCAGTAGGCAGATTTTGAAAAGGTATAAAAATAAAAGGGCTGTTGTCATGGAACTAATGTTGTAATGTGAACTATAGAGCAAGCAGTATAGGTGGGACAGAATTTGTTAGGTATGTCCAGGACATTATATACTTCCTGTCTTTAAGAGGTAAGAGGCCTTTCTGGATCTAATACTGGCAAAGAACCTTGAGCTTTAGTATAACCTTGGATAAGCATAAGAACAGGAAGTATATAATTGGGGCAGCACCAATTATGATGCTATTATGTAGAAACTTGGGAGCTTAAACCAGGAATGGATGTTCTCAGGGAAATATCCAGTGAAAATGTGGTGGTTGTTTAGGGAGTATTTACATAAGATTCTGGATAAGCAAGGAGAGAATGGTAAGGTGAAAGAACTATGGTTGACAGGAGAGGTGGAATATCTAGTCAAGAGGAAGAAGGAACTACAGTTGGCCCTTCTTATCCGCGAGGGATTGGTTCTGGGACCCCTCACGGATACCAAAAATCGCACATGCTCAAGTCCCTTATTCAACCTGTCTTAATGTGGTGAACCTTGGGACCCAGCGGAACGCCAGACCTTATTTAACCTGTCTCAGTGCAGTGGACATTAGGACCCGGCGGCGCAGCTCTGAATCTGTAGTGTTTCTGTTCACGAAAATAATCACAATCACAATTGAAAATAAAGTGGAAATAATAAAACGATCGGAAAGAGGTGAAATGTCAGTCATTGGAAAAGCATTAGGCTATGTCGGTCAATGATCGGAACAATTTTAAGGGATAAAGTGAGAAAGGCCCTGGCCCGATGAAAGCTACAATTATTACTAAGCAACACAATGGTTTAATTATTGGGTTTTGGGGGTTGGGTTTTTGATCCTCCACATCAACGGTGGAGAGCGCACTCGGGAGCGCTCTGTTACTGGATCGAATTCAGGAACACACGCTCTGAGCGTTTTATATGCATAGAAAGGTAAAAGATATACTATATACTAAGCCAAATGTTTGACTAACTGACAGAAAATAATATGAGATGTAACTGTTCTGACTTATTTAGTAAGAGAATTTCTGATTTTTTTTAAAATCCTGATCCAGTATAACCCATGCACATCCTCCCATATACTTTAAATCATCTCTAGATTACTTATAATACCTAATACAATGTAAATGCTATGTAAAATAGTTGTTATACTGAATTGTTTAGGGAATAATGACAAGAAAAAAATGTCTGTACATGCTCGAACAACAAGTGCTGGAAGAGCACCTCCAGGTTTTCTCAATTCGTGGATAAGAAGGGACGACTGTATACTTAAGGTTTAGGAAGAAAAGATCAGGGAGAGCCTTGAAAAGTGATAAGGAAGCCAGGAAGAACAGCAGGATAACTAGAGTGAGTGTAGGTTGATTGGGGATAAAACAAGAAATGTGTCTGGAGTTGGAGGAGGTAAAGGATGAATACTTCATTTCAGCATTCACCAGTGAGAGGGACCTTGACAAATATGAGGTCAGTGTAGAATAGGTTAATTGAGGTTAAGAAAGAGGATATATTGGAACTTTTGAAAAACAGTAGGATAGCTAAGTCCCTGGGGCTGGACGGGTTATATCACAGGTTACTATGGTAACCCCTCATCCTCCACCACTCCAAAGGCCGAGTTCACTTAATCTATTCTAATATGGCATACTCTGCAATTCATGCAACATCCTTTGTAAATCTCCTCTGTACCCTTTCTATAAGTTTCCACATCCTTCCTGTAGTGAGGTGACCAGAACTGAGCACAGTACTCCATGTGGGGTCTGACCAGGGTCCTATATAGCTGGAACATTGCCGTTCGGCTCTTAAACTCAATCCCACGATTGATGAAGGCCATTGCAACATATGCCTTCTTAACCACAGTCAACCTGCGCAGCAGCTTTTAGGGTCCTATGGACTCAGACTCAAAGATCCCTCTGATCATCAACACTGCCAAGAGTCTTACAATTAACACTATATTCTGCCATCATACTTGGCCTACCAAAATGAACCACTTCACACTTATTTGGGTTGAACTCCATTTGCCACTTCTCAGTCCAGTTTTGCATCCTATCGATGTCCTTTTGTAACCTCTGACAGCCCTCCACACCATCCACGACACCCCCAACCTTTGTGTCATCAGTGAATTTACTAACCCATCTCTCCACTTCCCCATCCAGGTCATTTATAAAAATCATGAAGCAAAAGGGTCCCAGAACAGATCCCTGAGGCACACCACTGGTCATCGACCTCCATGCAGAATATGACCTGTCTGCAACCATTCTCTGCCTTCTGTGGGCAAGCCAATTCTGGATCCACAAAGCAAGGTCCCCTTGGATCCCATGCCTCCTTACTTTCTCAATAAGCCTTGCATGGGGTACCTTATTAAATGCCTTGCTGAAATCCATGCACACTACATCTGCTGCTCTACCTTCAGCAATGTGTTTAGTCACATCATCAAAAAATTCAATCGGGCTCGTAAGGCATGACCTGTCTTTGACAAAGCCATGCTGACTATTCCTAATCATATTATGCCTCTCCAAATGTTTATAAATCCTGCCTCTCGGGTCCTTTTCCATCAACTTACCAACCACTAAGGTAAGACTCACTGGTCTATAATTTCCTGGGCTATCTCTACTCCCATTCTTGAATAAGGGAACAACATCTGCAACCCTCCAATCCTCTGAAACCTCTCCTGTCCTCATTGATGATGCAAAGATCATTGCCAGAAGCTCAGCAATCTCCTCCCTCACCTGTCACAGTGGCCTGGGGTACATCTCGTCCGGACCCAGAGAATTCTACAACTTGATGCTTTCCAAAAGCTCCAGCACATCTTCTTTCTTATTGTCTAAATGCTCAAGCTTTTTGAGCATATTGACAACCAGAACTGAACACATTTGAAGTAATGTGTTCAGTTCTGGTTGCCTCATTATAGGAAGGATGTGAAAACTTTAGAGAAGGTGCAGAGGAGATTTATTAAAATGTTGCCTGGATTAGAGATCATGTCTTATTAGGAAAAGCTCAGTGAACTATGACTTTTCTCTTTGAACAAAAGAGGATGAGACATGACTTAATACACGTGTAAGATGATAAAGGTATAGAGTGGACCGCCGACACCTTTTTCCCCAAGGTGCCAAAGACTAATACAAAGAGCAAATGTTCATGTTTGTGGAAAGCATGGTGGTGGGTGGGGGGGTGGTGGAATGGCAGAGGCATTTTTTTTTGCACTGTGGCAAGAGCCCGAAACACACTGCCAAGGATGGTGACAGAGGCAGATACATTTGGGATATTTAAGAGATTCTTAGACAAGTACGTGGTTGAAAGAAAAATGGATGGCTGTGTGGAAGATTGTTAAATTTATCTTGGAGTAGATTAAAAGGTCTGTTCAACATTGTGGGCCAAAGAGCCTGTACTGTACTGTATCAGTGATAATGAACCTAATTCTGATTGTTTGACATATCCTGTTCCCTAATACAAAGATAAACTAGAACATAAGAAAATGGGAGTAGGCCATCTGGGCCCTCAAATCTGCCTTACTATTCTATACGATAATAGCTGATCTATGTTAAGAACCACTTGTCTTCTATGCCAATTCCCTTTAACACTTAATTCCTCAATCTTTCATATATTCACACATCTGTATCTTAACTAATGATCCTGTCTCCACCACCCTCAGGGCTAGTGAAATCCACAAACCTCAGTAACAAAATAAGAATCTGGACATGTAAAACTCTGTTCCCTTCTTCAAGACTCTCCCACTGAAGGAAATGCTCCCTTAAAATCTTCTACATTTGCCTTTCATTTTTCAAAATTTCAAGGAATAGAAACTCATGATATTCATGACAGAAACTTGTGTCTCTTATAATTGGACATCCCTGTCACCCCTGGATTTAATCTGCTGAACCTCCTCTGGTTTACTTCAAATGACCAAATCTATTTGTGGTATTTCAGGTGTGGACTCACCAGCACCCTGCACTACTGTAACAAACCTCCCTATTCTTCAACCCCAACCTTTTGCAACTAACTAATCAAGACCCAACAGGAACGAGTGAGCAGAAATGTACAATAGCTCAAGTTTGCTTACCATCTGTTTTCTCATACATCCCCATTACCTCAAATGATTATACTTAATACAAGTCTTCTAGAAATGGAAAAGTTATCCCAAACCATTCGCCAATGGATCGCATGTTTTGTTAATTCATTATTAGTTCAATAAGAGCATGCACTTACATCATTGCGAATCACTTCCCTGGAATCTGCAAGCAAATCCATCATCCTGGATACTCCTGAACAATTAAAAGTTAAATGTAAACATTTCTTGTATGATCAAGATTTCTAAGCTGCAGGAAACATCTTTATTGTAATGCAATAACTTTTGCTTTTAATTTTATCATTCCAATGCTTCTGGATCACCATCAATCCCTGCCAGATCTATGTTGTTAGTAATCTTAGAAATAACACAACAGTTTCCTCCTCCAAACCACTGATGCATATTATGAATAGTTGGACCGTAAGCACTGAACCCTGCCAATCACTATGAAAATAATCCACTTATTCCCAGTTTTCTATCCATGCCACTATGGTGACTCAATCCTATGTGTTTTAATTTTGTTCATTAATTTTTTTGAGATTTCAAAGGCCTTCAAAAATCCTAATGTATGAAATCCAAATTCTCCTTTATATATTTTCTAATTAAATCTTCAAACTTTCCAATCAGTTATCAGAATCCATTTCCTTTTCATAAAAGGACAGTCCTTTGTCTAATCCAATTAATATTTTCTAAGCACTTTGTTATCTACCTTTTTCAGAGACATGTCATGTTCTAAATGACAAAAATAAATTCTGCACTTTTTCTTCAATATTTCTGAATCTTTGAGAACCAAAAGAGTCAAGCCCTACTGTGATTAAAAGAATCTTTTCAAAACATGCTTGTGCTCAAGCTAAACATGTTAAGAGAGAGTAACTGGGATTTCGGCCTTCTACGTGTGCAGCAGAGATTAGGTGTGGAATATTGCAGCTTTTAAAAGTTAACTTCAATGTTTTAGGTCAATGATTTCACAATATCCAGTTCTGATGAAGGGTCATTAACCTGAAGCAAGGTACTTCTCTCTTCAAAAATGCTACCTGGCCTGCTGAACACTTCTAGTGAACGTCATTTATTGTTAATCTTACGCACTATCAGAATAAATCACTTTCTTACCCATTGGACTGACAAGAATGATTTGCTGAACTTGTGATCCGAGATTTTTTAAAAGAGCAGTTAGGAGTTTCACAGCTGGCCAACGCACGTGAAAATCAAACTCCTGAAATGAAAGGATAGTTTTTACAGGACAGAATGTACAAATGTCATGTGATCAATGGCAAAGCACACAGTGTTAAGAAGCCAAATTAAGCGTTGAGCAGACACAAGTTGCTTTAGTGGCATAATAACAAAATGCCAAAGACAACAATCACATCTGGTAGATGTTCAAGAGGAGCTGCAGGGACAGGTGGAAGGGAAGTGGCAAAGAAAGTAAAGGAAAAGGACAATGAATCTTTGAGAACCAGAAGAGTCAAGCCCTAATGACAGCTAATGAATTGAGGAGGAGAATGCACCTTGAGTTCACAGTACAACCAACTTCATTTTCCTGTATATTTTACAAATGGACAGTAAGCCAAGGTTTAATTTTGTTCAAGCAAATACTCATTATTTTCTATGGATATGTGAAACTGATAGTCTTTATTGTACATCTTTAATCAGCTGTTACAATCAGAAACATACAATAATTCATCTGAAAAACTTCTTCCTACACAGATGCAGCCTGACCAGTGTAACACATGCATATTGTTTTCATATTAGATTTTCATCATCTACAGTGTTATTTTCAATTTTCACTACAAGCTTAACATCAGCCCCAAACACTAAACAGAGGAGGTCACCCAATCAGCATCTGATTTCACCAATACAGAAGAAACCACATCATAAGCACTGAATGTAGTAGAGTGGAAGTGCAAGTGAATTACTACTTCATTTGGACAGACCACTTGGGTTTCAGGAAAGTGGAAACAGGTAAAAGAGAAGATGAATCTCCTGTAATTTTCTCTGCAAGAAGAGAAGTGGTTGTTGGAGATGGAAGAGTGAATCTCGGTTGGAGCTCCAAGAAAATGAAGAGTCCTCAGACAAACCCAGTGTAGGATGGAGATTGAAAAGAATCTTCTTCCTTGAACGGAGACATAGCCACACCCTGCTGAATTTGTTCTTACATTAGAAACTTTTTCAAAGTCACTCACTCTCTGTATCAAAGGTTTAAGAACACATATTAATCCAACCTATGTATATCTTTGTAGGCTACAAGAAATAGTCCTTGCTCAGTCCTAATGCAGCACTCCTAACTCAACTCTGTTTTCAATACATGGACACAAATATTAGCATCTCTTACTCAATTCACAAAGAACTCAAAATGTTATTACTTTTGCTATTAATTTCCAACCTGTGCTCATTTTAACATTGTCCATATCAGATTCTTCCCTTCAATTTCTTGGCCTATCTCCATCTTAGAGTATAGGTTAGTCAACAATATCCACTGCAAGCAGTTATCTTGACTACACATATTCCATCTTAGTTCCTGCATGATTCCATTTAATTTGTATCAGACCTGTACATGTGTCAACACTTTCTATAGGTGTACCTCTGATTTGTTAGTCATGGCCACATGGCACAGGAAAAAGGACCTTTCACCCAACTTGTCCAAACTAAGAAGCCCAACTATACTATTCCTATTTCATGCAATTGGCCCTTATTCCTCTATTCCTTTCCTGTCCATATACCTGTCTAAGTGCTTTTAAAATGTCATTAATGCACCCATCTCTACCACCTGCTTTGGCAGTTTTTTGAAATGACCGTCATCTGTGTGAAAAAATTCCTCATCAGGACTCCTCTCTGAAACTTTTGTAGGTCTTCTTTTTCTAGCCTCTCCTGCCCTTTAAAAAGAATGTGACCATTGACCATATCTAAGCCCCTCCATTTTATAACTCTCTACAAAGTCATACCTTAGCCACCTGTGCTCCTGTAAGATCAAAGTTTAAAATAAATTAATCAAAATAAATATGTCACCCTGAGATTCATTTTTGTGAGACTTCACAGTAGATACAAAGAAACACAATAGAATCAATGAAAAACTACAAAGACAGATAAACAATCAATGCACAAAAGACAAACTGTGCAAATACAAAAGAAAAAATAAATAATAATACAGCACGAGTTGTGGAGTCCTCAAAAGTAAGCCCATAGGTTATGGAATCAATTCAGTGTTGAGGTGAGTGAAGTTGTCCACACTGGTTCAAGAGCCCAATAGTTGAATTGTAAAATGTCCTTGAACTTGATGGTGTGATATCTAAGGCTCCTGTACCTCCTTTTGGCTGATAGCAGCAAGAAGAGAGCATGGCCTAGAGAACAATCCCAGCCTACTCAATCACTCTCATAACTGAAGTGCTTTTTTCCAAGCATCATCTTGTATCTCACTACCTCTACTCAATACCCACCTATGAAGGCAAGCAAACTAAGTGTCTTCTTTATTACCTTTTCCACCCTTGTCACCATTTTCAGTCCAAGGTATCTCATACATCACAATCTTTTAGGGTCCTGCCATTTCATCTGCATGTACAGCCATTATTAAACAACCCTAAATGTATTAGTTTACACTGGAGCTAAATTCTATCAGCCAAACACTGTGCCAAACTATGGCCTATGCCCTTCCGTGTCCAAAGGCAACGATCCCACACAATCTAATGTACATCTCCAGCAATCTTCATGTCATCAGTAAACTCGCTTATCAGCCCATACATGTTTTCATCCAAGTCATTTAATTACATGGCAACCAACCAAGCTCCCAGCACTGATCCCTGCTGTACAATACAGGTTACAGACTTCCCCATCAGAAAAACAACCCTCCATCACAATCTTCAACCTCCTATCACCAAGGCAATTTTGGACTGCCAAAACATCGTGAATACACCAATCTTATGAACCACCCTGCCATTTAAGTCATCATTTTCCCTTGGCCATGGTTCCTTTCAGCCACTTTCAAGGCAAGGCAACTTTCAGCCACATCTTCCATGTCCATGTGTTCTCATCCCCACAGCTCATGCCTCCACACTAAATGGATCATGCAGATTTTTAAATTTCTGATTTTAAGCTTAGAACAATAATTGTATACTTTCAATTGAGCTTTCCACCATTCTTCTTACTCCCTTCATCACCACACCACGAAACATACGAAGTTTATTTCCATTAGCTACTGTGGCCATTACATTCATAGCAGCAAGTTACATTCCATGCCAGCAAAGTGTCCAATTAACAGGGAAAACTTTGATCTCCTTGTTTTTTTTCAACTGTACAATATTAAAAAATTATGCAATTTTCAGACTTAGTTTTTTTTAACTCCACATAAATGAAACCAAAAACTCACCTCTAATAATGATAACAGCAAAGTTACATTTTCCTGATGCTTGATGAAAATTTCTGTGAAGTGCACTGCAAGATCATCAGAACTAGACTTTTGAACATTTTCCTCTGCAACAACAAAAACAAAGTCATTGGTTTTCATAGTTAGATGTCCAATTTCTTGAAATATGGTTTTGAAAACTTCAGTAAAAACTGTTTAGAAAAATACACTTTTCAATTCCTGATATAAGCTCTGTAAAATCAACAAATGGAGAAACCTCCTCAAGTTTCAGTGGATGATGCCACTGCCTTTTATTAAAGTAGGCATCCCAAAGTTGTGCTATCCCAACCTGCTGGCTATGATCCCATTAGTCTTTCAAGTAAGGCAGCTAGTTATAAACATCAATTTTGACTGATTCTGGTCACGAAACACAACAAAAAGATAATGGTATAGACAGGTTTTTTTTTTAAAGCATTTCCCACTGCAATAGAGGGCTATTCAACTTAATATAAACATAGTAATGCAAGAAGGAGAGAATTTTTTCTTTATATAATAAGATCTGATGGACACTGAAAATGGATCTAAAATTGGCTCAAGTTACTCAAAGTAAAATGTACTGGTTGCTTGATGCTTTTGTGACTGGAAGGCTATTATCAATGCAATTTCAGAGACTTAATCCCTTGCTTATTACAATATACATAAGATCTGGAATTAAATGCAGGGGGCATTAGGCAAGATACGGAGCATAGGAGTAGGGAAGCTGGGCCAGAATCTTATTCAACAGTTTATAGAGCTACGGCCTCACAGCTCTATGTTCGATGTGTGGAGTTTGCACATTCTTCCTGGGCGGTATAGTCTTCTTCCACTAGCCAAAAGTTCTTAAGTGTGCAAGTCAGGTCACTGTAAATTGCTTCTCGCATACAGATAAATGATATTACTGTGAGTTGGGGTTAGAGTTGATGGAATGTAGTTTAAAGTACATTTATTACCAAAGTATGTATACCATATACAACCTTGAGATTCGTCTCAAGGCAGTCACAAAACAAAGAAACCCAGTGGAACACATTAAAAAAGACCACCCAACACCCAACATGCAGAAAAAACAAATAACATTCAACAAAAGTAAGCAAATAACATTCAGAACTGATGTTCATGAAAGTGAGTACACGGCCACGAAGCCCGTCATCACTGCAGCTGGTCCAGGAGACCATTAGTTGCAGGCCAGAGGCCTCAGTTCAGTAGAGACGTCGCTGAGCACCGAAGTGAAGCAGTAGCCTACAATGGATGTGGGGGGGTGGGGAAAGGGGGGTGGTGTGTGTGTGTGTGTGTGTGTGTGTGTGTGTGTGTGTGTGTGTGTGCGCGCGCGCGCGTGTGTGTGTGTGTGTGTGTGTGTGTGTGTGTGTGTGTGCGCGCGCGCATTGATAAATATAGATACAAAAATCGATACTTGCAATTTATTTGCATACTCAATGGACAAAAGGGCCTGCAGCTTTAAGTACAACACTGCAGAATTGGAAGATTTTAAGTAGAAGGAAGACTGGATAACCAAGGATTGCTCTTTTTGAACAGAGATGGCTGAGGGAAGCCCTACCTGTAATGTATATGAAAAGTAGGATCTTTTTTCTTCCAACTGCCATAGACATAAGCAAATGGCTTTCTCTATCATAAGTGTTCCACTATTTTAATACTTGAGATAAATTAGGTCACAAATGAATAGCTGCTACACTACTATTGAAGCATTTGCCTTTTGCTCTTATAATTATGTAATTTTCCAAATATGATCTCTACCACTAGCAATTGTTGCCTAAGTCCTAACCATTGAATTTGTCTCTCACTTTCCCTAAGACACACTTCACGCAGTTCAACATCTTTGAAAATGTTCTTCTGAAGCACCTCTGTATGATTTATCACACTGAAACAAAATATTTTTGTTTAAAAATATTCCCGAAACCAACAGATGTCCCTGAAACTGACTAATTTGCTGCTTGATCAAGCCTTTCAAACTAGAAAAAATAATCATGCATTTTTATAAAGACATGCATGTACCAATGTTAGTTTAAAGCTGAATTTCTATCAAAGTAATTAACTGCCTCTTCATTCTCAACTTTTAAAAAAATCTGCAGTTAATCTAGTTGTTAAACATCCAAGACTGTTGAAATATGAACTATTTTCCATTTGTAAACTTACTTGAAGCTGAGCCATGCAATAGTAATTAAAATTTTACCTTCAGATCCTTCTGCTGAATTTTACATGAAAGAGAAAAAGACATTAACTGAGACAGAACAATTCACCGTAAATGCAAAGCACTTTATGCAACTGACATGCTAAAGCTTTGCACTCACAACATATTAAAACATGCAATGAAAAAAGCAATGATAGCTTGGAGAAAAATCATTGTTTACAACTTTTAGTCTGATGTTTTAAGATTTCCTCATAATCTAGGAAGCCACTTGGTTCACTGCATCTATTCTAGTTCACAGTGTAATCCAATTTTCCCACTAATTTTGTATTCCTTGTGACCTATTTCCATCAGCTCCCATTAAATTTTACAAACCACACACAAAAGAGCAATTCAGAGTGACCAATGAACCTACCAACTCCAACAGAGAATGTGCCAACTCCACATAGATAGCATAGGGGAAGGTCACAATTGAATGTAGCTTGCTGGAACTGAAAGATGTACATTTACCAGCTGTGCTACTATTTAATATGTTTAATAAAATGGAATTAAAACTGGATGGAAAATGAGAAGCTATTACTTGTCTATCTCACTGCATCTTCTTTAATCTTGGACTGCCATCATACATAACTGAGAATATGTAGAAATATACAACTGCTAGAAGGGCTATCAACACAAGTTGAGGAAACACAGGCTATGATTAACCCACTGCAATGTCCGAAGCCATCAACAATGTGGATCATTACAATGACAGTAACCACTTGGAACCTTGGAACCAAGATAGATAAAAGGTTTAATGAAAAACTGGACAAAGTGATAAATGAGATTGCTTAAAGATAGAGAAAGGTCACAAGCTACACGTCCTAAGGATGTAGCCCAAAACATCAACTATACTCTTTCCCATAAATCCTGCCTGGCCTGCCAAGTTCCTCCAGCGTTTTGTGTGTGTTGATATGACTGCATGAAGCAGGTTGAATCCCATCATGGTAAGTACAGTTCTGACTTCAAATGCCTTCAATAAGAAGCCTTTTAATTCGAAGTGATTTTGTTTATACTAATCTTCTGTCAATATACTGTCACATATTTAAGCATCAAAATTCCAGCTCGTGAGCAACATTGCTGTGTATCTTTCACCAAGTACACATTTATTCAAATACTATAACTTCTCCAATGTCTTACATTACATAGCAAAGCTTTAGACACTTTTTTTCCTTTAGTCGCATGTAGTTTTGGGAGAAATTGTTTGGGAGAGTATATCAGTAAAAACCAAAGCCATTAAATTGAATTTCAGAAAGACGAAGTTTGTGCAGATGCAGCAAAGACTTCAGAAGATAAACCGGAAGGAGCTGCTTGATGTTGAGTCAATTGAGGACCAATAGAGTCTTTAAAGAGTTAATACACACAGTGCAGGAAATGTTCATACCCAAGGTCGGGAAAAGCACCAGAATCAATAGATCAACCGAGTGGATGAATAAAGATAGTCATAAAGATTATTGAAGAAAACAGCTAGATAAAGAATTCCGAAAAATGTAGTCATGTTAATCATAGGGCATATGAAAATGAGAGCTATAGTCAAGTGGGTTGCAGTTGTGTAAAAGATTTATTCAAACTTCGCGGCCTTGCTTTTAAGCCTTCCCGTTTCCACCCTCCCCGGGTGGAAATGCTGTAGGGGGCACATATTCACAGTCCCTTCCTGCGCGCGGGCTTTTCCCCTTGCTGGTGAAGAAGGCCTGGCGCCCTCTTTGGGGCCGGCCTCTCTGCCGGACCGCGCCATTTTGTGAGCCGGTTCAAGTGCGCTGGAAAGTGGGTCACCACAGGGTAATAAATTATGCAGAGAAGGAAATAGCAAATAGTCTTAATTCATATTTTTCTAAAGTATTCATCATCAAAGATGTTAGCAATATGCAAGTGTAGAGAAAACAAGGTTGTTTTGGGTTACTTAGAGAACTTAGAAAGTGAGGTCCTGTTTCGACTGAAAAGGCTGGAAGTTAATAAATCTCCATGGGCAGACAATACATATCCAAGGGTACTTAAAGCGGTCTGTGATTATATATACAAACCTCTAACAGGTATTTTTCAAAAACATTAGTAAAGATTGCTGAAATCCCCAAGGACTGGAATTGAGCTAACATTGTCCCAGTATACAAGGAGGATGGTAACTGACCCTGGTAACTATAGACCAGTAAGCTTAACGTGTATATTAGGTAAGATAATGGAAACATTAATATAGAATGAGATGAAAAAGCAGCTGCTAAGAACAGGCATGTTAACAGAAAGCCAGCATGGGTTCAGAAAGGGGAAATCATGCTTTAATATTATGCTGGGAAGCAAGTAAAATTTATGATAACAATAGAGCAGTTGATATAATTCATTTGTGGACTTTCAGAAGTCTTCTGACAAAGTACCCTACGAGAGGTTAATAATCAAATGTTAGGAGGAAGGGATTCAGGGTAAAGTGTACAAATGGGTGCAGAATTGGCTCACAAACAGAAAACGAGTTATCGTGAGAGGTTGATTTTCACACCTGGAAGATGTTAGAAGTGGGGTTCTGCAGGGATCAGTTTTGAGACTGTTACAGTTTTTAATTTACATTGATGATTTGGATAAGTACATAACAAATAAACTAGTAAAGTTTACAGGTGACATAAAATTAGGGGGACGCACTGATAACATTCAGGCAGCCGAATCAATAGTTAGATCTAAACAAAATCCAGATCTGGATAGATATATGGCAGATAAAGTAAATGTAAAATATTACATATAGGAAGCAGAAGTGTTAGTTATAAATATACGATGAGGGGTCTTGGGTTAGAAAGTGCACTGTATGAGAAGGATTTGAGGGTCCTGGTAGACTAATTACTATCATTATTTAGACAATGCACAGAAACAAATAGAAAGTCAAATAGAAAGTCTAATAGAATATTGGGCTATATAACGCACTCAGTGGAGTTCAAGTCTAGAGACGTTCTCCTTTAGTTGTATAATGTATTTGTGAGGCCACGCCTGAGTACTGTGTACAATTTTGCTGTCCATATTTTGTGAGGGATGTGAGGCACTAGAGAGAGTTTAAAGAAGGGCAACAAGACTCATTCCAGGTTTGCAGGGCATGAACTACGAAAAAAAGATTGAAAGAATTAAATCTTTTTAGGCTAAGTTGACGTAGAATGAGAGGAGATATGATAGAAGTGTTCAAAATCAATTAGGGTATAAGTAAGGCGGATGCTGGCCTCTACTTGAAAATTAATCCATCAACAAGGACTTGGGGCCATAGGTGGAGACCAGTTAAAGGAAGATTTCAGACTAACATTTGGAAGCATTTCTGCAAACAGCGAGTTGTGGATAGATGGAAAAAACTACCTAGTTGTGTAGTTGAGAGTAGTATCTTAGTGACTTTCAAATCTAAACTCGATACTTACTTCAACACACTAAGTAAATAGGAATTTGGCAAGCTTTGTTGGGTCGAATGTTCTGTTCTTATCAAAATCTTTCTAATGTATCAAGTTGTATTGAAAATGAAAAATACTGGACCGGACATCACCTGTGGGGGGGGAAAGAAAATTGATCCACCAGGGAAAAAATAACCTCAGTATTTTGGCTCAATCTCATCACCATTGCTGCATAAGATTTCAGTCATGTTACACTGACTAAAGGTAGGCATTCAATGATCAACTTTAACAATCTTGTTTCATACAGCAGACATCATAATCAATGTGCTCAAAATGGTACCTCTTCAGATTTTTTGGTGAAGTATATTGAAAAGCGCAGCATAAGCAAATAAATTTAAGGCAAACTCATAATGGGAATGGTAATGTGAACAGATTTTAAGCTTTGAAATGCTCTACTGTACCTGGCTCCTCTTCTTCCACGTCATTAGAGATCAGATTATAAAGCGTATCTAATGCATAGCCAATTATTTCAGAGTCTGAGCTATAAGAAGAAAAGAATAAGGTTTAAATATACTTTGACATCTAGACACAGAACTGAAGTTAAAACATTGCCTTTTTAATTTTGATCATTAATTAACAATTTAAAAGTCAACAGAAACACATCCATGGGTTTAAGTCCATTTATGACATTGAGAGCTACTTACAGAAGAATGACCAACCAGGTCACAAAGTCAAAACCACAAAACATCACTCAAGACAATTACTGCCCTACTAACATCCAGGTGGAGATCATCTCTGATGTATAAAAATCGTCATGTTACCGTTCCTACACATTCAAGTTTCTCCAGTCTATTCAATAAATAATCTTGGTCTAGATCTTGTCAGAGCCACAAGCTGGATATTTTGAGGTCAGTTGTAGCTTGCGACACCAGGCATAACTGAGTCAGTAAGTAGGTACAAATAAAGAAGGAGATATTTATTATTGAAATTGTTTTATTATTACATGTACAAGATACAATGCAAGCCTCGACTTCCATACTGTTCATACAGTTCAGATCACTATACAGTGCATTGAGGGAAAACAAGGCAATACCAATGGAGAATAAAGTTTCAAAGCTACAGAAAAAATGCAATGCAGGTAAACAATATGGTGCAACATCATAATGAGTTAAATTGTGAGGTCAAGAGTCTGTCTTATTATATAAGAGGACAATTTTAAGAGTCTGTTAACAGTGCAATAGAAGCTGTTTGAGTTTCACATGTTACGAATGTGCCACAACTCTGAGGGGCCAAAGGGTACAAAGTAGCCCCCTCCTTTGTGAGAATCGCAAGATAGCTATTAATTCGGGTCTGGGACCCAGGAAATGAGAGAGACACACACAGGATCCACAAGGGTTTGGAATGTGGGTCCTGGCCTCAGCGATACAAAGCCACGGATAACGGCCATTGTCCCTTGGAGACAGAATTGTGTATTGAGTACTGTACTATTCATTGAAGCCCTCAGGGAATGACCAGAGTGGGCTGATTGAGGGATTGCATCATCCCAACCTGACTGACATCTGAGACCCCGTGAGTAAGGATAAAAGAGGGTCTGGGGAACAACCCCTTTACCAGGAGAAACGTATGAGACCGGTGGAGGCTTGTGTGTGTGTCCATCCTTGCCCGGATGACAAGTCTTCCACAGAATGGCCTCGCTAAAGGACAAATACGGATCAAGATCAGATAAAAGGAAAGCTGGCAAGTTTCTATTCTCAAAACCCCTCTCTCTCTTCAACAACTGAAAACCCAGTGGTCCCCAAAGGCTGAAGCCTTTATGAACTGAGTGACTTTTATATTTCCATCGGACAATACATTATCCCCTAGACAACGATAGAGCTTATTTCTTATTGATTATTATTATACCCGCACTTTTAGATTTAGTATTGACGACGTATATTATCCGTATGTTTGCATTGATATTATTTTTGTGTAATACTGTTAAGAATAGTACCATCAGACTTCAACGGACCTCTCTATCTTTGCTGGTAAGTGACCCAGTTACGGGGTTTGAAACACACAGTACATGCTCTCAGGTTTTGTATTTTCTGCCCAATAGAGAGGAAAGAACAGAGATGGGGTGGATGGGGTCTTTGATTGGCTGCTTTACCGAGGCAGAGAGAAGGACAGTTGCAAGAAAAAGTTTGTGAACCGTTTGCAATGACCTGGTTTTCTGCATTAAATACTCATAAAATGTGGTTTGATATTCATCCAAGCCTTAATAATAGACAATCTAAATTAATAAATTGTTTAATCATTCACAGTCCAGGCTGGAAAAATATGTATTTAATAACAGGTATAACATCCTTTAGCAGCAATAACCTCCACCAAACGTCTCCTGTAGCTGCTAATTGGACTTGCACAATGGCAAGAAAGGATTTTAGGCCATTCCTCCACACAAAACTTGCAGTTTGTCACTATTTCTGGGATGCCTTGCATAAACAGCCCTCTTCAGGTCATGCAACAGCATCTCAATGGGGTTACAGTCTGGACCAACTTGGCCATTTCAAAACATGAATTTTCTTCTTTTTAAATCATTCTGTTGCTGATTTAGTCTTGTGTTTCAGATCATTGTCTTGATGCATCATCCAACTTCTTTTAAGCTTCAGCTAATGCATTCATTCTCCTGTAAAAGATTTTGATACAATTTTGAATTCATTGTTCCCTCAACAATTGCAAGCTAGCCAGACTCTGAGCCAGCAAAGCAGCCCCAAACCACGATGCTCCTTCCACCATGCTTCACAGTTGGGATGAGGTTTTGGTGTTGGGACGTTGTGCCCTCTTCCTCCAAATACAGCAGTTTGCATTTCTGCCAAAATGTTCAACTTCTGTCTCATCTGTCCACAGAACATTGTCCCAGAAGTATCGTGGAACATCCAAGTGAACTTTTGCAATCTTGAGACATGCAGCAGTTTTATTTTTTGAGAGCAGTGGTTTCCTCCGTGGTATCCTTCCATGAACACCATTCTTGTTCAGTGTTTTTCTTGTAGTGTAGCGGTGTGCTACACACAGCATTGAAATAACGACACACAGTCGGTGAGTTGCAGTTGCAAAAGAGATTTATTCAAACTTTAAAGCCTTCCTGTTCCTGCCCTCCCCAGGTGGGAATGCTGTAGGGGGTGCATATTCACAGTCCCATCCTGCACGCGGGCTTTTCCCCTTGCTGGTGAAGAAGGCCTGGTGCCCTTTTTGGGACCGGCGCACGCCACTTTGTGAGCCGGTTTGAGTGCGCTGGGAAGTGGGTCGCCATAATAGTGGACCCAAGAACAAAGACTTTAGCAAGTTCTAGCGATATCTGCAATTCTTTTGTTATTACCCTTGAGATCTTTATCATCTCCTTCAGCATTGCACGCTGTGTTCTTGGTGTGATCTTTGCATGATGCCTACTCCTAGGGAGAGTAGCAACAGTACTGAGTTTCCTCCATTTGTAGATAATTTCTCTTACTGTGGACTGATGAGCACTCAGCTCTCTAGAAATACTTTTGTGACCTTTTCCAGCTTCATGCATCTCTACAATTCTTTTTCTAAGGTCCTCTGAAAGTTGTTTTGATTGAGGCATTATGTACATAAACAGGCCTGTCTTGAGAAGAGCAGGCTCAGTCAGTAACTTTATGTGTCTTTTTTTTATATAGGGCAGGGCACCTCCACAACCCACACTTCTAATCTCCTCTCACTGATTGGAAAATCCAACTCCAAATAACCTTTATAGAAGACATTACCCAGAGGTTCACATACTTTTTTTTAAAAAAAAACTTAAGACTGTGATTGTTTAAACGGTGCACTCAGTATTGTCTAGAAGTATAATTGTTTATGTGTTATTAGTTTAGGCAGATTGTCTACTATTGTGACCTAGAAGATCAGACTACATTTTACAAGTATTAGAGAAAATCAGGTAAATGCAAAGGGTTCACAAACTTTTTCTTGCAACTGTATAGATAGGGTCCATAGAGCAAAAGCTGGTTTCCACAATGTACTGAGCTGTGTCTACAACTCTGAAATTTCTTGCAGTCAATGGCAGAGCAGTCACCATACCAAGTTGTTCTGCTTTATGTGACGCATCGATAAAATTTTTTAACGGTCAACAAGGACATGCCAAATTCCATAAGCCTCTTGAGAAAATAAAGGTGTTTGTGAGCTTTCTTGGCTATGGCATCTATGTGGTTGGATCAGGTCAGGCTATTAATGATATTTGTTCCTAACAAACTGAAGCTCTTAACCTCAACACCACTGATGTAGACAAGAGCACGTGCACCAGCCCCACTTCATGAAGTAAATAACCAGCCCCTTTGTTTTGTGACATTGAGGGAAAGGTTGCTGTCATGACACTCGCTCCTTCCTGTACTCCAACTCATCGTTATTTGAAACGCAGCCCACTTCTACGGTATCACCTGCAAACTTGTAGATGGAGTTCCACTAGAATCTGGACATGCAGTCAAGAATGTACAGAGAGTAAAGGGCTGAGAACACAACCACTTAAAGCACTAATGCTTAGAATAATCGTGATGCAAGTGCTGCTGCTTATTCTTACTGATGACAGTCTATTGGTCTAGAAGTCAAAGATGTAGTTGCAGAGGGTGGCATTGAATACCAGCATCCAGAGATTGCTTGAAATTAATAGCATTGAAGTGGAGTTGTAGTCAATAAACTATAGTCTAATGTAGCTGACTTTATTGTCCAGATGCTCCATGGATAAGTGTAGGGCCACTGGACAGTTGTCAGTTAGGCATGCTATCTTGTTTTCCTTAGGTACCAGGATGAGCATAGTTTTCTTGAAGCAGGAAGAGGTTAAATATGTCTGCAAATACTCACATCAGCTGATTTACTCAGGATCTAAGGACATGGCCAAGACAAATGCTTTCTATAGGTTCAATGTCCAGAAGATTAGTGACTGTGATTTAGGTGCACTGGAGGCTCTGGGTGATTACATAACTATACCCTTCTGCTCAAAACATGCATTGAATATATTAAGGTCATTAGGAAGGTATGTGTTGCTGTTGGCAATCTGCCTGACTTTGTTTTGTAGCCCATTATAGCATACAAGTCTTGCCAAAACTGATGACTGGTCTCAAACGTGACTTTGGACTGGTACTGTCTGTTAGCATCTCTGCTAACTTTACAAAGGTTGCAGCTCAATTTCTTGTAAATGTCAAGGTTACCTGATTTGAATGCTGCAGGCTTAGACTTCATTAGGGAGTGGATCTCCTGGTTTATCCATGGTTTCCATTACAGAAACACCCAGAGTTGTCCTCTTTGGCACACAGTTCTCAACACACTTACTAATGAGGTCCATAAAGTGACATGCTCATTGAGGCTGGCAGCTGAGTCTTTGAACGTGGACCAGTATACTGACTCAAAGCTGCTATGCAGAAGCGCATATGTTTCCTTAGCCCAGCATTGTTGCATGTTCCACATCCTCCAGTTTCAGCTTCTGCTTGCATGCAGGAAATTGGCACACAGCCTGGTACTGCGATTTACTAAAGTGTAGATGGGAAGTGGCTTGGTAAGCATCCTTAATGATTGTATAAAATACAATTTTATTGTAACAAGAGATTTTATTGGGACAAGAGAATTGCTGGTAGTAGTACTTTGGTAACACGCATTTGTAGTTGGCCTGGTTGAAGTCAATGGCAATGATGAAAATGTCCTCTGGTTATCCCGCTTCAAGGCTGCTCAGCACAGAGTATAATTCGTTGAGTACAGACTTTGTCTTCATTTCTGAAGTGGGATGGAGACTGCTGTCAGGATTGCTGAAGTGAACTCTCGTGGCAGGTAGTGTGGACAACACTTCACCATTAGATAATTCAAACTGGGTTTGAAATAATTAGGGATAATTGAATGCAAAGTTCAGTCTCCTTGATACTTTCCATCAAAGTCATTCAGGAGGATAGTCATGAACAACCTGCTGAACTGGACCAAACAACAAATTCCAAAAACATATATACATTCCCAGCATGTGCATTTTTTTTCTGAACTTTCCAAAAATCTTGTTGTATCCCATGCATTTCTTTCCTGAAGAAATCAGTTTAATTATGCAGTCTTTTCCCTTAACTTATATCATGGGCTATAATTTTTTCATTTTTACTTGAGTGGATTCAAAAATCCCTGAAAGACAGTATCTTAGCCCATGTGACTATCCTACATGTTTATTGCACCTGGGTGAGATGTGCCTGATCTGAACCAATCAGGAATGTCCATCTATCAGAGAACAAAATTAAATGGACACAGGTCTGATGAGTCTTGAAGAAACCTTTCAAGCTCTTATGTTAACACCCATTTCCCAACAATTGGTCACATGATTCCATAGTTCTACTATAGTTGGTCCAGTTTAGACACTTTCCAAGTTAATTCAAATATGGCACTTACCGATCCATCTGCAGCACATTAATAAGGTGTTCCATAGCCTGACTACCAACTTCGAGCCGATATTTCTAAAAGAAATTTCAAGTGTACATACTTAGAGATAAAAAATACAAAAAAAAACCTTTTAACTGTTGAATAAAGATTTTCAATTTTGTCCCTTCCCATGAACTAAGTAATTTTGAATTTCCCCATTCTTCTGCATTCTAAATAGGTCCGTGGCAAGTCTTAAATTGTTACAGGTAGCAACATAGATTAATGAAAGAATAATTTTAAAAAAAACAAAGGAATCTCTTATATTCTTCTATAGCAAAGAAGAATTACATTAAACCTGCTTTCAACATTGAGAAAATCTGCTGGTGCTGCAAATCAAAGTAAAACATACAAAATGCTACAGGAACTCAGCAGACCAGGCAGCATCTATGGAATAGAGTAAACAGTGTTTCAGGCTGAGACCTGGATGAGACTCAATTTCTCCAGCATTTTGTGTGTATTTCTACTTATAACCTTGTCTTGGTTAGAATGGTGCAATGTACACACTTCTAGCGTGCATAGTATAAAAATGCTGTAGCACTGGTGGAAGTTCAAAAAGAATTTACAAAGACACAGGACTGAAGGAGTATATTTATGAGGTAAACTTTAACAAAGCAGGACTGCCATCTCAAGAAAAAGATAGAATGCAATAGAATAGAGATATTCAAAATTATGAACAGATGCAGTACAGAAGATGTACAGAACTAAACATATTATACCAATAGTCATAAATACACTAATAAATCTTAGAAGTTCCTGGAGTGGTGAGAGTGTTAACAAAGTTGGGAAAATACGCTCAAGAGAAAATTGGATGAGCACAAGATTGGGGTAGAAGAACTGCCAATGGTGCAGGGAGAGGACAGGGAGTTGGAAGCAGAATGAAGTGTGGAAGCAAGAGCCTGGTGAGCTAAATTGCTTGTAGAGTTTTGCAGAATTGGCCACCATGGTAGATTAGCGGTTAACGCAATGCTATGACAGCTCAGGGTAGAGTTTAGATTTCAATCCCAGCATGCTCCGAAAGGAGTGTCTGTACATCCTCCCTGTGGAATGTGGGAGTTTTCTCTGGGTGCTCCGGTTTCCTCCCAGAGTCCAAAAATGTATCGGGTAGGTTAATTGGTTAGTCTAAATTGTCCCATGACTAGGTTCAGGTTAAATCAGGGTTGTTGAAGGTTGTTGGGGTGGCATGGCTCAAAGGGTCAAAAGGGCTTATTCCACACAGCATCTCTAAATAAATAAATTTCATTACTATTAAACTATAATTTCCCTCTTCCTTTTACTCCAGATTTTGAAACAGTCAAGATCATACCTTTGACAGTGACTTGAGTGCTCTCACAGCATCTCTACGATCATCCAGCAGTGTAGAAGAAGCTACTCTGTCACATAGCTTCTGAACCTGTTCAAGATAAAATAGTTAACTACCGAATGCTGAGCACAGTCCAGATAACTTACTGCAAAATAACATTCAAGGATCAAATTCAAATTTTTACTTTGATTTTCCGAAGGCCTTTGACAAGTGTTGCACATGAGACTGCTAAACAAGATTAGAGTCCATGGTATTACAGAAAAGATTCTAGCATGGATAGAAGATTGGCTTACTGGCAGGAGGCAAAGAGTGAATAAAATAGGCCTTTTCTGACTGGCTGCTGATGACCAGAGGCATTCTGCAGGGGTTAGGACCGCTTCTTTTCATGTTAAATGTCAATGATCTGGATGATGGAATTGATGGTTTCATGGTGAAGTTTGCTGGCGATACACAAACAAGTGGAGGGGTGGGCAGTGTTGAGGAAGCAGAAAGTCTACAGATGAATTTGGACAGAATAGGAGAATGGGGAAAGAACTGGCAGATGGAATATAATGTACAGAAGCGTATGGTCATGCATTTTGGCAAAAAGAATAAAGTCGTAGAGTATTTTCTAAATGGGAAGAAAATTCAGAAATCAAAGGTGCAAGGGACTTGGTAATCCTCATGCACGATTCCTTCCTTGCAGGTTGAATCAGTACTGAGGCAAATGCAATGTTAGCATTCATTTTAAATGAAGTAGAATGTAAAAATAAGGCTGAAGCCTTATAAGATATTGGTCAGACCACACTTGATGTATTGTGAGCTCTGGACCCTTAACCTAAGAAAAGATGTGCTAATATTGGAGAGGGTCCAGTGGAGGTTCACGAGAATGGTTCCAGTAATGAAAGGGTTAATATATGAGGCATGCTTGATGGCTCTGGGCCTGTACTCTCTCAAGTTTAAAAGAATGAATGGAGATCTCATTGAAACCTATGGAATACTGAAAGGCCTGGGGAGAGTGGATGTACCAGTAGATATAATGATTCCTAGTGGAGAAGTCTAGGACAAGAGGGCATAGCATCAGAAGAGAAGGAAGTCTCTTTGGAACAGAGTTGTGGAATAATTTCTTTAGCCAGAGGATGGCAAATCCATGGAATTCATTGTCACAGGCAGCTGTGGAGGCAGAATCATTGGGTATACTTAAAGTTGAAGTTAATAGGTTCTTGATAGATTAGGGTGCTAAAGGTTATGGGGAAAAGGCAGGAGAATGGATGTGACCGGGATAGTAAATCGGCCATGAAATGGTGCAGCAGGCTCAATGGGCCAAATGGCCTAATTCTGCTCCCATGTCTTATGGGCTTATAGTCAAATCATATTTTTTAATCTGTCAACCTACGAGCAATAAATTTGATCCATATACTGATAAGCTATTATACCAAAAGTGCCATAATTTAGATCTAACTAAAAGAAGAAACACCTGAAATCTACAAAAAAATGTTGAATTAGCATGAAATGACAATTAAAAGTGGGCACAAATAAGCAAAGTACTCAACACAGCTGAGAAGTCTCTTGACTATGCTGTCACATTGCACAAGTTAGCATATTGATAATAGATCCAAGCTGAATGTTCACTTTAAATGGAACAGAAAATTATTTTGGTCACTTGCACAATGTATACCTTCAGTCAAATATAGTCAGCTTTTGTCAATTGTTTCAATGTACATAAGCAGATTTGCAAATGTCTAACTAGAAGCTGTAGAATTAATTCATATTGACAATGCAATTGAATAAATGTTATCTCCAATATTTAAAAAAGTCTGAACAAAATTTTAACAAGTTTTAACAAAAGTTAAAACTTTTTTTGGTTTACAATTACCGATTGTTGACCCTTATTGTAAACAAAAATGGCAAAAGTTTGTCACATCTGGCCAAATGTAAAATGTGGGTGAGGTACTGCACACCCTCATCAAATGACTGCACTTGAAAAGAAGCACCTTGAACATGGAGTAATTTAATGATTTGGACACAGCAATCCTTGGACTGCATTGTCCAAAGGGCAGGTTTTGGGGAGTAAGGAGACTTCAGTGAGATACTACAACAGTGAGCCAGGTTAACAAAAGATCTCTGAGGATTGGCAGTACAAACTCAATCTTGGCAGAGGTTTTGATATCAGAAGTCAGAATAATACATTAGCAAGAGGGATGGAGCTGATTGGTGAACTTCCAGGTGGATAAATAAAGCATCTGTTTGTTAGCAGAAGTATGAAAGGGCAGCTCACTCATGGGTTCCACATACCATGGCACTATGGGAATCCCTGCATCCCTTCTGTGTCCTGGACAATCAGATATGGGAAGTGTTACAAGCTATATCAACTTATTTGAAGTTAAATGCCAGCTACAGTTTTTGCTGTTCGTGTGAAGCTGAGGGTTACGTAAATTGTACATTTATCTACATTGTAGTTTGATTGTGCAGGAAGGTATATGAAGTGAAGTGAACCACTAAGCAAAGGCAGGAACCATAAACTCAAAGGTATTCAACATTGGTGAAAATGATACTTTCTATAGGGATCACAGCCAAAGTCAAGTGCACAGCAATTTGAGAGCAGACAAGTGTTTCTGCAGCCATAGGCATGATTAAGAATGGTATTTTGCCTCAATAGTTCCAGGAACAAGGAAACCAAATGGATGAGGGTTATTTTAAAGGTAAAGGGTAAACAGATGGTGAAATCATGTTATCTACAACACAAACAGCAAGAGGGGTTGAGGTCCTGCAAGCAAAGTTTATGGAAAATGAAAGTGGTAATCTCTGAATTGCTTCCAGTTACATGTGGTAGTGAGTTCAGAAAGAGGAAGACAGAGTGACACTGGAGATAATGGCAAGAGGAATTGCTTACTATTTCTGAGGAATTAGAACAATTTCTGGAGCAGATGCAACCTCCGCAAGCCAGAAAGATTACACACAAGCTGGCAAAATGGTAATTTGGTCTATTACCACATGTACCAAGGTACCCTTGCAAAACCCATCTCACGTACCAATCAATTCATTATGACAGTGTCTTAAGGAAAACAATACAAAATGCAGAAATAAACTGCTACAATTACAGAGAAAGTGTAGAGCAGGTCGATGTTAACAAGGTACATTGTGAGGTCAACTGGACAGGACCAGAATCCTTGTGGTAGGCTTGCAGGAGTTGTTGGGAGAGTTTAAACCACCTCGGCAGAACAGAAACTGAGGTAGAATCAGAAGGGAAGAAAAAAAAACAAGGTGAAGGTACAAATTAGACTCAACTAAAGAGGTTCATAGGATGGCAGAAAAGGGCAAAGTAACCGAAGTACATTAGGAATGGGCAGGCATGCACGCGACCAGAGTAAGGAAAATTGATAAAATTAGAAATTCTATCCAAATACATGCAGCATTCATGACAAACAAGTGGATTGTTAGCATAAATAGAAATAGGTATAATCAGATATCCATGGCAGTGACATGGCTGCAAGATGTTGGAAGCTAATATTTAGGGTATTTAACATTTCAAAATCATTATGAAACAGGAATAGCGAGGCAGCATAGCTCTATTAATAAAGGATGAAATTACTGCAGTGGTGTAGAATGACAATGCCTCAAAAATTCTATCTGCAGAAATTGGTTGTGTGGAAGAAAGAAATATTAAATTCTTTTTTTAAAAAGGTAGGGAAGTGCACAGACCACTTATCATTGGTTATACTGTAGGATAGACTATGATACAAGGAATAATGAGGCTTGAAAGAAAGGTACTGCAATAACTAAAGACTTACAACATATAGATTGGGCAAATCAAAATGGGTAGCCTCATAGAGTGTATTTTCAATAGTTTCTAGAGGAAGACACAGAGGAACCAATCAAGCAGCTATTGCAAAACATGATAATAAATAATAATATAGTAAAGGATCATCTAGGAAAGAATAATAATAACATGATAGAATTTAAAATTCAGTTGAGTGTGGAAAAACTTGGGTGTGAATAAAGGGAATTATGATAGTGTGAAATCAGAATTGGGTGAAGAGGACAGCTAAAATAGATTAACGCCATAAAGTCAGAAAATTGAGTAGACTCTGAAGCATGCAACCAAGATAGGTTCAATGGGAAGTGATGACACAAAGGCCGGAGGTGTTGTGGATAATGTGGAGGACTGCCAGAGGTTACAGCAGGACACTGACAGGATGCAAAACTGGGCTGAAAAGTGGCAGATGGAGTTCAACTCAGATAAAGTGTGAGGTGGTTCATTTTGGTAGGTCAAATATCACAGAATATAGTATTAATAGTAAGACTTTTGGCAGTGTCAAGGATCAGCGGGATCTTGGGGTCCAAGTCCATGGGACACTCAAAGCTGATGCGTAGGTTGCCTCTGTGGTTCAGAAAGCATACGATGCATTGGCCTTCATCAATTGTGGGATTGGGTTTAGGAGCAGAGAGATAATGTTGCAGCTATATAGGACCCTGGTCAGACCCCACATGGAGTACTGTGCTCAGTTCTGGTCGCCTCACTTTAGGAAGGATGTGGAAATCATAGAAAGGGTGCAGAGGAGATTTACAAGGACGTTGCCTGGATTGGGGAGCATGCCTTATGAGAATAGATTGAGTGAACTCGGCCTTTTTTTTTCCTTGAGCAACGGAAGATGAGAGGTGACCTGATAGAGGTGTATAAAATGATGAGAGGCATTGATCGTGTGGATAGTCAGAGGCTTTTCTCCCCAAGGCTGTAACGGCTAGCACAAGAGGGTACAGTTTTAAGATGCTTGGAAGTAGGTACAGAGGAGATGTCAGGGGTAAGTTGTTTTTTTTAAAAAACACAGAGTGTTGAGTGCGTGGAATGGGCCGCTGGTGACTGTGGTGGAAGCGAATATGATAGAGTCTTTTAAGAGACTCCAGGGCAAATAGAGGGCTATGGGTAACCCTAGGTAATTTCTAAGGTAAGGACATGTTCGGCACAGCTTTGTAGGCCGAAGAGCCTGTATTGCACTGTAGGTATTCTATGTTCTCTGTTTCTATCCTAACTAAGTGATAATAAGGTGACATCAAACTGAAAAAGACTTGCAATATTGAAAAACACAGTGGCAGACCCACAAGACTAATAATCTTAGAAACCAGCAATGGATAAGTAAACAGAAATAGCAGGTGGTAAACGGTGAGAGTAAAATAGCAAGCATCAGATCTACAGATGTATTGAGGGAGAGTAACTTGAGGGAGAGTAACTAGACAAAACTTGAAAATTAATAAATAGAAATAGAAGTGGTGGAGATTCAAAATCATTATTTTGATTGGTCTTCATGAGATGAGACAACTGAATTCATCACAAAGATAAAAGTTAATTGATAGGCTAGAGGGAGAGAGGAAGTTAAAACCTCTCTGCCACTTAAGAAAAAGTACAATGCCAACTAATGCCAACCAACCATTATAAAGTAAATAATAGCTGGGCACTCAGAAATTCATATGACAATCAGGCAAATTCAACACAGTTATAGGAGGGGGAAATAATGCTGACAAAATTTGCTGGAATACAGAACAGCACAGAAATGGACATTTTCAGCTCATCTTGTCCATGCTGACCATGATGCTAATCTACCCGAATCCCATTTGGCCAAACCTTCCTATCCCAGTGCCTGTTCAAACACCTTTTAAACACAATATCTGCCTCCATCATCTCTCTGGCAGCACCTACTAGATATTCACCACTCTGTGTGTGACATCTTATCCCTCAGATCTCCTCTAAATTTTCCCCACTTAATTTAAGCCTGTGCTCTCGAGTTCTTGACTTGCATACCTTTATAATTTTATAAACCCCAATGAGGTCACCCATCCTACATAGCTTCCTATTTTCCAGTTATAGTAAACACAGCCAGAAATAAATTCTATCTCCCATCTCACTGCACAACTTTGAGCTAGAAGTTGCAACTTAACAGTTATTCTGTCTCCCTAAATTTGACAACCTTCACTATCTATGACTGTATAAACTTTCATGTCATCTGCAAACTTACTGATTAGGTCATCTACATTCTAATCCAAGTCATTTATATATTAACAGCAAAGGTCCCAGCAGCAATTCCTGAATTACATCACTTATTACAGACTTAGTCAGGAAAAAAAAACTCATCCAACACTATCCCCTGCCTCCTGTCACCAAAAGATCTGGTGTTTCAAGATACTTCAAATCCTATAACAAACAGGATGGACAAAAGGAACTTATTAATATACAGGAAGTATATGAGGTATATTTTAATTTCCAGAAACTATTTGGTTGAAGTGCCACATACAAGATTGTTGCAACCAAGTGCATGTGGTTCGAGTGATATACGGTACTGGCAAGGTTAGACCATTGGGCAGCTAACAGCCAAAATAAATAGTTAACAGACTGACAATCAGTAACTAGTGGGATGCCAGAGGGATCAGTTCTGTAGCCGCAACAATCTACAATTTGCATTCATGGCTTAAGGAATTTAGTGCACTGCACCCACATTTGCTGATGAAAGAAAGAGGTAGGTTCAGCAAGATGTGAAGACACAAAGAACTTGAAAAGGGGTACAGATAGGTTAAGTGAATTGGAAGAAGCTTGTAATGAAGCATGTGGGAAAACATGAAGTTATCCATTTTATAAGGGTGGAAAACAAACCACACAAATAGAGTGCAAGACAAAAACACATGGCGCTACAAAAGGTTTCTAGGGGTCCTGGTGTATAAAATACAGAAGATTGCTAGTAGGGAGGTACACAAATAAAAAAGGAAGATTTGCCTTTATTAGAAGAATAGAGAATTAAAGAAGGAATATTTTAATGCAAATATACAGTACACTCAAGGCCTTTCCTGGTATACTCTAAAGTTTTGCTCTGCATATTTCACTAAGTATTTGTTGCATTGGAAGACATGCACAGACAGCTCACTGTCACAGTCAGAGAATCATACAGTATGGAAACAGGCTGCTCAGCCTGACCCACCCATGCCAACCAACAGGCAGCCTCCCTTATTAATCCCAAGCATTAGGTCCATAGCGTTCTATGCCCAAGTAATTCAAGTGCTTATTTATATACTTAAATGCTATCAGAGATCCATCTTCAACCATTCTCTAAAACAGTGCATTTAGTACGTGCTTAATACACTGAGTAAGAGTTCTTCTTACTGCTCTACTCTCTATATACACAAGACTGTGTGGCTAGGCATAGCACAAATAACATCTATAAATTTGCAGATGATACAACCACATTTGGTAGAATCTCAGGTGGTGATGAGAGTGCATACAGGAGTGAAATATGCCAACTAGTGGAATAAGACAAAGGAGTTGATTGTGGACTTCAGGAAGGGTAAGACAAAGGAACACATATCAATCCTCATAGAGGGATTAGAAGTGGAGAAAGTGAGCAGCCTCAAGTTCCTGGATGTCAAAATCTGAGGATCTCAGTCCTGACGAAGGGTCTCAACCCAAAACGTTGACTGCTCCTTTCAATAGATGCTGCCCGACCTGCTGAGTTCATCCAGCTTGTTTGTATGTCTTGATTTGACCACAGCATCTGCAGTGTACTTTGTGTTCTCTGAGGATCTAACCTGGTTGCAACATATTGATGTAGTTATAAAGAAGGCAAGAGAGCGGTTGTACTTTTTTTAGGAGTTTGAGGAGATTTGTAACGTCAACAAATACATTCAAAAACTTCTTTATATGTACTGTGGAGAGCATTCTGACAAGCTGCATCACTGTCTGGTATGGAGGGGCTACTGCACAGGATCAAAAGAAGCTTCAGAAGGTTGTAAATCTAGTCAGCTCCATCTTGGGTACTAACCTACAAAGCACCCAGAACGCCTTCAGGGAACAGTGTCTCAGAAAGGCAGCGTTCATTATTAAGGAACTCCAGCACCCAGGGCATGCCCTTTTCTCAGTATTACCATCAGGTAGGAGGTACAGAAGCCTGAAGGCACACACTCAGCGATTCAGGAACAGCTTCCTCCCCTCTGCCATCCAATTCCTAAATGGACATTGAACTGCTAGACACTACCTCACTTTTTTTTTAATATAGGTGTTTCTGTTTTTGCATGTTTTAATCTTTTCAATATATGCATACTGTAATTGATTTACTTGTTTATTTTTTCTTTTATATTAAGTATTGCATTGAACTGCTGCTGCTAAATTAACAAATTTCAAGTCATATGCCAGTGATAATAAACTGATTCTGATCTAAATATCTTCTCCTTTACCCTAAGTCAATGCCCTATAATTTTATTCACTTCTAACACCCTATATTAAATTTACTACTTCTTCCATGTCTTCTCTTCATGCACCATAGTTCAGGTGTCATACAAAAACGAGACAAAGTTTTTCAGGACCATGGTGCTACATGAACAATACAAAAACTACACAACTACGTAAACCAACACAAAAACTACACTAGACTACAGACCTACCCAGGACTGCATAAAGTACACAGAACAGTGCAATCATTACAATAAATAACAAACAAGACAATAGGCACAGAAGAGGTCAGTAGGTTGGTAGTCCGGTGGCTTAGGGCAAAATCTGTTACATAAATAATCAGCTGAATGGCGGCATCCAGAATTCCATCCGTTTCTGTACTCCCGCTGAGTATTTCGCTGCCACAGATGTAATCCAATTTAATGTCCACTGGAGAGCAGAATGGATGGGAGAGCTAGTCGGCTAGGGCTTGCTTTTATCCTGGCACGGGCACCTGCCCAATCGCCTCGCTTCCGCTTCCTCACAAACCGTTTACACTGTCCCCACCTCCAGCCACCGGCATCAGGCGACTCCGAGGACTGCAGGCTCGATTCCCTCAGCAAGCCGAGGTCACGCAATCTAACCAGTAGATTTTCAGTAAGGTTTGTTTTTGGGCGATCTCTGTACTGTAGCAGTAACTGGCGATGGTAGATAGTCGCTCTGTTATCCATTGCCCTGAATCCTAATTGTACTTTAAAATTAAATTTAAAAAACTAAATTAAAGTAACACTAGATCCAGATCCAAAAGGCCGCGGCGAAAGTGGGGGGGGAGAGCACCTGTACATAGTGATAGAATCTTATAGAATGCAGAGCTTATGCAATCACATCAGCTACTGAAATGTTCTTTAATTCTCCCAATTTCCAACTCAGTGTGTAGTCTTGTAAGCTACTTTGACTCAACTATTCCTAAAATGTCCCCATACCCCCTAGCCAAGTTAACCATTGAATTACCAGTTATCACTAAATTTTTCACAAAGCTAAAAAATAAATAAAAACATTTCCTTCCAACTAAATTTAATGGGTTGGACGAAATCCCTGAAAATCTAAGGGAACTGCAAAGTATCTCTAAATGGGTATAAAAGTAATAGCTGTTAAATAAATACAATTTGTCTCAAAACTACAAAGCTGACGTGAATAGACTTTGACCACATACAATTTAGGAAATTTACATGATAATTGCAACAACACTGAAACTAACATGCATTAGAACTAATATACCAAATCAAATAAATGTTTAAAACTCATCCCTGGAGCAACATCCAGCAATTATTCAAAGTAGCCACATAGTTTGGGAATTCTATCTGCTAATGATCTGTTACCTTATTCAAAATTCAGTCACTTTGAATCTACTTATACCATGTTTCTCAACTTTGAGGACAGAAAAAGCTCTCATTTATTCTGTAAAATGACACACCAAAAGAAAAAAAAGTCTATCAACTTAGATTCAAGTGAAACACCATATATGCAATTATCTTATCAACCAAACTAGAACAACAATCTTATCCAAACATTAACTTCCTGTGGATTTTCAGTTTCATCGACCTTTACTTCCAATATAAATTTACATGATCAGCTGAGGTTGCTTCCTGATAGCTGCTCTCTATAGAAAATGAATTGATCTGGTAACTTTCAAGCTAGCCCTAAAACATGTTAACAAGGTTTAGCTCAGCAACAAAAGATGTTCATAGTGAACTGAAAGCAAAGTATTTTATTTGGTACAATGAAGATACCAATTTTTTTTTTACTATGTTCAGTGATTTAGCATGAGTAAATAGACATCTCATATTTTGCCAACTGTGCACACAACAGGTGACGTTGGCTGTTAAATACACTGTTTACATCAACATCCAAAATTTTTGTTTTTAAAAGCACCAGAGAAGCATCAAGATGCAGCTGAAGTTGTTCAAGGCAGCTGGTAAGATAACACAGGGAAGTTATTCAGGCTTTGACATTTATGGGTATTCCAGGCTTAAATCATGCCAAATAAAAGGAGTTTGAAATACAGAATGAGAGACAGGTAACATTTCAGGTCAATATTAATTTAACATTAGCTCTCCACATGCCACTGAGATTTTCCAACACTTTAATTTTAGATTTCCAACATCTGTCATTTCCTGTGCTCCAATATCACAACACTTTTGCTGGAAATGAAATGCAAAAGCTTGACAGTGTTAAAGTCAATGTGCTTGATAAGGCTTTAGATTTAGATGAGGCCAGAAAATAGTCCATGCACTTCAAGGAGAAAAGAAGTGATTTCATGAGGTTTGAAATTTATTCAGAAAGTACTCAAGAGACTAAACATTGGAATGATTACTACATCACAAAAAATCCCACCTTAATTTGTACCATCAGCAACACGACATTTGGTCCCCAAAGCCAAACGCTTAATATAGATTGAGAACAAGTGTGGAACTGAAGAAAGACTTGCTTGTGTGCCAACTTTTTTAAATGATTCCTTCTCATACTTTTTTTTTTACAAACTGGTACATGAATAGAAAAGGTTTGAATTATATGGGCCAACACAGGCAAATAGGACTAACTTAGAGAGATATGCTGTATGGACCTACATGCTGTGACCACTTTATTTGGTGCAGCAGTACACCTGCTTGTTAATACAAATATCTAATCAGCCAATCATGTGGAAGCAACTCAATGCATAAAAGCATGCAGATATGGTAAAGAGGCTCAGTTGTTGTTCAGACCAAACAGATTGGGGAAGAAATGTGATCTAAATTACTTTGACCATGGAATGATTATTGGTGCCAGACAGGGTGATTTGAGTATCTCAGAAACTGCTGACCTCCTCAGATTTTCACAAACATTCTCTAGCATTTAGAGACTAGTGAAAAAAACAAAAAACATCTAGCGAGTGGCAGTTCTCCAAGTGAAAGTACCTTGTTAATGAGAGAGATCAGAGGAGAATGGGCAGACTGGTTCAAGCCTACATGGAGGTGACAATAACTCAAATAACCACACGTTACGATAGTGATAGGCAGAAGAGCATCTCTGAACACACGTGCTGAACCTTGAAGTGGATGGGCTACAGTACCAGAAGACCTCCTGTACCTAACAAGGTGGCGACTGAATGTTTATCAAATTGACTTGAAAAAAAGGTAAAATTTCTCAGTTGCTGAATATTCATGGCGGCACAGACACTGATCTTGTAGAGCCAATGCCTCACAGCCTAGGTTCAATTCTAACTTCTGTTCCATCTGTATGGAGTTTATACACGCTTCCTGTTGACTGTGTGGATTTTCCCAGTGCTCTCATTTCCTCCTGCATCCCAAAGATGAAAAGCTCATTGGGCAGATTCTGGGGACTATTGACAGGAATGTACGGAGAATAAAATATGGAATTAGTGTTGGATTGGTGCAAGTGGAATGGACTCAGGTCTGAAGGACCTGTTTCAGTGCTGTGCTTCCCCTACTCTGGTGATGAGCATGTCAAATGGCTTTAAGTGGAATATCTGAGTACAGGAACAAGACTGCCTTTGCACAATTATAATAAGGTCCTGGTGAAACACATCTATGTTTTGTGCCCTGCCTAAAGAAAGGATACACACTATATGTACAGAGAGAGTGCAGGTGAGATCTGTAAAGACACAGAATGGAACCAGGCCTTCTGATACCAAGACTATCATTAACACCAATCCAACAACTAACATCAATCCTCCTTTCTATTTTCCCTACATTACCATCTACTCCTTCAAGATTCTACCATACACCAACACATTATAGAGTTTACAACAACCAACTAACCATCCATGGAGGAAATGGATGCTGTCACAAGAAGTACGTGCAAACTCCACGTCTGTCACAGAGGGATTGAGCTATCTAGGCTTCCATTTTAAAGTCAATCTCATCTCTAGTCTATGGGATCACTGCATTCCTCTAATCCTACTCTCAAACATTCCCAACTTTAAAATCATATCAGGCAGCATCATATGGACAGTTGACAATTCAGTTTGAAACTCCTCCAGTCCAGATGAAGGGCCGCGATCTTAAAAGCCAACTGTTCATTTTCCTCACAGTCGCTGCTTGAACGTCGAGTTCCTCCGGCAGAGTGTTTGCTGCTCCAAATTCAAACACTTGCAATATATTGTGTCCCTCATTTTAACCGCCCTGCTTTCCACTGTGTTTAAACTTGGGAATTACTGCAACAAATCTTCCTCGAAACTTAATCCAAGTTGCATCCTACCCTTTAAATCTCCGTCCTTGGGAAGATTGCAAAGCCTCGCTCTTCAGCAGAGCTTTGGTTTACTGTCCCTTCACCAGAGTGCCGACGCAGAGCTCGGGTCCAACATACTAATGTTGTTTCGCTCCCAAAAGACTCTGCCCAACCTACTGTCCCCGCAGCACCTGCTCTTCTATGGCGGGTTGCTTGCCGTCCCACATCTCCGATTGTGGTTCCCCGTCAATCTCCATAAAAGCTCAAAGCCACCCTGCAACCACAACTTCCCACTCTCTCCCCACGGAGTCCAGAAATCCAGGCCCAGGCACAGTCAGGCCTGGAGAGTTCCCGGCCCGATATAGGAAGGGGCCCAGAAGCCCCAGGGCCCCCGCCTCCCCCGACCGGGTACTCACGGTGTCGGCACCGCTGGGCTGCGGGCCGGCGCTCTGGCCGCCCATTACCCCTCGGAGGAAATTCATGGCCGCCAACTGTCACACACGGCTCGCGATCCCACACAGACGCAGAGGGACCGCGGGGAGGGAGGCGGAGCCGTCGTCGGCCCCGCTGCGCCTGCGCGGCGACGTGGCAACACACGTGGCCACTCAGATAGCGCGTCAGCTAGTTAAAGGTCGCTGCATTTCCTCTGCAGGTGTGGTGTGCATACAGTGCCAGGTTCATTGAAAGTGGTTATTTCAACATGCTGGAACATTCACAGAAGCAGTAAAGCAGGCACAGTTTGCGCAACAGAACCATTCCGCATGATGTTATTGTTTTCTCTCAATGTACTGATGTAATGAAGTGATTTATATGGATGGTATGCAAAACAAAGTTTTTCACTGTACAAGATATATGTGACACTAATAAACCAACTGACTGATGAAAAATCACTTAACCACAATGTTAAGAAGAGTTGAATTTATGTCGTGTACACACGTTTAAGGTGGAAGTACAATGAAAAACTTGCAGAGGCATCACTGACAAGTCGTAGAACAGAAGTCAGATGTATTGTCACTGACTTATGTGAGAATAAATTTGTTCTTTTATTGCAGCAGTGTAGCGAAAAGACAAAATTATCATGAATTACAAAAATAAATAAATAGTATATAAGTTACACTGAAGAACAATTTTTTTTCTAAAGTTGCTTCCTCAGATTTTTTTGTTTATGATAGACCGCTTGAACACAATTTCAAACTACTTGTATCACGTGGGAATTTGGAGGAGCAAGAAATTAACATATTGAATATTGCAGCGTGCATTCGGTCCATGATGACAGCTCGTTTGACTCAACAGCTGTTTTAATTGCGACAAACAAAAAATCAGACCGGGCGCTATGACCCGGGAGAGAATGCACTCTTACAAACGGGGGGGGGGGGGTGATGATCACACACCCGGTTACAGTCAGGTGACCCACAAACACATCTGCGAATGACCCAGGGTGAAATGTAATAATAAATGAACTTGAACATCCCATCCATAATCCCACGAAAGTATTTAAAAAACAATAAATAGCGCTGGCCACTAGGAGTGCTGGGGTGAGCTGTCGGCCACGGACCCGCCTCCGCGGGGCGCTACTATACATACAGTACAGCACATTAATGTGTTTGAGGCTTCTCACTTAAGTGTCCAATAATAACCGGCCAGCATTGGTGGATTCCAGTTGCCCTGAAACCGTTTCTCCATGTCTGCAATGTCCTGGTGAAACCTTTCACGATACTCGTCATTTACAGCGCCAAGATTTGTAGTGAAGAAGTCTGAAAAGGAATTCAGAAAATGAATCCTAAAATGTGTTCAGTTCGTGGATTTGTATATTTGAAGCATGTTGTCAACCAGCTGCACGTGGTTGCCAAGTAAATTTTCAACAATATCCTTGAATGCGACTTTCTCCGGTCTCACTAAACATTCTTTGAATTGTTTGTTACTGATGACCTGTTTGATCTGTGGACCAACAAAACTGCCTTCCTTAATCTTGGCATCAGTTATTCTGTGAAACATCTGCCTCAAATATCAAAATCCATGAACCTTCATGAACATTTTTGTGCCTGATTCCATCTTTGCCGTCTTGAACCCAGTAATTCTGCTTTCGCCTTTGACAAACCCAAGTCTCTGACCAGGTCATTTCACTCAGATTCTGTTGTCAGATGAGACTCACTGGAATAAAGGCTGCAATGTATGTCTCAGTATCGGTGTCGTTTTCCGTTCCTGGCTCGTGAACTGGAAGTCTATCATCATGTGGCACAGGTCTCCTGGCTGAAGGGTGATCGGGGTATTCAATGGATTTCTTGTTTTTCGCAGAGAAACCAGACACAGAAGGAGCAGTCCGTCATACGATACTTCCACTATCCCCATACTATCGGGACAGCGAATGGCATTGACTTCCGGGTACCTCAGAGCCGATCGACTGCGCATGCGACGCAACAAATGTGAGGAGCGCGGGCTTTATCTTGGGCTCCAATTTTACACCCAAAGAAGAGCTCGTAGGCCTTCTTTAATAAAGAGTATTGCTCCGTCTTTAGATTTAAGCATATACTCGCCACAAAATTTCATGGCTGTTGCAACATTGGCGAGACATTTTGCTATCAGAAATACTCCTGAAAATACGATTACTTTATTATAATGAGTACGCATAACATGCCCGTAGAGCAAGCGCGTCAGTGTGGTCGCAAACCGATAAATAAACGCAGTGCATAGAACTGTGTGCGTGAGGCTATAGAGCTTTTCTAAAACCTGTCCTGGCGTGCCTGAACAAGGAAGGGTCTCGGCCCGAAACGTCGACAGTGCTTCTCCCTATAGATGCTGCCTGGCCTGCTGCATTCCACCGGCATTTTGTGTGTGTTGCTTGAATTTCCAGCAGATTTCCTCGTGTTTGCTGAAGGTAGTAAACTTTTCAGTTTATATTATGGACAACATTTTAATTGACTTGAATTATTAATTGAAATAATGAATATAGGCGATTTCAGCACGTGGTGCCTGATAGGGAAATTTGGATGTTGCTTTCTTATGGCAGCGCTCTTTCTAATTTAGCTCATTGGTGGGGAGGGCTTTTGCTGTAATGGACTGGTCTGCGTCCACCACCTTATGTGGATTTTTCCATTCTTGGGCCATGATTCAACCCGCTGGATATTCTCCACTGTGCATCTACTTGTCGAAGTTTTAGATGACACACTGAATCAACGCAAACTTCTACGAAAGTCGAGGCACTGCTGTGCTTTCTTTATGATGGCGCTTACTGCTGGTCCCAGGACACATGCTGTGTTATGATAACGTACCAAAGATGATTATTATCAAAGTACACCTACAAAGTGCTACAAAGTTTGTGAGCCCTGTAGAATTTTCTCAATTTCTGCATAAATATTTTCTCAATTTCTGACCTAAAATGTGATCAGATCTTCACAAGTCCTAAAACAAGATAAAGATAACCTAGTTATATAAATGACACAAAAACATTAGACTTGTTCATTAGTTTATTGAAAACAATGATCTAATATTACCTGTGAACCTCCAGGGTAATGCCTTCTACAAAAGCTGTTTGGAGTCAGGTGTTCCAATCAATGAGATGAGATGCCCTGCCCTATAAAAAAGACACACAAAGTCAGGTTACTGACAGAGCCTGCTCTTCCCAAGACAGGCCTGTTTATGTGCATGAGGACCTTAGAAAAAGAATTGTAGAGATGCACAAAGCTGGAAAAGGCTACAAAAGTATTTCTAAATACCTGAGTGTTCATCAGTCAACAGTAAGAGAAATTGTCTAGAAATGGAGGAAATTCAGTACTGTTACTACTCTCCCTTGGAGTGGGCATCCTGCAAAGCTCACACCCAGACTATAATGCACTAATCCGAAAGAGGTGAAAAAGTACCCAAGGGTAACCACAGAAGACCTTCAGAACTTGCACAAGTCTCTGTTCATGTGCCCACAAAAGGAAAACACTGAACAAAAATGGTGTTCATGGAAGACCACCATGGAGGAAACCACTGCTCTCCAAAAAAAAACAATGCTGCATGTCTCAAGTTTGTAAAAGAACACCTCCATGTTTCACAATGCTTTGTGGTCAATTTTCTGTGGACAGATGAGACAAAAGTTGAACATTTTGACAGAAAAGCACATAGCAATGTTTGGAGGGGAAAGGGCACTGCACATCAACACCAAAACCTCATCCCTACTGTGAAAATGGTGGAAGGAGCATCATGGATTGGTGCTGCCTTGCTGCCTCATGGCCTGGAGAGCTTGCAATCATTGAGGGAACAATGAATTCAAAATTGTATTAAGACTTTACAGGAGAATGTCAGGGTAGTAGTCTGTCACCTAAAACTTAATAGAAGTTAGATAATGCAACAGGACAACGATCTGAAAGACAAAAGTAAATCAACAACAGAATGGTTTTAAAAGAAGAAAATTCATGTTTTTGAATGGCGGACTCAAAGTCCTGACCTCAATCCTATAGAAATGTTTCAGAAGGACCTGAGGCAAGCAGTTCGTGCAAGGAAGACCACCAACATCCCAGAGTTTTGAAGCAGTTTTGTAAAAGGAATGGGCTAAAATTCCTCCAAGCCAATGTGCAGGACTGATCAACAGTTACTGGAAATGTTTGGTTGAAGTTATTGCTGTACAAGGAGATCACACAAATTACTGAAAGCAAAGGTTCACATTCTTTTTCCAACAAATACATGTAATATTGGATAATCTTTCTCAATAATGAAATGAACAAGTATAATGATTTTGTGTTATTTATTTAATTGTTTAACTTATTTTAAATTTAGTTTAAATTATTTAACTTCATCAAGTTTTAGGACATACTTGTAGATCTGATCACATTTTAGGTCATATTTATTCAGAAATAGAGAAAATTCACGAACTTTCTAGCACCACTGTATGCCTCCACGTGCAACCCTGAGATTCATTTTCTTACAGGCATATTTAATAAATCCATAATAGAATAATAACCATATCAGAATCATTGAAAGACCGCACCAATATGGGCATTCAGCCAGTGTGCAAAAGATTACCATCTGTGCAAATACAAAAATAAAGAAATAATAATAGAAAGAAACAAACAATCAATATCAAGAATATGAGATTAACAGTTTCTGAAGGTGAATCCACTGGTCATGGGAATATTTCAATGATGGGGCAAGTGAAGTTGAGTGAAGTAATCCCCTTTGGTTCAAGATCTGATGTTTGAGGGTAATAACTATCCCTGAACCTGGTGATGTGAATTCTGAGGTTCCTGTACCACCTTCCTGATGGCACCAGTGAGAAGGGAGCATGACCAGGGTGGTGGAAGTCCCTGATGATGGATGCTTCTGTCCTACAACAACACTTCCTGGAGATGCGCTCAATGGTGGGGTGGGCTTTACCCGTGATGGAATAGGCTGTACCCACTACTTTTTGTAGCATTTTCCAATCAAGGGCACTGATGATTCCATACTAGGCTCTGATGAAGGCAGTCAAAATACTCCCCACTACACAGATATACAGACTATAGAGGACTATACACAGATACACGGACTATAGAAGTTTGTCCAAGTTATTGATGTTATGCCAAATCTTTGCAAACTCCTAAGGAAATAGAGGTGCAGCCATGCTTTCTACGTAATTGAACTTATATGCTGGGCCAAAGACAGGTTTTCCAAAATTATAACACTAAGGAATTTAAAGTTGCTGACCCTCTCCACCTCTGATCCTCTGATGAGGACTGGCTCGTGGACCTCTGATTTTCTCCTACTGAAGTCAATAATCAGCTCCTTTGTCTTGCTGACATTGAGTAAGAAGTTGTTATTATGGCACAACTCAGCTAGATTTTCAATCTCACTCCTATATGCTGATTTATCACCACCTTTGATTCAGCCTATGACAGCGGTATTTTCAGCAAACCTGAACATGGCCTTGGAGCTGTGCTTAGCCACATAGTGTGAGGTGAGTAGAGCAGAGGCTAAGCACACAGCCCTGTGATGCACCTGTGCTAATGGAGATTGTGTAGGAGATGTTATTGCCAATCCAAACTGACTGGAGTCTGCAAGTGAGGAAATTGAGGATCCAATTGCACAGGGAGGCATTGAGGCCAAGGTCTTGAAGCTTATTGATTAACTTTGAGGGGATGCTAAATTGCTTTTGACAAAGAGCATCCCAATACATGCATTTTTGGTATCTAGATGTCCCAGAGTTGAGTGGATGAGATAGTATTTGCTGTGGACCTATTGCTCTGGTAGGCAATTAGTAGTGGACTCAAGTTGCTTCTCTGGCAGGAGAATGCTCAACTGTAGTCAATGAAGAACATCTTGATGTATGCATCTTCAATACATATGAACATGTCCTGGCTAGTGAGAATCCTTAGTGATGGATGCTGCCTCTTTCATTTGTCCTTGGAGGTTATGCAGCATAACTGGCATGTAGTAACATCAGAATCAGGTTCACTATCTCTGACTTTGATGTCATGAAGCTTGTTGTTTTACGAAAGCCGTACGGTGCAAAGATGTACATAAAATTACCATAAATTATAAAAATAAATAGTGCGAAAAAGGAATAACAATGTAGTTTTCATAGAGGAGAGAAGCTGTTCCTGAATTAAGTGTATGTCTTCCAGCTCCTGTACCTCCATCCTAATGACAGTAGCAAGAAGAGAGCATATCCTGATGGTATGCTGACTTGGAGTATGCCCCAGGTGCTGACCATCAAAACCATGCGAGCAAGGAGCAGGAGTACTCACTCCGTCTCTCAGCCTGCTGTACCTTTTGCTAAGATCACAGCAGATCTGGTTGTCATGATATCCCTTTCTAACCAGGAACATAGGACATAAAACAGCGCAGCACAAGAACAGGCCCACGATGATTCCAATTTATACTGCACACCTGCAGGCATGAAACACTGAAGCTGCTGAAATGTGGAGTAAGAAAACTGATCTGCTGGAGGGACTCGGTGAGCCAGGCAGCATCAGCAGATCATCTTAAACCATGCATCTGTGTGCACCTGCTCTGTATCTGCCTGTTCATGTGCCAGTCTAATTGCCCCTCATAAATGGTATTATTGTCACATGTACTAAGGTACAGGGAAAATCTTAATTTTGCAAGCATCCATACAGATGACTTTAGTACATCAGTATGTTGAGGTAGTACAAGGGTAAAACAACAATGGAAAGCAGAATATAGTATTACAGTTCCAGAGGAAATGCAGTGCAGGCAGACAATAAGGTGCAAGACGATGACAAGGTAGGCTGTGAGGTCAAGAGTCCATCTTATCTAACTAGGGCACCAGTAGGATAGAAGCTGTCCTTGAGCCAGGTGGCTTTTCTATCTTCAGTCCAATTGGAAGGGGAAGAAAAGAAATAGTGCAGGGTGGGAGGGGGTATAGGGAGAAGGCAGGAGATGGGGGCCTGAGAGGAAAATTGGATCAGCCATGATGAAATGGCAGAGCAGACACAATGGGCCAAATGGCCTAATTCTGCTTCTATATCTATTGGTCTTATAGTTACATTTCCAAGACAGCAAGAAATGTAGACAACGTCCTTGGAAGGAAGGTTAGTTTTCACGTTTGCTCTGTTGTGTCAGCAACTCTCTGCAGTTTCTTGCAGTCTCGAGCAGAGCAGTTGCCATATAAACATGCTCTCCTTCCAGTAAGATGGTGGTGCGCTCAGATACAGTGGCCTCTATGGGATCGATCAAGAGTGTTATTGTTTTCTTTAAACGTATTTTTTACAATTGCAAGGCCCTGCTGGATATCAGGAAATTAATGTACCATAAGCGTACCCCATCAAGCAAGTTGTTCATTGGCAGAGAACCTGAAGTATTTGGACTTGGTGTGGACCATGGTGCTGCCTGCAACAGAGAGGCATCAGTGCACAAAGGATATGTGCAGACGAACTGTGATTGATTGTCTTAGTCGCTTATCTGTCATTGCAAGACCCTATTGGGCACCGGTGGCGTGGAATGCTGCAGGTCCAATGAATTGGTTTATTGGTGAATTGCGAGGGTGGACACCAAGGGAGCTGTTTGGCCTTGGTTGTATTGAGGACTAGGCCTCAAGCCCTGGCGTCGCCTGTTCGCAGCAGACCAGGGGGAGGCATCAGAGTCGGGCACTCCACCAGAGTCCTGGAGGCAGTGTGGCATAGTGTCTGTGCTGGAGTCAGTGCAGAAAGTAAGCTGTATTGTGTTCAGTTGCCGACTGGTGCAACATCATGGACTCAGGGGCTTGGACTATGTCTTTTTGTATGACTGTATTTTACTGCCATCTTCTATGTGTTAGGTGTGTGGCTGTTGGCACTGTGTTTTGCTCCTTGGCTCCAGGGTAACACTGTTTGACTGTATTCATAGGTATTCACCTATGGTTGAATGACTTGAACTTTGAACTTGCAATTCTGAGCAGAACCTGCTGTGCCATTTAATACAATCACTGCTGGTCTGACTGTATGCACACTCCTGTCTAAACAGGACATTAGACATAGAACAGAAGGGATTAGGTATGATTCACAATATTGTGGGCTGAAGGGCCTATTTATCTGCTGTTCTGTTTTATGTTCCAGTAGAGTACTGCACAGGTACAGCCCACTGTGTTGTCAATTTAAACTGCACATCTGTAGATATAAAAGACTCCAGATGCTAGAACCTGGAGCAAAACACAAGCTGCTGGAGAAACCCAGCAGGTCAGGTGGTGCTGTCTGAGCTGCTGAGTTCCTCCGGGCACCTTTTTCAAACTGAAACATGTCTGCACATGGTCTGCATTGCCCTGTTTGAAAAGCCACTCAAACGTCATTAACATATCTGCTTCCTGTGCTTCTGCGTGGGCACCTACCACTCTCTATGTAAAATAAATTTGCCTCATAAATTTCTTTTAAACTTTACCTCTCTCATTTTAAACTTATGTCCACTAACTTTTAACATTACCACCCTAGGAGAAAGACTCCATCTACTCTGTCTATGTGTGTCATAATTTTATAAATTTCTATCAGGTATCCCCTCAGTCTTTGACTTCCAGAGGGATCAATCTATGTTTGCTGAAGCTCTCATAGCTCTTTGTCACACCTCTACATTCCAAAAGATACCGATCCAACACTTCACTGTTAGAGTTTCCAGGAATTTGGAAATCAAATACCCACAGATACATTCTGACTTACTGGGTATTCAGTACATGAAGAGGCCTTTCCCCCACCTTGCCCATGACAAGTATGATGTCTGCCTGAACTAATCCCAAGTGCCTGCATTAGGTTCATATCCCTCCATGTCTTTTCCATCAAATCACATTCTAGACATTGTTAGTTGTATCTGCCTACACAATCTCCTCTGGCAACTTGCTTCAGATATTCATGAGTATTTGGATGAAAAACTTACCTCTCAGACCCCCTTCCTACGTCTTCCCTTTTACTCTAGACATGTACCCTCTATAGTTAAATCCCCCTCCCGTACCCACTCTATCTACCCCCTTAAGCTTTATAACAAGACAACTGCAATATACCTTCCCAACTTCTATACTCAATGCACTGACTGATGAAGGTCAGCCTGCCAAAGTTTTCTTCACCACCCTGCCTACCTGTGATGCCACTTTCAGGGAACTGTGTACTACAGCTTACAAACCACCAGTGGTCAACTATAATCAAGTGCTTGGGATACTGCATGATGCCATCTCCAAACAGGAACAGTCCATCCCAACACATTCAAATCATAGTCAGGGACTTCAACCAGGCTTGTCTGAAGAAAACCATGCACAATTACCATCAGCAAATAACCTGTAGCACCAACGGTCCCTAAACACTAGACCAGTGTTATACTAAGATAAGGAATGCCTGCCGCTTCTTGCCTAGCTCGCATTTCAGTAATTCGGATCACTTCGCTGTCCTTCTACCTGCATAACTAATCAACCCCTGTCTTCCCAGGTGCATGTACACCTTATCCTTCAGAATCCTCTCCAGTAACTTAATGGCCACAAGTGCTAGGCTTACTGGCCTGTAGTTTCCAGATTTTTTTTCTTTGTAGCCTTTTTAAAATAAAGCACAACATTCAGAGCATTTACAGCGACAGGTGCTCAAAAAGGGCAGAAGGATCACTGGGGACCCGAGTCACCCCAACCACAAACTGTTCCAGCTGCTACCATCCGGGAAGTAGTCCTGCAACACAAAAGCCAGGACCAACAGGCTCCTGGACAGCTTCTTCCACCAGGACATCAGACTGAGTAATTCACACTGACACAATTATATTTCTAAGCTATATTGACTGTTCTGTTGTACATCTTACTGTACATACCGTTTATTACAAATTACTATAATTTGCACATTATACATTCAGACAGAGAAGCACCATAATGATTTTTACTCCTCGTGTGTGAAAGGTGTAGGAAATAAAGTCAATTCAAATCACAGTAAAAACAAGGGAGAAATATTTATTGAGGATCCTGCCTCTGTGAAATTAAGGAGCATAGAACTTGTACTGCAACCGAACATGGAGTTCTAGCCTCTTTACTTGAGAAGAGGCATACTAGCTTTGGAGGCAGTATGGAGGAGATTGACAAGGTTGATGCATGAGATGAGGGGGTTAGGCCTAAGAGATAGAGTTGTCGGGGACAATACTTGCAAAAATTCAAAAGAATAACAGGGGATCATAGAAAAAGTGATAGAGATAGAGACACGGAAGTTGTTTCCGCTAGTAGGTGAGACTAGAGCTAGAGGACATAGCCTCGGCAATCGGGGGAATAGATTTACAGTGGTGCTAGAAAGTTTGTGACCCCTGTAGAGTTGTTTCTATTTCTGCAGTAATATGACCTAAAATGTGATCAGATCTTCACATAAGTCCTAAGACTAAATAAAGAGAACCCAATTAAATAAATAGCACAAAACATTATACTTGTTCATTTATTTATTGAGAAAAGTGATAAAATATTGCCTGTATTTGTTGGAAAAAAGTATGTCATTAAATATACATAAAAATATGACAAATATAAAAGACAAATTTTTAAGACAAATATATTTTAGATTTTGCATAGCAAGGGAATTAAGGGTTATGGGGAAAAGGCAAGGTAGGTGGAAGTGTGTTCATGGGCAGATCAGTCATGATCTTGTTGAATGGAGGATGGGCCATTTTTATTTTGTTTAGCGACACAGTGCTGAGCACACTCTTCCAGCCCTTTGAGCCATGTCACCCAGCAACCACACAATCCCAATTCACCCTAATCTAATCACTGGACAATTTACAATTACTAATTAACCTCCCCAGAATGCCTTTGGACTGTGGGAAGAAGCTGGAGGATCCGGGGAAAAGGGAAGGGCACATTGAGGTTCCTTACACACCAGTGCCGCAATTGAACTCTGAACTCTGGAACACCCTGAGCTGTAATAGTTGTGGTGAACTACATATACCTGTCTGGACATGCCCCCCCCCCCCCCCCGCTGACTGCTCCTGTGGCTCCTCCCACAGATCCCGGTAAAAAGGCGATTCGAGGCACAGACCCTTCCTCAGTCTCCAGGATTTTGTGTGGTGGTCGCTTGCTGCTTGTGCTTTCTTCCAGCCAATAAAAGCCTACCTTAACTCACGTCTACGAGAGTTATTGATGGTGCATCAATAGTGTACCACTAACTGCTCTGCTGCTATGGTACCTTTATGTGAGAGACCTGAATACCACTCCACTGACACCCCACTTGCATGATCTCTGGAGGCGCATGATAAAATAGGCCGTAGACAGCATGGTTTCTTCAAGGGAAATTCCCACCTGAAAAATCTGTTGTAATTTTGAGGTGCAAAGGGACTTGGGAGTCCTTGTGCGGGATTCCCTAAAGGTTCATTTGCAGGTTAAGTCTATGGTGAGGAAGGCAAATGTGATGTTAGTATTCATTTCAAGAGGGTGAGAATATAAAAGCAAGGATGTAATGTTGATCACTTATAAAGCGCTGGTGAGACCTCACTTGGAGTATCGTGAGCAGTTTTGGTCCTCTTATTTTAGAAAGGATGTGCAGACACTGGAGAGACACTGGGTTCAAAGGAGATTCATGAAAATGATTCCAGGATTGAATGGCTTGTCATATGAAGAGTGTTTGATGGCTCTTTGTTTGTATTCACTAGAATTCAGAAGAATGAGGGGTGGCCTCATTGAAACCTATCAAATGGTAAAAGGTCTTGATAGAGTGGATGTGGAGAGGATGTTTCCTATAGTGAGAGAGTCTAAAACCAGAGGACACTGTCTCAGAATAGAGGGTGTTCTTTTAGAACAGAGGCTTGGGGAAATTTCTTTAGTTAGAGAATGGTGAATTTGTGGAATTCAGCTGTGGAAGCCAAGTTTTTATGTATATTTAAGGCAAAGGTCGATGGATTCTTGATTGGTCAGGGTATGAAGAGATACAGGGAGAAGGCAGGAGATTGGGGCAAAGAGGGAAAATTGAATCAGCTTTGAAGAAATGGCGGAGCAGACTTGATGGGCCAGGTGGCTTAATTCTGCACCTATATCTAATGGTTTTATTTTTGCTCTCTCGCTTAAACTTTTCATATCTCATTGACGTCCCCATGTCATCTTCACAACTTATTTTCTTACTTATTTGTCCTTCCATCAAACACTTCATCAATTGTCTATTCTCACCATGTTACCTGCCCAGCTTATTTCAACTTTTCCTGTTAGTAGTTTAACATAAAAGAGTGTTGTAAAAACAATTATTAGTCTGTGTAAATAATAGATAATAGACAGTAGGTGCAGGAGTAGGCCATTCAGCCCTTCTAGCCAGCACCACCATTCACTGTGATCATGGCTGATCATACACAATCAGTACCCTGTTCCTACCCTCTCCCCATAACCCTTGACCCCGCTATCTATAAGAGCTCTATCTAACTCTCTCTTGAATGCATCCAGAGACTTGGCCTCCACTGCCTTCTGGGGCAGAGCATTCCACACATCCACCACTCTCTGGGTGAAAAAGTTTTTTCCGCATCTCTGTTCTAAATGGCCTACTCCTTATTCTTAAACTGTGGCCTCTAGTTCTGGACTCACCCATCAGCAGGAACATGCTTCCTGCCTCCAGCGTGTCCAATCCCTTAATAATCTTATATGTTTCGATCAGATCCCCTTTCATCCTTCTAAATTCCAGTGTATACAAGCCCAGTCGCTCCAATCTTTCAACATATGACAGTCCCACCTTTCCGGGAATTAACCTTGTGAACCTATGCTGCACTCCCTCAATAGCAAGAATGTCCTTCCTCAAATTTGGAGACCAAAACTGCACACAATACTCCAGGTAGGGTCTCACCAGGGCCCTGTACAGCTGCAGAAGGACCTCTTTACTTCTATACTCAATTCCTCTTGTTATAAAAGCCAACATGCCATTAGCTTTCTTCACTGCCTGCTGTACCTGCATGCTTGCTTTCATTGACTGATGTACAAGAACACCTAGATCTCATTGTACTTCCCCTTTTCCTAACTTGACTCCATTTAGATAGTAATCTGCCTTCCTGTTCTTGCCACCAAAGTGGATAACCTCACATTTATCCTCATTAAACTGCATCTGCCATATATTTGCCCACTCACCCAACCTGTCCAAGTCTCCCTGCATTCTCATAACATCCTCCTGACATTTCACACTGCCACCCAGCTTTGTGTCATCAGCAAATTTGCTAATGTTATTTTTAATCCCTTCATCTAAATCATTAATGTATATTGTAAATCGCTGCGGTCCCAGAACCGAACCTTGCGGTACCCCACTGGTCACAGCCTGCCATTCCGAAAGTGACCTGTTAATCGCTACTCTTTGTTTCCTGTCAGCCAGCCAATTTTCAATCCATGTCAGTACTCTGCCCCCAATACCATGTGCCCTAATTTTGCCCACTAACCTCCTATGTGGGACTTTATCAAAAGCTTTCTGGAAGTCCAGGTACACCACATCCACTGGCTCTCCCTTGTCCATTTTCATAGTTACATCCTCAAAAAACTCCAGAAGATTAGTCAAACATGACTTTCCCTTCATAAATCCATGCTGACTCGGACTGATCCTTCTACTGCTATCCAAATGTGTTGTAATTTCCTCTTTTATAATTGACTCCAGCATCTTTCCCACCACTGACATCAGGCTAACCGTCTATAATTCCCTGTTTTCTCTCTCCCTCCTTTCTTGAAAAGTGGGACAACCTTAGCCACCCTCCAATCAGCAGGAACTGTTCCTGAATGTATAGAACATTGGAAAATGATTACCAATGCGTCCACGATTTCTAGAGCCACCTCTTTAAGTACCCTGGGATGCAGACCATCAGATCCCGGGGACTTATCAGCCTTCAGACTCAACAGTCTATCCAAAACCATTTCTTGCCTAATATAAATTTCCTTCAGTTCATCCTTTACCTAGTTCCTTTGGCCACTATTACACCTGGGAGATTGTTTGTGTCTTCCCTAGTGAAGACAGATCCAAAGTACCTGTTCAACTCATCTGCCATCTCCTTGTTCCCCATAATAAATTCACCCATTTCTGTCTTCAATGGCCCAATTTTGGTCTTAACTATTTTTTTGCTATTCATGTACCTAAAGAAGCTTTTACTATCCTCCTTTATCTTTTTGGCTAGTTTACCTTCGTACCTCATTTTTTCTTGGCATATTGCCTTTTTTGTTATCTTCTGTTGCTCTTTAAAAGCTTCCCAGTCCTCCGGTTTCCCGCTCATCTTTGCTATGTTATACTTCTTCTCTTTTATTTTTATACTGCCCTTTACTTCCCTCATCAGCCACGGCCACCCCTTATTCCCCTTAGGATCTTTCTTCCTCTTTGGAATCCTGCACCTTCTGCATTATTCCCAGAAATACCTGCCATTGTATTTCCACTATCTTCCCTGCTAGGGTATTGTTCCATTGAACTTTGGCCAGCTCCTCCCTCATAGCTCCATAGTTCCCTTTGTTCAACTGTAATACTGACACATCCGATTTTCCCTTCTCCTCCTCAAATTGTAGGTTAAAATATATCGTATTATGGTCACTACCTCCTAATGTTTCCTTTACCTCGAGGTCCCTGATCAAATCCGGTTCATTGTACAACACTAAATCTAGAATTGCCTTCTCCCGGGTAGGCTCCAGTACAGGCTATTCTAAGAATCCATCTCAGAGACACTTCACAAACTCCCTTTCTTGGGGTCCAGTACCATTCTGATTCTCCCAGTCTACCTGCATGTTGAAATCCCCCATGACAATTGTATCATTACCTTTGCGACATGCCAATTTTAACTCTTCAATCAGCATACACCCTACATCCAGACTGCTGTTTGGGGGCCTGTAGATAACTCCCATTAGGGTCTTTCTACCCTTAGAATTTCTCAGTTCTATCCATACTGCCTCTACATCCCCAGATTCTATGTCCCCCCTCACAAGGGACTGAATATCATTCCTCACCAACAGAACCACCCAACCCCTCTGCCAGTCAGTCTGTCCTTTCGATAAGATATATATCCTTGAATATTCATTTCCCAGGCCTTGTCCACTTGAAGCCATGTCTCAGTTATTCCCACAACATCATACTTGCCAATTTCCAACTGAGCTTCAAGCTCATCTACTTCATTCCTTATACTTCGTGCATTCATATATAATACTTTTAATTCGGTACTCCCCTCTCCTTTCATATCAATTCCTATTTCACTTGGCCATACTGTATGATCTCTTCTTGAGCTTTCTACTCCATTGATTCTGTTGTCCTTTTTAACTTTTCTTATTTTCACTTTCCCTTTAACTCCATCCTTATATTTCCAGTTCTTCTCCTCCCCCCCCCCCCCCACTACTTAGTTTAAACACATCCATGTTGCAGTGGCAAACCTGTCTGCCAGAATGCTGGTCCCCCACCTATTAAGGTGCAACCCGTCCCTTTTGTACAATTCATCCCTACCCCAAAACTGACAGGTATATAATGTATATATTTGAAGGTATTTCAAAAACTATAAGTAATTGCTTTTTCAAATTGTACCATTGCTCAGAAACATCGTTAAAAAAATCTTCCAAGAAAGTTTCATTTTGTTTACTATTTTAATATCAATACATTAGCAGTCAATTTGTGCAAGATTGATTATAAAATCATAAAGTACAGATCAGACAGAATCCCCGGAGAGAAGACAACGTTGATGTGTCAGATTGATGGACTGCAAAAATGAAAAAGTGAGTCTTAAACTGCAGGGATTAGGAGTGGCAAGAACAAAGAGAATATTATAGGAATGAGTGTAGAAAAGATTCACTGTATGAGGTTGTTGTCAGGACTAGAAGACCGGAGTTAAAGAAGTGCAACTGGAAATGGTTTATTGTCACATGTATCAAGATACTGAGAGAAACTTGTCTTGCACACTGTTCATACTAGTAAAATCATTCAACAGTGCATTGAGGTAGTACAGGTAACACAATAATAACGCAAAATAACTTGTAAAAGCTGCAGAGAAAGCATAATGCAGGTAATCACTAAAGTGTAAGTTAATAACAACATAGATTGTGAGGTCAAGTGTCTATATATTACCATACAAGGGAATAGTCTATTATAACAGTAAGGTAAAAGCAGTCCTTTAGCCTGGTGGTATGTGCTTTTAGCCCTTTTTATTTTCTGCCCAATAGAAGTGAGAAAAGAGAGAATGGCTGGGGACTTTGATATGCTGGCTGTTTTACTGAGGCAGAGAGAAATGTAGACAGAGTGCTATAGCTGAGCTGTGTCCAAAACTTTCTACAGTTGCCATACTGAGCCAGGTGCCAGACAGGGTGCTTTCTATGATGCATTGATAAAAGTTTGTAAGGCTTGATGGTGATGTGCCAGATTCCTTTTAGCCTCCCAAGGAAGTAGCAGATTAGTCAGCTTTCTTGGTCATGGCATAAATATGGTTGGATCAGGACTGGCTATTGGTGATGGTCAAAAAAGCTGGATGAACTCAGCAGGTTGGGCAGCATCTGTTGAAAGAAGCAGTCAACGTTTTGGGTTGAGACTCACGTCTTGAATTGACCACAGCATCTGCAGTGTACTTTCTGTTGGTGATGGTCACTCCTTGGAATTTGAAGCTCTCAGTCTCAACACAGTTAATGTAGATTTGAGGATGTGCACTGCCCCTCCTATTGAAGTTAATTTCCAGCTCTTTTGTCTTGCTGACATTAAGGGAAAGGTTGTTATGATACCATGTTACTGTGCTCTCTTTCTCTTCTATCTCTTTCCTGTACTCGTCCCCCTTTCCCTTTCCCTACTATCTTATTCTGGCTTTCTCCCCCTTCCTCTCCAATCTTGATGAAGGCTATTGACCTGAAACATTGGCTGTTTATTCATTTCCAATAGTCTGATAGAAAACCATAACACCATAAGACACAGAAGCAGAATTAGGCCATTTGCCCATAGAGTCTGCTCCGCCATTCAATCATGGCTCATCCTTTCTTCCCCTACTCAGCCCCACTACCTGGCTTTCTCCCGTAACCTTTGATGGCCATGTCCAATTAAGAATCTATCAAGCTCTGCCTTAAATACACCCAATGACAGCTGCCTGCGGTAATTAATCCCACAAATTCACCACCCTCTGACTAAAGAACTTACTCTGCATCTCTGTTTTAAAAGGATGTCCCTCAATCTTGAGGCTGTGCCCTCTTGTCCTAGACTCCCCCACCATGGGAAACATCCTTTCCACATCGATTCTGTCTAAGCTTTTCAACCTTTGAAAGGTTTCAATGAGATCCCACCTCATCCTTCTAAGTTCCAACAAGTACAGACCCAGAGCAATCAAAGGTTCCTTGTATGATAACCCTTTCATTCCCTGAATCATCCTTGTGAACATCCTCTGAACCCTCTCCAATGCCAGCACATCCTTTCTTGGATAAGGAGCCCAGAACTGTTCACAATACTCAATGTGAGGTCTCATCAGTGTCTTATAAAACTTCAGCATCACATCCCTGCTTGTGTTCTAGACCTCTTAACATTAATGCTAATATTGCATTTGCTTTCCTCACTACTGACTCTACCTGCACATTAACCTTTAGGGTGTTTTGCACAAGGACTCCTAAGTCCCTCTGCATCTCAGATTTTTGGATTTTCTTCCCATTTAGAAAATAGTCCGCACATTTATTTCTTCTACCAAAGTGCATGAACACGCATTTTCCAACATTGTATTTCATTTGCCACTTTCTTGCCCATTCTCCTAATCTAAGTCCTTCTGCATCCTATCTGTTTCCTCAAAACTACCTGCCCCTCCACCAATCTTCATATCATCTGCAAACTTGGCAACAAAGCCATCTGTTCCATCATCTAAATCATTGATGTACAACAGAAAAAGAAGAGGTCCCAACATCAACCACTGCGGAACACCACTAGTCACTGGCAGCCAACCAGAAAAGGATCCTTTTATTCTTACTTGCTGCCTCCTACCAATCAGCCAATGCTCTAACCATGTTAGTAACTTTCCTGTAACACCATGGGCTCTTAACTTGGTAAGCAGCCTGATGCACCATCAATAACTCTCGGAGACGTGAGGCGAGATATAGGCTTTTATTGGCTGGAAGAAAGATCAAGCAGTAATTGACCACCACACTACATCTTGGAGACTGAGGCCGGGGCTGTGTCTCCAATCGCCTTTATACCAGGGTCCGTGGGAGGAGCCACGGTCAGTGGGAGGAGCCACAAGAGCAGTCAGCAGGGGTGGGGAGGCATGTCCGAACAGGTATATGTAGTTCACCACACAGCCTCATGTGTGGCACCTTATCAAGAGCTTTCTGAAAGTCCAAATATACCAAATCCACTGCATGCCCTTTATCTATCTTTCTTGTAATCTTCTCAAAGAATTCTTACAGGTTCATCAGGCAAGATTTTTCCTGAAGGAAACCATGCTGATTTTGTCCTATCGTGTCCCATGTCATCAAGCACTCCATAACCTCATCCTTAATAATTGACTCCAACATCTTCCCAACCACTGAGGTCAGACTAACTGGTCTATAATTTCCTTTCTGCTGCCTTCCTCCCATCTTAAAGAGTGGATATAGGTGCCTTTATTGTTCAGATGCCTCAATGATGAGTGGAGATGTGGACAATCATAGATTTGTTTCAGCAGTTGCAATGGATCATGGTTGTCTGGGTGGCTGTACATTAATAGCCTCTGGAAGCAGTTCATGGTGGTAGATGTCAGAACTAGTGGGCTGTAGTTGTTAAGGGATGTTACCCCTGTTTTTCTTTGGTACCGGGATGATAGTTGTCTTCCTAAGGCAGGTGAGAACCACAGACTTAAGCAGGGAGATACAAGTACACCTACCAGCTGACCTGTGCAGGGACAGATGCTTCCTGCAGGTTGAATCTCTGCAGACTGATGTTACACCTATAATGGTGACTGCAGGTTCAGGGAGAAGTTGGCCAAGCTCGGGTTCTTATTTTTTGCAATGAGGGGTATAGAAATGTTTAAATTATGACAGTCATCCTTAAGGTGAATGGTGACAGTCTCTTCCACAATGTAGGAGGGTCCAAAACTAGGGGTAGTCCTTTCTGTAGTCCTGTTCCTCCAGTACTGTTAACATCCCTGTAAATCTTCTCAGCACTCTAACCAATTTAACCACATCTTTCCTACAACAACATGACCCAAAATTGTACATAGTGCTCCAAGTGTCTCTTCACCAATTACTTTCACAAGTGCGACATAATGTGTCAGCTTCTTACTTTGGTGCCCTGATTGAAGGCTGGTATGCTAAATATAAGTTTTCATCATCCTGTCTACCTGTGATGCCACCTTCAATGTTCCTTGCACTTGTACTCCGAGATTCTTTTTCTACATCTCGTCCACCAAGATGTAATATTGAGCATCATAGGAAGTCATTCCTACCTGTGGCCATCAAACTTTACAACTTTACAACTCCTTCCTCGGAGTGTCAGACACCTTGAGCCAATAGGCTGGTCCTGGACTTATTTCCACTTGGCATGATTAACTTATTATTATTTAATTATTTATGGGTTTATATTGCTATATTTCTTCACTATTCTTGGTTGCTGCGGCTGTAACGAAACCCAATTTCCCTCTGGGTCAATAAAGTATGTCTGTCTGTCTTTTCCATTACACTCCTTAGTGCCCCAACATACCAAAGTATGTTCTACTACATGGCTGCTACCACATGAAGACCTGCAAAAATGTGGTTAGGTGGGTGCGTCTCTTGGCTTAGAAATAGACCTGGAAGAAGTCCTGATGAAGAATTTCATCCTGGAACTTCGACAGTCTATTTCCCCTCACAGATGCTGTTGAATTCCTCCAGCATCTTTGGTGTCATGCCTTGCCTAGTCTTGCTTCGCAGACACAGTCAGTGGGACATTTCCAAGGTACTATGGCCTTGTAAACACAAACGATTCTGCAGATGCTGGAAATCCAGAGCAATAAACACAAAATGCTGGCGGTACTCTGCAGGTGAGGCAGCATCTATGGAAAATAATAAATAGTCGATGTTTCGGGTTTCTCCAGCATTTTGTGTGTACTGCCACTGATGATGGCCATTCGGTTCACTCATGGTCAATCAGCTGACTGGGTCAGGGATTGGCTACTTCAGAGAGGCGATCTACTGGGCATCCATGACAGAGATCAGAGGAGCAAGTCAAGAGGATCGGCTACACTTTGATACCTTCCGCCGGGAATCATTTACACTAGGTCCCCGGACCGGATAGACAGGGACTCCACGCATCCGGAAAGTTTTTGCGAGAACACCAGTCGGACTCTTTTGGTGACGCACACGGCAACGGCGGCCTCCCGGTGTGGTTCTCGGTCAGTCAGTCCGTCGGTCGGATCGGATAGCGCAGGTACCCGAGGCTGGTGGTGGCGGAAATGGTTTGGCCGCACCCAACGGGAGGGCCCGCTCCTCGCCCGCCGCAGCCTGAGACCCGGGCCCCGCGGTGCGTGGGTGTGGAGGGCCGGGGAGACGGTCAGGGGCCGGGGTCGGACTATGCCGCGATGTCCACCTCGACGGGAGGCGGGCTGGTTCTGGACGGCGCTGGGAACATGCGGTGATCGCAGGCGGTCTTCAGTCACAGTGTTGGGCGGCCATGAGGCGGGAGCGTGGTCGGGCCAAGGCTTTACGCAGCTTAATCCCCTCCGTGTGCTTGGCCGAGCCCTGCGCACCGACTCGCCCCTGCGTGTAGCCCAACCAGCGGTGGAATGAGTAGTTAGTGGTTCGGCGGGAACTCCTCAGCTCTGGCTCTCCCTCATGAGGGCGGCCTCTCCCTTGCGTGGAGTTCTGCAGAGACTAGACCCGCAGATACTTCCCCTTCGAAATGTGGGTCTATTTCCTGGTCGGGGGGATTGGGGAGAACGGAGGTTAGACTGAAGGTGGATAACACACAAGGGTGATGGGGTGGGGTGGGGTGGGGGGGAGGTGTGGAGACGCGCCTTGCAGCAGGGTCGGCTCTTTCTGTACTCCAATTATTTGAATTCAGTGCTTACATTTATCTATAAAATCTAGAGGTGAACGCGTTAGGAAATAAAACTTCGTATTCTTAAATCATTGAAGCTTAAGGAATCTTTTTCCAAATATAGGGCTTTGATTGTTTTTATGAAAAATGTTTCTTATGTAACAGAGAGAAGACTTGTAAATTGCTTAAAACATTGATTTGTGATCTGAATGTGATGTTTGAAAGAATGGTGGAAGCAGATTCAATAATGTTTGAAAACGTATTGAATAATTTTGTGAAAACAATCTTGCCCAACAGTGGGAAACCCATGTGGAGCAATTCTAGTTTGTTCATTGTGTTTTTAAAATTATGTAATAAGTAGATTTTTTATGGAATTGTTCCAGTGCCTAGTTTTGTAAACTACAGGTAGGCACATGTGCCTATTTTTTGCTCCTTGGTTAGGACTTTCGTACTTGCTGTGCATTTCTTAGGAATGCTTCTTGGACTGACAACAGCAGGTGACAAGACTCATAAGGGAACAAATGCTCATTTTCCCGAATCCATTGGTAGGAAAGCAAATTAGCACCAATGTTCTCAGCACAGACCTTAATTACAGTCAGTTGCCTCTTTTGAGCATCCATGTTATTTGCATGCCTGGCACTAGACTCCTAAAGAGAGACACTCTCTGTTCTAAGTACTTTTATAGTGAGAGTACACCTGATGGAAAGAGGAAAAGATTCAAAGTTATACATAAAGCCTCTTTGGAAAAAATGCATCACTGTCATTCTTTTGGCCTATGACCCCCCCCCCCATAAATTGACAAAAGAGTCTGAGTTGGGTCTAGGAACTTGGAAGTCCAGGCATCAAAAGCATACAGAAGCTTAGTGTAAAAGACACGGTTTCCCACCATCCTAAGTACCTGCACATCTGTCCCATTGTCTTTGGGTTCCACATTAGCTTTATCTATCACCGTATAACACAGAATTTGAATGGACAATTACCTCTTGTGACTGCTGTGCTTGAAGAGTGAGATCATCAATAGTTATGAAGTGCATTTTGCAAGAAAAGTGAACTGATAGTTTGGCTCACATCCATGTAAAAAGTCTACTTGTCCAGTGTAAACTTTATTTCAGGTCGTATAATTAAAATAGTTTAAATCTTGTGTAGTGTGTATCAAACTAGATAATCTTTGAAATGGAAAATCAAAATCAGTTAGGTTGGCAATATGTTATTGTTTGAAGGATTTTGGTTTACTGCAGTCTTTTAGACCTGGTCGACAGAAGACACCGGCTCATTGTAGATTATATTCAGCAAGGGTGCACCATCACTGAAACTTCCACAATTTCTCTGTCTGCAACACTGTACCTCTCCAATACGATTGCTAATAGTGGATGTAATCCATAGAACAATGGGAAACTGTTCAAATTATAACATTTTCACTCCTGGATTAAGAACACCCCAATCCCATTGAGCTGCTGTATGAAAGTTATAGTTGCATGTGTGTGTGCAAACTTGGAGGCCAAGCCTCAAGCCAGTATCGATGATTGAAGTGTTTAAGAGAATGAGCCTTTCATTTAACATTTGCAAAACAAAATCCTATATTAATTTTCCCTTTGCTGAACTGCACTGCCCTTCACTAAAGATCCATGATGTGATCCTGAAAAATTGGACTATTTCCCAGTCTCAATCAAGATCAATTGATGTTTGTGGCCTTTAAGTCAAAGAAACATTGGTGAAAGTCACCCTTGCATTCAGGGCATGGCGCAGTCTTTGGATGTCTGAGAAATGGGGTCTTTGAAGATCAAGGTCAGGTACAAAACTTGTAATCTATCAGGCAACATTGATTTTTGCCATCCAATATGCTTTTAAGAGATGGACTAGCCAGGCATCTTAAAAGGCTAAGGAAATACCATCAACAGTGGTTCCATTAAATCTTCCAAATCCACTGGCCGGATAAATAGAACAAAGTCAGTGTCCTCTCCTAAACAATATTACAATCATTTGGTTCAGATGTACAGACCATGTTATTCATATGCCTGACCCTGGACTCTCAATGTACATACCCTAATCTATACTTTTTTTTAGGTGGCAGAAGAAATTGGTCAAAGCTTTCTTGGCAATGTAGACCAAAGGCAATGAATGATGGGAATCACTGGCCATGAGTATTGCAAATGAGAAAGAACATTTGGGCTAACACTTGAACCTTGAGTCCTTTTGTTTGGAGTTCAGAGAAGCGCACTGTAAATGCTACCATCTTCTTGCTCCCTTGTCATGCTAATACTTTCAGTCCAACCACCTGAGTCTGTGGGTATCATATGAGCTTTATCACTTCGGTGACCAAGGAACTGGAGTGGAAGCACTTCACTTTCAGCTCAAGGGACCACTAAAGAGAATTGTGCATGGATTTGCTTTTCATAACTTGCAACTGCTTTCCATTTGTTGCAGCGTTTTTCTAAATGTTGTTATTGGGAGCTTTTGCAGTAGTTTCTGTTTACACTTTAAATACATATTAAAGTATATTGAATTTGTTTGCTTCACAATTGATTGCTTACAGTTGGGTCCACCCTTCTGTTTTTGTTTCATATTTTTAATAAGTTTTGTTAAGAATAGAGATGTCTTCAGACTGGAACATCAGTGAGGATGTGCTTTCTTTGTCTCTGTAATGGGTTTCAGGGCACATAGAATGGGGAAAATGAGATAACCATGCTGATTTGTTGCACATTTACAGGAAAAAGAAGTAAACAATTAACACCTTTCTTCTTCAGTAAGCGTCATTGTGTACCAAAGAAATGGTGATGGAGAAGCCAAGTCCCCTGCTTGTCGGGCGGGAGTTTGTGAGGCAGTACTATACCTTGCTGAACAAGGCACCAGACTTCTTGCACAGGTATTTATTTTTAACTTATTCTTGTTATCTGAATTATTTCAAAAGATATTTTCCATAATGCTGAATGCTACAGAGTTGAGCCATGTGTTTTAGCTCCATTATTTTCTCCTGTGGGGGGGGGGGGGGGGGACTATAGCAACTCTCACCGTTTTTATAGCCAAGATCAAGTAAAAACAGAAGGTGCTGGAAGTCTGAAATAAAAACTGAATGCTAAAAGCATTCAGCAATTAGGCAAAATTTTTGGGAGAAACGAAGTTTTTTCTGAAACAAAGGTTTTCAGGTCATGTTTTCAGGTTTGAAACGAGAAAACAAGTATTATTAAATTGCAGAGAAGACGGAAGGGTGGCAGAAAGGAGAGCATGTTTGCAATCTTATGAAGCCATGATTGGCGTGGCAATAAATTGTAAATCTTAAAAGTTGCAGCTCCACTTAAGTGAGTTAAAGGGAATTTAGGGTGATTATACAGAATCAGCTTTATTATCACCAATATTTGTTGTAGAAACATAGAAAACCTACAGCACAATACAGGTCCTTCAGCCCACAAAACTGTGCCAAACATGTCCTTACCTTAGAACTACCTAGGCTTACCCATAGCCCTCTATTTTTCTAAGCTCCATGTGTCCATCCAGGAGTCTTTTAAAAGACCCCATTGTTTCTGCTGCCACTGGTAGACCATTCCATGCACTCACCACTCTGCGTTTTAAAAAAAAACAACTTACCCCTGACATCTCTGAACCTGTTTCCAAGCACCTTAAAATTATGCCCTCTTGTGCTAGCCATTTCAGCCCTGGCAACAAGCCTCCAACTATCCACACGATCAATGCTTCTCATTGTGACATAAAGATTGCAAAAGAGTAGCAGCGAAGTAGTGTTCATGGGTCATGTAGAAATTTGAAGGTATAGGGATGAAGCTCTTTGTAAAATGTTGAGTGTGTGTCTTTAGGCTTCTGTATCACCTCCCTGTCAGTACTGGTTATGAGGGCATGTCCCACATGGTGAGAGTATGTTGTCTTCTTGAGACCACCTTTTGAAGATGCTCTTATGGGGAGGATGGAGCTTGTTGAGTTTAGCCTCTGCAGGCTCTTTTGTCCGTACACCTTGGTTGTGTTGCTGCCTGAGGCTCTAATCAGAATGCTCTCCATTGTTCATCGGTAGGAATTTGCAAGAATCTTTAATAACGCTAAAATTCTCAATGAAGTATAACTACTGATGTAGCATCAGTGTGTGTGGGATCCAGGACAGATCCTCTAAGATGTTAACACCCAGGAACTTGAAACTGATTATACTTTCCACTGCTGATCCCTTAATGAAGATTGGTGTGTGTTCTCCCAACCTCCCTTTCTGAAGTCCACAATCAATTCCTTGTGCTTGTTGACAATGAGTGACAGCGTGTTGCAAATATTGCAGCAGCTCATGGTGGGCTGATGGAGAGAGGAAAAATTGAGGACGGCTGAGTTGCAACAAAAAAGGCCAGTTCTGAGACAGACAGACAGCAAATGACTTAATTGAAGTTGGACGCATTGGTATCTTTGTCTTAAAAGAGAGAGTGCAAGAAAGGTTCACTAGTCTGCTAGCTTGGTTCTTGAAGTGATGTATGAAGAAAGTGTTTTCTAGAGTTTAGAAGAATGAGAAGTAATGTCACTGAAACTTCAAAACAAAATCTTTCAGGGCTTGGCAGGGAGGATGCAGGAAGATGTTGAGAAGTCATAGCCCTAAGGTAATGGGAGGGTAATTTGTGTGTGAGGTGGGAAGTTTCATTATTCAAAGTTTGGTATCCTCTACTCTGGAAATCTGTAGAAATCAGCCATGCCTTAACTCCAAACAGAGGTCAATAAGCTTTTGGATATTAAGGGAATACATGGATGTTAGGATAATGTAGGAAAATGGAACTGCAATAGAAGATGAGCTGTGATTTTTGATGAAAGGCAAAGCAGGCTTGAGGGGCCAAGTGGTCTGCTCCTAAATCTTTTATCTTATCAGCATGGTTAATGAACAAGATCTGAAGATTTAGAAGTGTGTTGCTTGTTGCATTATCTTAATATTCATCAGCTGGTTGGACACTGTTAAACCTACTTTTATATTCAGCTGAGTGTTTAATAGAGTTGACACTAGCCTGAGAGATATCCATTTGCTTCAGCTAGTTTAGCTAGTTCAGTGTCCACATTTACTAGACCTGGGTGGTTTAACAAATATGGACTGGGAATGGTTATTTCAATAAGCACATACCTCATGCCCTGGGCACCTTTGGTATGAAAGCCGTTTCTGTCTTGATGATTTTTGACTGTTCCAGTGGCTTATCCAAAATCTAAGTTAATTCATCAAGTAACTCCGTCAGTGCGGTATAAATGTGAACAGCCATCTGTTTTGCTGTTAAGCTGCCTTGATTCCGTTAAGTGCTGTGTTGGAAGCTATTACTGGGAGAACTAATGAGGCTTATTTTCTGTGGGGAAAAATAAGCCTCCTTGGGGCAGGTGAAATCTACATTCAGAAAGGCAGCTCTCTAACAAAGTCTGAATAGAATACAATCGAAAACATATAGAATGCACAGAATCCAATGCATATAATATCTGACCATGTTAGGGAGCTGGAACTGGATGACCTTCAACTCATTTGGAAGAATGAGGAGTTGATAGATTGGAGCTACAGAGAGATAGTCACCAGTAAGTTGTGGGAGGCAGGTAGCTGGGTGACTGTCAGGAGAAGGATAGGGAATAGGCAGTTAATGCAGAGCACCTCTGGCATTACTCTCAATAATGAGTATACCGCTTTTGATACTGTTGGGTGTACATCCTACCAGGGGAAAGCTGCAGAGACTGAGTCTGGCTCTGTGGCTCAAGGGAAGTAGGGAGAAGAGAGTGTTGGTGATAGGGAAACAGACAGGAGATATTTTGGCCACGATAGAGGCTCGAATGGTATATTGCCTCCCAAGTGCCAGGGTCAGGGATGTTTCTGATCAGATTTGCAGCATTCTTATAGGGTATGGTGAACAGCCAGAAGTCGTGGTACATATTGCTACCAATGACATTGGTAGGTAAATGGGTGAGGTCCTGAAGAGAGAAATATAGGGAGCTGAAAAAGCAGGACCTCAAGGGTAGTAATTTCTGGATTGCTGTTTGTGCCATGCACCAGTAAGAATAGGCTGATTTGGCAGATGAATGTGTGGCTGAAGAATTGGTGTAGGTGGGTAGTGTTTCAGGTTTTTAGGTCATTAGGATCTCCTCGGGGAAAGGTATGACCTGTACAAATGGGATGGTTTGTACCTGAGCTTAAGGAGGACCAATATCTTTGTGTCATTGTTTGCTAGAGCTGTTGGGGAAGGTTAAAAATGGTTTGACTGGAATATGGGAACAAGAGTGACAGGCCAGGAGATGGGCCAGTTGTATAAGAGTGGATGCAGCATGTAGAAAGACTGAGAGGAAGGATTGGCAGTGGATAGAGCAAAATTGCAGTCAGTGGGATAGGTTGAAGTGTTTATTTTAGTTCAAGAAATACCAAGAGCAAAGGTGATGAACTTAGTATGGATCACTTCAAAGAACTGTGATGTTATGGCCATTAGATACTTGGCTGTCTCAAGGGCAGGAATGGCTACTTGATGTTCTGCGGTTTAGATGTTTCAAGTAGAGGTAAGAGGTGCGGGAGTGGTACTCCAAATCAGAAGGGGAAGTTGTTGTGGAGGGATTGTCTACTGAGTCAGTGTGGGTGTGTTCAATTGAAATTATTAACCTGCCCAGTTGAGGAAAAAACACCAGAGACACGAAATTACCTCTGAAATGGTTTTTATTCAGAGAGGAGTTCGCAGCCACACGCACTTCAGGCGTGAGGTAGCCAACTCCCAATTTGTCGGTTTACAGAGGTCATGCTTAAACCCAAAAGCGGGGTACTACATTCGCAAATATGGTTACCGATTCAAATTCATCGATTGATTGGCTAACGCTTAGTTAAGCATGCGAGATACTCGGAATGAGCATAGACGCAAGCGAAATACTTGGAATAAGTATAGACACAAGCAAAACACTCGAAATAGGTATATAGCTCAGATACTTTGCCAAACAAATTGTCTTGTGGTGGCAAGGTTCCCCTTGTTGCTATATTCATCAGGCATCCTATTTTAGTTACATGTTCCCTGTCCTCCTACACTTCCCCAATGACATAATCTGTCTCCAGTCTGGTATGCATACTTTGCTACACTTACCCCTCGTCCCCCCTTCTACACGTACCCCTTACCGTCTTCACATTCTTAGGTGCAAGGGAGCATTCACTCTGTCGGGAGTACACCCTATCCTCGTCACATGCGGGGGATATGTTCCTCGCAGTCGACGCATAATATGAGTAATTATTTAAATGCAGAAAATAGGGATGCGATCCAGAGGGCTTCCTAAATATGTTTTATCTGTAATTTATTCACATTTTCTTACCAATACAACACAAAAGCAGTACCACAAGGCAATATTTGTATTATATTTCATCAATTTAAGGTAATATTCAATGTAATAAATCATAGAAAGTTAACATAATAGGGTGTACAGTACTCACCAACAGTGGCAGGTGTGTTTGCTCTGGGAGATGAGTGGATGTTGTGTTGGGATCATATCAAGCATAGCAAGGGCTGAAGGAAGACTCACAGAACTCTTAGAACTGCCGGCAGCAGGAGATGACACCAGTTTGAAGAAAGTGGTGAGGGTTGTTTGCTTGGCAGCATTTTGTTTTTCAGCATAAATTTGCTTGTAGGGAAGGTTTGACGGCAGGGAACGACGGAAATGCTGACTGTTCTAAACTTGGGTCCATGTCCATTGCTATTTGTGGCAAGTGTTCCAACTTCCACCATTCCTTCACCGTTGGTAAACTCCCAGGATTTTCAAAATCATCTGTTCCTTGCAGCATCTGAAAGATAATTCGCTGTAACAAAAAACGTCTTGAATGTGAATGTGAATCACACCTTGGTCGAGTGGCTGAATCATGATGTTGTGTGAGGCGGTAGGTTACGTTAGGGGGAATGCTGTCCAAATGTTTAGGATGGGCTGGTGCATTGTCAAGCAACAAAAGAACTTTAAAGGCAAGAACCTGTTCCCAGTAGTAGCGTCCCAGGGCTGTGTTACCTTCAGCTGATGCCATGCTGTTTATAATTTCCAATTTTTTTTTTCAAGCGTTAAAGTGGTTTTCTGCCACTCAGCTGATGGCCCAGGACATGACGTCGGATGCTTAGGAAGCATAGTTAAATATTTCAAGCACAAAATCACTGCACTGTAGGTAAAAGCAACAAAAGTTTAAGAGCGCAAGATCACACATCCACCCCTTGCCAAAACCAATGCAAGACTAGTGGGAGTGAGATTGTGAGGCACGCACACCTGACTTGTATTGGCGGGAAAGTGGTGCTCCTTGCATAATTTTGAGTTTTGAACTCATATAAGGAGATGTTGCTAAAAAATATGTTACTTGCATAACTATGAATCCGCATAGTCTGAAGACACATATAACGAAGATGTGGTGTGCTCTATAGACACCTCCTCTCTAATAGAAACAGAAACACCAAGGAGGTAGGTAGGTAGTCAGGAGGTAGTTTTGGAAAGGTGCAAATGTAACGGTTTTTATTTTGACTTTGACTTCCCAAATATTGATTGGCACCTCAGCGCAAAAGCTTTAGATCGAGCGGAATTAGGTGTGAACTACACCATAATTGTCATTGACTTCTTCAAGACCAGTGTGGATGAGTGTGTGCCTTTGAGAACAGACTGGACATCCCAAATCAAAAGCCGTTGATGAACCAGAGTTCAATGATCTATTAAGGGCTAGATCTGTAGTATTCAAGACTGGTGATCCAGAACTATATAAGAAGTCTAGGTACCACCTACAGAAGCTTATTTTAAGGGCTATTAAACAACAGTTCCAGTTGAGCTTAGAGAGGGAATCAGCAGGTCAGCTCTAGCACGGTTTGCAGGCCATTGCATACTCCCTGTAAAATGAAACCTAACAACATGAGTGGCTGTGATACTTCACTCCAGTTGATCTTAACACCTTTTATGCACACTTTGAAAGAGAGAATAAAACTACACCTGTGCAGCATCTGGTGACCCTGTGACCTTTGTCTCGAAGACTGATTTCAGAACGTCTTTCAAGAGGGTGAGCCCTCGCAAAGTGTCAGGTCCTGATCGTGTACCAGGTAGGGCTCTGAAAACCTGTGCCAACTAAATAGCGGGAGTGTTCAATGACATATTCAACCTCCCACTATTGCGTTCAGAGATTCCCACCTGTTTCAAAAGGACAACAATCAGACCAATGCCAAAATAGAGCAGGGTGAGCTCCTCAGCAACTATCGCCCGGTGGTACTTTCATCTACTGTGATCAAGTGCTTTGAAAGGTTGGTCATGGCTAGAATCAACTGCCTATGGAAGGACCCACTGCAACTTGCATATCACCAAAATAGTAAGGCTGCTGTTTATTGATTACAGCTCAGTATGTAACACAATCATGCCCCCAGTTCTAATCAACAAACTCCAAAACTTGGGCCTCTGTGCCACCATCTGCAACTGGATCCTTGACTTGCTAACCAGGAGATTAGTCTGTGGATGGAAATATCTCCTTGCTGACAGTCAACACTGGCACACCTTAAGGATGCATGGTTAGCCCACTATTCTGCACCCACACTAAACACAACTCAAATGCCATCTATAAATTTGCCAAGGACCCAACTATATTGTTGGCAGAATTTCAGATGGTGATAAAGAGGGTTACAAGAATGAGACAGATCAGCTGGTTGAGTGGTGTCGCAGCAACAACCTAATGTCAGTAAGACCAGAAAATTAATTGTGGACTTAAGGAAAGGGAAGTAAAAGGAACACACACCAGGCCTCATTGAGCTATCAGCAGTGGAAAGGGTGAGCATTTTCAAATACCTGTTTTTCAGCATTTCTGAGAATCTATCCTGGGGCCCAACATATTGCTGTAATTATAAGTAAGGCACAACAGCAGCTATATTTCATTAGGTGTTTGGGAACAATTGGTATGTCACAGCACACACTCGCACATTTCTGCAGATGTACCGTGGAAAGTATTCTAACTATTTGCATCACCATCTGGTGTGGAAGGTCTACTGCACAATATCGGGAAAAGCTGCAGAAAATTATAAACTCAGCCAGCTCCATGGACACTAGCCTCTCCAGTATTGAGGACACCGTCAAAGTGCGATACCTCAAAAAAGGCAGCATCCATCATTAAGGACCCCTTATCACCCAAGATATTCTCTCTTATTGCTACCATCAAGGAGGAGGTACAGGAGCCTGAAGCCACACTTGTTTCAGGAACAGCTTCTCGTCAGCCGTCAGATTTCTGAATGGACAGTGTACACTGTTGCTATTTTGTTTGCTCTCTTTTTGCACTCATTGTATTCATACAATAATAGTATGTTTTAATATAATTATTGTGATTTATAGTTTTTATTATTGTGTGTTGTACTACAAAACAAATTTCTCTAAGTATTAGATTCTAATTCTCCAATTATTTTATTGGGGCAGAGCTAATTTTGATGGTATTGGGTAGGTATTTGGAAGTGTAAATTGAGAACAGATGTACTTGGGGAAATGCCCTATGGATATGTGGAGGTTATTTAGGGAGTACTTGCTTGAGGTTCTGGATAGGTTTGACCCCTTGAGATAGGGAGAAGGTGATAGGGTGAAGAGGTTAACGAGATGTCAGATGTCTAGTCAAGCAGAAGAAAGAAGCGTTCTTGAGGTTTAGGAAGCAAGAGTTAGTTACAAGGTAGCCAAGAAGGGGGCTTTAGAATGGGGAATGAGAAGGCCTTGGCAATTTAGGTTAATGAAAACCCCAAGGCATTCTGCACATATGAAAAACAGGAGGATGCTGGAGTGAGGGTGGGACCAATCAGGGATAGAAGAAGGGGCAGGTTCCTGGAGTCAGAAGAGCTAGAGAGGTCCTTAATGACTTATTTTGCTTCAGTCTTGATGTTGAGATGTTAGATGTCTGTTTGAGATGTTTGTGTAAATGTTCCAATATTAAGAAAGATGATGTGCTGGAATTGTTGAAAAACATTAAGATGGATAAATCTCCCATGGCTGGACAGGATATTCCAATTTACTGCAACAAGTGAGGGAGGAGACTGCTGTGCTGTTGGCGATGATCTTTGAATCCTCTTTGGCCATGGGAGTGGTACCAGCAGATTTGGTGACAAGTGTTACTCCTTTGTGCAAGAAAGGAAAAAGGGTTAACCCAGGGAATTGTAGACAACTGAGTCTTATGTCAGTAGTGGGCAAATTAATGGAGAGGACTCTTCAAGGTAGAATTTGGGCATTTGGAGGAAGATGGTCTGATTTGGGATGGTCAGTGTGGTTTTATGAAGGGCAGGTCATGGCTTATAAGCCTGATTGAATTCTTTGGTGAAGTGAAAAAATTAATTGAAGGTAAGGCAGTGGATGTGGTGTATGTGGATTTTAGTTAAGCATTTGACAAGGTTCCCCATGGTAGGTTTATTCCAAAAGTCAGGAGGCATGAGATCCAGGGAAGCCTAGCTGTAAGGATTCAGATTTGTTCTGGGGCCCTTGCTCTTTGTGTTTTTTATAAATGTCCTGGATGAGGAAGTGAAAGGATGCAAAACACACAGAAGGTGATTAGGAAAGTATATGTTATGCTGGCATCCTTTAGTCAGGGGATTGAGTTCAAGAGCCACAAAGTAATGTTGCAGGTCTATAACATACTGGTTAGACAACACTTGGCAGTTCTGGTTGCCTCATTGTAGGAAGGATGTGAAAGCTTTAGGAATGAAGCTGTTTTGTGAAATAATTTATAACTTAGTCATGACAAGGGACAAAGATAAATTATGGGTAAGGGTTTAAAATTGGGGCAAGACTAATATTACTATTATCAAGATTTGATTTAATAACAGCAGACTGGAACTTGAATGTACATCATGAAGCCATGGGGAATATTTAAAGGGTTCAGGGCTAACATGCTTTCACAGATGGGACTATCAAATCTAGAGCCTCTAGTGGACATGTTAATAGGATCACTTCTGAGGGACATTATGTCTCTTACTTTGAAAAGGCATAGATTTATTAAAGAAGAAAACAAAAATGCAGAGGCTGGAAACTAAATGAGAAATGGTGGAAGAACTCAACCAGTCAAATAGATCTGTTCTGATGTAATGTCCTTCGCCCAAAACTTAACTGCTTCCTCTTTCCACAGATGTTGTTTGATTGGCTGAGCCTTCCAGCATTTTTCTTTTGATTTTTGTTAAAAGAAGGTAGTGTCTGACTAACTAAAATAAGTTGAGGAAGTAACTAGAGTAGATGAAGGGTTTCAGTTTTTAGTAATCTATATGGACATTTAGGAAGGTTGTTGATAAGATTGTGTATAGCAAGCTTCTCTTAAAAAGATAAGACCCACATGAAATCCAAGCAAGAATGAGAAATTGGACACAAATTGCCTCGGTGGCTAGAATTAAGGGGTAGCTTTTGATGGATGTACATGTCACTGCAAAACTACTATCAACAGGTTCCATAAGGCTCAATACTCAGCTTTTTATAATAATGACTCAATTTTTGGGGGGGGGGGATTATAAAGACGTTTGAAGGTAACATTAGATTTGACTCTGATAGTGAGAAGGAAATGTTTAGACTAAGTGGCACTTGGAAATTAATCCCAAGTGAATTTGGGATTGCATAGCAAGTAAATGTAGAATAAAATTGGAGGATGTTGAGTGATTTATAGAGGATCGAAGGAGTTTTGGAATGTTATTCTATAACAGCTGAAGTGCAGAGTACAGCCAATCCCTGCATTACATCATTTTAGATCATGGAAATTTGCCCTTGTAGAATTCACAGATTACTATCAAAGAGTCTGAGATGCAGAGCATAAATCTGTTCTTATGGAATTTATGAGGGGAAAAACTTTTATACGTAATGCAGCAAACACAAGGAAATCTGCAGATGCTGGAAATTCAAGCAACACACACAAAATGCTGGTGAAACGCAGCAGGCCAGGCAGCTGAAGAAGCACAGTCGACGTTTTGGGCCGAGATCCTTCGTCAGGACTAACTATCTATAGTAAGAAGCCAGTTGACGTTTCGGGCTGAGACCCTTCATCAGGACTAGATGTCAACTGTGCTTCTTCCTATAGATGCTGCCTGGCCTGCATTTCACCAGCATTTTTGTGTGTGTTGTATGTAATGCAGTAGTTTACTGTGTTTGTAATTACCAGATACGTAGATCCTATTAGAATCATAGAGAATCACAGCACAACCAGGGGCCATTTCATCTTTCATTCCTGTGCTGGATGCTTGAAAGAAATTCCATTACTCTTTCTCTACAATCATGTTTTTGCTTACTTCTCCAATTCACCATTTGAATGTCACTTAGAGACTGCTCCAATCTTCCAGGCAATATAGAACATAGAACAGTTTACTGCAAAAAAAAAACAATATTCTTCTGAAGAAGAAATGTCCATTTATGAGTTTTGAGTATTAATAGTTCTTCAGCTATTTAATTGCCTTGTGATTCTATTGCTAAGGTGTCATTGACTCAAATATTTTCTGAAAGGCATTGTATGTGGACAGTGTTTGAATGTTATAAATTGTTTGGGAACTTTGCTTAATGTATCATGCTTCTGTTTGTGAGGCAGTGAATTCAAGCAAGATGTATTGTCATCAGTCTGTCCATTTGACAGCACCTGATTTGAGTAATAGTGGTTGGAAGCTGCGGGTTTCAGGAACTTTGGCTCGAACTTGAGTGCCAAATTAATTTGGTGTTTAATGTCCATGACACTTCCTGAAGTGTAACAGGTGCCTCTGTTGACTGGCAACACAAAAAGCTGGAGAAACTCAGCAAGATATTACATTGCCATCTGTCTGTTCCTTTGACATCACCTAATTTGAGTAATAGTGGTTGGAAGCTACAGGTTTCCAGGACTTTGGGTCGTGATTGAATGCCAAATTAATTTGGTATTTAATATCCATGTAGGCTAGATGCTTTCTGAAGTGCAACAGGTGCCTTTGTTGATCAGTAACGCAAAAAGCTGGAGAAATTAAGCAGGTTAGGCAACATTTATGGAGGGGATTTAGAAAATTTAAGTTTCTGGTCAAAATTCTTCATCAGAGCAGCTTCTTGCATTGCGCTACATTTTCAGCATCTGCAGCCTCTTGCGTCTCCTGTGTTGTTTAGCTCCTGTTTGCTAATGGACTTGGCCTTTGTGCTTTCTCTTTTTTTCCATCTATGTTGTGACATTGTCCCAGTTTAAAATCTCTCTGTCACTCTCTCACATTTGGTGTGTGGATAAATCTGACGAGCAGAAACTCGATGTGTCTGAGTGTAAATGACATCACAGATACAAAGTTTGTGAGAGTCTATTCTTCTCTTCATCCATGAGGATTTATTTGAGGTTGAATTATTGTGTAGTTCCTTGGTGTAAATCAGCTGGAAAAATTATTGTGACTGAGTTAGGCCTCTTCCTGATTGAGCAAAATTGAGATGCAAAAGCAATTTTGCCAGGATGTTTGGGGTGAGGGGGGGAGGCTGTTAACTCAATAGCTCCATATTTTCATAGTGTACAATTCACAGACAAAATATAATGACAAGATCATACTTTGAGCTTACCAAAGAGGGTGCTGTAGTTCTGAAAAGGGCAATCCTATCTTCCTTCTGAATTTATTGATCCAAGCTATCCTAGCAATTAATGTTACTGACTTTTGGAGTCTCGTGCAGCAATTGCTTTCACAATGATGGAGTATTTAAAAGAGTAAGTGTACTGCAATAGTTGCGATACCTTTGCAGCAAATCACATCTATTGTCCTGTATAATCTCCATGACCTCAGCGGTAGTATTGTTGAGCATAAATTTTCTTGTCATTCTCCATAGTTGCTCTTATTTGAGTCTTCCATAGTGATGAACTAGAATGTCTCTGCATTAAAATGTGATTTGTAACACTGTTGAGCTGAGCAACATCAACTCTGTCCGTTTTTAGTAATGCCACTCAGATATTGCAGACTGGAATGTGCTGTCCTTAAAAACATTGCTTCACCCCTTCAAAGAAACCAATTGTTTTGTACCACAAGCAAAAGCTTTAATGTTAATGTCTTTTTTTTATTTGTGATTATCGGTTAATGTTTGCCAAGACTGTCTCTGCTGGGCCAATATTAATTCTACTCCAGTACCTGGTTGGTTAATTCTGTGCTGCCCTTGTTATTTGGCATATTTTGCAATACATGTTAGACAAGTTGCACATTCTAACCCCAGAATTTTTTTTGGTTTTTCAAATACATTGTTCTGGCAGGAGTCATGTAACTTCAATGGACTTAGTGCTTCTATCCCTTGAATAAATGTCCAGCATTCTTTTCAGCAGCATACAAACAGAAGCTCCTTGTAGCTACAAATTGTAATTGATTTTAAATGTTTTCAGAAACTACTCCTACAATGTAGATCATCCCTGAGTTGGGAATGCCCAACTTGCAGATGTTTATTCCTATGAATGGCAGAGCTAGTTTCCTCACCACTCTTAATTACTTTTATCAGTCGTTTTGCTTTTGATGCTACTTACTACAATATAGTGAGGGTATGGTCACACCAGTCATTTGGGTGTATTTTCTGTCTTGTGGACAAAATCAACTTGTAGGTACCTCTGAAAACAGAACCTATTTGTTACCCGGGAAGCCTGTTATCAGACATGGTTGTAGCTGATCCTTGAATTTTCATTGTATGAACTGCTTGTCATTTGTTGATAGTGATATCCTTTTCATTAACTTCCAATATGGTTCATGCGAATTCCTGCCCTGATTGAATAGCATGAGCTGTTGTCCTTTTCTATTCCTACCTGCTTCATGTTTATCTGTAGCAAAAGTTTTCCAGAGTGAACCATTTTAATTCCTGCCTTTGTTTCTCTTCAGTTGAAATATTATATTGTGCCACATTCTAGTTTTAGCTGGCTTCCCCATCTTATGCCATCCACGAAATCAGCCATAACTATGCTGTGGAGATTCTAAGAAAAGGCGAGCTTTGGATATGGAGGTTGCACAGAGAATTGGTGCTCAGTTAAAAGATCAGCATTAGCTCATTCAATGCTGAAACAGATTAGAAGGGCCAAATGGCCTGTTCCTTCTGTGAATCCTTCAATCTTTCTGAAATCGAGCTCTTTTTCCTGACAATGTATCCTAGTCTTATAATCTTTGAGAACTCATTGCTGCTCCATTTCTGACAACTTGCAGAATACCATTTACAGATGTGCTTCCACTTTATTGATTTCCCCCAAGCTTTAAGATTTCCTTCTGAATCTCTGTTTCTGATACCTCCCTGTATGTCTGTCAGATTTTGTTTTGGGGTACTCCTTTAAAGCACCTTGGGCATTATACAAATTTGAGTTGTTAAGAGGCCAAGTTGTGCAGAAGAAGTATAAAAACAAAATCATGTAAACACAGCAGGATCAATGGGGAGAGAAACATTCAACATTTTGGACCATCTTGACCACCTTTGGAGTCAATGGGGAAGTGAGAAAATGTTTATCACTTGCATTTCTGTTGAAGGGTCCTTAGCCTGAAATGTTGACTTTGCTTCTCGTTGCTGCTTGATATATTGAATGCTTCCAACACTTCATGTGTTTTTTAATTTTGGATTTCCTGCATGAGGTTTTTTGCTGCTTGTTCAGAAGAAGTGATCTGTTCAAGCACTAACCGTGTTGCTATCAGTGGTACTCTACACCAGTAACGATATCAACATTGACATAAACATTTGGAATGAAGCATTGTCTCATAGACACAGTGTAAATAGAGGCTCTTTGGCTTACCATATCTATGCTGACAATTATTTGCATTGGTTCTATAGACACCTGTGGCTTGTCAATTCAAATGTTCATCAAGATGATTAAATTTGCCCTTCGCAGGCAGTGCGTTCCGGAATGCAACCAGCCTCTGTGTAAAAATTTTTTCTCAGATTCTCCTGTAAACCTCTTATTCCTCACCTAAAGCTATTTTGTCCTGTCATGAGGAAAAGTTTCTTATTATCTACCCTGTCCTTTGCTGCTTGTAATTCTGTATATCACATCAGGTACTTGTCCAGTCTCCTTTAACTGGAGCATTCCATCCCAGACAACATCTCCTCTGCACTCCCTTCTTGTGGTGTGTGAGGCACCATCAATAACTCTCTCTGAGATGCAAGGCGAGATATCGGCTTTTATTGACTGGAATAAGGAACAAGCAGTGGTTGACCACCATACTACATCCTGGAGACAGAGAGGCCGGGCTCAGACCTCAATCACCTTTATACAGGGGTCTGTGGGAGGAGCCACAGGAGCAGTCAGCAGGGGGCGTGTCCAGACAGGTATATGTAGTTCACCACAGTGTGGCAAACAGAACTGCACACAATATTCCAGCTGGGGCCTAACTGGTGTATTATAAAGTTGTACCATGATCTCCCTGTACTTGTATTCTAAGTCCTGGCTAGTGAAGGGAAATATACTATCTTCACACCTATCCTAACTATGCTGTTATCTTCAGGGATCATTGCACTTTTCCACCAAGTATTTGTTCATTGATATTGCCTAAGGCCCTACTATTATTGGTAAATGTCCATTCTTATTACACCTTTCCTCACAATTTATATCACCTATGCTTGCCAGAACGAAATTCCATCAAACCATTGCTCTACCTAATTTATCACCAGATCAGTATTATACTTCATTCCAAGAGTGCCCTCTTCACTATCAATAGGACCACCAATTTTCATGTAATTTGCAAGAATACCCTTCTATATAAGTCGATAAAAATTGATTTCCATCACTGACCCCTTGAAGTACGTTTGTTAGAGCCTTCCAATCACAAAAACACTCCATCATCACGCTCTTTATCACCAAGCCAATTTTTGACCCATGTTGCCAACTTGCCTCCGCTTCCATGAGCTGTAACTTTATAGATCAGCCACCCACATTGACCTTGTGAAGCTGAAGCCTGAGTAAACCATATAACTACATAAAAATATAGTTACCTCTCCAAAAAAATTCAATTATATTAGTCTGGTAGGTTCTCCCACCAATAAAACTGCTGATCAATATCCACTTTTCCAAGTATAGATTAATCTTTCCCTCAATTTTTTTCTGATACCTTTTCTACCATTGGCTATAGATATGTGGGCTTTAACCACTAGGCTTTTCTTAAAGATAACCATGTTTGCTCTAATTACTAATCTGGCACCTTGCTTGTGACCTGCAAATATTAAAGTATCTCTGTCAATGCCTCAGTGATCTTTCTTGCCTCCTGTGCATCGAGGATACATCTTGTCTAGCCCTTAAGATTTACAGTATTGTGCAAAAGTCTTGGGCATGTGTATATAGCTAGGGTGCCTAAGACTTTTGCACAGTACTGTAGTAATTTATGTATTGCACTGTTGCTGCAAAAAAAGCAAATTTCATGACGTGAGTGACAGACTGGTTTCTGATATGGGTCTCTATTGTGGATTGAGATTGACAAGGGGGTAGGGAGAATGGAAATCATGGTTTGGAAAAGGAGAGGGGTGGGAGCGAGGAGCACAAGAAGGACAATCTAATGATCAGTTAAGCAATTGCAGTCAGCTCTCCTTATCTGCGAATTCTGCATGCACAAATTCAACCAACCACGAATCACAAAAACCGGAAGTGCTCTTCCAGCACTTGATGTTCGAGCATGTACAGACTTTATTCCCTAAACAATGCAGTATAACAACTATTTTACATAGCATTTCCATCATATTAGGTATTATAAGTAATCTAGAGATGATTTAAAGTATACGGGAGGATGTGCATAGGTTATCGTGGATCGGGATTAAAAAAAATCAGAAGTTCTCTTATTTAGTAAGTCAGAACAGGTACATCTGATATTATTTAGCGTCAGTCAAATGTTTGTCTTAGTATATACTATATACTTTACCTTTCTATGCATATAAAACGCTTAAGAATGTATGTTTTAGCGCCGGGCTCGGGAACAGAAGTTCCCAAGATCAATCCAATGACAGACCGTTATCGAGTACGCTCTCCACCGTGCCGGGTTGATGTGGAGGATCAAAAACCCAAAACCCAATAATTAAACCGCTGCGTTGCTTAGTAATAATTGTAGCTTTCATTGGGGCAGGGCCTTTCTCACTTTATTCTTTAAAATTGTTCCGATTGTTGACCAACTGTAGCCTAACGCTTTTCCTATGACCGATGGTGTTTCACCTCTTTCCGGTCGCTTTATTATTTCCACTTTCAATCGTGATCGTGATTATTTTCGTGCACAGAAATATTGTGGATTCAGAGTTCCGCTGGGTCCTAAAGCTAACCGCACTAAAACAGGTTAAATAAGGTCTGGGGTTCGGCTGGGTCCTAAGGTCCACTCATTGTGACAGGTTGAATAAGGGACTTGAGCATCAGTGGTTTTTGGTATCCACGAAGGGTCCCAAAACCAATCCCTGATGGATAAGGAAGGCCGACTATATTTGGAATCAAATGGCCTTGCTCGATGTCTCAAGGCTGGGTGTGCCTGCATTGGCGTCGCCCCTACTCCTGGCACTCCTCTGCCACTTGTCCCACACCTCTCCTGCAGTGCCCCACCCTTGTCATACCTAGCATCCTTTGTTCCTGTCAGATTTACCATGTCGTTCTGTGCTGCATGCATGCATTTCTCCTCTGATTCATAGGGCATTTTATTCTGTTCCTGGTTACCCTTTTGCTCTTGATACAGTTATAAAGTACCATGGCGTTTTCCTTAATCTTATTCACTTGTGATATTTCATTGTGCCTTTTTGCTCTCATATTTGTTTAAGAACCCCTTACCCTCTCGATATTTCTGAAATAGCTCTCCTTTTCTTTTAGTGTTAAATCTCTCACATGATTCCTTTTCCTTCTCTTACCATGAACAAGCACTCTCTAAAAATTCTATACAGGTATAAATGAAGCATTTCATTAGACTTGTATTTGGGCCAAGGCAACCAGTGCAGAATTTAGCTGAAGGGTTGCATCTGATTTAGTGCCAGAAGGATAAACGTATATCAAACCTGTATGGTATTGGTTTGTTATAGTCACATCTACCAAGATTCAGTGAAAAGCTTGTGTTGCATACTGTTCATACTGATCAATCATTCTGCAGTGCATTGAGATAGAAGAAGATAAAACAATAACAATGCATAATTGGTGTAAAAAAAATCTATGGAGAAAGTGCAGTGCAGGTAAACCAAGTGCATGATCATAACAGAGTGGTTTGTGAAGTCAAGCGTCCATCATATTGTACAAGAGGTCTGTTTTAAGAAACATAGAAAACCTACAGCACAATACAGGCCCTTTGGCCTACAAAGCTGTGCCGAACATGTCCCTACCTTAGAACTACCTAGGCTTTACCCATAGCCCTCTATTTTTCTAAGCTCCATGTAGCCATCCAGGAGTCTCTTAAAAGACCCTACCTATAATCTCCGCAGCCAATTCCACGCATTCAGCACTCTCTGTATAAGAAAGCTTACCCCTGACATCTCTGTACATACTTCTAAGCACCTTAAAACTATGCCCTCTCGTGCTAGCCATTTCAGCCCTAGGGAAAAGCCTCTTGACTATCCACACAATCAGTGCCCCTCATTATGTTGTACACCTCTATCAGGTCACCTCTCATCCTCTGTTGCTCCAAAGAGAAAAGGCTGAGTTCATTCAATCTATTCTCATAAGGCATCCTCCCCAATCTAGGCAACAGTTTGAAAACTTGGATAGAAACTGTCCTTGAGCCTGGTGGTACATGTTTTATTTATCTCCTGCCGAGTGGGAAATGGGAGAAGAGAGAATATCTGGTGTGGGTGCGATCTTCAATTATTTCGGTGATGTTTTACTGAGGCAGTGAGATGTTTAGACAGAGTCCGTAGAAGGCTGGCTGATTTCCATGACGCAAACACTGCTCAGCACAATTCTCTGCAGTTTCTTGTGTTTACATGCATGGTAGTTGCCATACCAAGCAATTATGCCTCGGGATAGAATGTTTTTTATGGTGCATTGATAACAAATTGTTGGATCGATGGAGACATGCCAAATTTCATTAGCCTGCTGAGAAAGCAGAGGTACTGGTGAGCTTTCTTGGTCATGATATCAGTATTATTGAACTAAGACTATTGGTGATGTCCACTCCTTGGAACTTGAAGCTGTCAACTTCAACATTGTGGATGGAGACAGGAGTATATGCACCACCCCTTTCCTAAAGTCGATAATCAGCTCTTCTGTTTTGCTGACATTGAGGGAAATATTTTTATGATGCTCTCTATCTCTTTACTGTACTTCGACTTATTTTTATTTGAGATACAGCCCACTATGGTTATATAATCTGTAAATTTATAGATGAAGTTAAAGCAGGATCTGGCAATGCAGTCGTGTGTACAGGGTGTAGGGCAGGCTGTAACCTTGTGGAGCACTAGAATAATTGTGGCAGAGGGATTGTTGCCGATCCTTACTGATTGCTGTCAGTTGGTTATGAAGTCAAAGAGCCTGTGATTTGCAACTGTGATTGGCATCAATGATAATGTGGAGAAAAATATGCTGAAAGTGTTCATGTTTCCATTTCCATAGATGCTGTTAAGGGTTTTCAGCATTTTATTTTATCTCAGACTTGCAGCATGTGCACTACATTGAAGGTTTTGTTTGACTAGTGAGTTTAATGGAGGAGAGCAGTCCCTGTAGAGTTTCAAGATGGAATCCCTGGTAATGGATATAAACTAGTCATTTTATATATAATGTAGAATCATTGAAGATTGAGCATGAGGAACTAGCTATAATCTTATTCCATATAATTGTATATTAGTGGACGCAATCCAACAAACAACAGGATGATTTAAGTGCTATTTGATTGGAAATTGTCTGCATAAAACCTTGAAACCTGGTTGTGCCAAATTGTATCTTAAATTTGTTCTCTGAAGGTTTGTTTACTTTCAATAATTCTTCCTGCAGGTTTTATGGTAGGACCTCCTCTTATGTTCATGGTGGCTTGGATGGCAGTGGAAAACCCACAGAAGCAGTTTATGGCCAGGCTGTAAGTATTTGTACTTCTTGGAAGTATTATTATTAAAATTAACATAATTGTGATAGTTGATGTGTTGATGCAAAACACTTGTGCACTGAGCACATTCGCTTTCAGTTTCATTGCGGTGTGAATTTGTCTTGTATCACATCAGCAGTAGTTAAAAGGAACTACTAAGTATTATTTTGATTAATAATTCATGTGGATCCCCAAGTTTACCTGAACCTCCAGTGTCTCTGAATTTTCTCCATCTATGTCGTCAGGTTCTGGCATATCTAAATCCAAAGTGTATGTCTCTCAATGTCTAATGGAATTCCATCTGCCCCAGTTTCCCCCTTTTTATTAGGGATTTCAGAAATTTGCTTATGTTTATACTGGTTGCAGTGATGTCCATCTTTACAAAAGCAAACTTGGGCTGACTTTTCCATCACGATTATTTATTGTCATTCTTCAGTACACAAGTGTAAAGGAAATTAAAATGATTGTTGTTCCTAATCTGACACAGTATAAAAAGCACAAATATAAAAGCAGCCCAATGAGACACAATGTTCGAGTAAACTGAGTGTGACCATGTATAAATAGGATTAGTGTACTGTATATATGTGGACTGATTGTATGTACATAAAGTGATGCTAGGTGCAGGAGTATCTGAACATTCGGAGACTGACAGGAAATGATAAAGTGACAAACTGGCTCTTGGCAAGAGAAACTCTTAAGCAGCATCAGGGCATATGGAAACACTGGACAATGACTGGTGTAGGTATAAGGTTTAGAGTGTAAGCGAAAAGTAGTAGTGCATCTACAATGTTGACTGGGTTCAGGTGCATTGGAGACTGTAGGGGTATATGGTGACATTCTAATCCCCTTCTGTTAAGAACATGATAGAATGTGTTAAGCCTATTGGGAAGGGATGTGCTATTGTCTGTGATGCTGCCCAACTTCCATTTTGTAGCCCATTAAACATGTAAGCACTGTCACAATTATGGCTGGACTGGGACTGAGTTTGGACTGGTATTGTTTCCTGACATTTCTAATAGCTTCACAGAGATTGTATCCAGATTTCTTTTAAAGGTTGGGTTCACCTGATTTGAATGCTGCAGATCTAGATTTCAGCAGGGAGTGGATCTTCCTAATAAACCATAGTTTTCAGTTTGAAAAGACCTAGATCGTCCTCTTTGTATACAGTCCTCAACACACATGCTGATAAAGTCTGTGGTGGTGACATGCTCATCTAGGCTGGCAACTGGGTCTTCGAACATGGGCCAGTCTACTGACTCAAATCAGTCACATAGAAGCTTATCTATTTCCTCAGACCAGCACAACTTTGTGTACTGGATCTTCAGCTTTCTTCCATTTGTATGTAGAGAGGAGTATGGTTTGATTTGCCAAGTGTAGATGGTGGGGTGGCGGGGGGGGGGAGAAGGTGACTTGGTATGCATCTTCGGTTATGTAGCAATGGTCTAGATGGTTAGGGCCCATAGTGAGACAGGAGACATGCTGGTAGTATTTTGGTAATGTATTCCTGATGTTGGCCTGGTTGAAGTCAACGGCAATGGTGAAGAGGGTCTCAAGGTATAAATAGTTAGCTTCTCCTTTTTTATACACCAGTTAGTGATTTTTCTGTTGTTTTACCCATTAACAAATTTGTCTGGTTTACTTTGAGCAGTATCTATTGAACTCAAACCCAAGCTTAAGGTCTTAGTTCTTCTCCCTTTGCACTGAGCTGAATTACATTTTGATCCCTTCTGGATAATTGCTAAAGTACTTTTTAGCTAACTAAACCTAGTTCATTATTCTCACCTAAATTTAACATAGCTGCAAGTTTGGTTTTAGGATATATTGTTTGCAGAAATTCCCGAGAACATCCAAGCACTTTGCTGTCTTCCTAACGTGAAATAGTTGCTTGCTCTCATCTATGTGGTTAAAATCCAGTATTAAAACCATACAGTCTTGGTGCACTTGTCCAGTTCCTGCTCTTGTGTTCTCTCATCTCACAGCTGTGACCAGAGCTACAAAACGTACTTCCCATTAATCTTCTAAATCCTTTTTGATTTAGTAAATTACTGCATCAGCAGACAGGCCAGTTAATGCATTTGTTCTGTTTTTTGCAATGATCATGTACATTCCTTTAAAGCTTCAGAATTTGCTATTAACTTTTCATTTACTAAATTTTATCTTGCAAATTTAAGCAAATCAGCAACTGCATTTCCACATCAAGTTCATTATAAGCTGTGCTTGCTTTCTTGCAGGAAATCCACAAGAAGGTTATGTCCCTTCAGTTCAGTGACTGCCATACCAAGATTCGCCATGTGGATGCACATGCCACCCTTGGTGATGGTGTGGTTGTGCAGGTGATGGGGGAGCTGTCAAACAATGGTCAACCAATGAGGAAATTCATGCAGACATTTGTCCTGGCACCAGAGGTATGGAGTATTTCAAAATGTGTCTGGCAATTGTTTTGTTGCATTGCAATCAAGGTTGATGTAGCACTCACTCTGTCGCAACCATTGAGGCCCTCTGTTGTTTGGAGTTGCCTATGGATATTGCATCCTAGCTGCCTACGTGATCCGCAAGCCAAGGCAGTACGATATGGAGAGCAAGTTGTTGCCCTTGTAGCAGGCGCGCCCTCTCTACCCAGCTGATGAATCCAAAGGAACGGCAGAGTCCGGTACCATTGGAGTTGCAGAAGTTGCCAGTCAGCGTTGAACTCAACGTAGGGACTGTCTTAGGGACTCTAGCTCAGTATTTTTCTCCTGAAGCCTTTCCATTTAGTGGATATAGCTGCAAGGCACTAGAGGTTTGAAATCAAGAGTTTTCCTTCTACATGAGCTGCCAATCATGGCTGACAAGTTCCGGCTGCTAGAAGGTCATGGTTTTAATGTGGCTGTAATCTGCCTTTGCCCCTTCTTCTGTCAGTAGAGATGTTTCAGTTGGGCTTGGTAGCTAAGCCACATGTGAAGGCCTGTAGTTGTCAGAGGCTATTTGAGATACACACCATTGGATGCATTTAATAGGTAGTGGGAGCTTATCCACACTACCTTCGCTGACTATGATAACTGTAATCACCCAGATAAAAAGCGCTTATGGAATTCGACCTCTTGTTAACAGAGACTTTAAATTTAAATATAATTCTAATATTTCTAAAATAGATTTAATCTCTTGGTTAATATTTTAATATTGTTTGCATTATTGATGCGTTCATTTGAACAAATTAGTGTTTTATCTGGAAAATTATGTTGGTACTAAATAAAAGTGAGCTGTTCAGTCTACATGTGGAGTTTATTAACATTACTCTTATTCATCAGTGCTACTAAAGATGTTCATGAAGTCTAAATTTTGTTCTTTTAAAAATTGCAGGGTTCTGTTCCAAACAAGTTCTATGTCCACAATGATATATTTCGCTACCAAGATGAAGTGTTTGATTCTGATGCAGAACTGGAAGAAGGTGAGAGTTTTAAACATTGTAGGCGACAAATTTACTGGAGTCACTTAAGCTCTAAGCTAAAATATTTTCATTTTCATTTTTAACAAAAATTATATTAGTTTTCAACATTGGAATATCAACTGCTAACAGGAACTGCAAATAAGGTGTTTGTTACTTGGAAGTTGGTAATGGGTCAATTTCCGGTCCTGTTCATGTTTCACAGCTTGTGTGAGATCTTCGGACAGATGTTTGGACAGATCCATTGCAAAATACAAATGAAAGTCAGTGCCACTTCCTGTAATTCTGAAAGGCAAACTGAGTGTGCCCTTGGCTTGTACTATCCATCTGTATAAAGTAGTGATCGACCAGCCGAGATACTTTTATAGGAATTGCTGATTCCAGCTTATAGCAGTTTTCTTTTAATGAAGCTTGTTAGTTCTTTCAAGGTCTAGTTGAAATTGTAGGAATTATCCTGGTTCCAAGTTGTAGCCCCATTTCCTGTACAGCAGCCACAGTCACTGGTAGCTGATTATCTAAGGTATAGTCACTTGCTGATTTCAACACATCACTCTTTGCCCATTTATTGCCACTGTGTACAGTAGTGTACTTGGGTTAACAAGTAAACAATGTCTGATCTGTCATCTGGAAAATTTGCTTCTGCTTGTCTTCATACTTACAGCCTCTAACTGTTGTACAGAAAGCTTCCCAGATCAATTCTGGAATAAGAGAACAGGACACTGATGTTTCATCCTTAAACACTTAACCTGAGGACAGATTCTGAAGACTGCCATGGCTGGCTGGGTCCCTCTCATACCTCCAGTCCTAACCCTGCTTTCTTTATTAGTGGCCTGTCTTTTATATTGATCTTCCCATACATTATCAAACCTTTGCGTTGTGCTTTCTTCTCTCCTTGGAACCTGGCCCTTTCCCCCTCTACTTCTATCTTTGGCGTTGCTTCCTCCTCCTTTCTCACTCCTTTGTGCCCTTGCCCTCCGATTCCTCCCACCTCCAGCTCTGAGAAGGCATCCAGCCACCTCTGGTATGTGACCCACTTCCTCAGGTGCAGTTAGTTCAGCAGGTTATTGTGCTTTTAACATTGCAAAACATCGTATGATGCTCCATGGAAGCGTATTCAACATAGGTTGATCCCAAGCCACGTGGAGATTATGAATGCACATAAGCAATGCCATAAAAGTACATGTGGTTGATGGAGGAAATAACAGATCTTAGACTGTTAGCAGCTGAAGACCTGCCTGTCAGTTATGGATACACAATAGATCTGGAAAGGAGTAGGAACTTAACGATTTTGGAAAATAAGTATCGAGGAGTAGGTTGGAGATAGCAAAGTCATGTCCTTGCATGGATTTAAAAATAAGAATGAGAATGCTAAAATCAAAACACTAATTAGCTGCTAAAGTAGGTCAATCAAATTATGGTTGATGGGTTGACAGAACTCTGCATAAATAGTGCAGAGTTCTAATGACCTTAGATTTACAAATTATTTGAAGTTGACTGGAGCTGTGGAATAATCAAATGTTGAGGTAACAAAGGAACTGATGAGGGATTTAGCAACTAATGAGCTATAGCTGGATGATGTGGAAGTGGGTGACTTTAGTGATAGCTTGTGTTACGTATTCAGGCAACAATAAATATATGAGTTAGGCAAGGGTTTTTTTTATACCAAACAACACTTTTATTAAACACCGAAAACAAACCCTCCAAAAGTAAACAAACACTAACGTAACCGGAAATCAGCTGCTGTGCGGCAGCTTAAACAGTTCTTAAAGCGATGTTGCAAAAACAGTTCTTTAAAGTAGTATTGCCAAAAGTTCGAAATGCGCACAGTCCATTTAAAAGGAGAGACTTTATAAGACGATTTAAATTCTCTTTCACGTTATTTTGCTTTGATCCCCAACGTTGAACTTTTCCCACGAAGAATTTACGAAACAAAACAGCTTAAAGGCACTGACCTTTCCTTTATCACACTGTCCTCAATCTTCTGCTATCCCGCAGAGATTAACACGAGAACAGTCAACGAATTACTTTCCGAATAAGGATTAAATAAGGTCGAACCCGTTTCACCGTCAAAAATGGATTCTCCTCAATCTTTAGCTCCCGAACTCCGATCTTCACTCTCCACTGATTCTCAAACTAGCAGTATTGTAAAGAACCTGCTGGCAATGACCTTTTAAACTTTAGGCATTAGATAAAACTTCATCTTTCAACTAAACTGCGTCATCACATTAAATCACACAGTGGCATGAAGTCAACATGGCAAATCCAGCCACGAACTGCCCCTCCTCACAGGGTGGGGTCTTCTTTTTACAACCTGTTTAAAAAAAAACCTGTCACATGATCTCTACTGGCGGGAAAATGACATCACTCCACCATCACAAGACCATTACCTCAAGTCCAGTATAGCTTCAACCCCAGTCACGTGACAAGGGTACCACTGTCATGTCACGAGTACATAACACTTGCAATGCAGTGTAAAGTTCATGTGTTACTGACAGTAGGGTTGTGGATGGACTCAGTTTTACAGGGAGAGGAAGGTGGAATTGATAAAAAGGGGATGGAGGCTCCAGCAAAGGTGAAGTGTTATGATAGCTACAGATACACAGCAATATACTGTGCTGCTCAATGCTGGTCAAATGGCCAACGTTTTGCAATGGGGAATCTCCAGCTTAAATAGGGATGAGTATCCACAACTGCTTGGTATAGTGTTCCAAAGGTCTATGGCTCATGAATGAAGAAAGGGAGTTATTCATTGGCTGACCTCTTATCTTTGGATAATCCTTCATTATAAACTAAAATTAATTCTTCAAAATTAGTTGCAGCTTAGTTTTGATGTATTATTCTGTATATTACTTCCCAAAGCATAATAATGAGGTTTAATCTGCCATCAGTGTTGACGTATGTCTAAATTAGTTTGTCTCTTTAAATCTCTCTGCACTTTATAGAATCTGAAGAGGAGGTTGAGGAGGAACCGGAAGAACCACAACTTTCTCCCGAGCCCGTGCAAGAAAACACAAACAGTACCTATTATGAGGCTCATGCTGTCAGGTAAATACCTTGCACTTTGTAAGTCACAACATAAGGATAGCTATTACATATAATGCAGAGCAGACTCGATGGACGGACTGGCCTACTTCTGCTCCTATATCTTATTCTCTTATAATTATTATATTTGAAAGCAATAATAAGTTATTTTTAAACCTAATTCTTGACGGTCCATTGTTTACTACATTCCTTTTTTTACAACAGAGCAAAGAACAGGAGTGATAGGTTAGCAGGTTGTAGACTTCCACGTGGCTTCAAGTTTTCAGAGAGTAGAATGAGGTGATTATTGGTGGAGAGGATAATGTTTAAAGTTGACTACTTTGAATGCCATTGTGGCCAGAATGAGCCAATATTTTTGCAGAGCACAGTATACAATGAGCCATGAAAACCTAATGTGTAAGCATGAAAATTCAATATGCAAGAGTCTTTGCTCTATGTTGGGATACATTCCCTGTATTGGCATGAGGAATAGGGTTGTGACTTGCCTTTGCGCTGAAGGACATGCAGCTGCAATGGAGGCCCTTGTGTTGCAGTTGTTGGAACTACCATTTCCATCAGAATTCTTTAAATGGGGGATTAGTACTATTAATGAGAAGAAATTTCGAACAGAAGGTTGTTGAGCAGCCTATTGTAATCACGCTGGTCAAAACAAAAATAAGTAAGGCTGCTGCATACAAAGTGAAGATGTTTGAACTTTCTGACGACACTTGGGTGACCCATTGATCTGATGCACATAATTTAGCCATCCTTCATTCACTGTAGTCTTCTGAAGGCATTCTCCTGTCCCTATTTCTCTGGGAGAAGTGTGGTTCTCTAAATAGAATCTGTATTTTTGAGTAAATTGACTATCTTCGAGAACTCCTCCCCGGCCCACCTCAAATTATTGCCTTAATGGTGTTCTTAAATTCTATTAATCCCACTTTCCAGCTTTCAGTCTTTGGATTACTGCACCTCAGGTTTTCAATCAGTACTTTCTTGAAGAGTGTTAAGTGTTTTCTCCCTGTGCACCCTTTAAGAAAATGGGTTCTGCATCCCTACCAGTCTGGTGAAAGTTTGTTTTCCTCTAATTTTTTTTACCATTTATTTTGAAACTCTTACTGAAGTTATCGATCCCTCTGCCCATTCACCTGTCGGTCTGAAGTTATTTCTAATATTGTTTATTGAGCAGTGTTGTGAAGTAGTTTGCCAAGTGAGTTACCGTGGGGAAAGTATAAGGGTGATATTGTGCTTCTGTTTTATGTATTCTGCTACTTCCAGTGTTCTCAGTTGGCTTTTGTTTGTACAATCTGATACTATTAGCATACAAAATGAACTGATCTCTTGTATATATTTACCTCTCCAACTTGTCCTCTGTAAATTGCTACTGAGTGCAAGCATGCACGCGCACACAGACTTTTGTTAAAATATTGCTAGTCTTGAATTTTCCCTTATTTGTTTCTGTGTAAAGTAATGGTGTGGAGGAACCATTGGAGGAGGCAGCGGCTGAGCCTGAGCCTGAGCCGGAGTCCAAAACTGAGGAGGTAAAGCCTGAACCTGAGCTGGTGGAGAAGACTACGGAAGAGTTGGAGGAGAAGGCTCCATCACCTACTCCAGTGGAACCTACTTCTCAACCTCAAGAGCCTCCCAAGGTTAATACCAGTATTTTCTCTATATAGGTTTCTTATTGCCAGGCAATACTCTCTGGCTTTATCTGGCCCAGATTAAAAATAGAAGTGCACTTATAGTAAAATATAGTCAGGGCTCCAAAAAAAATAATGCATACACAATATGAATGGGTTAGTCAACATTTACTAATGAAATGTAGCTGCTCATAGTGAAAACTGGTAAGTTGTAGTTTGAATTTGACCATTACATCTTTGAAGTAGAAATGTTAAATGCAATTGGCCTACATAATTTTCACCAATATGCTGCCAAACTAAAAACATACCCTAATCATAGGCTCAGGATTTTTTGTATTTGAGGGAATGCTTTATTTCTTGATAGTAGCATAGGTATGTGTTGCATTCTCTGCAGGCTTTCTCCTGGGCCTCAGTGACAAGTAAAAATCTGCCTCCTAGTGGTACAGTTGCTTCCTCTGGAATTCCTGCCCATGTTGTTAAAGCGCCAGCCTCACAGGTAATCTGTGAATGGACCTGCTTATTAATATATATTTATTGCTTTTCTTCAAAAGAAAAGCTTAGAAATTCTGTCTGTTTATCAATTTGGGTTAGGTAATTATATTTGAAAAGAAAATGACAAGCTTAGATATTTGTGTTAGTTATTGTTAGCTCATAGCACAAACCCTTGATAAAGTAATATTGTCAGTCAGCAAAAATCAGGGCAATGGCTTCTGTTAGTCAGGTAGTGAAAACTGTTAAATGTTCTCCATCACTGAACTAAGATATAAAGGGATGTGTATACATTGAGTGCAATGAGCCATTGTAGCAACTTCACTCTCTTTTTGTTGTCTTTCCACCACCCCTTCCCCCAAATAACATTCCAGACACGAGGTGAAGCAAAGAGCGAGACCCAGTCTCAGCCACCCCGGCCGAGAGACCAGCGTCCTCGAGATCGGATGGGCTTTGTGCCCCGTGGACCCAGGACAGGTGTGTATGTATTTTTGAAGTGGTTTTCTAGTTAATATGGGGAAAATGGAGAGGGTGCGGGGTGGGAGGGGGGGCAGTTGAGGGAGATGGCTTGGGAGGATGATACAGAACTGAAAAGTTTGGTCTGGAACCTGGCAGATCTGGTGAAATTGAAGCACAAGAAGAACTAAAGTAGTGCCATTTTAGTACTGACATGGGTCAATTGGCTTGTATTTCATTTCAGATTCATGCATGATGATGATCATCTCTCTGAGGGGTGGAGGGTATAGCTCTGTTCTGGTCCTGTGGTTGTTTTATCCTGGCTACATGGGAAGACAGGAGTGCTAATGGGTCTATTATGTCACCCTAACGTTCCGCGATGCAGTGGAAACTTTTCAAGTGCATGTCATTCAGATGGATCATTTCATTGTGAGCACATCAAAGTAGTTGAAATGGAAAGTAACAATATGGAATATAGTTACAGTTACAAAATACTGTGCAAGTAGACAAATACAATGCAAGGCCATGGCGAGGTCTGAGTCACCACTCTCCTCAGCCAAATATATTTTGATATTCTCCATTGTAGATATTCAGCAAGTGAAGAGTGTAATTTGGATTAATGCCATAAATTGGAACTGGATTTGGGTCCCAGACTACATTTAGGTGATCAGTTGTGTCAGGAGGGGGTGATCCCTTACAATCATTTTGTGCTAATGTTCAAAAGATCAAAACCAGCCCAATTTAAAGAATGTTTAAGTTTTTATTGCTTACTATGGAATATAGAAATCCACCTATCCATCGTGGTAATTGCTGCTTGAGCTGACAGCCTAGTTATTCTCAATTCTGGTTTTAAGTCTTTTGGCAAACAAAGGTGCTGAAGTTTTGTTTGATTTGGATCTCTAATTGCAGCCAGGGTTTGCAATACTTTTAACAACTGCCCTTTGGAATATGAGTGATTGGCATAAGCAGTATTCCATGAAATAACAAATCTAGCTTTGGTAGCTCTGAGCTTCCAATGAAGCAACTTTTGGCACCATTTAAATATGGTTACCTTGTATTCCCTCAAATCTGATCCAGGAGGATGATCAGATGAAAACTTGTGGCATTTAAAACTGTAATAAGAAAGCACTGAAGTGTGCTGCCTTCTACTATGCCTGCAGAATTGTCTGTCATTCTGGTTGAGCTGCTCTTTCCTCAATACTTGTGTTTCTTACAATCCATTGTCATTAACATCCACACAGGAGTAGGCCACTCAACATTTCAAGCCTGCCCCACCTTTCAATATGGCTATGGCTGTCTGCCCTGGGCACAATTTTCTCCATAGCCCTCAATCCAGTGATCTTTCACACTTGAAATACTTCTAATGATCATTACTGCCATTTTCTCTTAAGATCTTATACAATTCAAAATGAGTAGTAGCTCTGTCACTTTTATTTTGAATTATAATACACAGATACTACACTCTGCAGGGAAATTGCAAACATGCCAAATGTGTTCATTCCACTGGCTGATGCTACTTGCAGGAATAAGGTCAGAGGGATACCATAAATCCCTGATATTCATCTGTTGAGCAGTATTTAGTGGTGAAATTTGAGAGGCAGCCTGTCACTCTAAGGCATGATTTGGTCACTCCAAGTATAGGGCGTGGCAGAATTTTTATGTGATGTGAAGGTAAGAATTGTGTTGGGTGTGGGGTTAAAAGATAGAGTATTACTGAGCTTAATCTGTAGATGACAGAGATGTTCTTGAGGGTCTGAACAATAACCAAATTGGCACAGAAGAAATATGAAACAGGAATCGGACAGAATGAAGACTTAGCTGTGTAAGAGTCATTGACCAGGAATGCTGATGAAATCAATGGCAAAAGGGTAAAGATATTTTCTGTTTATCTGATGGAAGACAATGGCTTATTTTGGTTGGTAGTCAGTTTGACAGTAATGAGATAGCAAAGGGGCCAGAATGTTGGGAGTGCTGAAACAGGGTACCATCAGCCTTTATGGAAACTAATCTCTTCAGTTCTGGCTGTTGTGGTCAAGTGATGATGTGCCGATGGAAAGGGAGCTGAGGGTTGGCCCTTACAGATTGGATGGTTCCCAACTTAGTGTTTATGGTATTTGATAATCCATTGAATCCTGACTGACATGGTAATTATTAATTTATATAGTCTGTGATATTTGCTGTTGAGATGCTTATAAAATCTAGTCTCTGTTATAATGGTGAAAGTATAGAAACGTGAAGACACAAGTGGTTGAGAAGGTGTGTTATTTATGGTATACATTTTTAAATGTTTGTTTCACCAACTCTGTAAACTATGCCAAAATATGAAACTAGTTTCAAAATTGCACTGAGATACCATCTTTATGTTGCAGGTCGAGGAGATCTAGATACAAATGAGGTCGAGAATCGAAGAATCATTCGTTACCCAGATAGTCACCAGCTCTTTGTTGGCAACTTACCTCATGACATTGATGAAAATGAATTGAAAGATTTCTTCATGGGTGAGTACTTCATGAATTAGCTGTAAACATGGGAGTGAACCAGATATCTTTTTAGTATTAACTGGACAGGGAATTAAGCCAAGGATAACCAATCTCCCACCTTGCCTGGAAATAAGAGTTTGCTGATCTTTGTTGTGTTACACCCTCATTTAATTTTATTCACTTAGTTATCTGGTTCCCTTAATTTTTCCTTCTTTACTCCTAGTCCCAGAACTCTAAAGGTTCAAATCATCACAGGTCACTTAATCAGTCTCCAGCGCAGTGCAATCGCACCAGTAATCTGTGTATTAATTTTGCAGAGGGGACAGGTAACCAGTATTGAAGGGTATAAAGTGGTCAGGGTGTATCACACTTACAGCAGTCCAAAAATTATATAACCATTTGTTTAGTGTGAGAAAGGCAAACTTCTTTTGGTGCATAGGTGTGTGAGGGAGCCAAAAGTATTTTTATCTGTTGCTTGGTGGGATTGTATTGCTTGTCATAGAATAACACAGCATTGAAATAGGCCTTTTGGTATAACTTGAACATTGCAACCGAGGTTATTACCTAAGCCTATCCCACTTGCCTGTGTTTGGCCCATATTCCTCTAAAGTATTCCTGTGTAAATGTCTTTTAAAAATCATAATTACACCTGTTTACTTAAGTAGCTTTTTCATATCCCCACCAGCCTCTGTGTGGAAAAGTTGATTCTCGTATCCCTTCTCACTTTAAATCTATTCCCTCTAGTTTTGGAGGGGGGAGGGAGAGGCTCATACCTCTAAGTTCATCTCTCAACCTCCTACGCTCCAGGGGGTAGGGGTAGCCAGCCCTTTTAGTCTCTCTTTCAAGCCCTGCTAACAGCTTTGTGAATCTTTTCTGCACTTATTTCAGCTTAAAAACTTACCATCTAAGTTAGATGGTAATCAAAATCATTTACAGTGTTTGTCAGTTACAAATTATTTCTTGAGTTTTCTGAAATAGATTGGTTACAGAGTTTGATGTTTTAAATCTGTTTTTCCTGGTAGGTTTTGGCAATGTAGTTGAGCTTCGTATCAATACAAAGAGCAGTGGAGGGAAGCTGCCCAACTTTGGGTTTGTGGTGTTTGATGATCCAGATCCTGTACAAAGAATCTTGAGTGCCAAGGTAATTATTAATCTATCTAGCAGTCTTCAAGCTTGTGTTATATAAATGTGCTTTGCAGCTGCTAAGATGCTTTTGAAATTTAGTCATTGCTGTGGTGGTGAAACCCATGGAAGGATAGTAGAGTGGTTAAATTACTTGTCCAGTTATCTGAGACCCAGACATTCCACGTGGAGCCATGAGTTCCAATCCCATCACAGATGCTGGGGAATTTAAATAAATTACAGTAAATAAATCTAATATTGGAAATGGTGACAGGAAGTTTACAGATTGACATGAAAACCCATCTGGTTTACTGATCTGTTGGCCTCCTTAACAGTTCTTAACCATCAATTGAGGCCAAACAAATTTAACACCTTGGCAGCAGAGCCTGAATCTAATGAATGAATATTTGTAAAAGAAACAATATGCTAACAATAGACTTCCAAGAGAATAATGTGATTAGAAAATGTAATGTTAGTGAAAGTGAAGAATTGCTGTTTTTTTTATTCCTGTCAGAGTTGTAGCACTGTGCAGCATAGATACAGGCCCTTCAGCCCAAAGAGTTCACGCTGCCCATGCAGGTAGTCCCTGTGTTGTGCCCATATCCCTTCAAGTCCTGCACCTGCATCTACTTATTCAAGCGCTTCTTCAATGATACTGTAGTACCTGTCTCAACCACTTCCTCTGGCAGCTCGTACCATATACTCACCACCCTCCGCATGAAGCGGTTGCCCCTTGGGTGTCTTTTTAATATTCTTCCTCCCCTTCCCCACCCTAAATCCATGCCCACTAGTTTTAGTCTCGCCTACCCTGGAGAAAACACTGTTATCGTTCACCTTATCTATAACACTTGTGAGTTAAAACATTTATATAAGGTTACCCCTCATTCTCATACATTCCAAGGAATAAAGACTTAGCCTGGCCAACCTCTCCTCTAGTTCAGGCAACATTTTCGTAAATCTTTTCTCCTTTTCTCAAATATTCAGGGGATTGTTTAGTTACCTCATCGGCAAGACAGCATTTCTGATACTACAGTGCCATGTAGTGAGTACCAGCCTGGATAACTGGCTTGTTAATGGGAAGAAGCATGTTGTAAACACATGACTGAGTCTGGTGGGGCATCCACTGAGCCAGCATTGATGCTTTCTGGAAAAAGTCCAAAGCTAAAGAAAGGGGCTTGAGTGTTTTTGTCTGGGAGCCTATTAACCTGAGATCTCTGTCTGCAGCCGATTATGTTCCGTGGTGAGGTCCGTCTGAACGTGGAGGAGAAGAAAACGAGAGCTTTCCGAGAGGGAGAGCGCCGAGGGGGTGAAGATCGTAGGGACACCCGTCGCAGCGACAGGGGCTCTGGACGAGGCATGATCGGCAGTGGGATGATGCGAGACCGCGATCCCCGGGGTCCCCCACCCAGAGGTGGAATGGCGCTGAAGTCGGGCCCTGGGGCTGGCAGAGGGGGCTTGTCTAGTGAAGGTCGTTTTGCTGGACCCCGTCGCTAAGGCTTCATTGTTCCTGATATCTTGCTGGTGACACCATACTCTTCGTTTATTTTGGCATTTTTGTTAATTTTGGCTTTGGAATGTGACACGGCCTGTTTTTTTTCTCATTTCTTTGTGAAAACAGCCTTCTTTTTACCAGTTGATCTTTTTCCCTATTTTTGGAACAGGATTCAAGCAAAAAAAAAGCAAAAACCATTGTCTAAAGACTTGGAAAATAGAGCAAAAGGCTTCAATTTAATTGGAACCCATTTTAAAGGTCTGAAGATCCACCCCTTTATATGTTTAAAAAAGAAACAACCATGGGCCTTTGCAACTTGGCTGCTTTATTTTATAAATGTGTCAAGTTTATGCCCAGTTCTGTTGAGGAAAACAAATTGGTGCAATTGGAGAAGCTTGCCTTGATATTTTTCCTTTTAGAAATACTTGGCTCAAGAACTTGCGTTCATGCACTCGTCATAATGCACTAATAGGTACTCTTAGAGCATCATTTGCCATGGCAACTGCAGGAGGAGACGGGTGAAAATCCAGTGCTGTCTGCTTCGACAGGGAAGGCTGACTGACCAGATGTGGGCTTTGAATCTTATACCTGCTGTGACCGCTGTTTTCCCACATCTGTTAGCCATAATGGACAATGTTTGAAACAGTTTCTGATGGAGATGGACTTTTTTTTTTCTTGAACTAAAAATTGATATACAAAAGCAATTGTGAACTTGGATTAACAGCCCTGAGCGCAAGAGTTTGGTGGCTTACTCTCTTTTTTCTATCTACCCCACTGCAATACAGGGATGCCTCGCTGCTTGACACCAGTTTTCTTCCCCTTTGATCTGTGCAGTTGTGAATGTGCAGCGAAAAATCATAGCTAAATGTTACTGTTTTTCGTTCTTTCAAAGTGTAAAGAGCATGATGGTGCCTTCTATTGATAACGTCATTCCAGACTTGCTGGCAACTCTTGTATGGATTGTACTAACTCAGTACAAAGCTGAACAGCTGTAATACCTTATGGAATCACTAGTATGTTGATGAAATGCAAAGATGCAAAAAGCTGCAGCATCCTTGCTCTGTGTGTGGGGGTGTGGGAAATCAGAAGTATTAAATAGAAAAGAAAATTGCACAATCTCCTGTTCACCTGTTCTTAGCTGTTTTTATACCATTCCTGTAACCACATGGTTGCTTTGCTTGTGTTTTGTGTTTTACATTGGAAAATTAGGTGTTTAAAAAAAACTAAAACCCATTACTGTTACCTTTATGAGAGATATGCAAAAGAGCATGGTTATGGCTATACTTTACTGCATAAACGGTTATTTAAAGATGTGTAGTCATCTGAGATCAGTTCATATAAAATATAACTTTAAGGGGAAGCTACATTATGCAAAGCTTAACAGTAATTGTTGCGGGTTCTTTTTTTTTTGAAATAAAACAGGTCGGCCAACATCAAGGATACTGCAGCTTTCAAGCCAAAATCCGCAGCTTCTCGTTCCCCTCGTACCATTGGTTGGTTTGGCCTAGAGGGAGCAAAAGTGTAATGACACGCACGTTAGCTTGGTACGGGTAGAAGCTGTTGGTGATGAGTGGGAATATCATTAAGTCACAGCTTCTAGCAACAATGCACATTTACTGGTAGCGCAGTGGTTTTTGAAGCAGAAATTTGTTTACACGCACAGCTTGAGGCTGTCACTTGTTGACTGTTGAGCAAAACCAGCAGAGACAGTGAAGTTTACTTGTTTGTAGACATTGATTGAAAGGATAATTGTGTCTGTTGGTTTTGTCTTTGTTTGAAAATTTCTGAGGTCTTCCTTGTTTGATGGTAGTCTTGCACTATTTCTCAAATTCTGGGATACATTAGCAGTTTTTGTGTTTTCAATCTTGTTTAAAGTTTTTTTTCCAACTGATGTCTACATCAGATCTATTAATGTGGCCTGGAAATATTGTACTTGAAGTTTCCATCGGGCAAGGAAGAGTTAAACGTCTCCCCCACCCACAGATTTACTTGAAGCCCTCCCCTGGACACAGAACTTGGTTTCAGTATCATTTGCACAATTTCATTGCCAAGTAGTTTACCAGAATTCCACAAGTTTCTGCTGTGCTGATTGCTTCACCTCACCAACATTTAACTTTAATTTCATTTCACACCACTTTGGAGACTGGAGACTTATTTCCAGAAAGTGTTGGGTACAAGTTTACTTAACTTGAGGAAGGCAGATGAGCCATTTTTGATCTGGCTTGCTTCTCACTGTCAATAAACATTGGTTAAAAACAAACTGAATCTGGTAACATCAGAATGTGGTTACTCACTGGTGATCTGTTCACTGAATTTTATTGTGCGCTGTAGTCCTGGTTCCCTACTTCCTACAATACTCAATACCCCCCAAAGCGAAGTTAGTAGACTTTTCCACGACGAATGTGTATTATTGGGTGGCACTAGCTAATGATATGTTGCATTTTTGGAGCAATATCATTCCATTTTTACCAATAAGATGGGCTTTACCACCTTAGCTTTTGTGGGTATTGTAGATAATAAATGGTTTGCCATCTTCAGAAGCTGATCTGTGTTTGGCCATCTTATGCTGTTAGAGCACAGTAGTTACACGTGTTGCAGGTGGCAAGTCTTCATATTTGATTTTCTTTTTTGAATGTGTTGGACTAAACATACAATAAACTACTGATGTCTGAAGCAGTTAAATTTGTTTTCAGTTTTATAATTCCTGTGTCATGCTTAACAATTTACATTTATTTAGCATTTCCATCTTATGTTGGGGGTGGAGGTGTGAACAGGTATGTTAAACCACGTTCTGTGTGAATAAAGACTTGCTGAACAAATCAGTATTTTCCCCTTTTGGGTCAGGTTAACGTACAGCAAGTTTCAAGGAAAGGAATGACAAGAACCCTACTGAGGTAAGTCCCAAACTAATGTTAAAGTGAAGTTTATATATTCCATTCTAGATTAATTCAATCACATCTTTGTAGAAGTTACCAGTATAAATGCTTAATACATACATTCTACAATAAACACACAAGAGATTCTGCAGATTCTGGAAATTTAGAGCAATGCACAAAAAATGCTGGAGGAACTCAGCAGATTAGGCAGCATCTATGGAAGTGGATAAACAGCTGATGTTTTGGGTTGAGGCCCTTCATCAGAGCTGGAAATTAAGGGAGAAGATGAGGTGGCGGGGAGCAGAAGGAGGACAATCTCGAAGGTGATGGGAGAAGCTAGGAGGGTGGGAGGGGATGAAGTAAGAAGTTGGGAGGTGACAGATGGAGAAGGTAAAAGGGCTGTAGAAGAATGAATCTGATAAGAAAAGAGAGGTGTACCATGGGAGGAAAAAGGAGAAGTGGGGGCACTGAGGGGAAGAGTTAGGTAGGTGAAGAGAAGTAGTAAGAGGCCACAGTGAGGAACTGAAGAAGAGATGGGGAGGAGAACTTTTTGGAAGTTGGAGAAATAGATGTTCATGCCATCAGATTGGAAGTTACCTAAATGGGTTATGAGGTGTTGCTCCCCATTCCAAAATAGAAACGGACCCTTTGGCCCAACTAGTCTGCTGATTTAAGCATCTTCTCTGCTAGTCCCAGACTCCAATCAACCCCTCCCCTCCACGTACTTATCCAAATGCTTCAAAGTTACTATTGTAACCACCTTGACTACTCTGGCAGCTCGTTTCAGGATAACTCACTTATCCGCTGTGTAAAGACGTTAGTTCTGATTTCTTGTCTTATCTGTCCTTTTTAGTTTTGGACCCCCAACACTGGAGAAAGGTCTATGACTATCCACCTTATCCATACCTTATGATTTTATTAACTGAGATCACGTCTCATTCTCCTACACCCCTAGGAATAAAGACCTAATCCAGGCAACCTCTCCCTGTAATTCAGGCACTCTAGTTCAGGTAGCATCCTCTTAAATCTCTCTCAAGCTCAATGATGTCTTTCCCATCATAGGATAACTAAAACTGTACACAGCACTGCAAATGCATCTTCATCAGCAATTTTTATAATTGCAACACAATGTCTCTGTTCCAAAACACTATGTCCTGACTGATGAGGACCAGCATACTAAATGTCCTTTTCACCACGCTCTCTACTTCCACAGCCACTTTCAGCAAACTGCACTTGTACATTCAGATCCCTGCGTTCCACAACACTTATCAATGCCTTATTCACTGTATAAAGTCCCACCATGTTTGAATGCACAAAATGCATCACCTCATACTAAATTGAAATTAATTTACTATTCCTCAGCCCACCCCACTAACCGATCAAAATCCCTTTGCAATTCGTTGTAGCCTGTTTCAAAATAAGACACCATAATTTAGTATCGTCTGTAATCTTGCTAGTGATGCCATGTAAACATTCACATGCAGATCATTTACGTATATAGAGTAGAGGTCCCAATACTGATCCTTGGGCACCCTACCATTCACAGACCTCCAATTAGAGAATCAACCTTCAACTTCCTATCATTCAGCTAATTCTGAATGCACATCATCAGTCCCTTTGAATCCCATATGACCTAATCTTCCAGATCAGCCATCCATTGCTGACTTTGTCAAAGGCCTTAAAGTCTAGATACATCCACTGTGTATCTTCAACTGTCCCCTTAGTTACCTTTTTGCAAAATTCTGTAAGATTTGTCAGGTGTGACCACAAAGCTAATTACTCCTGATTAATGATCAACTAAATACAAGTTGGAATTAACAATTCAAAAATAGATCAAGGCTTAAACAAGCATATTGATGTAATCTTTGCAAACAAATTACTTCTGCTGAAGCAAAGAGAAAGCTGTTAGATGATCCATATAAAGTACATAGCCCTAACATTTGTGGATTCTGTGTTTTATGACTTGCCCACACAAATATCCTGAATTCTGGAATTTTTCTCCATTTAATCTTTAATTAATTCTCTTTTGATGCAACTTTTGATTAACTTGCTTAGTTTCCCAATAATTCATGTTGTGTTTTTGAAGAGATCTTTGGGGTAGTGTTCTGTGTTAAAAGTTCTATAAAAACAATCTTTTGATCTTGAATACATAAAATTCATTTCAATTAATGTAATTGTTTAAGAATTAGGCACATTTTCCCTGTCTTGTTTAAATTGTATAGAATACTTTCTGCATAGTCTCAGTGTTTTCTAGATTAATAATCATTGACACAGACCTTAGAGGCATCTATTTACACTTGCCTATATTTCATATCCAAACTGTACTTTTAATGTTCTTTCACCATTTGTCTGCAGTTACTGAACCAACATTCATCACAAAGTTGCAGACTAAATGTTTGCATTACTGTAAAGACGTGCAGTCAGGAGTGACAACAGGGCTGTTTTTTTTAAGCCAGTTACCTTCTGAGGAAACCTACAGCATCAGTTTATATCTGAGGGGAATTTTATACTGAGAATGGCTCTCTGTTTATGGATTCTGATGGGAAATGGATTCATTAAGCTTTTCAGCAATCATGTTTGGCCGTTACCATTTGTGCAAGTTTCAAACAGTGATAGGCATTTTATTTCTGTGAGTGGCAGTGGCCAAATGCTTACTCTGATTGTTTTCTTAATTTCTGATCTGAGGAATTTGTTGCTGTGATGCATTTACTGTAGAACAAGGTGGAATTGACTCCCACCTGCTGCTCTGATTTTGAAATTGCCTCTCTACGTGCAAATTTCTGAAATGGATGGGAATACCAGGCAAGGCGTTTATGATGTTGCCCAAATAGTTTGCATTGACTATTTTTGAACGAACTAAAATTCAAGGAAAAGATGTTTGGTAGCAACTCATTGGAACTTGGCAATGAAAGTATGACGAGACTGAAATCTTTAAGAGGAAACAATGAAGGGGCACATTTATGGTGGTCTTTTCTTGGGTTATTGTTAATGACCTCCCAATGAGCAACTTTCCTGAAGTAATTGTAAGGGAAAATTCCACATGTATTTGCTGAACATTAATTAAATTGCTTTATGTAAAGAGATGGAGGCACTCAATGGCCTTGTGGTAGAAATGATGAAAGATGGACAATGACTTGATGTTTAGTCCAGCAATGAACACCCAGCGCATCACAAGTGTAAATGTGGAAAATACTCAACTGTTGCCATCTCTGCAGATTGGAGCAGAATTAACCTTTCAGTTTAATGGCTCAGTCTGGAATGGAAGGGTTGGATGGATTGGTTGTTAGGAGCTGGCATGGACAGAGTAGAATGGGCTCCAGTATCAACAGGAATGGTTGCCCCAGGTAAAGGGGCTGATATTTCTCTACTCAAGAGCATCATATAATTTGGAATTTCAAGGTCAGCATCAGCCTCGTTGAGTAGAGATAGGCTTGAAGAACTGAATGCATCAGTTCTATTGCTGCAAATGGACTCCAGGGTACACATTACCTTGGTTAGATCACCTGTAGACTCCAAACATTCCCGATTTGTATTTTTTAAACACTGGAGAAGGTTCAAAAGTTTTCTCAAAGATAATACCATAACTGAGGATAAAACTGTCTGAAACTATGGGTCCATTTCATCAGCAGAAGTGATCTGACACAGGGCTTGCAGATTCTACAGGGGTTTTGACAGTGGTTACAAACAAGATGATTCAACTTGTGTTAGAGACAAAAATTGGGAACTTAAAAAATCAAGTAATTAACAGATAGCTTCCACAGGGAGAAAAAGGAATGTGGGTGAACAGCAAAGGGGGTATTTAAGGAGAAATTGGATAAACCCTGGGACAGAGAAAGTGAAGAGTAGGAGGTGAGGAGGGTCAAAGAATAGTAGTTTGGGGAGAAACATGGATAGAAGGCCTGTTCCAGAGTTCTCCCTTGTACCACTTAAATGATGCTGTACTGGAACTAGATTCTGTAATTAAATGAACTTTGTTATGCTTAGCAATTTATTAAATCTTACAGTCCAAGCTGTTACTCCTCCTTAAAAGCAACCTTAAGCACTTCCGCCACAGCTCGTCTGGGAATGAAGATGTTTGGTTGCCAGGCTGCAGCCCTTAGTGAACATCAACAAACCCAGACTGGATTCATCGTGCATAGTGATACGACAGAAACCTTGCAGTAACACAGTACTCAGCTGCAACTCTTAAAATGTAATTGGGAATGTTTGTGAGAAAGCTGAATTAAAAACAAAGATTGAGGAGTACTGAGCAGAGATTGCTTTGTTAGGGAGACAACTCAGCTAATGGCTTTATCATACACTATATCTCTCCATTTCTGGCATCTGTCATGCCCAAATTCTAACTGCTATGCCATTGGTGTGTTCTGCTTTAGGTGCTCCTTACTACCTGCAGCTTTGACCCACATCTTGGGTATTGCTTAATAAATGCCACTATGAAGTCCCTTTTGGATGATTTGCTATATTAAAGGTGCTTTATAAATATTTTGGTATATTAAAGATGCTTTATAAATATGGATTATTGATGTCTGAGTGGTTAGACTGAAAGGGAGAAGTTTCAACAATTCGTCACTAAGGAAGATGTGAGAATTGTGAGAGTTTGTTTTTTGTTAACCCAAATGTTTATTCAGTAAGTCGTGTCTTAAGATCCTAGCCTGCTGGGAGATTGCAATCCATTTGATGGCCTTTGAATCTTGGACTTTCAGTTTTTGGGGGAGGGACAGAGAGCCAGCAATCTAGGACTGATCTGGAGTCTAGACTAATTTCCAGAACCCCGCAGACTGAAGAAAATTCAATGAAGTACTCGACTATTATGCTTTTTACATTAGAAATATTTTACATTTTGTAATTGTGCAGTTAGGACATTTTGCTCTAGGACTTTGTATTATGATCACATTACTTTACAACATGGGTATAGGGAGTCCATGCTTGCTCACTTATTTCCCTGTAACCTAGCCTGCCTCATTTGTTCATGATCAATGCTGATTCTCCTATCACCCTCTTATTCTAGGGGTTATTTAGAGTAACAAAACAGACTGGGAGGAAACTGGAGCCCCTGGGGAGAACATACAACTTCAAATATACGGCACCAGAGCTCAAGATTGAACTTGGGGCCCAGAAGCTGTGAGACAAAGTCACTGTGCGTCCCCATTGAGGTGTCTGGGATTCAACCCAATTGGGGCATTGACTGGGTTGTTAATAGTGGGTTTTGCCTGAATGGAATTTGATGTGAGTTTGGGTAACAGGGTAGTTGGGAGACTGTTTACAGGGGTGTACTAAGTACTTTAAGCCAGCCAGTGGTGTAGTGGCATCAATGCTGGATTTCGAGGAGATGGTCCTGAGTTCAAATCAGGCTGGGTCCCAACCTGGTATCTTGCCATGAAAATCCTATGGACAAACACACATGGGGCTGCTGTGAGTTGACGATCACTCAACAACTAAGTACAAAGTCAATTGTATACTTTGAGTTCCATTGTTTCTGCCACATCCGTCCTGAAATATCCCAACTTCTACCAAACTGTTTCTTTCTAATTCTGTTTCCTTCTGAGTCCAAGGCTGGATCTTGACGTTTTGGACCAATGACCAGACTCAACAATGTAATGACCTTCCTCCCTGCTGGAACTGGAAAATGATAAGGTTTTGCAAAAACATATGCAGTGACTTGTATTTATAAAAGGCCTTTAATGTGATAGCTTCATAGGAGCACTTTAGATTACACTTAATACAGAGCCATAAAAAAATAACAAGGTAGTTGGCCAAATGCTGGGGCAGAAGTATTTTAGGACTAAAGATGATCAGAAATTATTGCTGATGGAAATCTGGGATAGTCGCCAAGATAGAATTGGGTTGGATAGATGGATTATTTTATGCAGACTGAGGAGGATCTGAGAGAAATAGACAGGGTGAGGACTTGTAGGCAATTGAAGGGAAGAATGTGATTAATTAAGAATTTGGTCTTTGGCTTAACATCTCACCTGAAGAGGTGACAGTGAAACTTCCCCTCAGTTTGGCAATGGGAATTAATGTAACTGAATGGGCAGAACAAATGATGGACGGACAGGTAGGAGAATTAAGAGGAAGAAATCGCTCAAGGTTCTACAAATGATATTTGTCAATGTTTATAGATTAACCCCTTGGAAAATGGCTGCAATCTTCATTACATGGTAGAAAAATATTATAAATATGTTCATTATTTACCGACCATTAACACTAATAGTAAATTTACAACTTGGTACATCAAAGTTTTTAAATGTGAAATATTTACAATAGGTAATTAGGCTCTTCGCAAGGGTAAGTGAAAGAATAAACCAGCACCGAAGAAGATTTTTCAGTCCCGAGTCAGAAGCAATGACCAATTCTTTCGTTTCTGGGGCTGATTATGCATGAGAAACTGTTGTCAGTTAATAATCCTGGGCTGTGTCACAGCTTGCATTACTTGTGTCTGGAAGTATGTTAGAGGCGATCCGTCAGCTGCGAGCTGTCCCATACATTGGAAATGAGCAGACAGAATTTTACAGCCCCGAAGTTTATTGATAGATAACAGGCGACCTACCGATTAAATCAGGAAGTAATTAACAATGATTAATTAACCTACTAACCGGTATATCTTTGGACGGTGGGAGGAAGCCGGTGCACTGGAGCCAACCACGCGCACAGAGGAAGGAACGTAAAAACTTGCCTCCAGAGGATGCCAGAGTTGAGCTCCGACGTCCTGAGTTGTAAAGACATCGCGCTAACCGTCAGACTACTGTGGAACACAGAACAGTACATCACATAAACGGGCTGTTCACTCCGATATATCTATGCCAAGCATGACGCCAGTTTAGTCTGCACATGGTCTAAATCCATCAATTCCCAACATTTGAACATATACAATAGAAGCCAACGTCATGAAAAACCTCATCTGTGAAGATGGAAACAGTTTCAAGTCGATGCTCTTCCAGACTTGGCGTGAAGATTTCCTATAGGTTGGTATCATTTACTGCTTTCAATGATTGGAGTGTGAAAAGTTGAACTAGGTGAGTGTAGGCAAGTGAAAGCAAAAGAGAGATTTATTCGAGGCGTAAACAAATGGGGAGCCTGGTGGGTTGAGCAGGAGCAGCTAGCTGACCGTACAAAAGGAGCTTGGCAGACCAGTTTGAGAGACGAGGAAACCTCTTCACGCAGAGTAGCTCCATGTTGAACCCTTTTCCTACCACACGCGGCACCCACACGCTGAACCCCCGGAATAAAACTTGCCCCTCAGGACAAGTTCCTGGTCCTACCGTGGAGTAGCGGTTAGCGTGATGTTATTATGGCCGGGGTTCGATTCCTGACGCTCTTCCCGTGACCATGTGGGTTTCCACCACGGCCTGTTCCCACTTTCCAAAGACATGCGGGTTAGGGCTAGTAAGCTATGGGGCACCTGAAGTGCGTATCATTGCTCTGTTCCTCATTGATTCAAAGGACGGTTTTTACTGTGTATGTTTATGCACATGTGACAAAAAAGTTAATCTTTGCCAATGGGTGATGGGGCCATGAACCTCCTGTATGCTGTGGCTGGAACCACATCCCCTTCTCCCCCTCTGTATGAATTTGTGGGGGGAGGATCTTCGTTTCTCTGATGGACTAGGGGTGGTTAGATCCTCTGTATTGCCGGGATGGAGTGGGACTAACTTGTAACTGTACCAGACATCAGTATAGGGCTCTCTTATTGAGATTAGGGTTATTGCTCCAGAGCTAACACTTGACACGCCTTTCCCTAATTCTTACTACCACTGGCGAGAATGGGCACGGCAGCGCCACGCTCTTCCATTGGCTTAGACCGGCAGTCCCACAGGCGCTTTACTTTTATCTCTCGTTTCCATTGGCTGACACTGCCACGGGCTCTCCCATTGGCTCAGCGAGTAACTGTCCTTGGTGCCGCATCTGAGAGCCCCAAGTCCCCTTTCCTCTCCCGGCGATGGAACCAACCGCAATGTCCGGCTGACTGGGCGGGGAGAGGTTCGGCAGCGGCTATCTCTGGGTCAGGAGTTAGATGTGAAGCGCCGCTGGAATCCAGGAACTCTGACCGTGGAGGTAAAGTTGAGGGAGGGCTTGTTCATGACGAGGAGTATAGTATCGCAACGATTCCGCCGTGGGGTCAACTCCCGGGAATATTCGCTCCTCAACGCGATCTGTGGGCGCTTGTCCTATCCTCACCGATTTGGTATGGTGTATGGTGGGGTTAAAAGTTGACTCCGAGTGATACAAGATACTGCAGCACCTCCGTCTCCTGGAAGTCAGCTGGTCAGACTTGATAGAGTTCCGACCCGAAATCTCGACACTCTCCTTCCCCCCACACTTGCTGCTCAGCATAAAAGTTCCTCCAGCAGATTGTTGCTGAGATTTAATTCGACACAAAGGTTTAAACTGGACCCTGATTCTGGAGCAAGAGCGATGACACGGATCAGACGAAGTATGGATACGCGATTTCCACCCGAAGTATCCTCCTTCGCAACTCGCCCGTTCTCGGATTGACCGCTCTGTGTATTTTGACCCGGGATTCTCGCTGGTGTCTATCTCCTCCTGTCCTCCAGCCCAGGGAAAACAAATGCTCACCATTCTAAAGCCATCTTGACCTGCGTTTCTGTGGTTTCCAGGCTATACGGAGGTGCAAGGCTATTTTGGAGAAAAAAAAACACACCTCTTTTATCCACGTTGCAGTCCTGGAAACGTATTATTGAATTAGCCATCTCTCTCTCTCCCTCTCCCTCTCCCTCTCCCTCTCCCTCTCCCTCTCCCTCTCCCTCTCCCTCTCCCTCTCCCTCTCCCCCTCTCCCCCTCTCCCCCTCTCCCCCTCTCCCCCTCTCCCCCTCTCCCCCTCTCCCCCTCTCCCCCTCTCCCCCTCTCCCCCTCTCCCCCTCTCCCCCTCTCCCCCTCTCCCCCTCTCCCCCTCTCCCCCTCTCCCCCTCTCCCCCTCTCCCCCTCTCCCCCTCTCCCCCTCTCCCCCTCTCCCCCTCTCTCTCTCTCTCTCCCTCTCTCCCTCTCTCCCTCTCTCCCTCTCTCCCTCTCCCCCTCTCCCCCAGAATTGAACAGATTTGGCCGTGGTTCTATAATTATGGCATTCCCATATTGCAGAGCCTTTACACCCCTTTGTCAGTACGCTTCTGGTGCTCTCAACCAGAGGAGATCAATTTCATCTGTAGACTTGTCTCGACCTCTCAATTCTATACTCCCGAATTACATCTTTCTTAGGGTAATTTTGTTCACTCCTCGATTTGATATCTCCTCCAAAAGTCAGTTCCTTTGTTTGGTCAGAGCTGCAGCAGAGAGTGAGTTTGTAGAGTTCATTACTGTCCAGGGTCCCCTGTTGGTGAGAAGGGGAATGCTGAGCTCCGAGTGGGTCGCCTGAGAACAATCTCCAGAAGGGTGTAATTGTTAATGCGGGAACTCAGCACCGTTTTGAAAATTTGGTTATAAACGACTGTTCTACGTCGTTCATTCTCCCATAGACAGGAGATACGATGGGCAGGAATCTGTTTCAAACTAAACCTCGTAGTTACACAGGGCCACATCAAACTATAACACTTCCTTCTTGCAAACTAATGACAAGTTCATTAACAGCTGCGCTAAATATTTCTAAACGACTGAAAACGTGAACAGTTTTAATCCATAACTATAATATTCTGCTCTGTTACTGCGCGTATTTCCAGGTCTGCTCCTCCCTGTTCTTATAAGCTTCTCCTGCGCCCACATTCCCCCACCCGTCTCTATAACCCTCTCCGGCCCTGCACCCCTCAATCTCTGTTATCCCCTCCAGCCCCTATACCCCTCCCTTTCTCTGTAACCCTCTCCGGCCCCTACAGCTCTGCTTGTCTCTGTAATACCCACCAGCCCCAACACTTCCGTATCTCTGCACCACTTTGTATTGATCTGGCCAATGTCCCCACACCAGTCCCTCACACTGGCGATCTTACCGCTTGATCCTAACTTTGGGAATTTCCCCCTGTCCTCCGTTCAGGTGCTGGCAGGCTGAGTTTCAACTTACTGGTACCTACCTGCACTTACAGTCTGGAATGTTACTGGGCAGCGGCCGTGAAGCAGAGCGGGAGCCCATTGTTCGATAATGTGAGATGAAGGTACCTTTGTTTCAGACGGTACACACTAAAGCAAATATTTTGTCATAAGTGCATTGATTTTTATTTGGTAACTGATGCTTCCCTCTATTGCAGAGCCTTGTGTAGAGTCCCAGTATGGAAACAGGTGGGTAACCCGGAGGGGTGGGGATAGTCAAGGGTCGACACCACCTGCTCCCTCACCATCCCTTCAATCCTCATTCCCAGCTTATGCAGTTGATTTTATGCACCCATACCGTCCTATAGGAAACAGTTTCACACTAGCCTCCGCGTCCAATACGTAGTTTTCCGTCACTTCTGCGACAGGATCCCACCACCAAGGACACCTTTATGCTTTCTGCAGGGATCACTCCCTACGCCACTCCCTTGTCCATTCATCCTTCCCCACTGATCTCCCTTCTAGTACTTATCCATGCAAGTCATACCCGCCCCTATACCTCCTCCCTCACTACCATTCAGGGCCCCAAACAGTTCTTCCAGGTGAGGCAACACTTCACCTGCGAGCCTGTTGGGGTGATCTACTGTATCTGGTGTTCCTGTACATTGGCGAGACCCTACACAGATTGGAGACTGCTTCACCAAGCATCTAAGCTCGGTCCCCCAGAAAAATCAGGATCTCCCAGTGACCACCCATTTTAATTCCACTTCCCATTTCAACATGTCAGTCTGTGACTGTCTCTACTGTCACGATGAGGCCACACCTAGGTAGGGGGAGCAACAGCTGATATTCTGTCTGGGCCACCTCCAACCGGATGGCAGGAACGTGCCACCACCACCCCTCCTGCCTGTTCCCCATTCCCATTCCCTCTCTCACCTTACCAACCCATCACGTCCCTCTGGTGCTCTTCCCCTTCCCTTTCTTCTGTCCTCTCCTATCAGAGGAGTTCCCCTTCTCTAGCCCTTCCCTAATCGAGTTCCCAGCTCTTTACTGCTCCTCTTGTTTCAACAATCACTTACCATCTTCTACTACTTCTTCCCTTCCTCCAACCTTCTTAGCCTGACTTCGCATCTTTCTGCCCCAGTACAGATGAAGGTTCTCCGACTCAAATGTCAACTGTTTACTATTTTCCATAGATGCTGCCTGGCCTTCTGAGTTCCTCCAGCATTGAGTCTGTTGCTGGATCTGCAGATTTTGTCTTTCTCCTGAACTCTGTGGGGTTATTGGTATCTTCTGCAGGACAAAGAGTCTCTTTGAATTTGATCCATATACTACCTGTCAATTGTGGCAGAGAAAGAGGCCATTCAGCTCATTGGGTCCACACTGATGGCCAGTAGAGTGATCCCATCAGCCCTATTCTCCCTGCAATGTTTCCTCTTTCTCCGCTCATCAACTCTCCTTTGAATATTTTCTACTTGAGCATTCTGGGAGGTTATTTATGGCATCCTCAATAAGTGCCTGGTGTTGCATTTTGGGTCGACGAGTAGTAGGACTTCCACAGTGAATGGTAGGACATGATGATTGTTGAACAGAGGAATCCAGGAGTACAAGCATATGGTTTCCTGAAAGTGGCATTACAGGTAGACAGGGTGTTGAAGAAGCTTGTGTCAGGGCACTGAGTGTAGACATTGGGATATTATGTTGCAGTTGTACAAGACACTGGCGAGGCTGTATTTGGTCACCCTGCTGTAAGAACTGGAAAGGGCACAGAGGAGATTTCCGAGGCTGTTGCCAGGTCTTGAGGAACTGAGTTATGGAGAGGGGTTGAGCAGGTTAGGGCGATATTCATTGGGCCTTGGGAGAATCGGAGCTGATGAATAGATTAGTTTAAAAGTATCAATGTTCAAAGTAAGTTTATTATTGAAGTACATATATTGTATGTCACCATGTATTATGTAGAGATTCGTTTTCTTGTAGGCATTCATAGTAGAACAAAGAAATACGATAGAATCAATGAAAAACTGCACATAAACAAAGACTGAAAAACCAATGTGCAAAAGAAGACAAACTGCAAACATAATAATAATAGGTAAACAAATAATGCTAAGAACATGAGTTGTAGAGCCCTGAAGGGTGAGTCCAAGGGTTGAGGAATCTATTTATTGTTGAGGTGAGTGAAGTTAACCACGCTGGTTTAGGAGTCTGATGGTTGAAGGCTAATTACTGTACTTGAGCCTGCTAGTGTGGGACCTAAGGATCCTCCAACTCATTCTCAATGGCAGCAGCGAGAAGAGAGCATGTCTGGATGATGGGGGTCCTGGACGATGGACGCTGATTTCTTAAGGCAGCACCTCTCGCATATGTGCTCAATGGTAGGAAGAGATTTGCCTGTGATAGACCGGGCTGTATCCACTACATTTTGAGGAGTTACTCATTCATAGGCTTTGGTGTTTCCATACCAGGCCATGATACAATCAGTGAAAATACTCTCCACCGTATGTTTACAGAAGTTTGTCAAATGTTATATGAGATGCTGAATCTACACAGACCGAGAAAAGTAGAGGTGCTGTTGTGGCTTGTTACAGTTGCGTGCTGGTCCCAGGACAGATCCTCTGATATGATTACACCAACAATATTAAAGTTATTGACCCTCTTCAACCCCAATCCTTCAATGAGGACTGTCTCGTGGATCTCTGGTTTCTTTGTTCAGTAGTAAGTTATCAGCTCTTTGGTCTTGCTGACCACGAAAGGAAATAGAGAGGATGAATAATCACCATTGTTTTCCCAGAGTTTAGGAATCACAAAATGGATGGTTTAATGTGAATCTGGAGCAACTTCAAAGAAACATGAGGTAGCTTTTTTTTTTACACTGATGCTTAGTATATAAAATGAGCTGCCAAAGGAAGAGGTTGAGGCAGGTATATTGGCAGCATTTAAAAGGTAACATGTGTAAGAAATATTTGGAGGGATATAGGCCAAACACTGGAAAAATGGGACTAGCTTTAGATAGGGGTCTCAGTCCATGGACCAGTTGAGTCCAATGGCTTGTTTACATGTTATATGACTCTATGTGGGAGGAAACTCACCTGGTCACAGGGAGAGCACGGATGTCAGGATTGAACCCACATCCCTGGAGCAGTGTAGTGGCAGCTCTGTCATCCAGACTTCCTGAAACTGCTTTATTTTCAGCTTGCTCAGACCTTCCCTGATGTTTAATCTCACAGTTCCAATGACTCTCCTTGTAAACATTCCCGGCACCTTCTCCCATCTTCCGAGCCTGTTAGTGAAATGGGACAAGAGCTGTACACGACAGTGTGGAGTGGGCCGAGCTGTGTTTGTTGTGCTCTCTGTTGGATGTCAGAGTTTGCTTTGCAGCGGTTTCAGATAACAGCATGATCTGCTCCTTGGTGTAGGTCGTCGACGGACATTAAGGAAAATGGATAAGTACGAATATCTGGGCGTGCTGGGTGAAGGGAGCTATGGAATGGTCACAAAATGCAGGAATAAGGAAAACGGAAAGATTGTTGCCGTCAAAAAATTCCTGGAGGGTGATGATGACAAATTTGTGAAAAAAATAGCCATGAGGGAAATAAGGTTATTAAAGGTAAGTGTTCTCTTTCTGTTGCTGTCTGGTTACGGATGGTAAGAAGCATCAACCTTTACAGAGGTGGGATGGGAGTGAGATAGAAGCAGGAACAGGCTACTTGGCCCCTCCATCCTGTTCTACTCGTCTATAAGGTCCTGGCTGAATCTCTGGTGCAGTCTCCTCTATATTGGTGAGACCCCATTTGCAACAAAAGTGACATTTCCCAGGGACCACCCATTTCAATTCGACCTCCTATTCCAGCATATCCATCCATGGCCTCATCTACTGCCCCAAATGCCACTCTTGGATTCGAAGAGCAACATCTTTGTAATCATTTTGGATAGCCTTCAGTCTGATGGTATAAACATTGATTTCTCAAGCTTCCAGTAATTTCTCCCTCCCCTCCCTTTCCATTCCCCATTCTGTCTCACTCCTACCCATTCTCTTTTCCTCACCTCCCTCTGGTCCCCCTCACCCTTCTCTTTCTCCCATGATCTAGAGTCCTCTCCTATCAGATTCTTTCTTCTTCAGCCCTTGACCTTTTCCACCTATCATTTCCCAGCTTCTTGCTTCATCCCTCCCCACCCACCCACTGTCCCACTTAGCTGGTTTCACCTATCACCTGCCAGCGTGCACTCCTTCCACTCCCCCACCTTATTCTGGTTTCTTCTCCCTTCTTTTCCAGTCCTGATGAAGGGCCTCAACCCGAAATGTCAACTTCTTATTCTTCACCAGATGATGCCTCACCTGTCGAATTCCTCCAGCAATTTGTGTGCGTACTTCAAGATTTTCAGTATCTGCAGAATCTCTTGTGTTCATGAATCTCTGCCCCATCTGCTCTTTCCTCTCTGCTTCCCATATCCAGCGATTCCAGTGATCTAGGGATGTCAGCCCTGAGTAGCTGACAGCATCCAGAGCTCTTGGGAGGAGAATTCCAAAGATTTTCCTCATCTAAATTGTGATGACCCATCCCTTAACCTGAGCTATCACAGACAAAATGCTGGAGGAACGTGGAAATATCTCCTTCCTTCATTGATGCTACCTTACCTGCCTAGCATCTTGCGTCTCCGTGAATCTGGACTCTCTCCATCCACTCTGTCAGTTCCTCTCTGAATGCTGCATCTTCTATTTGATAAATGGGTAAGTTATGACAATAGGCAATAGATGGTAGGTGCAGGAGTAGGCCATTCAGCTCTTCTAGCCAGCACCGCCATTCACTGTGATCATGGCTGATCATACACAATCAGTACCCTGTTCCTGCTCTCTCCCCATATCCCTTGACCCCGCTATCAATAAGAGCTCTATCTAACTCTCTCTTGAATGCATCCAGAGACTTGGCCTCCACTGCCTTCTGGGGCAGAGCGTTCCACATATCCACCACTCTCTGGGTGAAAAAATTTTTCCGCATCTCTGTTCTAAAAGGCCTACCCCTTATTCTTAAACTGTGGCCTCTAGTTCTGGACTCACCCATCAGCGGGAACATGCTTCCTGCCTCCAGTGTGTCCAATCCCTTAATAATCTTATATGTTTCAATCAGATCCCCTCTCATCCTTCTAAATTCCAGTGTATACAAGCCCAGTTGCTCCAATCTTTCAACATATGACAGTCCCGCCAATCCGGGAATTAACCTTGTGAACCTACGCTGCACTCCCTCAATAGCAAGAATGTCCTTCCTCAAATTTGGAGACCAAAACTGCACACAATACTCCAGGTGGGGTCTCACCAGGGCCCTATACAGCTGCAGAAGGACCTCTTTACTCTTATACTCAATTCCTCTTGTTATAAAAGCCAACATGCCATTAGCTTTCTTCACTGCTTGCTGTACCTGCATGCTCGCTTTCATTGACTGATGTACAAGAACACCTAGATCTCGTTGTACTTCCTCTTTTCCTAACGACTCCGTTTAGATAGTAATCTACCTTCCTGTTCTTGCCACCAAAGTGGATAACCTCACATTTATCCACATTAAACTGCATCTGCCATACATTTGCCCACTCACCCAACCTATCCAAGTCACCCTGCATTCTCATAACATCCCCTTGACATTTCACACTGCCACCCAGCTTTGTGTCATCAGCAAATTTGCTAATGTTACTTTTAATCCCTTCATTTAAATCTTTAATGTATATTGTAAACAGCTGCGGTTCCAGCACCGAACCTTGCGATACCCCACTGGTCACAGCCTGCCATTCCGAAAGGGACCCGTTAATCACTACTCTTTGTTTCCTGTCAGTCAGCCAATTTTCAATCCATGTCAGTACTCTGCCCCCAATACCATGTGCCCTAATTTTGCCCACTAATCTCCTATGTGGGACTTTATCAAATGCTTTCTGGAAGTCCAGGTACACCACATCCACTGGCTCTCCCTTGTCCATTTTCATAGTTACATCCTCAAAAAACTCCAGAAGATTAGTCAAACATGACTTTCCCTTCATAAATCCATGCTGACTCGGACTGATCCTTCTACTGCTATCCAAATGTGTTGTAATTTCCTCTTTTATAATTGACTCCAGCATCTTTCCCACCACTGATGTCAGGCTAACCGGTCTATAATTCCCTGTTTTCTCTCTCCCTCCTTTCTTGAAAAGTGGGACAACATTAGCCACCCTCCAATCAGCAGGAACTGTTCCTGAATGTATAGAACATTGGAAAATGATTACCAATGCGTCCACGATTTCTAGAGCTACCTCTTTAAGTACCCTGGGATGCAGACCATCAGGTCCCGGGGACTTATCAGCCTTCAGACTCAACAGTCTATCCAACACCGTTTCTTGCCTAATATAAATTTTCTTCAGTTCATCCTTTACCCTAGTTCCTTTGGCCACTATTACATCTGGGAGATTGTTTGTGTTTGGGAAATTGGTTTACTGTTGTTACAAGCTGAGGTACAATGAAGATGTTTGTTATACAGGTTATTTCATCACATCAGTCCATTACATTGAACAGTCTTGAGATGGTTCAAGGGAACAACAACGTGATTTAAAAAAAATTTTTACTAAACTACAGGGTGTAACTATCTCTCTTGCTTTGTGGGGGCCAAATTTGTGAACCAATCCGAATCAGTGATCCACTGACTCTGAGACCAGTCAACCTTCCTTCAGATAAAGAGTCAACCTTCCCAACTTACTCCTGCATGGTCTTACCAAGCCCTGTACGTTAGCATGGCTTCCTTATTTTCAACACACCTTGCAAAGAAGACCAGCACATCAATTGTATCCTGAGTTGCTACCTGTTAACTGTGTCATTAACTAAACAAAATCCCTCAGCAGAAGGTTTACTGGTTTCTCAATTTTCAGAAAATACTTCTTTAAAGTTTTAAACTTTGAGTGGGCAGTGGGATAAATTTCAGTGACAGTTTATGATGTGCTACTGTGTGGAGCAATTAGTGTCACTTACCAGGGATATATTCCCAGATAATTTTATTTCTCTGTTGGAGACATATGAGAATCCAGATGATTGAATCTGAAACAAGAAACAAACTGCTGGAGGAATGGGTCTGGCAGTATCTGTGGAATGAAATGGACAGTCAACTATTCAGGTGGAGACCTCCATCTAAGCCCTGCATCTTCTTTCTCCTGAAGAAATTAAATTTGTACATTCCCATATTATAAAAACAAATACTCAGCAAGTCAAGGCAGCACCTGTTGGGAGACAAACTGAGAAAATATTCAGTAAGGTGACTTCTCATCTGAACTTTATTTCCCATTTGTAATATTGGCAGTATTTCCTTTGCTGTATTACTCTGACAGTTTCGCTCTACAGTTTGATGAACGAGGAACACTGTGAGTTGGTAACCTCAATGATCCATTCCATTCTACTTCTTTTGTGTTTAATGGCGACCCTTTACACTAAAATATGCTTTCAGCATGACATCATCCATCATTCAATTGGATTCAAATTTAACCATGAGTACACCCAAATGAGAGAGTGTTCTCTGGGGCCAGTGTGCAATATTCAGCACCAACAGTCACACGCAGCACAAAGCACACATCGAACATACAGCGTAGCAAGCACATGTGAAGTACAACCACGCAAAGAAAGAGTCGAGACCGAGTCCATGAATGCCGCAGAAATCTGCAGTCGACCACAGTACAGCTTGTCTTCTGCCGAGGCAGCAGCACCGACTCCAGCCTGGGCACCACAACTCATCAAGTTGTGAACATACACAGAAGCAGGTCTGTAATTCCTTACTGACCATGTGTGACTATTGAATGCTCCGTAGAGTTACACTGCAGGGAAAGCAGTCCCAGCCTGTCCAGTCTCGCCTCATAATTTAAAATCTTCAGTCTTGGCATCATACTTGTGGCTTTTTTCCTGTCTGTTCTCCAGCTTCCTAGTGTGTGCTGGTCGGAACTGTCCCCTCCACGTGTGGTCTTCTGACAAGCTCATGCCCTCTGTGCCATGGTAGACCAAGGCAAGCGTGCCAAACACCTTGCCACTCTGCCTCATGTGGCAACTCTCAAGGAAATATGTACCTGTAGCCCAACGTCTCTCTGTTCCACAGGCTTTGGGTGAGATAGGATATTAGCTTGAATGGGGAAGGACGATGTCCACGTGGGGTTGGGTGAGGGGAAAAGAGGGTAGGGAGGTGGGAGGAGCAGAAGCTATGGTCGACTATCGACACAGTCACTCAGCATATGCAACTGAACTGCTGCTTCACCGATCCAGTAACCTGGATTCAGTCCTGACCTCTGCTGTCTGTGTGGAGTTCACATGTTCTCCCGTGACTGTGTGGGTTTCCACCTGCTGCTCTCGTTTCCTTGAACTTTCCAAAGATGTTTAAGTTGGTAATTAAAGTGGCCACTGTAACTTGCCCCTAGTATAGGTGACTGGCAGGAGATTTGGAGGATAGATTATGGACCTGTGAGAGAGAGAACAGGTTATAGGGAAATATTTGGGGACCGGGACTGGGAGGGAATGCTCTGAGAGCTGGTATGAACTTGATGGGCAAAATGTGACCGAAAGGTGAAAAACATGAGCATTGCCTGCTTCCTTCCTGTAACAAAAGTGTTTGTGGTGAGAGCTCTGCGGGGGTTCCAGTCCAGGACTAGAGCTCGTACCCTGGGCTGGCGTTACTCTGCAGCAGGGACGGAGTTCTGTTTGACTCTGGTGTGAGAGATGTTAAATGGCCCCCACTTCTCTGTTCTGCTGAAAGGTGTGAAATGGACAGAGTACAGGGTTAAAGATGTTCAGGTCTAGTCACCTCATTATAGAAAGGATGTGGAAGCTTTGGAGAGTGTGCGGAGGAGCTTTACCAGGATGGTGCCTGGAGTTGGGGAGATGTCTCATGTGGATAGGCTGAGCAAGCTATGGCTTTTCTTTATAGAGCAAAGGAAGATGACAGGTGACTTGATAGAGGAGTATAAGATGATAAAGACCAAGGCAGAGAAAATATTCTAGTCTTATTATTCCAGAAGTGGGATTCAATTCCGCAAAGTTACATTTATAGAAAGTTCATAAGGGACAAAAATTTAATTTCTCTTGGATTTCTTTCTGGGTCGTATTTGTTCAGCCAGGCAATGGTGAACTAGTGGCCTGTAGCTACATATAAAGAATTATTGCCGTACCTGTGCATATCCCTAGAGATAAAGTGATTATGTAAAAGCAGGTATGGAGGTATCTGGATGGAATCAACAATGAGAGATTAACTTAACTCTTAAATTGTAAGCAGTTTATGTCTAGGTGTATGTTTAAATGTCAGAACTCCTAAAGCAGAACAGTTAGTTAAAACCATGAGCAGGTTACTGAAAGACTAATAGTTACAGTAAAGAGAAAAGTGAGCTGGTGCATTAGTCAGATTCAGTAAAAGAAGATTGCGCTTGTTAATGTAAATATCTGCTGGTATTTACGTATTTATAACATCTTATTCCAGACAGTATCTGTACCTTAACCTTTAGCTTATTTAATATAGTTCTTTATTCTCTATAATAGTCAAATGTTGTTGCTTTTTGTTGCATGTCACGCCAATACACCACAGCAAATTCCTAAGACATGTCGATGTGGATATATGGCCAGCAAAGCTGATCCTTGGGAAGCAGTGCCCTTTGTTCTTCATTGATCACCACTGAATATCTACCTGGCGGCAATGGACATGATGTGTAGGGATGACGGGGAGCTTTGTACTCTTGGGCTGTATTCTGCTGACAAGTTAGGCCATTAGTCTATACTAGTGAGTTTTCAGTCAGTGTTCTGGTTACACAATAATATAATTCACACTATTTGAATCTCATTGCCATGAAGCTAATAAATTCATACATAATATGCTCAGTGAGGGCATTGATTGGAGAATTGGAATCACAGGGTATGATGAGATTACAAGATATGGTGGTGAAGCCGGCTGCTATCACGTTCAAGAAAGAGCAGATTCTAAATGCCATGCCCTAATTCATAGGGACGTGTCACTGTGTGAGTAGAGTATGGGGGTGGTACGAAATAACACTGTAGTTCAGTTGTGAATGGCAACAGAGCGCGGACTGAGCGGGGAAGTGACACGGTGACTTCAGTCCAGATTTTTCATGATATGCCAAATACAGAGGTGTCACATTGCTTTTCAACTATATGTCATGCTTTGAGCAAAGTCTAAGAGAATAGTAGGTTAACAGGAGATGAGGTGCTTACATGATCATTGTAATCATTAATGAGGCAATGGGGATCAAATGTTTCTAAGAAGTCATTAATTTCTAAAACTAGACCTGTAATTCCTCAGCTGGCCTTCTCCTATCAAGTGCCCCCCACTGCCATTTTATCTTTATTACTCCCTTAGAAACTCCCACAGCCCAAATTACTGCCTACTTCAGGAACCACCGGTCTAACGCCTTCTGTAACATCACCATGGGACTGCCTTCACCAGAATGATTGTAGCAGTTCATGAAGGCAGCTTACCTTCTGTAAGGAAAAAGTTAAATGTGATTCCTCCTTGGTATATGCTAAAATATCATGGAAGTCTGTAAGACAAATTGGTGTTAGCTTGGAGTGGGATTGTTTTGAGAAATTACAAGTGGAATAGTACACAGCAATGTTTTGAGAAAGTCAAGCAAGTACAAGTCTACAGTCATAACTGGGAAATGGTGGAAGATGTTGTCTGGCGTAGTAAGAGATGAGGGGGTGCAACTGGTACCACCACGGAATAGAAAAATACTTGTGTGAAACAAGTCTCGAAGGGTTTTAAAAGGGGCATTCTCTTTGTGCAAGTGGGAGAGTTTTGTCTTAGGTTAGGTTACGGCCATGTTGGTGTTAAGATAGGGAAAAGTGCTTCAAGTCTGAGTTAAAATTTGGGGGAGAACAGGCTGTGTGTAGGATTGTTGGGTCAGTGGCCCCCTCTGACATGTTTAGTGGATAACAAGTGTTATTTTGATTTCTGTATTGCTAATACTGTAGACACTTTCCGTATTGCATTTATGCTGGTCCCAGTAGAGCATTTTCTTGTGGTTTTTAACGCGTGTTCAAGGTCTCCTTAGTTTGTGAATGCATATGCAAATACCCTGAGCTGAATAAGAAAAGAACACAGAACAAATCTGAAAATAAGTTTCCTTTCACCACCACCTTCTCAGGGCAACTAAAGGTGGGCAATGAACGCTGACTTTGGCCTTAATGGTTCATTCACAGAGATGACTAAGTGAAAAGTAGAAGTGTAAAGGGGATATTATAACTCCAGAAAGAAGTGAGGGAAGGAGAGTGGGTTTGGTCAGAGTGCTGGACATCAAGGGTGTACCTCCTAAAACGGCAAAGCATCTTCAAAATTCAAAGTGAATTTATCATCAAAGTACATTTTCAGTATATCACCATATACTACTCTAAGCTTCATTTTCCTGCAGATATTCACAGCAGCACAAAGAAATACATTAGAATCAATGAAAACTGCTAAAAAAAACAGACTGACAAACATCCAATGTGTAAAAGATGACAAACTGCAAATACCTGCAAAAAAAATCAGATGATAATAACTTAAAAAAATAAAAAATAAGTGGGAACTGCCAAGAGAAATTGTTGAGAACGAAGTGTGGGGCTGTGGGAGAGAATGGGCAGAGGACTCACTGGGAACTCCTTCAAAGAGTGGTCACTGGCTCAGTGGAGTGAATGGCCTCTGCAGAATCACTATATGATTAAAATTCCTGATTAATATAAAAATGGAAAAGTACTAGATATGTTTAAATTATCTTTTGTTCTGTTAACAATGAATATGTGAATATTCTCCAGTGACTTCCCTCCGCTGGTCAATGTGTTTTTGATTTGAGTCCTATGTTTACGATGTCCTTGGGTGACCAGACAAGTCTGTGCTTGCTGTGGAATGCAGCTTGTCCATTGCTTTGACTTAGAGTCATGTTTTCAGGTTCCTGCTGAGATAGGAAACTGTACGTCTGCCTGTGTATTTGATGTGCTTGAATGACGTGGTGGAGTGAGGGCTGCTTCCTGTGAAGATTTATTTCACACACATCTGATGTAGGTCAGTAGACCCTTCACTCTGTGCTGGCGTTCCCACCTCACAGTGACCTCCTCCCATTCCACTCCATACCTCCCCATCCTGCTAAAGGCAAAAGCACTGCAGGTGCTGGAAACCTGAAATAAAAACAGTGAATGCTGGAAATACTCGAAGGATTCAGATCACACCTGTGCAGGGAGAAACAGAGTTAATGTTTTGGGGTTGAAGACCTCCATTAAGCATTAATGTCAACCATTCCTTCTCGCCATCTCCATCTCTCTCTCTCTCTCTATCTCTCTCTCTCTCCATCTCTCTCTCTCTCTCTCCATCTCTCTCTCTCTCTCCATCTCTCTCTCTCTCTCCATCTCTCTCTCTCTCCATCTCTCTCTCTCAAACTTCTCTTTAAACTCATCCCCACTGCACTCCTTGACCCCTCCATCTGTGGCAAGTCCCACATTCCTTCTGCTCTCTGTTCCCATCTTCACTTCTCTCCTGAAACTTTGGGAGCTGTAGCAACCTCTTCCAGGTGATCCACAGGGCCTTCTCCTTTCAAAGGAGGGAGCACAGGTCTCTGTGCCAGTCAGCAGAAGTGTTTAACCTATGAGGATGATTTGAATGGAAGGATCTCTGCATAGAAGTGAATCAACCTAAACCTGGACACAGATTCCTCTGCTCCTGTAGGTCTCACCGGGGTCTCAGTCTCTGTGGAATTCACCAAGGGCCCAGGTCCCACTCTCTCCCAGGACTTGCTTTTATTTATAAAATCTGGCTGGTTGCCTGGCTGTGTGAGGACAATTGCTGACTTTGCTGGTAGCCTGGGATTGCAGTAGCACCTAGGACAACTATTCTTCTTGTTTTTAACAGAGGCTTCGACACGAGAACCTGGTCAGTCTGTTGGAAGTCTTCAAGAAGAAAGGTCGCTGGTTCCTGGTCTTTGAGTACATGGACCGCACGCTCCTGGATGACTTGGAGCAGTTTCCCAAGGGGCTTGACTACGCCAGAGTCAGGAGTTATCTGCTTCAAATCCTACGGGGCTTGGCCTTCTGTCACAGCCACAACGTGAGTCCGACCTACCCTTCCAACAATAGCACCAGGACAACACCTTGTATTCTGTCTGGGTAGCCTCCAACCTAATGGCATCAACATCGATTTCTCCACCTTCCAGTAATGCCTACCCACCCACTTCACCATCCTCCATCTCCTTTTCCCTCTCTCTCCTTGCCCACCCATCACCTCCCCCCTTTTCTTTCTTCCATGGCCTTCTGCCCTCTCCTATCAGACCCCTCCTCCTACTGCCTTGTATCTCCTTCACCATTCAACTTCCCAGCTCTTTACTTCATCCCTCCCCCTTCAGGTTTCACCTTTCCCCTCCCCATACCTTTAAAATCTACTCCTCAGCATTTTACCTCCAGTCCTGCTGAAGGGTCTCAGCCCAAAATGTCAACTGTACCCTTTTCCACCGATGCTGCCTGACCTGCTGAGTTTCTCCAGCGTTTTGTGTGTGTCGCTTGGATTTCCAGCATCTGCAGTGTTTCTCTTGTTTGTGAATGGCATCAGGAAACACCTTTGAAAGTACGCTGGTCACTAAGGAGAGACTGGACAGGCTGGGCTGTGTTCCTCGGACTGAAGGAAGCCTAGGGGTGACCTGTATAAGGGGAGTAGATAGGGTATATGGTCAGAATCTTTTCCTTATGTTTGGCGTGTCTTAAGGGAAGAGGGTACAGGTTTAAGGCAAGATGTTTAGAGGGGTTCTGAGGGGTAATGACTCCCCCCCCCCCCCAGAGGGTAGTTGGAATCTAGAATGCACTGTCTGAAGGGGTGGTGGAGGCTGAGAATCAAACACCATTGAAGAAGAATTGCATGAGTCGGAAAGGAACGGCTGGCTCCAGACCACTGGGATTAGTTAGTTAGGTACAATGGCTGTAGTTTGCATTAGTGGTTTCAAATGACATAGCTGAGGGCCAGGAAACAATCCCTATGGTCCTCCACTCGTTGCCTCCCTCCAGCCTGAGTAGGACCCATTTATTCCCACTGTTTGCTTTCTACACGGCCGCTAGATTTGATTCCATGCTGACACACTGCATTAGCCACACCAGACAGAATCACACAGGATGAGGCTATGAGGGAGCCTTTGATCAGTCCCTCCTTCTCTGCCACTCTTCCTTCAAGGTCCCTTTTGAAACCTGGTTGCACCTGGGTGTCTGTACAGGGTGCATAGTTAGTGTGTGCAACGTGTGTATTTAACATAGTTTATCGCCCTTCACCGGAGAGGGTTGGGGACAGAATGGAGGCTGTTGCCTTGTCACTTTGTAAGTTTTCTTTCAGATCATACACCGTGACATCAAGCTGGAGAACATCCTGGTGTCTGATGGCAGTGTGCTCAAGCTGTGTGACTTTGGTTTTGCCCGTACCCTGGCAGCCCCGGGGGAGGCGCACACCGAGTATGTAGCAACCCGTTGGTACCGCGCACCAGAACTCCTAGTGGGAGACTCCACATATGGCAAGTACGCATTATGATTCAGGAGCTGGGGGAGGCTATTCAAACTCTGTTCCATTCTACCTTTCCAGTAGGGCTGTGTGCTCAGTATGGCTGCTCTTCATAATATATAGGAGCAGAATTAGGTCATTTCGCTCATCTATTCTGCTCCACCATTCAATCATGGCTGAGTTTTTTCCATCCCCATTCTCCCTCCTTCTCCCCATTATCATTAACCCCCTTTCCAATAAATAACATTAATCTCTGCCTTCCAGTCTTGATAAGATCCTTGTGAATCTTTTCTACATCTTTAAGGCATCTTTCCTGAAGGCAGGTAACCAGAACTGTGCACAATACTCCAAGTGGGATCTTACTTGGCCTCCACTGCCCCCTGTGGCAACAAATTCCACAGATTCATCGCCCTCTGGCTGCGGAAATTTCTCTTCAGCACACTTTATGCTGACACTGATCCCTTGGATCCCAGACTTATATTTTGTCTTTGTCCCAGCACTGGACTCTTCCTGTCAGACTGGGATCAGAACCCCTTGATCGACTCACAGATGAGGAATGGTAGAAGAGAGTTTCTCTCTGCCCCCCCCCCCCCACCCCCGTGTGTGAAACTGCTTCATTCCTGAAATGCTGTGGAAAGGCACGGGGGGGGGGGGGATGTCAGGAGGTGAGTTGTTTGTCACAGGATCCCCACCCTCTGACCTGTTCTTACAGTCACAATCTTCCTGTGTCCAGTCCTTGTCAATTGTGACCCCCACCCCCAGGAGGTTGACAGAAAATGGTGGAAATACACAGAAAATCTGGCAGCATTCATGGAGAGAGAAGCAATTAATGTTACAGGTCAGGGATGCTTCATCAGAACCAAATAATGGTGCAGAGATAGGACTTCAATCTCTAAACATTATATGTTTCTCCCTCCACCAATGCTGTCTGATCTGCTGGGTATTTTCAACACCTGCTGGTTTTAGTTCAGATCTTCAGAACCTGAATTTGTTTTTTTGGATTTTTATTGACCCTGGGATGTTGATGGTGGGCAGATCACCATAGAATGTAAAGGTTATTAGTGGAACAACAGAATCAATTTGAACAGCAGCTGTTGAGAAGCAAACACTCAGTTTTATTTGTTTGTCTCCCTCAGTGAACAACTCCAACATGAAAATTGTGTCCCTTCATTCTAATCCCTGGTAGTTCTTGGCTTTCACTCTACCATTTCCTGAATTGGATCATCACCTACTGAACACACTGACCCTTCAACTGGAGTTACCGAGGGGGGTGGAGATCACCAACGATGAAGGTTCATTGCAAGTTGGACTGTATTTCCTGGGGCAGAGGAGAATGAGTGGAGATCTTATAGAAGTAGCAAAATTATGAGGGATATAGATAGTGTGAATAGCAGGCTTTTCCCCTTCAGGCTGGGTAAGACTGGAAGCCCGAGGTTGGGAGCCTGAGTGGGAACTTCTTCACCCAGCGTGGTCCAAGTGTGGAATGAGGTGCCAGAAGAAGTGGCAGATGTAGGATTCATTTGTAAAATTTAAGAAAAGTTTAGATAGGTATATGGATGAGAGGGGTTTGGAAGACTTGATGGAATTGGGCAGAACACCAGGTTTGGAATGGACTAGATTGGCCTTGCACTCTTTGCTCTATGACTCCATAAAGTATTAATACTCTGACAACAAGATTTCTCCCCATTGTAGCTGCCCCTCTTAATGATGCAAAAGGTCTTGTTTTTTTCAAAATAAAATTATAGGAGTGTCACATTTTTCACTACCTTACTGCAAAGTTCCTGTGTTTTGTACATAGGTTTTAAAGATCATTATCCGAGAATCCATAATGTCCTTTCAAGAGGGCGGGGTGCAGGATTGTCACAATATTGTGGTTGGCGGTGGATATCAGTGGCGTGAGTAGAGGAGTTGGGACATCATATTACAGGTGGACATCTCATTGGTGAGAACATACAGTACTTGAAGTACTGTGTGCAGTTTTGAGTGCCAGCATAGGAAGCATATGATTGGGCTGGAGATGGTGCAGGAAAAATTTATGAAGATATTACTTGGTCTGGAGGGCTTGTGTTATGCATGTTTTCCTTGCAGCGAAGGAGGCTAAGGGGTGATGCATTGAATTTTATAATATCACAGGGGATCATATCTAAATTAGATGTTCATAATGCTTTGATATGGACAGGAGAATCTAAAACTAGATGGCACAGGTATAAGCTGAGAGTGGAAAGATTTAAAGGGGATCTGTGGGGCAATGTTTCCACATAGAGGATGGTGGATATTTGGAATGAGATGCCAGAGGTAGTGGTAGAGGTAGGTAACCTTATATTTAAAAGAATTTGGACAGATTCATAGAAAAGTATAATGGGAAAGGTTTATTGGGATATGCAGCAAAAATGTACAAGTGGGAAAGTGCAGGTGGACAACTTGGTCAACCTGTAACAATGCTGTATGACTCCATGACTTTGACTTAAAAACTACCTCCATCCCAGCTCTGCGCCTTGAGTGATTGCCTGCCAAGAAAATCAACAAAACCCCGTCTCTATTTTGACGAACAGTGACTGAGCCTGGAAATTTCAAATCATTCACTTGAGTGAAGCAATTTCTCCTCACCTCGCTCTTACACATCCTTAGTCTGGGATTGTGACACTGGCTCTAGTCTCAGCTGGAAGAAAAGCTCTCCTTGTCGAAACCTGTGAGAATTTTGTCCATTTCCCTGCATGGATATAATGTTCTGATAAGCCATGGTTGCAACAACTCCCAGAAATTGAACACCAGTAGCTTCACATCATCTCTCAGCTGTGGAGCCTGCTTCTCATGCTGGGGTATGTGAAAGGGGTCCACTGGGCAGTTGTGGCAGAAAGAAGTGTCTCCTCATGCCCCCACCCCATCTATACCACCAGTAACTACCCCTGCAAAACCACTACAGTGCAGTTTATGGCTGGTAAGAGTTCGGTACTGGTTTAATACACTTTCCCTGCTCTTGGGTCCATAATGAACTGAGGATCCCAATCGTTTAGCTATGACATGATCTGCACTTGCTGTTTAATGGTGAAATGCAAGTACATTTTGATGTCCTCAGGTCAGTGGATGTTTGGGCCGTGGGTTGCCTGGTGACAGAGATGTTGACAGGAGAGCCGCTTTTCCCTGGAGATTCTGATATCGATCAGTTATATCTCATTATCAAGTGCCTTGGTGAGTGTTATAATTCAACTCCATTGGCTGGTGGAGGGGATTGTCATTTAAAACAAATAAAACCAGTTCATCTTTTCTTTTATATATTTTTGGAAGCCAACATTTATCCCCCATCTCTTTCTGCCCTTGTGAAGGTAGTGGTGAACTGCCTTCATCAACGAGCTGGTTTCTCTGGTGAATGTGTCCCTCAGTGCTGTTTGGTGAGGGAGTCTACAGTTTCAACTCTGTGATAATGAAAGACCAATGATTGATCTCCAGGTCAGCAGGAGATGGTGTTCCCTGCACCTGTTCCCTTGCCCATCATTTTGGTAGAGATCGTGGTTTTGGGAAGTACTGTCAGAATCTCTCACCACAGGATATCCCGACCTGAGCCGCTCTGGTAGCTGCAGTAATTTTGTGGCTACTCTACTTGTGTTTCTGGTCAATGGTTACCTTCCAAATCAGAAGAATTAGAATCAGGTTCAGAATCATATTTATTATCAGCAAATTATATGATGTGAAAGTTTTTAATTTTCAGCAGCAATACAGTGCAAAGACATAGAATTACCAAAACATACAAAGATAAATAAATAGTTAAAAAATGGTCAATCACTTATTGTTCATAGGTTCTGATGGCGGAGAGGAAAAAGCTGTTTCTCAGTCGTCGAGTGTGGGTCTTCAGACTGCTTTACCTCCTCCCCAGTGGCAGTAGAGAAGAGACCATGCCCCAGATAGATGATGTTCTTTAGTGATGGATGCCACTTTAGAAACATAGAAAACCTACAGCAGAATATAGTCCCTTTGGCCCACAAAGCTGTGCCGAACATGTCCTTACCTTAGAAATTACCCAGGGTTACACATAGACCTCCATTTTTTCTAAACGCCATGTGCTTGTTCCAGGAGTCTCTTAAAAGACCCTATTGTATCCGCCTCCACCACCGTTGCTGGCAGCCCATTCCACACACTCATCACTCGCTGCGTAAAAAAAAAAACTTAACCCTGACACCTCCTCTGTACCTACTTCCAAGCACCTTAAAACTGTACCCTCTCATGCTAGCCATTTCAGCCCTGGGAAAAAGCCTCTGACTATCCACATGATCAATGCTTCTCATCATCTTGTACACCTCTATCAGGTCACCTCTAATCCTCCATTGCTCCAAGGAGAAAAGGCCGAGTTCACTCAACCTATTCTCAAAAGGCATGCTCCACAATCCAGGCAACATCCTTGTAAATCTCCTCTGCACCCTTTCTATAGTTTCCACATCCTCCCTGTAGTGAGGCAACCAGAACTGAGCACAGTACTCCAAGTGGATGAGGGTCCTATATAGCTGCAACATTACCTCTCGGCTCCTAAATTCAATTCCACGATTGACAAAGGCCAATACACCACTTGCCTTCTTAACCAGAGAGTCAATTTGCGCAGCTGCTTTGAGCGTTTGGACTCAGACCCCAAGATCCCTCTGATTCTCCACACTGCCAAGAGTCTTACCATTAATACTGTATTCTGCCATCATATTTGACCTACCAAAATGAGCCACCTCACACTTAACTGGGTTGAACTCCATCTGCCATTTCTCAGCCCAGTTTTCCATCCTATCAATGTCCCGTTGTAACCTCTGACAGCCCTCCACACTATCCACAACACCTCCAAGCTTTGTGTCATCAGCAAACTTACCAACCCGTCCCTCCACTTCCTCACCCAGGTCATTTATAAAAATCACTAAGAGTAGGGGTCCCAGAACAGATCCCTGAGGCACACCACTGGTGACCGACCTCCATGTAGAATATGACCCGTCTACAACTACTCTTTGCCTTCTGTGGGCAAGCCAGTCTTGGATCCACAAAGCAATGTCCCCTTGGATCCTGTGCCTCCTTACTTTCTCAATAATCCTTGCATGGGGTACCTTGTCAAATGCCTTGCTGAAATCCATATACACTACATAGCCTCCAATAGATGGTGGGGAGGGTTGCATCATGATGGAGCGAGCTGAGTCGACAATCCTCTGCAGTATTTTGTGATCCTTTGTACTGGAAACTCTATAGTATGATGTCATGCAACCTGTCGGGATGTTGATGGTTTAGATGCTCCCTTGAAGGAGATGATTGCTACCTGGTAATGTGCTATGATGTTATTTACCACTTGTCACCCATGCTCCAGTCTTACTGCATGCAGGGATAGGCTGGTTCACTTGCTGAGCAGGTGAATGGGATAGAATAATATGCAAACCTCAGTGAACATCCACACCTCTGACCTTATGATAGAATGAAAGTCTTGATGAATCTGAAGTAGGTTGGGCACACGACACTATCCTAATCAACTCTTGCAGAGATGTCTGGTAAATGGGATGATTGACTTCCAACCATCACTACCATCTCCCTTTGTGGGTTGTGTGATTCCAAAAAGTAGAACAGTGGACTGTATCCCCTTCAATTTCCAGAAGTTGCAGATCACCAAGACTGCTTTTTGCTGTTCCAACACTCCTATGAAGCTTCTTGGGCTCTTTAGAATGTTAAAAGAACCAATTTCTTGATTACATCAAAAACATTGGTCAGACATATTTGAATTTAATCTATTTATTTTCTGTGGTGTTATATATAATTGTAAAAAATTATATTGTATTAATCTAAGTTGAACATTTATTGTATTTCTCATACTATCAGAACATAATCTTGACCAGTTTTTTCCATCAATTTTAACATTCAAATCAGATTCCCATTTTTGTCTAGATTTATGAATTCCTAATTTAATTGTCTGTTTTTGAATCAAATTATACATACAAGATGTAATTTTTTAAATTTTTCCTTTCAGGATTAATATTTCTATTTCACTAGGTTTTGGCATCAACATTGTTTGTCCCAACTTTTCTCGTAAATAGGCTTTTAATTGAAAATAACAGAAAAGAGTGTTATTTGATATTTTATTTTTATTTTTTAATTGATCAAACCACATCAATATACCTCCTTCAAAACAATCACCTATATATTTAATCCCCTTTTGGAACCAATTATGTAGAAGTCTATTATCCATTGTAAAAGGAATAAGCCTATTTTGAATTAAAGTTCTTTTTTACATTCTACTTGGTCTTGTTTTAAAATTCAGCCATTTTGGATAAATTTAAGACTTTTATTGGAACAAATTATTGGAGTACAACTCCCACATAGTCCATTATTATTTTTATTAGGAGATATTGAAGGGGCAATAACGAAACTTAAATTGAATAAGTATCAGAAAAAATTTATAAAAATTGCATTGGCAGTAGCCAAAAATGTTATCACAGTTACTTGGAAATCTGATCTATATTTAACTATGGATCATTGGAATAATGAAATACATAGTTGTATTCCACTTGAAAAAATTACGTATAATCTAAGAAATGAATATGATATATTTTTGAAAATTTGGTTCCCATACTTACAAAAAAATAGGATTAAATACATAGGTCCTTTGAAGATAAAATTATAGTAATTGGGGAAAGTAAAAATAAATATCAAAATTATTTTGAACTCCATGGAGCATGTGGGGATCCTCAGATATCCAGGCAATCCTTCTCTTCTTTCCCTTTTTTTTTCTTTCTTTAGATAAGGGTTAAGGGAGGGGGAGGGTTAAGGGGAGGGGGAGGGTCAATATTATTTTTCTTACTATTTTATTACCACATTTATTCTTTGTAATTTCTAAAATTTAATAAATAAAAAATATTTTTAAAAAAAGAATGTTAAAAGAACTATGCAAGTCGAATCTGTTGTTGGCATTAACAATATGCTGTTGCTTCCTCAGCACACTCAAAGAAGGGTAGGGCACATACAGTAAATGGTAGGACTTTAATGATTGTTGATGAACAGAGAGACCTGAGGTCCAGTTTTGCTGTTGCCTAAAATTGGCAACTCAGGCCTATAGGGTGGTAAAAATGAGTATGGAATGCTTGCCTTCACAGGTCAGTGTAGAGCATGTGAGAGTTAGGATGTTGTGTTGCACCTCGCTGCTTAGACCACACATTAAGTACAGTGTACAATTCTGGTCACCAGACTATGAGAAAGATGAGGTTGCACTTGAGTGAGTGCAGAGGAGGTGTTGTCGGGATTGGAAGTCTTTAGTTATGGGGAGAGATTGGATATGTTGGGCTTATTTTCCCTGGAGTGACCTGTTGGTATTATATAATTACAAGAGACACAGATAGGGCAGATGGACAAAAATGTTATCCCATTTTTCCATGCCCAATTTCCTCCCATGTCCCAAAAATGTGTAAGTTGGTGGTTAGGTGGCTGCTGTGAATTGCCCTGTGTGTGTGGGTGAGGGATAGAATCTGGGGCAAGTTGATGGGAAAGCAGGATTGGTGCAAATGGCTGGCAGTTTGTCGGTGTGGGCTCCGTGGACGGAGGGGGCTGTTTCTGTACCTTATCTCTCTACAGCTTTGTGGCAGAGGTATCAGAAATGAGGGCACAGTTTTAGGTGAGTGGAAGGAGCCTTAGAGGGAATCTAGGGCTATGTTTTTAACCTGCGGAGCAGTTGATATCTGGAACTCACTGGCAGAGGAAATGGAATCAGATGCAATCACTTTATTAGAGATATTTAGACCAAAACCTAAATAAGCAAAGCATAGAGAGAAATGGGCTTAATGTGGGTATATGGGATTGGTGTAGTCCTGTGCAAAAGTCTTAGGCATATATATATATGTATATAGCTAGAGTGCCAAAGACTTTTCACGGTACTGTAGTAATTTTACGTATTGCACTGTACTGCAAAAAAACAAATTTCATGACATGTAAGTGATGATATATCTGATACTGATATGGGTCTCTATTGTAGACTGAGAGTGGGATTGGGGCAGGGAGAAGGGAATTGTGGATGAGAAAAGGGAAAGAAAGAAGGAGGGAGTGGGAAGCACCAGGGAGACATCCTATAATAATCAATAAACCTATCACTTGGAGTCAAATGACCTGACCTGGTGTCTCAGGGCTGGGTGTGCACCATCGCCCCCCCCCCACCATCCCTGGCAGTCCTTCTCTATCACTTGTCCCGCGCCCCCCCTGTGGTGCTCCCCCTCTCACCATTCCCACTGCTCAGCTCCATGTTGACAAACACAGTCCTGTATACAGTCTTAGACGTAAAGTGGGTATGGGCAAATGGGACTGAAGTGCCTGTTCCTGTTCTGTGCCACTCCAAGGCTCAGTGTGATCTGAAAGTGCCTGAGAGGATGCTGAGTGTTTGTCAGGAGGGACAGATAATGAGATGGACTTGAGCTGAATGTGTGTGAAAGGTACTGCTTCCAGCACCACCACTACTGACTGACCATTACCTGAGCTGTTCTAAGCTTGGGGAGTGGTCCTTTGAGAGTGGGGATGAGCTACCCTTCATGGGTGAAACGGAGTGGAGTTGTCATTGCCTAGACTGCTCACGCAATCCCTGATGGAGTGGGCGTTGGTTCTGTGAGAGGTGCCAAGAGCAGTGGGCCCCTCCCGGGCTGGACTCTCGGTCCATTCCCATGGCGAGGGCGCACTGAAGACTGACTGCTCAGGGAGCTCTGCTTGCTTCAGCCAGGAACTGGCACGGCCGTGCAGAAGCTTTGTAGTTGGCAGCTTCCAGTGGAGCAAGCACAATGGCGGTTGGGGGGGGGGCAGATGTCAGAGAATGGCTGAGAGACTGTATTAAAGTTGCATTGGCATAGTTATCCACATGTTGCTATGGGGCCAGTGACACGAGGGTTTCAGAGCAGCGTCGCCTCGGGCACCACTGGAAGATTCTGGGCCATTGTTCTGATCAAAATTACCTCTTCTGAGCAGTACAAACCTGTGCTTCACCCTTGACCTTCACACAGTCCCAAGCTTCAGGACAATCACAACATTGTCACAACATGAACACTGATTAATTTTGGACCAGAACAACTTTGGCTGAACTTTTGCTTGAATCGTTAATATCCCATTAATTATTTACTGGCTTTTCCATTAAACTTTCATGACTGACTGTGCTTTGTGTCTCTGTTATTCTGGAGCCTCGTTGTGTTAATCGCTCACTGAAGATCCTCCTTCCCTTATTCCATGACCCACTTCCCTCTCCTATTTGATTTTTTTTCTTCAGCCCTTTACTTCTTCCACAGATTTCCTCCCAGCTTCTTACTTCTCCCCCACCCACCTTCCCCCCTCACCTGGTTTCACCTATCATCTGCCAACTTGTATTCCTTCCCCCACCACTTCTTATTCAGGCTTCTGCCCCCTTCCTTTCCAATCCTGATTGGCTCAGAACTTCCTGACTTGCTGAAGTCCTCCAGCATTTTGTGTGTATTCTTCAATGAAGATGACTGCATTTGTGTACAAACCACTCTATGATGAGGAGCACTTCTTTCCTGCTAACCTTTGATAACCGATGTTGTTTGTTACATTGTGAGAGTGACTGGGTCTGCACTTGCACCATGCCTTCTAGAACATTCCGAACTACCCCCTCCACCAATAACAAAATGTGTTGCCTTTCCTCACCCAGGCTAGTCCAACAGCGTCTTTCCCAAACCAACTTCACCACCAAGGACAAAGGCAGCAGTTGTGGGTGAACACCACCACCTGCAGGTACCCCTCCCTGTTACTCCTCACACTGGTGTCAGCAGAGTGTGTCTAGTTTACGGTGACAGGGACAGGGAGCTCAGGGAGGGGCTCCGGAGATCAGGGGAGCTGGAGAGAAATGTTATTAATGGCTCAATTTCCAGATGTAGCTGGAAAGGCCAGCATTTATTGGCTATCCCTAATTGCCGTTGAAAAGACGATGTGAGCTGAAACCATGAACCATTGCAGTCCTTCTGGCAAAAGTGCTCTCAGAGTTGGTGGGATGGGGCTCTGGGGTTTAGACCCACATAACGAAAGAACAACAATTTTGTGAAGTATGTGCAGAGACAATGGAGTAACGTGATTGAATGTTGTTACTGAGTCCTGTTAGCCATGGGCAATTTACTGTGTGGGACTGACTAACCTAGCTCGCCAAACCAAAAACCTGCACTTGAAAGTCTGTGCGAAACAGACCAGTTGGCTCACCATGTGATCAATCAGCTGCATACACACTTGTCACTTTCTTACAATTGATCCAATACTGTTCAGATATATTGGCAAGACAGAAATTGTATGGAATTTGGAGGGGAACCTGCATGTGGCGGTGCTCCCTTGCATCTGCTACCCTTGTCCTTGTGGTAGTGGTCCTGGATTTGGGAGAAGATGTTGCCGGAATATTCTGGGCAAGTAACTGCAGTGCACGTTGTAGATGTGCTCACTATACCCCACTGCGCTGGTGACAGAGGAAGGATGTGTTTGCACTGGTCTTGGTGAGGTGCAAAGTATCAATCGGTGAACAGGCTATGGGTAAGTAAAAGTTACTGGATAGCACTATCATTTTGTGATTACTGAGAGCCGATTGATTGTGATGTGAATAGCCACGTTGGATTTGACCTGCTTCTTGGTGAACGTGACAGACCACGTTGCTGGGTAGATGCCAGTGTTGTAACTGGACTGGAACAGCTTGGCTGGAGGTACAACTGGTCATCAGTATGACAGCTACAGATGCTGCCTGCTTTTGCCTCTCAATATTCCATTGAGTGACATTAATCAGCTGGGGACTGGCGTCTCTGATCGCTGCCCAGAGCTTTCCTGTGAACCTGCATTCATGCTCACAGACATCACATTCTAGTCCTTAACAAAGGGTAACTCTTCCTAAATCTTCATACATGACACATACCAGTGAGGCTCTCACCTGTACTTCCAACCTTCACCTACTCCAATAATTCCAGGAATTTTTCTGTCACAGGAAGTTTAATTCCAAGACACCAGGAACTTTTCTACAAGAATCCCCTCTTTGCTGGACTACATCTTCCCATAATCACGGAAACCAAACTTCTTGAAGAACGCTATCCCAAAATACCCCCGATGGTCATCGATTTGGTAAAGGTACGTACATGATTCTGTTAGAGTCAGGGGCAGGGCAAAGATCAAGGGCATTCAAAGTTGGTCTTTAAAGGCACTATACATATGCTAGCTTCACATCACACGCTGGTGATAATAAATCTGATTCTGATTCTAGTTCTTGTTGCTAGGGGTAGATTATACTGTGTCATTGCTGCAAACTGTTTCTTATGTGTTTCCAGAAATGTTTGCACATTGATCCGAATAAAAGATCATCGTGTACTGAGTTGATGGAGCATGAGTATTTCACAAAGGACGGCTTCCCTGACAGGTGAATGTCCATTTTGTTGGGTTGCAACTCCTTCTAGTTGGAAGAAAACTACATGGGTGAAAACATTGTGGCTTTCCTACTCAAGTACTGGGAGGTAAGGGCATGGGGTGAGAGGAATTCTTGATTAAGCCTCAAGAATAATTCATTCTAATAATGACAATCTTGTTCATTTCACTCATTGGCTAGAAGAAGGGATGGCATCATTCTGATGGGCATGTTGGGAGACCGGTGACTGGAGAGAATGGCAACATTGGGATGTCATGTTACCCTAGATCTCTGATATCCCCGGTATCTGTTTATCACACATCTGTTCCTATTGGGATCACTTTGCCCCGATTTCTGTTTCCTGAGGATTTCTGTTCTCCTCTAATATTACCCTGACCATTCATAATATCCTCCTTCCCCCCCAAATCCACTTGAGGCCTTGTCTTTCAATGCCTGAGCCTCATCCCCCGTTGATTTCTCTCTACCTCTCTCTCTAAGGTGCTCCTTAAAATCAACTTCTTTGACCAAGCTGTGGTCACTTGTCTCTTTCTGAGGTTTACTGTTAATTTTTATTTGATATTTACAACAATCTGTTGTGAAACTGGGTGAAAATCTCACCATTTGGGTTCTCTCTCTCCCTCTCTCTATCTCTTTCCTTGCCCTATCTCCCACCTCCTCACCCTCCCTTGTCCTCTATCTCCCTCCCTCTGACAACCCCTCACTCTCTCCCTCCTTCTCTCTCTTTACATCTCTCTCCTACCTTCATAAGCTCTCTCTCTCTCTCCTGCCTTCCCTCTCCTCACTCCACACTGTCACCCCGACTCCGCTCACCCCTACCCCCCCCGCCCCCACTGCCCTCATCATTGCGGCAGCTCTGTTGTTATATTTCCAGTGCTCAGCAAAACTCCAGTTGTTTGAATCCTTGGGCACATTTCCCAGATTATTGAATAGTACCCACATTAAAATCCTAACAGACTTTGCTTTGCAAACATCATGGGATTGTCTAGCTTATTAGATCCAGAGGCATTGACTCAAAAATGCACCTTGGCGGAGAGTCAGAGAGCAATCCAGAGCAGAAAGGGGCCCTTCATGGAACATAGAACAATACAAAACATAGAAACATAGAAAACCTAGAGCGCAATACAGGCCCTTCGGCCCACAAAGCCATGCTGAACACGTGCTTACCTGAGAAATTACCCAGGCTTACCAATAGCCCTTTATTTTTCTGAGCTCCATATACCTGTCTCTTAAAATATCCTATCGTATCCACCTCCAGCACCATTGCTGGCAGCCTCTTCCACACACTCACTACTCTCTGTGTAATAATAAAAAAAAAAGCTTACTCCTGACATCTCCTCTGTACCCACTTCCAAGCATCTTAAAACTGTGCCCTCTCATGCTAGCCATTTCTCCCCCGGGAAAAAGCCTCTGACTATCCACACGATCAATGCCTCTCATCATCTTATACACCTCTATCTGGTATTACCTCTCGGCTCCTAAACTCAATCCCATGATTGATGAAGGCCAATGCACTGTATGTTTTCTTAACCACAGAGTCAGCCCTGAGTGTCTGATGGACTCAAACCCCAAGATCCCTCTGATCCTCCACATTGTCAAGAGTCTTACCATTAATACTATATTCTGTCAAATGAACCAAAATGAACCACCTCACACTTATCTGGGTTGAACCCCATCTGCCACTTCTCAGCCCAGTTTTGTATCCTATCAATGTCCCGCTGTAACCTCTGACAGCCCTCCACACTATCCACAACACCATCAACCTTAGTGTCATCAGCAAATTTACTAACCCATCCCTCCACTTCTTCATCCAGGTCATTTATAAAAATCACTAAGAGTAGGGGTCCCAGAGTAGGGTACACCATTGGTGACTGACCTCCATGCAGAATATGACCTGTCTACAACCACTCTTTGCCTTCTGTGGGCAAGCCAGTTCTGGATTCACAAAGCAAGGCCCCCTTGGATCCCATGTCTCTTTACTTTCTCAATAAGTCTTGGATAGGGTACCTTGTCAAATGCCTTGTTGAAATCTATATACACTACATCTACTGCTCGACTATCATCAATGTATTTAGTCATATCCTCAAAAACTTCAGTCAGGCTCATAAGGCATGACCTGTCTTTGACAAAGCCATGCTGACTATTCCAAATCATATTATGCCTCTCCAAATGTTCATAAATCTTGCCTCTCAGGCTTTCCTCCATCAACTTACCAACCACTGAGGTAAGACTCACTAGTCTATAATTTCCTGGGCTATCTCTACTCCCTTTCTTGAATAAAGGAACAACATCCGCAACCCTCCAATCCTCCGAAACCTCTCCCATCGCCATTGATGATTCAAAGATCATCGCCAGAGGCTCAGCAATCTCCCCCCTCACCTCTCACAGCAGCCTTGGGTACATCTTGTCCGGTCCCAGTGACTTATCCAACTTGATGCTTTCCAAAATGCTTTCCTGCACATCCTCTTCCTTAATATCTACATGCTCAAGCTTTTCAGTTTGCTGTAAGTCAGCCTTAAAATCACCAAGATCCTTTTCTGTTGTGAATGCTGAAGCAAAGTATTCATTAAGTACTTCTGCTATCTCCTCCGGTTCCATACGTGCTTTTCCACTGTCACACTTGATTGGTCCTGTTATCTCACATCTTATCCTCTTGCTCTTCACATTCTTGTAGAATGCCTTGGGGTTTTCTTTAATCCTGTCCGCCAAGGCCTTCTCACGGCCTCTTCTGGTTCTCCTAATTTCTTTCTTGAGCTCCTTCCTGCCAGCCTTATAATCTTCTTGCTCTCTACCACTACCTAGCTTTTTGAACTTTTCATAAGCTCTTCTTTTCTTCTTGACTAGATTTACAACAGCTTCGTACACCACGGTTCCTGTACCCTACCATCCTTTCCCCATCTCATTGGAATGTACCTGTGCAGAACTCCTCGCAAATATCCCCTGGCCATTTGCCTCATTTCTTTTGTACACTTCCCTGAAAACATTTGTTTCCAATTTACAACTCCAAATTCATGCCTGATAGCCTCATATTTCCCCTTACTCCAATTAAATGCTTTCTTAACTTGTCTGTTCCTATCCCTCTGCAATGCTATGGTAAAGGAGGTAGAATGTGATCACTATCTCCAAAGTGCTCTCCCACTGAGAGACCTGACACCTGACCAGGTTCATTTCCCAATACCAGATCAAGTACAGCCTCTCGTCTTGTAGGCTTATCTACATATTGTGTCAAGAAACCTTCCTGAACACACCTAATAAACTCTACCCCATCTAAACCCCTTGCTCTAGGGACATGCCAATCTGTATTTGGGAAATTAAAATCTCCCACCACAACAACCCTGCTATTATTACACCTTTCCAGAATCTGTCTCCCTATCTGCTTCTTGATATCCCTGTTACTACTGGGTGGTCTATATATTAAAAAAAAACACCCAGTAGAGTTATTGACCCCTTCCTGTTCCTAACCTCCACCCACAGAGACTCTGTAGACAATCCCTCCATGACGTCCACCTTTTCTATGGCAGTGACACTATCTCTGATCAACAGTGCCATGCCCCCACCTCTTTCGCTTCCCTCCCTGTCCTTTCTGAAACCTCTAAAGCCTGGCACTCGAAGTAACAATTCCTGCCCATGAGCCATCCAAGTCTCTGTAATGGCCACAACATCAGATCTCCAAGTACTGATCTGCTCTAAGCTCATCTGCTTTGTTCATTATACTCCTCGCATTAAAATAGACACATCTCAAACCATCTCAAACCAAGGAGCGTGCCTCTTTTCTATCACCTGCCGATCCACCCCCTTGCACTGTCTCCAAGCTTTCTCTATTTGTGAGCCAACTGCCCCTTCCTCCGTCTCTTCAGTTCAGTTCCCATCCCAGCAATTCTAGTTTAAACTCTCCCCAGTAGCCTTAGCAAACCTCCCTGCCAGGATATTGATCCCCCTGGGATTCAAGTGCAACTCGTCCTTTTTGTACAGGTCACACCTGCCCCAAAAGAGGTCCCAGTGATCCAGAAATCTGAATCCCTGCCCCCTGCTTCAATCTCTCAGCCACGCATTTATCCTCCACCTCATTCTATTCCTATACTCACTGTCACGTGGCACAGGCAGTAATCCCAAGATTACTACCTTTGAGGTCCTGCTTCTCAACTTCCTTCCTAACTCCTTGTAGTCTGCTTTCATGACCTCCTCCCTTTTTCTGCCTTTGTTGTTGGTACAGATATGTACCACGACCTCTGGCTGTTCTCCTTCCCACTTCAGGATATCATGGGTGTGATCAGAAATATCCCAGACTCTGGCACCTGGGAGGCAAACTACCATCCGCGCTTCTTTCCTGTGTCCACAGAATTGTCTGTATGATCCCCTAACTATAGAGTCCCCTATCACTGCTGCCACCCTCTTCCTTTCCCTACCCTTCTGAGCCACAGGGCCAGACAGCACACAAACGGGCCCTTCAGCCCACAATGTTGTGCTGAACCAATTAAATGAGTAGCCAAGTACCAACTAAACTTCCCTTCTGCCTGCTCAATATCCATATTGTTCTATTTTCATCACATTCATGTGCTTATCTAAATGTCTCTTAAGTTCCTTATGTTTCTGCCTCTACCCAGCAAATAGCCCAGCTCATCCATGCCGATATCATGCCTCCCTGCACTAAACTCAGTTGCCCACATGAGGAGCGACTCCTTCTGTTTCAGTGCTAGTCAAAACGTCTCAAGCATAGTGATTGTATCTGACTGCACCGCCACCTCTGACAGCAAGTTCCAGATATCAGCCACACTTTGTGTAGAAAACCTATCCCTCCGATCTAATTTAAAACTTCTCTAGTGAGACCACACTTAGAGTATTGTGTTCAATTCTGGTCACCTCATTATAGGAAGGATGTGGAAGCTATGGAGAGGGTGCAGAGGAGATTTACCAGGATGTTGCCTGGTTTGGAGAACAAGTCACATGAAGCAAGGTTAGCAGAGCTGGGACTTTTCTCTTTGGAGTGTAGAAGAATGAGAGGGGACCTGATAGAGGTCTATAAGATTATGAGAGGCATAGATAGATAGGGTGGATAGTCAGTACCTGTTTCCCAGGGCACCAAAGGCAAACACCAGAGAGCATATATACAAGATTAAGGGAGGGAAGTTTAGGGGAGACATCAGGGGTAAGTTTTTTACACAGAGGGTTGTGGTTGCCTGGAATGACTTTCCAGGGATGGTGGTGGAGGCTAAAACATTAGGGGTATTTAAGAGCCTCTTGTACAGGCACATGGATGAAAGAAAAATGGAGGGTTATGGGGTAGTGTGGGTTTAGTACTTTTTTTAAGGATTATATGGGTCGGCACAACATGGAGGGCTGAAGGGCCTGTACTGTGCTGTAGTGTTCTATGGTTCGATGGTTCTTCCTCTCACCTTCATCCTGAGTCCTCTTATTTGTCATACTCCCATCATGGAGAAAAGGCTCTGACTATCTACCCTCTCCGTTCCTCTCATAATCTTATATTCCTCTGTCAGGTCACCTCTCAGCCTCATTTGCTCCAAGTAAAACAAGCACAGCTGATCCAATCTCTCCCATAAGTTCAAAGTAAACTTATTTGTAACGTATATAAACGTCACCGTAAACAACCCTGAGATTCACTTTCTCAGGGCAATCACAGTAAAAACAAGAAACACAATAGAATCAACAAAAGATGCACCCAACAGAATCAAATCAAGTTTATTGTCATTTAATTATATTCATGTATATAATGTATATAGAAACAAGACAACGTTTCTTTGAGCCAGAGTGTAATTGACAGCAACCAATAGGCAAAAAAAGTAACAAACTATGTAAAAACAAAAAGAAGGAACAATAAATAAATAAGCAATAAATATGAAGAGTGTGAGATGAAATGTCCTAGAAAGTGAGTTCTTAGGTTGTGGGAACATTTCACTGAAGGGGCAAGTGAAGTTATCCCCTTTGGTTCAAGACCTTGATGGTTGAGGGGGTAATAACTGTTCCTGAAGCTGGTGTTGTGGGTCCTGAGGCTCCTGTACCACCTTCCTGATGGCAGCAGCAAGAAGAGAGCATGGCCTGGGTGGTGAGGCATCCTAATGATGGATGCTGCTTTCCTGCGACAACACAACATGTCGATGTGCTCAATGGTGGGGGGGGGGGGGTGCTGGGCTATATCCTCTACTTTTTTGTAGGCTTTTCCACACTAGGGCATTGGTGGTTCCATACTAGACTATGATACATCCAATCAAATTACTCGCCACCACACATCTATTGAAGTTTTAGATGACACGTCAAATCTTTGCAAACTCATAAGAGATGTTGCTGTACTTTCTTCGTAATGGCATTTACGTGCTGGATCCAGGACAGATCCTCTGAAGTGTCAACACTGAGGAATTTAAAGTTGCTGACTCTCCCCACCTATAATTGCCCTGACATTGAGTTGTTGTGGCACCACTCAGCCAAATTTTATATATGCTGATTCATCACCACCTTTGATTTGGCCAATGACAGTGGTGTCGTCGGAAAACTTAAATATACCATTGGTTGTGTGCTTAGCCTCACAGTCATGAATATAAAGCAAATAGAGTAAGGGGCTATGCACACAGCCTGTGGTGCACCTGCACGGAGGGAAATTGTACAGAAGATGATATTGCCAATCCGGACTGACTGGGGTTTGTGAGTAAGGAAATAGAGGTTCAAGTTGCACAAGGAGGTATTGAAGGGATGATGGCATTGAATGTTAAACAACTATGGTCAATGAAGAGCATCCTGATGCACACATTTTCACTGCCCAGATGTTCCAGGTTTGAGTGAAGAGCTGATTAGCATTTGCTGTTGACCTGTTGTGACGGTAGGCAAATTGGAGTAAATTGGAGTCGCTTCTCGGGCAGAAGTTGATATGTTTCATCACCAACCCCTCAAAGCACTTCATCACAGTGGATGTAAGTGCTACTGGACAATAGTCATTGAGGCAGGTTACCACATTCTTCTTGGGCACTGGTATAACTGAAGCCTGCTAGAAGCAGGTGGTTGCAGAAGTGAGAGGTTAGAGACATTGGTGAGCACTGCAGCCAGTTGATCAGCACAGGTCTTTAGTACTCAATCAGGTACCCCATCTGGGCTTTCTGTGGGATCACCCTCCTGTAGGCCTCAGAGACTGAACTCAGAGGGTAATCATGTGCTGCGGGAGGTTGTGAAGGTGCCTCCATGTTTTCATTGTCAAACCCAGCATAAAAGGCATTGAGCTCATCTGGGAGCAAAGCCTGGGTGTCACTTATGTTGCTCGGTTTCACTTTGTAAGCAGTGATGGCATTCACCCCTGCCACAGCTGTCCAGCATCCTTCAGTGACTGTAAGACCACACGAAAGAGAAGCAAAATTAAGTCATTTGTCCCATCGAGTCTGCTTCACCATTTCATCATGGCTGATTCATCTCCCTATCAGCCCCAATCTCCTGCCTTCTCCCCATAACCCTTCATGCTCAGACTAATCAAAACTCTATCAACCTTTTGCCATAAATATACCCAATGTATATCTACAGCAGCTTTTAACAAAGAATTTCTCAGATTCACCAGACTCCTCATTCCTCCTCATCTCTGTTATAAGTGGACATCCCTTTCTTCTGAGGCTGGGTCCTCTAGTCTTAGACTCTCTCACCATAGGAAACATCTTCTCCACATCCACTCCGTCGAGGCCTTTCAACATTCAATAGACTTCAGTGAGATCACTCCTAATTCTTCTGAATTTCAGTGAATACAGGCCCAGATCCATCAAATGCTTCTCATATGATAAGCTGTTCAATCCAGGAATAATTTTTGTAAGTGTCCTTTGAACTCTCTCCAATGTCAGCACACCCTTTCTATCTCCGAATCTATCTAAGTCCTTCGGTAGCCTCTGTGTTTCCTTAACACTACCTGCCCCTCCACCTATCTTCGTATCATCTGCAACTTGGCCACAAGTCATTGATTCTTTCATCCAATTCATTGACATGTAATGTAAAAAGAAGTGGTCCCAACACAGATCCCTGTGGGACACTGATAGTACCGGCAGCAAACTAGAAGAGGTTCCCTTTATTCCCGTTCTTTGGCTTCTGCCAGTTATCCACTGCTTTATCCATGCTAGCATCTTTCCTGTGCCAACCAACTAGCGGGAGTGTTCAAAGACATTTTCAACCTCTCACTGCTATGGGTAGAAGTTCCCACTTGCTTCAAAAAGGCAACAATTATACCAGTGCCTGAGAAGAATAACATGAGCTGCCTAAATGACTGTCACATCGACAGTGAAGTGCTTTGAGAGGTTGGTCATGACTAGATAGAATTCCTGCTCAGCAAGGACCTGGACTCATTGCAATTTGCCTATTGCCACAATAGGTCAACAGCAGATGCTATCTCAATGGCTCTCCACACAGCTTTAGACCACCTGAACAACACAAACACCTACGTCAGGATGCTGTTCATTGACTATAGCTCAGCATTTAATCCCATCATTCCCACAATCCTGTTTGAGAAGTTGCAGAACCTGGGCCTCTGTACCTCCCTCTGCAATTGAATCCTTGACTTCCTAACCAGAAGACCACAGTCTGTGTGGATTGGTGATTACGTATCCTTCTCACTGATGATAAATGTTGGTGCACCTCAGGGTTTAGCCCACTGCTCTACTCTCTATATGCACATCACTGTGTGGCTAGGCATAGCTCAAATGCCATCTATAAATTTGCTGATGATACAACCATCGTTGGTAGAATCTCAGCTGGTGATGAGAGGGCGTACAGGAGTCAGATATGCCAACTAGTGGAGTAGTGCCACAGCTTCAATCTGGCATTCAATGTCAGTAAGATAAAAGAACTGATTGTGGTCTTCAGGAAGGAACACATACCAATCCTCATAGAGGGATCAGAAGTGGAGATAGTGAGCAGCTTCAAGTTCCTGGGTGTCAAAATCTCTGAGGATCTAACCTGGTCCCAACATATTGATGTAGTTATAAAGAAGACAAGACAGTGGCTATACTTTATTAGGAGTTTGAGGAGATTTGGCATGTCAACAAATACACTCAAAAACTTCTATAGATGTACAGTGGAGAGCATTCTGACAGGCTGCACCACTGTCTGGTATGGGGAGTAGGGGAGTGGGGGGCTACTGCTCAGGACCGAAGGAAGCTGCAGAAGGTTGTAAATCTAGTCAGCTCCATCTTGGGCACTAGCCTGCAAAGTACCCAGGACATCTTCAAGGAGTGGTGTCTCAGAAAGGCAGAGTCCATTATTAAGGACCTCCAGCACCCAGGACATGCCCTTTTCTCACTGTTACCATTAGGAAGGAGGTAGAGAAGCCTGAAGGCACACACTCAGTGGTTCTAGAACAGCTTCTTCCCCTCTGCCATCCGATTCCTAAATGGACATTGAATCTTTGGGCACTACCTCACTTTTTTAAATATACACTATGTCTGTTCACGTTTTTTAAATCTCTTCAATATATGTAATCGATTTATTTATTTATTATTATTTTATTTGTTATTTTTTCTCTCTGCTAGATTATGTATTGCATTGAACTGCTGCTGCTAAGTTAACAAATTTCACATTACATGCCGGTGATAATAAACCTGATTCTGATTCTATAATACAATGGGCTCTTAACTTGTTAAGCAGCCTCATATAGCACCTTGTCAAAGGCCTTCTGAAAATCCAAGTGTGCAACATCCACTGACCCTCCTCTGTCTATCCTGCTTGTTATTTTTGAGGCAAGATTGTCCCTTGAGGAAACTATGCTGATTACAGCCTATATTATCATGCAGCTCCAAGTACCCTGAGACTACATCCTTGACAATCGACTCCAATATCTTCCCAGCCACTGAGGTCAGAATAACTGGCCTATAATTTCCTTTCTTCTGCCTCTCTCCCTTGAAGAGTGGAGTGACCTTTGCAATTTTCCAATCCTCTGGAACCATGCCAGAATCTATTGATTCTTGAAAGATAATTACTAATGCCTCCACGATCTCTTCAGCCCCTCTTTCAGAACCCTTGGGTGTAGGCCGTCACATACTTCCAGAGATTTATGGGTTAGTGGGGTAGTTGGTCACATGGCATTGAGTGGCACAGGCTAATTGGGTTGGTGGGGCCTGTTACCATGCAGTACTTCTAAATAAAACAAAATAATGGAAGGAACTAAAGTCCTCCAGTCCAGGCAGCATCCTGGCGAATCTCCTCTGCACGATTTCATCCATTGGCAAAATGGCATCTGTTCATCTTCAAAGTGATGCCATGCGAGCTCGGATGGGGACTTTGTCCAGCATCACATCAGTGGGAGAAGGCAATAGGAGCTGAGGATAAAGGTGTGGGATGGAGAGGAGTCTGGGATTTACAGACTGTTGTGGTGACAGCTCTCAGGGATTACTTGGAAAGTCACTTGTTCTGCTCTTGTGCCCGAGACCAGACTCGCGCAGGACTTAGAGACTCGCACTCTGCAGGACTGGAAAGGTAACCTTCCGATACCAAACAAATCAAAAACTGGCAAGAAGGATATGGAGGAAGTGATGGAAAGCCAGAAGAGTTTTGAGGTGGATTCAAAGGTAACTCGGACGTAGTGAAGAGACTCGGTGGCCACAGTTAGTCCTATGTGGTTGCCATACCAACTAACTGATGTAGAGTATATAACCAAACCTTGTGGCTAATTTGTCATTTCTCGTTAGTGAGGCTTATGGAATGCCCTGGTCCATCCCAGAACCCGGGGCCCGGTTACCTTCAGCCGCCAATGAGCCTTGTCACAGAACAATACAACACCCGATGCAGGGTCTTTAGCTCAAAATCCTCAAACTTTTCTGCACTGTTTTCACTTGAACCACATCTTTCCTATAACAGGGTGACCAAAACCATACACAGTACTCCAAATGCAGCCTCAACACTAGTATCTAATATTAATGTACTAATATCTTCAGATATTAATTACTAAATATTAAAATGTTACTTCTCTGCATTTTATTTCTGCATCCCAGCTTTATCGCTCTCTGTTTTACTTTCTGTTCACGATCTAGCATTTACTAAACACAAACTTGGCGAGCATCTCAGTCATCATTTTCATTCCGTCCATGATGGCTGCCTGGAGATCTCTGTGGCCATCCATTTTCATTCTCTTCCCCACTCCCGCAGTGGTCTCCTCCACTGCAAAGGTTGAGGCTAAACACAAATAAACATATTCTGCCTGTGCAGTCTACTACCCAAAAGCAAGAACATTGATTTCTCCAGCTTCTGGTAAATTGTCCCCATCTTGTCTCTCTTTTCTCTCTCCTCCTGAATTACCCTGTTCTTTCGACACTCATCCAACCCTGGTTACCCTGCTTCTCACCCCTCTTCCACACACTCCATCTGCCCATCACCCACACATTGGGTCCTCCCATTGGTCTCTCTGCCCTGAAGTTCCCATCTGTCATCCCTCTTCCTTCACGATTCCATGCTTCACCTGCCTCTCCAATCAGATTCCATTATCCATTTCCCTCTGTCACCACCACGTATCGCAGCCTCTGTCATTATTTCCACATTCACCCCCCCCCCCAACTGCCTATCACTCCCCCTCACCTTGATCCATATAATCTGACACACACACAAATTGTTACAGGTCAGACAACATCTGTGTAGGGAAATACAGTCAATATTTTGGGCCAAAGCCCTTTCTGATGACCAGCCTGAAACATTGTTCATTTCTTCCATGGATGCTTTCTGATCTGCTGGGTTCCTCCAGCATTTTGAATGTCCAGCATCTGTAAAAGATCTTGTGTCCATCTATGACCTGCCAGCTCTTGTGCCACCCCTCCCCCCACATTTACCTGGCTCTCTCACCTTTTCCTTTATACTGTAGTCCAGAGGACAGGTCTTGACCGGAAATGTTGATGTCCGTTTCCCTCTGCAGATGCTGCCTGACTCACCGAATTCCTCCGGTACTGTGTTTGTTGCTCTAGCAGTTATCCTGCCTTGTTCGGACTCATTGATCTTTCTAAGCTTGGCTTGGGTCTGCCATCATTGTTAGTCCTGCAGAGGGTGGCATGTGGTGTGGTGTTGGATCTCTAGATCCAGCAAGGTCTAGTGGATAGAGCCAGGACATTAGAGGATCTTTGTGTGTGTGTGTGTGTGTGTGTGTGGTGGAGTGTGAGGCAGGACACTGTTGCCTCTGGTAAATTGAGGAAGGGTTACTCAAGGGTGTTTTTCCTCTCCTTTCTGAAGCACAGGTTGAAGATGCAGAGCCGAAGACCGGAGATGGTAAACCTGACAGTAAAGACCTCAGGAACAAAGCATCACAAGCTGGCTGTGAGAAAGTTGCCACACTGGAGAGAGCCCAGGATGCTCTGAGTCAGGACGCTGGCTGCTGTGGGAGTACCTGTGTCCAGAACACACAGAAACTCATCTCTCCAGGTCTGGGCAAGGAGCCGACCTCAAGCAACTATCAAAAGTCATTGGCTGTTGTCATCGTCCCTCCCATTAGCCAGGGCCACCCCTCTGCCCTGCGGCTAGCAAGGAGCCCCTGGACTGGAGCTTCAGGACCACCCAACTTCTGGTAAGGCTAAGCAAAAGGCCACTGTATGCTCGGAAATAGCTGCGTCCACACATCTCTACTGCCTTGTTAATGTGGCGAGCATCCAGCACTGGCAACAAAGGGTTGACAAGTGTTACAGGAGGTTTTACAGGAAGGGAGGTGACAGAGTTATAGAGATGTACAACACATTTGTCCATCCTGACCTTTTTGACTTGTCCTATTTGTTATGTTAGGATCACATCCTAATATTCCTTCCCAATTCAAATATCCTTTAAATGTAGCGATTCCACCACCTCATCTGGCAGTGAGTTGCAGCTATCAACTACTCTCTGTGTAAAACCCTCCAAGAGAACCACAACCTTGTCATATGGCTCAATGACTCAGAGAGCTATGTTGGCTGGAGCAAGGCTTTATGCTTTGGCTCCTGGTAGGGTCACCAAAGCCAAACAGGTCAAAGGGTAGAGACCAGACTAAGAGTGGTCCACCGGTTGTCCAGTTGTCCAAAATTGTTTTATGGAAACAGCAATGAAGATTCCTGTGCATCTGAGTTCGATAGTATTCCTGAGTCTCCACCTGGGATTTGCATGACTGATAGTAGTAAACATCAAGAGGAAGCTACTGGTATGAAGGGAGCCCTGAACACCACCAGAGATTGAGGACCTTCATTGCTCCCCTAACCACCAGTGACATAATGGGCATGTTCCCTCGAGTGCTATCTGTGCACAAAAAACTCGGTTATCATTTCAGATTCACGTGATGAGGTTGTAACATATGATACACGTACAGCTGTGGGGGAGGCTGTGCCACCTTTGTGAAGAAGGGTTCATTGTTCAGAATTTTGCCTTATCCAGAGAATACCAACTGTGTAATTATTGAATTGTTATATCCACAGGGTGTAATCAAAATTGTGAACTTTTATAATCCAGTCTGTTGAAGGATTGGGAAGAATGGTGGGAAATGATTCTGGTAAAATTATTTTTTGTGGTGACTTTAATGCATATAGTGGTTTGTGGGGCAGTAAGACTACAGATGATAATGGAAGTCAGTAGAAGAAGAATAAGAGTGAATTTTTCTAAATAATGGAAGAAAGACAAGGTGGATATTCCTCAAAGTGGGAGCTCTTGTCTAGACTTGGCTTTTACCTCTGCTCCACTTGCTGGACTTAGTAGGTGGGATTTTAATGACTGATTGTATGGGAAGTGATCATTTCCCAGTACTGTGTATTTGTTGGGATCAAGGTTCACTGTCGGAATTTGGGTTCTGATAATTTAATTGTGTTCTAAGAGGACAAACTGGGGAACATTTTCTGTTGAGTGTGAGAAATCATTTGATCAGTTGTCTCCGGGTGATACCATTGAAGAAGACTATTGGTGTATAATTTCTAGTTTGTGTGGGGCATCCCATCAAGCCATTTCTTTGGTGTCTCGGAGAGCTGGTAACAAATATGTTCCTTGGTGGCCATGGGAATGTACAGAGGCTATCAGAGACTGGAGATGGGCTTTTCACATTTTGAAATGTAGATTAACCCAAGAAGCCTTGCTGAACTTTCAGAAGGAAAGAGTGACTGCCAGGAGAGTTATTAGGAACGCTAAAAGGGAAGTGTGGAGGGGATTTTGCTCATCATTTGGGAGGTAAACTGGCAGGACAGTGGTGTGGAGAATGCTGATGAAAATGAATGGTGTCAGACCTTATAACCAGATTCCAGTGTGAGTGGAGAATGGAAATTTGGTTACAATGGATAAAGAAAAGGCTAAATGTCTGGGAAACATGCTTACAAAGTTATGTAGACTAGACAATGTAGGGGATGAGTATATTGAGAGACAACAACGTATTTTGATGAAGAATGGGAAGATTTGTCAGAAACGAGACATTTGAGAGAGCCAGGGATGATGAATTTATGTAGGCTTACCTGAAGTTTGCTGTCAATAGTGCAAGCAGTACAGGGCCCAGGACAGGATATGATCAGCTCCAGCATCTGCCCCAGGCAGTCTTGAAGAAATTGCTTGAGATTGGAAAAGGGCTGTGGAGTTGCCTTTTGTTAAATCTGGGAATGATCTGACACTGCCAAGAAGCTACAGCCTTATGCTCTCACCTCTTCACTATGTAAAATAACGGAGAAAATGATAGTAATTAGGCTGATGTTTGTTTTGGAGAAGAGACAGTTACTTAGTCGCTGCCAGCGCGGGTTTCGTAAAGGAAGATATATGCATCATGCCCTTGTACGATTGGGAAAAGAAATTTGGAAAGCTTTTACTGTAAAAGAATCAGTAGTTTCAGTGTTTCTGGACATAGAAAAAGTTTATAGAATGCTACGGAGGGAGGGGCTTTTGATTAAGCTAATTGATCGGAAGGCTTTACAACTGGGTTTTGGATTTTTTGTTTGGTCGGTTGATTGGAGTGAGGGTGGGTGAAGAAGTGTGTCAGAGTTTGCAGGGGATAATAGGACCACACCCCCAGGGTATTGTTTAGTCCAATATTGTTTAATCTGATGATCAATGATATTTTGATGGTATTGGGCATTGATCTAGATTGGCTTTGTATGCTGATGATGGGGCTCTGTGGAAAAGGGGTTGTAATACTGCCTATATGATAAGTTCTGTGTAAGCAGCCTTATCAGCAATGGAAGAATGATCTTTGAACTGGGGTTTAAAATTTTCTGTTTCTAAGTCAAAATATGTGGTTTATACACAGATACATGGGCTGGATAGCATTCATGTATGGGTGTTCACTGTCCAGGGTTCTCGTCTTTAAATATTTGGGGTTATGGCTGGATGCGAGGTTGACTTGGAGAACACAAAGTTCTTGGAGGATAAATGTAAGCTGGTCATTAACTTTCTGCAGTGTGTGGCTGGGTATGAGTGGGGAGCTTCTGGGGTATGCTGTTGACAATTTATCAAGCTTTACTGCACTCTTGTCTGGGCTATGGTTGTATGACTCACGGGGAGGCAGCTCATTCAGTTTTGTAGAAGCTGGATGTCCTACAGGCCATGGCACTTAGATTCTGAAGTGGAGCATTCCAGACCACACCTCGAGATGCCTTGGGGTTGAACTAGGCAAGATGCCTCTTGTCCTGCGGAGAGAAAAACTGAGCCTTGCCTGCTGGGCTTCCATGGTAGGGTGGGGGAACTTCCCATTTGATATATTCAGATTTAATGGATTACTAATAGAGTCGGAAAATGTTTTGGGCGGATAGCTAGGGAATGTGTGTGGGAGTATGGTCTGAGGGATTTGCGGATTACCTAATGGTGGCCTGGCCAGGAGTTCCAGCTTGGAAGTTTCCAGACTGGGAATAGATTTGTCATTAATGGAGGGGATACATAGAATCTTGAGGGTGGTGAGAGGGTGTCTGGTCACCTACAGCAGGAATGAAGATTACAGGGCTCCTGGGGGCGGGGGAGGAAGAAATTACTTGGGGCAGACCTTCTCTGTTACAGGTGTTCAAATTGAAATATCACGAGCTTTCTCACAAAGTAGAGGCGAGGGAGTTCCTGTGGCAGGAGACTGGTGACCAAAGGGAACGGGTGAATGAACTGTGGGAAAGGAGGGAGCAGATTCAATAGGATCCTCCACAAGAGAGTTGGACAAGAAAGTTTACCTAGCTGTGGAGATGAGAAGTTTGGAACAGATTAGGGAGCTCTTGTAAAGGGCCAGCACAAGTCCAATGGGCTGAATGATCTCTAGCACAATCAAATTCTCTAATCATGTTCATGGATTTTCTGCTTTGAAGCTGTGCTTGTGACTGGGTGAACCTAGTGAAGGGGTGGGATGAATGGGCTTTGCTGATTGGCCACAATGACTGTGCTCATTCTCTTTGCTCTTCTGAAGGTCCAACGGTAAGATGAAAAGGCACAAAAACCTGCAGGGGAGTCTTCAGCAGCTGCCTCACGCCAGACCCATCGACCTGCTCTTAAACAGCCAGGTAAGATCTTCAAGGAGTCCAGGGGAGTTAGCCAAACCCCACCAAGTGCAAGGGCAAACCCCTGACTCCAGTAATGCATGACCTCAACCTTTAAACTCTTTATAGTATAAAGAATAGAAAGGTAAATTGGTAAATTAGTTTATTATTGTTATATGTACATATACACACATACATACACAAGGATTGTGATCAGATGATTCAACACAATAGAATCAACAAAAGATGCACCCAACAGAATCAAGTCATCAGTTTCTAGAGTAAGTTACATGGTTGGCACAAGATTGTGGGCTGAATGGCCTGTAATGTTCTGTAGATTTCTATGTTTATCATACACCAGAGAACTATTCAATAGTCTCATGACAATGGGACAGAGCTGCCATTGAGCCTGGTGGTACACAATTCAGGCTTTAGTATCTTTTGCCTGATGGGACGAAGACGAAAGGATGTCTGGGGTGGGTGGAGCCTTTGACGAAGTTGGCTGCTTTACCAAGGCAGTGAGTGGTGTGGACAGAGGCCGTGGTCAGGAGGCTGGTTTGTGTGATGTGTCCACAACTCTCTGCAGCTTCTTGCAGTTTCAGACACTTGCCCTGCCAAGCCATGGTAGGATGCTTTCCATGTTGAGGGGCAAAGAGGTCATGCCAAAGTTTAGCCTCTTGAGGAAGTAGAGGCACAGGTGAACTCTCTTGGTTTGGTTGCCATGAGGTTGGACCGGGACAGGCTGTCGATGTTCTCACCTAGAAACTTAAAGCTCTCGACCTCAGGATGCAAATAGGAGTCTCTGCACTGCCCCCACCCCCCGATGAAGTCAATGCCCAGCTCTCTTTCTTTGTCATAACTGAGTGAAGGGTTGTTGCCATGACGCCGTGTTACTGGGCTCTCTGTCACTTTCCCAAACTCCAACTCAACACTATTTGAGATGTGGCTCATTACTGTGGTGCCATCTGCAAACTTGTAGATGGAGTGCGATAGAGTCTGGCCACAGTGTCACGAGACTCTATGGAGTAGAGTAGGGGGCTGATGATCAGTCCTACGGAGCACCTGTGTTGAAGGTAATTCTGGAGGAGTTGTTGCTGTCTATCTTTACCGATTGAGGTCTGTCGGTGAGGAGTCAGGGATTCACTTATAGAGGAGGGTGTTGAATCCCAGCTGTCCAAAGGTGAGCTTGCTTGACATTATAGTATTGAAGTATGAGCTGTCGTGAATAAGCAGTTGTCTAATATAACTATCTTCACTCTCCAGATATTACAGAGTGTGGGGCTGAGGAGATGGTGAAGGAAAACCTGGCCAAAGGTTGCCATGGTAATGAAGTTCTGATGCTGCCAACAACTCCTCAGGGAGCACTGTGGGTTCAACTCCTCAGCAGGAAGCACTTCATTCCTGAGGCTCCTTTCACCAGGATATACCATGGTGTCTGTGTTAAAACTCTAATTCTGCCACAGCAGCCCTGTAAACATTTAGTCTTCACTAACAAGATCCCATAAAGCAGCATGGCGAGAAGGACCAGATGGTCTTTATTTTAGGAATGTTGTTTAAGAGAGAGATGTTGGCCCCAGAACCTCACGGTGACTCATTCATCTAAAGGCCAGCACCCCATCTCCCTCTGAAATGAATACATCTATTACCCCACTGTAGGGCAGTTGCCACTAAACCGGAAAGGATGTAAAGATTTCTGAGGATGTTGCTGGAACTGAGTTATGGAGAGCGTTTGAGCAGATCGCAGTTGTTTTATTGGAGCAGAGGAGAATGAATGGTCTTGTAGAGGTGTATAAAATCATGAGGGACATAGGTGATTGCACGCAGTCTTTATCCTAGGGTAAGAAAATCAGGAACTAGAGGGCAGAGGGTTAAGACAAGAAGATACTGTGGACTTCAGCACCACCTGCTGTAAAGGTGCTGAACTACAACCAAGACACAGTATCAACACTACTATAGAATAAAAGAGCACCTTCTGGTCAATGCCAACCAAGATATCCATCTAAGCTTCATTTGCCGGCATTTGGCCCATAACCTTCTCATCCTTTCCTTATATGTTTACCTGCTCAGCTGCTTTTTAAAACTTGCCTGCCTCAACCACTTCCGCTGGCAGCCCATTCTGTATACGGACTATCCTCTGTAAAAAGTCAGCCCCTCAAAATCCTATTAAATCTCTCCCCTCACCTTAAACTTGTACTGCTAAGTTCCCCCACCCCTGGGAAAAAGACTGAATCCTCATGATTTTATACACCTCTGTAAGATTACCTGTCTCCTCTGCTTCAATGTAAGACATCATAGCCTTGTTGAATCTCTCCTTATAACTCCTGGCAATAACTTTGTAAACCCTTTTCTGTGCTCTTTCCAAGTTAATAATATCTCTCCTAAAGCAGTGTGACAGAAACTGATCACAATTGAAAAATGCTTATCAGCAATGTAAACCATCCCAAGTCAAGAGTCCTCAGCATTGAAACTGAGCGATACAGAAATAGTTTTTAAGCAGGTTGTTACAAGAGGAAATGTCTCGAGTTCTTGTATATACCAATTCAGGCAGAATTAGAGAAGCAGGTCACGTCTCTGTGTCATGGACAAGCACATTATGTGTGTACAGAACCAAACTCTGATCTAATATTTTCTGTCCAGCAACTCCCATGCTCTGGCATTCTTAGAACATGATTTGCAGATCCACACTAGTTAATGGATTGAAAATTAACTAAGATCTACTCTAACCTGTAGCTAATTAACCCAGCAATACAACTGGGGTATTGAGCTGATTTCAGCCAAGCACATTCCTGATTCAGAGAAACTTTAGGTCAGTGTAAGTTCTCAGAACTCTTTCATGCCTGAGGGGTGTCTGTACTTATAAAGGCTGCTCAGTCCCTGCTCAGAGGGAGATGATATGGGGCAATGTTTACGGTCTGGCTCCAATCAGGGACCCAAGGGTGAAATCGGAGGGACAGGGGCTTGGGAAGGGGAGCCCAGAACTGGGGGCTTGGCAGTGAGGGGCAGAGCTGCTGGTGTTGAGGAGATGGCAATCGGGATGGTAAAGAATGCAGACACCTGCAAGGATTGAAGAGCTGCAGGGGCTCATAGAGCTAAGAGGGGGCATATCCACAAGAAGGGTTTGTAAACAAGGGAGGCATAAAGTTGTCCAACATAGAAACAAGCCCTTCACCCTTCATGTCCATGCCACCTGTTGTACCCATCCATGTTAATCCTGCCAATCTGTGTTAGTTTTCTATCGCTGGTACTTACTCTTGTTTGTACTTGGGGTGCCAGGGTAACGTAGTGGTTATCACAATGCTATGACAGCTCAGAGCGTCAGAGTCTGGAGTTCAATTCCAGCGCGGTCTGTAAGGAGCTTGTATGTTCTCCCTCTAGCCACGTGGGTTTCCTCTGGATGCTCCGGATTCCTTCCACATTCCAAAGACTTGCTGGTTGGTAGGTTGATTGTTCATTGTAAATTGTCCTGTGGTTGGTTAGTGCTACATAGGTGGGTGGCTGGGCGGTGCAGTTTGTTGGGCCGGAAGGGCCTGTTCTGTGCTGTATCTCTAAATTAATAAATAAACAGGAGAAAAAAAGGCAGATATGATTAATACATTTTTGGCATAAGTCTTCGCCATAGAAGATTTGCTAATATCCCTAATATATCTGATAGGCTGACTTCAAATAACATGCTAGAACTTACAAAATTCGCAATGATCAGGAATAAAGTATTGGAGAAACTAACAAAGGGTCAATGGCAGGCAAGTTGCCGGAATCCGATGGACTGCACGTTTGGGCTTTGACAGAAGCGGTTGTGGAGATGGTGGAGCCTTTGGATGAAATATTTCATAACTCGCTCAAGTCTGAGGGGGGGGCTGGAAATTAACTGGAAGGTGGGAGAACAGACAGTATGACCCCCTTGTTCAGAAAAGGAGGGAGGCAGAAGGCAGGGGACTTATAATAGATATTGTTGATGTGGTGCTAGAGTCTGCAATCAGAGGAAATGACTAATCACTACAGGATCACTATGTTCTTAGCACGTCATTCTCTAGAAAACAAAAGGGTGATTGTCACTAAATTGGTAAATTTGTTAATTATTTTCATGTGTACTGATGTCTTACATTGATTCTGTTATGGTTATTATTCTATTATTGAATTATTGTGTATACCCACAAGAAAATGAATCTCAGGGTTGTATATGGTAACATACATGTATTTCGATAATAAATTTACTTTGAACTTTGAAGCTGGCTGAGCAGGAACTTCATGTGCAGACACCACAAGGTTTTGATTAGGAGGCAAACCCGTCCGCTTACAGCTGTGGCCGAAGATACTGCATGGTCCATTTGGAGAATTGAGAAGCCCTCACGTTGTATGAGAGTTTGGTAAAGTGAATGAATGAAGTACAAAGCATTCAAGATATTCTGGTATATGATTGACAAGGCAATTAGCAGGCAGTTAAGGTAAAAGTGATTTTGGTTTTGTAAAAGTGATTTTGCAAAGGAGTTGGAGTTAAAAAAGCGGGAAGTTCTGTTGTAATTCTACAGGGCATTGGAGATGCCACACCTGTGAACAGTTTTAGACTCCTCTGATTAAAAAAAGATATAGTCACCTTGGAGGCAGATCGAAGTAAGTTCACCAGTCTACATCCGGAGATGAGAAAGTTGTTCTACTGAGAGTGACTAAATAGTTTGGGTCTGTATGCCTTGGAGTTTAGAAGGATGAGGGGTGACTCTATTCAAACAGATCAGATTCTAAGGGGTCTTGACAGGATTGATGTTGGGATGTTTTCACCCAGGGAGAGTCCCAAACAAGAGGACGTGGTTACAACACAAGGGGCCAGTCATTTAAAACTGAAGTTTCTTCCTCTTGGACCGTGGCGGATCTCTGGATTTCTCTGCTCTCAGAAGCTGCATCTTAGGAGTGTTTAGTGGAGGTGGAGAAATATTTGAGGAATGGAGGGGTATGAAGAAATAGCGCAAAAGAGGAGTTGAGGCTGGCATAGATCACAATAACATTAAATGGTGGGATAGGGTTGAGGGGCTGAGTGGCCAGCTCCTGTGCACTTGGCCATTGTCAACCCGTGCACAACTTGTGAGCCATCAATTGAGAATTGATTGAGTGGGTCTGAGCACTGGGATAGTCACCCCATAAACAAGCACTGCTAAATGAAGCTCAATGTTCTGGACCTCAACACAAGGTCTACTTGTACCTGAGTAAAATAAAACCTTGTTCTCTTTATTAATTTGTCATTACAATGATGCATTATTTCTGAAGTTGCTTCCTAAAGCAGCAAAGTGGTACTGCCCATTTTGTGAGAGGGGAAATCTTCTCCATCCTTACCTCCCAGTTGGGCAACATCAGCCCGTTTCCCTGATGTTAACCTGATGACCTGCTGTATCTCGGGCAGCCAGCAGGTGGTGCCAGCTCCACAAATATTGGGCACCAGGCTGGTGTTTGCACTTCCCACAGCACAGAAGGAGCCCAGTTGTTCCATGGTACCTGTGACAGCTCTATATGTTTCTCCTCCCCACATTGCACTAACGTTCCCCCCACCCCCCCACAAATCTGCTCCTCACCCACACACCAGGGCCTCAATTTATAGAGCCCGCTTATTTCTCTGGCCCTGACCACCTTTGCAATGTGAGGGAAACCCACAGGGTTGCAGGGAGATGTGCAAACTCCACACAAAAGCACCCAAAGGTTAAAGAGGACATGGCAAAATTCTTTAGCCTCCTGAGGAAGGAGAACTCTGGCATGCTTTCATAGTCAATGTGGTTGGATCAGGACACGCTATTGGTGACGTTTACTCCTAGGAACCTGAGCTTAGCCATGTTGTAGATAGGACCATGAGAACCACCTCCCTTCCTGAAGCCAATGACCAGTTCTTCTGTTGCCATTCTGTTGTCACTGGCCCTCTCCCTCCTTCTTGAACTCCAACTCATTATTATTTGAGATACGGCCCACTGCGGTGCTTACCATCTGTAAACCTGTACGTGGAGTTGGCGAAGAATCTGTCCATGTAATTGTGAGTGGGTTGGCAGTAGAGTAGGGAGCTGAGGGGCCTGGTGGAGGGCCAGTACTGTCACCAAGGAGGTGTTGCTGCCTATCCTTAGTTTGTGATTAATTGGTCAGGAAGTTGCAAAGGGAGGTATCGATCCTAGATGGATGAGTTTGGGGTCGAGTTTGTTTGGAATTTTAGTACTGAAGGCAAAGCTGCAGTCAATAGACAATAAGCTAATATAGGTATCTTCGCTGTTCAGGTGCACTCAACGAGGTTTAGAATCTGGGGAAAGTTTGTGGGAACTTGAGGAGAGTTAACAGTGGAATTAGACTGCTCTGGGAGGTGGACTACACTCGTGGCCAAATGGCCTCTTCCTTTGATTATGGAAAGGAGGACATCCCCAGTTTTGCCAGGCACTGCCAGGCCAGAATCTCTTAGCCCTGGACAGTTTCAGGCTACATCCACACTAGACCGGATAATTTTGAAAAGGCCGGTTTCATGTAAACACGATAGGCGTCCATATTAGGTGTTTTTAAAAATATTTCTGTCCACATTGAAACAGATATTTTGGCGAATCCCCTCCTACTGTGCAGGTGCAGGACGCATCTACCGACAACATGCGACATATTTGGTGTTGAATCTCGCTGTGAAAAATGGTGCGTGTTTGTTCAGTTACAGACTAGAAAAACTTAAATGACGGGCAGCTGTTTGCTCTCGCGCAGGAGAACTTAAAAAGAAGTTAAAAAGAAACAAATGCTGAAGCGTATGGAGGCAACTGACAGGGAGTTCACAAACAGATTGACCCGGCTGACAACGAACATTGAAAAACTGGCTGACTCTGCATTAATAAACCACCTTGTTAAATGTATAAAACATGTCTGCATCAGTATTATCTTGTATTTCCATACAATGTTACATTAGGCTGTTACACATCTATTGTCAGAGAAGTACTTGCATAAATAGGTAAACCACCTTCATACGAGCAAGGACAGAAAACAGGGCAAAGTGAGTATACTTATTCAGTAAGTTATGGGTCAAAGTATTTGGTAAGTACATTTCTAACTCTTCTGGCTTCAGTCTCGTTGCCGTCTGTTCTGAAATTGTTAGGTTGCATTAAAGAAAACAATGAAATGGTGAGCTGCCGTCACCATCTGTTCCGGCACGTCATGACAGCGTTTTTAGATTTCTCCGTTTACCCTGTCCACACTGATCTGCTCAAGCAGCGTTTTCAAAATTACACACCCCGGAGAGCGTTTCTGAAAGGTCCAGTTTCAGGGGACGAAAACGTCGTTTTAGCGTGGACGGAGGGTAAAAACGAAGAGAAAAAGCTTCAGTTACAGATTTATCCGGTGTCATGTGGACGTAGCCTCGGTAGATCTCTTCCTTGCCCTCTCTGAGATCTGAATACATTATTCGAACACGTCTCCTCCCCTTGGTGTACTGCTGGTGTTCCCCATGCGTGGGGTAATACCTCAGAACGTTGCTGCTCGTCAGTGTGTTGCTGTAGTGTAGTGGACACTGTGTGCACAAAATGCCTGGAGATTACTGGGTAAATTCCCTCACTAATACCTGTCTCCCTGGCCTTCTGCCCTTAGTCTCAGCTCCAACACAAGAAGGCAGATCGTTACGCCCAGCCGGAGAGAATGGGAGAGTCGGGCAGGAAGCAGCGGGAGGCTTGGAGATCTGAGATGGAGCGAATCCACTTCCCAGATCTCAGCAGCAGGTGTCACATTGCTGAGCCCATCAGCACAGAAGGTAAAGTTGTGTTCGGTGTTGAGCCCTGTTCACTGGAGGCTGCCCTGTCAGAGGATGAGGTGCACTTCTTCAAGGTTAGCTCATCAACCAGAAACCATAACTCAGCCTGACCTGCTGAGTGTTCCCAGCGTTTTCAGCTTTTATTTTAGGATGAGTTAAATATTTCATTTGTTTTTCACCAGGTCACTTTGACATGAATTTGTTAATAATTTAAAAAGCAAACACGGGGAAATCTGCAGATGCTGGAAATTCAAGCAACACACACAAAACACTGGTGGAACACAGCAGGCCGGGCAGCATCTATAGGGAGAAGTGCTGTCGACGTCCTTTCCCTTCTCCAGCTCTGTGCCCCTTTTGCCAGTCACCTTTCCGGCTCTCAGCTTCACCCCACCCCCTCCCGTCTTCTCCTATCATTTCCCATTTTCCCTCCCCCTCCTACTTTCAAATCTCTTACTATCTTTCCTTTCAGTTAGTCCCGACGAAGGGTCTCGGCCCGAAATGCCGGCAGTGCTTCTCATTATAGATGCTGCCCGGCCTGCTGCGTTCCACCAGCATTTTGTGTGCGTTGCTTGTTAATAATTTAATTCATTTTAAACAAAAAAATAATTTAATAACCTGATTTTATAAGATGCCTGTAACCAAGAGCTTGAGGAAATGTACTTTACAAAGATTCCAACAGGCCACATACAGAGAGGTCTCGTGTGGTCATCACTGTCATCATGGGACGCATCATCTGACTTGGGCAATCACGGTCTCCAGAATAAGGCAGTGTTCCCTGCCCCTGAACTCAACAGCCAGTCGGGTACAGGAGGCAAAGACTGGCTGGGGTGAGAGGGAGGTCATTCAACCCCTGACCCTACTCTCACTAATTCAATAATGGTTGGTCAATATCTTGTCTTCATCTACTTAACGTGGATCCAGATCTGCCACAGTGTGACATTCCCTGTACGGAGGCACTCCCTCATCATCACCCCTCCCACGGTGAGAAGCTCTCTCAGTGCCACCCCTCCCATAGCACGGCACTCCCTCACTATCATCTGTCCCACAGTGCCATCTGATAGTTGGACGTGTGCTTGCTCAGTGAATCTAACTGATGTGTCGTCTTTTACAGCCAGATGCTCCAGAGTGAGGAGGGACCCCTGCAAACATCGTGAGTCCAAAACTCCTTCCCTGGAAGCTGTGGAGTTGATTCACCTGCCCAGCCGTCCAACATAAGCTCACGGGTGGACGGCGCTGTGTACAAGGCACGCACACAAACACACGCATAGGCGTGCATATGGGCGCATCCAGACTAATACGCCAGCAGCACCATACTCCCAGATTCACAGCCACCTCTGTACCCACACATGCAGACACCACAACCCCCTGCACAGAATCCCCTCTGACATCCTCTCATCTGCTCACTCCCTCTTACAGAAAGCTCGAGCCAATTTCCGCACGTACGTGTCCAGCAAAACAGCTGCTCACTTTGAGACACTAATACACGGTGGCACACTTAAACTTGTGCACAATATACTGAAGTGGAAATGCAGTCCTACATTAACTAAAATGCTAACGTTGGGGGAATCTGACTCAGTGAAGAGGGACTGGTGGGCAGCAATTTAACCAGTGATGTCTTTTTACTTTCTGTAGGATGTCAAATTGTATTTGTTAGGTTTAATGGGGAGGAAAGTGAGTATTTACTTCAGTACATATTGTGGCCTCACTAGGGTTCTGTACGGAGGGCCTGATCCATTGCGGGGCAGTGATGTGGGGAATGCAGTGAATGGGGGCGCAGAGGTAGGCTGCAACTCTCAGGACCCCCACACTGGCAGGTTCTGTCCCTGCGACCCTGGACCAGTAGCACTGGGACTGGCCACAGCTCCCCACTGTGGCTCAGTGGGCGCACTTCCCTGCTTAGTCAGGGGGCCAGAGGTTCTAGTCCCGCTCCAGAAAACAGAGCCACAATCCCAGGATGGTAGTGACATCACTGTGACATCAATATCGCTCCTGCGAGGTTCTGAGGGTGCAGGGCACGGCTGGAGTTTCTCCCACCCACTGGAGCAGTCCTGTAAACGATCCCCGCACTGTTCCAAACAAATGCCGGGAGTTGTCCACACGAATGAGGTGCGGCTGTACGACAGTCTGCCATCCAATTTACTCTTTAACATGATCGTGGCTGACTGTAGTTTCAGCTGCACGTTCCCAGCCACCCTCAGTGACATAACCTTGGAAGAAGCAGAGCACAGGAACAAGATGTTGTTCTAAGCCAGTTACGCTATTGATTAAACGCGTAGCTAAACTTGTCCTTTCTGCCTACGCAAGCCCATATCCCTCCATCCTCTTCACATTTTCTATCAACATAATTACCTACATTAGGGAGAGTATAGCTACCATTACTCACAACCTCTATAGCCAAACTTGTAAAAAAAAACAGTAACCGTGCCAAAATTTGCAAGCATTTCCAATTCAGATTGTAACAAAGAGTCTACTTGCTGTCTCGATCCTGTCCCTACCATACTTTTTAAGGATTCATTTAATAGTGTTCTCAGTTCTGTTTGGAAAATTACCAACACATCCCTTGAAACTGGAATTTTTCCAGATGACTTCAAAATTGCAACTGCTAAGCCCCTACTCAAAACCCAAACTCTGACAGTGAGGTACTAGCTAACTACAGGCCGATATCAAATCTTCAGAAATTCATTTCGAACCAGCTCAACAACTCTCTGAATGAGAACAATATTATGGAAAACTTTCAGTCAGGTTTTAGAGTAAACCACCGAATGCAGATGGCCCTTACAAAATTGTCAGCGACCTTAGGCTCACCACTGATGCCAAGAGTCTCAGTTCTAATTCCTCTAGATCTAGGGAGCTGCCTTCGACACAATTGACCACATTCTCCCAGATCACCTTGCGAACTGGCTTGGCCTCTCGGGTAATGCCCTTAATTGGTTTGGTTTATGCATTTAAGAGAGAATTTTTTTTGTCTGTTTTGGAGACCAATTTTCTAAGAGATATGATGTACCTTTTGGTGTTCCTCAGGGAAACTGTCTTGGTCCCCCATTCATCTCCTTACACATGCTCTCCTTAGGAGACATCATTCGAGAGCATAAACTTCATTTCCACAGTTATGCAGATGACACAAAATTGTATGTCTTGGTTGAGCCTAATGATGATAACACTCTATCTTCTCTGACTTCTGGTATGACAACAATAAACAAATAGATGAGCAATAATTTCCTAAAACTAAATGAAGATAAAACTGAAATACTTCTGGTTGGACCCAAAGCCAGAGGAGATAAACTTGGGAACTTGGCTCCCTTGTAAAATCAGAAGTAACAAGTCTGGGTCTTATCCTTGATTCAGATTTGAGTAGATTACTGCAATCCCCTTTCTACTGGCCTTCTGAAGCAATCTCTTGACAAACTTCAACTCATTCAGAACTCCGCACCTGAGTTCTGAATTAGTTAGACTTTTAACTAAAACCAGGGTGAGAGAGCATATCACTCCCATCCTAGCTGCTCTGCATTGTCTTCCTGTAACTTTTATAATTGCTGGGACTAGAGCACATCACAGAATCGCTTTTGTTTTATAATCCTGCTCGAGCTCTCAGGTCTTCTTCCACTGGCCTCTTAAATTTAAACAATCTCTTCAAAAGATAATTGGCAGGTCAGTTTTTTTAACTCCATCCCTAAACTCTGAAACTATAAAGGATGCAGACTCAGTTGATACTAAATACCAGCTCAAAACCGATTTATTGAAACTTGCTTTTAACTAACATCTTTTTGTCTTTAATTTTCATGTTTGTACTTTATGCCATTGTAAAGCACTTTGAACTACATTGTATGAAGAATGCTCTATAAATAAATAATTGTTATTACTATTATTGCATTCATGTGCCTACATAAGAATTTCTTAAGCACTGCTAAAGTATTTGCTTCCAGTGCCACCCTTGTCTGTACGTTCCAGGCACCCACCAGATCGTGTGAAAATCTTGTTTCATCTCCAATGAACAGTCCACCTCCCCTCTCACCTTAAGTGCATGCCCTCTACAATTAGACATTTGACCTTTGGGGAAAAGATATCTATCTATGCCTCTTATTAATTTATAAACCTCTTCAGGTCTTCCCCTAAGCTTCCGAGGTTCCAGAGAAATTAACACACATTTGTCCAATCTCTCCTCGAAGCACGTGCCCTCTCATCCAGGCAGGTTCCTGCTAGACCTCTGCCAAGCCTTCTCAAAAGCTCCCGCTGGTGGGGGGGGGGGGGGGATTGTCGTTTGCTGCTGCTTACGTGCGGGGGGGAGCTGGGAGGGGGACTTCGGGGTTCTCACGTTTAACTGTTGTTCATTCTTTGGGGCACTCCTCTGTTTTCGTGGATGTTTGCGAAGAAAAAGCATTTCAGGATGTTTATTGTATACATTTCTCTAACAATAAATTCAACCTTTGAATACGTGGGAAGAGTTTTAAGGTGAGAGCCAAGAGTTTTAATGGGATTCTGAAGGGTGTTGTTCTTTGCGCAGAGAATGATTGATATCTAGAACACACTACCAGAGGATGTAGTGGGACCAAATGCAATCACTATGTTTAAGAGGCATTTAGACAAACACTTCAATAAGCAAGGCAGAGAAGGATACAGTCCTAATATGGGCAAATGGGATTAGTGCAGATGAGAAGAGTGAAAAGGTCAGCATTGACATGTTGGGTTGAAGGGCCTGTTTATGTGCCGTAAAACTCTGACTCCATGATGCTAGGACTAGGAGCCTTGGGACACGTTGATTTCCTACAAAACTCTGTTGAAATCCACATCTATCTTTGAAGCTCTGAACAACCACTGGGGACAGAAGGGTTGCGTGACGCTCCCCACCTACGCCCAGTCATTCCATTTCAGAATCTGGATTGAGAAATGGAAACCCAGACAGAGAGATTGGCCACAGGCTGAGGTTTGTTTATCTTCTGTTTTGCTGACATTGAGCAGGGATTGGAGAGTCTGGAGTTTGGTTTCTCCGGTCCTGTGGCTGGAGTGAGGTAGTGTCTAGGGGCAGAGAGGAAGAACTGGGCCACAGACTGATGCATTCTCATCCCTTCTCTTGCAGACCTCCTTTAACTCTCCAGTCGAGGTGCCGAGGGTAATTTCCCTGGCTCGCGACCACTTCCGTAGGAGACAGCTACCAGTGGTTTGTGAACCGCAGTTCTTTCAATAACCTGGACAGGTTCAGAAGTGTCCTCATCCTCGGGGCTAAAACCAGAGCAGCTGCTTGGGCTCTCCTTCCCCCTTTCCATCAGCCAGAGCCCATGTAGAGGGAAGGAAGAAGGCCCTTGCCTTCATGCTGCTCTTGGCCATACCTGGGCACTGCACAGTGCTTCAAGCCAGTGCTGGGCTCTCCACAATGCACAGCAAGATCCCACACCTTGAAATGTGGCAATGAGCACACAACCTGCTTTAGGGCTCACGTCAGGGACATGCAGAAACTCCCCTTCTCCTTTTGCGAATAGTTCTGTCTCCCTGAGAGAGCTGATTGGTTCCGGTTCAGCATCTCATCTGGAAGTTGACAACTCTGTCGGGGTGACCCCAGAGTCCTGTATCAGAATCCTCAGCTCTGTGAAGTGAGGTTGACCTAATCTTCACTGCACCTTGTTGGCATAAAACACCCCAAGATAATCCAGGGTTAATGGTCAGAGGCAGATCCCCCATCACCTCGCTACAGATTAAAGCCCAAAGCCAAACCTGGTCAGACTGCAGAATAACAGGAAGAGGCCATTCAGCCAATAGACCCTGCTGCTCCATTAAGTGTGGCTGATCTGAGTGAGTTTATTATTGCCACGTGTACCAAGATGCAGTGAGAAGCTTCTCTTGCATACTGTTTACACAGATCAATTAATTACACAGTGCATTGAGGTAGAATGAGCTTAAAAAATATAAGAGTACAGAAAAAAGTGTAACCGATACAGGAGTTGTATCACTCCAGCCTAGATCCAGTTTCCTACGTTGTCTCACCCAATAAAAAGCTCCAGCAGATTCTCTGTTCATCCACTGGACTCCCATCCAGTTCGGTTCTGGCACCTTCATTCTTTCCTGTCCTCCTCCCGCCCTCCCTACCAGCCTCAACCCTCACCCAACCTAATTACCCTATGCTCTCTCTACCCTACTTACCCATCTCACTGACCCTGACCACCATTTTCCAACACACCCCATTTCCTCAAGAATCGACAGCCTCCCTTGAAAATTTCTGACATTTCCCACAGATCCATTGGACCAGAAACCTTGGACTCACATTTCCCTAGGAGCAAGGGGGAGCTTCTCAAAGTTCAAAATAAATTCATTATGAAATTACATGTATGCCACCATATACCACCCTGAGATTCAACTTTTTGCAGGTATTCATAGTAAATACAAGGAAGCACGATAGAATCAATGGAAGACTGCACCCAAGCAGTGTGCTTGACAACAAACTGCCAAAATGCAAAAGAGAAAAAAATATAATTAACAAATAAGCAATAAGTATGGAGAATATGAGATGAAGAGTCCTTGAAAGTGAGTCCATAGGTTGTGGAAACAGTTCAGTGATGGGGTGAGTGAAGTTATCCTCTCTGGTTCAAGAGCCTGATGGTAGAGGGTATTAACTGTTCCTGAACCTGGTGGGTGGGTCCTGAGGCTCCTGTACCACCTTCCTGATGGTAGCAGCAAGAAGAGAGCATGGCCTGGATGATGGGGGGGGTCCTTGATGACGGAAGCTGCTTTCCTGCGACAACGCTCCTTGTAAATATGCTCGGTGGTGGGAGGGCTTTACCTGTGATGGACTGGGCCGTATCCACTACTTTTTGTAGGATTTTCCATTCAAGGACATTGATGCCTCCATACCAGTCTTGGATGTAAGCAGTCGGTATACTCTCCACTGTGCATCTGTAGAAATTTGTCAAAGTTTTAGATGTCATGCTGAATCTTAGCAAACTTCCAGGAAAGTAGAGGTGCTGCCGTGCTTTCTTTGTAATTGCACTTATGTGCCGGGACCAGGGCAGATCCTCTGAAATAATGATTGCTGAGGAATTTAAGATTGCTGACCTTCTCTGTCTCCGATCCCCTGATCATGGACATCCAGTTTCCTGCCTCTGTAATCAGCTCTTTGGTTTTGCAGACTTTGAGTGAGGGGTTATTCTCCTGCCTAAATTCTGACTTGTCACTACCTTTGATTTGGTCGACGACAATAGTGTCATCAGAAGACTTCAATAAGGCATTGGAATTGTGCTTACTCTCCTAATCATAAGTAGAAACCAGGTAGAGCAGGGGGCTGAGTACACTGCCTTGGAGTGATGGAGATTGTGGAGGAGATGTTGTTGCCAATCTGAACTGACTGGGGTTTGCAAGTGAGGAAATCAAGGATCCAGTTACACAAGGAGATATTAAGGTCTAGGTATTGGAGCTTATTGATTAGTTTTGAGGGAATGATAGTATTGCATGCCGAGCTGTAGTTAATGAAGAGCATCCTGACGGATATGTCTTCACTGTCCACATGTTCCACGGTTGAGTGAAGAGCCGATGAGATGGCATCTGCTGCAGATGTGTGATGGTAGGCAAAATGGAATGGAACCAAGCGGCTCCTCAGGCAGGAGTTGATATGTTTCATTACCAACGTGTCAAAGCACTTCGTCACTGTGGATGTATGTGCTACTTGCTGATGATCACTGTGGCAGGGTACCACATTCTCCTTGGGCACTGGTATAACTGAAGCAGTTGGAGACCTCAGACTACTGAAGTGAGAGATTAAAGATCTGATGCACCATCAATAACTCTCTCTGAGACGTAAGGCGAGATATCAGCTTTTATTGACTGGAAGAAGGAACAAGCAGTGAGTGACCACCATACTACATCCTGGAGACAGGGAGACCGGGCTCAGACCTCAACTGCCTTTATACAGGGGTCTGTGGGAGGAGCCACAGGAGCAGTCAGCAGGGGGCATGTCCAGACAGGTATATGTAGTTCACCACAAGATCTCAGTGAACACTACAGTCAGTCGATCAACACAGGTCTTTAGCACTTGGCCAGGTATCCCGTCCCGGCCGGATGCTTTCCATGGATTCACCTTCCTGAAGAACGCTCTCACATCGGCCTCAGAGAGTGAAATCACAGGGTCATCGGGTCTGTCAGAGTTTGTGACGATTCCTCCATGTTTTGTCAGTCAAAGCAAGCATTGAAGGAACTTTGTTCAGCTGGGAATGAAACCTTTTTGTCACATGTCACTTAATTTCATTTTGTAGGAGGTGACAGCATTTAAGCTCTGCCTCAGCTGTCGAGCATTCTCCTGCGATTCCAGTCTGGTCCAGAATTACCACTTTGCATGTGAGATGGCTTTCCAGAGGTCGTACCTGGACGTCTTGCATTTTACTTGGTCACCAGACCTGAACGCCACTGACCCAACCCGCAGCAGATTGTGGTCCTCTTTGTTCATCTAGAGCTTCTGGTTGGGGAAGACTCAAAATGATTTTGTGGAGATGCATTTTTCCACAACTGACTTCGTAAAGTCCTGATGTTAACCAGGTGGTCGGACTCTGGACTTACCACCTTGGAGGAAATAGATTCCCCTTCACCCCACCAACTCATCTTCACCTCCTCGGTCTGCTCTCTGTTTACCTACCCCAGGGTGCTCTGTGAAACCTGGTCTTTTAACCTAAACCTTTCATTCGTCTGCTCATTATACTAAATTATTATAGTCAGACCCTTTGGCCCCGCTGGTCCATGCTGGTCACAATGCCCCATCGAAGCAAGTCCTATTGGCCAGTATTTGGTCCATAACCTTTTAAACCTTTACAATCCATGCACCCGTTCAAATGTCCTTTATACTTAGTTGTCATTTTATCTGTCTCAACTACTTCTGACTGCTCGTTCCACATGGATACAGTCTCTCAAGCTCCTTTTAAATCTTAGCTCTCTAATCTTCAACCTATGCCCTCCAGTTCTTGACTCCACAATTCTGGGAGAGAAAAGACAAGTGCATTCACCCTGTCTATGCCTCTCTGATTTTATACACCTCGATAGATCACCTATCGAGAATCTGCTCTCTACGAAATGCAATCCTGCCCTGTACAACTTCTCTCTATAAGCCATTCCTCAAGTTCTGACAGCATCCTTGTAAATCTTTTCTGCACTTTTCTCCATTTAATAACATCTTTCCTGTAGCAGAGCAACCAAAATTAAACATAGTCTCCTGTACAACTACGTCATAACTCTTCAATTTATATATCAATGGTATCACAACTGGCAATTGTAGAGCATCAACTGCAGTAAATACAGCATGTTCATGAGAAGTGAAGATGTATCTCGGTTGTTCTGAATTGGGTTTTCTTGCATGTTTAGTTAGACTTCAGGGTGTGTTCGAGCTGAGAGCCTGGGCAGAAGGACCGGCATGTATCATATGCAGCAAAGCCCAACTCATGGAAGAATTCATTGGGTCAGGCAGTACCTGTGGTGGCAGAGGGAATGGTCAACATTCAGGGTCCAGACCTTGAATCAGTGTCGGGAGGTGGTAGTCAGTTTAAAGAGGTGAAGGGAACATGAGGCAAGGGATAGGTGGAGGGGGTGATGGACAGATGGAGTGGTGGGGGAAAGTTTGGAGGAGTGGGTCAGGGGACAGGGCCCAGGTGTGTGGGTGGAGAGGAGATGTAAATGGGAAAGATGAACAAGCAGAGAGAGACCTGAGTGGATAGGTGGGAATGGGTTACCCATCTGGAAAATTTAATGTAGTGTCAGTTGTTTTGTTCAGGTGCAGGCTCTATGCCTGAAATCCCTCTTATAGAGCTGTAGTAGTTCAGCACTTGGACCTATCGTGTTCATGCTGGTCACGGTATCCGTCCACTTACCCATAGCAGGACTGCAGCTTTCCATGCTTTGTCAATCCAAGTGCTTGTCCAAATGTTGTGAAAGTCTCTGCCTTCACCATTTCTTCAGGCAGGACTCCCCAACTTCAGCCATTCACTGTGTGAAAACCTGCCTTCCTCCCCTCAGGTCCCCTCGACATCTCATACCTCTCACCTTAAACCTATGCCATCTTGATTTGGACTTCATCACCGGAGGAAAAATATCCCGACTAGCTACCATATCCAACCCCCTCGTAATTTTGCACACCACCTCAGCCTCTTCCACCCCACGGAAAACAAACCCAGCACATCCAACCTCTCTTTGTTACCAAAAGCCATAAGACACAGGAGCAGAATTAGGCCACTCAGAGCATCAATTCGGGTCCGTCATTCAATCAGTGTTGAATCCGGGCTACAATCCAGTGAACCTCCACCGCACCCTCTCCAGCGCAGTCACAAGCTTCCCATAGCATTCCCATTGAACACAATGGATCTGTGGCCAAGCTAGTTTTACCCTCTTGGGAGTATGCGTGCTGTCTTTTCACTGGGACAGGGGTCCTTTACGGCCTGAGGAATCTCTGTTTACTGCAAAATTGGACTCTGCATTGTCGGAGGAGGTTAATATTCCTGCACAGACCATCTGTTGTTTTTTATGACAGCCTCTGTCTCCCCACTCCCTGTGTCTCACCTCTACCATGAGATACCCCTCCCTCTTGACAAGGAATGCTTAAGGTTAGCCTGAACCCTTCATAACCAAAAAGAATTTGAGCAATGTCATCACAACCTGACACTCCCTGGCCATGGATGGCACATTTATGGAGTCCCTGTGGTGCTTCAGGATGTGTATTCTCAGCGCTAGGAGACCATCACCAAACAGTCCATTAATAATCCTGATCTCTGTCAAAGCACATCTGTACGACAGGCTCTGAAAACAAAAGACTGCAGATGCTGGAATATGGAGCGAACAGCAAGTACTGCAAGAACTCAGTGAGCAGAGAAGCATCTGTGGAGGTGAAAGGTGTCAGCTGAGGTTTGGGGTTGAGAGCCTGCATCAGGATATCCCAGCCACTCCGGTTCAGCTCATCCTCTTTGTATTAGTCTGTCAACTTGTGTTCGAGCGAACTATTGTTTGGATTGGACTTTACCTTGATTCCTGGTGTGGGAAATGTAATAAATAGCCTAAGTTGTCTGCTGTTTAAGCAGAAGACTATCTTCCAAAACATTCTCTCTGGTTTCCCACTGATGTATGAGGCCAATTTCATTACCAATTTGAAAATGTCTGTGTAATTCCTTGCAATTTAATGGGGTGAAATCTATCTCAACCTAAAATGGATTGCCACCTGTTCTGGGCAAAGTCTAGAGGAATTGTGGGAGTGGGTGAGGGGGTATTCACTGGAAAAGCTCCCCCGAGACTGAGGGCCTTCAGCTCTGGACAAACCAGGGAAGTGAGCTTTCTCCTCCAAGTAGGAAGAGTTAAGGGGAGATTGAATGAATGTGTTCAAAATCACCAGGGTTTTGTTGGGAATAATGGGGTGAAGTTGTTCCCAGAAGGGTAGGTGACCAGAGGACGTAGAGTGAATGGGAACAGCTGAAGAATCTGAGAGGAGGAGGAGGAGGGAAATGTCTTTGCCCAGTGAGTTGCTGCAATCTGGAACAATGACACAGCAGAAAATGAGCTGGAACAATCAGAGGTTCAGTCAAAGTGGACCCAAGCACTAAGGTGCACGGATCCCTGAGTACGGACGTGTCCTGTTCTCAGTTAATCCACTCTTCCAGTCCCCATGCCACAGCATCTCACAGCACAGAAACAGGCCCTTCAGCCCAAACTGTCCATGCTGACCATCAACCATCATCTTGTGCGGGGGGGGGGTGGGGAAGGAAGGCTTTGATCCCCTACACATTATGGGCATTTTATCTATCAATCCACATGTGTTTGGGATATGGGAGGACCTGGGGAAATTCCAGGCTGTTACAAGGGAACGATGGTAGTGGAGGTTTGGATTGAACTGCGACTGCTTGGAGCTAGTATGCAGCAGCTCTACCTGCTGTGTATTGTGTATTTCCCTGAATGTAGTTTCTCTAACACTGTTGGCTGCACCTTCAGCTACTTAGCCCCCAGGCTTGGAACTCCCCCCAAAATCTCAATCTGCCTTGAGATGCTCCTTAAAATGGAATCTTCTAGTGGCAGAAACGTGACAGCAGTGTGTTATGTCCATAGCCCGCTCCTTTGTGAGAATCGCAAGATCACTGTTGGGTTGGGTCAAGGGGCTCAGGAAATGAGAGAAGAGACGTGCAGAATGTCTCGTTTCCCCGGCGATGTAAAGCTACGGGACATGGCCATTGTCTCTTGGAGACAAATTTGTGGATTGAGATACTATGCTCCGTGAACGCCCTCAGGCATCACCACCAACCTGATTGACATCTACGACCCTGCGAGTCAGGATAAAAGAGGGGCTGTAGGAACAGCCCCTCAGACGCACCAGAAGAAACGTTAAGCGACCACGTAACAGCAGGAAGTCATCTGAAGGAGGCCACATGCGTTCAGTTCCATTGATGGAACTGGTGACTGGAACCACGGAAAACGGCTTTTAGCTAACAATGGGGAAACCCACTTCCCTGACTCAACGGATTGGCATCATAAAAGACCTGGGCAAGTTTTAAACCGCCTCTCTCTTAAACCCAAAACATTGCAGCGTGAACGAACTAACAGTGACTGTGATATCTCCATCGGACAATACATTATCCCCTAGACAACGATAGAGCTATTTCTTATTGGTTATTATTATACCCGCGCTTTAGATTTAGTATTGACGACGTATATTATCTGTATGTTTGCATTAATCTTATTTTTGTGCCCCTTTATCAATAAATACTTTCAAAAATAGTACCATCAGACTTCAACAGACCTCTCTATCTTTGCTGGTAAGTGACCCAGTTACGGGGTTTCGTAACAAGTGAAGGAGAACGATTCCACCACTGCCCTTCCTGCTTTCTAACTGATTGTTGGTGACTCAGCAGGTAAATTCAGGAACAATCCTGATCTGAGGTCATATCACACTATGAAAATGTGGAATTTTAAAATCAATTGACTATCTTTCAGTGACGACAACTTGTACAGTAAAACTCCAGTAATCCAGCAGGCTTAGGACACTGTGGAACCATGCTGGCAGATTTTCCATGCTATTGATGTTATTCCTATTAATAATGCAACACTATTTTCATTTGCCATAAGTGGATAAATTTTCCAGTGAACTCCAGGGCCTCTGGTGAGTGTCAGGTGGTTGTGAGAACCAGGGCCTCTGGTGAGTGTCAGGTGGTTGTGAGAACCAGGGCCTCTGGTGAGTGTCAGGTGGCTGTGAGAACCAGGGCCTCTGGTGAGTGTCAGGTGGTTGTGAGAACCAGGGCCTCTGGTGAGTGTCAGGTGGTTGTGAGAACCAGGGCCTCTGGTGAGTGTCAGGTGGTTGTGAGAACCAGGGCCTCTGGTGAGTGTCAGGTGGTTGTGAGAACCAGGGCCTCTGGTGAGTGTCAGGTGGTTGTGAGAACCAGGGCCTCTGGTGAGTGTCAGGTGGCTGTGAGAACCAGGGCCTCTGGTGAGTGTCAGGTGGTTGTGAGAACCAGGGCCTCTGGTGAGTGTCAGGTGGTTGTGAGAACCAGGTCCTCCATGAGTGTCAGGAGAGCACAGGACCGGGAATGGTCAGTAAGGGGGAGTATGAACAAGGGACCCAATGACGATGTGTAGTACAAGTGGGAGAGAATGGGGCAACTGAGACCTTGCTGTGGAGTGTGGCAGAGCATGATCCATCGAGGCTCGTTCCTCTCAATCTCCCCGAGCTCTCCATCAGCTGCCGGTGACTCGGAGCCTGTCATAACTGAGACAGCTGCATAACTAGGCAGAGCATAGAAAGGCAGCATGTGGATCAATTAGGATCTGGGGCAGAAAGGACAAGGAGATGAACATACAATGGGTGGCCAAAACTAAGAGACCGCGAACATTCTCTGAGGCTGAGTTTAGACTGGAGAGAGAAGGAAAATTCATCAGGATGTTACCTGGATTGGTGGGCTTTAGTTATGGAGAGGGAGATCGGATAGACTGGGTTTGTTCTCCCTGGGGAAAGGAGGCTGAGGGGTAACTTGATAGAGGAATATAAAATGGAAGGTATAAATAAGATATGGTCAAAATTTCTTTAGCTATCCTCTTGACCCAAAACCTTGACAATTCACTTTCGCCCTCACTGACACTGCTCGACACCCTGAGTCCCTCCAGCAGACTGTGTGTTGCTCCGGATTCCAGCATCTGCGGCCTCTTGTGTCTCCTAGTCAGAAGCTTTTCTCTTGGTAGGGCTATTAAAAACAAAAGTGAGAGGTAGATTTAGAAGGAATCTGAGTGGCAAGGGTTTTTTTTTCACACTGAGTGGTTGAGATCCGGAGCTCATTGTCAGAGGAAATGGTGGAATCAGATACAATCACTATGTTTAAGAGATATTTGGAGAGAACTTGTACTGAATGAGCAAGGTGTAGAAGACATGGACCTAAAGCAAACAAATGGGATTAGTATAGAAATGTAAAAATATCAGCATGGATGTGTTGGACTGCATGGCCTGCATGTATGCTCGACACCTCTTTGAGTCTTTGGGATGTGGGGGGGGGGGGGGTGGAATGGAGCACCTGAGGACCAGTACAAGCTCCACACAGTCAACAGTGGAGGTCAGGATTGTGTCAAGGACTAGTTGCCCTGGTCTGAAAGTGTGATACTGGGGCAGGGTGCTGCTGTAGGAGGGAGAGGAATGGGGTGAGGTGTGTGAGGAATTGGAAGGCCGCAGAACTGTGAGATGCAGACTGGGAAGGGGAGGGGGGGAGGGGAGGCTGTGGTCTTGGGTGTGGAAATATGTGGAATATTCCTTCGGCTCCATTAGGCTGGTTGACTGACCCTGAGTGTAGACTCCCTACCCTGAGGCTCAGGCTGAAGCATTCAGAGAGCTAAAGGAGCCTATCACTCAAACATTCACTGTCCCTCTCCCTCCTCAGATCTCATTTCCCTCATTCTCCATCTCTCTCAGTCCTCTCCTTCACCAACTCCGCACCTCCCTCATTTCACACCTCTCCTTTCTCCAAATCCTTGACCCGCCTCAGTCCCCATCTCCCTCAGCCCTTTCCGTCCCTCAGTCCTCTCCATCCCTCATTCTCTACCCCTCTCCCCAGTATTCTCCCTTCCTTCGCCCACACCCTCCCATATTCTCCATCTCCCTCACTCTTCTTCCCTCAGCCCCCCTCCTCTCTCATCTCTCTCCTTTTATGGGACAGTGCTTCTCACCTCGAAGCTGAGGTGTGGAGACTCCATGGCTTTGAGAAAATGACCCCCATGCCTGCCCCCCTTTTTATTAAAACAAAAAAATAAACTTTTTTCCAAATAAAAATGATTTATGAGAATAAACTGTACAATGCCTTTTCACTCTTGTATTCATGGCCAATGCTTTTAGTACTGTCGTTAAAACTAATGGGGCCAGCCCTGCCCCTTTGCTCCAGGTTAGAGAGAGAAGCAGCAGTGAGACCACGAGACAGATGTGTCTGTTCTGTGCACAATGATCACGTACAGATGATTAATGCCCTGCACAGCACATTGCTCATGAGCTGAGCAACACATCAGTCTTGTGGTCTCCCTACTACCTTCAGCTGATGATTGATGCATGCAAGGGGCTGATTAAACATCATTACAGTAATTACCTAAACCAGCAAACCCATTACTTCGCTCTCCCTGCAGCCAAATGCAGATCTGGGATGTGGTTGAGTAATCAGACGGCCTCCGGCAGTGTCATCTCCTTAATGAAAGCACAAGAGTTGGTGCTGGGATCTAGACCAAACTGCTGGAGGAACTCAGTAGGTCAGGCAGTATCTGCAGAGGGAGAAAGACTAGCTGAGCTCTTCCTGCGGTTTACATTTTGCTCCTTGATCGTTTTGTTGGCTCTCTGAAGCGAGCGAGGGTGAAGGGGTTGTGAGAGGAAGTGCCATTTGACTTCAGTGGGCCAGTGTCCTGTAGACCGTGTGATCTGAGGGTGATGTGCTGAGAAGTTAACCACACTGCCTGTCAGAATGTGTGTGATCTCAACAGAATGTCATCGAAAGATACTCCGACAATTATCAGACGGAGGAAAAACAGGCAGGACTATACATATAGTCATAGAGTCACAGAGCCATACAGCATGGAAAGAGACCGGAATGTGCCTTACCTGTTTCTCAGTTCACCAGATGTACTCTGACAAAGTTAGAAGTGGAGGGTGTGTGTCCTAATCCACACATTGTGGAGCTCGGACGTGGCATTCCTCGTGAGCTCATGATCACCTGGCATGCGTTATGGTGAAGTGTTGTCCATGCTGAACAGCCTGGATGAGTATGTCACCACCATCGTGGACTTTATCAGCAAGTGTGTTGAGGACTGTCTATTGAAGAGGACATCCAGGTGTTCCCAAAATGGAACTGGGAGATCCACTCCTTACTGAAGTTTAGGACTGTGGCATTCAATTCAGATGTTCCTTACCTTTACAAGAAATCAAGGTAACCTCCGTTGAGCTATCAGGGATGCCAAAAGACAGTACTGGTCCAAAATCAAGTCCAGACCAGCCGGCGGTTTTATTTCACTCTTTTTCCATTCCCCATTCTGCCCTCTTACCCCTTCTCTTCCCCTCCCCACCCCCGTTCTCAAGAGATGCATCTCAAGGTTGTATACTGAGCAAGTACTTTGGTAATAAATGTACTTTGAACCTCCTAGACAATCCTAAACCAGTGTAATTCACCTTCAACTGAGATGGGTGTACAGCTGATGGCATCTCACTGGCCCCACACTCATCTCTAGAGCATCTGGAATACACTAGAGATTATTTACTGGTGACAGCTCAGCCTTCAAGCAAACTCATCATCAAACTCCGTGATTTCAGAAACAATGGCTCCCTTTGCAACTAGACCGCAGTCACTGAGGATAGGCAATAATACCTTTGCCATGGTTATTCTTAACACTGGTGCTCAACGAGGTTTGTGTCCTTGTTGGGCACCAGTGAGATACAGCACAGGGTATACCCCTTCTGACTCTTTGAGCCATGCCACCCATCAACCCCTGAGTTAACCCTAGCCTAATCACAGGACAGTTTACAATGACCAATGAACCTACCCACTGGTAGGTGTTTGGACTGAGGGAGGAAACCCACTCCCTAGAGGCAGCGGTGGGAAATGAACCCAGATCGCCTGTACTGTAAAGCATTGAGCTACCATACTGTGCGGCAGGTTCTGCTCGAATCCCATCTACACACATCCAGAAGACACCACTATATTGGGCCATAACTCAAGTAACGATGAGTTGGGGTACAGGAAGGAGGCAGAATCCAGTAATGTGGTGTCACGAAAACAATCTTTCCCTCAATGTCGTCAAAACAGAAGAGCTGATCATTGACTTCAGAAAGGGCAGCAGTGTGCGTGCTCCCGGTTACACCAAAGATACTGAGGTCAAGAGGGTTGAGTGCTTCAATTCCGTAGGAATGAACATCAATAGCCAGTCCTGGTCCAACCATATTGGTGCAAATCTCACCACCACCTCTACTTCCCTTCTGACCCTCATCAATGTTTGTTGGAGCACCACAGAAAGCATCCTCTCTGGACATATCACGTCTTGGGATGGCAACTGCTCTACGCATCACTGCAAGAGGGGCATTGACACAGCCAAGCACATTATGGAAACCAGCCTCCCTTCCATGGATTCTTATCAGTGCTGCTCACTGCCTCAGTGAAGCAGACAGTATAATCAGAGATCCCCGTCTACTATGGACATTACCTCTCTCCCCTCTCCCATTGTGCGGAAAATACCAAAGCCTGAAAGCAGATACCACCAGACTCGAGGACAGCTTCCACCCCATCGTTGTAAGATTATTGAATGGTTTCATAATACGATAAATTGGATTTGAAATGTACCTTGCATCTTATTGTCTACTGCACCGCACTCTCACAGGTTATTCTGCATGCTGTTACTGTTTTACCTTGTACTATCTCAAATGACTGATGTCATGAATTGATCTGTAGAAAGGACAAGTTTTTCACTGCACCTCAGTACATATGACAGTAATAAATAAATTTACCCTGGAGGTGTGTTGAGGTGTATCCCTGGTGCCCAATTATCTAGCCACAACACACCATTCTCCAGGTGTGGAGCAATAGGAGTCCATGTGCTTTTGATCAATTATCCCAGCCTCTCATCCACGGCCAACAATACTCATCAAAGACCTTGGAATGGTGAGGCCACAGATACGTTACTGAGCTGGAGACACAGGACAGACTGCAGATGCTGGAACCTGGAGCAACACACAAAGCACCAGAGGAACTCAACGAGTCAGACAGCATCTATGGAGGGAAATGGACAGTCAACATTTCTGGTCAGGACATTTCATCCAGACATATAGCGTATCAGAATCTATAGATGCTGCCTGACCCATTGAGTTTCACCAGCACATGTGAGTAACCTCCTGAGCTGTTTTAGAAAGATGCATCATAGAAAAATGCCCTTTGGCCAAGCAAATTCTAAGAAGCAAAGGAATAAAACTGGATTGTAACATGTAATCAAGTCAAGTCAAGTCACTTTTATTGTCATTTCGACCATAACTGCTATGTACAGTACCCAGTAAAAATGAGACAATGTTTTTCAGGACCATGGTGTTACATGACACAGTACAAAAACTAGACTCAACTATGTAAAAAACAACACAGAGAGAGAAAAAAAACAACTACACTAGACTACAGACCTACCCAGGACTGCATAAAGTGCACAGTGCAGGTATTACAATAAATAATAAACAAGACAATAGGGCAAGGTGTCAGTCCAGTCTCTGGGTATTGAGGAGTCTGATAGTTTGGGGAAGAAACTGTTACATAGTCTGGTCGTGAGAGCCCGAATGCTTCGGTGCCTTTTCCCAGACGGCAGGAGGGAGAAGAGATTGTATGAGGGGTGCATGGGATCTTTCATAATGCTGTTTGCTTTGCAGATGCAGCGTGTAGTGTAAATGTCCGTAATGGTGGGAAGAGAGACCCCGATGATCTTCTCAGCTGACCTCACTATCTGCTGCAGGGTCTAATAACTTTCTAGCAAGTAGATTACTATGAAGTTACTTATAAATTAGTTTGACCAAAGTCATAGAATTGTACAGGCCAAACTTGTTGACTTCCTGATTCAGTCCCATTTGCCTGCATTTGGCCCATGTCCCTCTAAACCTTTTATATCCATATATATGTCCAAATGTCTTTTAAATGTTGTAATTGTGTCCACTTTTACCCCTTCCTCGGGCAGCTCATTCCATATACCCACCACCATCTGTGTGAAAAACCTGCCCCGTGGGTTCCCTTTAAGCTTTTCAGCGCTCACCTTAAACCTGTGTCCTCTACATGTAAAGACAGACTGTCTACTCTGTGTACACCCCTCAGGAGTTTAGAGACCTCTGTAAGATCACCCCTCTCCTTTGCTCCAAGGAAAGCAATCTGTAACCAGCAGAGCCAGTAGAGTATGGCTCTGAGGGTGTTCCTGGGGAAAGTGTAGTGGTCACTAATGTGACCATCTGTTCTTCAGATAAGACAGGGGGAACTTTCCCTCTTTCCCGCTCAGACCTTGTTTTAATATTTCATCCAGAAAGACTGCAATTCTGACTCCAGTACAGACATAATGGGTCTCAGCCACTCAGATCTCGATGTGGCTCTTGAATCTTTAATCAAGCGACCCTTTGCTTTACAGTTACTAAGTGACCTGGATCTAAAGCTGTCAACCCTCCCCAAAGTACCATGGTAACCCATTTAAAATCGTAGACACATTGAATGACGTTGTCCCCTTTTACACCTTATTAAGGCGCTCCAGTGTTCTGTAATCAGCATATAAGATAAAGTAAGCACAACGTGTGCATGCGGTGCTAAGTGCTGGCTGGGTGACTCACTTTTGATCACCTTTAGTAATGCCACACTTTAATTACAGAATTGCTCCAGTCTGCGGGAGTGATATTTCCAAAGGTAAATGGCTGTTGGTGATTGCACAATTGTTCCTCTAGTTTCTGAGGTGGGTTTCAAACATGGCTTGTTAGGGAGGGGGTAAATGCTTGTTTTGCAGTTAACTGCACCACTGGGGTGGGGGGGGGGGGGTCACAAAGCTTGAACGTACAGGGAGGTTTCTCAATATCCAGACAGCAGTTGTCAGCAAAGCACAAATACTGATTTCTTGAGCACTATGTGCACAAATTCATTCAGCAGCTATCAACCCCGACACAGGGGACGTCGGAGCTTCGCTTCTGAATCAGCTCAGTGCCTTCAGAGCTCACGTTGACCACCAGAACAGGGAGGAACCATCACACACCCCATGTCTCCCCATGATCTTGTTACTTATTGCTACTTATTTACATTATATCTGCATTTGCAAAGTTTGTTGTTCATTGATCCTGTTTACAGTTACTGATCTATAGATTTGCTGAGTCTGCCCACAGGAAAATGAATCTCAGGGTTGTATGTGGTGACATATATGTGCTCTGATAATCAGTTTTACTTTGAATTTTAATCTCTGTTCTAAAGGGGCGTCCTTCTATTCTGAGGCTCTGCCCCTGGTGCTAAACTCCCCCACTCTAGGAAACATTCTCTCCATGTCCACTCTATCTAAGCCTTTCAATTCAATAGGTTTCAATGAGATCCCCCGTTATTCTTCTAAATTCCTTCGAGTACAGGCCCAGCACCATCAACCGTTCCTCATAGAGTAACCCTTTCATTCCTGGGTTTGTTCTCAGAAGACTTACCGTGGGGAAATGTGCCAGCAGGAGAGCAGTCCCACTGAGCCCAGTGATGAAGAACAGATGCCTTTAATAGTTCAAGATAGGGAAGTGAGGGTGGCACAGTCTCCACACTGTAATTACGGGCAACCCCCATCATAATTCTAACTGCATGGCCCTTGACAGAGAATATCATTAGATCAGGAGCGCAGCGCTGGAAATGCCAGGGGAGATGGTTTAACACTAGTTTTCCACTGGAGGAGTCTGAGGAAACACTGACAGTGGGGCAGTGAAGAGTGCCCAGGGTGACTGGACAGATCGGACAGATGGGCTGAATGGTCTCATCTACTGCATCATGACGAAGGACATGGGCAAATGGGACTAGTTAGTTGGATAAGAAGGTGACCATGGACATGATAGACCAGACAGCCTGTTTCTGAACTGTACAGATTGATGACTCTGTACATAATTTCATAAAAGACATGTCACTAGCACTGACACATAATCAGACAAGTCAGAAACAAAGAATGTTTGCAAACCTGTTGTGGTGTATCGGGCAATGATTACACTGTATTACAATTATCTACATCAAAAGACTAGACTCAGAATTAAAGCAAAATGCATTTTCAGGCACAATAGATGCCACATTTCAGAGACAAGTAGATTATAACAGGTAACAATCACTCTCAACATTCTTGTGGTGTCAGGAATTTTGCCCCTGGCTGAAAATTCCCTTTCAATTTCACAGCACTGAAAGACACACAGGACTGCAGATGCTGGAATCTAGAGCAAAGCACAAGCTAATGGAAGAGGCCCCACACACAAAATGCTGGAGGAACTGAGCAGATCAGGCAGCATCTGTGGAAAAAAGTACAGTCAACACTTCAGGCCAAGACCCTTCATCAGGACTGGAAAAAAAAAGAGAAAGTCCAGTCTTGAAGGGTCTAGGTCCAAAATTCTGACTGTTTTCCACAGATGCTGTCTGACCTGCTGAGTTCCTCCAATGGTTTATCTTTCTCCTTCACAATACAAGAATACTGTCTAGCAGAAAACAGGTAAAAACAGAAATCTTGTTCACCATCCTTTTTTTTTCAGCAGAATACATACTCCCTCTGAGAAAATTCTGCTCATTCAATCCCACCAAGTGCAACTGTGGAGTAAAGGTCCCTCTTGCTGAGCTGCCATAATGTAGGCAGTTGGTGTAGGGCATATTGTCCACAATACGTACTCAAGCTGCATGAGGTAGGGAAACACTTAAACTGTTCCTTCATGTCTCTCCGTTTTTAAGATGGTGCCAAGCTGCGGTCTCCATCGAGAACGTGGCTCAGACTTTGCCGTGGTTTAAGTTTTGGGAACAGAGAGGAGAGGTAAGGTTCAATTTAGCATTTGTGGACGGGAATGTGGGGAGTAGGAGGTCAGATTGGAGTTTGTGGACAGGAATGTGGGGAGTAGGAGGTCAGATTGGAGTTTGTGGACGGGAATGTGGGGAGTAGGAGGTCAGGTTGGAGTTTGTGGACGGGAATGTGGGGAGTAGGAGGTCAGATTGGAGTTTGTGGACGGGAATGTGGAGAGTAGGAGGTCAGGTTGGAGTTTGTGGACGGGAATGTGGGGAGTAGGAGGTCAGATTGGAGTTTGTGGACGGGAATGTGGGGAGTAGGAGGTCAGGTTGGAGTTTGTGGACGGGAATGTGGGGATTAGGAGGTCAGATTGGAGTTTGTGGACGGGAATGTGGGGAGTAGGAGGTCAGATTGGAGTTCGTAGACAGGAATGTGGGGAGTAGGAGGTCAGATTGGAGTTTGTGGACGGGAATGTGGGGAGTAGGAGGTCAGATTGGAGTTTGTGGACGGGAATGTGGGGAAGTCAGAAGTCAGACCTCCACTCTGCTCCATTCTCCATCTTTGAAGGCCAGCAAAGTGGGTAGGTGACAAAGGACATCCACAGTCTAGGCCTATGTTCTGCACTGCAAAGTTCAACAGCATGGACGTGGAACAAAGGACATCCAGAGTCCAGAATCCACCCTGAGCTTGAGGGGCCAGAGATCTGGACATTGGGACAGGGAACATCCATGGGCTGCTCCAGGTCAGTGGCTGGCTGTGTGAGTAGAAGGAATGAGGGGGCACAAGTGCTGGTCAGTCAGACCACTTGGTGTTTGATCCTGGAGTTCAGGGTCCCACCATCGGCTAGTCCGGGAGTTGGTGCCGAGGATTGAGGCCTGGTGTTCGATCAGGGGTCTAGATGTTGTTGCCCAAAGACTGTAAACTGGAGGCCTTTACTGGAGTTGGAGGACACGGAGTGTGGGAGAGGGGAAAGGGACTTGCATTGATGTTGTCTTGTTGTGTTCTGTGTTGTTCTCCCAAGCATTGTGGGCATGGTATGTTGGCACTGGTACTTGTGACAGCACTTGCAGGCAGCCCCACGCACATGAACACAAATGACACATTTCACTGCATATTCTGATGCCCGTATGTTAAATACATTTGATTCTGATTCTGGTTCTTTCTCTTATACACTTACTGAAGTTGTTTTAAATAACGCGACTGCTCTGCCGTAGACCGCACAAAATTACCGGGAGTTCTGGATCCAGCCCAGTCCATCAAAAAAACACAGCCTGCCTGTCACTGTTTCCTTCCACACCTCCCACAGCTCCAGAAAAACAGCCAACATAATCAAAGATCTGTCCCTCCCCAATCGTCCTCTCTTCTCCTCCCAAGTCGGGCAGAAGATACAAAAGCATGAATATACGTACCACAGGCTCAAGGACAGATCCCATCCTGGTACCCAATCTGTCTCTTTGTGCTCTTGCACCTTACTAGTCTCTGTAGCTGCTCTACCCTTCCTCTGTAACAGTAATGTGGAATTCTGTATTCTGTATTCCTTTTTACTGCCTCAATGTAGTCACCTGATCTTCTTGGATTAAATTGAATTGAATTGAATTGACTTTATTACTTACGTCCTTCATATACATGAGGAGTAAAAACCTTTACGTTACGTCTCCATCCAAATTGTGCACAAACTAAAGATTTTCGCTTTACCTCAGTCCATGTGACAATAATAAGCCGACGGAAAAGAGAGATGAACTTCATTTGTCACCTGTTCTTTGGACATCGAAATGCATCGGTTGAGTCAGCGACCCACACAGTCAAGGATTGCGTTGAGGGCAGCCCGCAAGTGTCACCACACTTCTGGCGCCGACATAGCATAGTCACAACTCACTACCGTGCGGTACATCTTTGTAACGTAAGAGGAAACCAGAGCACCCGGAGGAAACACACGTGGTCATGGGATTACATACAAACCCCTTACAGACAGTGACAGGGATTGAACCCGGGTCGCTGGTGCTGTAAAGTAAGTTGCTGACCGGGAGGTTAACATGCTGCCTTGGTTTCAATAGCAATTCCAAAACATGCAGAGGCAGCCGCTTTCAGATTTATCACATGTGCATCCAAACATGTGTCAATTGCATTAACAACCTTCACAGCCAAGGATGTGCCAGGGCCAGCATAGTGTGCTCACAATGGTCAGCAGAGTAACACTGACCATACCAAGCAACAACAGCAAGACAGGCCCTATTCCTCCCTCCCTCTCACCCACCCACATGCACATATACAGCCTCTAATCTCAGGACAAGCCCGCCTTCTCCAGCCTGCAGTGAGCTCGTAGATTCACAGACATTGGACACCGATTTCCCCAGCGGACTTGCAGATATTTGCAGAGCCAAGTTCTGGCTACCTGAACTCCCAACCTTTAGGCCCTTGATCCAGACCTCTGAGTGACCTACAAGCTTCAACCTGGACGTCCCATCGGTCTTTGGGCTTCGATCGGGCTTTCAACTGACCCTCAGTGTCGATCCAGGACTCGCAGATGATGACAGGGGAGGGCCCTGGATAGGGGTCCGAACTCCATTCTCCTCTACGTCCTCGCTGATCTGCAGCCCGACCTCCAACCACACCTCAGCACTGGCCTTCGAACACAGAAACTCTAATTCCTCTAATTCCAGCACATCACAGACCCTAAACCCTAACCCAACCCCTAACTTCCCTCTTTATCCCCAAAACCATCCCTATGAAAAGCAAGAGTTAGTTAGGAATTAATCCTCCCACCACATTTCATTGGTTCTCTCAAACTATGTTATGTTTAAACTTAGAAAAGATCTGAAGTGTTATATACGATCCTTCTATTAAGTTTGAACAGACTTGGAGGCCTTTTATTCAACACTTTCATATGATGTGATTTGATCTCTTTCCAAACCTCTTGTGTTAACATATGTAGGGAGGTTCGGAGCTGGTGACATTAATGGCCCTGTTTTTTTTATGTTATAAACAGCCCATGTTCTTAGTTTTTTTTGTTAGGTTAGTATTGGTTAGATTAGTTTTTTTGTGGGGGGGTATATTTTTTTCTTTTTTTTCTTTTTGGATATGTTAATCCTTTTTTTGTGAACTCTACATTTGTACTTGAACAATTCTGGGAGGTTTGTTACCTTTGTATTAACTGAATATATAATTATATATGTCATCCATTAACAATGTAATCCCAACAATTGTGTAGCAATACTATGTATATCCACTATTTTGATATTAATAAAAAGATTGAAAAGGAAAAGAAGGAACTCTGCGAAACTGCTCCTTTCTATCGCCCCCTGTAGGCTCACTGAAGTTGTGCAGCTAGCTGCGAGGAAGCTCAGTGTGAGTATATTCTTCAGCATCAACTGAAGGATTGACACAACAGTGAATACCTTTGGGTGGACGTGTGAAAGGTTGGCTCATAGTTCAGCTGAGTCTGACACAAATACGAATCTCAAACATCTCCTTGCATTTATATAGCACCCTTAAGAAGGGTAACTATCCCGAGGTGCTTCTTTGAGACATCCCCAGCCAGTGAGGGGTGTGGGGTATTTGACCAAGTGCCTGGCCAATGAGCAAACAGAAGAGCAACTCAGTGAGTCAAGCAGCACCCGTGGGGCAGAGGGGATGGGCGAGGGGGAGATGGTGGGGGGGAAGGGAATTGCTTCAGAACTGCTCGACCTGCTGAGTTTCCCCAGCAGACTGCATCCATCATTAAGGAACCCAATCACCCAGGACATGCCTTCTTCTCAAGGAGGTACAGAAGCCTGAAGACACACACTCGACATTTTAGGAACAGCTTCTTCCCCTCCTCCATCAGGTTTCTGATTTTGTTTTTGGTGTCAGCTCAGAAGCATTCTGAATTTTTAAATATGTTGGACTGTATTGCTGCCACAAAACATCGGATTTCACGACATATGTCAGTGATGCTAAACATGATTCTGAAGCCACAGCTGGGTGGGTTTTCCAGACCGCTTGTTGACACAGCAGTGTGAGTGGTTCTGCAGACAGGTGACATGTTTGCTTCCTGTCACAGCTTGGGTAGTGCAGGGCGGAGCCCAGAGGAGTGTGGTTAAAGCTGTCTCGGTCGCACTGTTCTCCAGGGTGAGTCCTGGCGAAGTAGCAAGTTCAGTCTGAAACCACACCTTGCAGCCACTTCACACCTTTAATTTAGCAAACTATCCTTAAGTGCTCAGGCAAATCAACAAAAAAATAGGGTGGAAATGTTAGGAGGCAAAATGAATTGTTTAGGTGCAAGAGGAGTGTTTGGGTAGCTCTTGCAGAAGGGTAGCAGAAGGAATTGCAGTGCGTTGAGTCAGGAGGAAGCAGACCCCACTGGGGAGAAAATCAAATTAGAACCTGGAGATTGATCACCGGGTTTAACTGTTCTCAATCGTGGAGAGGTGGTAAGAACAATCTCTGGAGAGGGATCTTCAGTCTCAGGGTAGATTGGGAGGACATCCATCTGTCCCTGGCTCTCTGTTGAGGAGAAAGATCTGAATCTGAGGGTTTGTGGGGAAAACGTGAGGACGTGATAGTCTGGTATAGTCACAGCACTTAAAATGACATTTGGACAGGTACGTGGATAGGAAAAGTTCAGCATGATAAGGGGCAGATGTTGGAAAATAGGATCAGAGGAGATAAGTAATCTTGGCTGGCATGGACTAGATAGGCTGAAGGGCCAGTTTCTATGACTCTGTGGTACTTGTACCTCCTGTGGTCTACATCCTCGCTGCACTCTGTCTCCCCAGTCAGAAACAGAATCAGAATCAGTTTGTTATCACTGACATATGTGATGAAATTTGTTGTTTTGTGACCATGATACAGTGCAGGACATTAAAAACAAAAGTAAATAAATAAATAAACAAACAAATAAATAAATAGATAAATAAATAAATAGATAAATAGTGCCAAACGGGAAGAGTGAGATAGTCTTCATGGGTTCATGAACTGTTCAGAAATCTGATGGTGGAGGTGAAGAAACTGTTCCTCAAACATTGAGTGTTGGTCTTCATGCTCCTGTACCTCCTCCCTGATGGTAGTAATGAGAAGAGGCCATGTTCTTGGGGGTGAGGGTCCATGTTGGATGCTGTGTGCCGTAGGCACTGCCTTTTGAAGATGTCCTTGATGGTGGGGAGGCTTCTGCCCACGATGGAGCTGTCTGAGTTCACAACCCCTATCAGATGGTGATGTATCCGGTCTGAATACCCTAGAGAATCAGGTTTAATATTACTGGCATGTGTCATGAAATCTGTTGCTTTGTGCCAACAGTAATACATTATAATAAAACAACTATAAATTACATCAAGTATAAATATATACTGAATATATAAAATTAAATTCAATGGGTAGAGCAAAAAGAGAGGGAAAATAGCAAGGTAGTGTTGGTGGCTTCATTGCCCATTCAGAAATTTGATGGTGGAAGGGAAAAAGTTGGGTCTGTGTCTTCAGTCTCTTGTACCTCCTGCTTGATGGCAGCAATAGTGGTTCATAAGGCTCTCAGGGTCAAAATGAGCTCTGTCATCTGGTAAATGGACAGAAATCTGCATAAGGTTTTGGTTAGGAATTGTTCTGGTTTTCCCCATTACAAGAAGGATGTGGAGGATTTGGAGATAGTGCAGAAGCAGTTCATCAGTATTCTCTCTGGATTGAAGGGAGTTAGATGCGTGGAGAATTTGGACAACTTGGTATTGTTTTCTCTGAAGCAACAGAGACTGAGGAGGTCACCTGATATAAGTTTGTAAAACAATGAGAGGTCATGTGAAGCATGAGAAAACATATCTTTAAACCAAGAGGGGGAATGTTCAAATGCGATGTACCAGGCAAGCTTTTTACACAGAGAGTGACGGACTGCCAGAAGTGGTTATGGAAGCAGATGCAACAGAGGCATTTATGAGGCACGTTGACAGGCACATGAACAGGCAGGGAATGGAGGGATATGAATCAGGTGCTGGTGGGTAAGTTTAACTTATTGGGCACAGGCTGCAGGGTGTGTTCCTGTGCTGCACAGTTTTGTGATCTGTGCTCTATGTCCTTCATTGGGCACAGCTTATTTATGTGATAGAAGGCAGGACCTGGCAGGAGTAGAGGAGAGGTCTTACAACCAGAATGTGTGGAGAGGGAATTAGGGAAGTGAAGAGGGGACTGGAAATGGCACTGGCAATGAGGGACCAGCCGTGCAAGCCACACATGGAGAGAGGCGATACAGCGGAGGCCTTAATAATTGATATTCACTGAGGAAAAGGCCAGTGTCATTGGAGAATTCAGAGAGGAGACAGCAGAGTTTTAGAACATATCTTCAAGAAGGAAGGGGTGTTAGATGTTTCAGAAGGTTTAAAGGTGGTTAGTTCCTCAGAGCCTCATGAGATTATCCCAGGCTGGTTTGGGAGGTGAGGGAGAAGATTTCTGGAGTTTCTCTGTCCATGTGTGTGGTGACCGATGACTGGAGGACAATAAATGTGGTCTCTTTCTTTAAGAAGGGCAGCAGGAATAGGCCTGGTAATTACAGGCTGGTCTTCAGTGACAGGGAAATTAATGGCACTAGTTCTGAGGGCCAGGATTAACCTATCCTGTGAGAGGAAGGAATTGACCAGGGATAGTCAGCGTAGCGTTGTCAAGAGGAGATCCTGTCTGACCCATCTGAAAGTGATCTTTTTGAGGAGTCCACATAGGGTTCCACATACGGCACTGGTCCAAAATATTAAATGGACATGTTGGCAAATCGGGATCCCAAACTGGCCGGGTGATGGGAGGCTGTGGGTTGCTTTGGTGACTGGAAACCTGTGACCAATGTTTCATCACAGGGATCAGTACTGAGAATCTCACTGTTTCTGGATATATGTTAACAAACAGGATATTAATTTGGGAGGAGTGATCAGTAAGTTTGCAGATGACATGAATATTGCTGATGTTCTTGATGGTGAGGAGGGAAGCTACTAAAGCAAGGTAGTGATCAGTTAGGATCACTGAGGGATGATTCATTAGAGAAGGATATGTATAAAGTGAATGTTAGCACCCCAAAGAGTTCTGAGGAACTGAGGGACTTTGACGTCCAAGTCCAAGGTTGCCCAAAGACAGCAGATCAGGTGGAAAAGGTGGTGAAGAAGACAAATGGGATTCTTGCCTTCATTAGCTGGCGTTATGAATAAACTTTTGAGAATATTGATAGTATTTGTGCATTGAGTATTGTGTGCAGTTCTGGTTGCTACATTATAGGTTTGATTACACTAGAGATGGTGCAGCGGAGATTCCTCGGTACATTGCCTGGGTTGGGAGGAGAGACTGGAAGGGACTTAGTTTTGTTCTCCTTGGAGCAGAGGAGGCTTGTAGAGATGTATGGTGGATAATGAGAAGCATTTCACTGCAGCAGAGGTCTTAAGATCGGATGGCCTTAGTTTAAGAAGAGGGACCTGAGATAGATTTTTTTTCACCCTGAGGAGGTTGGAATCTGGCACGATCTGCCCGAGAAAGTGATCAAGGCAGGGACCCTTGCTCCATTGTTGAAATATCTAGATGAGCAATACGGTCACAAAGATTTAGAAGGCTGGCCACCATGTGCTGGTAATTAGGATTCATCGAGTACTTGTTGCACAGTATAGACATGATGGGCTGAAGGGCCTGTTTCTACACTCAATGTCTTTATGTTTTCTCTAGATTCAACAAGTGCTTACAAGAGGAAGGAGGAATATCAGGAGAAATTATCCCGTGAGCAGATTACCAGTTCCTTCCCGTGTGCATTCCAATACCTGGTCACCATTTAGCACAACACGTTAAATCCTACATGAAAATGCAAGGGACTGCAGATGCTGGAAATCTGGGTCATGTATGGAGAGAAATGGGCATTCTGAACCTGAAATTTTGGCTGTTCATTTCCCTCCACAGATGCAGCCTGACCCACTGAGTTCCTCCAGCAGCTTTGTGTGTTGAAACCAGACACTTGTTGAGAGAGGTAGCTGTCATATTGCTCTTTGGCACCACCTACTGGTTCCTCAGGGTACTGCACCATGACATTCCTGCTCTCATTTCCTAACCCGCAGACATGGTGTGTAGTTGGGATGGTTTAAGCACAAAAAAGGGGACTGATTCTCCAAGAGTATGAAAGGGGCAGCAAAATTATAATCAGAGCAAGGAACACAGAGGCTGTGAGCTCAAACCATGCAGCATGGTCCTTTGTGGAATGTCATGGATCTGATAATTCAAAGATACAAAGTACATATAGTATCAAAGAATGTATAAATTATACAACCTTGGAATTTGTTTGCTTACAGGTAGCCACAAAGCAAGAAACACGAAAGAACCAAATTAAAGAATAAATAAATAAATTAATAAATAAATAAATAGATGACCAACCCTGATGTGCAAGAGAAGGAAAAACAAAACACAAATCATGTAAATGAAGCGATCAACAACATTCCGAACCAAATTGAACTGTCAGATCTGAAACCCAGAGTAGGCCCAAAGCCTCACTTGCCAATTCATCACAGAGCACAGCAGCCAGGGCAATCTTCATAGCCTCAGTGCCATGGAGAGAGGAGTGAGCAAAATCAGCTCGCGCCTCCGACCCTGTCTTTCAGTCTGTCTGGGACAGACTTTAAATTGACCAAATAATGGGACAGCGAGGAGTTTGGGCATCTTGGAGAGAGGCGTGAACACTGCAGAGAGTGAACAAAATCAGCCTCACCTCTGAACTGGACCGGTGTTTAAAAAGCGGATCGTACCTCGCACTAGAATCTGGCTACCGTGAAGGGCTTGGGGCCTAGACCATGCCACCCAGTGTCTCGCTCCAGATCCAGATTTTGCCGCCCAGTTCAAAGCCTCTCTCAAGCTCTTCGAGTCAGCTTGGCATCCAGAGCAATCCAACCTCACACTCGGGCCAGTCGCACGGACAATGAATCTCCTCCACCACAACTTCTCCTCTTGGCACCTAACACTGTCCAGCCTTGCACCCGAGCCAGTTGTACAGGCATCGGAACTCCACTGCCCTGACTTCTCCTCCCCTGGTTCACTCCATTTGCATCAGTTCTGCAACACACCAGCTTGGCTGTTGCAAGTGTTCAATAGTGCCATTTCAACCAGAAGTTAAGATGGCGATAATTCAGCAGACAACAGTCAGGAAAGCAAAATGGATTTTCATTAAAAATGAAAAACCATACCAGAACTAACCTAAAGGAAGGGGGTTTTCATTTTTATTACTGGTTTTCACATCTTCAAAATATCACTTCACAGCCTGGATTTAAAACTGAGCAACTTCTTCAGCTAGATGGTGGTGAATCTGTGGAATTCGTCCCCCCAGAAAGCTGTGGATGCCAAGTCATGGGGTGTATATAAGGTAGAGATTGATAGGTTCTTTATTGGTAAAGAGGTTAAGGGTTACAAGGAGGGGGAAGAATGAGGTTAAAAAAATCAGCCATGCATCACCAAACTTGATGGGCTGAATGGCCCGATTCTGTTCCTATATCTTATTCCCGAAATGTTGTTACTGCTTCAGAACTATCTTCTTCAAGGGCTAGTGAAGCAGTCACTGAATGTGTTTGAGGCAGAGGTAGGAAGAATCTTGATAAGCAATGATTGAAAGGTTGCGGCTACAATCAGATCAGCTGTAGTCTTCCTGAATTTTGAAACAAGTTCTATCACAAAAATCAGCAGCCTCCCTTCCACTGACAGTCTACACTTCCCGCTACCTTGGGAAAGTAGCCAACATAATCAAGGTCCCCTCCAACCCTAATCATACTCTTTTCTCCCCCCTCTCATTAGGCAGAAGGTACAAAAGCTTGAAAGCATGGTTCAAGAGCAGCTTCCATAGGAGTATTGAATGTTTTGTTGTATGATAAGATGGACTCTTGACCTCTCAATCAATCCCGTGATGACATTGTCTTTCCCATAGTACTACCTTGATGTACCGATGCTTTGAAGTGATGTCTGCAAGGCGTACAATATCAAGTGGTAAAGGTGATAACAGTAAACCAGTTACCAGTACCTAAGCTCAAAGGGCTGACCAGCAACTGGGAATGTTGAATGTTGATGAGAAACTCTCCATCTATGTTCATCCTATTCCTCAGCTAAAAGATGCTCTGAAAAATTGTAAACCCACCCCATGCCAATTCAGCTGCGATTGTCTACTTGCCCCTTTCATGTGCCTGTTACCCACAGAGGCATCAACGTTCAACATTCCCAGTTGCTGGTGAGTGTTTGACATTAAAGGCCAGTGTGGTCTAACACTGGTGTTTTATCATATCTTTTGACATGAGGTCATGGCAATGATGTCAGTGATGAGGTCATAACAGTGAAGTTGTGGTGATGAGGTCACGGTGATGAGGTTATGAAGGGGGTTCAAAATGCCCAGGAGAACCCTTCATAGGCTCATTGCTGTGACCTCACAGGTGTGCTCACCACTGTGACCTCATCACCATGACCTCACCACTGCAACTGCACTACTGTGACTTCTCTGCCAAGAAAGTGATGAGTTCATGGCAATGACAACATGGCAGGGGCATGGTGGTGAACTTGTGTCAGTGAAGTCACAGTGGTGGGGTCACTGCTGTGAAGTCAAGGCAATGAGCCTGACAGGTTTTCTTGAACATTAAAAGTGCTGGAGGGATCCAGGTTCAATGAGCAAACACCTTTCATTGTTTTGCTCTGGGATTTTCAGCTTCTTCACCAGTGTCATGGAGTCAAGGTGTTCCGAAGGCCATTCACAGACTATCATCTGATCTTCATTTGAGCAGGACCCTGATAATGGGACTGGTTGTATGGTTGGTTATATTGTGTCAGTGTGTTCCAGTTTTCAGAGACCACACACTGAATGTGGAGATAGAGAACAGTTCGAGGCCAGATACCAACCTATCTCACTCTGCCCTGAGTCCAGAGGCAACTTGTGACCCTCAGGGAAAGGAGCTAGGTGCACTTTGTACCTGACCTCCCTCAGTTTACCAGTGTAATGCCCTGGTTAAGATTTCTACTGCTATGCTGTAGGTATTTCATTGAAGCAGCTTTCTGTAAAAAGCAGAATGTTTTGCTTTTGGCTAAAGATAAGGGGCTATGTTGTTCAACTTAGGAATATTGTATCAGCCAATCAGGAAGGTCAGATCAGGAGAAGGTTCTAGACAGGGCAGGGCAGAGAGAGATTTGGGATGTCAGTGGTCGGGTTCATGGTCTTTTGCCGGGAGATATGGAGAAGAGAAGATTTAGAAAGTAGGATTTGATTAGACGGGAAGACGCAATTGTAAGAAGAGCTTTACTAGATGGAGTCCAAGATAGGAAGTTCTACCAGTGACTGGTGATGAGAATTCAGCACCGTGCGTAGCAGTTATACCCAGCTATCGGAAGAGATAGGCTCCAGTGGTCATGTGCACATTGAGGTTGGTCTAACTGTAATGGCCCTTTTTATTTTTTATCCTTTTTTTTTCTCTTGTTACATACCCCATAACTGGGTGTCTTACCAGCAAACATAGAAGTATCCGTTGGAGTCTGGTACTATTTTCAAAACAGCGTTTATTAGTAAAATATACAAATCAATATCAACAATGCAAATATACAGATAATACACGTTAGCAATACTAAACCTAAAAGTGTGGGTATAATAATAATCAATAATAAACAAGCTCTATCGTTGTCTGGGGGATCATGAATTATCGTGGGAAAGTATAAAGTTCAGTTCAGTTCATACAGGCTGAGGTAGTTGTTGGTCGACGTGTTGTAATTGTTGGGGAGAGAGAGAGAGAGAGAGAGAGAGAGAGAGAGAGAGAGCAAACAGTGACAGCTATTGTCTTGCAAACCTTCCTTTACGTTCTTGATCTGTCGATGTGTTGTTGTGGCCATTCAGGTATGACCCCTCTGCCCTTTAGCTAGACTGTTCTTCTATGGTGGACTCGTCACCCAGGCAAGGGTGGACACACACACAAACCCCCACCAGCCTCACGATAAACACTGTGAGTTCAAATTGACTGATCCTTCGTTCGGTCCCTGATGCCCCACAACTTTTCCGTGGGTTCCAACACCTAACCAGTGCTCACTAGTGTGTCTCTTGGTGTGTCTCCTGGTGTGTCTGAGGGATGTCTCCCCAGACCTCACTTTTATCCCTACTCACGAGTTCTCAGGTGTCAATCAGTTTTGAATGGCTGTGTCCATCAAACCAGCCCACTCCGGCTGTTCACTGAGGAATTTTAATGAACAGAATAGTACCAAGTAACCAGCCCTCTCTGGAGCCGTGAGTCTGACAGGAGTCATAATATGGTCTCTCTCCCTCGGTGTTATCTCGCCCTTGTCCGAAGCAAATGTTCCAGTCCCAGTATGTTTTGTTCCATCTCTTTCTCTCTCATTAACAGCCTGGCAACAGTAACGGTTTGTAATTCTCCCAGCGGAGGTGGACATGGGCAACTCTGCACCCTTCTGCCCATCAGAGCTGTTCATCCTTCGTAACACCCCCATCCTTCTAGGAATTTTCACCAAGGGGAAAATTAACTAGTACAGCGTTTTACAGGATTACAGAGTTTAGCAAAAATACAGAAGTGTTTTTAACTACAAAGCAATACAGATATACCTTCACTTAGCATCTAGATAAACAGTCAGCAATTACATTGTCACTTCCTTTAATATGGGGTATCTTAATATCTTAATCTTAATAAATCCCTGTAACATCAGACTCCAATTTAATAATCTCCTATTTTTTCTCTTTGGTCAGCAAAAAAAATACTAAAGGGTTATGATCTTAGCTTAAGTGTATATTACAAAATGTGAACTAATACAGGTGTGATTATAATATAGTACATTACAAAAGTTTGTGCAAATACTAATCTTTATCTTACTTTTAAACTTAGCAGTCAATCTTCCATGGTGTTGTCTTTATTATTTACATGCTTTGTCAAATTCCCTCAAAACCAGATCCTGTTATTCAAACGTGGCATTTGTCAACCTTTGCCCCTTTTCTATTTAACTCTCACGTGGTTAGCTTGCCACCAGTGTGGAATAGGCCTTCACAGACTCCATAGGATAACTTCATAGGAGTTATCTTATCACCAATGTATTCCAAACTTAGCTCATTTTCTGAACTTCCACACAATTCTTTATTTTTATGCAAGTCATTAATTCTATCTTCAGGACTCTTCATTCTATTAGTTTTCAGTTTAACATTTGCAAGTGATCCCTCTTTGTCAAAATAACATTTTTGTTTCTGTCCCTTCAAATCACATCCTTGAATAACATCAGCAAGTTGTTTACCTTTACATTCCAAAACAAACTGTAATTGATTCACAGGCACCTTGTTCACAAGTCATTGTTCCTTCAACCTGGTTACTGCTTCTAAAACCAATTCAGACTTTAAATTTTCTTTATTCAATTTAGGAACAACACTTTTCCCTTCTCCTTCAATAATATTCACATCACCAGCTTTCATCTCCTCACTGGCTTTTAACACACCTTCTAACACAAACAAATGAGAATTCTCACTCTCCACTGGTACCAAGGTTAACCCTTTCTTCACTGAACCAAGTCCATCTGACCCAAAAGGACTGCATTCCTTTTCAACTACATCAGATAGCTCAGACTTTTCCTGAGTTTCAATACTAGGTTCAGTACCATGTGCATCCACATCTTGAACACACTCAAACGGGACATCTACCTCTTCTAGGCTTTCCATACCAGTCCTTTTTTCAAATTCTAAGTTCCCCTGATCCTCCCAGTTACTCTCTGGGCAACTCCCATCCAGAGTAAACTCAACCCTGCGGGTTAAAACAACCTCATCTGCTAACCCAGCAGACTCCTTCAAGGTAATGGCATCCTTTTCATCTAGGACTGCCCTCATATCATTATTGGGAACACATTTTAAATTTTCAACTTCTTAAAACTGCTCTGTCAAGCCAGACAGATCATCCGTGTTCAACCCTGGACCTTTTAATTGCCTTATCTGTTTCTCATCTTTACTCTGTGCCTCTATAAAGTCCCTCCTGGCTAAGGGTAGGTCTACCTCCTCTCCTTTACTCTCTTTCACCTCCCTATTCTCCGCTTTACCATCCCCTAACCCCTCTTGGTACAGGGTCAGTAAAAACGTCTCAGCCAAATCAACACTGGACTCATTTAAACTGTCCTCTTTCTCAGCTGCCTTTCTCGACATGCTGCGAGTGATCGCGCATACGGGATAGATCTTAGACTCCAGGGGCAGGACCTCAGCACTCACAGGCTTGCTCGTTAATTTCACTGCTGAACACACATCACCACCTGCTAAATCATTACCAAGAAGGACGTCCACACCGTCTCTCGGTAATTCTGACCACACCCCTACTTCGACTGGTCCAGATATCAGGTCACAATTTATAATGATCCCATGCAAAGGCACAGCTTCTGTCCCTTTCCCTATGCCTCTTAAAACTACCTCTCCAGTCTCGGGACCAAAATCTAGCATCTTACTTAGGATCAATGACTGATCAGTCCCAGTATCTCTCCAGATTCTCACTGGAACTGGGGTCTCTCCTTCTTTCACAGACACTGTCCCTTCTGAAATAAATTTCTCACGCCCCTCTCATACTCTATCTAACTTTGCCTTCCTTGTCGATTTGCTAATCGACTCAATACACCTGTAGGGACTGCTGTTTTCCCTTCTCCTGTCTCCTTCTTCAGAGCAAAGCAGGTCAAGCCAGGAACCTTCCTACCAGCCTGCTTGTCCTCCTCCTTACCTTTACCACTAGCTCCCGGCTTACTCTCAACCTTAGCTGGCGGGCTTTCTCTACCGTCCCTACTGCCTTTCTGATAACTCTTATTTGAGGAAAACTTTGTTTTGTGGGTTAGGGCATATTCATCTGCGAACCTGGCAAATTCCAATATAGACTTATTCCGCTTCTCATTCAGATACATCCTGATATTATCTGAAACACAACCTTTAAATTCCTCAATCAGAATTAACTCTCTGAAACGATGGAAATCCTCCTCCACCTTTTCTGCAGCACACCCTTTTCATAGGCAAACTCTGCATACGTCTGATTCCACACTTTCTTTAAATCTCTGAACTTTTGTCTATATGCCTCAGGTATCAACTCATAGGCCCAAAGGATAGCCTCTTTTACTTCCTCATAATCCGCAGACTCGTCCATGGACAGTGCCGCATATGCCCATTGAGCCTTATTTTTTAATGCACTTTGTAACAACGCCACCCATTGATCTCTGGGCCACTTCTGATTCACTGCCACCTTTTCAAAATGCAAGAATTAACTATCAACATCTGTCTCCTTGAACGGAGGTACTAACCTAAACTCCCTACTAACATTAAACTTCTCCTCTCTTGAGCCTTCCTCTCAGTCTTTTCCCTGTTGCTTTACCCTCTCTATTCCCAGCTCATGTTGCCTCTCTTTCTCTTTCTCCTCTTCTTCCAGCTGTTTTAACCTAAGTTCATGCTCCCTCTGTTTCTCTTTCTCCTCTGCTTCCAAACTTAATTTTTCCAACTCTAACTGAACCACCCCAACAACTGGTTTCTTTTCAGGGATAAGTTCCAATACCCCCGGCGTGAACACATCCTCGGATATATAATACAGGGCTATGGCCCTCTGTATCTCCCACTTTTTCATTGACGACTTCATCTCTGTGAGATTTAATCATTTCGCAATATTCATCAATTCAGCCTTCTTGGCAACCTCTTTGACAATGCCCATCTCTGCTGGTTTCCCATCTGGTTACCCACACAACCAGAACAAATAATGGACTTATAGCCCGATTCACTGCCCCCCCACAATTTGGTATCAAATCCCGGATGAACCCCCAATTTGTTACGTACCCCATAACTGGATGTCTTACCAGCAAACATAGAAGTATCTGTTGGAGTCTGGTACTATTTTCAAAACAGCATTTATTAGTAAAATATACAAATCAATATCAACAATGCAAATATACAGATAATACACGTTAGCAATACTAAACCTAAAAGTGTGGATATAATAATAATAATAATAATCAATAATAAACAAGCTCTATCATTGGCTAGGGGATAATGAATTATCACGGAAAAGTATAAAGTTCAGTTCAGTTCATACAGGCTGAGGTAGTTGTTGGTCGATGTGTTGTAATTGTTGGAGAGAGAGAGAGAGAGAGAGAGAGAGAGAGAGAGAGAGAGAGAGAGAGAGAGCAAACAGTGACAGCTATTGTCTTGCAAACCTTCCTTTACAATCCTGATCTGTCGATGTGTTGTTGTGGCCATTCAGGTATGACCCCTCTGCCCTTTAGCTAGACTGTTCTTCTATGGTGGACTCGTCACCCAGGCAAGGGTGGACACACACACAAGCCCCCACCAGCCTCACGATAAACACTGTGAGTTCAAATTGACAGATCCTTCGTTCGGTCTCTGATGCCCCACACTTTTTCCGTGGGTTCCAACACTTAACCAGTGCTCACTAGTGTGTCTCTTGGTGCGTCTCCTGGTGTGTCTGAGGGGTGTCTCCCCAGACCTCACTTTTATCCCTACTCACGAGGTCTCAGGTGTCAATCAGTTTAGAATGGCTTTGTCCCTCAAACCAGCCCACTCCGGCTGTTCACTGAGGAATTTTAATGAACAGAATAGTACCAAGTAAACAGCCCTCTCTGGAGCCGTGAGTCTTACAGGAGTCATAATATGGTCTCTCTCCCCTGGTGTTATCTCGCCCTTGTCTGAAGCAAATGTTCCAGTCCCAGTATGTTTTGTTCCATCTCTTTCTCTCTCATTAACAGCCTGGCAACAGTAACGGTTTGTAATTCTCCCAGGGGAGGTGGACATGGGCAACCTTGCACCCTTCTGCCCATCAGAGCTGTTCATCCTTCATAACACTCTTAATAACGGTTTGACAAAGCTTAGATTCGTTAACATACTTGCTTTATAATTTTATGCAGGTGTATGATTTGTCATTTCTTGGTGACCAGTAATTCTGTATGGGCAGATTTACACAGCATTCACTCAAATCGAAGTTTCTTTCATCGGAATGTATCAACTTTCCTGTTTGGTTGAACCCCAAATCATATCAACCCTAGGTACTTGTTGTTTATAAAAAGTGATCTTCTCACTGCTGAGTCACGTGGCTGATAGCAGAGTTAGCTAATGAGCTGAGTTTGAATATGAGCCCTGGTGAGAGGGTTACACAAGTCAGAATGAATGGGTCTGGAGAAGCCTTATTCATTTCATTTCAACACTACAGCACAGAAACAGGCCCTTCATCCCATCTAATCTGTACTGAACTACTATTCTGGCAAGTCCCATCGACCTACACCTGGAGCATAGCCCTCCATGTCCCTCTCTTTCATGTTCTTACCTTAATTCTCTTCAGTGTTGAAATCAAACCCACATTTATCACTTCCACTGGCAACTTGTTCCACACTTCCACCACCCTCTGAGTGAAATCCTCTTCACTTTCCCCTTAACATCTCCCGAGTACAGAAGCCTCCAATCCACTGTTCATGAGGTTCCATTGCTTCCGCTATGCCTCATTCGGCGACACTGGCATGGAATGGTTCACCCACTGAGCTGCAGGGCCTTATCCTGAAGATGCAAATCTTCCGGGCTGCATCCTGGGGATATCGAAAAACCACCAGTCGGTAAGCTCCAGAAGTGGGAACCACATCCATGAAGAACTGCAGTTTGAGTGCAGCTGCACATCACGGACTCAGACAGAACTTTTCTTCCAGTTTCTGGCTTCTGTCATGAACCCACTGTTGAACTGAATTTACTAACTCATTCCGAATACCAGATGACTAAACCTTCTATAGGAGTTTTTTAAGGGGAAACTAAATAAGAAAATAAAGATTCAATGCTAGTTCCTTGGAGCAGTGGTATGTGTGGAGTATTGATACCACCACAGACTCATCAGATCAAATGTTTTAATTCTGTGATGTAAAAATCACAAAGAGCTTCAATATGATCAGCCAAAAAAGTGAAAGGAAACAGCAAGGTACAATTCCAGAAAATTTTATTGATATTACATTGAAATTGTAGTTATGGTTTTCACAAAGGTAACTGGGAACAATCGGAAGGAATCAACAAACACCTTCTACTCATGAAATGACATTGTAGATGAAGAACAGAGTGAGCAGGTGATCACATGGTGCAATAGCCTCACAAACAGAACTGGTCAGGCAACCAACCTGAGCACCTTGGATCCAGCCCGACTACTCAGCCACACTGCGGATTCCAGCATACAACGGATAATATAAAAGGCAGCACACATGTGTCATCTTATTCTTTGAATGAGATCTCCAGTTTGTCAGAGCCCCTTGCTCTTTGTTCTTCAGCCCAACAAATTATTTTCCATTTAAAGATTTATCCAAGTACCTTTTGGAAACTATTGTTGGAATTTGTTAACGCTGACCTCTTGGGCAGTACATTCTAGATTATAGTTGAAACTTCTAAATATGGAAATCAATATTTATGATATGAAAAGGAAACAAAATAAAATATTACAAATGAGTGGGATCTCCTCATGGCCACCACTGGTCATATTTGAGCCATCTATTTTAATCTGTAACCACCTTAAAATATATACATGTAATCTATTTTACATTGAAGAAGTATTGCAGAAAAACAATCTGACCTGTCCATTGTCCTTAACATTGAGATAACATGTTGACGCAGAAGTTGGTTCTTGCAAGGTGTATCACATCATACTAAGGACCACCTACAAGCTGAAGAATGTAATTGGCTTGATGTCAGTCTTTAGGCTTGGTGCTGCCAGTATGAGTTTAGGAAACTTGCTAATATGCCCAAGCCCCTGTCCCAGATAACTAAAGTGGCCGTGTCCTGCGCCTGGAGCATGCATGACAAATTGTTGCAGGAAGAACTAACCAGTTTAGCATAATTCAAGAAATGGCCACTGTTAACAGTGTGACTTCCACCCGCTTGAGATTGAGATCTAACTGAGCGCTACTTCAGGTGAATTCTGCAAAAATGATCAGTGTTGCTGAGTCAAGTCTAGGTAGGCTGCACACTTGTTTCTGGTAAATGAAAGAGTAATAGGATGACATCTGGCCTGAATCTTGCCCTCAAACTTAAGTAGCCCCACACGGAACTGCTAACTGCCAACTCCCTTTGTAACTGCAGAGTTGTTTGGGATTCCCAATCTTGTACACAGCTAGCTGGCCTCAGTTGTCGGGGCAAGTGTGATCCCACACGGGAGACTGAACGCAGGGTTTCCCAGCAACTGTACTGGGGAACTCCCAGATAAACTTAGAATGGAGAGGGAAGGATTTGGGGGAAAAGGTACATTTTAAGATATTATTAAATACATTTAAAGATCTTGTTTTCTTGTTTGCTTTCTATATTAATGTTTTTACATATTATAATAATTTAAACTTTTAACAGCAATACACAATTGAGTGTGAGCATTGGAGGCATTTAGGTTGAACTGGTTCTGAGAAGAATTTTATGGGTGGTGTTTTCTATTTATGTTCAGAAGTCAGTGCACTGTACAGGACCTTGTGATCAGAATGTGATGACTTTGCTGGGGGAGCTTATTTCAGGGAATGAACTCGTGCATTCTGCAGGCGGTGCCTGGTGAGTGTTGAAGGCAAGGTATCTTTAGAAGTTGTGGCTAATGATACCAGTGCCTTGAATAAGAAGAGCTTTTCTATTTATGCCAGCTGAAATACCAGAGGAGATCCCTGTAACTTGAGGGAATTTGCAAGCAAAATTGCATTTTGCAGGATTACAGAAGCAGAATTTTGCTTTCATCTGAAGTGCAGACAACATTTTGACACATCAAAACCTTTTATTCTCTTAAGTCATCCAGGGTTGTCACTTTCCTATTTAATCACATGAAGATAATAACATAAAATGTACAAATCTGTAACAGGCAAGCCCCAGATGCCTATCTATAGGGAGATGGTCAAAAGGAAGGTAGGATTATTTTATGGTTTTTTAGTTCTTCGGCGTATAAGGCTGTACCTGAAAACTGGATGTAGTCTCTGAGAGTATATCTTTTTAATGGCTGAAATATATGCTGCATCAGAAGATGTATCCCTTTTCCTATAATGCCTTTTCAGTAACTCTATAGCAGGATTGGGGCTCCCTTCTTGTGCATTACCACGTGCATTAATCATATTATTATTCATTCCAAGGCTATTCCCACCTTGATTATATCCATTGGAATTTGATCCTTGACCATTACCACTTTGGCCATACCCATTGGAGTGTGATCCTTGAACATTCCCAAACTGGTCATACCCATTGAAATCTGACTCTTGACCATACCCCCCTTGGCCATACCCATTGAAGTTAGACCCTTGACCATATCCTGCTTGGTTATCCTCTTTGCCATTTAACCCTTGCATATATCCATCTTGGCCATACCCATTACCATTTGACCCCTGACCTTTCCCTCCTTGATAATACCCATTCCCATTTAACCCTTGTCCATATCCATTACTATTTGACCCTTGACCATTTCCCCCTTGGCCAAGTCCAATACCATTTGACCCTTGACCATATCCCCCTAGGTCATATCCATTACCATTTGAACCTTGAGCATAACCTTCTTGGTCATATCCATTATTGTTATGCCATTGACCATATCCTCCCTGGCCGTATCCATTACCATTTGACCCTTTACCATATCCCTCTTGGATATATCCATTGTAGTCTGACCCTTGACCATTCCCTCCCTGGCCATATCCATTGCCATTTAACCCTTGACTGTACCCCCCTTGGCCATATCCATTGCCATTTAACCCTTGACTGTACTCCCCTTGGCCATATCCATTGCCACTTGATCCTTTACCATATCCCCCTTGTACATATCCATTGAAGTCTGACCCTTGACCATTCCCACCTTGGCCATATCCATTTCCATTTGACCCTTGACCATATCCATTGAAATTTGATCCTTGACCATTTCCATATTGATTAAATCCATTGTTGTTTGACCCTTGCCCACTAGCCCCTTGAGCATTACCCCCTTGACTATTACTTTCTTGGTCATTTGCATTTTTGATTGATCCTTGCCCATTACCCCCTTGGCCATTTGCAATACTGTTTGATCCTTGACCATTACCCCCTTGGCTAGTTGCAATACTGTTTGATCCTTGGCCATTTCCATTTTGAACATTCTCATCCTCCTCATCATTTTCCTCACTTTCCTCATCACTTTCATCTTCATCTTCATCATAACCATTAGCATTTCCACCTTGTCCATTCCCATTGGCATTTAACCCTTGACCATTTCCACCTTGCCCATTCCCGTTGCTATTTAACCCTTGACTATTTCCACTTTGTCCATTCCCATTGGCACTTAACCCTTGACCATTTCCACCTTGCCCATTCCCATTGCTATTTAACCCTTGGCCATTTCCACCTTGCCCATTCCCGTTGCTATTTAACCCTTGACTATTTCCACTTTGTCCATTCCCATTGGCACTTAACCCTTGACCATTTTCACCTTGTCCATTCATATTGCTATTTGACCCTTGACCATTTCCACCTTGTCCATTCCCATTTGTGTTTAACCCTTGACCATTCCCATTTTGTCCATTTGAGCCTTGACCATTTCCATTCTGGCCAAGCCCATTGCCTTTTGACCCTAATCCATTGTCATAATCATCAAACACTTTGCCAAATAGCCATTCCCAACCACTGGACAGTGGTGTATAACTGTAACGCATTGATGTGCCTTTGCCATTAGAAGATCCTTGGTACATCCCATGGCTTTGCCTGTTGTAGGGACAGCGACGGGACCTTGATCGAATTAAATTGTGCAAGTTGTTTCCCTTTTGGAGCTCTGCTAAACAAATGAATGCAAAATCTGTTACTGATGCAATGCTTCAGTTTTTACTATTAGCATCAAGGTATTGACTGAGTCTTTGATAACAAAGGAAAGAGAGAGAATAATGATAGCATGGGGGATGTTATGTACAAGACTTTTCAAAAACATTTGATGAAGTCACTTGTAGGAGACTTGCTGAGAATATGGCATTGGAGAAGGAACCTCTAGGAATGGTAAGAAAACTGGAGAAGTTTGTAATATGGCCAATATAGGTGCCACAGAAACTGGAAAAGAATGATGGGAAAATGGCCAGTACTGGAAGTAGTTTAAAGGCCATGTTAGAAGAGCTAAGCAGTAAGTAGGTTAGGGCAGTGTTCTGATTGCAACGCATAGATAGCTGGAGCAGAAATAGGCAAAAGAAGGTTGGAAAATAGGCCAACCTCGGGAGAACTGGTCATAAGGTAAACAGAGTCATGACAGAAAGACAAGACCATAAACCAGACCACCCAGCCGAAAAGAGAATGGGGAATTGGCTTTCTGCCAGATAGAGGTAATTCTAGCAGAGGTACAAAATTATGAGGGGCATACTTTGGGTGAATGCACTCAGTTTTCTCCCCAATATAGAGAATCAAGAACTTGAGGCATAGGTTTAAGATGAGAAGAGAGAGATTTAATAGGAACTTGAGAGGCAACTATTTTACCAGAGGGTGGTATCTGTGTGGAGAAAGCTGTCAGAAGAAGTTGTCGAGATAGGTATAACAACAACTTTTAAGAGACAGTTGGATAAGCACATGTGTTGGAAGAGTTTGAAGGTTATGGGCTGAACCCTGGCAAATGGGATTAGCTTGGATGGACTGCTTGGGTTGAAGAACCTGTTTCCATGCTGCGTGACTCTATGAACTCAATTAAAAGTGATCAAATACTACAATGAAACGTGGGTTACTGAGTAAGTACTGTGAAATTTAAACATTTTGCATGTAATTTATTGAATGGAAGTACTATAATTTGCTGAAATTCTTTCTAGGTCAGTTGAGTACCTTTGAGTTCTCACAAGACGGTCCCCACTGTACACTGTAACTGGACATGTTTGAGAAGCTCACCACTGCTGTACCAGATTTTCTCTGTGTGGAGTCCTGACCTGAACCACAATTAGGGAAGACTGTTCTCCACATGAAAACCTGGATTGGCGAATGGTCCAAACACCAAATCTCTCCAGCCACAATGGGGCTGTGCTTAACATCAAAACCTGATGTACTTGTGGCAAACCCCACCTAAGGGCAGTGCACAGGCCCCGCAATCTCAACAAGGCTTAGAGAAAGGAGCCCAAGAACAGCAGTGATGGAAGATTTTCTGATTACACCGAGGACCCCAGGGGGAGGATTTAGAGCCCTTTCTCTCATCATGCATGAATGACATAGATCTGCATGCAGGAAAAAGAACATCGAAGCTTGTGGATGATAAATAGTGAATGGTTAAGATCTCAGGAAGAAGAAACATAGGAGTAGCAGGTGCACTGTCATGCTAGTTAGAGTGAAGTGATTCACCTGGAGATGAACAATATGGATAGTCCAATTTAAATAGTTCCATGTGGAGCCAGGATTTACAATATCTGTTGGAGCATTATTGCAAATCTCTGATCTGCCACGATAAGTCGCTAAGGCACTTTTGCAAGTGTTGGGGCCCATGGCTTTGTAAACCAGGATGTTAAAAACAAAAGAGAGAAATTGCATTAAACATTTGCCAATCATTTTCCAGGCCACAGTAAGAGATGGTGCTCTCTGCCTCAGCAGTTTAGGAAGGGTGACAAAGCCCAAGAGAACTTGCAGGGGAGATTTAAAATGATGAGACCAGGATTGAGGAAGTTAGGTGGAGGGTTTACAGAAGATGGGGCTGTTCATCAAAGCACAATAGGTTGAGGGAGGACTTGATGTAGATGTTCAAAGCTGAGAAAGGATTTTGACAGAGCAAATGGAAAACATGTATCTTCTAGAGCTAAATTAATTGAACAAGTAACTTGAGGAAAATAAGGGGAATGTTTTTCACACTGATGGTCGCCAGGATCCATAAAGCACTACCTAAGATAGTTGTGGAATCAGATTACATAGAAATATTTAAACAATACTTGAAGAGCACTGACTTAAGTAACTGACTTTATAGTAAATTCCAAATGTAGGTTTTGACAAGCTCAAAATTACACTCATTGTTGATGTTGGTGACTGTTGAACTATTAAAAATTGCCCCAAATAAGCTAAGAAGGGATAAGATACTGTCAAATAAATAATAAATCTCAATTGACAATTGGTATTTGTTGACAATGCTCAGTTTGAACTTTCCCTTTAATGACAAGTTAATCATTGGCATTAAATGGAACTGTTCTATTTTACACTCCAGATTACATGGTTTCAAAAATTGGCAAGTTAATGGTCTAAACTGAAGTTCATCTGAGAATTCCTCAGCATAAGAAGACAGACAACACTTTTGGTTAAAATGTACGTACTTTGGTCCATTGGTGTGTTTGTTGAAGACTGCTGGCAGTCTGGATGATCAGGATTTCTGAGGCAGTCCTTGACCTCAGTATTGATTGAACTCTCATGATTGACAGCTGAGAAAAAAAAAGAAACACTTTTAGCTAGCAAGAGTAATTTTGATTTCAGTTGCACACCGAACCAAAAATATCACTGTTAACAAACATCAGGACTCAGAGCCAATAAAGGAAATATCCCTCATGCAGGATTTCAACTTGAAACATCAATAATTCCTTTTTTCCCACTGAGTTCCTCCTGTAGATAGTTTATTGTTAAAAAAAAATCGGTGGGTTGTTCAGTTTGAAGCAAGTTTTAAGGAGATTCTGAAAGGAATCGACCAGGTACAGAGGTGGAGGACTTTAGGGAGGGGATTCTAAAGCTGGGGGCTTGGTCAATTAATGATGGTGGTAACAAACCAGGAACATCTTAAGGGAACTACCACATCCCCGAATGAGCATCGAAAGACCTTGACCTCGCAGTGTCAGCAGATCAATGTTCTTAGTTGAGCACTCCACAGGGACTTAGTCAAAGAGCAAGAAACAGACCTGTCAGCCCATCATATCTGTGCTGACCAGGTACTCATCTGTACTAATTCCATTCAGCAGCACTTGATCCGTAACTTTCTTTGCCTCAGCAATTCAAGTGCTCATTCAAATACTTTTTAAATATCGTGAGAGTTTCTGCCTTCAACAATCTGTCAGGCAGTGTGTTGCAGATTCTAACCACCCTCTAATCTTTGTACTCCTCACCTTAAATCTTGTCTTCTGCTCTATTATGGGGATAAATTTCTCACTATCCACCCTCTCCAAGCCCCCATATCCATCTGTTATTGCCCCTCAACCTCCTGAGCTCCAAACTAGTCTATCCAATTCCTGCTCAAAACTGAAAAAAATTTTCCATCCCTGGCAACATCCTGGTGAATCTTTGCTGCACCAAAATTCTTCCTTTAGTATGATGACCAGAACTACACACAGTATTTTAGCTGTGGCATAGCCAAAGTTTTAAAAAGTTATATGATGACTTACATGCTTTTCTATCCTATCCTGGCTAATGAAGGGCAGCATCATATGCCTTCTTCACCAGCTTATCTACCTGTGTTCTCACCTGCTGTTTGTAAGGAGTTGCTATGTTCTCTCCATGAAAACATGGGTTTCCTCTAGGTGCTCTGGTTTCCTCCCACATTCCAAAGCCGTATGGGCAAGGGTTAGTTAAATTACGGGGCATGTTATGTTGGTGCTGAAAGTGTGGCGACATTTGCAGGCTGCTCAGCTGATTTAATTTGATGCAAATGATGCATTTCATTACAGATTTTGATGTACATGAGACAAATAAAGTCAATCTTCGCTGCCATTTTTAGTGATCGATGGATGTGTACACTAAAATCCCCCACTACTCAGTACTACCTATTGTTTGTGACCTTGTCAGGAATGCGGACGGATGGACCCAAACACAGGACGCAGACACTGAAGTACTGGGGGAGGGCAGGATGGGGATGCCATGGCATTTAAGGGTAGAGCTAGGGTTCAGGTAGGTGGAGTGTCAGGCAGGTAGAGCAGAGTGGGCTCCCAGAGTTCAGGCAGGCAGAGTAGAGTGGGCTCCTGGAGTTCGAGTTCAGGTAGACAGGCTCCCGGGGTTCAGGCAGGCAGGCAGGTAGACAGGTCCCCGGGGGTTCAGGCAGGCAGGCAGACAGGTCCCCAGGGTTCAGGCAGGTCTAGGTGGCTAGATAAGCTGGCGGAGAACCTTCCCTGGGCGGGCCGCATATGTCCCAGGTAGGGCTGCCTCCCAGGCGGAAACACCAGAGGCCTGGGCACGACGCGGACCCCTAGACTGGTGCGGGGTACAATCCCAGGGTTCGGGCGGAAGAGGAGGATGGGGCAGAACCACCGCCGGGCAGCGGCAGGTCAGCTGGACCTGCCCGATGGAGGTAAGGGATAGGAACGGGCAGAACCACCGCCGGGCAGTGGCAGGTCAGCTGGACCTGCCCGACGGAAGCAGGGGGTAGGAACGGGCATAGGTCCAGGGTGACCAACACAACAGTCATGATAACAGGAAAATCGGGAAAGGCTGGCAGACAGTGCGACCACGCAAACAACACAAACGAGCAGAGAAGCGGGACCAGCACGTGGGAAGAAAGGTGGGGGAGCGGACCAACCTGGCAGTACTGGTACGGGGCAGAGAAGCACGATGAGGAGTAGATCTGAGCCTGGACAGGATAACAGAATGCAGAGAAGAGTTTGGAGCCGGCGGAGAAACAGGAAACAGAACAAAATGACCAGTCCCAGTCCCAAGGCCCCTGCAGCTCAATGAGTCACAGGTGTGCCTCCTTGAGCCAGGAGGGTCCCAACTAGATCACGGGTGACAGGAGGGACAACTGCAGGACCCGGAGTCCGGAGCCCTCGGACCGGATTGAGACCCGGAACGCAGATTCCGGACCAGACCGGACCCTGACAGTTCTAACCTCATTACAGCTTCCAACACAATTGAGCTTATACCTGTCAGGATTAAATTCCATCTGCCCTTGCTCTACTCAGTTTACTAACTGCTCAATATTGTCTGAAACCCAAGTCTATCCCCTCACTATCAGCAACACTACTAGGGTTCATGTCATCTGCAAACTTGCTGATCATGCTACCTGTATTCATATTCAACGAGTTGATGCATACTGTGCGACCAACAGTAAGTAAAGGTCCCAGCACCAATCCCCATGGTACATCACTGGTTCACAAAAGTAACATTCCACCTTCTCTCCTAATACCAGGACAACTTTGGATCCAATTTGCCAATTTGCTGTAGGTCTCATGGGCTCTAACTTTTGCACCAGCCTTTCATGTGGAACCTTGTCAAAGGTCTTGTCCATGTAGACATTATCACCATACTGCCCTAATATACCTATTTGTTTAAAAAAAGACAAATTGAGTCAGTGTCTCCCGTTAACAAAACCACACTGACTATTTCTGATCAATCTACATGTAGAAAAATCCTGTTTTTCAGAACTTTTTCCAGTACATTTTCTACCATTTTTAGACAATGAACAATAGAAATGCAGTGGTTTTATGCACAGAACTATGGGGTGGCATGGTAGTGCAGTGGTTAGCACAACACTTTACGGTAGCAACAATCAATTCCTACTGCTGTCTGTAAGGAGTTTGTATGTTCCCCGTGTTACTGTGTGGGTTTCCTCTGGGTGCTCTGGTTTCCTCCCACAGTCCAAAGTCATACAATATGGTAGGTTAATTGGTCATTATAAATTAACCCCTGATTAGGCTAGGGTTATATCAGGGGATTGCTGGGGGACAATGGGTCAAAGGGCCAGAAGGGCCTGTTCCAGGCAGTATTTTAATAAGGGGTGGCATGGTAGCATAGTGGTTAGCACAATGCTTTACAGTACAGGGATTCAATTCAGTACAGTACAGGTTCAATTCCCACCACTGCCTGTGAGGAGTTTATCTATTCTCCGCGTGACTGCATGGGTTTCCTCTGGGCACTCCAATTTCCTATCACGGCCCAAAGATGTATGGGTTGGTAGGTTAATTGGTCATTGTAAATTGTCCCGTGATTGGGCTAGGATTAAATCAGGGGATTGCTGGCCGGTGCGGGTTGAAGGAACGGTGGGGGGTGGGGGGGGGCTAGTCCGTGCTGTATCTTAATAAGTAAATAAATAAATAACATTTGTGTACAAACACTTCTAGAATCTAGCATTTTCTAGAAACTATTCTGATATTTTGTCCATAGTTTTCAGAGAGTAACTTTATTTGTCACATATACTGTACATTGAAACATTAAAACACACAATGAAATGTGTCATTTTCTGTGTCAATGTCCAACATAGTCCGGATTCATGGTTGGGCCAGCTCAAAAGTGTCACAATGCTCCCAGCAGCGACATAGCATATCCACAACTCACTAACCCTAACCTGTTCTTCTTTAGAATATGGCAGGAAACCAGAGCACTCGGAGGAAACCCCTGCAGTAACGGGGAGAATGTACAAACTCCTTCCAGACAATGGCAGGGATTGTAGTGTTAACAATTTTAGGGAATGAGTGGTTGGTCTCAGATCTCACAGCCACTTTCGTGAAGTTCACCACATCCACATCTCTGTTGGCTATTGCCTACCTGTGTATGAGTCCCATTCACCTATCACTGATAATGTGCTCTCTGATTTACCCCTGGTTTGATTTTAATATTTTCATTGTTGTTTTCAAATCTATCTATGTTTTTACTTTCTCCTGATCTCTGTAATCTTCACCAGCTGCTAAAAAACTGATGTTCCTTCATTTCTGACCTTGTGATCACTCCTCCAACAGTAGCTGTGCCATCAGTTGTCTGGGTCCCAGGCTCTGGAATTTCTCCTTAACCCCCATAGATTTTTTTTCTTTCCTCCACTTCACTGGACCTTGGACAAGTGGTTCTTTCCCTTTATCCTATTGCATACACCTCTGTTCTGGAATTGTGTGTTCTCCAGCATCCAACTAATATTATGGTATAATGGAATGTGCATATGCTTCGTATCTTTTCTGACCAAAAACCTTTCTATTTCCTGCTCTACCTGTAGCTAAGACAATCCTTCAGGTCACCTTTCCACTCTGCTGACCTACTGTTACCTGATGGGAGTCGATGAATGGTTTTGCTAACTCTCCTGGGAAACATCTAAGGATATTTCAGTGCATTATATAAATGTAAGTTCTTAAGAAATTCTGCATTAAAATTGAAAAACATGAGAAATTATAAAGATGTGATAAGTTTCACTTGCGCCACTACAGGTGTATATCCATAGACATTTCCTTTCATCCTCTATTTCTTTTTGTTCCCGTTTGTAGATACAACATTGAAGACTAGGATTACACAAATGGTCATATGCATTTCCAGATTTAGAAATGTTCACTCCTTTGCTGAAGTTCTCTCTCTGACCCTTTACCTTCCCTGATTATTGATCCTTCAGCATTACTGAATTTACTTTTTCTAGACATATTCTCTCAGAAACCATGCCCTGGAGACTCTCATCCGAATTATTGACATAGAACGATGACAAATGACAAAGGCTTAACACCAACTCCCGAGGCACGCCACTAGTCATGGGCCTCCAGTATACCATCATCCTCTGCTTCCTACTATTCAAGCCATTGTGCATGCAGTTAGCTATCTTTTTCTGGGTCCCATGAGATCTAACCTTCCATAGCAGTTTACCATGCGGAACCTTAACACAGGCTTTACTGAAGTACTTATAAACAAGAAGGAGGGCCACGAGCACCAGCATGAAGCAGCGGGGATCTATGCTTTGTTTCTGTGCTGAAAGCTCAACGTGATTTACTATAAAAATAGTTAATCCAGGGATAGGTAAATTATCACTTCAGTATCAAAATTCAACAACAAAACAACTGGTTTTCTGCACTAACTAATCAACATTTAAAGCTCTTTTTATTGTAGAAACATGAAATTGTACAACAAAAGGGAGGTCATTTGACTCTCCATCTCTGTCCTGACTCTTCAGAAAAGCTCTATAAACAGTCCCAAGTTCCTGCTCTTTCCCCAGATCCTTTGTAAAGTTTATCCAAATTCGCTTCGGCAAAAGTCCTGTTGAGACCTCTTCTACAGACCTGACAGACACAACACCAAATTATTCCATTAAAAAACTTCTCTTCATCTCTGGTCCTTTTACCTTCCCTGATCATTGACCCTTCAGCATTACTGAATTTACTTTTTCTAAATGTATTCTCTCAGAAAGCCATTTCCGCAAAATAAAGAATATTTTCAGTATCTAATGTTAAAGTAAATTTTAAAAGTAATTTCCAAAAACTCTCACAGATGCGGTGTCAGATTATAAAAGTTACTTACCGAATGGATCCATATTGAAACTTACCTTTAGCTGCAGTCAGATGGAAAACAACAAAGGTGCAGAGGGCAAGTGCAAGCACCTTATTCTCCATGTCTGACAAAGTTGTCAGGAACTGATACAGAAGAGCTGCTTAGTTCAGCTTATATAACCCTATCCAAGTGCCAGTAAGCCGTTAATTACTGATTTGAGTTAATCACCACACTAACACTGCAATTTAGTTCAAAGAATTGTTCTTACTTTCAGAAAGTTGAAATCTTTACAATCCTTGGTAATGAATAATTCTTGATTGAAGCATTGTCAGTATTCACTTCTGTCTCCAATGGAAATGGAATAGTTGGTTATTTATACAGATTGACACTTGGGAGATTTCATGTTTATCATTGTAAGCTCAATTTTCACAATAACTGTAATATAAAGTGACAATGCTTTCTGCACCATGTAAATAAACGTTGGATCTGGAAGGACATGTAAAGAGAGATGACCAGAATGTTGAGCAAATTATACTGAGGGAGCTGCATTTCATATAACTGCATTGGTAAAATGATTTACTTTTGTTACATGTACTAAGGTACAGTGAAAAGCTTTGCCCTGTATGCCATCCATACGGATTAATTTATTACAACAGTACATTAGTAGTACAAAGAAAAACAACAATAGAATGTCGAATAAAGGATTACAGTTCACAGAGAAAGTGCAGTGCAGCAGACAATAAGATGCAAAGACATAATGATGTAGATTGTGAGGTCGGAGTCCATCTCACCATACTAGGGAACTGTTCAATATGCTTATAACAGAGGGATGGAGGCTGTCTTTGGATCTGGAGGTACGTGCTTTCAGGCTTTTGTATCTTCTGCCCAATGAGACGGGAAGAGAGAATGTCCAGGGTGGATGGGGTTTTTGGTTATGTTGGCTGCTTTACCAAGGCTACAGGAAGTGTAGACAAAGTCCATGTGGGCAGATTGGTTTCTGTGAGGTGTTGACCTGAGTCCACATCCGCCATTTCTTGCAGTCATAGGCAGAGCAGTTGCCATACCAAGCCGTGCATTGATAGTTGCCAAGATGAATGTATGGGAAGGAAGTTACATTTTTACAAATACAATGAAGAAGTTCAAGGAAAGAGTTACTGATCTTTACAGATCAAATGGCCATGGTAAGATGAGGATCAAGGGTAGAGCACTTTGAGAGTTAGGTCAGACCTTGCACAAAGGAAGACTGTTATGCTTGTTAGAGGCCAAGCAGCTCAGCAAAGACATTGGTGCAGGAGCCTCACACACGCTATCCTGGGCCTAACCAGATTAAAATGCTTCATCAATAACCTTCCTTTCATCATGAGGTCAGGAGTAAGAACATCGAATGATGATTGCACAAAGTTCGGATCCAGTTGCAGTTCCTGAGCAAATGATGCAATCCCTGGGGCAAGCCTCAGTCACAAATTAATAAATGGTAAGTAACATTTGCACTAATGGCCAAATGCATCAGGGAGATGGTCTGTCCTCAATATTAAATATCATCACCAACATCCTGGGGATAAGCACTGTCCAAAGAAACAATTGGGCTAGGTTCCATAGTATAAAAGCAGGTCAGAATCTGGGTATCCTGCCATGAGTGACTCACTGACTGACACTCTAAGCCTTTCCACTATCTCGGGCACAAATGAAGAGGGTGATAGAACACTCTCTCTTGCCACCATGAGTGCACTGCCAACAAGTCACAAGTCTGACACCATTCAGGACAAATATACATAAAGTCTTAGAGCTATAGAGAAGTATATTGGGGAAAGAGGCTCTTTGGCCCATCAAATGCATACTGACCATCAATCATCCGTCTTTACATCAATCCTCTCCACATTTCCTTCAACTCCTTCCCGGATGCAACCACCTACCTCTCCAGGAGGGACAATTTATAGAAGCCAATTAACCAACCACAACTGCAAATTTTGGAGGAAATATTCAAAGTTAAAGTTAAAATTTAATATCATATGCACAAATACATGTATGCACAGGTACAATGTAAAACTTGCTTGCAACAGCATCGCAGGTTCACAGTACCATATGAGCAAAGTTCACAAGAAAAAGCAAAATATAAATTGTACACAAGTTTTAAAGGTTACGATGAAAAAAGCAAAGCCATTTTTAGTGTAAAGTGATCGAGGTGGTCATAGTTTTGTTATATTAGAGTGATTAGGGTTGTGACAGTGGGTTCACGAACTGAAGGGCTGAAGGCAAGTAGCTGTTTTTGAACCTGGTGGTGTGGCACTTTATCTCCTGACTGATGGTAGCACCCCCTCAGCCACAGTGATTCCTCATGTGATGATATAGGCAGTATATTATTTATCCAATGTAGTAAATTAATGTTTTTCACTGTGGTTAACCAGAACAGGCAGAAAAAGAGACAACATAACATCAATTTTCAGGATCCCTGCTCGTTTGCCTGCTTGTTTGACTTTTACGATCATGATCTACCTTTAAACATTCAAACAACTCTATCAAAACACTGCTGTAAAAGGGGTCAAGTTCACAATGGCTCTAAGACTGACCAATAATGATCCCTGGATTTTGTTCAATGATCCAGTATAGATAGTGGCCATTTGCCCCTTTGCACCTATGCTGGCCCTTTGAACAAGTGCTATAATTGGATCCACCGAATCCTGTTCTTTCTCTGAACACAATTAAATATTTATGCTTTTCAGCATATATCCAGATTTCTTTTGAAAGTTACTATTTATAACATCTGTAAGGTCAAAACTATAGTTATCTTATTGCTGAAGATATTGGAATTTAACTATCCTTTTTGAAGGAGTCTTGCCCAAATTCTCAAGGCTTGTTGGGTTGAGTTGTTTGCTGTGTGTGCTACTTCAGGTATGCTCAGGTGACTGCTGACTGTTAAAGGAAGGCATTGACGTCTTTATTAGAGTTTTGGCGTTGTGACAAAAATGAAAAATTAACTATAAATCCACCCTTCCTCAGTTCACCAGTCACCTCAGGTCTTGTTGCACCAGTCCCTCTCTCCTCTTTATTTTGGCTTTCCCCTCTTCACTCTCATTCCTAATGCAGGGACTCAAATTGAAGTGTCTTAGGGTCATAGAGCACTACAGCGCAGTAGCAAGCCATTCAGCCCATCTAGTCTCTGCAGACACGTTTTTTTCTGGCTAGTCCCATCTACTCACACCTGGAACATGACCCTCCATGTACCTATCCAAACTTCTCTTAAATTGAACCTTCATCCACCACTTCCAGTGGCAGCTCGTTCCACACTCACAACCCTCTCATAATGAGTAAGTTCCCCTTAATCATTTCACCTTTCACCCTAAGCCTATGACCTCTAGTTCTAGTCTCACTTAACATCAGTAGAAAATGCCTGCATGTATTTATTATATATAAATAAATAAAGAGAGAGAGAGAGAGAGAGAGAGAGAGAGAGAGAGAGAGAGAGAGAGAGAGAGAGGAGAGAGAGAGATTAAATAGATAAATAAATAAATAAACAAACAGGCATTTTCTATTGAGGTACCCCTCATAACTTTCTATATCTCCATAAGATCTCCCCTTATTCTCCTACACTCCAGGAATAAAGTACTAACCAATTCTTCCTTTTCTATAACTCTGGCCTCAAATTCCAGCAAAATCCTTGTTAATTTTCTCTGCATTCTTTCAAATTTATTGATGAATTTTCTGTAGGAAGGGGTCAGAACTGCACACAATACACAGATTTGGTCTTATACAATTTCAAAGTAACATCCCAACTCCTGTGCTCAGTGCTCTGATTTATGAAAGCCAATGTGCCAAAAACTTTCTCCCTGTGACACCACTTTCAGGGAATTATGGATCTGTATTCCCAGATCCCTTCTTTTTCTACCACACTCCTCAGTGCCCTACCATTCACTGTGTAAGTCCCACTCTGGTTTGTTCTGCCAAAGTGCAACACCTCACATAATAGAGTTCAAAGCAGATTTATTATCAACATATGTATTACTATATACTACCTTGAAATTTATTTTCTTGCAGGCATCTACAGGAATAAAGAAATACAATACAATTTATGCCCATTATTATTATTATTCTTGAAAAAAAATTGACAAACAACCAACGTGCAAAAGAAGAAAAAACTTCGCAGATAAAAGTAATACTAAGAACATGAGTTATAAAGGATCCTCGAAAGTGAGTCTGTAGATGGCAGAGTCATTAAATTCCATCTACCATTTTCAACCCATTTCCCCAGCAGACTGAGATGACACTGCAAGCTTGAATAGTCTTCCTTGTGGTCTACTACACCCCCAAGTCAGCAGTTCCTTTCCCTCTCACAGATGCTGCTTGACCTTCTAAATGCCTAGATTGTTGGTTTCAATTAATTCAGCTTCTTCCTTCGTCTCCCTTCCCCCACCCACCCATCTCTCCCTCACCTGTTCTCACCTATCATCTGCCAGCTTGTACTCCCTCCTGCCCTCTAACCTATATATTCTGGTTTCTAACTCCCTTCCTTTCAAGTCCTGAAGAAAGGTTTCAGCCTGAAGTTTCGATTGATTACTCCCCTGCAGAGATGCTACCTGACTTGCTGCGTTCTCCCAGTTTAAAGTGGCTCTCAGACTTAGTCCCAGGCCACAATCTCATTGCCAGATAAGCCATTTCATTTCTCACATGATGTGGAAGTGTAAAAGGTTACAGTTCCGGTACAACATATTTATGGCTTGATTTGTGGATTAACAGTGAGAGATATTGCAGGATGTAATAAAGAAACCAGTGGGCTGTGGTGGGACAGCACAGAGTTATGGGATACTCTGATGTGAACCCCCTCGCCTACTCCATGACCCTGCCGAATCTAAGCCCTCCCTGCTCAGGATTCAGAATGACCCCCCCCCCTCAGTTCAGTGCTGTCCTTCAGGTGAATCATAGCATCATACAGAACAGAAGCAAGCAAGCCCCTTGACCCACCACATCCATGCCAACCACTGTATCAATACCCATTCCATTCATTGGCATTTGGTCTCAGGAGCTCTATGCCTTGCCAGCTCAATGATTGAGCTACTCTATCGAGAAGGCATTTAGCATGATGACCTTCAACATTGAATATAGCAGCATGGACGTTAAATCACAGCTGTACGAGACGTTTGCAAGGCCACTTGGAGTATTGTGTACCACTTTGGTCACACTGTTATCAGAAGGATGTCAGTAAACCGAAAAGATTGTGGAGTAGAATATTGCCAGGACTCAAGAGCTTGAGTTACAGGGAGAGTTTGGGCAGGCTAGAATTTATACCTTGGAATGTCGGAGACTGAGAGGTGGTCTTCTAGAGGTGAGGGGCATAGATAGGGTGAACACACACAGACTTTTTCCTGGAAAAAGAATCCAAGAATCAGGCAGCACAGAGTTAAGGTGTGAGGGGAAAGATTTAAAAGGGGTGTGAGGGGAAAGATTTAAAAGGGGCATGAGGGGCATCTTTTTCTCACAGAGGGTGGTGTGCATATAGAATGAATTACCAGAGAATATAGTAGAGGTAGATACAATAACAACATTTAAATTACATTTGGATAAGTGTTTGGATGGAAAAGATTTAAAGGGATATGGTCCAAATGTGAGCAAATTGGGCTAGTTCCAGCAGGCACCTTGTTCAGTATAAACAAGTTGGGCTGAGGGGCCATATTTTGACTCAATGACACAAGGCAGATATTCAAGATTGAAGATCAGCCGGGAGCTCTTGTTTTACGTCCCATTCAATCCACCCCTGCATAAATTTAACCAAAATAGGATTGACCTGAAACTGTATTATGTGGTGTCAGGCATGCATTAGGATCATTCTACAGAGAGTCAGTGACCACACCATTCAATAAATTACAGAACGGCACAGCAAATTTTAAAAAAGGTCTCTCTGTTCCTCAACATCTTACTGTTTAAAGTATATGCCTGACTTTTCAAATTGCATCACCTTGCAATTCAATCTCATGTAGACCTGTGCACTTACTCCTCTGCTGAATTTCATGTTGACCACTCAGTGTTATTAATCCTCAACCGTACAATTGCCAGTATGGATTAAATTCCATCTGCCAATGCTTTGTCCAACTTTACAACTGATCTATCTGTTACTAGTCCTGTGCTGATCAATGTCTAAGAACTTCATTGTTAGCCAATGATTTCCTATCATTGTGGAAATTGTTTTCCTTTATGGAATGTTGTAATGTAAGCATCAGTTTACAGCTCGGTGTAAGTCAGACAGTGATCAGGATGTAGATAGGCATGTGATTCAGTGTACAGTAGGGACATAGGTTGGCACATGAGTATTAGTATGTCGGTCTGTGTACCCAGACTGCCAATTGTATGGCTGGGTATGTTATCATGTGTAAGGATTAACAACACAGAATGGTCAACATGAAATTCAGCGGAGGAGTATGTGCACAGGTCAATACACACGGTGCACTGGAGGAGTTCAGCAGGTCAGGCAGCATCTATGGATGGGAATAAACAGTCGATGTTTTGGGCCAAGACCCTTCATCAGGACCTCTCCAGCATCTGCACTTCCTCTTGTGTCTAAGTGCATGGGTCTGAGTATCTTTGAGCATTTGGGTCATCCCATAGTGGTTTGGGTCACCATGAGGCCACCCCCCTCAACAATTTTCATTTCTGAATGCTTAATTCCCCATTTCCCCCATTGCTAACTCTATGACTTATTGTTAGAATTAGAGGAATGGAGATATTGGAAGATTGTGGCATTGGAAGGCATCCCAGAGACAGGGAAGAGCAACATGACAGAGACATGAAAAACTGTGTGAAATTTTAAAGTGGAGGTGAGGCATTCCATCAGAATAATTTTCCTGATAAACTGTGGTTTGAGATAATATTCTGATTACAAATCCATCCTCCAAACAATCCAAGCTTTGCGTTCCAGAACAATCATCCTCTATAATTAGATCGGGTAGCCCTGCTGACTGAGAAGTATCTGAGGAACTCAGCATGTCTCAGAAAGGGTTGGTTTGTAGCTACTTGTCAGAATTTGGTAAGAATGCAGTCAAACCTACTATCTTGAACTTGCTACGTAAGTAATCCTTGATGGCTGTTTTGAATATTACTGTGGATTCAGCAATTCTGCAGAAAGGAAACACATCTCCAATAAAGGCATCTGCAACAAATATTTTGGATAATGTATAATTACTAACTGTACTGGTGATGATTTGAATTTACAGGAAATAAAATTAAAAAACAAGGTTGCTGTGCCCAAGATTCCACAGAAATTACTATTTTAGTTAATAACTTAATTCATCTTCTGCAGTTCTCTCCCATTTTTATGTGAATTGGCATATTCATTTGAAAGTGAATTGCCAACAGTGCTGTATAATTTGCTTTGGGTAGTTTCAGAGTCTGGGTTTCTGGGTTTATATATTTCCAGTACTGTGCAAAAGCCTTAGGCACGTATATATAGCTAAGGTGCCTAAGACTTTTGCACAATACTGTATTTGCGGTGGAGAGGGAAGTGACCTGGGCTGAGCTTTGGCAACCCGAGCCACACCACATCCAATTTCTCATCTAGGTAGTGTACGATGAGCTTCCAAGCCCATCAAACCTGCACACATGGGGCAAAGCAGAGTCACCTGTGTGCCCACTGAGTTCCAAGCGAGGAACCCTGGAGCACATCCTCAGCGGCTGCACAAGGGCACTTGGTGAGGGATGGTACCAATGGAGGCATGATCAGGTCATGGAGACCATCGCTGAAGCCATCAGCGTGGGGGTTGAGTGGGCGAAGCGGTCCTGATCCTCTAAGCAGGCCATTGCCTTTGTCAGAGCTGGAGAGCAGCCAATACCCACCAAAAGAACATCGGCAGGTATCCTAACCTCTGCAAGAGACTGGCAGCTGTTGGTGGACCTCGAAAGGCAGCTGAGGTTCCCCGACCATATCACAGCCACCACCCTGCGACCAGGCATTGTCCTTGTGTCTGAGTCTACGAGGCAGGTGGTGACGCTGGAGCTGACAGTCTCATGGGAAGATCGCTTGGAAGAGGCCTTTGAAAGGAAGCTATCTAAGTATGCAGGACTGGTCAGCAATTGCCAGCAGGCTGGATGGAGAGCGAGGTGTCTCCCAGTGGAAGTTGGTTGTAGGGGATTCGCAGCCCGTTCCTTAGCCAGAGCCTACAGCAATCTGGGCATCGAGGGAGAGAGGAAGAGGAGAGCCATCCGCAGTATCACCGATGTGGCAGAGAGGGCCTCAAGGTGGCTGTGGCTCAAGAGAGGGGAGCCATGGAGTCATAAGTAGCCAGCCATCTGGACACAAGCTGGGGTCTGATCAGCCCTGGCTGGGTCACCTGGAGAAGGGTGTATGATGTTGAAAGACCCGAAACACCTGATGATTCCAGGAACATCACTGATGATGTGTCCAGAAGCATCAGTAAATGTATGCACACAGCAGTGTCAATGTGAAGCGGAGAGTGACTTTGTAAATCTGGCAGGAGCAAAGGATGCTGGGAATGGTGAGGGTGTGGGATAGTTGGTAGAGAATAATGCCAGGAGTGGGGGCAGCAACGCAGGTGCAAACATACCCAGCCCTGAGACACCAGGCAAGGCCATTCAATTACAGACAATTGATTTATTGATCATTACAGAATGTCTCTCTGGTGCTTCCTGCTCCCTCCTCTCTTCCTTCCCCTTTTCCCAACCATGATCCCTTTCTCCCTGCTCCCTTCCCACGCTCAATCCATAATACAATATCAGAATCAGGTTTATCATCACTCACTTACTTTTGCACAGTACTGTATATTTGGTATATCCGGGTTCAGGCTTAGCAGTCTACCTGAAGAATTCCCCCTCATTCTACCGCACAGCTCATTCAAAACTTGAAGATCCTTTATTAGAAGGCTTCTTTGACCTGAAATGTTAGCTTCACTTTTCTTCCCACAGATTTCACTGCTTTGACCTGCTGAGGGTTTAGTTTGGATCTGTCTAAAAAAAGTTCAGCTTTAAAATTTCAGGACCTGGTCCTGTCCTTGTCTCTGTAACTTCCTTTGGTTCCATGGCCTTCTGAGATCTTGGTACTTCTCTGATAGTTCCCTCTTACACATTTCTGATTTTTATCGCTCAGCCTCTGCTGGTAATATCTTCAGCTGTTTCAGATCTGAAATTCCCACTGCAACCATCTCACCCTCTCCTGACATAAAATGCACAAATTGGACCAGGAGACTGGGACCTTTATAGCCCCAACAGACAATGGTTTATTATTGACACCTGTGCTTCTCTAAGACTCCCTCTTGGAGAACAAGGTAGGTCTGGTGACTGAGGTGTCAATGCAGGAGCACTTTGCAACCATTGACCAAAATTCTATTTGTTTTGAAATGGTCATGGAGAAAGACAGGCCTGATCAACGAGTTAGAGTTAGGGTTACAGTTAATGCCTTATATTGGGGCACAACCAGTTTTAGAGGCATTAGGTGCGGACATGCAGAGGTCAATTAGGTCAGGTGCTTCCAACCTTTTTTATGCCATGGACCAATACAGTTAAACATAGAGCATAAAACATAAAAATCTACAGCACATTACAGGCCTTTTGGCCCACAATGTTGTGCCGACCATGTAACCTACTCTAGAAACTGCCTAGAATTTCACTAGCGCATAACCCTCTATTTTTCTAAGCTCCATGTACCTAAGAGGCTCTTAAAAGCCCCTATTGTATCCACTTCCACCACCACTGGCAGTGCATTCCACGCACCTACCACTCTCTGTGGGAAAAACTTACCCCTGAGATCCCCTCGGTACCTATTTCCAAGCATCTTAAAACTATGCCCCCTCGTGGTAGCCATTTCTGGGAGAAAACTTCTGGCGATCCACATGATCAATGCACCTCTATCAGGTCACCTCTCATCCTCCGTTGCCCCGTGGAGAAAAGGCCAAGTTCACTCAACCTATTCTCATAAGGTACGCCCTCCAATCCAGGAAACATCCCTGTAAATCTCCCCTGCACTCTCTCTATAGTATCCACATCATTCCTGAACTGAGATGACCAGAACAATCACAATACTCCAAGTGGGGTCTGACTGAGGTGTCATATAGCTGTAACATTACCTCATAGCTCTTGAACTCAATCCCATGGTTGATGAAAGCTAACACACCTTACACCTTTTTAACAACACTGTCAACCTGACAGCAGCTTTGAGTGTCCAATGGACACAAACCACAAGATCTCTCAGATCCTGCACACTGTCAAGAGTCTTACCATTTATATTATATTCTGTCTTCAAATTAGACCTACCAAACTAACCACTTCACACTTATCTGGGTTGAAGTCCATCTGACACTTCTCAGCCCAATACTGCATCCTATTGATGTCCTGCTGTAACCTCTGACAACCCTCCAGACTATCCACAACACCCTAACCTTTGTGTCATCAGCAAACTTACTAACCCACCCTTCTATTTCCTCATCCAGGCCATTTATAAAAATCACAAAGAGGTGGGGTCCCAGAACAGACTCCTGTGGAACACCACTGGTCACTGGCTTCCAGGCAGAATACGAACCATCTACAACCACCCTTTGCATTCAGTAGGCAAGACAATTCTGGATCTACAAAGTTAGGTCTCCTTGGATCCCATGCCTCCTTACTTTTTGAAGGATCCTTGCATGGGGAACCTTATCAAGTGCCTTACTGAAATCCATATACACTACATCCACTGCTCTACCTTTATCAATGTGTTTTGTTACATCCTCAAAGAATCCAACCAGGCTCATAAGACATGACCTGCCCTTGACAAAGCCTGGCTGACTATCCCTAATCAGATTATCTCTCCCCAAATGCCCATAAATCCTGCCTCTCAGGAGCTTCTCCAACAATTTGCCCATCACTGAAGTCAGATTCACTGGTCTATAACTTCCTGGGTTATCTCTACTCCCTTTCTTGAACAAGGGAGCAACATTTGCAACCCTCCAATCCTCTGGCACTTCTCCCGTCCCTATTGATGATGCAAAGGTCATTGCAAGAGGCTCAGCAATCTCCTACCTTGCTTCCCACAGTAGCCTGGGGTACATCTCATCCAGTCCCAGTGACTTATCTAACTTAATGCTTTTCAAAAGCTCCAGAACCTCCTTTTCCTTCATGTCTATATGCTTAAGCATTTAAGTCATCCCCACAATTGCCAAGGTCTTTTTTACCTGGTGAATACTGAAGCAAAGTATTCATTAAGTACCTCCACTACTGCCTCCAACTCCATGCACACATTTCCACTATTGCATCTGATTAATCCTATTCTCATACAGCCCATTTTCTTGTACTTCACATACTTGTAGAATACTTTGGGGTTTTCCTTAATTCTGCTCACCAAGGCCTTTCCATGACCCCTTCTGGCTCTCCTAATTCCATTCTTAAACTCCTTTTAAGCAACTTTCTAATTTTCTAGAGCTCTAACAGTACCTAGTTTCTTGAACCCTTTTGTAAGCTTTTCGAAAGTTCCTGCCTAATAGCATTATATTTCCCCCTATCTCAATTAAATGTTTTCTGAAATTGTCTGCTCCCATCCCTCTCCAGCGCTATGGTGAAGGAGATAGAGTTGTGGTCACTGCCTCCAAAATGCTCTCCCACCGAGAGACCTGACACCTGACCAGGTTCATTTCTCAATACCAGATCAAGTACTGCCTCTCCTCTAGTTGACCTATTAACATATTGCATCAGGAAACCTTCCTGAACACACCTAACAAACTCCATCCCATCTAAACTCCCCTTACCCTAAGGAGATGCCAATCAATATTAGGAAAGTTTAATATCTCCCATCACAACAACTCTATTATTATTACACCGTTCCAGAATCTGCCTCCCTATTTGCTCCTTGATATCCCTGTTACTATTGGGGGGGGGGTCTATAAAAACACCCAGTGGAGTTATTGCCCCTTTCCTGTTTCTGACTTCTACCCACTGACTCAGTAGACCCTCCCTCTTTTTCAGTAGCTGTGACACTTTCCCTAATTAGCAATGCCACACCCCCCACCTCTTTTGCCTCCCTCTCTGTACTTTTTGAAGCCTGGCACACTCAGCAGCCATTCCTGCTCCTGAAATATCCAAGACTCTGGTAATGGCTACAACATATGGTTCCACGTATTAATCCAAGGAAGGGGTCTGTGGACTCAAGGTTGGGAACCCCTGTTATAGGTCAAGGCACTATTGACAAGTGGGAGGCTTTAAAAATGTCACAGCCAGAGTCCAGGTACCGCATGTTTTTGTTGTAAAGGCAAGGATGCAAGTTTACAGCAGGAGGCATGGTAAAAGCAAAGGGAATAATTTACGTATTCTTCCTTATTTCATGGCATTTTGTGGCTTGGGACCAACAGAGGTCATATCTTTGCTGACTGCTTAATATTGCTTCAAGATTGTGTCTTTGCTAATTGCTAATAAAGTATGGAATAAAGGATTTGACTCTTTGGAACGCTCATTTCTTTGAAGCTGAGGGTGGGTCGTGCATGTAGAACAACCCCATGGCGGTCCCAGGCTAGCGGCAATTGGTTTGTTTTTGGATTAGTTTCGCCACTGCATTTTGTCAGCAAAGGTTTCAACAGTTATACCAAACCAATGTCAGCACTTGGATGTGTATGGGAAATTGGAAGCACCGACCCAGAGCAGTTTGTGACAAGACAGTTTGTTGTTTTACTCTCTGTGTTTGGATTTGAAACACAGTTTTAAAGTGGCCAATGTTGCTGTGTCCAACTGGGTTGGACTGGAAAGCTCTATAGTGCTACTTGCTTGAAGTGTTTGACCCTTGATCCTGTTGAAAAGCTGAAGAATTGAAGTACTGAATATCCAGTGGTGAAAAGCTGAACTGAAACTGCCACTGTTTTGTCTTGTTTGCACACCTTGCTTTAGCTGAGTTTAGCAAGACAACAGAAATTGAAGGAGAAGTACGCCTTGTTAGAAGAGCTTCGAAGAAGCCAGGAACAGCTTGGGGAAATCAGGAAGAACAGGTGGAACAGCTTTGAAGGAACCAGGAACAGCTTTGGGGAAATCAGGAAGAACAGGTGGAACAGCTTTGAAGGATGATAGAGGAACTTGAATTGCAGGATTAAATTGCAGCCAAGGTAGCCAGAGTTAAAGTGCTAAGAGCTGCAAATGCTGTGGGCTCTAAACATGCTTCAGCTAAGCAGTTCTCTGGTGAGAGTTCCTATGTTGACACAGCACAGAGAAAATCCAACATACTCAAAGTTTCAAAGTGCATTTATTATCAAAGAATATGCAAATTATACAACCTTAAGATTTGTTTGCTTACCGGCAGTCACAAAGCAAGGAAACCAAAATAACCCAATGAGAAAAACCAAGCCCCCAGTGCCCACAGAGAAAGAGAGAAAAAACACACAAAACAGATCATGTAAATAGCAGAAGCGAGCAACAACAGCGTACTCTGAACCAAACTGAATCCTAAGACCAAAGTCCCCAGAGGAGCCTGGAGTAAGCCCAAAGCCTTCAGTTCATCACATTAGCGAGGCAAATCACCACAAAGTTCGCAGACATGAAGCACAGCAGATGAGGCAGACCTTGAACACATTGCCCTTCGATTCACTTTGAATCTGGATTTCACTGCTGAAGAAGCCGTCCTCGACCTCTCCTATTTGGCTCGGCATTTAGAGTAATCCTCCTTCATACCCCAGTTAGTTGGACGGGCAGCAGAACTTCTCCGTTCCATCTTCTCCCCTCCAAATCATTCACTCCAACCAGCATGGGTCCAAGTCCCAGTGCGTTGATTTTGCAGCGCAGTGGCAGGGCGCATCCCGCGAATTTGCTTTGCCTTCACTCTCTTTTTCATTGTTTGCAATGTTAGTTTACCAAAATTCCTTTGCTTTCAAACTACCGGTGAGCAGACGCATGTCATTGGTAGCGCTATCTTAAACCGGAAGTTTAACTCAATCTCAAAGTGGATGCATTTGAGGCAATAGTCGATGAACCACAAGTTTGAACCCCAAGGGGTAGTTCTCTCTCAGCCTGCACCAAAGAGGCACCCTAAACCTATGCCATGTCTGAAAGCGTGAGGTGCTGCAGAGAACATTGGTTTACAAAGTGATGACACTCAAGTTTCAGATGACAAGGTCTAAGTGCCACGCTGGAGGTCATAAGAACACAAAAAGAAATAACAAGTTTAGTGATGCAACGACAATGCATTGCACCTCTGTCTAAAAGAGAGATTCAAATCTTCATTGGTGGTCATTCATTTATTGGGGCTTTCAAGAATAGCACTGAAAGGAAAACTGAAGATTTTGGTGACTGTCTCTATTTTCTCAATTGTACACTGGAGGTTACCCTAAAGAGCTTGTCAAAAGTTATAATCCAGCCAGCCCAGAGGAAGGACAGCTGAGGGCTAAAGCTTTACTACAGGAACGTTTTGGTGATGAGCAGGTAATTGTTGTGGCCTACCTGGAAAAGGCTCTTTCTTGGCAGCATTTAAAACCGGAAGATGTAAAAGCTCTTCAAGATTAGTCTTTTTCTTAGTAGTTGTTGCAATGCTATGGAAGACATGCAGGCCGTACATGAGTTGAACATGCCCGTTCACATGAAGATTGTCGTAAATAAATGACCTAATGAACTTAGAAAAGAATGGAGATTGGTGGTGAATGAACTACAAGAAAGGCACCACTGTAAGGTTGCTTTCACTGACGTTGTTAATTTCATAGAAAGATGAGTGAAGATTGCTACACACCCGGTGCTTGGGAAAGTATGCAAGACTACATTGCAGGCAGTAAGTATAGGTGTGAATAAAACTGATCAAAAAATTGTTCTCAAGCTAAAGGAAGCAGCTTTGCCACTACTGTGGCTATTGTGGAAAGTGAAACAGAGCCTGGAACTGATGAAAAAGGTGTAGATTTGAAACCAGCCATTACACAGCAGTGAGTACCACCCTGGTATTTATTGGTCTTATGGGGGCTGGTGATCGTGATTGTAAACTTCCTATAATTCCAGTTCAGGTGAAGTCTAAGAAGAGCAACAAGACAGTGGTTACTTATGATACCCTAGGTCAAGGAAGTACAGTAGTTTTCTGCAGAGAGAGCCTCATGGACAAGCTCAACTTGACAGGAAAAGGAACATTTAAGAGAAGGTCCTGTGTAGCTGTATCGTTTCAGGATTGGAGGTGGATGGCTTAGATAGTGAGAGCTATTGTGAATTGTTAAACGTCAATATGGAGGAACATTCCTCAACAGAGAGATCTTCAGGAATGGTCTCACTTGAAGTATATTTATTTGTCAGAAATTGAACTGTTGATAGGGATGAATGTGCCTAAACTATTTGGAGCCATTGGAAGTGATTTGTGATGTTAATGATGGACCCTATGCAACCAGAACAATGTTGGGTTGAACTATTAATGGACCATTGAAAGGTGACCGTGATAGTGGAAGAAACCACACTTGGCCAGAGCTGACAGTTAATGGGATCTCAGTTTTGAACCTAGATGAGCTTTGGCAGCAGTAATTCAAGACAGATTTTCCTGAAACAGTCAATAGGGACAACCTGGTTTGCAGAAAATCATAATCCAGAACAGACTGCTTACCAAAAGAGGACACTTGCGTAAATGTTGAGATTTCATGTCTCCTGTGTCTTCGTATCATGTAGTTGTAATTATTACAGTATAACAGTTAGGGGGCTGCAATGTAGGAGTCACGTGCCTGTTCTCTATTTGCACATTGATGCACCATCAATAACTCACACTGAGACGCAAGGTGAGATATCGGCTTTTATTGACTGGAAGAAGGAACCAGGAGTGAGTGTCCATCATACTATGTCCTGGAGACCGAGGCCGAGCGTCAGGCCTCAGATCGGCTTTATACAGGGGCCTGTGGGAGGAGCCACAGGAGCAGTCAGCAGGGGGCGTGTCCAGACAGGCACATAGTTCACCACACACATTTATCATGGTAACTGGTCACAAGTATTTGGGGGGAGTGTAGTAAAAGCAAAGGGAATAAGGTACATATTCTTGCTTATTTTGAGGCTGTTTGTGGCTTGGATCAGGTGGAGGTCATATCTTTACTGACCACTTAATCACTTTAAGATTTTATGTTTGCTAATTGCTATTAACGGATTGAATAAAGGATTCAACTCTTTGGAATGATCATTTCATTGGTGCGTCAAGCATGCATAACAACCTCATGGTGGTTGCAGGCTAGTGGCAGTTGCTTTAATTTTGGATTAGTTTTGCCACTACAATTGTTATTATGCATATGTAAACTTGTGCATATGACAATAAACTAGACTTTGACTTTGAAAAGTCATCATTCCAAAATATTAATTTTTCTCTCTACAGATGCTGTTGAGCATTGGGTAGAGTTTAAAGATTGAGGATATACATGAAAATATATTGTAATACAGTAATGTGTGCTGCTTTCATTTGCATGGTCTACTGACACCCTCTGCAGGTAGGGTGTCAGAACTCCGTGCAGGCTCAGTTGTGACTTTCAAACTGCACATTAGAACTTTGTGCACTTTTTGCAGCGCTATTTTAATTTTAATTTCTATATTGCTTTTAATGGGTGTCTAAGTGGCAGTTCAGACTGAGCTCCGTGTCAGGACTCGTTCACATGTGTATATTCACTCACACAGCCACCCCCATCTTAAGAATGTCCAGCATTTGTACAGCATGCACATTCAAGTGAGCACTTGGGATGGATTTGCTGATCACTGCAGAGCCACAGGCATCTTCGGATATCTGTGAACTCAGTTCACGGCCACAGTTCTGGCCTGCAAGCTGCTCACGTTATGGACAGTTCACTGGAATGGAAGTGGGTATTGGGACAACAGGTGCAGGTATCTATGGATCGAACATAAAGGAGTAAGGCAAAAACAGAAAATGCTGAAAGTACTTCCCACTACCAATGAAAAGTCCTCAAACTGCAGCAGTAAGTCTGTTTATCCTCCCAGCCTGACCTCTGAGTGTTTTCATTTTAGATTTCCAACTTCTCCTTTTGTAATTTTCACTATGTTGGGGGTAAGGTTTTACCATCAGGACAGAAGTCAAAGGCAAATGGTAAATAATAAAGCAAGTATTGACTTGACATGTAGCATTGTGGGTTTTCAGCACATTTTCTTGTTACACTTTTCATTCAGTAACTTCAAACTCACAAGGAAGGTGACCTGACCAACAAATCGAGGGCTGTGGTTGGGGTTACTGTCATCAGAGCAGAAAAATGAGGGATGTCACAATTGTTCAAAATTATGGGGAGTAGATAAGGAGAAACTACCTCTGTGGACAGGGGAGGAGCAACCAATTAGTCAAGTTAAAGGAATGGCAGATGAAGAAAATGAGAAGGATTTATTTTGATGTTGGGATCTGGAAAGCACTAAAGGCAGAATCAAAAGTCGATTTCCAATAGAAGCGGATGTATACTTGAAATTAAGAACCTTGCAAAATTCTCCTAAGGAAGTTTATTGGATAGATCTTGCAATAAGTGGAATCACACAAGATGAACTAAATGGCCTCCTACAAAGTGTAATTCCATAATGGATAGCACCTTTTGCTCTTCCTCAGATAACATTGTGGGAATCTTTCAATCCACTTCAGAGAGGAGGAGGGTCTTGGGTTAAAAGTTTCTTTCCCAATGATGTAGTGGTCTCTCAGCAAAGTTCTTCAGTTGTTCTGTGCTCTCTCAGTATTACAATGGGAGTCTCAGACCAGATTTCTGTGAAATCTCTGGAGTGGGACAGTATACCTTAGAGTGGAGCTAACAACCATGGCCCATTCTTACTGAATGCTGCCTGTACCTTCAGGTTCATGGATTATCTTCTGCCATTCCTTACGCCAAACATTTCACCCTCAGCACTCTTTTACAGAGACATACAGCATGATAGAAGGTCCTTTGGCCCATTTAGTCCACCCAACTATGTGAGACGCATAAACTAATCCCATTTTCCTGAAAATCCTACAAAAAGTAGTGGATATGGCCCAGTCCATCACAGATAAAGCCCTCCCAACCACTGAGCATATTTACACACAGTGCAGTCACAGGAAAGCAGCATCCATTATCAGGGACTCCCACCAACTGGGTTATGCTCTCTTCTCACTGCTGCCATCAGGAAGAAGTACAGGAGCGTCAGGACGTACACCACCAGGTTCAGGTACAGTATTTACCCAACTATAAGGCTCTTAACCAAAAGGGATATCTTCATTCAATTCACTGACCCCATCACCAAAACGTTCAACCTTTGGATTTACTTTCAAAGACTCTTCATCTCATGATGGTGATATTATTTAATTTGTAAAGACAATTTGCTGTCTTTGGTACAGTTGGCTGTTTGTCTATCCTGCTGGCTGCGGGTTTTCATTGATTCTATTGTGTTTCTTGGATTTACTGAGCATGCTCGCAAAAAATGAATCTTAGAGTTGTATGTGGTAACGTATAGTGCCTTGGCAATAGATTTATTTGGAACTTTTATTCTCCCACAATATCATCAACTCACCTCCCCAATCACCCACACAAGATACAGCCCACCGCTAACCCCATAAGCCTCCTTCGCTGCGCCTGCGCATTCGCGCGACAGACTCCCAAACACCCACGCCCCCTTCCCGGCCTTGAGCAAACTGCGCATGCGCACTTCTATGGCGCCGGCTTCGGTTTGCACTGCGCCTGCGCTGAACGGTCTCCGTTTCTAGGTTAGCGATGGCGGAGGGCGCTGCGGGCTGTGAACATTACTTGCGTTCCTGTCTGCTCAAGGTGAGTGGGTCATCGTCTCTCCCTGCTCCTCGGTTGTCATCTGCCACCCCACTTCCGTTACCCCAGTCCTTCTCCTCCGTCCTCCACATGCATCTCTGCCCCACGTCCTCTCCCTGTTCCTTCCACCCCACTTTCCTCTCGACCACGACTAACTATATTTCAATGGAGTGGCTTGCTGGACCATTTTTATGAGACTTGAAGAGTCAGCCACATTGGTCTGGAATCTCATCTCGGCCAGATTGTGGAGAGGGCCGCAGATTTCCTCCTCGGATGGCCATTAAATTATCTTACGATATTTACGGCATTGTAATTCTGCGGTAGTCTTTACTAATTCATTACTAAAAAATCAAATTTCACAGTTGCCGAAGTTGATTTGAGTCATGACTGACAGATAAGCAGAGCCTTGGGCCCATCGTGTGTACACCAGCCATTAATTACCCATTTGCACTAAAGCTGTGTTATCCCAATGATTCCATTTTTATTCTCTCTAATTCTTATAAACCTCCCATCTCCAAACCTACCTTTACATATAGGGCAATTTACAGTTAACAATTCGCATGTTACGATAGAACATTACGTTTCAATAAGGCATTGTATATATAGGCCCTTTGGCTGATGTTGTGCCGACCTTTTAACCAAATCTAAGCCTTCCCTCCTACATAGCCCTCCATTTTCCTATCATCCATGTGTCTAAGAGTTTCTTGAATATTCCAAATGAATCCGTCTCCACCACCACCCCAGCACTGCGTTCCACGCACCCACCATACTCTGTAAAAAGAAAAATCTTTACTGACATCCCCCCCCCCTATACTTTCCCCATTAAAAGTATGCCACCTCATATTAGCCATAACTCAATATACATCTGACTTCAAGGCTGATGGTGTACTTCTGGTACTCTGAGGCTGTTAGCCTCTGCATTAATTCTGGCCTGAATTGCTGAGGTTAAGGATTAGAAGTGATTGCTGCAGAAGGCTCAAATTGCCTTATGTTTTGTTATAGAACATCGAATAGTACAGCACATTACAGGCCCTTTGGCCCACAATGTTGTGCCGACCCTCAAACCCTGCCTCCCATATAACCCCCCCACCTCAAATTCCTCCATATACCTGTCTAGTAGTTTCTTAAATTTCACTAGTGTATCTGCCTCCACCACTGACTCAGGCAGTGCATTCCACACACCAACCACTCTCTGAGTGAAAAACCTTCCTCCAATATCCCCCTTGAACTTCCTTCCCCTTACTTTAAAGCCATGTCAATAGACAATAGGCAATAGGTGCAGAAGTGGACCATTCAGCCCTTCGAGCCTGCACCACCATTTTGAGATCATGGCTGATCATCTACTATCAATACCCGGTTCCTGCCTTGTTCCCATATCCCTTGATTCCCCTATCCATAAGATACCTATCTAGCTCCTTCTTGAAAGCATCCAGAGAATTGGCCTCCACTACCTTCCGAGGCAGTGCATTCCAGACCTCCACAACTCTCTGGGAGAAGAAGTTTTTCCTTAAGTCTGGCCTAATTGACCTACCCCTTATTCTCAAACCATGCCCTCTGGTACTGGACTCTCCCAGCATCTGGAACATATTTCCTGCCTCTATCTTGTCCAATCCCTTAATAATCTTATATGTTTCAATCAGATCCCCTTTCAATCTCCTTAATTCCAGCGTGTACAAGCCCAGTCTCTCTAACTTCTCTGCGTAACACAGTCCAGACATCCCAGGAATTAACCTCATGAATCTATGCTGCACTTCATCTACAGCCAGGATGTCCTTCCTTAACCTTGGAGACCAAAACTGTACACAGTACTCCAGTTGTGGTCTCACCAGGGCTCTGTACAAATGCAAGAGGATTTCCTTGCTCTTGTACTCAATTCCCTTTGTAATAAAGGCCAACATTCCATTAGCCTTCTTCACTGCCTGCTGCACTTGCTCATTCACCTTCAGTGACTGATGAACAAGGACTCCTAGATCTTTGTATTTCTCCCTTACCTAACTCTACACCATTCAGATAATAATCTGCCTTCCTGTTCTTACTCCCAAAGTGGATAAACTCACACTTATTCACATTAAACGTCATCTGCCAAGTATCTGCCCACCCACCCAGCCTATCCAAGTCACCCTGAATTCTCCCAACATCCTCATCACATGTCACACTGCCACCCAGCTTAGTATCATCAGCAAATTTGCTGATGTTATTCTCAATGCCTTAATCTAAATTGTTGACGTAAATTGTAAACAGCTGTGGTCCCAATACTGAGCACCGTGGCACCCCACTAGTCCCCACCTGCCATTCCGAGAAACACCCATTCACCGCTACCCTTTGCTTTCTATCTGCCAACCAGTTTTCTATCCATGTCAATGTCTTCCCCCCCAATGCCATGAGCTTTGATTTTACCCACCAATCTCCTATGTGGGACCTTATCAAATGCCTTCTGAAAATCGAGGTACACTACATCCACTGGATCTCCCCGTCTAACTTCCTGGTTACATCCTTGAAAAACTCCAACAGATTAGTCAAGCATGATTTACCCTTGGTAAATCCATGCTGGCTCGGTCCAATCCTATCACTGCTATCTAGATATGCCACTATTTCATCCTTAATGATGGACTCTAGCATTTTCCCCACCACCGATGTCAGGCTGACAGGTCGATAGTTCTGTTTTCTCCCTCCCTCCTTTCTTAAAAAGTGGGATAACATTAGCCATTCTCCAATCCTCAGGAACTGATCCTAAATCTAAGGAACATTGGAAAATGATTACCAATGCATACACAATTTCCAGGGCCACCTCCTTTAGTACCCTAGGATGCAGACCATCTGGACCTGGGGATTTGTCGGCCTTCAGTCCCATCAGTCTGCTCATCACCGTTTCCTTCCGAATGTCAATCTGTTTCATTTCCTCTGTTACCCTATGTCCTTGGCCCTTCCATACATCTGGGAGATTGCTTGTGTCTCCCTTAGTGAAGACAGATCTAAAGTACTCATTAAATTCTTCTGCCATTTCTCTGTTTCCCATAACAATTTCACCCAATTCAATCTTCAAGGGCCCAACATTGTTCTTAACTGTCTTCTTTCTCTTCACATACTTAAAAAAGCTTTTGCTATCCTCCTTTATATTCCTGGCTAGCTTGCATTCGTACCTCATTTTTTCTCCCCGTATTGCCTTTTTAGTTAAGTTCTGTTGTTCCTTAAAAACTTCCCAATCATCTGTCCTCCCACTCACTTTAGCTCTGTCATACTTCCTTTTTTTTTTAATGCTATGCAATCTCTGACTTCCTTTGTCAACCACTGTGGCCCCTTTCCCCCTTTGAATCCTTCCTTCTCGGGGGGATAAACTGATTTTGCACCTTGTGCATTATTCCCAAGAATACCTGCCATTGCTGTTCCACTGTCCTTTCTGCTAGGATATCCATCCAGTCAACTTTGGCCAGCTCCTCCCTCATGGCTCCATAGTTTCCCCTGTTCAACTACAACACTGACACCTCTGAGCTGCCCTTATCCTTCTCAAATTGCAGATAAAAACTCATAATATTATGATCACTACCTCCTAATGGCTTCTTTACTGCAAGATTGCTTATCAAATCCTGTTCATTACATAACACTAAATCCAGAATAGTCCTGTCCCTGGTCGGCTCTCGTACAAGCTGTTGCAAGAATGCATCCCGTAGGCACTCTACAAACTCCCTATCCTGGGGTCCAGCACCAACCTGATTCTCCCAGTTCACCTGCACGTTGAAATCCCCCATAACTACTGCGACATTACCTTTGCCACATGCCAATGTTAACTCCCTATTCAACTTGCACCCAATATCCATGCTACTGTTTGGTGGCCTGTAGACAACACCCATTTGGGTCCTTTTGCCCTTACTGTTCCTCAGTTCTATCCACACAGACTCTACTTCTGATCCTATGTTCCCCCTTGCAAAGGACTGAATCGCATTCCTCACCAACAGGGCCACCCCACCCCCTCTGCCCACATTTCTGTCCCTATGATAGCATGTATACCCTTGTACATTCATTTCCCAGGTCTGATCTCCCTGCAGCCATGTCTCCGTTATCCCAACAACATCATAGTTACCCATTCGCACCTGAGCTTCAAGCTCATCCACCTTATTTCTGACACTTGGTGCATTCAGTTATAGAATTTTTAGCCCATTTCTCCTCTCTCTGTTTGAATCGCCGCCTATTGTGCTTAACCCAGCTCCCTGTGCTCCCATCAGGCTATACGCCCCTAGAATTTTGTTGTCCTTCCTAAATTTACTTATTCTTTCTGCACATTTAACTCCATGTTCCGTCAGACCATCCCTCTGGACATGTGTCCTCCTTATCACTTGTTCCGCCTCACCTTTCTCTACTACACACTTAATATTCTGGGACCGTGTAGTCCCCACCTGTCCTTTATTCTTCCTCTCACTATCCTCTCTCACATTCTGGATCCCTGGCCCCTGCAAATTTAGTTTAACCCCCCCCCCACAAGAAGCACTAGCAAACTTCCCTGCAAGAATGTTAGTACCGCTCCAGTTCAGGTGTAAACCGTCCCTTCGGAACAGATCCCACCTTCCCTGGAACAAAGCCCAATTATCTAAAAACCTGAAGCCCTCCCTCCTGCACCATCCTCTCAGCCACGTATTAATCTGTATAATCTTTCTGTTCCTTGCCTCACTCGCACGTGGCACAGGTAGCAATCCTGATGTTGTTACCCTCGAGGTCCTGCTCTTCAGCTTTGCACCTAACTCCCTGAACTCCCTATGCAGGACCCCCTCACTCATCCTACCCACGTCATTTGTCCTTACATGGACCACAACATCTGGTCCTCTTGTACTGAGCGGTGGTGCCCTGGGGAAGAGACGCTGGCTGTCCACTCCGTCTATTCCTCTTAATACCTTGTACACCTCTATCATGTCTCATCTCATCCTCCTTCTCTCCAAAGAGTAAAGCCCGAGCTCCCTTAATCTCTGATTATAATCCATACTCGCTAAACCAGGCAGCATCTGGTAAATCTCCTCTGTACCCTTTCCAATGCTTCCACATCCTTCCTATACTGAGGCGACCAGAACTGGACACAGTACTCCAAGTGTAGCCTAACTAGAGTTTTATAGAGCTGCATCATTACATTGAGTCTCGTAAACTCTATCCCACGACTTATGAAAGCTAACACCCCATAAGCTTTCTTAACTACCCTATCTACCTGTGAGACAACTTTCAGGGATCTGTGGACATGTACCCCCAGATCCCTCTGCTCCTCCACACTACCAAGTATCCTGCCATTTACTTTGTACTCTGCCTTGGAGTTTATCCTTCCAAAGTGTATCACCTCACACTTCTCCGGGTTGAACACCATCTGCCACTTCTCAGCCCACTTCTGCATCCTATCAATGTCTCTCTGCAATCTTCGACAAATCTACAACACCACCAACCTTTGTGTCATCTGCAAACTTGCCAACCCACCCTTCTACCCCCACATCCAGGTCGTTAATAAAAATCACAAAAAGTAGAGGTTCCAGAACAGATCCTTGTGGGACACCACTAGTCACAACCTTCCAATCTGAATGTACTCCCTCCACCACAACCCTCTGCCTTCTGCAGGCAAGCCAATTCTGAATCCACCTGGCCAAACTTTCCTGGATCCCATGCCTTCTGACTTTCTGAATAAGCCTACCATGTGGAACCTTATCAAATGCCTTACTGAAATCCATGTAGATCACATCCACTACTACCCTCATCTATATGCCTGGTCACCTTCTCAAAGAACACTATCGGGCTTGTTAGGCACGATCTGCCCTTCACAAAGCCATGCTGACTGTCCCTGATCAGACCATGATTCTCTAAATGCCCATAGATCCTATCTCTAAGAATCTTTTCCAACAGTTTTCCCATCACAGATGTAAGGCTCACTGGTCTATAATTACCTGGACTATCCCTACTACCTTTTTTGAACAAGGGGACAAGGGGACATTCACCTCCCTCCAATCCTCTGGTATCATTTCTGTGGACAATGAGGACATAAAGATCCTAGCCAGAGGTTCAGCAATCTCTTCCCTCGCCTCGTGGAGCAGCCAGGGGCATATTCCGTCAGGCCACGGGGATTTACCCATCCTGATGTATTTTTAACAACTCCAACACCACCTCTCCTTTAATATCAACATGCTCCAGAACATCAACCTCACTCATATTGTCCTCACCGTCATCAAGTTCCCTCTCAGTGGTGAATACCGAAGAGAAGTATTCATTGAGGACCTTGCTCACTTCCACAGTCTCCAGGCACATCTTCCCACTTTTATCTCTAATTGGTCCTACCTTCACTCCTGTCGTCCTTTTTTTCTTCACATAATTGAAGAATGCCTTGGGGTTTTCCTTTACCCTACTCACCAAGGCCTTCTCATGCCCCCTTCTTGCTCTTCTCAGCCCCTTCTTAAGCTCCTTTCTTGCTACCCTATATTCCTCAATAGACCCCTGATCCTTGCTGCCTTCTTCCACCAGACTAGATTTTCCACCTCACTTGTCACCCATGGTTCCTTCACCCTACCATTTTTTATCTTCCTCACTGGGACAAATTTATCCCTAACATCCTGCAAGAGATCCTCAAACATCAACCACATGTCCATAGTACATTTCTCTGCAAAAACATCATCACAATTCACACCCGCAAGTTCTAGCTTTTTAGCCTCATAATTTGCCCTTCCCAATTAAAGATTTTCCTGTCCTCTCTGATTCTGTCCTTTTCCATGATAATGCTAAAGGTCAGGGAGCGGTGATCACTGTCCCCCAGATGCTCACCCACTGACAGATCTGTGACCTGACCCAGTTTGTTACCTAATACTAGATCTAGTATGGCATTCCCCCTAGTCGGCCTGTCAACATACTGTGACAGGATTCCATCCTGGACACACTTAACAAACTCTGCCCCATCTAAACCCTTGGAACTAATCAAGAGCCAATCAATATTTGGGAAGTTAAAGTCACCCATGATAACAAGCCTGTTATTTTTGAACCTTTCCAAAATCTGCCTCCCAATCTGCTCCTCGGTATCTCTACTGCTACCAGGGGGCCTATAGAATATCCCCAGTAGAGTAACTGCTCCCTTCCTGTTCCTGACTTACCATATAACCATATAACAATCACAGCATGGAAACAGGCCATCTCAGCCCTCCTGGTCCGTGCCGAACTCTTAATCTCACCTAGTCCCACCTACCCGCACTCAGCCCATAACCCTCCACTCCTTTCCTGTCCGTATACCTATCCAATTTTACCTTAAATTACACAACTGAACTGGCCTCTACTACATCTACAGGAAGCTCATTCCACATCTACAGGAAGCTCATTCCATACTGATTCAAAAGAGGATCCTGCTACATTACCCACCCTTTCTGCAGCTGTAATAGTATCCCTGACCAGTAATGCCACCCCTCCTCCCCCTTTTTCCCCTCTCTATCCCTTTTAAAGCACTGAATCCAGGAATATTGAGAATCCATTCCTGCCCTGGTGCTAGCCAAGTCTCTATAATGGCCACTACATCATAATTCCATGTATGTATCCAAGCTCTCAGTTTATCACCTTTGTTCCTGATGCTTCTTGCATTGAAGTACACACACTTTAGCCCTTCTACCTTTACACCCTTTATTCTGCTTCTCTTTCCTCAAAGCCACTCTATATGTTAGATCTGGCTTTACTCCATGCACTTCTTTCACTGCTCTATCGCTCCGGGTCTCTCCCCACCCCCCCTTGCAAATTAGTTTAAACCCTCCTGAACCATGCTAGCAAACCTACCAGCAAGGATATTGCTCCCCCTCGAGTTCAGGTGCAACCCATCCAATCTGTACAGGTTCCACTTCCCCAGAAGAGATCCCAATGATCCAAAAATCTAAAACCCTGCCCCCTGCACCAACTCCTCAGCCATGCATTCAATTGCCATCTCCTCCAATTCTTACCATCACTATCACTTAGCACGGGCAGCAATCCTGAGAACGCCACCCTTGAGGTCCTGTTCCTCAGCCTCCTGCCTAGTTCCCGAAACTCACACTTCAGGACCTCATCCCTCTTCCTGCCTATGTCGTTGATACCAACATGTAACACGACTTCTGGTTGCTTTCCCTCACGTACCAGGATGTCAAGCACCCGGTCAGAGACATCCTGGACCCTGGGTCCCGGGAGGCAACAAACCATGCGGGTTTCCTTCTCACGTCCACAAAATCTCCTACCTGCTCCCCTGACTATAGAGTCTCCAATGATGACAGCTCTCCTCTTCTCCATCCCATCCTTCTGCACCACAGGGTCAGACTCAGTGCCAGAGGCCCTGCCACCGTGGCTCACACCTGGTCAGTCGTCCTCGCCAACAGCATCCAGGACGGTAAACTTATTATTTAGGGGAATGGCTACAGGGGTGCTCTGCACTACCTGTCTACTCTTATTCGCTTTCCCCCCTCAGACTGTCACCCAACGACCTGCTTCCGGCAGCCTAGGTGTGACTACCTCCCTGTAGCTCTCACCTATGACTGCCTCATTCACCCTTATGAGTCGAAGGTCATCCAGCTGTGCGATTCCTCACACAGTATTCCAGATCGCCCAGCGGCATGCACTTCTGGCAGATGTGACCTGCAGGAGAGGGGAGGTCCCCCAGGACTGCCACATCTCACAGGAGAGGCACATCACCGTCTCATGAGGCTTTGTAAAGACTAATTGGGAACAAACTTGTCCCCTGCCTCTTCTCGTCAAAGCTCCACTCCTTCACTGGCTGCTGTACTTGAGCTACCCCTCTATTTATTCGTTTGAGCTTTTCAAACTGCCTGGTGTCACCTGACCTCGATTGCCCAATCAGCTGCTTTCTGCTGAGTCTGAGCTGTTCAAATCTTGATCGTCTAATCAACGGCTTTCTGCTGAGCTATTCAAATCTATGCTTTTTTAATAAATGAAACTTGGTTCTGATCTGCAAAATATCTTATTTGAACTCATTCATCTGCGACATGAAGATGTTCCATTTAACAGCCTGTTGTTCAAACACTTGCTGGAAACTGCCAGGCAGCTACATTGGAAAGAGAATCAGAATTCACATTTCAGGCCAAAGACCCATCTACAGCAAGTAGATGTTGAACTCATTGGGTGGCAAAGTCAATTTCTGAAAGTTAATGTTGGTCTTTCAGGCACCATGCTGTGGAAAATTTTACATCTGTCGCCTGTGTCATGACGATGCAGAAAATCATCAGCTTGATCGCTTCAAGGTCACTGAAGTTCAGTGTGCAAAGTGTGAAACAGTTCAAAAGGTAAGTAAATAAACATGGGACTGCATTTTGTTTTTGATACTGTTGCTTCCTCATAAATGTTTTGTTTGTTATGATGCCCGAAACTGAGCACAAATATAATTTCAGACTTTTTGTATCAGGCAAGAATTTGGAGAAAGAAGAAATGAACTTAAATTGAATAAGATGTATAATGGTGCTGATACTTTGCAATAGTTCAACTAAGCTAAAATATTAATGATTTTCGTTTGTATTCAGTTTCTGAGGCTTCTCACTTAAGTGCCCAACAATAAATAGCTAGCATTGATGGATTCCATTCGCCCCGATACCATTTCTCCATGAGCGCAATGGCCTGGTGAAATCTTTCACCTTGCTTGTCACTGACAGTGCCAAGATTTTCAGGGAAGAAGTCTAAATAGGAATGCAGAAAATTAATCTGTGGTGACAATTTGCACTTCATAGTTTTGTCTGCTTGAAGCATGTTGTCAACAAGCTGCATGTAGTCTGGTGCTCTGTATTTACCCAGAAAATTTTCAGCAACATCCTTGAATGCCTTGCATGTGATTTTCTCCAGTCCTACTAGAAGTTATTCGAATTGCCAGAGATTGATAACCTGTTTGATTTGTGGACCAACCACAATGCCTTCCTTATTCTTGGGAATAGTTATCCTGGGAAATATCTGTCTAAAATATTGAGATTCTTCACAGAAGGTTTTGTGCCTAGTGACAGCAGATTCCATCTTTGCATTCTTGAACCCAGTATTTCTGCTTTTGCCTTCCCCAAACCCAAGTCTGAGTAGTTTATTTGACTCAGATTGAGTTATCACACAAGGCTCATTTGACATAAGGGGTTCAAAATCTGTATCAGTATCATTTTCCATTCCTGGCTCAATCATCACAGCATAGAAACATAGAAAACCTACAACACAATACAGGCCCTTTGGCCCACAAACATGTACTTACTTTAGAAATTACCTGGGATTACCCATAGCTCTCTATTTTTCTAAGCTTCATGTACCTATCTAGGAGTCTGTTAAAAGACCCTCTTGTATCCGCCTCCACCACTGTTGCCAGCAGCCCATTCCACGTACTCACCACTTTGCATTTATAAAAAAAAACATATCCCTGACATCCCCTCTGTACCTACTTCCAAGCACCTTAAAACTGTGCCCTCTTGTGTTAGCCATTTCAGCCCTGGGAAAAATCTTCATTTGCCTACTCTAGTCTCCATGTCTTTGGTGGCTTTAGTACTGGAAGACTATTGTGATGTGGCATAGGTCTGATGGCTGAAGGGAGATATTTTGTTTTTAGCAGAGAAACCAGACAGACTGGTCAGACAGAAGTAGCAGTCTGTTATATCCTTCTGCTCTCGCCATATCCTCTGAACAGCGAACAGCATTGACTTCTGAGTACCTCTGAGCTAAGCTCAAAGATCGACAGCGCATGTTGTGCAACAAATGTGAGGAACCCAGGCTTTGTCCTGCTCGCTAATTTTACAGCCAAAGTAGAGCTCCTAGGCTTTCTTAATAAGTGGAGTCAAGCTCCATCTTTAGATTAAGTGTATAATTGCCACAAATATAACAAAGTATTTGCAGTAGTTGAAACATTTACAAGACATCTTGATATCACAAAATACAACTACTTCATTATAATGAATACACACAATATCCTATATGCATAGAGCAAGCACAGCAACGTGATTGCAGTATGTGTAAACACAATGCATAGAGCAGAGTGTGCATGATGCTTTTATAGCTTTTCTAAAACCTGCCCTGCTGTGCAGCATTTGCCCTGCCTTAGCATGCCCAGGCATGCCTGAAAAAGATATTTTTTAGTTTACATTGTGGGCAGCATTTTAATTGACTTGAAATATAAATTGAAATAACAAATATAGGCAACTTCAAGAAAAAAATGGTGTGTGATAGGGAAATTTCAAGATCAGCAGCCCAAAATCCATAAGACATACCCCAAAATATTCAGGAAACAAAATCTTTGTTTTCTAGTGATACTAATAAATCGGCAAGCAGGTTTAATCATGGAAATTCTAAAAGGTACAGTGTGCCTTTTTTGTTTGTTCCACAATGAAATCAGAAAAGTAACATAATTTTTAATTACGAAGATATCATTAAACTAGTCCCATATGTGCATATTTGGCACATTGCACATGATTAGCTTGGTCCCATAGTCAGCATAAACAATTTGGTCTGAAGGACCTGCTTCCATGTGTTATTACTCTGAATCAGTGGTTGCTTTCATTGAAGGCAGCACAGTGGTGCAGCAGTCAGCTCTGCTGCCTCGTTCCCCCTAGGAACCTGAGTTCAATTTGACCTCTGGTAATGTTTGTATGGAAGTTTGCACATTCTCCTATTCATGGCAGTGGTTAGTTTACTCTAGGTGCTTTAATGCCCTTTCACGTACCAAAGGTGAGTTGGTAGGTAATTGGTCTTTTAGTTTCCCTTTAGTATAAGTTAAATGATTTGTGTGAAAGAGATTAAGGACACAAGAAAATGTTTGATGAGCTTGCTCCCCAGCATCTGTGAGTATTTACTGAGCAGAATGGTTGCCTCCTTGTGCCATGATAAGATCATTGAATTGTGCAGCAATTTGTGGAATAAAACCCTCTTAATAACAGCAGAGGGCCCTACTTTCACTAACACTGCTGCTCAGTAACATCTTGGCTTTGACCTCAACTGTACTTCCCTGCTCTGCTCTTATGTCACAAATATAATTTCAAAGATTTCAAAGGTACATTTACTATAAGAGAAAAGCATACAATATACATCTTGAAATACTATTTCTTCACAATTATCCATGAAAATGGAAGAGTGCTCTCAAAGAATGAATGACAGTTAAATGTCATAATCCCGAAGCCCCCCTCAGCTCCCCCCCATGCATAAGCAGCAGCATAGCAATGACTCTCCCTCCCCCACCAGCAAAAAAAGCATCAGCACCCCTGACCAAGCACTCAAGCATGCAGCAAAACATCAATAAAGACACAGACTTGCAGTACCCCAAAGACTACTTGTTCACCCGGTATTCGACATACCACAGGCTCCCTCGCTCACTAATAAGGGAAAAAGAGGTGTCCCCATTTTACAGCAAAAAGGGAGACATAACAAACAACTCACTGACTTATGACGTTAAAGGTCTGTTACATCGCCTTTTCCGAGCTCTGTGCCTAAAAAGAACTCGGGTCTATGGGCACACAGCCAGCAGCCAACTTGTTGCTTTCGATCTTCTGTCTCCCACGACACACTGATTTCCTGTGGAGGCACTGACCTGAAGTCCGCCCACATTCAGTGCCATGAAATCCCAGAACTCCGGAGGTGTGCTGGTATTCTAGGCCATGTCCATGGTATATTGAATAGCTGCCAGTCGTAAGACCCCGGAGAGCGGGTCCCCTGCCCGCAAAGAACCGGAGTCAGTGTGTAACTCCAGGTCAGGGTCTTCAAAAGAACCTTGAAAGGGAAAAATAGAGATATGAAAAATAGAACAAGAGCTGTTTCCGAAGTGCAAACAAAGGAGTCACCGTTAGGCGTCGTCGTCTCCTAAGTTCCACTATCTTGAGGTACTTCACACAAACGTTCATTTGTTTTGTGCTGTGTGGTATGACTTGGTTGCTCATTCTTTCCATGATCATCATTGCTCTTGAAAAAGTTTTCTACAGAAGTGCTTTGCCATTGCCTTCTGGGCAGGGTCTTTACAAGATGGGTGACACAGGACTTGTGATACCTACTTAACTGCTTTTACGACCATCCAGCACCTGATCCCATGGCTTCACGTGACCCTGATTGCGGGGGGGGGGGGGGGCTAAGCAGGTGCTACACCTTGCCCAAGGTGGCCTGCAGGGTAGCGGAGGGAAGGAGTCCCTTAAACCTCCTTTGATAGTGGTGAATCTCTATCCCACCACCAACTTTACACAAGAGGACAAAAGTTTTGGTAAATTCTGAGCAAAGAACGAGATAGTGTGAAAAGAGTATTCCAAGTTTTGGATATAAAGAATTATTTAAGCAGACATAAATATGGGCAGTAGTTGGCGATTTAGCCTTTTGAGCTTGCTGTAGTCATTCATCAGGATTGTGACTGATCCTGTTCAATGGCTTTCTAGTTTTTCACCATCTGTCAATAGTAATGGGGGATGAATAATCAGGTGTAGATTGGTTTGGTAATGCTGGTTCTATTATCAGTTTGATTTGAATGCTACAAACACTTGCAATATTAATTTTTTAATTAATTCATTTGTTGCTTCCCTATGTTTAATCATAAGGCATGCACTCAGTAGTTACTTTATTAGGCATACCTCGACACCTCATTGATGCAGAGATCTAATTGGCTATTCACGTGGAAGCAACTCAATACATAAAAGCACGCAGACATGGTCAAGAAGTTTAATTGTTGTTCACACCAAACATCAGAATGGAGAAGAAATGTGATCTAAGTGACTGACCATGGAATAGAACAGAGAATAGTACAGCGCATTACAGGCCCTTCGGCCCTGCCTCCCATATAACCCCCCACCTTAAATTCCTCCATATACCTGTCTTTTTCCATCTTTTTATTATCATTATTAATAACAACAAAATAAAATTGGTACATAGATAATGGGATTACAAACGTACATATTGCAACTAATTATAAAAAATTACAAAAACAATGATTACAGTATAAATGAGTATTCCCATATCATAAAAGATACAATATACAAACAGACAAGGCAAACCTAGGTGTATCATAAGGTAAAATAAAAAGAAAAAATAAAAAGGAAAAAAGAAAAAAAATCATTATGCAAAAACTAATCTAAAAATCTAATAACTAATAGAAGAAAAAAACAAAACAGAAAAAAAGAGAAAATAAAAAAGAGAGAAAAGAAAAAAAAGGCTGTTTATAATAACTCACAAAAATACAAAATCATCAGTGTCGTCAACTCCGATCCTCTTGACATATGTGAAAGCAAAACTGGAAAATCAAATAGGCCTGGAACAGGGTCCTATTACATCATATGAAAATATTGAATAAATGGTCTCCATATCTTTTCAAATTTAGTAGAAGTGTCAAATACACCACTTCTAATTTTTTCTGAACTTAAACATAACATAGTTTGAGAAAACCAAAGGATTTTTCCTTTGAGGATTAATTTCCTTCGAATTCAACAAAATAGATCTTCTAGCCATTAGTGTAAGAAATGCAATCATTCGACAGGCGGAAGAAGATAAATGAAGTGAGTCCATCATTGGTAAACCAAAAATTGCGGTAATAGGATGAGGTTGTAAATCAATGTTCAATACCGCAGAGATAATATCAAAAATATCTTTCCAATATTTTTTCAAAAGCGGACACGACCAGAACATATGAGTTAAAGATGCTATTTCAGATTGACATCTATCACAAATAGAATTTATATAGGAATAAAAATGAACCAATTTATCCTTGGACATATGGGCCCTATGTACGACCTCATATTCCTGTCTAACAGTCTCTTAAACTTCACTAGTGTATCTGCCTCCACCACTGACTCAGGCAGTGCATTCCATGCACCAACCACTGAGTGAAAAACCTTCCTCTAATATCCCCCTTGAACTTCCCTCCCCTTACCTTAAAGCCATGTCCTCTTGTACTAAGTGGTGGTGCCCTGGGGAAGAGGCGCTGGCTGTCCACTCTGTCTATTCCTCTTAATAGCTTGTACACCTCTATCATATCTCCTCTCATCCTCCTCCTCTCCAAAGAATAAAGCCCTAGCTCCCTTAATCTCTGATCATAATCCATACTCTCTAAACCAGGCAGCATCCTGGTAAATCTCCTCTGTACCCTTTCCAATGCTTCCACATCCTTCCTATAGTGAGGCAACCAGAACTGGACACAGTACTCCAAATGCGGCCTAACTAGAGTTTTATAGAGCTGCATCATTACATTGAGTCTCGTAAACTCTATCCCACGACTTATGAAAGCTAACACCCCATAAGCTTTCTTAACTACCCTATCTACCTGTGAGACAACTTTCAGGGATCTGTGGACATGTACCCCCAGATCCCTCTGCTCCTCCACACTACCAAGTATCCTGCCATTTACTTTGTACTCTGCCTTGGAGTTTATCCTTCCAAAGTGTATCACCTCACACTTCTCCGGGTTGAACACCATCTGCCACTTCTCAGCCCACTTCTGCATCCTATCAATGTCTCTCTGCAATCTTCGACAAATCTACAACACCACCAACCTTTGTGTCATCTGCAAACTTGCCAACCCACCCTTCTACCCCCACATCCAGGTCGTTAATAAAAATCACAAAAAGTAGAGGTTCCAGAACAGATCCTTGTGGGACACCACTAGTCACAACCTTCCAATCTGAATGTACTCCCTCCACCACGACCCTCTGCCTTCTGCAGGCAAGCCAATTCTGAATCCACCTGGCCAAACTTCCCTGGATCCCGTGCCTTCTGACTTTCTGAATAAGCCTACCATGTGGAACCTTGTCAAATGCCTTACTAAAATCCATGTAGATCACATCCACTGCACTACCCTCATCTATATGCCTGGTCACCTCCTCAAAGAATTCTATCAGACTTGTTAGGCACGATCTGCCCTTCACAAAGCTATACTGACTGTCCCTGATCAGACCATGATTCTCTAAATGCCCATAGATCCTATCTCTAAGAATCTTTTCCAACAGCTTTCCCACCACAGATGTAAGGCTCACTGGTCTATAATTACCTGGACTATCCCTACTACCTTTGTTGAACAAGGGGACGACATTCACCTCTCTCCAATCCTCCGGTACCATTTCCGCGGACAACAAGAACATAAAGATTCTTTCCAGAGGTTCAGCAATCTCTTCCCTTGCCTTGTGGAGCAGCCTGGGGAATATCCCGTCAGGCCCCGGGGACTTATCTGTCCTAATGTACTTTAACAACTCCATCACCTCCTCTCCCTTAATATCAACATGCTCCAGAACATCAACCTCACTCATATTGTCCTCACTGTCACCAAGTTCCCTCTCAGTGGTGAATACTGAAGAGAAGTATTCATTGAGGACCTCGCTCACTTCCACAGCCTGCAGGCACATCTTCCCACTTTTATCTCTAATCAGTCCTACCTTCACTCCTGTCATCCTTTTGTTCTTCACATAACTGAAGAATGCCTTGGGGTTTTCCTTTACCCTACTCGCCAAGGCCTTCTCATGACTCCTTCTTGCTCTTCTCAGCCCCTTCTTAAGCTCCTTTCTTGCTACCCTATATTCCTCAATAGACCCATCTGATCCCTTGCTGCCTTCTTCCACCAGACTAGATTTTCTACCTCACTTGTCACCCATGGTTCCTTCACCCTACCATTTTTTATCTTCCTCACTGGGACAAATTTATCCCTAACATCCTGCAAGAGATCCTCAAACATCAACCACATGTCCATAGTACATTTCTCTGCAAACACATCATCACAATTCACACCTGCAAGTTCTAGCCTTATAACCTCATAATTTGCCCTTCCCCAATTAAAGACTTTCCTGTCCTCTCTGATTCTATCCTTTTTCATGATAATGCTAAAGGTCCGGGAGCGGTGATCACTGTCCCCCAGATGTTCACCCACTGACAGATCTGTGACCTGACCCGGTTCGTTACCTAACACTAGATCTAGTATGGCATTCCCCCTAGTCGGCCTGTCAACATACTGTGACAGGAATCCATCCTGGACACTTTTAATTTTTTTTAATTTCTATTTATCTATCTATCTATCTATCTATCTATCTATCTATCTATCTATCTATCTATCTATTTATTTATTTATTAGAAAATTACAAAGAATAAATGTAATGATAAAATAGTAAGAAAGAGAAAAATAATATTAACCCTCCCCCTTCCCCTTAACCCTCCCCCCCTTAACCCTTGTCTAAAGAAAAAGAAAAAAGAGAAAGATTGCCTGGATATCGGAGGATCCCCACATGCTCCATGGAGTTCAAAATAATTTTAATATTTATTTTTACTTTCCCCAATTACTTTATAATTTTATCTTCAAAGGACCTATGTATTTAATCCTATCTTTTGTAGGTATGGAAGCCAAATTTTCAAAAATACATTCATTTCTTAGATTGTATGTAATTTTTTTCAAGTGGAATACAACCATGTATTTCATTATTCCAATGATCCATAGTTAAATATAAATCAGATTTCCAAGTAACTGTGATAACTTTTTTGGCTACTGCCAATGCAATTTTTATAAATTTTTTCTGATACTTAATCAATTTAAGTTTCGGTATTGTCCCTTCAATGTCTCCTAATAAAAATAATATTGGACTATGTGGGAGTTGTACTCCAGTAATTTTTTCCAATAAAAGTCTTAGATTTATCCAAAATGATTGAATTTTAAAACAAGACCAAGTAGAATGTAAAAATGTACCAATTTCTTGATTACATCGAAAACATTGGTCAGACATATTTGAATTTAATCTATTTATTTTCTGTGGTGTTATAAATAATTGATGTAAAAAATTATATTGTACTAATCTAAGTCAAACATTTATTGCATTTATCATACTATCAGAACATAATCTTGACCAGCTTTTTCCATCAATTTTAATATTCAAATCAGATTCCCATTTTTGTCTTGATTTATGAATTCCTGATTTAATTGTCTGTTTTTGAATCAAATTGTACATACAAGATGTAAATTTTTTAATTTTTCCTTTTTGAATTAATATTTCTATTTCACTAGGTTTTGGCATCATCATTGTTTGACCCAGCTTTTCTCGTAAATAAGCCTTTAATTGAAAATAACAGAAAAGAGTGTTGTTTGATATTTTATATTTATTTTTTAATTGATCAAGTGACATCAATATACCTCCTCCAAAACAATCACCTATATATTTAATCCCCTTTTGGAAACAATTATGCAAAAGCTTATTATCCATTGTAAAAGGAATAAGCTTATTTTGAATTAAAGTTCTTTTTGCTAATAAAGATTTCTTTATCTCATCGTCCATATTTACCTTATTCCATAAATCAATAAAGTGTCTTAATATAGGAGATGCTTTTTTTTTCCCGTATCCATTTGGATTCCCATTTATATATAAAATCTTCTGGTATGTTTTCTCCTATCTTATCTAATTCTATTCTAATCCATGCTGGTTTTTCTTCATCAAATAAAGACGCAATAAATCTTTTGGAAGAGGACAGCGAGGCTTGAGAGGAAGTGCGGCAGCGGCCATTTTCAAATTGTCCAATTGCTTCTCAGATCGGAGTTCTGAGAGGCGGGACTGCGCAGGCGCGTGAAGGAGGCCCGGGAAGGAGGGAAGATATATAAAGAACGCCGCCTTAAGAAGTGGGCAGCTTCGTTTGCGGGCAGCGGAGTGCGCCGGGAGCAGAGTGTAGGGCTTGGGCTCAGGGGGCTTAGGCGGAAGAGGGCACAGTAGGCTTATCTTTTAGTTCTTGTATTTTCAGTTATTTGGGAGGTATGAGTGTGAGGGCAGCTTGTTGTTCTCGGTGTCGGATGTGGGAGATCCTGGAGTCTCCGAGCCTCCCGGACGTCCACATCTGCGCCAGGTGTGCCGAACTGCAGCTCCTGAGGGACCGAGTTAGGGAACTGGAGCTGCAGCTCGATGACCTTCGCCTGGTCAGGGAGAGTGAGGAGGTGATAGAGAGGAGTTACAGGCAGGTGGTCACTCCGGGACCACGGGAGGCAGATAGGTGGGTTACAGTCAGGAAGGGGAAGAGGCAGGTACTAGAGAGTACCCCAGTGGCTGTACCCCTTGACAATAAGTACTCATGTTTGAGTACTGTTGGGGGGGGGACAGCCTACCTGGTGGGAGTGACAATGGCCGAGCCTCCGGCACAGAGGACGGCCCTGTAGCTCAGAAGGGTAGGGTTAGAAGAAAGAGGTCCATAGTAATAGGGGACTCAATAGTCAGGGGCTCAGACAGGCGTTTCTGTGGAGGTGACCGGGAGTCCCGGATGGTAATTTGCCTCCCTGGTGCCAGGGTTCGGGACGTTTCTGATCGCGTCCAAGATATCCTGAAGTGGGAGGGTGAAGAGCCAGAGGTCGTGGTACATGTAGATACCAATGACATAGGAAGGAAAGGGGAAGAGGTCCTGAAACGAGAGTATAGGGAGTTAGGAAGGCAGTTAAGAAGAAGGACTGCAAAGGTAGTAATCTTGAGATTACTGCCTGTGCCACGCGACAGTGAGAGTAGGAATAGAATTAGGTGGAGGATGAATGCTTGGCTGTGGGATTGGAGCAGGGGGCAGGGATTCAAGTTTCTGGATCATTGGGACCTCTTCTGGGGCAGGAGTGACCTGTTCAAGAAAGACGGGTTACACTTGAATCGTGGGGGGACCAATATCCTAGCGGGGAGGTTTGCTAGGGCTACAGGGCGGACTTTAAACTAGTAAGATGGGGGGGTGGGAGACTATTTGAGGAGACAATGGGAGAGGAGGTTAGTTCACCAGTGGAGCAAGTAAATAGACAGTGTGTGAGGGAGGAAAGGCAGGTGATGGAGAAGGGATGCGCTCAGCCCGAAGATGTAGGGGAGAAGAAAGAAAAGGATAATAAATTTGAATGCATTGTTAGGGATGGAAAGAGAGGAGGAGATGGAGAGTATCTTAAATGTATCTATTTTAATGCTAGGAGCATTGTAAGAAAGGTGGATGAGCTTAAAGCGTGGATTGATACCTGGAATTATGATGTTGTAGCTATTAGTGAAACATGGTTGCAGGAAGGGTGTGATTGGCAACTAAATATTCCTGGATTTAGTTGCTTCAGGTGTGATAGAGTAGGAGAGGCCAGAGGAGGAGGTGTTGCATTGCTTGTCTGAGAAAATCTTATGGCGGTGCTTTGGAAGGATAGATTAGAGAGCTCCTCTAGGGAGGCCATTTGGGTGGAATTGAAGAATGGGAAAGGTGTAGTAACACTGATAGGAGTGTATTATAGGCCACCTAATGGGGCGCATGAGTTGGAAGAGCAAATGTGTAAGGAGATAGCAGATATTTGTAGTAAACACAAGGTGGTGATTGTGGGAGATTTTAATTTTCCACACGTAGACTGGGAAGCTCATTCTGTAAAAGGGCTGGATGGTTTAGAGTTTGTGAAATGTGTGCAGGATAGTTTTTTGCAACAATACATAGAAGTACCGACTAGAGAAGGGGCAGTGTTGGATCTCCTGTTAGGGAATGCGATAGGTCAGCTGACTGATGTATGTGTTCGGGTCCAGTGATCACAATAGCATTAGCTTCAATATAATTATGGAGAAGGACAGGACTGGACCTAGAGTTTTGATTGGAGAAAGGCTAACTTTGAGGGGATGTGAAGGGATTTAGAGAGAGTGGATTGGGTCAAGTTGTTTTATGGGAAGGATGTAATAGAGAAATGGAGGTCATTTAAGGGTGAAATTATGAGGGTACAGAATCTTTATGTTCCTGTTAGGGTGAAAGGAAAGGTTAAAGGTTTGAGAGCACCATGGTTTTCAAGGGATATTAGAAATTTGGTTCAGAAAAAGAGGGATGTCTACAATAGACAATAGAGCAATAGAGCAGCATGGAGTAAAGGAATTGCTCGAGGAATATAAAGAATGTAAAAGGAATCTTAAGAAAGAGATTAGAAAAGCTAAAAGAAGATACAAGGTTGGTTTGGCAAATAAGGTGAAAGTAAATCCGAAAGGTTTCTACAGTTATATTAAAAGCAAGAGGATAGTGAGGGATAAAATTGGCCCCTTAGAGAATCAGAGTGGTCAGCTATGTGTGGAACCGAAGGAGATGGGAGAGATTTTGAGTGATTTCTTCTCTTCGGTATTCACTAAGGAGAAGGATATTGAATTGTCTAAGGTGTGGGAAACAAGTAAGGAAGTTATGGAACCTATGACAATTAAAGAGGTAGAGGTACTGGCGCTTTTAAGAAATTTAAAAGTGGATAAATCTCCGGGTCCTAACAGGATATTCCCCAGGACCTTGAGGGAAGTTTGTGTAGAAATAGCAGGAGCTCTGACAGAGATCTTTAATATGTCATTAGAAACGGGGATTGTGCCGGAGGATTGGCGTATTGCTCATGTGGTTCCATTGTTTAAAAAGGGTTCTAGAAGGAAGCCTAGCAATTATAGACCTGTCAGTTTGACATCAGTGGTGGGTAAATTAATGGAAAGTATTCTTAGAGATAGTATTTATAATTATCTGGATAGACGGGATCTGATTAGAAGTAGCCAGCATGGATTTGTGCGTGGAAGGTCATGTTTGACAAACCTTATTGAATTTTTTGAAGAAGTTACGAGGAATGTTGACGAGGTTAAGGCAGTGGATGTAGTCTATATGAACTTCAGCAAAGCCTTTGACAAAGTTCCACATGGAAGGTTAGTTAAGAAGGTTCAGTCGTTAGGTATTAATGCTGGAGTAATAAAATGGATTCAACAGTGGCTAGATGGGAGATGCCAGAGAGTAGTGGTGGATAATTGTTTATCGGGATGGAGGCCGGTGACTAGCGGGGTGCCTCAGGGATCTGTTTTGGGCTCAATGTTGTTTGTAATATACATAAATGATCTGGATGATGGGGTGGTAAATTGGATTAGTAAGTATGCCGATGATACTAAGGTAGGAGGTGTTGTGGATAATGAGGTGGATTTTCAAAGCTTGCAGGGAGATTTATGCCGGTTAGAAGAATGGGCTGAACGTTGGCAGATGGAGTTTAATGCTGAGAAGTGTGAGGTTCTACATTTTGGCAGGAATAATCCAAATAGAACATACAGAGTAAATGGTAGGGCATTGAGGAATGCAGAGGAACAGAGAGATCTAGGAATAACTGTGCATAGTTCCCTGAAAGTGGAGTCTCATGTAGATAGGGTGGTGAAGAGGGCTTTTGGAACGCTGGCCTTTATAAATCAAAGCATTGAGTACAGAAGTTGGGATGTAATGCTAAAGTTGTACAAGGCATTGGTAAGGCCAAATTTGGAATATTGTGTACAGTTCTGGTCACCGAATTATAGGAAAGATATCAATAAATTAGAGAGAGTGCAGAGATGATTTACTAGGATGTTACCTGGGTTTCAGCAATTAAGTTACAGAGAAAGGTTGAACAAGTTAGGTCTCTATTCATTGGAGCGTAGAAGGTTGAGGGGGGATTTGATCGAGGTATTTAAAATTTTGAGAGGGATAGATAGAGTTGACGTGAACAGGCTGTTTCCATTGAGAGTAGGGGAGATTCAAACTAGAGGACATGATTTGAGAGTTAGGGGGCAGAAGTTTAAGGGAAACACGAGGGGGTATTTCTTTACTCAAAGAGTGATAGCTGTGTGGAATGAGCTTCCTGTAGAAGTAGTAGAGGCCAGTTCAGTTGTGTCATTTAAGGTAAAATTGGATAGGTATATGGACAGGAAAGGAGTGGAGGGTTATGGGCTGAGTGCGGGTAGGTGGGACTAGGTGAGATTAAGGGTTCGGCACGGACTAGGAGGGCCAAGATGGCCTGTTTCCATGCTGTGATTGTTATATGGTTAAATCTAAGTTGATTTGCTTTATAATAATTCTTAAAATTCGGAATTTGTAACCCTCCTAAATCAAATTTACATGTCAATTTTTCCAATGACATCTTTCCTTTCCAAAGAAATTTCCTTACATATTTATTCAGTTCTTGAAAAAACTTCTGAGGTAATTGTATTGGTAAAGTTTGAAATAAATATTGCAATCTAGGAAATATATTCATTTTTACAGCATTAACTCTACCTATTAATGTTATTGGTAACATCATCCATTTATCAAGATCCTCTTTTATTTTTTTAAATAATGGCAAATAATTTTGTTTAGATAAATTTTTTACATCATTATCAACTCTAATACCTAAATATTTTATCCCATTTATTGACCATCGAAATTGAGTTACTGATCGACATTGATTATAATTTCCTTTGGGAAGGGGTAAAATTTCACTTTTATCCCAATTTACTTTATACCCTGATACTTTCCCATATTCTTCCAATCTAAAAGATAATTTTTGCAAAGATTGCAATGGGTTTGTTAAATAAATCAAAACATCATCAGCAAATAAATTAATCTTATATTCTTGTTGATTAACTTTAAAGGCCCCCCCCCCCCCATGTTGTAATGAAACTGTTGTAATTAATTCAGCTAATGGTTCTATTGCCAATACAAATAAAGCAGGTGATAATGGGCAGCCTTGTCTAGTTAACCTCGTTAAGCAAAATGGTGTTGAAATTTGACCATTTGTAACTACTTTAGCTTGAGGATTAGTATTTAAGGTTTTAATCCATTGTATAAAAGATTTTCCGAACTCATATTTTTCCAATACCTTAAATAAAAAAATCCCATTCCAATCTATCAAATGCTTTTTCTGCATCCAAAGCAACTGCCACACTCATTTCCTCTCTTTTTTGTGCCAAATGAATTATACTAAGTAACTGGGTTATATTATCCATTGATTGTCTGTTTTTAATAAAACCTGTTTGATCCATATGTATTAATTTTGGTAAATATTTAGATATTCTATTAGATAAAATTTTTGCTATTATTTTATAATCTGTATTCAACAAAGAAATAGGCCTATATGATGTTGGTTTTAAAGGATCTCTTGTGGTGACCCACTTCCTAGCACACTCGAACCGGCTCACAAATAGCCAGCGCGCCGGTATAAAGGCCAGTCCCAAAAGGGCGCCAGGTCTGCTTCACCAACAAAGGGAAAAGCCCGCGCGGGACTGTGAATACGTGCCCCCTACAGCATCCACGCGCAGGACAGGACTGTGAATACGTGCCCTCTACAGCATCCGCGCCTGGGAAGGGTGGGATCAGGGAGGCTTTAAAGCGAGGCCGCAAAGTTCGAATAAAATCTTTTTTAACTGCAGTTTACCAACTCCGTGTCATTATTTCAGCGCTGCGTGTAGCACACCGCTACACTCTATCTTTTTTTGGCAATACAGTTATGAACGCTGTTAAAAAAGATCGTGGGAGTTTATGCATTCTTTCCACTTGATATATTAATTCCACAAAAGGAGGAATTAATAAATCTTTAAATTTTTTATAAAATTCAGGAGGAAAACCATCTTCTCCTGGGGATTTATTACTCTGAAGTGATCCTAAGGCTTCTTCAACCTCTTTTAATGTAAAGGGCATATCTAATCCTTTCTGTTGTTCCAAATTTAGTTTTGGAAGGGTTATTTGTGATAAAAATTGATCTAACACAGCAGTCTTATTTTGTGATTCTGATTGATATAGTTCAGTATAAAATTTTTCTAAAGTTTCATTAATTTCTAAAGGTTTATAAGTAACCTTATTTACACTTGTTCTAATTGCATTTATTGTTTTAGAAGGCTGCTCTGTTTTCAACTGCCAAGCAAGAATCTTATGTGATCTTTCACCTAATTCATAATATTTCTCTTTAGTTCTCATAATTACTTTTTCTGTATGATATGTCTGGAGTGTATTATATTGCAATTTTTTATTAACAAGTTGTCTTCGTTTTTCTTCTGTCATATATCTTTGAGATTCTTTTTCTAACTTTATGATATCTTTTTCCAATTGATCTATTTCTGCCATGTATTCCTTCTTAATTTTAGATGTATAACTTATAATTTGACCCCTTAAATATGCTTTCATCGCTTCCCATAATACAATTTTATCCTCAACTGAATGTAAATTTGTATCCAAAAAAAATTGAATCTGTTTTTTCATAAATTCACAGAAATCTTGACGTTTTAATAAAATTGAATTAAATCTCCATCTATAGATCGATTCCTCCTTATCCATTATTATCATTGTCATTATCAAGGGGGAATGATCTGACAGTATTCTTGCTTTATATTCCACACTTTTCACTCTATCCTGAATATTTTTTGATAATAAAAAAAATCAATCATTGAGTAAGTTTTATGTCTATTTGAATAAAATGAATAGTCTCTTTCTCTTGGATTAATTTTTCTCCATATATCAATCAGGTTTAAATCTTTCATTAATGATAAAGTTAGTTTTATTACTTTTGATTTTGTAGCAACTTTAGTTGACCTATCCAAAACTGGATCTAAACAAAAATTAAAGTCTCCACCTATTAATATTTTATCATGTGCATCAGCCAAGTTCAAAAAAATTTCTTGTATGAATTTTGCATCATTTTCATTTGGTGCATAAATGTTCATAAGAGTCCATAATTCTGAAAAAAATTGACAATGTATAATCACATATCTCCCCACAGAATCAATTACTACATTTTGTATTTTAATTGGTAAAGTTTTATTAACCAAAATTGCAACTCCTCGCGATTTTGAATTAAGTGAAGCTGCAATAACATTTCCAACCCAATGTCTCTTTATTTTCTATGTTCTGTTTCTGTTAAATGTGTTTCTTGTAGAAAAGCTATATCTCCTTTCATTTTCTTAATATATGTTAAAACTCTTTTTCTTTTCACAGGTCCATTAAGTCCATTGACATTAAAACTTAAAAAATTAAGTAAAATAATCATTCATAATACCTTGGGAACTCTTTAAAATTCTCCATGTTGCTATGAGTCTCTCCCCAACCATCCAGGCAAAAAAGAAGAAAAATAGAAGAAAGATAACTAATATATAAGAAAAAAAAACAAAATACCCCCCCACTAATGTTGCGAATAAAAAGAAACACAACATTACCACCACCCCCCCCCATTTTATGGTTCACGGCAATGGCCATGATTGTACACGTGAAACTCGCAGCCATCGATTAGGAGCTCCTGCAGCTCCCCCGCAAAAAAAAAGAAAGAAGATATATTAGTGAAGAAAAAAAAAGAAAATAATTAATGTCTCTACTCCCAATTAATACTCCTCAACTATTTTTTTTCTTATAAATGTTCGTTAAGTCCAACCTTATTTCAGTCTTCATCATTAGTCCACTTCATTTCTATAATTCTTTACCTCGTGGATATCAGGTAGTTCTTGTACAAATTTCTCCGCTTTCCGGTAGTCAATGAAAAATCTTCTTTCTTCGTTATCCAGGAAAATGATCAATTTTGCTGGGTAGCTCAATAAAAATTTATAGCCCTTTTCCCATAAAGATTTTTTCACTGGATTAAATTCCTTCTGCCTCTTCAGAAGATCGTAACTTATGTCTGAATAAAAAAAAACTCTTTTCCCTTCTATCATCAATGGCCCATTTCTCTTTTTAGCACCTTGAGTAGCTGCCTTCAAGATCATTTCTTTATCTTGGTACCTTAAGCATTTTATCAAAATTGATCTTGGATTTTTATCTTGTTGAGGCTTTGGTCTTAAAGCTCTGTGTGTTCTTTCAATTTCAATTACTTGGCTTCCTTCTTTCATTTCCAAAATTTTCGGAAACTATTCTTGAAAGAATTTTATTGGATTTTCTCCCTCTGTATCTTCCATAAGACCAACAATTTTAATATTATTTCGTGTACTAGAGTTTTCAAGGGCATCTATTTTTTCCAACATCTGTTTTCTTTCTATTGTCCAGGCAAGATTATTGTCTTCTATCTTATCTATTCTTTCAGTGTTTTCTTCCATTTTTACTTCCATCTCTTTAACTTTATTATCCATCTTCTTTTGTTTTTCCACCACATTATTGAGTGTAATCTGCATCCTTCTTATATCTGTTCTTATAGCTTTTAATTCATTCATCATATATATCAGGATATATCTTAAGTTTCCTTTAATCTCCTCCTTCTTTTCCTCTTCTTCATCCATGTTTCCCAAAGAATCTGATTCCACTTCCAATTCACTTCCAATTTCACTTCCAGCCGTAGTTGGGATTTGTAGTTTTGTTAATATCTGTTCATGCATACATGTTTCTTTGCGCATGCGTTGTTCTTGCAGTTTCTTCTTAGAGACCGCCGACATTGCAGCAACTTCCTGTCCCACATCATCAGAAGTGCCATGCACTTCGCCGGGAGGAGATCCAACTTGAGCCTGAGGCTTCGCCGAGATGGTTAGGCCTTTTCCCCCGCCGATTTGCGCTGTCTTCAAAGTAGTAGCTTTCTTCTGTTTTGGTTTAGGAGCCACATCTAAAAATAATCCTGAGTTGCTTATAAATAGTTTCTAGTAGGTATTTGTTAACTCTTCTTCATTTAAACCCTATTTCATTACTTTTTACGAGGGAGCTGGATTCCCAACGTCTCGATCCTACGTCATCACGTGACCCCCCCCCCCACATCCTGGACACTCTTAACAAACTCTGCTCCATTTAAACCCTTGGAACTAATCAAGAGCCAATCAATATTAGGGAAGTTAAAGTTACTCATGATAACAACCCTGTTGTTTTTGCACCTTTCCAAAATCTGCCTCCTAATCTGCTCCTCGGTATCTCTGCTGCTACCAGGGGGCATATAGAATACCCCCAGTAGAGTAACTGCTCCCTTCCTGTTCCTGACTTCCACCCATTCTGACTCAAAACAGGATCCTGCTACATTACCCACCCTTTCTACAGCTGTAGTAGTATCCCTGACTGGTAATGCCACCCCTCCCCCCCCCTCTATCCTTTTTAAGGCACTGAAAGCACTAAAGCACTTCTAAAGGCTACAGTGGGGACAGGCCCACCAAAACTGGATAGTTGAAGATGGGAAAAACATCGTCTGGGTTAATGAATCTTGATTTTTGCTGCAGCATACAGACAGTAAGGACATAATTTGGCTTAAACAGCGTGAGTCCATGAATCCATCCTTCCTGTCAGGTTGGTGATGGTAGTGTAATGATATTGGGAATGTTTTCTTGGCACACATTAGGCCCCTTAACACCAGTTGAGCATCATTTAAATGCCACAGCCTATCTGAGTATTGTTGCTGACCTGTGTATTCATTTATGGCCACAGTCTACCCATCCTCCAGAGGATTTCCAGCAGGATAACATGCCATATCACAAAGTTAACGCCATCTCAAGCTGGTTCCACAAAGATGACAAGTTCAGTGCACTCTAACGGCCACCACAGCCACCAGATAGAGCAGCCTTGGGTTGTGGCAGAACGGGAGATTCGCAACTTGAATGTGCAACTGATAAATCTGAAACAACTGTGTGATGCCATTATGTCAATGTTGATCAGAATCTCTAAGGAATTCTTGAAAGATCATTACTGATGCCTCCACAATCTCTACAGCCACCTCTTTTGGAACCCTGGGATGTACACCATCTGGTCCAGGTGACTTATCTACCTTCAGACCTTTCAGTTTCCCAAGAGCCTTCTCTCTAATAATGGTAACTTTACACTCTTCATGCCCTCTGACCTGGAACTTCCACCACACTGCTTGTGTCTTCCACAGTAAAATACTCAATCAGTTGATTAGCCATTTACTTGTCCCCCATTTCTACCTCTCCAGCATAGATTTTCAGCACTTCGATGTCCACTCTCACCTTTCTTTCACACTTTATCTGTCTGAAGGAACTTTTTTAATAATTTTTTTTATTAGTTTTTCAAAACATTTTACAAATTAAAAACCCCATATCCCAATGAGGAACATTAATATTATTGGCTAGCTTACTTTCATATTCCATCTTTACCTTAATGACTTTTTAGTTGCCTTCTATTAGTTTTTAAAAGCTTCCCAATCCTCTAACTTCCTACTAATTTTCCTCTATTATATTCCCTCCCTTTGGCTTTTATGTTGGCTTTGACTTCTCTTATGAAAGAGAAGATTAAAGAGATGGAGCTATTAAAAGATTAAGAAAATCTCTTAATCAGTCCATCTGCCATTTTGTTGTCCCTCATTACTCTCTCTCCAGCATCATTTTCCAGTGGTCCGGTATCCACCCTTGCCTCTTTTCTTTTGGACGTGTATTGTACTGTATTGCTTCAGCAGAAGAAAGCAAACTTCATGATGTATATGAGTAATAATAACCCTGATTCTGATATGGGTCTCATGTGGACTGAGAGGTGGAAGGCGATAGGGAGAGGGGAATCATGCTTGGGCAAAGGAGACAGCTAAGGGGAAGGAGCAGGAAGCACCAGAAACATTCTGTAATGATCAATAAACCAAACATTTGGAATCAAATGATCTTGCCTGGTGTCTTGGGGCTGGTTGTGTCTGCACCCCTGTCATGCCCTGCCCTTGGCACACCTCTGCCACCTGTCCCTCACCCCTCCCACAGCACTCCACCTTCGCAATTCCCAACATCTTTTGTTCTTGCTAGACTTAACAAACTCTCTTTCCTCTTCTTGTTGACAAATACAGGACTGTGCAAAAGTCTTGAGCAGCCTAGCTATATATGTACCTAAGACATTTGTACTATAAGCTTACACAAGTTTAAATTAATATCAATTATACATAATGTGCACATGAAAGATATACATAATGATGCTAGTGCAAGATTGGGAGAGAGGGAAAATCATTCCAGATGTTTTGGTTTATGTTATGGTTATGTTAAGGTCATATTATGGTTTTCGGGGTTATTCACCTGATGGCAGTGGGGAAGAAACTAGTCATTGACTTCAGGAAAGGAGAAAGTGCATGTGCTTCTGTTTACATCTACAGTCCTGAGAAAGTTGAGATCACTGGTATTCTGTCTGGGTTCAATTATTTTGATGCCATGCTAGGAAATGTCACCAGCTTCCCCTCCATGGGCCTTGTCTACACTTCTTGCTGCCTTGGTAGGCATTGAACATAATCAAAGCCCCACCTACTCTGGTCGTTCTCTCTTCTCCCCTCTTCCACTGGGCAGAAAATGCAAAGATCTGAAAGCACATTCCACCAGGCTCAAGGGCAGCATTAATCCTGCTGACTGTTGAACAGTTCCAAGGACTCCTAACCTCACAATCTACCTTGCAATGTGTTGTCTACCTGCAGTGTACTTTCTCTGTAACTGTAAAACTTTATTCTGCACTCTTACTGCTTTCCTTTATTCTACCTCAATGTACTGTTGTAATGAATTGGGCTGTATAAATGGTCGCAAGGCTTGTTTTTCATGTGCCATGTGACAATAATAAACCAATTTACTGAGAAGTCACTAACGGTTTTTTTTTAACTTATCTTTCTGTTAATAGAAGCCATGGGGAATTGAATTTAATTATGTAAAATTAAAATGAGAGACCAGATGTTTTCAATATGCAACATTTATTTTTTTTTTAATCAAAAAAACCATTTTTTCAGAACATGGCCAGTTTGTGTATTAATTATGTTGTACTGTTGCTGGTCAATCTGGCGGGAAACTCAAATATCATCCTGAACATTTTCACTGCAGGTTCAACAGAGCTGTGAAAGCTGTAAAACTGTATTTGGGGAATATTACTGCGACACATGTCACCTGTTTGATGTGGACAAGAAACAGTACCACTGCCCATCTTGTGGTATATGCAGGTGAGTACTAGGAGGTGCTTTCTAATGTTTAGTTTTTGTGTTTTTACACTAATGTTTGCTTATTGAAGTAACCTTAATTTGGTGTTGTTTAAATAAGAGTTGAGAGTAGCAAATACATTGAGAAATATTTGGTAGCAGAGTCTGTTTGAGAATAATTTACATATTAGAATAGCTGTCAGTTGTAACTGTGAAAATTGATATTCTTCAGAAGAAGCAGAAGGCAGCTGAATTTTTTAAAACACATTTTGTTGTTTATGATCCAGAAAGAACAGCATAAAAAGAGATTGAAACAGATGGGAAAAAAGGTCTACATTGATGTAAGCTATTCTGATGTAAAGCAATACAAGGTTTCTGAAAAGAAAATCTGGTACTGAGCCACATAAGTGAGATAATTCAAAGCTTAAAAGAACGTCTCTATGGATCAGTAGAGACTTTCACAAGGGTATTGGAGAAACTGAGAAATTGCAGTTCTGGGAAGAGAGATTGAAGAGGAAGGAATGAGTGGAGAGCTCTTTCAGAGACCTGGCGTAGATGGGCCAAATGTGCTGATTAAAAAAATGCAATTAAGAACTCAAAGAATTGGTCATTGCCATCTGGATTGTGCTTTTAGAGGTGACAGAGAACAAATGATATGGATCAAACACAGGCAAATGGGACTAGCTGAGGTAGGCAACTTGTGGATCGAAGATCATGTTTCCATGCTGTAAACTCTATGACATCATGCATATTGTGATAGCAAAACCCCTTCTAGGATACTTTCTTTCTCTACTCCCCTAATCATGGAGTGTGTTACCTGTGGAAGGCAGTGGGCTACTTTAAGAATGAAGTTGGATAAATAATCTGTTTTGAGGGTCAGGGTGTATTGGTATATTTTGCCCTGATTTTTATGTCTAAGACAGAACAGATTATGTTGGTCTTTGCCAGAAGTGCAAGTATTGGACTAAATAACCTTTCCCTTCATTTGTGTGCAGTCCTGACACCGGCTTGTATACAAACTTGTTTCATTAGTTAACTCTGCTAACAGCCATGTGACTCAGTGACAAGAAGGTCACTTTTCATGAACATTATACATCTAGTGTCAGTATAATTTGGTGTTCAATAAAACATGGAAGGTAGGATGTTCCAATTAAGGAACATAGGTTGTATTGAATGCTGTGTAAATACTTATCCATGCAAAGTTTTCATTCACCAGAAAATTAACAGATCATAAAATTACATAAGAAATATGTTTACCAAATTTTCAATCTTAACAAACTGTTAGAGAAAAAAAGGGCGCATTATAGCTATACCAATCTAAATGTGCACATAAACATTGGAGCTTATTTCTGGAATAGTTGGGTATAATGCTTTACTCATGAGCTGAACCCACATTCTGTATGAAGGATACCAGCCACAGTTTGAACTTTTCTTAAAGATAGTCTCAAATGAACTGGAGTACTGACTCTTCCTCCTTGGAACCATTCATCTGCACAAAGCACTTCTTACAGCGAATAGCATTCTGTCACATCTTCCCTTGTGCCCCGCTCTGCAGCTCCTGCTGAAAGACCCAAAACCAAACTACTGTCCTTCAGTAGCTGAATATTCAAATTTCAAATCAAATTCAGAAATCTCCTGCCCAGCACTTCCAGATGTTCCACTGGGCAGAAAGTTACAGGTACCAAGACAACCCTGATTGGCTGACATAATGTTCCTAAGTTGGACAACGTGGCTCCTTATCTTTAGCTGAAGCCAAAATGTTCTTACTAGCAGGAGACACTGCTTGTACAGAAATACCTCTGTATACCTGTAGACCTTATGCTATTTTAGCCTTTCACTTTTCATTGCAGGATTGGACCAAAAGATGATTTTTTCCACTGTGTGAAGTGTAACTTGTGTCTTGCTACTCATCTCCGTGGGAACCACAAGGTTGGTGAGACCAAGTTTAAGTGTTCTTTGGTCCTCAATGTACTTCTTATCTTTTTACCTTTCTGGGTAGAGAGAGACAGATTCCTGGAGTTTTCAAGAGTTCCCAATCATGTAGGTTGGAAACTTGCAGCACCTGGCCTCGAGGTGCCACTAAAGCTCCATTTTGTGAAAAGACAAAATAAAAACCTTCTGTTATATATGAAAGTCCAAAGAATTTGCTTAAAAGCAAAGTTTATTGTAAAGTTGGGATTTAAATAGGTTACCAACCTCTACAGAAGAAAAGTAGTGATTGGATTAAGTTGGGACTCTTAGAGGGTAAATATAAAATCAGTTAGACTGATTAGCCTATTCAGAACCATGTACCACAGAAGTAGACTCTTTGGTACTCCCTTGTCAGGGTCAGTGTTGGGACCACTTTTTGTGCTGTATATCAATGATTTAGATGATGGGATAGATGGCTTTGTTGCCAAGTTTGATAAGATTGGTGGAGGGCAGGTAGTTTTGAGGAAATATGTATGCTGCAGAAGGACTTAGACAGATTAGGAGAATGGGCAAGGAAGTGGCAAATGAAATACAATGTTGGAAAATGCATGATCATTAGTTGTTTCAGTAGTTTCATTGTTTCAGTAGTTGAAACAAATGTACAGACTATTTTCTAAATGGGGAGAAAATCCAAAAATCTGAAATGCATAGGGACTTGGGAGTCCTTGTGCAGAACACACTAAAGGTTAACTTGTAGGTTGAGTTGGTGGTGAGGAAGGCAGATGCATTGTTAACATTCATTTTAAGAGGTCTTGAATTACAAGAGCAGGGATGTGATGCTGAAGCTTTATAAGGCACTGGAGAGGCCTTGCCTTGAGTATTGTGAACGGTTTTGGGCTCCTCTTGTAAGAAAAGTTGTTCTGGCATTGGAGAGGGTCCAGAGGGAATTCACAAGGATGATTCCAGGAATGAACGGGTTATCATCCAAGGAATGTTTGGCTCTGGGTCTGTACTTGCTGGAAGTTAGGGATGGGGGGGATCTCATTGAAGCATTTTGAATGTTGAAAGGCCTAGACAGAGTAGATGTGGAAAGGATGTTTCTCATTGTGGGGGAGTCTAGGACAAGAGAGCACAGCCTCAGGATAGAGGGGTGTCCATTTAAAACAGATGTGGGAAATTTTCTTTAGCCGGAGTTTGGTGAATTTATTACCACAGGCAACTATGAAGGCCAGGTGTATTTAAGGCAGAGCTTGATAGGTTCTTGATTGGACACAGCATCAAAGGTTACAGGATGAAGACCGGGGAGTGGGGCTGAGGAGGGGTAGAAAAAGGATCAGCCCATGATTGAATGGCGGAGCAGACTCGATGGGTCAGATGGCCTAATTCTGCTCCTGCATCTTATGTTCATGTTAACCATCAATATTCATCTCATTTTCTAGAACTTGGCCTGTAGCTTCTGTGCTTCAGTGAGCATGCTATGGTGGCATAGTGATTAATGCAAGCTATTACAGCTCAGGGCATTAGAGTTTGGAGTTCAATCTCGGCATCCTCTGTAAGGGGTTTGTACGTTCTCTGGGTGGAATGCCTGGATACTCTCTATGTGCTCTGACTTCCTCTCATAGTCCAAAGTTGTACTGGTTAGTAGGTTAATTGGTCATTGTAAATTGTCCACTGTTTAGGCTTAGAGTTGAATCGGGGGTTGCTGGCAGTGTGGCTCAGAGGGCCAGAAGGGCCTATTCCACGCTATGTTTCTAAATTTATTATTTTTTTAAATGATATCGTTGCAGAATAAAGTGCAAAGGCTACTGAAAGAGTGCAGTTAAATGATAAAGTGCAAGATCATAACAAGGTAGATTGTGAGGTCCGGTCATCATGTACAAGAGCTCTGTTCAATAGTGATAACAGAATTAAAGAACGGTAATACCCTTGCTCTTGTGAGCATCAGGATGAAAATTGTTCTGAGTCATGAAAATATGACTTGTCACTTAATCTAAAATTGTGTTTAGATTTTCTGTTTAGGCTGGGTCAAAAAATGAGGTCTTTGTATGCTGAAAGAGTGACAGATAACAACTGCATTGTTTGATTATAGAATTACATAAGAAGCTAATCTGGGAAGCTAACAGCTTGGTCAGCAAGATAAGATTGAAGGACTGTATTAAAAGGAGAGAGAGAATGAGTTTGGGGCCCCTTCACCCTCTGTTTTGGGACTATACCCTCCACCCTTCAATTATTTGCTTTCTATCAAGCATTGCTTTTGTAGCCATTTATTCCACTGGAGTTCCAGTACTGGCCCTTTGTCTCTCATTCACTGCTTGCAGAGCCATTTCTTGCATTTGATTTGTCAATTTTCTCATTTTATTTCATGCCCAAATACTTCACTGCCATGAAAACTTCACTAAATACACTATCTTAACCTGGTCTGGGGTTCTTAATCAAAATGATGTTAGCTGTCATCAGAGTTATATCGGTGTATTTATTGTCAGAATGTTTAACCTTTGCTGTTCATTGCTCTCATTAATGGTATTTGAATACTGACTTGAGTATTTTGTCCTTCAGTGTGTTGAAAATGTTTCACGACAGAACTGTCCAGTATGCATGGAGGTAAGATCAAAGCATTTGTTGTAGATAGAATTGGTGTTCGGTCTGTTGCTGACAAGTATTTCTATGTTCCAGAACTGACCACTAGCACCTAACTTTAGCCACTCATTTCCTCTCATCCAGTTTACAACAGATAAGTTGAGCAGTTGGGTGTTGAGCATAAACATTACAGATTTGTCCAGCTTCTGAAGGCAACAGTTTTCATCATAAACTAACCAAGCATAAGTTATTGTAAACAACAAAACATCAGCCTAGAGTCATGAATAACACATGGATCTCCAACAGTGATTGATTCTTAGTGGGTTGTCTATAGTCCTTTCCATGAGGATTGCATGATGGAGGAGCCAAAGCACATGACTATTAAATAAGAGGCTTTGGTTCAGACTCTTGAGTTGAGTTTAAGTAAAAAGGTCACTTCATTGAGCTGTGTTCACAAATCTTTGGCACACTCAAATGAAATGTGTGCTGGATATTGTATACAATGTATAGCTCAAAATACAGCCTTTGGGTCCAGGGGTATTTGCTGGAGATTTCCACTCCACAGGAAGTTACTCTTGTATGGTGGTAACAAAATTGTGCTGATTTCCTGGGCCTTGCTTTCTTTGAAGCAGATTTACCAATTCGGGCAGAGAATCTATCTTGGGAACTAAAATTCCCTATCTCCATTTTACCAGTTATTTCTCCTGACTCTTTCATTTTTGCTGTAACAGGACATTCATACGTCCCGCATTGGTGCTCACGTCCTTGCCTGTGGACATCTTCTTCACAAGTAGGTGAACATAATTCTAACTTTTCACCAAGCAGATGCCTTGGGTAAAAGTACATTCTGATGCATCTTGTGAGTTCTGCAGCCATTCATTAAAGCAATTCATGAAGTGCAGTGATGATCCAGTGCAGCTAGAAGTATACTTCATTCGAAGCATTCATGGGTATCTGTCAACACTTGACAATTGGCTGAGAAAAATGAAAATGAAAAGTATACTATGTGTTAAAGGCTTGGACCTGGTGCTTTATTCTTCTTCCTTGAGCTATGTCCTCCTGCTGTAGCCAGTATCAGACCTGCAGATACTCTAGTGGAACTAATATCACCAAAGCAAGAGTTTAAGCTATGAATGGGCACATTCTTAATTCATTTCTTTTGGTGGCTAATGTTTACTCTTGGAGTATTATCAGTAGCGTACATACTATTGTGATTCTAAAGGTTTTAAAATAATTTAGTGGTAAGCTGGTACAGTATGCTATTAAGTTCTCCCTTAGGGGCTGTTTACATTGTACAGTAAAACTAATCTGCTCAAGATGTAAGAGACTGCAGATGCTGGAATTTGAAACAACAATCTAATGAAGGAACTCTGGGCTGAGCAGTATTTGTCCCAAGAGGAGATCTTGCCTCTTCACCCTGTACAGTTTCAACATGAAATATCACTGATCTGATAATCCATTTTCTAGGTGATATTTGCCATGTTCCCTGTCCACTCATGTAGCCCTGATTCCTGCATTCTCCACCCCACTCTGGTTTCAGTTGCAGGCCTCAATTCCTGGAAAATTTAGAATAATATGGTGTGAAATTAAACGTCAATGAGGCATTAATGGGAAAAACATTCAGTTGTCTTGGAAATCTGCCAATATGGCACCACCAAAGTCAGATTATTGGAATTTTATCTACATGATGCAGAATGTACAAGAGAAGCATTCTTAAGAATCATTTTGATAATGCACTGTGTCTGCCAAAGTTTAAGTTAATGTAAATGTACATTGTGTATCTTTGACAGGTGAAGTAATAACATTTGGTATAGTGTGTTCTTTAAATAGTGATCCATGTACTCATGAACATCTTTGTCATTGGAGTGGAAAGCTTGAAATTAAGCAGGCTAAGAGAGAAAAATATCAATCATCCCCTTGTCTTACATAAGAGCAAAATGGGAAATGGCATACTGCCTGTCTGCTGTCCCACATCTGCCTGGATTTTTTTTCCACTGGAATTCTTTACGTTATTGATTGTAATTTGCCTCTGTAGCTGCATCTTTATATGGTTGGCACCTTAGAGGTGCAAATGAAAGTTGGAAATCTTCACCATTTTTCTCAACTTAATTGAGCTTGTTGCAGTATGTTGGGAATGAATTGTATTGAATCTTTGAGACTCAGTGATCACATCAGTTGCAGTTACAATACTACTCATGACAGGAATCCAGGCCAGGCTACAAACTAGTGCATAGAGTGGAAATTTCTGTTCTGTTATGGCCAAGTAGAGAGAAATTATGGGCTTGAATTTGTCCAAGTGAGTCATGCTCTATGGGACCTTTCCCTTCACCTCTAGCTCAAAAACGTTACAGTGTGTTGATATTAATCATCACTGGCCATGGCTATACCTGGAATTAGTTTTATAAAACTCTCCAGTTTCAAGAACACTGTTTAAATCTCACGTTTGCTAATGTTTCTGATCATCTGCCTAGTATCTCATACATGGTCACCATACTGGTACAACTAGTGGAGCTGCTGCTACACAGCTCCAGTGAATCACATTCCATCCTGACCTCCAGTGCTGTTTGTGGAGTTTGTACTTTCTGTGAACCTGTAGGTTTCCCACAACTGCCCCAGCTTCTTCCCATGTCCTAAAGACAGCAGGTTGGCACTGTAAATTGTGACTTATGTAGGGAAGGGTTAGCATACATCTTGAGTTGACTGTATGGTGGGGAAAGAAGGGAATATTGTAGGGTCAGCATGGACTCAGTGGGCAGAAGGGCCTGTATCCTTGCTGTATGTTTCTGGCTTAATATCATATTCTGATTTGCAAAAATCCTGCAAAGAATCTCCCCATTGTGATACAATAAGCATCAAGTTGTAAATTGCTTATTGTTTTTAAACCTTTAACATCATTGAGCTTCATGTTAGATGGCTTCATCAACCTGGTAGGGAAGTTCCAATTATTTAAACATTTCATTCAAGTAGAGTGACAGTGTGCCAAACGCCTTGGTTCAGATTCAACTGGAGTTTTTTTCCAGTTCTCGGCTTTGCAGTTTAGGAATGATGCTGAGCCTTTGGTTTGACGTAGGGGAGAGTTATTAGAATGACTTCAGGAATGAAGAACTTCAGTTCCATGGAGAAACTGAGGAAGCTGGGCTTGTCTTCCTCAAGGTAAAAAAAAAAGAATGCTGTGTAGGAAATGTGAAGAAAATGCGAGCTCTTTTACGTAATGTAGAGAAATTCTGGGAATGTGCCATCTAAAATATGGAAGTGGATGCAGAAGGAACTTTCAAAGCAGAATTGGAGATGTATTTGTGAACTTCCTACTAGGTTTTTGGAAAAAGGCAGTGTAGGTGCAATAATTATTTCTTTAGCATCTTGCATCTATTAGTTAGTCTGAAATTGATTCACAACTATTGCACTATATTTGACTCTGTAGTGTCCATTTTAATGCAAAAGCCAATTTGTGTACAGCAAGCTCTCACAAGCTCAATGTGTTTACGTTCAGTGATAGGGTAATGTCATTTTAGGATTAAATATTATCAGGAACTTTAGAGAGAACTTTCCTGCTCTTCTATCTCTTAACAACTTTAGGTCAGTGCCTAATACCTCAAAGTTCAAAGTAAATTTATTATCAAACTACATATACGTCACCATATACTACCCTGAGATTCATTTTCTTGAGGGCATTCATAGTAAGTAGAAAGAAACACAATAGACTCAATGAAAAACTGTACATAACAGAGACAAACAACCAACCAATATGCAAAAGACAACAAGCTGTGCAAATACAAAAAAAGCAATAAAAAAGCATAAGTTTTGCAGAGTCCTTGAAAGTGAGTCCATAGGTTGTGGAATCAATTCAGTTGTAGGGTGAGTTAAGTTGTTCCTCCTTGGCTCAAGAGCATGATGGTTGAGGGGTAATAACTGCCCCTGGAGTTGGTGGTGTGGGACTTGAGGTTGATACCTCCTTCCTGACAGCAGCAGTGGGAAGAGAGCATGGCCTAGCTGCTGGGGGTCCTTGATGATGAATGCTGCTTTCCTGCAACAGTGCAGATGTGCTCAGTGGGAGGGAGGGCTTTACCATGATAAACTGGGCTGTATGACCAGGGTCCTGAAGATAGGTCTCTGCCCGAAGCATCAACTGTTTATTTTTTTTCCATAGATGCTGCCTGACCTGAGTTCCTCCAGTTTTTTTTTTGTGTGTGTTGCTTTGGACTTCCAGCATCTGCAGACTTTCTTGTGTTTGGGCTGGGTCCACTACTTTTTATAGGTTTTTCCGTTCAAGGGCATTGGTGTTCTATACTAGGCCATGATGCAATCAGTCACTATACTCTCCACTGTGCATCAATAGAAGTTTGTCAAAGTTTTAGATGACATGCTGAATTTTAGCAAACTTTAAGAAAATAGAGGTGCTGCCATGCCTTCTTTGTAATGGCACTTAGATGGACAGATTCTCCGAAACATCAACACTGACCCTCTCATCTTTGATCCCCTGATAGGGTCAGGTTAATAGACCTCCACTTTCTTCCTCCTGTAGACAATAAACATCTCTGGTTTTGCTGCTGACATTGAGTGAGAGGTTGTTGTTGTGGCTCCATTCAGCCAGATTTTCAATCTCACTCCTATATGCTGATATGTCACCACCTTTGATTTGGCCAATGACGGTGGTGTCATCAGCAAGCTTAAATATGGCAATGGAGCTGCTCTTAGCCTCCCAGTCATGTATAAAGCAAGTAGAGCAAGGGGCTCAGCACACAGCCTGTGACGCATCTTTGCTGATGGTGATTGTGGAGGAAATGTTGCCAATCTGAACTGACTGGTGTCTGCAAGTGAAGAAATTGAGGTAATTAAGGCCTTTGACAAGACTGCACTCCCCTCAGAACCGTGCTGAGGTCTATTATGCTCACATGACCTATAGCCTTGTTAGTGTGCTAACTACTAAAAATAAAATGTCTAAAAGTTAAATGGTAGTTATCAAATGCATCTTCCTAACCATGCAGGTCCTCTTCCCATGGCAAACTTTCCATAGGTTACTATTAATCACCACAAAATGCTACGACTGGGCCCAGTGAATATTGAAAAAAGCAGTTCCAATAATGAAGCAGTTTCAATTCCCTTACCATGGTTGTACTCAGGTTAACTTATCACAGGAAAGGAGGAAAAGTTTACAAGTTACTTGTTGTTCCTTAGTGTTAAATTTTAGGTTTTGTGAGGATTGGATTAATTTGAACTATTTTACCTGGACCAGAATTGTTTATAGAGACTCAATAACAATGACTTTTTTTTCCCTGAAAATGAATGCATGCATCCAGTTTCTGATGCAAGTGTAGGTAGACATGAAAATTGGTTGGTGTGAACCTTAACACAACTTTATTTACTTTTTGTTTTTCTTTGCAGGACTTGCCATGAAATGCTGTTTAATAAAGGGTGAGTCTTTATTTCCTGTGTTACGAAATTCCGTAACTGGATCACTTACCAGCAAAGATAGAGAGGTCCGTTGAAGTCTGATGGTACTGTGGCGGCTCATTTCCTAGCGATTCCGAACCGACTCACAATTAGATAGCCTACGGGGGTTTGCGAGCACAGAGCTTTGGAGCCTCTTCGCCATGGGGGGCCGGTTGACAGAGGCTTAAAAGTGAGGCTGAAGTTTTCGAATAAAGTTTTTTCCTTCGACTGCAGTTACCGACTCCGTGTCGTAATTTTAGCGCTGCGTGTAGCACGCCGCTACAATTGGTGACCCCGACGGTCCAAACGATTTTTGGACCAGAAATGACCGACGCCGCCTCTGTTCATGCGGTTTCGTTGAAACTGCCGGGTTTCTGGACACAGCGCCCGGACCTATGGTTCCAGCAAGCCGAAGCCCAATTCCACGTTCGCCGGATCACCTCAGAAGACACCCGCTACTACTACGTGGTGGGCTCCCTCGACCAGGACACAGCTGCCCAGGTCGCGGAGTTCGTACAGTCGCCCCCGGCAGACGGCAAGTACACGGAATTCAAAGCCCTGCTCCTCAGGACTTTCGGACTCTCACGGCGCGAGCGGGCAACCCCTCTGCCCGCTAAGGTAGATGCGGTCCGCCACTTCCCCCGACCCACCACGATCAAAGGCCTTCAGGAATTCGTAGGTATGGTCAATTTCTACCGCCGCTTCCTCCCTTCAGCTGCCCGGATCATGCGCCCCCTGTTCGCCCTGATGTCGGGTCCGAGCAAGGACATTACCTGGGACGAGGAGTCCGCCGCCGCTTTCGTTCAAACGAAGGAAGCTTTGGCTGACGCCGCAATGCTAGTACATCCCAGAATGGACACCCCTACCGCCCTCACAGTGGACGCATCAAACACGGCAGTCGGTGGGGTGCTGGAGCAGCTCATCGCAGGTCGCTGGCAACCCCTGGCGTTTTTCAGCAAACACCTGCGGCCACCCGAGCTCAAGTACAGTGCTTTTGACCGGGAACTGTTGGCGCTCTACCTGGCAATCCGGCATTTCAGGTACTTCCTAGAAGGTCGGCCCTTCACCGCGTTCACGGACCACAAACCGCTTACCTTTGCGTTTACGAAAGCATCCGACCCCTGGTCATCCCGCCAGCAACGCCACCTGTCCTACATCTCTGAATACACAACGGATGTCCGGCACGTCTCGGGTAAGGACAATGTCGTGGCGGATGCGCTCTCTCGCCCTACCGTTCATGCCCTTTCCCAAGGGGTAGACTTTGAGGCACTGGCAGAGGCACAGCAGGTAGATGAGGAGATTCCGAGTTACAGGACTGCAGTCTCTGGTTTGCAGCTCCAGGACCTCCCTGTGGGCCCAGGTGAGAGGACCCTACTCTGTGACGTCGCCACCGGCCAGCCCCGTCCGGTCGTCCCCGCAGCCTGGCGGCGACGTGTTTTCGACTCCATTCATAACTTGGCGCATCCCTCCATCCGGACAACTGTCCGGATGGTTTCCAGCAGGTTCGTTTGGCACGGACTCCGCAAACAGGTCAGTGAATGGGCCAGAACGTGCATGCACTGCCAGACGGCCAAGGTTCAGCGGCACACCAAAGCCCCACCGCAGCAGTTCCATCCCGCCCACCGGCGTTTCGACCACATTCATGTGGATATCGTGGGCCCCCTGCCAGTGTCGCGCGGAGCGCGTTACCTCCTGACTATCGTGGACCGGTTCACAAGATGGCCAGAGGCGGTCCCGCTCACCGACACCACCTCCGAATCTTGCGCCCGAGCCCTGATCGCCACCTGGATATCCCGCTTTGGTGTACCAGCCCACATTACCTCCGACAGAGGCGCCCAGTTCACCTCCAGCCTGTGGTCAGCTATGGCCAGCCTTTTGGGGACTCAGCTGCACCACACCACTGCCTACCACCCACAGTCGAACGGGCTAGTGGAGCGTTTCCACCGTCACCTGAAGTCGGCCCTCATGGCCCGCCTGCGAGGAGCCAACTGGGCGGGCGAGCTTCCCTGGGTCCTTCTCGGCATCCGCACAGCGCCCAAGGACGACCTGCACGCCTCGTCGGCCGAGTTGGTATACGGCGCGCCCCTGGCCGTCCCCGGGGAGTTCCTACCAGCCCCGAGGGGGCAAGAGGAAGAACCCGCTGCAGTCCTGGGCAGACTTCGCGAGAAGCTCGGTAACCTGGCCCCCATACCCACTTCACAGCATGGGCGGCACCCGACCTGCGTACCCAAAGACCTACGGAACTGTAAGTTTGTGTTTGTACGAAGGGGCGGGCATCGGCCACCGCTGCAGCGGCCATACGAGGGGCCGTTTACGGTGCTCCGGAACAACGGGTCCACGTTCGTGCTGGACGTTGGGGGGAAGGAGGAGGTTTTCACGGTGGACCGCCTCAAGCCGGCCCATGTGGACCTGGCGCAACCGGCCGAGTTTCCGGCGCCTCGGCGCAGAGGCCGACCTCCCAAGCAGGTTCTGGCCCAGGCTGTGGACATTGGGGGGTGTATCGCCGGTTCTGGGGGGGGGTTATGTGGCGGCTCATTTCCTAGCGTATCCGAACCGACTCACAATTAGATAGCCTACGGGGGTTTGCGAGCACAGAGCTTTGGAGCCTCTTCGCCATGGGGGGCCGGTTGACAGAGGCTTAAAAGTGAGGCTGAAGTTTTCGAATAAAGTTTTTTCCTTCGACTGCAGTTACCGACTCCGTGTCGTAATTTTAGCGCTGCGTGTAGCACGCCGCTACAGTACTATTTTTAAAAGTCTTTATTTATGAAGGGGCACAAAACTAAGATTACTACAAACATTCAGATAATATACGTCGTCACTACTCAATCTAAAAACGAGGGTCTAATAATAACCATCAATAAGAAACAGCTCGATCGTTTGTCTAGGAGATAATATATTGTCCGATGGAAATATAAAAGTCACTCAGTTCCGGCAGGCCTCAGCCTTTTTGGGGGGGACCGCTGGGTTTTCACTTGGAGAGAGAGAGATTGGTGAGAAAAGAAACTTGCCCGGGTCTTTTATGAAGCGAATCCGTTGAATCAGGGGAGCGGGCTTCCCCATTGTTAGCTAAAAGCTGGTTTCCGTGGTTCCAGTCACCGATTCCAGCAACGGAATCGAACGCACACGACTTCCTTCAAATGGCTTCCCGCTACCACGGGATCGTTAGCGTTTCTTCTGGTGCGTCTGAAGGGGTTGTTCCCCCAGACCCTCTTTTATACTTCCTCATGGGATCTCAGATGTCAATCAGGTTGGGATGATGCAATCCCTCTCTCAACCCGCCCACTTTGCCCGAGGGCTTGCACATAGCATAGTCCCCAATCCACAAACATGGTCTCCAGGAGACAATGGCCAGGTCTCTCTCATTTCCTGGGTCCTCTGAGCCAACCCAATAATGCTCTTGCAATTCTCACAAAGGAGGGGGCTCCCCCGCCCCTTCGGCCCCTCAGAGCTGTGGTGCATTCATAACACCTGACACATCTTAGGAAAACAAAATAAATTCTGAGCAAAGTACCAAACAAACATTGCCTAGAGACTAGCATGTGTAACATTTCCAGCCCGTCAGAAGTGTATGTTTAAATTTCCAGAGTGGCATGACTTGCGGGGAATGGGAACCAGAGTGCCAGAACTCTTGGTGGAGAGGTTGTGGAGGCAGGTGTTGGTAAGACCTCTGACAAAGTTGGGACTCAAAAGGCTGAGCATGGTGCAACTGGTGTCTTGAGTTGCGTAAATATCAATGCAAGAAATATTGTGGGAAAGACAGGTGATAGTGCTGAAGATGAGGTAGCTGGATTACAAATAGGCAATGTGTAGTGAGGAGAGGCTGTTGACAGGGCAAAATCGCAGTCAACAGGATGAATTGCAACGTAGAAGGCAGACAGAATTGAAAAGGGCAAATACAGGACAGGTGTTACATTTGAATGTGCGGAATATACAGAATGAGGTAGCTAAATTTGTAGCACAGTTGCGGATTGGCATGTATAATGTTGCAGGCGTTACTGTATCATGGCTGAAAGAAGATTATAGTTGGGAACTTAATGTCCAAGGATACACATTGAATCAAAAGGGCAGGCAGAAAGGTGTTGGTCTGTTTGTAAAAAAGGAAGTCAGATAATTAAAAGAGGAATTAAATCATTGTGGATAGAGCTAAGGAACTGCAAAGGTAAAAAGGCCTTATAGGAGTTGTATACAGACCCCCAAACAGTAGTTAGGATGTGGTCTACAGTTACAAGAGGTAGAAAATGCATGCCGAAAGGCAATGTTACAATAGTTACGGAGAATTTCATTATGCAGCTAGATTGAGAAAATCAGATTGGTGTTGGATTCTGGAAAAGGAAGTTTCTAAAGTGCATACAAGATGGCTTTTTGTGCAGCTCATGGCTGTGCCCACTAGGGTGATCAGCAATTCCGGATTGGGTGTTGTGCAGTGAACCAGAATTGATAGAGAGTGTAAGGTAAAAGAACCCCTGAGGGTAAATGATCAGAATATGATCAAATTCACCCTGAAATTCGAGGAGACGCTAAAGTCAAATAAATCAGTATTACAATGGAGTAAAGAGAATTGGAAGCACGAGAGAGGAGTTGGCCAGAATTAATTAGAAAGGAACGCTGGCAGGGAGGACAGCACAACAGCAATGGCTGGAAATTCTGGAAGCAATTTGGAAGGCATTGTATATATTTATCCCAAAAAGGAAGAAATATTCAAAAGGAAAGATGACACAACTGTTGCTAACAAGAGAAGTCAATGGCAACATAAAAGCCAAAGAGGGCATATAATAGAAGAAAAATTAGTGGGAAATTAGAGGATTGGGAAGCTTTTAAAAACCAATAGAAGGCAACTAAAAATGTAATTAAGAAGGTGAAGATGGAATATGAAAGTAAGCTAACCAATAATATTAAAGAGGACACCAAAAGTTTCTTCAGAAGGGAGAGGGTCAGAAGAAAGGAAATTTATAGACTAGTTATATACTTGGTGGTTGGGAAGATGTTGGAGTTGATTATTAAGGATGAGGTCTCAGGGTACTTGGAGGCACATGATGAAATAGGCTGTAGTCAGCATGGTTTCTTCCAGGGAAAATCTAGCCTGGCAAATCTGTTGAAATTATTTGAAGAAATATCGAGCGGGATAGACAAAGGAGAATTGGTTGATGTGTACTTGGATTTTCAGAAGGCCTTTGATAAAGTGCCACACACGAAACTGCTTAACAAACTACAAGCCCATGATATTACAGGGAAGATTCTAGCATGGATAAAGCAGTGGTTGACTCAGGAGGGAAAAAGTGAGAATTAAGGAAGCCTTTTCTGGTTGGCTGCTAGTGGTGTTCCTCAGGGGTCTCTGTTGGAACTGATTCTTTTTACGTTATATGTCAATGATTTGGATGATGGAATTGTTGGCTTTTTACAAAGTTTGTAGATGAGTATGGATAGGTAGTTTTGAAGTAGAGAGGAAGTGGAGAAGCTACAGAAGGACTTAGTCAGATTAGAAGAATGAGCAAAGAAACTGGGTATGGAATACAATGTTGGGAAGTGTATAGTCATGCATTTTGATAGAAGTAATATGGTTGACCATTTTCTAAATGGAGAGAAAATATTAAAAAAAACTGAGGTGCAAAGGGTCTTGGGAGTCCTTGTACAGGATTCCCTAAAGGTTAATTTGCAGGTTGAGTCTGTGATGAGGATGTCAAATGTGTTGTTAGCATTTATTTCAAGAGGATTAGACTATAAAAGCAAGAATATAATGTAGAGATTTTATTAAGCACTGGTGAGGCCTCACTTGGAGTATTGTGAACAGTTTTGGGCCTCTCATCTTAGAAAGGATGTGCTGAAACTGGAGAGGATTCAAAAGAGGTTCACAAAGTAATTCCAGGATTGACTGGCTTGTCATATGAAGAGTGCTGGATGGCTCTGGGCCTGTATTCTCTGGAATTCAGAAGAATGAGGGGTAATCTCATTGAAACTTATCAAGTGGCGAAAGACCTTGATAGAGTGAATGTGGAAAAGATGCTTCCTGTGGCAGGAGAGCCTAAGACCAGAGGGTGAGCCTCAGAATAGAGGGGTGTCCTTTTAGAACGGAAATGAGGAGGAATTCCTTTAGCTGGAAAGTGGTGAACCTGGAATTCTTTGCCACAGGCAGCTGCGGAGGCCAAGTCTTTATGCATAGTTAAGACTGAAGTTGATAGTTTCTTGATTGGTCAGGGCATGAAGGGATACAGGATGAATGCAGGAGGTTGGGGCTGAGACGGAAAATAGATCAGCCATGATGATGGCGGAGCAGATTCAATGGGCCAAATGGTCTTTTTCTGCTCCTATATCTTATGGTCTTATGGACTTAACTTAGAAATGATTGCAGTTGTGCTCTGCTTTGAAATTAAGAAATGTTCACATGTGTATCATACGACATCAATGTGACTTAATTTCTTGGCCAAAATTTCATGGCACTTGGTACTTTTGGAGAGCCAAGAGAGGGATACCTTTCCTGGCAGCTCAAGTCTGACAGCTGTATAACAAACAAGCTGCTAGATAAACTCAGTGGCTCAAGGTTTTCTGTGGGGGGGGGGAGGAATTCTTTCTAGTTTTAACTCAAGCCATCAACAGTTTTTCTTCTCACTGATGCTACTTGCCCCTTTGAGTTCTTTCAACAAGTTATTTGTTGAAACAAATTCCTGGTTCCAGAGTCTCTTGTGTTTCCTCCAATAACAGTGAAATCCAGCCCATGGTGTTTGACTGGCCTACCTAAACTCATCTGTTGTTTCAGAGCCTATCGGTGTCCTTTGTGTATGCAGTCTGCGACGGACATGAGTAGGTACTGGGAAGAGCTGGATACAGAAATCGCTCAGACACCGATGCCATCTGACTATCAGAACATGGCTGTTAAGGTAAGAGTTCAATTGTACACAACTAATGTGTTAGTCGTAAGAGTGTTAGAGCCATACTGTGAGACTATTTGGCTCAGTGAACCCATGCTGACCATTTCCATAATTCCAGGCACTGCCAAAAACTGCAAAGTTAATCTGTTAAACAGATTCTGCTGTGATTATATGACTGACAATGTCCTTGTTTAAACTTTACTTAACTGTCTTATGGACCTAGGAAACACATGCAATTACATGGAACAAAATGTAGAGGCACATTGCAGTGAAACAGGCCTTTTAGCCAACTGATTCCATATCAGCTATCAACCACCCATTTACACTAGAGTCACAGATCAATACAGCATAGATGCAGGTCCCTTGACCCAACCAATCTATGCTGGCCATTGTGCCATCCCTCTTCCTAGAAGGTGTTGGCACCTTATATACCGTCTGGGTAGCCTCCAACCTGATGGCATGAACATTGACTTCTCCAACTTCCGTTAATGCCCCTCCTTCCCTTCTTATCCCATCCCTGATATATTTAGTTTTTTTCCCCCCTTCCCCTTTTTTCCCTTCTCTCTCTGCCCATCACTCTGCCTGTTCTCCATCTCCCTCTGGTGCTCCCCTCCCCTTTTCTTTCTCCCTAGGCCTCCCATCCCATGATCCTTTCCCTTCTCTAGCTCTGTATCCCTTTTGCCAATCACCTTTCCAGCTCTCAGCTTCACCCCACCCCCTCTGGTCTTCTATCATTTTGCAATTTCCCCTCCCCCTCCTACTTTCAAATCTCTTACTATCTTTCCTTTCAGTTAGTCCTGACGAAGGGTCTCAGCCCAAACCGTCGACAGTGCTTCTTCCTATAGATGCTGCCTGGCCTGCTGCATTCCACCAGCATTTTGTGTGTGTTACACCAACTAAGCATTACCCTTCACAGATGCTGCCTGATCAGCTGAGTTCCTCTAACGTTTTGTTCTTTGCACTAATTTCCAAAATCTGCACTTTGTATCTCTACTGCTATATTTAGGACAGTTTAGCTTCTGACAATTCAGTAACTGTAGTGATGGACCACTAACCCAGACAGCAGGAGTTCCAGTTACATGTGCCAGGGCCATGTGATATCTCTCACAAAAGGGGCTCTACTCTTCCCAGCTGGTCTGCAGGTGACTCCTATTCTATACTGCATGTTGACGTGAATCTCTCAGAAGTGGTCTGACAAGTCAGTTGGTGATTTAAATCTTAGCCTGCCACTTAAAGTCATAGAGTTTTACAGCACAGAAACAGACCCTTTGGCCCATCTAGTCTGTGCTGACATTTTATTCTGCCTCATCCCATTGAGCCATAGCTTTTCATACCTTTCCATTCCAAACTTTTCCTAAATGTTGCAAAGGAACCTGCAGCCATTACTTCTGCTGGCAGCTTGTTCCTCACTTGCAACACTCTCTGATTTCAGTCCACAATTCTGAGAGTAAGCCCTTTCACCCAGGATGTACTCTCTTATTGCTGCCATCAGTTAGGAGGTACAGAAACCTGAAGGCGCACACTTAACAATTCAGAAACTGCTTCTTCCCCTCTGCCATCTGATTTCTGAATGGACATTGAGCCCATGAACATTACCTCACTGCTATATTATTTCTATTTTTTTGCACTACTTATTTAACTATATAATATGTTTTCAGTTTATTTCTCTATTGTTATGTATTGTATTGCACTGCTGCCGCAAAGTTAACGAATTTCACAATATACGCCGGTGATGTTAAATCTGATTCTGAATATTTTTTTTATTCTGCTCTGTTTATAACATTCTAGGTTTTTACTGTTATGTAACTTTAGTTTTGAAAGTAGTGTCCGTGATGATAGTTGATCTTCATTCTTGAATCAAAACATGGTGACTGGTTCCCGTTTCACTCTAGTGATTAGGGCACCAAAACCATTGTGGCAGTCCCGGTGCTTGTACTGAGGAATACTGCACAATAAGCAAACAGATGCCTTGGGAAGAGCCAAGGGAGCAAGGTCCTAGCTTCCCTTTTGGTAGTAGACGCTCTCTTGCTTTTTCTCTGTTAACTTCTAATTGTTATCGTATTGTTGCCTGTGGGAGCTTACTGTGCAGAAATCAATTTTCTTCATGGGGTGAAAATACTTTTGGGTGTCCTAAGGACATAAAAGGTGCTATAGAAATACAAGCATCTGTGTACGCATCATGTTCTGTCGTTGTTTCTAATGAATACTTTATATTTGTGATTGCCTCTGTAGATCATGTGTAATGACTGTCAGCTCCACAGTACTGCGCCATTTCATGTGTTGGGTCTGAAGTGCAGTGGGTGTGGATCGTACAACACGGCCCAGGATGGAGGACTAATCGCTCTCCAGCAATGATACACAACCCATATTCTGTAGAATACACAATTAAACTCTTAAAAGTAGCCTTGCAATATCTCATTCCTTTGGACTATTTTTCAACCAGCAATCTTGATTCTAATTGATTCAGAAACCAGTCATACTTTTCAGCTCTTCAGCAGTATGTTCTGTTATTGTCTCCATTTCCTAACAATTTCCTGCCTTTTACAAGAGCCAATTATTGTATTTAGAAGAAGTGTTCTTATTATTCATCATAATGTTCTGTAAGACAGTTTATTTTGGACATCTTCATGATCTATAATTTTGGCTATTGGAAAAATCGCTTTCAGTCTGCAATTCAAAATTTCTGATGCAAGTTTTCCATGTCTCATTATTCTTTCCAAGAGTACCTATGTTGGTAACATACTCTAGAAATATCAGAAGATCTTTTAAGCATGATAAATGTATAACATTGAATGCTGTATTGTTTTATACAATTTCCTCTGTGATTTTAACAGGACCATTTTGGGTTACAACACTTATTGGCACAGCCCAATAATTACAGGCGACCCATTCATAGTGTGCTACCAACTTGGTTAGAATTAACATTAGCTCAGTGGGTAGCACATCTTCCATTGAGTCAGGAGGTTATGAGTTCAAACAAAAAATTAGGCTGATGTCAGAAACTAGAAAATCTGCAGATGCTGAAATTCCAAGAAAAACACACAAAATGCTGGAGGAACTCAGCAGGCCAGGCAGCATCTATGGAAAAGGGTATTGTCAATGTTTCTGGCTGAGACCCTTTATCAGGCCCAGTTCAGTAGTAAAGGAGTGCAGCACTGTCAAAGGTGCCAGTTGTGAAACTAACTGCTGCCTAATCAGATTTTAAAAAGCATCCTGTGGCAGTCTTGAGGACTAGATTCTTTCTCCTCAACCAACAGCTAAAATATGTAATTGCTATGTGAAAAGTATGCACTTTATTTCCTCCGTTTTATCAGTAATTCAAAGATACTTTGGCTTCAAAGCTGCTTAGGATTTTCTGACATCATGAGAAGTTCTATAATAAATTAAAGGATTGGTAGTTACAACATGGAGTGTATATATTCTGGAAATGTAATTGGAGTCCATAGATCTGAAATGTGCCTAATACATCAGATCCCAGCTACTTACCTCCTGGTGACATTTTGATTTGGTGTGATTGCAGGGACAAGTGTACAAATTACTTAAACTGTCATTTAACCAGATGAATGTGAATCTCTATGGATTGTATGTATTGCTCAAAAAGCAATATTATGTTTTAACCTTGAAACAATTGTATTGCTTTCTATTGTTGTCACATGTACCAAGATAGAGTGAAAAGCTTGTAGACAGTCTTCTTCACTGTCCACTATGCATTGATTTTATTTTTTTACATATATACGTACAGATACACACTCCCCTACCTACTATCCGGTACGTTACATTTCTTTGGAAGGACATACAAACTTTCTTACAGATGAAAGTGGAATTGAACTCTGATGCCCAAGCTGTAATAGCAATGCACTAGCCACCACACTACCAGGCCGCCCCATTTTGTGAGCAGTATGTCTATCATTCCAAATGTCTCATTTCAGCAGGTTATCTCTTCACCCTCGTGTACAACAGCAATGAGAGCTTTGGTTTTAATTATGCATCTTGGTCTTTTCAACTGCTAGATGGCGCCAGTCTCTTACAGACCAGAAGACCATGCCTAGAATTTAAGTGCCATTCACTACAATGGAAGCAGAGGATGTATGAAAAGTCAATGTGGAGTTTATTGTCATATCACAAGTGCAGTTATAAACTTACTTGCAGCAGTGTCACAGACACATACCATTCACAAGTAAAGCATAAACAGAAATTTATGCACAAAGTTCAAAACAGAAAAGAATTAGAACAAAAGGAAAGTGATATAGTGTTGCTATACTAAGGTAATGTTTAAGGTTTTGGTTGGTACAAGAACCGAATAGTTGAAAGGAAGTAGCTGTTCTTGAACCTGGTGATGTGAGACAACAGGCTTCTGTATCACCTGCCTGGTGCTAGCTATGTGAAAATAACATTGCCTGGATGATGGTGAGCTTTGATAGATGCCTGAGTCTGTACCTCCTATAGATACTACTCTCCACAGTCTCTTAAATTCCTGCACATTGGAAGTGCTGTACCAGACCATGATGCAACTAGTCAGGTTACTTTCAGCAGTACATCTGTAAAAGTTTGTTGGTGTTCAGTAATGAGTTTTGATGGGTTTGAGTGTTCCGCCAGTGTAATTTCACTTTAAATTGTATGAACTAAGATGACCAACACAATAACGATGGAGTAGACAAAATTATGCGATAGAGAAATATACATTATTGGCTGGGAGGCAACTCTTCAACCCTCCCCCCCCCCCCCGATTCTCCTAACTCTCCCCTTCCCCGAATTCTTCTCTCGCATCCGACTCATCTCTTCACCCCACCCATCTCTCCTCTTTTCTTTCCTTGCAACCAGCTCCCCTCTCACCCCTCTCCTCCCTCCCTGCTCTCTTGTTTTCCTACTCCAGCTCTCCCTTTCCAAAAGGTTTCGCTTTGCTGGTGATGTTTCTTTTTCATTGACACTGAGACCTAATGGGTGCAGACAGAACACTGCCCTGCAATTGTCCATTTTCTGGTGCTGCTGCTTTGATTTCACAACCAGATCAAATGAAGCTATCAGTAAATATTGGAATGACTAAGCTGCTGATGTACCTTTATCACTAAATAAGTAACAGGAGTCAGAGTTGTACAGAATGGAAAGAGTCCTTTTGGTCCAATTTGTCCATTGCCAACCAAGTTGCCTCTCTGTGCAAATTCTATTTCCCTAGATTTGACCTGTATTCCTACTGTGTACTTGTCCAAATATCTCAAGGACTAGAATATAAAAGCAAGGATGTAATGCTGAGGCTTTATTAAACACTGGTGAGGCCTCACTTGGAATATTGGGAGCAGTTTTGGGCCCCTTATCTTAAAAAAGGGGACACTGGAGAAGGTTCAAAGGAGGTTCACGAGAATAATTCTGCGATTGAAGGGCAAATCTAATGAGTGATAGCTCTGGGTCTTTACTCACTGGAATTCAGGAGAATGAGGGGTGACCTCAATAGAAATGCCTCTATAGAGTGGAGAGGATGTTTCCTTTGGTGGGAGTATTTAAGACCAGAGGGCAAAGCCCCAGAATAGAGGAATATCCTTTAAGAACAGAGATAAGGAGGAGTTCCTTTAGCCCGATAGTGGTGAATTTGTGGAATTCATTGCTCCAGCCAGCTGTGGAGGCCAAGTCATTAGGTATATTTAAGGCCAGCGGTTGATAAATTATTGATTAGTTAGGGCATGAAGGGATACAGGGAGAAGGCAGGAGATTGGGGCTGAGAAGGAAAATGGATCAGCCATGATGAAATGGCAGAGCAGACTCAATGGGCCAAATGGCCTAATTCTGCTCCTATATCTTATGATTCATTTTGGCAACCAAACCAGAAGACAGATGATAATGTTTTGTAACAAATGCTTTAATGTAAAATGGTATTTGAAAGTGGAAACAGTTTAAATTTGCTTTGTAAAGGTGAAAGTTAAGCATTCGGAGAAAGACTGGTGGAGGTGGGGTGGTGAACAAATAAATGATTGATGGAAGAGAGTTTTACAGTGCCAGTGTAGAATGGAAGGGCTAACTGGGCTCTCAGCACCTGATTCTATGACATTGTGATGGTGGTTGGGCAGTGTAGTAAAGGGACAAGTCTGGAAAAGTGACTCCGAGTAGCCAGGAGTTTCACACATGGCTAATTGAGCTCCTTACACAATCTGGATGTAACATGGAAACAGGCCCATTTACTCTCTGCCATGCCTCATTAATGCTTCTTACTTGGACTTTTCAGACAGACGTACTTTATTGATCCTGCGGGAAATCGGGTTTCGTTACAGCCTCACCAACCAAGAATAGTGAAGAAATATAGCAATATAAAAACATAAATAATTAAATAATAAGTAAGTTATTCCAAGTGGAAATAAGTCCAGGCTCAGGGTGTCTGACACTCTGAGGGAGGAGTTGTAAAGTTTGATGGCCACAGGCAGGAGTGACTTCCTATGACACTCAGTGTTGCATCTCGGTGGAATGAGTCTCTGGCTGAACGTACTCCTGTTCCTAACCAGTACATTATGGAGTCGATGGGAGACATTGTCCAAGATGGCATGCAACTTGGACAGCATCCTCTTTTCAGACACTACAGTGTGAGAGTGCAGTTCCACCCCCACAACATCACTGGCCTTATGAATGAGTTTGTTGATTCTGTTGGTGTCTGCTGCCCCAGCACACAACAGCAAACATGATAGCACTGGCCACCACAGCCTCATAGAACATCCTCAGCATCGTCCGGCAAATGTTAAAGGACTTCAGTCTCCTCAGGAAATAGAGATGGTTCTGACCCTTCTTGTAGACAGCCTCAGTGTTCTTTGACCAGTCCAGTTTATTGTCCATTCGTATCCCCAGGTATTTGTAATCCTCCACTGTGCCCACACTGACCCCTTGTTTTTGTGTGACCTGGAGCCTATTCGGTCTGTCAAAGCAGAGTATCCTATATCATGGGCTGGTTTAGAACCAGCAATGCCCAGGAACAGAAAGGCTTCAGAAAATGATATATGCGGCCCAGCCCGTCACAGGCAAAGTCCACCCCACTGTTCAGTGTATTTACATGGAGTACTGTAACAAGAAAGCAGAATCCATCATCAAAGATCCCCACCATCCAGACCATGTCCTCTTCAAACTTCTACCGTCATTCATCCAGGAGGTAAAGAAGCCTTGGGTTCAGCAGTTACTACCTTACAAGCATCAGGCTCCTGAACCAGCATGGATAGCTTCATTCACCACTATTAACAGATTCTGTTCCCTGCAGACTCACTTTCAAGGACTTGACATCTTACAGCTTTAGTATTATTTTTATTTGCTGTTTGTCTTTTGTATATTAATGCTTGTCCATCTTTATGTGTAGTTTTTATTATAAAATTTTATTGTAGTTTTTGTATAAATGCCTGTAAGAAAATGAATCTCAAGATAATATATGGCAATGTAGACATAAATAAATTTACTTTGAACAAATCTAGATGGACATAACAGAATACTCTTATCCAGATTTAATCACCCACCTACACACAGTAGGGACAATTTACTTTGGCTGATTAAACACACCAACTGCATGTCCTCGGGATGTGGGGAAAAAACCCATACAGTCACAGGGAATGTGTAAACTCATCATGGACAGCACCGGAGGTCAGGATTGAATAGGAGGCCCAAGAGTTGAGAGACAGTGGCTTTCCCAGCTGAAGATGAAGCTTAGTCTTCTTCCTCTGTGCTGAAGTTCATCAGATTCCTTTAGATGTGCCGATATGTTTTGCCTGATTTACTCCCTGAGAAAGTCAACTGTCTGGCTTTTTTTTAGCCATCACTTTACATTCCCCATAAGAAGAAACATCATGTCAACATTATTCAATGTTTCATAATTTCAGGTTACCCTCCAGCCTTGCCCTTTACACACTTCTGAGTTCCCTTTTGCAATTAACCCTGACACAGTTCAGTGGTTCTAACCGCAGCTTCAGAGCATCACTTTACAGACAGATTCTTTCAGATTGATTGTGCTGTTCATCTCAGGAATTTACTGAAAGCTGCAGTCCACAAAGGCACACATGAAAAGCTTGAAGTCCAAGGCATTAGGTGAAGAAAGAAAACTATTAATGATTCATCCACCATTGGATTGGCTTATTATTGTGACGTATCAAGAAATTGAAAAGATTATGCATACTGTACAAACTGATCAAATCATTACACAGTGCATTGAGGTAGAGAAAGGGAAACCAATAACAGAATTAGTAAACAAATAAGGTGCAAGATCATAGCGAGGTAGATTGTGAGCTCAAGCATCCATCTTAACATACTAGGGAGCTATTCAATAATTAAGACAAGATTCTGCAGATGCTGGAAATCCAGAGCAATGTGTACAAAATGCTGGGGGAACTCAGCAGCTCAGGCAGCATCTATGAAAATGAATAAACAACATTACTGGCCAAAACCTTTCTTCAGGACTGGAAAAGAAAGGGGAAGATGCCAGAATATAAAAGCAGGAGAAGAGGAAGAAGGACTAGCTAGAAGGTGAGGTGTAGCCAGAAAGTGGGAATGGTAATGGCTGGCGATGAAGGAATCTGTTAGAGGAAAGTGGACCATGGGAAAAAGGGAAGAAGGGTACTGGGGGAGGTGGTAGGCAGTGAGGAGAAGAGTGGGGAATAGAAGCAGAGGGAGGGGTAAGGAAAATTTACCAGAAGGAAAAATGGATATTTATGCCATCAGGTTCGAGGCTACCTAGGGATATGAGGTGTTTCTCCTCCACCCTGAAAGTGGCCTTACTATGGCTGCCTTGAGGATGCCATGGACTGACATATGGGATTGTGGATAGGAATTAAAATGTTTGGTCACCAAGAAATTCCCACTTTTGGCTGATGGAACAGAAGTGTTCAACAAAGCGGTTCGCTAATTTATGTCGGGTATCACCGATGTAGAGGAGGCCACTTCAGGAGCACCGGGCATAATGGATGACCCCAATAGATTCACAGGTGAATTTTCTCACCTGGAAGGACTGTGGCCCTGAATGGAGGTAAGGGAAGAGCTGAATGAGCAGGTGTAGCTAAGAGGGATATTAGTGGAGAGGGAGGGATGAATGGACAAGGGAATCGTGGAGGGAGTGATCCCTGTGGAAAGCGAAGAGTGGGGAGGAAGATCCTACTTGGTGGTAGGATCCTGTTGAAGATGGTAAAAGTAATAGAGAAAGATGTATTCGATGCAGAGGCTTATGGGCTGGTAGGTGAGGACAAGAGGAACTCTATCCCGTTAAGGTGTTGAGAAGATGGGGTGAGTGCAGATGTCCAGGAAATGGAAGAGATGCTGGTGAGGTCAGCATTATGAGGAAGGGAAACACTGTCCTTTGAAGAAGGAAGACATCTCTGATATCCTGGAAAGAAAGGCCTCATCCTGGGAACAGATTTGGCAGATACAAAGGAACTGAGAAAAGGAAATAGTATTTTTACAGGGGACAGGATGGGAAGGGGTATAGTTAAGATAGCTGTGGGAATCAGTGGATTTATAAAAGATGTTGGTAGACAGGTTGTAACCAGAGATCGAGACAGAGAGATCAAGAAAGGCACCAAGTGAATTTAAGTGCAGGGTGGAAAGTGGAGGCAAAGTTGATGAAATTGATGAGCTCAGCATGAAAACATGAAGCAGCACCAATGGAGTTGTCAATATAGCAGAGGAAGAGTTGGGGAGCATTACTGGGGAAGATTTAGAACATGGGCTTTTCTATGTAGCTACCAGAAAGCCAGGCATAGCTGAGACTCATGGCTACCCCTTGAGTTATGAGCAAGTGAGAGGAGCCGAAGGAGAAATTGTTGAGGGTGTGGACCAGTTCTGCCTAATGGAAGATGGTGGTGGTGGAGAGGAACTGGTTGGGTCTTTTTTTTGAGAAAGATGCAAAGAGATTTAAGCTTTTCTTGATAGGGAATGGAGTGTATAGGGGCTGGACATTCATGGTGAAAATGAGGCAGTCAGGGCCAGGAAATAGAAGGCTGTTGCGATTAAGAGCATGTGAAGAGTCATGGATGTAGGTAAGTAAGGACTGAGCCAAGGGGGATAGAATGGAGTTGAGGTATGTGGACACACGTTCAGTGGGGCAGGAGCAGGCAGAGACGGTGGACCTACCCAGACAGTCAGTTTTGTGGACCTTGGGTAGGAGATAGAAATGTACATTGCGGGGTCAGGGAACTAAGTTTGGTAGAAGTGGACAGAATTCTTCGGAGTTGTTGAGGTTAGGGATGGTGTTGGAGATAATTTTCGCATGGTCCAGAGTCCTTTTCAGGGGGTAAATAAGGGGAGGTGTCTGAGAGTTGCTGCCTGGCCTCAAAAAGGTAGAGGTAAATCTGCCACACTACAGCAGCAAACCCTTTGTCTGTGGGTTTCATAGTTAAGGTTAGAATTGGTGTGGAGAGAGTGGAAGCTGCCTTTACTGAGGTTCTGCTGCTCTGTGCCTGAAACATATCAGGCTGACTGTAGTTAATTATTCCATCTATATATAGGCACTGCAATATATAAACATCTGCAATAATCTAACTGTTAGAGGAATTCAATGGGTCAAGCAGCATCTATAGAGGCAAAGACATGTTTGGGATCTTCCTGTATTTGTGCATATGACAATAAACATGACTTTGTGTCTTCCCTTTGAAATGAAAGAGTCTTGCTGTTGATCTTTCTATTCTGTCCGATTCTCCCCTGGAGCAATTGGATAAAGTAAAATTCATTGTACATTGGAAATCCAAAAAAAACAGAGCTTGTTTAAAAAATGGGAAATAATAAATATTATCAGAGGAGCCAGTCAGAAACCAAGGGACTTTTTTGAGGTAAAGACACATTACTTTTCAACAAATGATCCATGCAATAATGTGGCCCCATGTACTTTGAACTGCATACAAGCATAGATATGATTATGTGACAACACAATGAGTGGCCACAGCTTCTGTAAGCTTATTGTCCGTGAATTTTTTAAGGGGAAATGAATTTGGTTGTGTTAGCTTTTTGATCAGTGTGTGATAGTTACAAGAAGGAATACAGTCAGAAGAACAAAAAAATCCATTTTCTTGTGAATTAATCAAAGTTATCATTGTGTTGCTGAAACCTAGTTGGAACCATATTGCTGTTATTGAACCTGGTGGTGAGGGCCTTTAGGCTTCTGCCGTGATCCTCTGCTTTTTTTTAGTGAGCTAAAAGCTTTGTTGTCATTGCTGAAGATAATGAGATTGCAGTGCTTCTCCATTCAACACAAAACTGCTTCCTGGCAATTCAATTACTAAAAACACCATGACTAAATTTAAAATAATGTCTGAGTTATTTAGAGTGACACCTAAGTTACAATTGAATTAAAAACAATCAACTTTAAAAAAAAACGGTAGCCGCTCTATTCAAGTACTGCACATGGCCATGTTATTAAATTCAACAATTAACTAGAAAATGGCATCTAGAATTAAAGCTGAGATTTTAAAGAGAGCTCTGAAATCAAAGTAGCTGCCCCTTTTAGACTGAAATATTGCTCATGCCCATGTATTGCACTTATTGATTGTCTATACTGCCTGTGGACTATGGATGGGTGAGTGGGGACTAATTGTTCAGTTACACATCAGCCCTGGGGAAAAAGCTGTTTTTCAGCTGCTTTTCCCCCTCCAAGACACTGAGCTCTGTGTCCTATTCTCATGTTTCTCTTTTGAAAGCTTTTGGCACCCTGGTCAAAGTTACTGCCAGATCTGGAGATCGTCCAGGAGGCTCTTCAGAAGTCAAGAATGAGGTTTACGGCTGTTTTCTTTGATGTTCATCATAGTACAGGCCAGATAGATGAGTCTGTACCAGCGAGGCAAGTATCACAACAGCAAGTAACAAGTCAAGTGAAAAGGGGAACACCAAAGGACTGGACCTTCTGTTCTCCTTTATACTGCAAGCTGTTTAAAAAAGGGAGTTTCACTGAGAAGAACAGTTTGTGAAACAAGAACGATCTTGATTTACACTGCTATGCCATCTCAGGTTCACAGACAAAATGAAAATTCCAGTACAGAAGCAACAATATTACAAACCTGAAAATTTAGAGACCAAGAGGTGATTATGCAAACATATAAGGGAGCATAAAGAAAATAAGATTACAGGAAAAATAATAAATTAAATTCCAGTTTAGACCCTAATACAACATCACTACTGGCAGCAACACACACAAAATGTTGGCGGAACGCAGCAGGCCAGCCAGCATCTACAGGAAGAAGTACAGTCGACATTTCGAGCTGAGACCCTTCATCAGGATGAAGGTTCTCGGCCCGAAACGTCATCTGTACTTCTTCCTGTAGATGCTGTCTGGGCTACTGCGTTCCACCAGCATTTTGTGTGTGTTGCTTGAATTTCCAGCATCTGCAGATTTCTTCATATTTGTGCTTTTAAAATCACTACTGGCAGGCTTTTATTTATTTATCTTTGCTTAGCGATACCGCATGGATTGAATTCAAAAGCAGGGATGTCATGCTGCAACTATACAGGGTACTGGTGAGGCCGCACCTGAAGTACTGTGTGCAGTTCTGGTCTCCATACTTGAGGAAGGATAGACTGGCTTCGGAGGCAGTGCAGAGGAGGTTCACCAAGCTGATTCCAGAGATGAAGGGGTTAACCTATGAGGTGAAATTGAGTCATCGCCTGGGACTTTACTCTTTGGAGTTCAGAAGAATGAGAGGGGATCTTATAGAAACATACAAAATTTGGAAAGGGATAGATAAGATAGAAGTAGGAAAGTTGTTTCCACTGGTAGGTGAGACTAGAACTAGGGGACATTGCCTCTAGATTCAGGGGAGAAGATTTAGGACGGAGATGAGGAGAAACTGTTTTTCCCAGAGAGCGGTGAATCTGCAGAATTCTCTGCCCAGGAAAGCAGTTGAGGCTTCCTCACTAAATATATTTAAGAAATAGTTAGATAGTTTTTTACATAGGAAGGGAATTAAGGGTTATGGGGAAAAGGCAGGTAGATGGAGCTGAGTTTACGGACAGATCAGCCATGATCTTATTGAATGGCGGGGCAGGCTTGATGGGCCAGCTGGCCGACTCCTGCTCCTACTTCTTATGTTCTTATGTAACAGGTCTTTCTGGCCCAATGAGCCAGCACTGCCCAGTTACACTCATGTGACCAATAAATCTAACCCATACCATCTTTGGAATGTGGGAGGAAATCAGAGCACCCAGAGGAAACCCACGTGGTCATGGGGAGAACATACAAACTCCTTACATGCAGTGTGGAATTGAACCTGGGTCGCTGGCACTATAACAGCATTATGTTAACCATTAAGCTACTGTGCTGCTAACTGCATTATACCTTTTTCTGCATTGTACTTCTTAATCTCCAGGAAACTTTTACTGCAACCCTTTCACATGCCCCTTGCTAATGACAGAGGTCTGTGCTGTTACAGATCGAGGGTATGGCTCACACTTAATAGCCATCCATATGAAAATATGCCTTCTGTTTCTTTCCCTCTGAGTCTTATATTACTTTAATGGGCTTTGTCATTACTGTATGCAGAGTGAGACTTGTCTTTGTTGAAATAACAGTGATACAATAATGGTTCTGTGGCCATTATGTGTCAACAAATAAATGAAACCGCACTCTGTCATTGAACCATTGAATATACATGCACTGATCAAACATGAATCCAGATGGTCTTTTGAAATGAGTGGACAGAGATGGGAGTTTTAGCAAGGTTTTTTTTTTGATATTTTCTTTGACAAAGACAGAGGCTATTTGGCTCATTGGTTCTATGCCAGATCACTAAGTATTTCCATCGATCCCTTTCCCTGCTTACTTTCCTGGAAGTTATTCTCCCTCATGTGCTCATGACCTATTACCCCCACAAACTCTACTCTCACCCACCTACACAGGACTTGGGAGAGTTAGAAGGTCGTAGCAAGTACATTCTACATGCGTGCAAAGAACATGAGGATAGAGTGAGGGTATGATCGATTAGGGATAAAAGTGAACATGACTCAAATAAAAGGAGGTAGGGAGGTCCTTAATGAATACTTTGTTTCAATATTCACCAGGGTCCTTGACGAATGTGAGGTCAGTGTAGAACAGGCTAATATGCTGGAACATGTCAAGGTTAAGAAAGAAACAGTGTTGAAACTTTTGAAAAATATTAGGATAAATATGCCCCTGAGGTTGGATGGAATATAACCCATGTACTACAGGAAGTGATTGAAAAGATTTCCACACCATTGGCAATGATCTTTATGACTTCACTGACCACAGGAGTAGTACCAGAATAATAGAGGAGAGGAGATGTTATTCTTTTGTTCAAGAAAACTAATAGGAGTAACACTGGGAACTATAGACCTGTGAGTCTTACATCAGTGTGAGCAAACTATTGAAGAGGATTCTTAAAGATATGATTTATAAGCATTTAGAGAAGTGTAATCTGATTAGGGATTGTCAACATGGCTTTGTAAGGGCCAGGTCATGCCTCACGAGGCTGAATGGCTTTTTGAGGGAATGACAAAATAAATTGATAAAGGTAGTGTGGTGGATATGTTGTAAGATGTTCAACAAGGTTTCCCATGATAGGTTCATTCAGAAAGTCAAGAGGCATGGATCCAGGGAAACTTGGCTGCAGGATTCAGAATTGGCTTGTCCACGGAAGACAGAGGATAGTATTAGATGGAGAGTATTCTGCCTGGAGGTCAGTGACTAGTGGTGTTTGACAGGGAACTGTTCTGACACTCCTGCTCTTTGTGAACTTTTTAATAAATTACTTAGTCAATGAAGTGGAAGGATAGGTTAGTAAGTTTGCAGATGGCATGAAAGTTGGTGGTGTCATGGGTAGTGTAAAAGAGTGTGGTGTCTTACAACAGAACATTGATAGAATGCAGAGTGGAGTTGAGAAGTGGTAGATGGAGTTCAATCCAGAAAAGTGTAAATCATACATTTTGGAAGGTTGTACTTGGTGGCAGAGCATAGGTTTAACGGAGGGATTCTTGGCAGTGTGCAGGAACAGTGGGATCATGGGGTCCCAATTTATAGATCCCTCAAAGTTGCCATGCAAAGTGATAGAGTGCTTAAGATAGCCTTCATTAACTGGGGGATTGAGTTCAAAAGTCCCAAGATAATGTTGCAGCTTTATGCACTCTGGTTAGACCACAATTGCAGCATTGTGTTCATTTCTGGTCCCCTCATAATAGGAAGTATGTGGAAGCTACAGAAAGAGTGCAGGGGTGATTTATCAGGTTGAGTCAGTAGTGACAAAAGCAAATACAATAATTAGCAATAATTTGATGGCTCTGGGCCTGTACCTGCTGGAGTTTACAAGACTGAGGGGGAGATTTCATTGAAGCCTATCAAATATTGAAATCCCGTCATAGAATGGATGTTGAGAGGATTTTGGGGGGCCCAGGACCAGAGGACACAACCTCAGAATACAAGAACATCCCTTTAGAACAGAGATGAGGAGGAATTTCTTTAGCTAGAGAATTGTGAATCTGTAGAATTCATTGCCACAGCCAATAGTAGAGGCAAATCATAGGGTATCTTTAAAGCCAAGATTGATAGATTCTTGATGAGTATGGGTATCAAAGGTAGAAGAATGAAGAAGGAGAAGGCAGAAGAATGGGGTAGAGAAAATAAATCAGAGCCATGCCCGAATGATGGAGCAGACTGATTAGGCCAAATGGCCTAATTCTGCTCCTATGAGTTATGGTCTAGGATCATGTCTGGTTTAGAGAGCATATCTTATGAGGAAAGGTTGAGCGAGTAGGGCTTTTCTCCTTGAAGGAGGATGAGCGGAGACTTGATAAAGGTGTATTAGATGACAGCAAGCATAGATAGAGTGGATATCAAAGACTTTTTCCCAGAGTGGCAATGAATAATATGGGAGGACGTGCTTTTCAGATGATTAGAGGGAAGTATGGGAGAGATGTCAAAGGTAGTTTTTTTACACAGAGAATGTAAATTTATGGGACCCACTGCCAGGGTTTGAGGTGGGAAAGGCAAGGACATTTAAGAGACTCTTAGATACGCACATGGATGATAGAAAAATTGAGAGCTCTGTGGAAGGGAAGGATTGGATTGATCTTACAAGGTTGGCACAGCATCATGAGTCGAACTGCCTGTACTGTTCTATGTTCCTATGGAACTGGTCTGTTTGTCACTGACAGAAAAACATGAAGATAGTATTGTTCTTGATGTAAAATGTAGGCACAAAGAAAGCTCTGCTTTGTGCTTGGAGAGCTCAGAGGGCCAAGTAGCACCTGGAAAGAGTAAAGAATTGTCGCCTTTTCCACTGGGTGTGATGCAGCCTTCAATTCAAAACGTCAGCAATCAATTTCCTCCCACAGATGCTGCCCACAGAGTTCCTCCAGCAAATTGTTTGTTGTTCAAGTTTCCAGCATTTGCAGTCTCTTGTGTCTCCAGATGTGTGTGTGTGTCTGTGTGTGTGAGTGTGTGTGTGAGTGAGAGAGAGAGAGAAAGAAAGAAAGAAAGTAAGGAGGAAAGAAAGAAAAAGAATACAACTCCTGGCTCGCTGCCCATGAATGGCCGTGATTCTAGGGTAACCTTCCAGAGGTATCAAGTGAACGTTAAATAAAAGGATAAACTTAGGCTAAACAATAGCACACAACACAATAGCAGTGCTTATAATAAGCAGGTTGAAACCAGTGAATAAACAGGGAGTGGGAAAGGCTCTACAAAAATTGCCAAGATATAGGTTTGAACTGCAGAGTTATAGTGCAGGCAAGTATCCCAGGGTATTTCTACAGGTCATCTATAGTAGGTGTATTTTTGCATCATTTAAGGTAAATGAAACAAAGATGGCAAATGGTCCATCTCACTTACAGTATTCATGTAATTCTGTGAAGCTAATAAAATCAATAGTGGAGAATATGCAAATCTATTTACCCAATGCATCACATTCAATGGTCCAATGAATGATCAGAATTACTATCAGGTTCATTATCACTGACTTAAATGTCATGAAATTTATTGTTTTGCAGCAGCAGTACAGCAAAGAGACATGAAATTAATATAAATCACAAAATAAATAAATAGTGCAAAAGAAAAGGAATAACTAGGTGGTGTTTATAGATTCATTGACCGTTCAGAAATCTGATGGCGGAGGAGTAAAACAGTTGTTGGAGTCAAGTCTTCAGGTTCGTGTACCTCCTCCCTGATGGCAGTAATAAGAAGAGGTCATGTCCCGATGGGGAGGGTCCTTCGAGACAGATGCCACTTTCCTGAGGAATGGTCTCTTGAAGATGACCTTGATTGTGGGGAGGGTTGTGCTCGTGTTGGAGCTGACTGAGGTTACAATCCTCTGGAGAGGAGGAGGAGTGCATTGATATTGTGCTTGAAGCTGACTCATTCTTGTAATTGTCCTGAAAGTTATTGACTCAATTAAGCTGTCTGTCATTCCTGTGCAGAGAGTCAGATCAATAATGCATCCTCAGTGAGGCTGACAGCTGCTTTACAGTGGCTCAAATGTAACAGAACCCAAGTGACCCCCTCCCTGATAATTAATGTGCTGTGTCAACTGCAAAAAGCTTTATTTGTAGTGTTGTTTTGGAATCCCAAAGAGATCTCGGGTTAACCTGCTGATAGAACCATTCATACCTCATCTGGTAGTGTTTTCTTTTTATAGTGAAGAAGGCCATTCAGCCCATTGAGTCTATGTCATTTCCCAGTGCAATACCAATGATCCCAACACCCCTGTAACATATCCTCATTCACTTGCCCATCAACTCCCCTATTCTCTCACCATTCATCTACAGTATGTTAGGGTAACGCACAATCTGCTGGAGCAACTCTGGAGACAAAGCAACTATCAACGATTCAGGTGAAAACCTCATGTCCTACTGTACGTACCAGAAAAGCAGTCATTTTCAAGTGTGCAAACAGTAACTAGTGATAACAACCTTTTCTCTCTCCCCGTTTCACTCCATCTACTCTTTATTTTTGCTCTCTCTGCCTCCACCATCATCTGCTTGCCACCGTCTCCAAACCTCACCCCGCTCCTAGTTTCATAAACCTCACCATGTCCCCTCTTTACCTTCTCTGCTCCATGGAAAACCAGACCAGTTCTCTGGTCTCTCCTGATCACTAAACTTCTTCCAGACAACTTGCCGAATCCCCTCTCCAGCACTGCCACATCCTTCCTATACCTTAGTGACCAGAACTGCACACAGTTGAGGCCTAACCAAAATGTTATGAAGTTAAAGTACTGTATAACCTCCTTGCCCTTGTGTTCAATGCCCTAACTAACGAAGCAGTTATCCATATGTATTTCTAACCATGCTATCTACCTGCGCAGCAATCTTCAAGGACCCCTGAACTTACACACCAATGTCCATCTATTCGTCAACACTCCCTGAGACGCTATTACTCCTGTATATATTCTAAACTCATCAGTACTCCCAAATTGTATCTCCTCACATTTATCTGTATTAAACTGCATCTGCAATTTTGCCAACATATCAATATCACCCCACAGCCTAAGACGGTGGTGGCACTGTAGCATGGGGGTTAGTGTAAAGTCAGCAACCCAAGCTCAATTCCAGCGCTATCTGTAGGCAATTTGTACACTCTCCCCGTGATCATGTGTGTTTCCTCCGCATGCTCCAATTTCCTCCCTCATTCCAAAGACGTACGGGTTAGTAGGTTATTGGTCACATGGGTGTAACTGGGCAGCACAAGCTTGTCGGGCCGGAAGGGCCTGTTATTGTGCTGTATTGCTAAATAAAAATAAATTAAATTAATACTCCAGCCCTCACATCATCTGCAAGCTTACTGATTATATCTCCTACATCAACATCTGTCTCATTCACCTATACAAGTAGCATAGATTCCAGCATCAAACGTTGTGGAACAGCACTAGCCACAGGCAAACAATTACTAACGCAACCCTCTACCATCACCATCTGTCCTCTGTTGCCAAGTCCAGTCTGCCAAACCATCCTGGATCTCCCAACTGTTTGGACCAGTCTCGTGTAACTCAGCAGTCCAGGTAAAGGGTCTTGTTGCAAAACATCAACTGTCCATTTCCCTCCACAGATGCAGTCTTGCCCACAGAGTTTCTCCAGTAAATTGTTTTTAGCACCAGATTCTTGAGTCTCCATGAAAACTACATCTTTATTTTGTCCTTATCAATACACTTGGTTATCAATTAAATTAGACTGGTCAGACCCAAATAGTGGGGATCCTTTATGACTGATGCTGCCTTATTGAAATATATCTCATTCCTTCCTGGATATATTTAATAACCTGGCATCCACTGCCCTCTGTGATAGAGACCTCCATAGGTTTGCCACACACTAGGCGAAGAGACTTCTCCTCATCTTGGTTTTAAATTGGTGACCCCAGTTCTGGACTCTCCAGTGCAGGGAGTACCCTCCCTGCATCTCATGTTATAGACTCTTCTCATTCTTCAGTGAACATGCCCTCTTCTGACACACTAGTACTGCCATCCTGATTTACCTCCGTTGCACTCCATTCACCCCCCCCCCCCCCGAGATAAAGAGCTCCAAGCTGTACACACAGTCTCCGGGTGTACAAGTCACTGAAGAACAACTGCAGCAAAGTATTCCAACCCAACCCCTGTCCTCAAAACCACTTCCAGCAAAAGCCAACATTCCAACTTCTGGTAGTGCCACTCAGAGGAAATAACCAACCAATATGGAACATCTTTGGAGAAACATCCCGCATCCTCCCTCCCCCCCCCCCCCAGAGTTCCTCCAGCAGATTGTTTATTGGGAAATCTTTGACCTTTTTACAGGGATTTTCAAATTCCCTTGACAAGGTGTCACACACAAGACTGCGAAAGAAGATAAGACCCTGGTATTACAGGAAAGATACCTAGCATGGGTAGAAAATTTCCTGGCAAGGGGCCTTCTCTCATTGGCTGCTCCACAGGTGTCAATGTCTGGACTGATTCTTTTCACGTTATATGTCAATGATTTGGATGGTAGAATCGATAGCTTTGTTGGTCAAGTTTGGGGATGAGACAAAGATAGGTGGAGGAGCAGGCAGGTAATGCTGAGGAAGGAGGGATCTTGCAGAAGGATTTAGACAGATTAGGTGAATGGGCAAAAAAGTGACAGATTGAATGCAGAGTAAGGAAATGTATGGTCATGCGCTTCAGTAGGGGGAATAAAGGTCTAAACTATTTTCTAAACGGAGAACAAATTCAGAAATCAAAGGTGCAACTGGGCTTGGGAGTCCTTGTGCAGGCTGAATTGGTGGTAAGATTGGCAAGTGCAATGTTAGTTCATTTCAAGAGGACTAGAGCATAAAAACAAGGATGTGACGGATCAGAATGCTGAAGCTTTATAAAGCCTAGGTTGGAGCACACTTGGACAATTGAGAGCAGTCTGAGCACCTTATCTAAGAAGGGATGTGCTGGCATTGGAGAGGGTCCAGAGCAAGTTTACAAGAATGATCCCTGGAATGAAAGGGTTAATATATAAGGAGTTTATGATCTCATTGGATTCAGAAGATGGGGGGGGGGGGGGATCTCATTGAAAGCAATCATATAGTGAAATACCCAGATAGAGTGGATGTGGAGAGAATATTTCCTGTAGTGGGGGAGTATAGACTAGAGGGCACAGCCTCAGAATACAAGAACGTTCCTTTAGAACAGAGATGAGGAGGAACTTCTTTATCCAGAGATCAGCCTTTAGCAAGTGAATCTGTGTAGTTACCACATGTGGCTGTGGAGGCCAAGTAATTGGGTATTTTTAAAGATGTGGTTGATAGATTCTTAATTAGTAAGGGTGCCAAAGGTTACAGGGAGAAGGCCTGAGAATGGGATTGAGAGGAAGAATAAACCAGCCGTGCCCAACAGGTAGAGCAGACTTGATAGGCCTAATGGCCCAATTCTGCCCAGGTGTCTTATGGACCTGGAAACGAATATTTTGGTAAGTAGCTCGTATATTTGGTAAGAGCTCCTGCACTGATTCCCTCTTACTATTCTTGCCTCCTGTAACCATAAGATCACAGGTTTCTTTACTAGACACCACCAACCTGTACTTATCACACCTTTAATGTAGAAACTACTCTTCACAGGAGCATTCTTGAAATAAAATATCATGTCAAGCCCTGTTCAGGTGCCGCAACAGACGACCAAGATTTAGTCTCGTAGATTCCTAATACTCACCACTCTGCTGCAAGGGTTGAACCGCCCTCTCCTTGGGCTTCAGGCTCTGGAATCTCTCCCAGAACCTCTCTGCTTGTTTTAGTCAATTGTTTTAGTCACTGTTTTAGTCAATTGACCCAGTTTTCTATAATCTGTCTGAGATTTCGTTTGTGCTCTTCCTGGCAATCTCCTTCGCCAATTTTAGTACTTTAGAGGTGCTATGTAAATGCATTTGGTTGTTGCTGGTGCACAGTCCAACTAATTGCACGAGCAATCTTCATAATAAATCAGTGAGTCTGAATGGAATCCTTTCATTCCACTGACACAATGCTGTGCCACTGAAACAGCCACGAGATTCAGGCTCTCTCTGACAATAGCCCACTGACGCCAGTCATACAGATTGGACTGCTAAGGACTCAGAGTGGGTCTGGAAAGTGACTCCACAAGAGCACTTTCTGTTCGGCCTGCAGGGGCTGTGCACCTGTGGGCTGGACTCTTTAAAAATAAGATTGTGGGTTCATACCCGCTGCAGATATGAGTGCATCTCTCACCAGGATTGGAAGGAAGCTGGGACAGTCCTGCGGAGAATTTCACTGTAGGACTGGGCGTTGGGGAGAAGATCGCTTAACGTTTATCCTTGGCGGACACTGAACTTGCCTCCAAACTGAGACCTTGAAACCAGGGCCAGAAGTTTTCTTGGGAGATGTTAGATGTCCCGTGGCACTGTTTCGTTGCAGAATTCAGAGCAACTTTGATCCCCCAACCCACAACTGCAGTACAAATTATCAGGTCATGAAGATATTGCACCCTGCAGGAGAGTTAGCAGAGACTGTTTACTCTCCACTACCTGATCAAGCATCCCAGCTGATCACAATGATGTCTTCCCCATCCACCCAGCTTGATCATGTAGTTTTTCATAAATTCTATGGCATTTTATATCTACTGTGAGTACCCACAAGGAAATGAATCCTCTATGATGGCATATATGTACTTTGATAATAAATTTAATTTGAACTTTTTGAACTTCTGTCCTTTAACACCCATCGTATCGCTGACAGAAAACTATCAATGTAGGGTTGCCAACCTTCAAATTGACCCCCAATTAATAGATGTAGAGCAGAGAAACAGGGCCACCACCTTTACAATATCAACCTTTATGCCCTTCTACACTGATCCCAGTTGCTGCATTAGGTTCAGCCTTGCCTGTTAAGAGTCTGCTTATATGCCTCTTAAACACAGAGATTGAACCTGCTGCAGAGAGCAGTGAACTCGGCCCATTACATCACGGACACAGCTCTCCCTCCAATCAGTGGCATCTACAGGAGGCACTGCCTCAAGAATTGATGCAGCTATGAAGAAGGTAAGACAGCGTCCATACTTCATTAGGAGTTCGAGGAGATTTGGCATGTCAACAAAAACAGTCAGAAACTTCTATAGAGGTACCATGGAGAGCATTCTGACAGGCTGCGTCACTGTCTGGTATGGGGGGGGGGGGGGAGGCTACTGCACAGGACCGAAATATGTGGCAGAGGGTCATAAATTTAGTCAGCTCCGTCTTGGATACTAGCCTTCAAAGTACCCAGGACATCTTCAAGGAGCGGTGTTTCAGAAAGGCAGCGTCCATTATTAAGGACCCCCATCACTCAGGGCATGTCCTTTTCTCACAGTTACCATCAGATAGGAGGTAGAGAAGCCTGAAGGCACACACTCAGCGATTCAGGAACAGCTTCTTCCCCTCTGCCATCCGATTCCTAAATGGACATTGAACCCATGAACACTACCTCACTTTTTAAATATATATCTCTGTTTTTGCATGATGTTAAATCTATTCAATACAGTATACATATACTGTAATTACGTTACTTGTTTATTTTTCTTCTGTATTTTGTATTGCATTGAACTGCTGCTGCTAAGTTAACAAATTTCACAACACATGCCGGTGATAATAAACCTGATTCTGATTCTGAGAAGGTAGCATCCATCATCAAAGGTAATGTCCATCATCCAGGCTGTGCCATCTTAATACAGTTACTATCGGGGCAGGAGACAGAGAAACCAGAAGTCTCACACCACCAGCTTTAAGAATAGCTAAGCTCTTTCAATCACTTGACCAACTAATCATTACCTAAGCACTATGACCCCTTCGCACTCAAATGGATTTTTTTTGCTCTGATCATGTTTTTTTTCCCTGTAAAGATCGTGTATAATTAATGCTTAATTCATTATTTTCTTGTGAATAGTGCTTACCTGATGATACGTGTTTGTGGTGCTGTTGCAAGTATGTTTTTCATTGCACCCATGTTTACATGTACGCAGTTGTGCATATTGCAATAGACTTTGACCACATCCTCTGGCAGTCATTGACAGATATCAACTATCCTCTGTATGAAAAACATTTCCATAGATCACACCCACTTTAAATATCCCTCTCTTGTTTTTGATACCCCATACCATGGGAAAATATTCTGGCTATTGAACCTCGTGTGCCTTTCATAACCTTGCATGTCTCTATCAGATCACTTCTCAGCTTCTGTTCCTCTAGGGAAAACACATCCAGCTTATCCAATCTCACCCCAGAACTAACGTCCCCTAATCCAGGCAACATCCTGGTAAAAAAAAACTGGAGAAACTCAGTAGGTCAGGCAGCAGCTATGGAGGAAAATAAACAGTCAACATGTCCGACTGAGACCCTTTAAGAAGATTGGAAAGGAAGAGGCCAGAATAAGAACACGAGGGTAGGAGTACCAGCTGGCTGCTGATAGGTGAGGCCAGATTTGGGGGAAAATGAATGAGTGGGAATGGGGGATTAAGTAAGGAGCATGGAGGAGATAGGTGAAAAAGGCCAAAGGAGAAGGAATTTAATCGGAGGGCAGTGGACCATGGAGTAAAGGGGAAGAGGTGGGGAACCAGGGGGAGGTGATGGGCAGGTAATAACAATGGGGAGGGGAAGAGAAGGAAGGAGGGGGCAACCAGAATGGGGAATGGAAAATGAGAGAAGATGGGGAGAGGAGAAATGGAGGAAAGTGATTACTGGAGGTTAATGCCAATGCCATCAGGTTGGAGGCTACCCAAACAAAATATGTGGTGTCACTCCTCCAATCTGTGCACAGCCTCATTATGAAACCCCCTCCCTTGCTCCCACAGGGTCTCACCTATCACCTGACAGCTTGTACTCCTCCCCCTGCCCTTATTGTGGTTTCTGCCTTCATTTCCAGTTCTGATGAAGGGATTTGGTCCAAACATTGACTGTTTATTTCTCTCCAAAGATGCTACCCGCTCTGCTGAGTTTCCCCAGCATATTTTGTGCATTGCGTGGGATTTCCAGCATCTGCAGAACCTCTTGTATCTTGGTGAATTTCCTCTGCACTCTCTCCAGCTCAGCCACAGTCTCCTTGGTGACCAAAACTGCACACTATAGTCCAATCCACTTCTTATCAGCCATTATGACACAGTACAGTCCCAAACGATCTGATTCCAACATTATGTATCGGTGAAGGCACATGAGACCGCAGAGGCCGGAATATGGAATAAAAAAGCAGAACATTAAAGGAACTCAGCGGGTCAGTCGGCATCTGTGGAGGCCAAAAGTGCAAGCTGAGACCCTGAGGAAAGATTGCCATTATATAGGTGTACGTACAGGGGTGGGTAAGAGACAGGCAGGGGATAGGTGGAAACAGATGGGGACAGGATGGTGGGCAGATGGTGGGAGGAAGGAGATGGAAAAAACCTATCAGTCTCAGCTTTATCATTTCCAGCTAAACTCCCCTGATCCTAACAGCTTTTCCTGGAGGAAAAAATAGGGAATTTCTGGCTCTTGGAACCATGTAGTTTATGCTGACATCTTGGGACATTCCTGGAGGTCGTCCAAGAGAACAGTTGGAGGAGATTCAGCAGGAAATTCCAATGAGATTTAAGATAGAGAGGAAATGTACAGGGCTGTGAGGAGAGCGGAGTGAGTAGGGCTGATTGGAGACTCTATCAAAGAATCATATAGTCTCTGTGGACTAATGGGATTCCTTTGTACTCTGTGAATCTACTGCATTATCTGCTCAATATGAATCACAAGGTCAGAAATGCAAATGAATGTCACAGCAGATAAATAAAGCTCTTTGGACCCTTGAGCAAAGAAACTGGGAGTAAGTGGGGCAGTCTCCAGCTGAGGAATAAATTATGCAAACCGAACAAATGATTATAATTACATGAGTATTCTCAACTGCGGTCTGTGGTATAAAATAATGCAGTTAGTAGCTAATGTACTGTGGAGCTTGCTGAGAATTAGACCAATGTCTGTCTGCACTTTTCTCACAAACTGTACACTCAGTGCCCACTTAATGCAAATATTAAATCAGCCAATTATGTTGTAGCAGCTCAGTGCACAAAGCATGCATGCATGGTCAAAGTTGTTCAAACCAAACATTAAAATGGGGAAGAACTGTGATCTAAGTGACTTTGCTCATTTTTGATTGTTGGTGACAGATGGCAAGGTTTGAGTATTTCAGAAACTGCTGTTCTGCTGGCATTTCACACACAACCTCCCTAAAGGTTGCAGAGAATGTGCGAAAAACAACCAAAAGCATCCAGTGAGAGGCAGTTCTGTGGGCAAAAATGCCTTGTTAATGAGAGAGGTCAGATGGGTTCATGCTGACAAAACGGCAACAGTAACGCATTACAATAGTGGTGTGCAGAAGGGCATCTCTGAATGCACAACACATAGAGCCTTGACGTGGCTGGGCTACAGCAGCAGAAGACCACGGACATTCAGAAATATATTTTGTGGTCACTTTTTAGGTACCTCCTGTACTTAATGAAGTAGCTCCCGAGTGTATAATGTGCTGGGCTTCATCAGCTATGGCATTTGAGTTTAGGAACTGGGGCATCATGTCACAGTTGTACAAATCCTTGGTTAGGCTGTCCTTGGAGTATTGTGCACAGTTCTGGTCACCGCCCTATAGGGCTAGAGAGGGTTCAGAAGAGATTCACAAGGGTATTGTTGGGACTAGGAGCTTGAGTTATAAGGAGAGAATGGACAGACTGGAGTAGTTTTCCTTTGGGGCAAAGGTTGTTGAGTGACCTTATAGGCATTCGTTAATCTCAAGAGACCATGGATTTACGCCTTGGGAAGTTTCTAGGGCGCAGGCCAGGGCAGGGTTGTATGGGAGACTGGCAGTTGCCCATGCTGCAAGTCTCCCCTCTCCACGCCACTGATGTTGTCCAAGGGAAGGGCAAGGGCCAATACAGCTTGGCACCAGTGACATCGCAGAGCAATGTGTGGTTAAGTGCCTTGCTCAAGGACACAACACGTTGCCTTAGCTGAGGCTCGAACTAGCTACCTTCAGATCACTAGACCAATGCCTTAAACACTTAACCTTATAGAAGTTTATAAAAGGATGAGGGGCATAGATGGGATAAATCACCACAATGTCCTTTTCCAGGATAGGGAAGTTTAAATCTAGAGAGCATAGGTTTAGGTTAAGAGAGGAAAGGGTTAATAGAGACAGGACAGGCAACGTTTTCATACAGAGGGTGGTGGGTATATGGAACGAGCTGCCAGAGGAAGTACTAGAGGTGGATACAGTACAATTTTTAAAAATCATTTAGAATGGCACATGGATAGGATAGTTCAGATGCAGGAACATAGGATTAGCACGAGTTAACCAGGATAACCGCACATTTCAACTGTGGTGTCTGCAAACGCATAACACATCAAACCATGAAGTGGATGGGCCACAGCAGCAGAAAACCATGAACATACACTCAGTGGCCACTTTACTGGATATAGGAGGTACCCACTAAATTGACCATTGAGTGTATATTCAAGAAAGAGGTAGATATGCTTAGGACTAGGATCAAGGTTTATGGGAAGAGAATGAATTTGTATGGTCACCGTGATGGGCTGAATAGACTCCTCCTGCTGCTATTGTTCTATGTCACAGGAGCTGATGATCCCATTGACAGAGGCTGAGGGAAGATCTGTGTGTCTCATTCTGTTTCTATTTCTCATGTTGCCATTGACACATCCAGAAAAGGATCAGTGATGTAGCTGAGAGTGTGACTGGCTGTAACCAAAGTCCCAGTTGTCCATACGTCATACAGCAGTGCTGTCTCTGCTAGTGAGAACAGGGTTCTCTTTATAAAGCAATGTGAAGCGTGCCAACTGTTGAGCTGTACAACTCAAAGGCTTGACCTTGTCTGTCAAATGCATCTACTGAAGGTTATCTAACCAAAAGGATCAGTTCATTAAATGCATGTTAGAAATATTTCAAGTTTTCTCCAATAAATCTCATTACAATGATGGGAATGCTTCCTCAAATTGGTCAGGAAAGGAAAATTTGCTTTTGGAAATTTGTTGGACAGGAAAAGTCAGAAGCGAGACCAGCTCAGATAAACATCCAGGCTCAGAAATTTATTTGTTGACCCCTGAAACAGTACTGTGTGATTGAAGGTTGGCCTGCCTCAGGAGAGGGAAATTTTGCTCCCAGTTCTCAATGTCTTTGTATGTGTCAGTGCATGGCCCTTGACATTTCAAAGATAGTTTAATTTGTGTTGTCAGCATAAAACTCCCTAAATGATGTCAACCAGAATGCAAATCCAAAATTCATCTTCAGTGAGATTTTCAACCTTATTATTCTGAAGGACAATGGCTCCTATTTTTTACCAGAAGAAGTGGGATTTGTAACCCCATTTGGTCACGATTTGTTCTTTGTCCTCACTTTAACCAGGACCCCTTGTGACCTCACCTAGAGCTCCTCACTTTACTAGTCTCAGGACCACTCCCAGGTACTGTCGCCAGACTCTGCCTATCTCCTAGTTTGCAGCTCTTGACTGCAATAAGGAGGTAACAGAATCTCCACACAGCATCTACTTTAACTTTCACCCACAGAACTGGGCACGTGATTTTCCTGGAGTGCAGTCTTCCTCCCCCAGGCTGTAAGCATTCAGAACATTTCTCATGGTCATAGAAAGACAGAACAAGGAAAGAAGCCCTTCAGCCCACTGAGACCATGCTGACTACCAACCACTCATCTACACCAATTCCACACTGATCCCATTTTATTCTCATCACCTTCTTTTCAATCAAATACCCCCAGATTCCACCTTCCATCCACACAATAGCAGCAATGTACAGCAGCCAATTAACCTACCAGCGTAGGTGTATTTGGGATGTGGGAGGAAACTGGGAACCCACGAGGTCCCAGAGAAGATGGGCAAACTCCAGTGGGGAGGATCGAACTGGGTCTCCGGCACTGTGAGGCTCCATATGCTCTAACTACCAAGCCCCAGAGACCCTCCTTGCCAACCTCTCAATATGATTCTGTAGTAGTGGGGAAGTGCGGGTGAGGTCTCTGTGGAATGAACCTTATGTATTGGGCACTGTTCTCCAACAGGTCTCGGTCCATTTGATGTCTCCTTTCTCTGCACTTTTCCACCAGTGCAGCATCCAGTGAATAAGTAACAGCAATCCCCAGTGGCAAGAGGAGTACTGTTTGTATGGTGGTGTGCTCCTTTAAGAGGTGGCTGCTGAAAATGCAGCTGCTCGGCCAAGTGCCAGAAGCTATGATAACTTGTGTAATAGCCTTCACTGCAGCCACAGACAGCAAGGCTGCTCTGTGAACCTTGCAATTAAAGATCACCCTGTTCATGGTACTTCTAAAAATCAGCACGAGTGGATACACATCACTGTTTTTACAGCATTAACCTGCAGTGATTGTTATGCATTGTGCTTTGGATGAGATGTTAAACTAAGACACAGTCTGTCCTCACGTAGTGGGAAGAAGATACCCTGTACCATGTAAATGCAGGAAGGAGAGAGGTTCCCAGTGTCCGAGGGCATCAGCAAGGACACACATCATCTGTTTATTATCGTACTGTCATCACAATGTCCAACTTGGCTGCCAGATTTCCACAACTCAGTTTTGCATACATTGCAAGCACCATCTCCTACAGCTTCGGAGTATTCTAAGGACTTAAGGAGTGATGTGGCCAGCTCTGTGTTATGAAAGTCATTGCCTCTACTGTGAGGTCATTGAGATACAGTACAGAAAAGAAACAGGACCTGCAGGACGTCGAATCCATGGCTGACCATCAACCACTTGCACTAATCCCAACAATTCTCCCCCTCCATTCTCACCAACTACACCCAGATTCCACTCCGCCCCTACATACAATGGGCAATTTATAGCAGTCAACTGACCACTGGGCTATAAAATGGAACTGGAGAGAATGCACAGACTCCACGCAGAGAGTGTCGGGGGTCGGGATTGAACTGGGGTCACTGCAGCTGTCAGGCAGCAACACTATGCACTGCTCCACTCTGTTGAACTAAGTTACACTTGGCAACGACTCGGTGAAAACTGTGTCCCTACAAGAGCTGGTAAAAAGCTGGGAATCCTACAGCGATGACTCACCTCCTGACACCCCAAGGTCTTAACACCACCTACATGTCAAGAGTGTAAATAACCACTTGTCTGGATAAATGCTACTTCAACAATTCTCAAAAACCCATTCACACCAATTCCACATTCATCCCATTTTAATTCTCCCTTTGCTTGTTCATTTGTTATGTGCCATGTCGTATGACGTGAGCGACCGAGGTGACCGTGATTGTTCTTGGCAAATTTTCTGCAGATGTGGTTCACTATTGCCTTCTTCTGGGTAATGTTGGTGACCCCAACCATTATCAATATTCTTCAGATCAGGAGGCTAAGCAGGCGCTCCACCTTGCTCAAGGAAGGAAGGAATCTTGCAGGTTAGTGGAAGGAAGGAGCGTCTTACATCTCCTTTAGTAGAGACTTAGCTTCACCCTGCCTCCCTTCATTCCCATTAATTCCCAGTTTAGGAATACACTAGAAACAACCTACACTGGCCAATTAATCTACCAAGACGAGGTTAATAATATAACCAACTAACATGGGTGCATTAATGCAGCTCCTCCTCATTTGAAACCCAACCCACCCCTCACCTTTTGACCCTTTACACCTTTACATTCACACTGTTGAATGGCTTCAGTAAAGACAACTCTCATCTAGTTGTCTGATCTTTTACTCAAAGTTTTGTAAACACGTTGACCACAATATGATGTCTGATATAACAACACCACTGTGTTGGAACTCTTGTTTTGGAAACAGAGCTCGGAGGATCTCAAGACCTTGATTTGTGGAGGGTTTCTATCCCACACTTCCCCTTCTTGAACTGTTTTGATTTCCCTTGAAGACTTTCTGTCTTTGAAGCTCTGTAAGGAGTTTGTATGTTCTTCCTGTCATTGTGTGGGTTCCCTCCAGATCCTCTAGTTTCCTTCCACATTCCAAAAACATAAGAGTTAGGGTCAGTGAGTTGTGGGCCTGCTATGTTGGTGCCAGAAGAATGGCGACACTTGCGACTGCCCAGCACAATGCTCGCTGCTTTGATTTGATACAATGCATTTCTCTGTTTCTATGTACAGTACATCACAAATAAAGCCAATTTTTAATCATTATCTTAAACTGAGAGCTCCCCTCCCCCTCCTTAAAACTCTCTTCCTTTTCATCTTTTCTAATCAATATTTAATAAGTTCAAAGAAACGTTTTACAAGGATCTCCTAATGGTATTATGATATTTCCCAAGTTATGACACAATCTGTAATGTCATGAGACTCCAGGGACTTCCCAGTCTTTGTCAACTCCTTCTCTTTGTGGGAACAAGGAGTCACTGGAAGGTTGAGGGAAGGATTATTGGTAAGAAAGAAGATGAATCTGGTGCAATGACACAAAGGACACAGACCTTCCACCCCAGCCTCTTATGTTCTCAAGCTAGAACAAATATCAGGAGTGGAGTTGACAGATCCACTCCTATGACACATCTCTGTTATGGAGCAGCCAGACAGAAAAGTTACTCACCCACTCATGTGTGGGAATTATGAATAGACAATCAGCCCAAGTGTGTGTTCTGCTTTTCAAAGATACCCTGACATTGGCCCATTATTTACAACAATCTGGAGCCCAGGGGTTTTGTTCCTGGGTGTTTGAGGACAAGGGCTTGAAATGTTTCTCATCTGCAACCAGGACATAGGTAATGGTAGAGGAATTGTTATGATCAAGTTACAAAGGTACAAGTTGTGAATGAGACCACATTTGGAGTATTGTGTTTAGTTCTAGTCACCCAGCTATAAGCAGGATGTTATTAAACTGTAAAGGACCTGATAAAGATTCACAAGGATGTTCCTGGACAGGAGGGCTCGAGTTATAAGGATGGGTTGGATAAGCTGGGGGGTTTTTCTCTTGGTAGGATAAGACTTGAGGAGTGACCTTATAGAGGTTTATAAGATCATGAGGGGAACAGATAAGATGAAAGGTCGAGTCTCTTCAGCTGGGTATATGAGTCCAAAACTAAAGGGCATAGTTTTAAAGTGAGAGGGGCAAGATTTAAAAGGGACCCGAGGGGCAAATCTTTCACACAGAAGGTAGTCAGTAAATGGAACAAACTGTCTGAGCAAGTGGTTGAAGCAGTTATAACTACAACATTTAAAATAAAAAAATCGACAGATACATGATTAGGAAAGGTTTAAGAGATAGGCTAAACATGGGCAAATGGTACTTGCTCGTGTAAACACCTTAGTCAGCATGGATGAGTTGGGCTGAAGGACCTGTATGACTCTAAAGATGAAGCTATCTGATTGTATGGTATGAGAGACTCAAGGGTCAAGGGGGTAGCTCATTCTGGACTTATTTTGGGTAGGTTCTGTCACATGATTGATCACATGACAAGGCCACATCAATGATGACCACTGAACAATAGCCAGTCAGGTCCAGATGGGAAGGTCCTCAGTCTGAACTGCAATTTATTAAAGCAATACAAAACAATCAGCTCAACAAATCTATGCTGATGGTGTCCGTCCAGCTGGTCTTAGTTTTACGCGTTCAGCCTTGCCCCCACATGTACCTTCTTAAATGATACATACTATTGTACCAGGATTTTGGGCACATCTTTGAGTTTTGAGTTCAGAGCTCAGTGACATTAAGGATTGATTCCCGCCCCCCACCTTCTAAATCTCCACAGCACCTGTCCTGTCCCACCCCACCACTGGTCTGGCACCGGGTGTGCATTGACCGCCAGTAGGAGCTAACTAGGCATTTGTTTCCAGTGGGAATGTTGGATCTCAAAAAGGATACAGTGCTTTCACAGTGTATACAATGAATAAACTCTTCTCGGGCTTCTCGCCAGGAACAGGTATCGATTATGACTGTTTCAATGACACACTCTGCCATCTTCATCAGGGATGATGCCTGGTCAGGTCCAGTCCAGTTGTACTTATAACCTTGTAGTCTGTCCCAGCTGATTGGTTGATGCTTATCCAATCAAGTTTCCACACTCCCACCTTGTTTACAATTGAATTCCAGTTCTTACCAAGGCCAAGGCCTTCGGCTTTATTAAAATTCTTTTCCTTTAGTTTTATTTCAATGGCTTCTTTTAACAGGCAGTCCAAAAACCCATTGGTGCAGTATAATAGTTTTGTGCCATCAAAGCGAATCCTATGGTCTTTATGATTGCAATGTTCTGCTAATGCCCATTTCTCTGGGTAAGCTAGACAGATACACCTCCTGTGCTCCTTGATGCTGGTTTCCACTGTGCGTCCGACATGGCCGATATTCGCTGCACCACATTCACAGGGAATCCTGTAAACACCAACCGACCTGAGTCCCAGGTCATCTTTGACCCACATAGGCTGTGATCTGAGCTTACTTACGGGTTTGAAATAAAACTAGAGGAAAAGAAACTTCAACTGTCCCTTCCCCTCCATTGACGTTGCTTGACCTGCTGAGTTCCTCCAGCAGCTTGTTTGTTCCTCCAGTCTTGAGTCTCCAAACGCATCACCTCAATAACTGCAAGTTCACAGGCGGTACCCACTCAGAACAAAAACTACCTTCCACTCTGGCACACTCAGACCAGCACCACCGCGGGTCTGAAGGAACCAAGTCTAGGTCAGGTTCAGTAAAAATGGTTAATTTACAATTCTGAATTTAGTGAGCAACTTCCCAATGATGGACTCAAAGAATGTAGAATAATTAACTCTGTTTATTATGTGTCATAAATTAATAAGCTATGTTAAAATCAGCCATGGACTTCAATCCATGACACATAGTTTATTGTCTGACATCACTGACATGTCTCTCTTATGAAGGGCCACTGGACTGTTTGCAGAAGAGGGAAAGCTAATTCAAACAGTTATCATTATGTTGCCACTTCAAGGGACAGATGTATACAAGTGAAATAGAATCCAACACAATCTTAAAAAATCTGTACCCAGTGCAAAGAATACTCCACGAATCACACATTGACTCCAAATTTTGCATGATTTGAGCATTCATACATTCTGTAATAAGTCTGTCACCTGAAGAATCTCAATTCAGAGCGTCGACTGTACTTGTTCCTTCACAGGTGCTGCCTGACCCAGAGGTCCTCCAACATCTCATTTGTTGCTCCAGATGCCAGCATCTGCAGTAAATCCACATTCTCTCAACCTTGGACCCTTCCTACCTCAATCTCCTGGCTGGAAGTTACCCTCAACATTTAAGAAGCATCTGGACGAACGCTTGACAGCGAATGCAGGGAGAGCTTTGGTCCAAGTAGTAATGATCAAGGTTAGTATAGATGGGGACTCAATAGTCAGCAGGGACATGGTGGGCTGAAGAGACTGTTTCTGTGCTGTACCATTGATTTTCTCCTTTTTCAAAACTGACCTAATCGAAAATTCTTCCCATGAAATCCAATATATGATCAATGGTTTAGAACAACATCAGTTTCATATAAAACTCTGTAAAACATAAACAATTAAACCAATTTTTTCCTTCCTTTTTCCTGCCATCTAAGTGTTGACAGGATATTCTGAGCTTGGGGTGAGCTAACTTTGGGAATAATCTTCATTGATGCAACTCTCCTATCGTAACTTCACTAAAGCTAGTGTATATTTTATTGTTTTATGCAGAAACATTATCTCTGCCTTTTCAACCTTTGTTTCATCTACTATAAAATACATTTTTCTTCTCTGATTCAGTTGCTTAGAACTTGACCAATGATAACAATTTCTAGGTAATGTCTCAGTTGACAACATCTTAGCAAAGCACAAGTCATTTGAGATGTGCAATCAATCACAGACTTATTTCCCAACCAGCCTTCCCAATTCCTTCTCAACATCTTTGGCAAACCACTCATACACATATGCCAATTTTAATGGAGGTTAAGACACAGCTGGAATAATTAAATTGCTATAGAAGTAACCTTGCCCCAAGCTCAGAATATTCAGTCTCCACTTAGCTGTTAGTCTATTCATTGGCTGATCTCCAAGACAGATTTTGGGTTCTGATGGAATAATCTGCTGAACTAAGTGGAAAGATGATAGAAGTGAGGGTTGGAAAGGGGGAAGTAGGACTGAGATTTGGGATGGTGGGGAATGAAGATAGGGGTTGGGAGTATTGAGATGGGTGAGTGTTATGGGAAAAGGAAGGAAATTGAAACCAGAGTGACCAAACAGGAAGAATTGGAATTAGGCTGAATATTTGGCCATGAAATCACATCTCATTCATCTTCAGCTGATCGTGCAGGATGAACAAGTCCTCTCACTCTGACTAAGCAGTCTATGTCTCAAGGCCAATTTATTAAGAATCATCATACAGTGGGTTATTGTAATTCTCCCAGGTGCCATTTTCCTGGTCATCCAACAATCGTCCATACGAAGAATTCCTGCAAATAATGAACAAGATGTGTTGAGCCAGAAGATCAGGAATTTTACCACTATCTTAGAATCATGTTTCAGTATAATGAATTTCGTACAACCCATAGTGATTCTTTTTCTCTTTTTACACCAATATTGACAAGTTTGTCAGCCTACCAGCCCATATACCATAGGAAACATTTATCAATTTCCATGAATTTAAAGACATTAGCATCATCACCATTATGTGCCATGCCATATGACATAGGTAATCATGGTTTCATGACTATGATTATTCTTGGCAAACTCTTCTACTGAGGTGGTTTGCCGTTGCTGCCTTCTGGGCAGTGTCTTTACAAGACAGGTGATCCAAGCCATTATCAATACTCCAGAGACTGTCTGCCAGATGTCAATGGCCACATAACCAGGACTTGTGATATGCACCAGCTGCTCATATGACCATCCACCATCTACTCCCATGGCTTCACGTGACACTGATCAGGGGGCTAAACAGGTGCTACACCTTGCCCAAGGGTGACCTGCAGGCCAGTGGAGGGATGGAGCGCCTTACAATTCTTTAGAGACTTATCTCCACTCCACCACCCAATTTAAAGACATATGCAATCTCAATTCCAGCCTCTCCAGGAAATTACTGTGCACCGTGATCTAAGTGATGTGATGGGAACTTTAGCAAAAGAAAATTACTGTTAAAACCTTTACAATTGTAAGGTGTTTTACAGTATTGTTGTGGCTCTTACCTTACTTTAAAGTACATGACTCCCCCAATCAGCACCAACATCACCACGATAACCACAACTGAGATAGCCACTACGCTTCCTGGAGACAGAAGACAAAGCCAAGTCCGCAAGGCAGAACAAAAAGAGAAAAACTGTCAAAATGTTTAATGCGTGCTCCCCCAGAAAATGCCCGTAACAGACTGCAGTTATTCAGGTAAAATGTGTATCTACACAACTTCAAAGTAGAAAACCCTGGCATTGTCAATATTATGGTGTATAAGTAGGTTGTGAGTACGATACATCTGGCAGCCACTTTGGAAAGAGAAACTGGGGCACAGCAGCAGATGCAAGGAAAGCAAACACGAGGAAATCTGCAGATGCTGGAAATTCAAGCAACACACACAAAATGCTGGTGGAACGCAGCAGGCCAAGCAGCATCTATAAGGAGAAGCACTGTCGACGTTTCAGGCTGAGATCCTTTGTCTCAGGCCTGAAACATCAACAGCGCTTCTTCCTATAGATGATGTCTGGCCTGCTGCGTTCCACCAGCATTTTGTGTGTGATGCAAGGAAAGGTTTGTTACGATAATGTTGACCAGAATGCAGGTCTTGTGAGAGAGCTTTTGGACGATCGAAAGGACAATTAGAGATTTAGCTAGATGTTGCCTCCATTACAGGGCATGTGCTGAAGGAAGAGATTGAACAACCTTGAGTCATTCTCTCTGGATCTGTGGAGTCTAAGGGAAGACTTGATAGAAGTTCATAGAACTACAAGAGGCATAGAAAGGCAGCAGGTATCTTCTTCCTGTTGTTGAAATGGCTAACACTGGAGGACATACATTGAAGATGAGTGGGGGGGGGGTGAGTTCAAAGGAGATGTGCATGGCAAGGTTTTTGTACACAGAGAGCAGCGGATGCCTGCAATGCACTGCCAGCGGGTGGTGGAGGTGACTATGATAGAAGCATCAGATGGTTCTTAGCTAGGCACAGGACGATGCAGAGAATGGAATATGAATATTCTACAGACAGGAGTTTAGTTAAGCATTTAATTACTAGTTTAACTAGTTTGGCACAACATAGTGGGCTACTGTATTGCACTTTTCCATATTGTAAATGTTTACATTTCCTGGTGCAGTTGTATGAGCTGTCTACAAGACAAGACAGTCAGGAATTCAGGATAATTCCTTCATCCAGGTGAGGAGAGAATGGAACTCTCTCTCCCTGAGCAAATGGGTGAAGATTAGTTTAAGGTGCAGCTGAATGATCAGATGAGGGAGAGAGGAGATGCAGCAAGAAGGTGTTCGGCCCATCAGGATCTGTGCCAGCTCCTTGTAGAGCAGGCCAGTCAGCCCCATTCCATGTTCTTCCCCATCATTCATTAGCTTCAAATATTTCCATTTTCAAAGCCACGATGAAGTCTAAGTGCAAAGAAGAGGAGTGAAAGTGTGTGGAAGGGAGGTAATGCTGAATATTCTGCCTATTTCCATTTGTGAACTCAGGTCTGAGATCATTTGATGGGAACGAATCTCTGGAGATGGCAAAATAATTGTGAGATCTGTTGAAGTTGGGACAGCCCCTGTCAGAAACCCATTTCATTTTGTGTGGAAGGGAGGAAGCGTAGGTTTCACAGAGGAGCGAACAAGGATGTTATCTACTCACTCACCTGTGCTTAGGCTTGCATCTCTTTGCTGAATGTCCCTGTGGGTCTGCTGGGTCGGCTTTGGTGTCGTGTTCAGGATCACTGAACTGGGCCAGTGTGAAAGTTGTGGTGCCGCGGTAGACAAAGAAGACGTAGATGTAGTAACTGAAGCTGTTGTTGTTATTATTATTGTCCTTCCAACAGTGGTAGCCGTGGTTTGTGTTGATGCAGTTATGTTGGGTTCTGTTTGGTTCACTGTGGAAGTTACATTTGGTGACTGTGTGGCTTCGGTTGACTGGTTCTCAGCAGTGGGTGACTGTTCAACACTTGTGCTTGTTGACTGGGCCGTAGTTATGACGGTTAGTGGCATACTGACACTGGTTAGCTGCGTTGAAGCTGAAGTTGACTGTGATACACTGGTTATCTCTGATGAGGTGAATGATGAAGTTGGATGACTAGTTGAGATTGAATGCAATGCTGTTGTACTGCCGTTGGTTGATTGTGATGCATTGGTGACATCTGTCCTTGGTTCTGATCCAGTTGAGTCTGAAGTTCTTGAATCTGACTTTGTTGACTGGACTGAAGTGCTAGTTGTCCATGGAGTAGTATTCTTTGTCACTGATGTTCTATCAGTGGTTGCTGATTCATTTGGAGCTATGCTCCCGTTGAATGTAGAATTCAACTCTACTGTACTGGTATTTGAAAATTCAGTTAAATTTGAATATGCCTGGGAGGTACTTGTAGCATCTGTTGGTTGTCTGCTAGATGTGTTTGTTTGCAGTGAATTAGATTTTGAGGGGCTGTGTGTGACCCCTGAAGATGCAGTAGAAGGGTTGGTGACCATATCTGTAGAGTACTCTGAGAGAGAGGAGCTAGGTTCGATGCTCACAGTGACAGCCGTGGATGTTGAGGTGATTTTTGCCCCTATTCTGAAGAGCTCTGTGATGGCTACTGATGGAGATGCGGTGAGATTGAAGAATGCATTTTCTTCTGAACCATTTTGTGATCCAGTTGGATTGAGTAATATTTCTGTTGTGTTGTCTTCAGTTGAAATAATATATAATTCTGCAAAATAAACAAAACAAACCATTGAACTGGAAAAACTCAACAAGTTTTCAACAAGGTAGTTATGGATAAAGGTAAGATTGGACCTCTGGGCAAGCATTAAATTGGGGAAAGGTAAATAGGTAAATTGATTTATTATTGTCACATGAACAGAGGTACAGTGAAAAATTTTGTTTTGCATGCCATTTATGCAGATCACATCATTATAGAGTGCATTGAGGTAGTACAAACAGAAGCAGTAACAGAATGCAAAATAAATTGTTACCGTTATAGAGGACGTGCAATGTCAGCAGACAAAAAGGTGCAGGTCATAACAAGGCAGATTGTGGGGGCAAGGAAAGGCTAACTGCAATAGTATTAACAGGAGTTGGGGAGAATACACTGGGAGCAGCTCTTATTGGGCAGTCCACAAGTGACAAGTTTAAGGGCCAACTGGTTGGTCAAGAAGGTTCAGCTGCATGGCATTCAGGATGAGGTAGCATCCTGATTTGACACTGACACTGGCTTTGCAGGAGAATGGTTACCTCTCTGATTATGACTTGTGATGTGCCCCAGGGATCGGTACTGAGCCTATTGTTGTTTGGCATCTATTTCAAAGATTTGGATGATAATATAGGAAATTGAATCAGCAAATTTACTGTGAGGAAGAAATTCAAGGATGCCAAGTTTTGAGAACCCCGGATGATATGAGATGATGCAAATATAGTCAAAACTAAAAGGGAGCATATACTCAGTGGCCATTTTATTAGGCACCTCCTGCATATTCGTGGCCTTATTTAGGTTTGTTGGGTCATGCATTCAGAGATGCTCTTCTGCACACCACTGTTGTAATGCATGGTTACTTTCTGTCAGCCTGAACTAGTCTGAACACTTTTCTCTTACCTCTCTCATTATCAAGGTGTCTTTGCCCACAGAATTGCTGCTCACTAAGGTTTGTTTTTTTTGTTTTTTTGCACCATTATCTGTAAATGCTAGATAGACTGTCGCATGTAAAAATCCCAGGAGATTAGCAGTTTCTGAGATACTCAAACCACACTGTCTGGCACCAACAATCATTCCATGGTCAAAGTCATTTAGATCACATTTCTTCTCCATTCTGATGTTTGGTCTGAAAAGCAACTGAACCTCTCGACCAGGTCTGCATGCTTTTATGCATTGAATTGATTAGATATTTGCATTAACGAGCAGGTATACCTAATAAATTGGCCAGAGAGTGTATATAAGGTTTAGGAAACTAAAATCATACAGAACCTTTGGGGACCATAAAGGAAGCAGAAAAATACTTAAACAGGAGGACTCAAGGGGATCATTAAATGACCTTGGCAAGCAGTTTAAAGAGAACCCCAAAGCATTTTATCATATATCAATAACAAGTGGGTAGCCAGGGACAGGGCAGAATCACTCAGGTACCAAGGAGGAAATTTATGCCTGGAGCCAGAAGAAGTGGGTGAGATACTAAATGAGTACTTTGCATTGGTATACACCAAGGAAAAGGACGTGGATGATTGTGAGATCAAGGTGACAATTGCTGATACTATAGGGTATGTTGAAATCGAGAAGAACTTTAAAAGCATTGATGTACAGAGGGATTTTGGGTTGCAAGTCCATAGCTCTCTGAGTATGTGACACAAGGATAGGGTGATAAAGAAGGCACGCTGCATTCTTGTCATAGTGTGAGCATAAAGGTTGAGAAGTCACGTATAAAACTTCGGTCAGAGTATCATGTGCAGTTATAGTCGTCACATGCAGAGGCTCGTTAGAAGCTGCAGAAAAGGTTCAGCAGCACATTGCCTAGAATGGATAGAACAAATCTTTATCCCAGGGTGGAAATGTCAATTACTAGAGGAGAGAGGTTTAAGGTGAAAGATGGAATGTTTAAAGGAGATTATTGGACCAAGTTTCTCCACACGCAGACACTAGGTGCCTGGAACATGCTGGAAGCAATTACAATAGTAATCTTTAAATGCCATTTGGACAGGAACATGCACTTCAGGCAAATGAGATTATTTTACATTGGCATGGTGGCTGGCACAGATATGTTGAGCTGAAGGGCCTGTTCCTGTGCTACACCATTTAATGTTCTACATTTTTGGAGACAGCACAAAGCAAGAGAAAGGAACAGTCCCAGAAGTGAAGGCTTCAGAGTGAGGGAGAATCTGGGAGGAGTAGGCCTATACATCTTGATGTAGAGAAAGGTAGGGGGAGAATTTACAGCATGCTCCAAATGATAAATGTGATTAAGAAGAAGCTGATCACTGATTAATTGGCAAATAATTGGGCAACAGAAACAGGAAAGATGTGGGTTTGAGGGGGAGGCAGATTCAATGGGAGCTTTCACATGGAGATTGGAAAAGAGTTGAGGGTTATATTTTCAGGACTCTGGTTAAAGAGTCTGGTTAAAAAGCTTTTCCTACAGCTAGCTCAATACAGAGACTGAGGACCACTTCCCCACTCTAAGTGACTACTGCCAACATTTTTGCTGTGTTTCAGGATTTCCTTGAAGTGCAGTTAATGATAGCCAGGCACAGCTGGGGCAGATAAGGTTTAACTCACTGTTTCCACTGTCCCCATGTTGTTTGGACTAAAGGGGATTAACATTCCTGTTTATAGATATAGCTGGGGCAAACCATTCTGCCAGTTGTAGCTGCTGCACCATTCAGTCTGACCACAACTGATCCTACTTCTCAGGAGCATGTTCCTGCTCTCCCTCTCCATTCCCCTTGAAGATTTGAGGACAGGCCTTCAGGCAGATTAAACTCACACTGCCTGAAGGCCTGTCCTCAAATCTTCAAGGGGAATGGAGAGGGAGAGCAGGAACATGATAAGTTACACCACTGAACGGAATAGTCACATCTGGGTTTTTCCAGAATCAACTCTGCTCATGTCAGAAGTAGAGCAGTACTCTCCGAGCTGATATTAACCCTTCCCTGGGTGGATGTCCTTTGCCAAGACCAGCCCAGCCCAGATCAGCTCAAACATGGGACAATGTGTGCATACGAAACGGAGAAAACAAGGTTACCTGGATGAACCCAGAGAGAAGTTTAAATCCTGATGTAAGGATCCTTGACCCAGAATAGAGGATGGTGATAGAGTCAAGGATTCATATAGCACGGAAGTACATAGCTCACCACATCCATCGCCAATCCTACTTACAAGCACTTGGTCTGGTTTCATGCATTGATATTTAAATGTGAAAGTAATAAACATATCCATTATGTTATGTATACTCACAAACACACACACACACACACACAATCATTTTCCTAACAGATGATGTATCCACAGTAAAAGTAGGCATTCACATTTTTTTACTGCCCATTATGCTGCTGATGTTCAGGGCAGCAATAAAGGTCCTCCATCTCTGTCTGTCCGTACACAGATAACTGTGCACAGATAGAGGATTCTTCACTGCTGTTTCCATAACATTTTTTTTACTAGTCAGGGTTGTTAGCTCTGGGGGCAGGTGGACCACTCCTAGTCTGGCCTCTACCCTTTAACCTGGGTGACCCTACCAAGAGCCAAAACATAAGGCCCTGGCTCCAGCTAACATAGCTCCAGGTCATGGAGGTATGCAAGCCTTCAAACCCTATAACAAGGTTGTGGTCTGCTTGGCAGAGGCTTTCCATTAGGTAAGCATTCATCATGGTTGAGCACAGATATTTATTTATACAAACAAGCGTGTTCTCTCCACTAAAGTTCAGAGAGAAAAGTCCATCACCTTCTGTTCCCTCCTCATATGATGGGAAGAAACTGGAAAACCTGGGGGAAACCCACGAGGACACAGGCAGAATGTGCAAACTCCACAAAGAGAACCCCAGAAGGCAGGATTGAATCCAATCATGAGAACTGTGAGACAGTAGCAATCTGCTGCACATGGGGTCACCCGATCAATAATGGCCCAGCATGTCCATGCTCTAGACGAGGCCAAAGTATTCACAGCCATGACTAAAAAATCTACCTGAATCTTGGTTCCCCCTGAGATCTCACCAGCACCAAAATCAGTCTGTATGAAACCACTGAGAGTTCTGGGTACAGAGAAGGCCATGGAACCAGACATGTCCCAGCTGTAGTGCTGGGGACTTCCAGTAAACTGCTAAAGTGCAGTCCTAACACTGGCACGTACGCAACAATGTGGAAAATTGCTCAGGAATGTTCTGCTCATAAAAAGCAAGACATAACCAATCTGACTAATTCCTACCCAATCTGTTTGCTGTCAATCAGCAGCAAATGATGGAAGTTGTCATTAAAATTGTTGTCGACAACCTGCTCGCCGATGCACAGTTTGGATTTTACTTACTCATTTACTTATGCGTGCATGTGCTTGGAGACACAGCACAGAACTGGCAACAGCATCCACCCAGCATCCCACCTATTTAACACTAGGCTGATCACGGGACAATTTCCCAGCACCACTCACTCATCACAACCTTGGTCTAAACATGGAGGAGAGGTGGGAGGGGGTGTCCCGATACCAAGGCAACACTTGATGAAGTCTGGCAGACCTCAAAGTCCCATGATCAGCAAGTCCTGGGGTCATTATCCAGAGGTCAGCGAAGTCTGGAGGTTAAAGCCCAAAGATCGAAGACCGAAGTCAGCGAGTCTGGAGCTCGAGGTCCAAACGTCAAAGGGTCAGGGTATCTGGAGGTTGGAGACCCAGTGCCTGTGAGTCCAGGCCAAGAGGCGGCCTGTTCTGTGTGTGTGACTGGGTGGGAAAAGGCTTCATTTGCTGTTGTTGCTTCTGTTGTTTTGCTGAACATTGTGCGCACGGTATGTTGGTGCCGGAACGTGTGGTACCACCTGTGAGCTGCCCCCAGGACACCCTTAAGTTACGTTGGTTGGTAATGCAAATGATGCAATTCACTGTATGTTTTGATAAATGAATCTGAATAAATGAACAAGAATCTAAAAGAAGTCTAATAAAGTTGAAGTCAATGGACATTAGGGGAAAACTCTCTAATTATTTAGGCAGAGATCACCTGGGACAGATCTCCACTGGTTTTTAAATGATGCCTTTACTTGAATAACCTGATTGGCCATTAGTTTAATATCTCATCTACCTTCACCTCTGAAGGAGACATCATAGGGATGAAAGGCTTAGATTTTCATAACATCATTTGAAAGTGCTCCACAACCAATGTAACATTTAAAGTACTCCTTGGTAGAAAACACAATGGAGAACTTGTGTAAGTGTAGTTCCCACAGACAGCAATATGATGGATAACTAGATAGTCTCTCTCGGTGAGGATGCCTGAGAAACAGCAGGAAGAATCCTATGTCACACACACAAATGCTGCAAGAACTCAGCCAGTCAGGCAGCATCTATGGAAAGGAATAACGAGTCAACGTTTCAGGCCAAGACCCTTCAACAGGGAGAATCTTATGCTGTACGATAGATGCCATCTGAAATAACTGTCCAACACCAAACATCGAAGTGAAATGATTTATAATTTGTCAATCAATGATAAGGCATTTTACAAATGCAAAGTAGTTACAGATTTATTGGTTTATAAAGAATGAAGAACTCCATTAAGTGTCACGAAAGGGAAAAGTCCATTTCAGATTTTAGGACAGAGATTCATTAAGTATATATGTCTTGAGATAGCTTAATGTTTAACATTGCATGAACTGGGAGATGAGTGGTTCAAGCTTAGACTACTAGAATTAATAACTGAGGCATTCTTTTCTCAAGTAATCTACGTTTAACTTATCTTAAAACATTCTGAAGGTTACACAAGTAACTGTTACACTATCCCATCAGCAAGTTGAAATAAAAATGAAACACAAATTCTGGAAATCAGATATAAAAGATGATATTGCTGGAAACAATCAGCAGGTCAGACTACATCTGTGAGATGCTACATCAGAATTGATGTGGGGTCCAGGATTTGAAACGTTAACTATTTCTCTATCCACAGATGCTGCTTGACCTGCTGGCAATTTAGTGTTTTCTGTTTTAGAGCTAGGGGGTCACTATTTAAAAATAAGGAGTTGTCCATTTAAGTCTTGTACTCCAGATGCAACAGTACATGCTTTTAAGGTTAGAGGGGAGAAGTTTAAAGGTGATTTGAAGAGCAAGTTTTTTTTTAACGTAGAGAGTGATAGATAACTGTATTGTGTTACCAGGAGTAATAGTGGAAGCAGGCAGTTTGGTGCATTTGAAGAGGCTTTTAGATAGACGATGAACATGTACAGAATGGAAGGATATGAATGATATACAGGAGTAGAACATTTGGTATAAAGTAGCATTAAAATCAACGTAACATTGGGGACCAAATGGCCTCTCCAGTGATGTACTATTTGAAAATGTTTGCAAGATTATAACCACTGTCTCCACCAACTCTGCAGCCACTAAGATGTAAACCATCAGGTCCAGGAGACTCATCAGCCTTTAACTCCACTGGTCTGCCTAATTCTCATTCTCTAGTGTCGATAATGTCATGTACTTCCAACTGGAATAGTTCAGTATTAATGGGATGTTCATAATTTCATCAATGTAAAGGACTAATACAAGATATATGCCCTTGACCATTCCTTCTTCCTCAAAACTATTTCCCAAAGGTTCACTGTGGTCTCCTCTCTATGTACTAGTAAAGGAAGAATTTATTATCAATTTATATATGTTTTTAGTTTAGTTTCCTGACTACTTTTTCAGTCTTTTTTTGCTGGGTTCCAAACCCCTCACTAACCTCTAGGTTTAATACCACAGTTGGTCTATTCCCCCTTCCCATCCCCAACACTGAAGCCTTCCCAATCCCTCTTAGAGTTTTTTCTATCTCACTGGGATAGAGTTTTATTGGGAGTCCATTGATCTTTGTAACTATCTCTACTTGTCTACTACCCATTGTCCATTTGCCCAGTCCATCTGAGCATGCTCCATCACCACTCCTTTGTAATTCCTCCTACCTATGTTTAACACAGTCATTTTAGATCCAAATATCTCATAGTGAAATTAAATACTAAATCTATCATGTCATGATCCCTTTTCCTAGGGGACCCTTAACTGTGAGTTTATTTATTAAATTTGCTTTGTTACACATCATTAGATCCAAAATTGCCTGGTCCATAAGTTGGCTCCATAACATAGTGCTCTAGGAATCTCTCTATGAATTTGTTCTCTTGGCTACCATTTTGGTCTACATGAAAATGAAAGTCACTCATGATTAAGGTGACACACACAAAATGCTGGTGGAACGCAGGAGGCCAGGCAGCATCTATAAGGAGAAGCACTGTCGATGTTTCGGGCTGAGACCCTTCGTCAGGACTAACTGAAAGAACAGATAGTAAGAGATTTGAAAGTAGGAGGGAGAGGGGAAAATGCAAAATGATAGGAGAAGACCAGAGGGGGTGGGGTGAAGCTGAGAGCCAGAAAGGTGATTGGCAAAAGGGGTACAGAACTAGAGAAGGGAAAGGATCATGGGACAGGAGACCTAGGGAGAAAGAAAGCGGGAGGGGAGCATCAAAGGGAAATGGAGAACAGGCAGAGTGATGGGCAGAAAAAGAGAAAAAAAAGGAGGGGGGAAAACTTAATATATCAGGGATGGGGTAAGAAGGGGAGAAGGGGCATTAACGGAAGCTAGAGAAGTCAATGTTCATGCCATCAGGTTGGAGGTTACCCAGCCGGTATATAAGGTGTTGTTCCTCCAACCTGAGTGTGGCTTCATCTTGACAGTTGAGGAGGCCATGGATAGACATATCAGAATGGGAATGGGACGTGGAATTAAAATGTGAAATTTTAAAAAAAGGATTAAAGTGCCAATCTTTGTAGAACTCCCCCCTTTTTTAAATTTATACTTTTTCCTAGAAGTGTGGTTGTAGTTTGAAGTCATCACTTAACTCCTTCCTGGTTTACTTCTTACCTCCACCCAAATGAGTGCTAGATTTCAATCTGCATGGTCTTGATCACACTTCCTGCCTCACATTCACCCCACTGACACTGTGTGACCTGCTCACTTCCTCCAGCAGATAGCTTGTTGCTCCAGATTCTAGCATCTGCAGCCTCTTGCTTCCCCCACAACTTCCACGCTGAAATCCCCTTTTGTAAATTGTTTCACTTCCCTACAGAGTTTCACAACCACCTTTACCTTCTGGACTAAAATTTAACATCCCCACTTTGATCACTTCATAACCAGGTTTCTGTAGGTGGCTATCCAAATATATTTATCTCTATTGATCAATGAGTCATTGACGTAGTTTCAGATTAGGCACACACGCATTCAGATACAGAATTCCTTATTTTAAACTTTTATACGTCTTTCTATATATTAACACTTTTTATGGGTTTGCTTGCTTACCGTCATAGATATGTAGAACAGAAACTGAACATTTAGCCCATTAAAACTACTTCCATCTATAGGACATAGACACAGAATTAGGCCATTGGGCCCATTGTGTCTGCTCTACCACTTCATCATGGCTGATCCATTTTTCCTCTCAGCCCCAATATCCTGCTTTCTCCCCATATACCTTTATCCCCTGACCAGAATCTGCCAACCTCTGCCTTAAATATAAAGACTTGGGCTCCACAACTGCCTGTGACAAAGAATTCAAAAGATTCACCGCTCTCTGGTTGAAAAAATTCCTCCTTACCTCTGTTCAAAAAGGATGCCCCTCTGTTCTGAGGCTGTGTCCTCTGGTCCTGGACTCTCCCACCATAGAAAACATCCTCTCCACATCTACTCTACCTAGGCCTTTCAACATTCAATAGCTTTCAATGAGGTCACCCCTCATTCTTCTGAATTCCAGTGGATACAGGCCCAGAGCCATCAAACGCAATTCACGTGCCAAGCTGTTTAATCCTGGAAACATGTTCGTGAGCCTCCAGGGAACCCTCTCCAGTTTCAGCGCATCCTAAGGTAAGGGGTGCAAACCAGCTCACCAGAGCTTCACAAAGTCTCAACATTGCACATGCTTGTGTTGAGTCCATGTTGCTCTAAACCTCTCCTATCACTGTTCCTGTCCATGTAACTTTAAAATGTTGTTACTTGGCATGCCCCAACTACTTCCTCTGCTGGCTAGTCTCATATATCCACCACCCTCCTGGTGAAGGAAGTTGCCTCTGGGTCCCTTTTAAATATTTCCCCTCTCACTTTAAACCTATGCTCTTTAGTTTGTGATCATCTTTCTCTGGGAAAAAAAGACTGTGTGTATTCACCCGATCTACCCGCCTCATGATTCATACACTTTTATAAGGTCACCTCTCAGTCTCTAATATGCAAATGAATAAAAACTTAGTCAGCCCATCCTCTTTATAACTCAGGCCTTCGAGTCCTGATGAAATATTCACATCAATCTTCTCTTCACTCTTTCCAGCTTCATGATGTATATCAAGCTTCGGTTCGGACCTTAAACTTTTGCTTTCTATTTATCTGAATTTCATTTCTAATGCAATGCAGATAAGCAGAAATTTCTAAGTTAAGGCAAAGGTTAATTTACCAAATGAAATCAAAAATTAGGGAAGAACACAAAAAAAGCACAAGGACTGAAATTCAGTCTAGACAGAGTCATAATAGACCTTAAAAACCAAAACTGTGTTATAGACCAATTAAAACAAAGAGAAATAATTCACAAAAAGTTTTAAATGACGAGAACACGGGTGGCCTCCCAGAAGACAGCAGAGTCCCCTCTCAGATCTGCATCCAACGTCTGTGCTGCAATCCTGGGAGCGGAATTTGATTCCACAAGCTGCTAACAGGTTTACAGAGACAGAACAGATGCAAACACACATGAGTGGTTAAGTGTTGCAGTCAGATTGAAACCGTTCTCAGAACAGGACTATTCAACTAAGAGCAACTTGCTCATCAAACTCTGCAAACAAAGCTGACTTCTCACCCAGGTCATTCCAAATAGTGTGATTATACTATATCACACACATTTAACTAGTGGAACATCCCCAAGGTGCTGCTCACAGGAACTTTCAAACAAAACTTCACAACAGGACAAGTGACTGAAAGCTAAAACGGAAGGATGGATTTCAAGGAATAACTTAGAGGTGTAAAGGTTTTGGGAGGGAATGCTGAATTTGGGAATGAAAGGAGGGAATAGTCCCTAATGTAGAAAGTGAAGGAAAACCAAGGACTTGGTGGAATGCAAATGTTTTGATACTTGCAGGACTGGAGGACATACTCCAATCCTGCATGAACATGTGGTTGTAGGCTTTCCATGGAGAATCATATACAGTTTTGCTGTCCTCCTCCAAGGACTGATGCTAAGATGGAGTCTTGTCCACACAATCTACAGGATTATGATTTTGCACCTTATTGTTTACCTGCACTGCACTTTCTCTGTAGCCATTACAGTTCTATTTTGCATTCTCTTACTGTTTTACCTTGTTCTACCTCAATGCACTGTGTAATTTGATCCATATGAAAAGCAATGCAAGGCAAAATTAATAAGCCAATTCCAGACTAACAAAGATTCACAATATCCCAGCTATGCCATCTTTATGTGGCTATCATCCAGCAGGAAGTGATGAAGCCTGAAGAGCCACACCACTAGGATCAAGAATGAATTCTTTCCTCCAAACACGAGAAAGTCTGCAGATGCTGGAAATTCAAGCAACACACACAAAATACTGGTGGAACGCAGCAGGCCAGGCAGCATCTATAGGAAGAAGCACTGTCGATGTTTCCTACTTTCAAATCTCTTACTATCTTTTCTTTCAATTAGTCCTGACAAAGAGTCTCGGCCCGAAATGTCGACAGTGCTTCTTCCTATAGATGCTGCCTGGCCTGCTGTGTTCCACCAGCATTTTGAGTGTGTTACTTTCCTCCAACCATTTGATTGTAAAACCAACTGGCAAAATCCTAACCACTGCAGTTCAGCAACACTATGACCACTTTGCACTGAAAAGTGTGAGTTTGTTTTTGTTCTAATTGTGTTTTTTCTCTTGTAAAAATGTATAATCTGTTTTTTTTCATTTGATGCTATGTGCCTGTGATGCTGCTGTGAACAAGATTTGACACGTAGAAACCTTCATGAAGAATCATATACAATTCTGCTATCCTCACCCAAGCAAGGATGAGCTTGCCATACAGGCAGCACAGAGGGAATGCTGGGATAAAATGGAGAGAGAGCGAAGAGGGCCTCTAGTCTCAAGAGTCTGCAGGAATGAAAGGAGGTCAAATGGAAATTCACAAAACCCTTACAGAACAGGGTGGGTGCTTACCACTGAGTGAAGAAATTCTTCCTCATCTCAGAGGGTGGTGAACTTTTGGAATTCTCTACCCTGGCGGACTGGGGCGACAGTCCATAAGTCATTGGAACAGTATTAGGCCATTCTGCCCAATGAGTCTGCTCTGCTGTGCTGGTTTAATTTCCCTCTTAAACCCCATTCTCTTGCCTTCGCCCCATAACCATTGACACCCTTACCATCAAGAACCTATTCAACACTTTTATGTTTCAGCCACAAATTTCTGGCTATTGGATGGGTCAAGGAATATGTGACCATGTAGGAAGGTGACACTGAGGTAGATCAGTGGTGGTCTTGAGAAACAGATGATCAGTACTTACCCCCTTGTCTGTTGACAATATCCCCACACATCTGTGGATGTATGTATGACATACCTACATAACTATTACCTGAAGGTCACTCTCTCCCTCTCAGCTGTTTCATGATCCAGTTCATCTCCCTTGTTTAGGCAGTTCACATAATTCTCCACCCCACCCTTTGTTCGATGTGACCTTTAGCAATCCCTGAATTTTACCCTCACCAGTCACTGTCATTGCAATTGCTACAGTGAAGGGAAATTTCTGCCCCACCCTCAGTGTACATGTACCCACACACTCAGTGATATGTGCTCAGGTTGCATTCATGCCGACACACTACATGTACCTACACCACATCCTCACCACACACCGGCGCACACCCGGTAACCTACACCCTCACACTCACTCAGCACACTGCACACATGCCTTCACTGCCAAAACACACTCACTCATTCACCCACACTGCTGACTTACAACCAAAACACACTCAGCCATACCACTCGATTCACAATCGCCAAACGCAGAAACTGATTTCACACTCACCGCACACTCACACTCACTCACTCCCATCCCACCTTTCACCCGAGCAACGAACTCACCTGCGATCAGCAGCAAAGTGGCCAGACCGGCGTTGCGGAGCATTGCGGCGGTTGGTGTACAGACTCGGGCACAGAACCCGGGATCGATTCCTGTCACTCAGTCCGAACCAACGAGTTCGGATCTACTCAGGAGAACTGGGCCACCGACTGCGGGATCCAACGATGGACCGTGCCGACTGCGGGATCCAACGATGGACCGTGCCGTCTGCGGGATCAGGCGGGATGACTGTGCCGTCTGCGGGATCAGGCGGGATGACTGTGCCGTCTGCGGGATCAGGAGGGATGATCGTGCCGTCTGCGGGATCAGGCGGGATGACTGTGCCGTCTGCGGGATCAGGCGGGATGACCGTGCCGTCTGCGGGATCAGGCGGGGACTGTGCCCTGTGCGGGATCAGGCGGGATGACCGTGCCGTCTGCGGGATCAGGCGGGATGACCGTGCCGTCTGCGGGATCAGTCGGGGACTGTGCCGTCTGCGGGATCAGGCGGGGACTGTGCCGTCTGCGGGATCAGGCGGGGACCGTGCCGTCTGCGGGATCAGGCGGGGACCGTGCCGTCTGCGGGATCAGGAGGGATGACCGTGCCGTCTGCGGGATCAGACGGGATGACCGTGCCGTCTGCGGGATCAGGCGGGATGACCGTGCCGTCTGCGGGATCAGGCGGGATGACCGTGCCGTCTGCGGGATCAGGAGGGATGACCGTGCCGTCTGCGGGATCAGACGGGATGACCGTGCCGTCTGCGGGATCAGGAGGGATGACCGTGCCGTCTGCGGGATCAGACGGGATGACCGTGCCGTCTGCGGGATCAGGCGGGGACTGTGCCCTGTGCGGGATCAGGCGGGATGACCGTGCCGTCTGCGGGATCAGGCGGGGACTGTGCCGCTTCAGCTCTCAGTGTCTCTGTCCCTCCCGCCGCTGACCGACTCCCCCAACGACGGCGCACCGCCTCTGGGCGGGCGGGGCTGATCAGATCCGGCACACCCACACCAAAACCAGGACTTTCACTTCCACTGAAACGAAAGTAAAGCCGCCAGTCGGGTCCGGAGATAAAGCAGGTAGCAAACCAATGCACCAGCTCTGGGAGCTCCAAAACACTGCGGACGTGGGATCCAGAACCTTCTGGAAACTCCGCCGGGCCACGGGCTGAGGATGTCCAGCATCTCGTGCTTGTGTGTGGGCGGGGTGATGCTCAGAAGAGGTGGAGAGGACCTGACATTTCCATTGTAACTGAGATCGAAACTGGAAGATAGTACGTGAAAAGGTCCTCCTCCTCTACCTCCCTGCAGGTCACATACCGACACCCCAACAGGTCACCCTCACCTACACCCCTAGTGGCCTTGTGGTCACCACATGAACTTGTACCTCTCTACAAGTTACATGCCCCTGTCGATCACACCCCTATAATCCTACAGGTCGCACTCACCAACCCCCTATAGGTCACACACTTGCATCCCAACAGGTCACTCTCACCTATCTCACACCTACACCTCAACAGTTACCCCTACCACCCAACACGTCACCCTCAACTACACCCTTATAAGTCACCACATGTACTTCCCTACAAGTCACATGCACCTGTAGACCTCACCCCTATAACTCTACATTCACTCATCAATCCCTCTACAGCTCACACCGACACCCACACCCCTCTACAGGTCATACACCTTGACAGATCATTCTCACCTACTCCATTACAAGCCACAATCTACTGCCCCCACTACAGGTCACCTTCACCTGCCCTTACAGAACCCTCCCATAACTATCTCTCCAATAGGTCACAAACAGCTTCCCCCACAGACCCACACCACCCACAGTTCTCCACCGATTACCACCTTCCACCCTGAGACAGTCCAGTTCATTCCAATTCTGCAGATTAACCAATTCTCAGTCCATGGCAGTATTTTTCTCTAATCCCAGTTCACTAACTGTGTATGTGGGACTTCATTGCCAGCTAAATCTCCTTTAAACTCCCTCTCACACCACCTTAAACCTATACCCTTAGCATTGACGATCTCCTTTGGTGACCAGGCTCTGACAAACTTCCTTATCCATGCCCCTCATAATGTTATACAGATCTTTTAGGTCTTCCTGCAACCTCTGGCACTCCAGAGAAAATCGCACAGATGGATGCAAGAAGACCTATTACCAGTTTGCTGTTCGGATTCTTCTAATCAACATTTTAGGAACAATTTATGAATTATCTATGAACCCATGAATGCTATTCCATTATTCCCCTTTTATGGTATTGATTATATTTTGTAATTTATAGCAATTTTATGTATTGCACTGTACTGCTTTTATATCATTGGCCCAGATTACTGATTAATTTAACAACTTCTCTCAATACCTATACCTAGAAGCACATAATGAGCATTATTTAACAAGGCAGTGACAAGAATAGGAATCAGGAACTAAATCAGAAAGTGCTAGAAACGCTCAGCAGATCAGCTGGTGTCTACAGAGAGAGAAGTAGAGTGTATATTTCAAGTTATAGAGTCCAAGTTTTTAGGCATCAGCACCTTGGACAATCTATCCTGGGCCCAGTTCCATAATAATAAACAATGGCTATGATTCTGAGTCTGTAGGTTCTTCATTAGAACCAGCAGAACAGAACGGTCTATGAGCTGAAGCATACCAATGTGTCAGAACAATCCCATCAGCAGTGTGATAATGACCAGATGTTGGGGGCTTCCAGCACCTGCTCTTGTGTTGACCTTCCTGGAAATGATGAAGTCGAGGTGAACGTGTACCTATGGTACAAATCCCCAGGATGTATCGTACGTGGCCGTGTACGAGAGTAGAATCCCTTTTCACTGTGCTTCACATTTGAATACTCTGCATTCCAATGCACACTGTATTTAGACCAGTATGTGCCTGAAATTAATCAATGTTGGTGTGAAAGGGCAGGACTGGGACATCATTTGACCATGAAACAGTTTATTCATGAATTTCCCACACAGTACTTTTATCTAGTAAGGATGTCAGCAGCATGAGATCAGCCTCAGACAATTCCATGGGTCACTAGACTGAGACTGATTACACTCTCCCACTGAAGGGATGACTTTCATTTATATAACACTCTTCCAGACATCAAAAGCACTCAACACACTTCACTACTGTGCTGTGGGAAATGTAGCAGCCAAAATGCACATCATGAGGCCACAAAAATTCTACAGATTTAGGGTAGGACAGTGGTGCAGCTAGTAGAGCCTCTGCCTTACAGGGATCCTGGCTCATGTGCTGTCTGTGTGGAGTTCGCATGTTTTCCTGTGAAGATGTAGGTTTCCTTCAGGTGCTCTTATTTTCCACCCCCATCCCAAAGTAGGATTGGGAGGTAGATTAATTGCCTGATGGAAATTGCCCCTAGTGTATAGGTGAGTGGTAGAATCTGGGGGCAATTGATGGGAATGTTGAAAGAATAAAAAATGAGTAATGATTGATATACCATATAACCATATAACAATTACAGCATGGGAACAGGTCATCTCGGCCCTTCTAGTCCGTGCCGAATGCTTACTCTCACCTAATCCCACTGGCCCACACTCAGCCCATAACCCTCCATTCCTTTCCTGTCCATATATCTATCCAATTTTACTTTAAATGACAATACCGAACCTGCCTCTACCACTTCTACTGGAAGCTTGTTCCACACAGCTACCACTCTCTGAGTAAAGAAATTCCCCCTCGTGTTACCCTTAAACTTTTGCACCCTAACTCTCATGTCCTCTTATTTGAATCTCCCCTATTCTCAATGGAAAAAGCCTATCCACGTCAACTCTATCTATCCCCCTCATAATTTCAAATACCTCTATCAAGTCCCCCCCCAATCTTCTACGCTCCAAAGAATAAAGACCTAACTTGTTCAACCTTCCCCTGTAACTTAGATGCTGAAACCCAGGTAACATTCTAGTATTTACTGTACTAGAATTTACTGTACTTCTCTGTACTCTCTCTATTTTGTTGATGTCTTTCCTATAATTCGGTGACCAGAACTGTACACAATACTCCAAATTCAGCCCCACTGCCTTGTACAATTTTAACATTACATCCCAACTCCTATACTCAATGCTCTGATTTATAAAGGCCAGCATACCAAAAGCTTTCTTCACCACCCTATCCACATGAGATTCCACCTTCAGGGAACTATGCACCATTATTCCTAGTTCACTCTGTTCTACTGCATTCTCCAATGCCCTACCATTTACCATGTATGTCCTAATACATAATCCATAATCTTAATGGATGATTGATGGACAGAATGACTCAATGGGCAGAAGGGCCTCTGTGACTGTATGTGCTAATGATGATATTTGCTGGTGTATATTCTTGTCCTCTATTTGGTAAAACAAGATACACAATGTGCTTTATATTTCTGCTCCCAAAGTTGAATCCATAATGGCAAATCCATGTTGTTGATGGGTAATCAGGCCAGGACTCACTGTACTTCTACAAAGTATTGTCATGTGGTCAGTTATATTTGTCTGGGAGGATAGATGAGCCTCAGTTTAACATCTAGTAAAGTCAGTGCTATTGCACTTTATCAGTACTGTTTTGAGATCAGTCTAGAGTCTTGTGCTCCAGGCTTTGAAGTTGAGACGGATCCCAAAATCTTCTGACCGAGATACATAAGGTCATAAGATTAATTGTGGAAAGATCAAAAAGCTTCCTGCAAAGGTTGGATCCTAGAGACTTCCATGCAGGGGAGGACATTCAAGCTTTTGAGTCTGTGAGAGCTATCCAACAAGCCCCACTGCCCTAGTCTTTCCTCACAGCCTGAATATCTTTTCCGCTTCCAGTATGTTGAGGAAGCAGGGAGTCTGCAGAATGATTTGGGCAAAGGAATGGAAGATGGGATGTAGTGTAGGGAAATGTATGGTCATGCATTTTGGTACAAGGAATAAAGGCATAGATTATCTTCTAAATGGGAAGAAAATTCAGAAATCAAAGGTGCAAAGGTACTTGAGAATCATTGAGCAGGATTCCCTAAAGGTTAACTTGTTGGTTGAGTCGGTGGTAAGGAAGGCAAATGCAATATTAGCATTCATTTTGAAAGAACTGGAATATGAAAGCAAGGATATAATGCCGAGGCTTTAGAAGGCATTGGTCAGATGGCACCAGGAGTATTGTGAGCAATTTTGGCTCCTTGTCTAAGACAAGATATGCTGGCGTTGGAGAGGGTCCAGAGGAGGTTCACAAAATGATACTGGGAATGAAAGGGATAATGTATGAATTCTGTTTGATGGCTCTGAGCTTGCACTTGCTAGAGTTTAGAAGAATGAGTGGTATCTCACTGAAACCTAATGAATATTGAAAGGCCTAGATAGAGTGGATGTGGTGAGGATATTTCCTATGATGGAGGAGTCTAGGATCAGAGGCCACAGCCTCAGAATAGAAAGACAGAGATGAGGACAACACTAACTCACATAGATTAACGACATAACTGTTAAAATGACAGCTAACAGCCAGGCCTCCTCCCAGTCCACACTCCACACTTTTTCGTTAACTCCAGACTTGCAAATACAACATCCATGTTCTCCGCTTTCAGTAGCGATATAAAAAATTGTAAAATGCATAAGCATGCATGACTGCTTGCTGAAGGTAAGTAGTTAGCACTTAACTCCCTTCTCAGGTGAAAAGTGAAGACACCATCCTCAGTGGCACAATCATCTGGGACAGATGGACCTTCTTGAGCCTTGTGCCTTCACTAATATCCATGTTTTAATCACTAACATTGAAGCTGCTGACCTGTTCAAGAAGAGGGGTATGGGATCCAGACGGTGCAGATCTATAAGAAACAGGGAAATACGACGTATGAGCAGAATTAGGCCATTCGGCTCATCGAGTCTGTTCCACCACTCCATCATGGCTGATTTATTATCCTTCTCTACCACATTCTCCCTGTAACCTTTGACACCATAACTAATCAAGAAATTATCAACCTCCATTTGTTACCATCACAACATTACTTATGGGGTTTTACAGTGTGAAAGTTGATTGTTAGTTTATTGTTGTCATATGTACTGAAAGGCAGTCAAAAGTTTTGCATGCCATCTGGACAGATCTTTTCATTCATAAGGACATTAAGGTTGTACAAAAAGTAAAAAAAAATACATGATAGAGTGTTACAGTTACAAGGTGGAGTGCAGGTAGACAAATAAGGTGCAAGGGCAACGATGAAGTATATTGTGAAGTCAAACGTTCATCTTTATTGAACAAGAGATCCATTCAAGAGTCTTATAACAGCAGGATACAATCTGTCTTGAGCCGGGTGATATGTGTTTTCAAGTCTTTTTATCATCTGTCTGACAGAAGGGAGAAAGAAACTAAATGACTGACGTGGGTGGGAGCCCATGATATGTTGGTTGCTTTCCCAAAGCAGTGAGAAGTGTGAACTGAGTCAACAGAGGGGAAGTTGATTTGAGTTACAGACTGAAGTGTAGTTTGTAGGTTATTAAGAAATTTAGCAATGCCTTGGGGTTGTGAAAGATGCTGTAAACTTAGATACTTTATTTCTTTGTTTCAGCGAAACAACATTATTAGAATGAATTTACATTTCAATTTCCATGTTTTCAGGAAATCCTTCTTCTGCGGCTGTCCATTGACCTCGATGTTGACTGTGCTGAGTTTAATCTCTGCAGGCACATACACCATCCAGAAACTCTATTCCAACACGCCTTGCATAGTAATAAGGCAGACGGTGCCGTGCCCCCACCATACAGTCTCTCTGGGCTTCCAAGTCTGATGCTAAGTGGTACACAGGAGTGTAATAGACTTAGCAGATAAGGAAGCTGCCCCGCAGTGACAACTAACTAGTCTAGTGATGCCATCCGTTGACCAGCACTCCAGCTCCTCCGCATGCCACCAAGGTGGCTGTACCATTGACCCTTTCGGATTCATCTGCCACAGACACCATCAGACGTCCTGCTGCCGGCATCCTCGTTGGGTGCAGCCTTTGTCTAAAGAGGCATAAACCTACAAAGTAGCAAAGGGATGCAAACCTCCTTGACTTAGCTAGCCATGATCCTACTACTAGATCTTGTCTAGTAGTATACCGATGGAACATCACCTTCACGGCTAGGTTAGACCTGCCAGAGAATGAATCTCTGCCGTACTTCGCTGATGTTTGGCCAGTGTCACTCCTATGCCACAGTGAGGTGCCAAAGTAGGATTTTGTAGGAGACAGGTTAGTTTTACCCTACTGATAATGTGTTGTTGCAACAGCTCAGGAAATCCTATGTATACAGGAATCTAAGAATCCAATTTCCTCACAGGTTGAGGGGGCAGTAAAGAAGGCAAATTGCATGCTTGCCTTTAGTATTCAAAGTCCTGAATTCAAGAGTCAGGAAGTCACGTTGCCGCTTTGTAAAATTGATTAGGCTGCATCTGGAGTATTGCATTAAATTCTGGACCCGTTACAGGATCAATGTGGAGATCTTGGACAGTGTGCAGAAGATGTTTACAAGGATACTGCACAGATTAGAGGACAGGTGTCATAAGGAGAGGTGGAGCAATCTGGGGTTGTTTCTTCTAGAGCAGTGGAGATTGAAGGAAGATCTGATAGAAGTTTGTAAGATTACAAGAGGCATAGATTGAATAGACAGCTGGTACTTTTTTCATTGGGTCGAAGTACCTAATATTACAGCATTTAAGATGAGAGCGGAAGTTCAAAGGAGGTGTGCGGGGCAAGTTCTTTACGGGAAGGGTGGTGAATACCTGGAATGCGTAGCCAAGGGTGTTGGTGGAGGTAAGTGCTATATAGGTGTTTAAGAAGCACTTTGATAGATACATGAATATGCCGAGAATGGATAAATGCTGCTGAGCAACAAACTACAGAAAGTGCTTCAATACAATGTTATATACCTGAACTATGGTCTTATTCCATTCCTGTCAGATCAGCAATGATACGTATCTTATTTGTAATACTGTACTGTCTAATGAAGCTATGAAACCCTCGAGATTACAGAAGCACTTCAGTAAAGGACACTCTGAAAAGGCTGTTTATAGTATTAGTCATTTCCAGAAGATGAAAAAAGCATTTGAAGAAGCATTGCACATTTCAGTTCATTTGCCAAGAAAGCTAAAAATGTTATAGAAATCTTCTTATAACATTTCCAAAATTATAGCAAAGTGTGGAAAATCTCATACAACTAGTGAAAGATTAATAATGCCTGCTGTATCAGAAGTGCTCACCATTGTTCTCAAAATGGATCCCAGTATTTTAAAATCACTTCCTCTGAGTAATAACGATGAAGCTCGTTGTATTGGCATATGTATGATTTATCAAAAATGGAAACGTTTATGAAGAGGTTCTCTTTTGTTAAAAGTTAAAAACAAGTATCAATGGAGAATCAATCTACATTGAGCTCAATCACAAACAAGAGAAAATCTGCAGAAGCTGGAAATCCAAGCAGCACACACAAAATGCTGGAGGAACTCAAAAGACCAGGCAGCATCTAGGAAAAAAAGTACAGTCGATGTTTCGGCCCGAGACCCTTTGGCAGGACTGGAGAAGAAAAAGATGAGGAGTCAGAGTTAGAAGGTGGTGGAGCAGTGGGGGGGGGGGGGGGGAGAAACACAAGGTGACGGGTGTAATCTGAAGGGGAAGGGATGAAATAAAGAGCTGGGAAGTTGATTGGTGAAAGAGATACAGGGCTGGAGAAGGGGGAGTCTGATAGAAGAAGACAGAAGGCTGTGGAAGAAAGAAAAGGGGGAGATGAACACCAGTGGGAGGTGATGGGTGGGTAAGAGATAAGGTGAGAGAGGGAAAAGGGGATGGGGAATGGTGAAGAGGAGCATTACCGGAAGTTCAAAAAATCAATGTCATGCCATCGGGTTGGAGGCTATCCAGGCAGAATATAAGATATTGCTCCTCCAACCTAACTGTGGCCTCATCACAACAGTAGAGGAGGCCATGGATGGGCATATCGGAATGAAAATGGAAATTTGTAATTAAAATGGGTGGCCACTAGGAGATACTGCTTTTTCTGGTGGATGGTACGTAGGTGCTCAGTGAATTGGTCTCACCATCTATGTAGCCTCGGTATACAGAAGGCTACATTGGGAGCACCGGACACAGTATATGACCCCACCAGACTCACAGGTGAAGTGTTGCCTCACCTGGAAGGACTGTTTGGGGCCCCATTCAGGGTGAGGCCCAACGTAGATTGGGAGACCGCTTCGCCAAGTACCTATGCACTGTCCATCAGAAAAAGCAGGATCTCCCAGTGGCCACCCATTTTAATTCCAAATTCCCATTTCCATTCTGATATGTCTCTCCACTGTCGTAATGAGGCCACACTTAAGGTTGGAGGAACAACACTTATATTCCGCCTGGGTCGTCTCCAACTTGATAGCACGAACATTGATTTTTTGAACTTCTGGTAATGCCCCCCACCCCCTTCACCATTCCCCATCCCCTTTTCCCTCTCTCACCTTATCTCCTTGCCTGCCCATCGCCTACCTCTAGTGCTCTTCCCCCATTTCTTTCTTCCATGGCCTTCTGTCCTCTTCTTTCAGACTCTCCCTTCTCCAGCCTTGTATCCCTATCACCAATCAACTTTCCAGCTCTTTAATTCATCCCTCCCCCTTCAGGTTTCACCTATAACATTGTGTTTCTCTCTTCCCCCCAGCTTTTAAATCTACTCCTTGGCTTTTTCTCTCCAGTCCTGCTGAAGGGTCTTGGTCTGAAACGTTGACTGTACTATTTTCCATAAACGCTGCCTGGCCTGCTGAGTTCCTTCAACAGTTTGTGTGTGTTACAATGAGCTCAAAATATATATTGAAGATAAAAGTATTCCAATTAGGAACATGATTTCTTGTGCATCAGATTCAGCACCATATATGACAGGTCATCATACAGGTTTAGTGGCATTTATAAAAACAGAAATTCCAAATCTGTTGGCATATTAATGCGTGGCTGGTGTAGGGGGCAGGTCTTTGGGCTCCTGGATCACTGGGGCATCTTCTGGGGGAGGTACGACCTGTACAAAAAGGACGGGTTACACCTGAACCCGAAGTGATCCAATGTCCTAGCAGGCAGGTTTAATAGAGTTGTTAGGGAAAGTTTAAACTAATTTGGCAGGGGGATGGGAACTGGAGTGATAGAGTTGAGAAAGGGGAAATCAGAAATAAATCAAAGATAGCATGTAACAGAGATGATAGAAAGAACAGGCAGGAGATCAGCAATAATCACAGCCAGTGGGATGAGTTACAGGCATAGAGGCATGGTGCAGTTAAAACTGAAAGCAACAAATACTGGACTGAAAGTGTTGTATTTGAATGCACGCAGCATAAGAAATAAAATGGACGATCTTGAGATTCAGCTACAGATTGGCAAGCATGACATTGTGGCCATCTCTGAAACTTGTCCAAAGGATGACTGCCATTGGGAGTTGAATGTCCAAGAATATACAGTATGGTGTATTGGAAAGATGGGTTAGTAGGCAGAGGGGGTGGTGTGGCCCTGTGCATAAGAAATATTATTAAATCATTAGAAAGGGGTGACATAGGATTGCAAGGTGTAGAGTCTCTATGGGTTGAGTTAAGAAATGACAAGGGTAAAAGGACCTCAATGGCAGTTGCGTACAGGCCTCCAAACAGCAGTCAAGATGTGGATTCCAAATTACATCAGGAGATAGAAAAGGTGTGTCAGAAGGGCAATGTCATGATAATCGTTCGGGATTTTAACATGAAAGTGGTTTGGGAAAACCAGGCCAGTACCTCAAGAGAGAGAATTTGTAGAATGTTTAAGGGATGGCTTTTTAGAACAGCTTGTTGTTGAGCCCACTCATGGATTGGCTGTGCTGGATTGAGTGTTGTGCAATGAGCCGGAGGTGATAAGAGAGCTTAAGGTTAAGCTTACAAAACAGTGATCACAGTATGATCGAGTTCACTTTGAAATCTGAGAAGGAGAAACTAAAATCTGATGTGTCGGTATTTCAGTGGAATAAAGGAAATTACGATGGCATGAGAAGGGGAACTGGCCAAGGTTGACTGGAAAGGGACACTAGCAGGAAGGACAGCAGAGCAGCAATGGCTGGAGTTTCTGCAAAAAAATGAAGGATGCGCAAGACAGATATTTTCTCAATAAGAAGAAATTTTTAATGGAAGAAGGACACTACCATGGCTGACAGGTAAAGATGAACTATGAAAGGAACCTGGTTACTAGTATCAAAGAAGAAACAAAAAGCTTTTTAAAGTATATTAAGGGTAGAAGAGAGTTGAGGGTAGATATGGGACCAATAGAAAATGACATTGGAGATATTGAATTGAAAGATGCAGAGACGGCAGAGGAATATATGTTTTGCATCAATCTTCACAGTGGAAGACATCTGCAGTAAACCAGACATTTGAGAGTGTCAGGGAAGTGAAGTATGTGCAGTGAAAATTATAACTGAGAAGGTGCTCAGGAAGCTTAATGGTCTGGGGGTGGGTAAATCTCCTGGACCTAATGGAATGCACCCTCAGGTTCTGAAAGAAGTAGCTGGAGAGATTGTGGAGGTATTAATAATGATCTTTCAAGAATCAATAAATTCTGGCATTGTACTGGATGATTGGAAAATTGCAAATGTTACTCCGCTATTTAAGAAGGGTGGGAGGCAGCAGAAAGGAAACTATAGACCTGTTAGCCTAACATCAGCGGTTGGAAAGTTGTTGGAAGTGATTGTTAGTGATAAGATTACAAAATACCTTGAGGCACATGACTAACCTACTGCAATTTTTTGAGGAAATTCCAAGCAGACTAGACAAAGGCGATGCTGTAGATGTGGTGTACTTGGATTTTCAGAAGGCCTTTGACAAGGTGACACTGCTTAGCAAGATAAGAGCCCATGAAATTACAAGGGAGTTACTAGCATGGTGAAGCATTGGCTGATCGGCAGAAAACAGAGAGTGGGAATAAAGGGATCCTATTCTGGCTGGCTGCAGGTTACCAGTGGAGTTCCACAGGGACCCGTGTTAGGACCACTGCTTTTTACAATGTATGTCAATGATTTGGACTATGGGATTAATGGATTTGTGGCTAAATTTGTTGATGATACAAAGATAGGTGGAGGAGAGGGTAGTGTTGAGGAAACAGAGAGCCTGCAGAGAGACTTAGATAGTTTAGGGGAATGGGCAAAGAATTGGCAAATGAAATACAATGTTGGAAAGTGTATGGTCATGCACTTTGGTGGAAGAAATAAATGGGCAGACTATTATTTAGATGGGGAGAGAATTCAAAATGCAGAGATGCAAAGGGACTTGGGAGTCCTTGTGCAGGATACCCTAAAGGTTAACACCCAGTTTGAGTTGGTGGTGAAGAAGGCGAATGCAATGTTGGCATTCATTTCTAGAAGTATAGAATATAAGACCAGGGATGTGATGTTGAGACTCTATAAGGCACTCGTGAGACCACACTTGGAGTATTGTGTGCATTTTAGTGCTCCTTATTTTAGAAGGGGTATACTGACATTGGAGAGGGTTCATTGAAGATTCACGAGAATGATCCCAGGAATGAAAGGGTTACCATATGAGGAACATCTGGCATCTCTTGGGCTGGATTCCCTGGAGTTCAGGAGAATGAGGGGGGATCTCACAGAAACATTCCAAATGTTAAAAGGCCTGAACAGATTAGACATGGCAAAGTTATTTCCCATGATAGGGGAGTCTAGGACAAGAGGGCTCAACTTCAGGATTGAAGGATGTCCATTTAGAACAGAAATGTGGAGAAATTACTTTTGTCGGAGGGTGGTAAATCTGTGGAATTTGTTGCCACGAGCAGCTGTGGAGGCAACGTCATTGGATGCATTTAAGGCAGAGGTAGATAAGTTCTTGATTAGGCAGGGCATCAAAGGGTATGGGGTGAAAGCAGGGGAGTGGGGATGACTGAAAGAATTGGATCAGTCCTCAATTGAATGGTGGAACAGACTCAATGGACCAAATGGCCTGCTTCTGCTCCTATATCTTATGGTGTTACGGTCAATCCATTGTGAAATTCATCGTCAACATCTTGTAGCCAAAAACCTTAGCCAGTGACTTTTTTCAAGCATGACTCTTGTAACATCTGCTATCAACAAAACTAAAGTTCGTCCATTAAATAACCAAATGTCAAATATTTTGCCTGTTATGCCAAGATAACAATGAGGAGTTTTAACACTTGCTTCTTCACACTAAAGTGCATTGGCTGTCAAAAAGCTGCTGCTTAAAATTTTTCTTTGATCCTTTTGACACCATGGTTGAATTTTTGCTCAAAGTTGGCAAGAGCTTGGGAAACAAGATTGAACTTCTACATGGAGATGTAGCATATCTATCCAATCTGTATGACAAAATGAACATTCTACATATAAAACTGCAGGGTGAGAATTTCAGTTTAATCCAGGCAAAAGGTGCACTATCCACTTTTATCAGAATAATGGAAATATATAAGCAAAACATTGGGAGCAGAATATTCTCAGTTTCCCTGCACGGAAAGTAAACATAGAACAATACAGCGCAGTACAGGCCCTTCGACCCTTAAACCCATAACCCCCCCACCTTAAATTCCTCCATATACCTGTCTAATGGTCTCTTAAATTTCACTAGTGTATCTACCTCCACCACTGACTCAGGCAGTGCATTCCACGCACCAACCACTATCTGAGTGAAAAACCTTCCTCCAATATCCCCCTTGAACTTCCCTCCCCTTACCTTAAAGCCATGTCCTCTTATATTGAGCAGTGGTGCCTTGGGGAAGAGGTGCTGGCTGTCCACTTAATCTATTCCTCTTAATATTTTCTATACCTAGTATGGCATTCCCTTTCACAGACAGTGATTTGCAAGTGTACTGCTTACACCTGCAGTCACAGAAGAAGGATTTTCAGAATTGATTCAAGGATTTGAATGATCTGGTAATTCTGGACTGTGTAATTAACCCATTTATCTGCAAGGTGCAAGGACAGGAAGAGAGCTTGCAAGAAGAAATCATCAAAATTTAGAATGATGAAGCAAAAATGCTTTTCAAAAATATTAGCTTTTGTGGTATGTGGCTACACTGTCATATGAAGTTTCCTTTTCTTTGGAGAAAAGCCAAACTTCTCTGCATTTCCAACCTCCTTCCTATCTTGTTGAAAGAGGCTTCAGTGCAGTGAACCACATCCTCACAAAAAACAGAAGCTGCTTGTAGATTGTTACACGTGGGGACTTGCAGCTTTTGCTGCCACAACTTGAACCAAACATTTCTTGCTAAAAATTATCAAGCTCAAGGATCACATTGATATCGAAGCTGCTGTACAGAGCACAGGTGCTGTGTAAGCTAGATTTAAAAACAAATAAAACATTACAGCAGAATAATTTTTCTCTTGTTAGCGTATGGTAGACATATTTTTACACAATGGGGGCGCTGGAAAGTATATTTTGCCTAAGAGGGGCATTGACAAGTATGAAAGTGTGTTGGGAGGGCGTTGGGCTAAAAAGGCTAGGAAACACTGGATTAATATACTTGGGCCTCATTAATTTAATTAGTTTGGCACAACATTGTTGGCCTAAGGGCCTATTCCTGTGCTGAACTGTTGTATGTTCAATGAAATTCAACGTACCAAATAGCTAGTCTATCAGATTACTTACTCATATCTTATTACTGGACGTACAGCGAATGTCATCCAGCAAGTTTCTGGGAAAAGCAGATTAAGTTACTGGCACATTGATCTTTTCTTGGTGATGGAATTGAAGGTGGAATGTGGGACAAGAAATGAGACAGAAATCGCACCATTGTGAATGTCACGATTGAAGGAGAAATGTCATCAGACCTGGAAAGAGCTGATGTCCCCTGTTACTGACAGCCAGCACGCCCCCTGGTGTCGCTCTGTGGTGATGTGCCCAGGCTCTGCTTTAGGGTTGTCTTTGAATGTTTTACCAGCTCTCCCAGCTGTCTCCGGGGGTTGACAGCTTTCTCCTTACTATGATTGATGTGCTTGACTTCAGAATCATGTCTACATCAGGCACACTAATCCATAGGGAGGGAGACACTCAGGTCACCAAGGGACATTAAAACCAAGAGAGAGTTGCAATTCTACCACCACCTTAGGATATCACACAGCAGTTTGATATTACCACCAGGGGAACAAACAGACTGGACTACAAAAAACAAACAGATGCGGCACTTACAAAGCCATCCCAACTCTGTCATCTTGGCCTCTTTGACCACATCCCCATAATGTTAATCCTAGCATACTGACCGCTATTGAAAGTGGAGAAACCAGTCAAGAGGACCATCACAATATGGCCTAATGAGGCAATCTCTATGCTTCAGGACCGTTTTGAGTAGACTAACTGGCAGATGTTCAAGGAGCTCACCACAAATGGAGAAGACACACACCTCAAAGAAGATGGCTCACTTGTCACCGGCTACATCATTAAGTGTGTAGATGACATTGGTATCTCAAGCACAGTCATCTTATGGCCCAAACTGAAGTCCTCACTAATTGCAGACGCACACTCCCTACTGAAAGTCTGTGATGCTGCCTCTAGTATAGAGACAGAATAGCCCTCAGAGCCTCATCTTAGGCATCAAGACCACCTACACACAAAAAAAAAATCAGTACCACCTGTCTGATAACCATCTCTGAGGTATATTGCTGGGCGTCAAGGGCATTACTGACTACGCAAAGGAAAACAGTGTCAATTATATCTGTGATGCCTCCTTTCTTGACACTCTAAACAACCCATTTACACATGCTTTGAGGATTGCAACACAATGCTGGCCATGAATGCTATCCCCTCTCTCAGGTGAGCAGCCACTGTTTGTAACCGCAGTAGATGTGAGAAGGACTGCGCAGAAAGTCGACTCCTATAAGGCAGCTGGGCCAGACAACATACCAGGCCAATTACTCAAGGAGTGTGCACACCAGCTCACTGACATCTTCAACACTCCACTCATACAGGCCTCTGGCCCCACAGGCTTCTAATTGGCCACCGACATCTTTGTATTAAATAAATCTATACCTTCAGAACTAAATGGTTGCCACCCAGTGGCACCAATGTCAATCATTATGAAGTGTTTTGAATAGCTGGTAATGCCACATGCCAAAAGCTCTGTTCCTGCCTCACTGGACAATCTCCAATACGCTTACCAACAGAACCGCTCTCCAACCGATCCCATGCACCTGGCCCTGACACACCTGGAGAACAAGGGCATTTACGTTAAAATGCTTTTTCTGAATTTCAGTTTGGCATTCAACACTACTGTCCCACAGACTTGGTGAACAAACTTCTACTCTTTAATCTAACTACACCACTGTACAATTGGGTGTTGGATATCCTAACCAACAGACCTCAGACAGTCAGACTGTACAACTGCTCCTCCCTCCCCATCATCCTCAATACGAGTGCCTCATAGGGCTCTGCGCTGAGCCCATTGCTGTATACTCTGCTCACACTCAACTTCATGGCCAAACACCCGAGTAACCGCACTGTTACGTTCGCCAATGACACAGCAGTGGTGGGACTCATCGTCAACAATTATGAGACGGCCGACAGAGAGGAAATGGAAGAGCTTGAAGCCTTGTGCCAGGCAAATAACCTCTTCCTCAATGTCAATAAGACACAGGAGATGGTAATCAAGTCCAGGAGAACTCGCCCCACTCACAACCCTCTTTTCATCGGCAGCACAGCAGTGGAAATTGTGAGCAGTTTCAAACTCCTGGGAGTCCACATCTCACACAACCTCTCATGGTCCCAGAACACATCCTACACAACCAGGAAAGCTCACCAACACCTCTACTTTCTGAGGAGGCTGAAGAGAGCTGGACTATACACATCTATACTTACATCATTCTACAGATGTGCAGTTGAGAGCATCCTAACATGCTGCACCACTGCATGGTTTGGAAATTGCACTGCGGCAGACAGGAAGGCTCTCCAATGGGTAGTCAAAACTCCCCAATGTGGCACCAGCCTTCCACCATCAAGGATGTATATAGATAAAGGTGCCAGAAAGAGGCAGTAACATGATGAAGGATCCCACCCTCCCTGCTTGTCCCACTTCCATCAGGGAGGAGGCTACGTAGCATCCACACTAGGACCACTGGACTCAAAAACAGTTACTTTCCTTAAGCAGTAAGACTTATCAACACCTCCACCCACTAACTCATCCATCCACACCACCTATCACTATTTTCCTGTCAGTCATCTTATGTAGACACTACTGTGCTTAGTGTCACCTTATAGACATACAATCAATCTACTTGTATAAGCTTTCTTAAGTATTTATATTTATTGTGTTTTTACTGTGTTCTTTATCTTACTGTGTTTGCGCTGCATTAGATCTGGAGTAGCAATTATTTTGTTTGCCTTTACACTTTTGTTGTTCTGGAAATTACAACATCAATTTAGAACTTGTGAAGACTTAGTGGGATTTCGTTAAAATGTAAAAGATATCAAAATGAGTTTGCATTCAGCAAGTTTCCACTTACAGCAATGTGTTTTAATAGCTAAGTGATATGTTTCTGCTATCCTGGCTGAGGGATGAATTTACCGCAGCCAGTTCATTCACTGGTACATTTTAGGAATGTGGGTGGAAACTGTAGCACCTGGGGTAAAGCCAGGCAGTCAAAGAGAGAACATGCAGACTCCACAGAGACAGTACCCAATGTTGGGATCGAACCTGGATCACAGCAGCTGTGAGGCAGTAGTATCACTTGCTACACCGCTGTGCCGGCCATTCTGTGCCACTGCATATTTCTGTTTCTTTCCTCATTTAAAGTAACTCTTTGATCAATCTCTCAGTCACCTGCCCAGTATCTCTTATTAGATCTTGGTAACTAACATTGTTTGATGGTGCCTCTGTGACGGTGAAAGTTCAGTATAAGAGACCCCTTCCTGTAACTGAATCTGAAAACTGTTATAACAGGCCTGCAGCTTGGATTATCTCTCTGCTCACTATCTACCATAGTATAAGGACACAGTGCCATCTACTGGGGTTGACCGTCAAATTAGCTTCACCAATTTTCAATCCTGGGACTTAAAAACAATAGAATAACCTGAGCTCAGAAATACTCTGGAGGGTTAGCTAATGTAACCTACCCATTAGTATATGGAAGTGGCAAAAGGAATCAAAGGAGAGAGAGAGAGTAAGAGTGGAGGGAAATGAGAATCAAATGCGAGGAAATCTGCAGATGCTGGAAATTCAAGCAACACACATAAAATGCTGGTGGAACGCAGCAAGCCAGGCAGCATCTATAAGGAGAAGCACTGTCAACGTTTCGGGCTGAGATGAAGGGTCTTGGCCCAAAATGTCGACAGTGCTTCTCCTTATAGATGCTGCCTGGCCTGCTGTGTTCCACCAGCATTTTAGGTGAATGAGAATAATGGGTTTGCTATGGTAGTAGCCCCTTCGGTGTTGAGATAGAGGAGTTTAGTGAGTAGAGCTCAGCAATCGGAGGTACAACTTTTGATGGTTGAAAGGTTGAAATCCAGAATGAACAGGAGACTGGAATTGGAAAAGAGCAGAGAAATTGGAGTATTGGAGAAGTAGAAGATTACAGAGAAAGAAGAGAGGGAAAGATATAGTGGGATCAGTGAACAAGTGAAGGATAGAGTGTTCAAATAAATGATCAATAAAAGATGTAATAAAGTTTAATAAGGACTCAAAAGAATCAGTCCAGGCACATCACTTTACTTCCAAGGATAACATTAAAAAGTATGGAAGCCTGTTAAACCTTATGGGAAAATTCTGTTACTTTTTTAAAAAGGTTTAAATTGAGGTAATGGAGAGAGCGTAGCCAGGGATAGGCTGTTTCTTCAGGAAGAATTCACAGTTTGGACAGCCTAAAAGTCAGTAGGGCATTGATAATGGACAAAGATTGAGAGGAGTCTTGATTACATTTGTGGTGATGATCAAAACCAGGGGGCATTAATGTAAGGCTTTCCCTGTCAAATCCGTAAGACCGTAAGAAATAGGAGCAGATTTGGACCATTCAGGCCATTGGATCTGCTCAGTGGCGTATCTAAGGTATGGCAGGTACAGCACGTGCCCTGGGCGCCACTAAGCAGTTTCTATTAAAGTCAGACAAGCCATCCTCGGATAGTGAAAAAAAGAATTTTCTTCAGATTTATGATCTGTCTTTGATTATCCTGGGTGAGAAGCACTAGGATGGCCTTATTTCAGAGCATTGTGTAAGAAGACCATGAAACATTTCTTCATGAAGAAGGAAAGTGGAGCTGAAGGACAGAAGAGACAAAAGTTGGAGTTGGAGGAAGCCAAGAAGTCGAGCAAGTTCTTCATGCCCTTCTTTGAAAAGCCCGGAACAAGTAGTTCAACACATTCCATGGAGTCGCCTGCACCTGCTACAGGTTTGTTAGAATCTGAAGGTGGATCAAGTACAAATGTGTCATAAGCTGAGGAGGAAGTCAAGTCAGATAAATTTGAGTATGAAGAGATTAAGAGTGAGGCTGCCACAGAGAACGTGGACATGACAGGAAGGGAAGATGGTGGTGGTGGTGATGATGTCGAGTTTATTGACCCTGACCACACCGAACCTAGTGAACTGGATGGTGTCAAAGAGCCTCGAACAGTCATACCAGAAGTGATTGAACAGCATGACATTGGACTTCTGAAGTTCGACAAGGATACTGGAAAAATCAATTCTGCCTGACGCATTGAGAACAGAAATAATAAAGCTAGGTTCGAAGTATTTCTAGAACAGTGGGGGCCTTTCCTACCAACAAATAACTGCTCAATGAACAAAACTTGGTTCAAGAGGAAATTGGGAAATGGTCGTGGTGAGGAAGTGACTTGCTCATGGCTGGTCTATTCCTTCTAAAAAGTCTGCATTTTGTATCTGTTGTCTTCTCTATTCCCGGTCAGTCCATCAATCCTCATTGGAGCAGGAACGTGGAGTCAACCAGTGGAAAGCACCTGAAAGGATTAATGTTCATGAAAATGCCAAGAATCATCGGGAATGCTTCACACAGTGGAAAGAAATTTAGCTGGAAACAGAGGAGTTATTGATGTGGTATTTCAGTCACATATTGAGAAGGAAAAGCAGAAGTGGCATGATATCTTGACGAGAATCCTTCACTGCATAAAATTCCTTGCGACTCAGAACTTGGCTTTGCGAGGACACAGGGAGTCACTTCAGCTAGATGATGACTCCAATGTGGGAAATTTCCTTGGCTTACTGAAACTACTGGCCATCTTTGACCCTGTCATAAAAGAACACCTCACTCATTTGGAAATTCATCCTGGATCCACATCTTATCTTTCACCAGGTGTCCAGAACTGTCAGGGTCCAGTCCGGAATCCGCGTTCCGGGTGTCAATCCGGTCCGAGTGTTCCGGACTCCAGGTCTTGCAGCTGTCCCTCCAGGCCCCTTTGAGCCTGTTGAGATCATCCTGGAACAAGGAGGCACACCTGTGGCCAATTCAGCTGCAGGTGTTTATCAGGGTCTGTGGGACAGGGACCAGGTGGGTGGTTGTTTTGTATCGCATCTGGTTAGTGCTGAAGCTGGTTTAACCAACTCTCTTTCTGGTTTGTCTACTCCTTGTCTGCTCCGAAGTCGGTTCATTTGCTCTGAATCCTGCCTTTTGCCTGTTCTGCAACTGGCTCTCTATTCTGCTCTGCAACCCACTCTGTACCTGTTTTACCTGGTTTGTCATGCTTTTCCTGCTCCTCTCAGGTGTGCTGGCCCTGCTGTCCTGTCTTATTTGTCTTGCCTGTGCTTTTGGTTGCCTTTACCAATGTACCTGGTGGATCACTGTAGTTCTGCTGCTCACCCTGGACCCAACTTCCTACTTGTTGCCTCTGTTGGGCGGGTCCAGCCGGACTGCCGCTGCCCGGCGGGGGTTCTGCCCCTTCCTACTCGTTGCCTATGTCGGGCGGGTCTGGCTGGACTGCTGCTGCCCGGCGGGGGTTCTACCTTTTCCACCTATTGCTCCCTAAGGGTTGTGCCCTGCACCTGCCCAGGTGACTGGCCCAGGCCTCTGTGTTCCGGCCTGGGAGGCAGCCCTGCCCGGGATCCCTGTGGCCTGCCGTGAGGAATCTGCCTGCCTGCCTGCCTCGTCTGAACTCTGGGATCCTCCTTCCTGCCTGCCTGCCTCATCTGAACTCGGATCCAGCCCTGCCTGCATTAACCCTTAAATGCCATGGCATCCCCATCCTGCCCTCCCCCTAGTACTTCAGTGTCTGCGTCCTGTGTTTGGGTCCATCCGTCCACATTCCTGACAAGAACGAATTCATCCACTGTTTGCCAGAGTTTACTGAGAAGCATTCGTAAAGCTAAGTACTATGGTCTCATGTTTCACTCGACTCCTGATCAGGCACACTGTGAGCAGATGTCAGAAGTAGTGAGGTATGTGGAAATTGATTTTGAGAGGAAAACAGTCCGTGTTAGAGTCCTTCCTTGATTTTATTCAGATCAGCCAGAAGGATGCTGAGATCTTGGTTGAGGACACCTTGAAACAGCTAGAGAAGGACAAAATGGAGCTACAAGATTGTCAGTCATAGTGCTATGACAATGCTGCTGTGATGGCTGGACACGCAAGTGGTGTTCATCAAAGAATAAGTGAGAAAAACAACCTGGCAGTGTTTGTGAATTGCGACAATCACTCACTCAACTTGGTGGGTGTACCTGCAGCCACACAGGATACAATGATGGTCATGTTATTTGGAACCATTGAAGCTCTCTGCTTGTTTTTCTCTCATTCAACACAGCGCTGGGGAAAAACTCAAAAACGCCGTGCCTGTGGTTGTTAAGTCGGAGTCCAAAACCAGGTGGAGTGCAAGGACAGAAGCAGTGAAGCCCATCAACAAGTACCTTGAGGAGATACTTCAAGTCCTCCAGGACATGGTAGACAATGGAAACGAGAAGTGACACAAGGCAGCTGTACAACTGCACGTTGAGTTAAGATTTTCTGATTTTGCTAGGAGTTGAGTGTCCATGATGCTGCCCTGGATTTGAAAGCCCTCTGACATCATTTTTATGATGAAAGAGAAGTGTTGGTCAGTGAGTCACTCAAAGAAGGAGTCTGTCTCTGTCAATAATGGAATATTGAAGTTGAAAGATGTCAGAGACGAAAGAAATGAATGACTGATGAGAACTCGAGGGTTAACAGCTAAGGAGGAAATGGAAAGAGTCATGAAGGGAACACTCGACTGTCTTCACAGAGAAATGAACGAAAGGTTTGCTTGTTTGCACGACACTGACGCCAAGTTTGGGTTCCTTCTTGACGTTGAGAGACTGTGTTATGGCGCTGACAGTAACAACCTAAAGAAGAAGTGCGAAAATTTGGGCGAATTGTACGACTCTGATATTGATGGACAGCAGCAATATGAAGAAATTTTGGATTGCAGAATGTTGCTATCAAGGCAGGTCAACATGAAAATATCAAGACCTAAAGAGCTGCTTGAATTTATTGTTCAGTATGGAGATGAGAGTGTCTTCCCCAATCTTCGCATTGCTATTCAGATAATGCTAACCATCGCAGTTTCCATCGGCAGCTGTGAGATCATTCAGCAAGTTAAAACTAATACTTCATATTTGAGAGCCTCCATGGGTCAAGGCAGACCCTGTGATCTTGCTCTGCTGAGTGTAGAAAGAGAAGACACTGAAAAAACTGACATTGACCACATCATAGACCAATTTGCATCAGTGAAAACATGGAAGGTGCAGTTATAATTTTCACGTAGTGCCATAAACCATAATTTGTTAAAAGATTAATGAGCTTGACTAGTACTTTTGAGCTGATATTATGGTAAAGTTACCTAAAAGATGGGTGTCATATGTTTGGACAGGGGCACAATATCAGTGCTTGCCATAGGCGTTATTTTCTGTAGATACACACCTGGGTCTGCTCCACCATTCCATTATGGCTGATTTATTTTCTGTCTCAAACCCATTCCCCTGCCTTCTCCCAGCAATCTTTGACACCCTGACTAATGAAAAACTCATCTAACCTCTGCTTTAAACGTACTCAGCAACTTGGCCTCCACAACCACCTGTGGCAATAAATTCCACAGATTTTAACAGATTCCACAGATTTTAACCCTCTGGATTAAGAAATTCCTCTTCATCTCTGTTCTAAATGGATGCCCCTCTATTCTGAAGCTGTGACATCTGGTCCTAGACTCCTCCACTATCGGAAACATCCTCTCCACATCTATTCTATCAAGACCTTTCAATATTTGGTAGGTTTCAATTAGATCCCCCCTCATTCTTCTAAACTCCAGTAAGTACAGGCCGAGAGCCACCAAATGTTCCTCATGCGATAACCATTTCATTCCCAGAAACACTCTCATGGACCTCCTCTGGACTCTCCCCAATGCCAGCACATCTTTTCTCAGATAAGGGGCCCAGAAGTATCATGGACATGAGATGAAGAATTCTTGAAAGTGAGCCCATAGTTTGTGGGAACATTTCAACGATGGGACAAGTGAAGTTATCCTCTTTGGTCAACAGTCTGAAAGATCCTTTGCTGCCATCCAGAGGTACTGTTGGTAAATGAAATAGGAAACTGAGCAGATTTCCCATATACAATTGTTTTTGATTTCCAGCTTCTGCAATATTTTAGTTTAGTTTTTGTGTTTAATTCACTGATCCTTTGTCCAGGAGTTCTCCACATTATGTTCTGTTCTCTTCTCTTCCTGTGAATTCTGTTTTCAAATTTGTGAATTTCAGCAACAGCTTGATTTTGAAAATTCTATTGTTTTTTTTTCAATTCCCAGTCTCTGGAACTTCCTTCATCCATACAGCAAGGTTTCTAAGCTCCGTTAATTCCAGCTTTTTGTACATCCCTGATTCCTGCCCCTTCCTCAACAATGGAACACCCCTTGCACTACCATGGACTAGATTCTGTGCTTTCTCCAAGTGAAAGTTGAGTATATTGTCATACGCACAAGTACATGTAAGCATAGGTGCAATGAAAAACCTGTTTGCAGGGGCATCACTAGCACATAAGCATATAGCATCATATAAGCAACATGCACAAGAAAATTAGAAATTCAAAGTTATACACAATTTTAACAAGAAAAAACAACGAAATAAATGAAATCCGTTTTAGTACAAAGTAATTAAAGTGGTCAAAGTGCTGCTAAACTGTAGTGATTAACATTTAGCCAGTTGGTTCAAACACGGAATGGCTGAAGGGAAGTAATTGTTCTTGAAGGCTGAGGAAAGTCCATCTTCCACCCCGATCCTCATCACATTCTACAGAGGTTGTATTAAGAGCATCCTAAGCAGCTGCATCACTGCCTGGTTTGGAAATTGCACCATCTCGGATTGCAAGACCCTTCAGCGGATAGTGAGGTCAGCTGAGATCATCATCGGGGTCTCTTTTCCCACCATTACAGACATTTACACTACACGCTGCATCTGCAAAGCAAACAGCAGTATGAAGGACCACATGCACCCCTCATACAATCTCTTCTCCCTCCTGCCGTCTGGGAACAGGCACTGAAGCATTCGGCTCTCACGACCAGGCTATGTAACAGTTTCTTCCCCAAAGCTTTCAGACTCCTCAATACCCAGAGCTTGGACTGATACCAACTTACTGCCCTCTACTGTGCCTGTTGTCTTGTTTATTATTTATTGTAATGCCTGCACTGTTTTGTGCACTTTATGCAGTCCTGGGTAGGTCTGTAGTCCAGTGTAGTTTTTTTTTTTGTCTGTGTTGTTTTTATGTAGTTCAGTGTAGTTTTTGTATTGTTCCATGTAGCACCATGGTCCTGAAAAACATTGTCTCGATTTTACTGTGTACTGTACCAGCAGTTATGTTCGAAATGACAATAAAAAGTGACATGACTTGTTAGTGTGGGACTTCAAGTTTCTGTACCTGCTGCTCAATGGTAAAAGATGACACAGCCTGGACGATGGGGATCTTTGATGACAGATGTTGCCCTCCTGAGGTAACATTTCAGGTATATATTTGAGATGATGGAGAATATGGTTGGCTTGAGTGTGTTGGGCTAATGGGTCTGTTCCCATGGTGTAGCACTCTAGGAGTTCAGTTATAAGGATACTCCAGTACAAAGCTTCAGCCAAAACTACAAAAGTGATATAATAGAGTATCATAGATTTTCTCCTATATTGTGGGTGTCTAAGACAAGAGGAAAGAGGTGTCGATAGGTAGGATGGGTGGCATCGATGTGGTGTGTTGAAGGATCAGTTCCTATGCTGTCCGATTGTACGTGTAATCAGGTGTAATTGTTTTAGTATATAACAGATTTCCATACAAGAATAGACAGAGAACACATTGTAGATAGATAGGTTAATAGATCGGCAGATGGATATCTGGCAGGCACTGATTGTCTGACATATGAAAGACAGGATTATTACACAGCATCCTTATCATAAAATACTTCAAAACACTTTGGGAGAGCTGTCAGAGGGCATCAGTCGATAGTCAGAAGAAGAGAGTTTCTGCCGTTAAACTGTAAATGGATGTAAACTGACTATATGCTCTCAGGCTTTAACTGTAATGGAGAGTTATTTTGAATGTCGATGTGTTTCCTGCTGCCTTAAGGAGATTGTTCTTGAGTTTCTCCCCGTGATTGGGTGGGTTTCCTACTGGTTCTCTGGGTTTCCTCCCACAGTCCAATGGTGTACCAGTTGGTAGGTTAATTGGTTATTGTTAATTGTCCTGTGATTAGGCTCGAATTAAATCCAAGGGGTGTGCCTCAAAGGACTGGAAGGGCTTATTCAACACTGTATCTTAATAAATAAACAAACAAACAAATAAAAGAGCAGATGTTGTTTATTGAGCATTGAAATGTGAGTGTGTGTGTAACTGTGTGATGCATTTGGAAAGTCAAAACAGTGTAGGATTTATACTGTAAATGGTAGGACACAAGGGTGTGTAATGGAACAAAGGGACTTGGGAAGACAAGTGCAGAGTTCATGGAAACTGGTGTGGAATGTGGAGGTGAAAAAAGACATTTAGTATGCTGGCCTTCAGTCAGGGCATTGAGCAGGAACATTACGTTAAGGTTATAGAAATCATTGATGAGGCCGCTTTGGAGTATTGTGTACAGTTTTGGTCACCCTGTTATCGGGAAGGTGTGGTTAAACTGGAAAGAGTGCAGAGAAGATCTATGAGGATGTTGCCAGGACTAGAGGGCCTGTGTTATGGGACAAGATTAGCCAGGCTGGGTCTTTATTCATTAGACCATAGGAGAATGAGAGGGAGCTTAGAGAAACGTTTAATATTGTTAGTGGCATAGATACGGTGGATGGTAATGTTTTCCCCACCCCAGGTGAGAAGGCCTGTAGTGTGAGAGAGGAAAGATTTAAAAGAGGCCTGAGAGGAAGCACTTTCAGGCCAAGGGTGATGGAACAAGTTGTCAGAAGAAGCAGTTGAGGCAGGTTCAATGGTATCATTTAAGAAGCACTAGGATGCTGTAGGTACATGGAGGGGCTTAGAGGGACATGGACCAACTGCTGGGTGGGTACACTGGTTAGCATGGACTTGCTGGGCTGTAGGGCCTGTATCTGTACTGTTTTCCTCTCTAACTCTAAGTGTGAAATTAAATGGATAGCAAGGTTCTGACGCATGTCTTTCCACACCAGGGACTTGCTCACCTTATAAGGAAAACATTTTAAAGCCTCTAGTGTGATCATCCTGTAAGATAAACAGTCTGATCCTGACAATGTACTTGGAAGCCTCTGTCAAATTCCATTTCTTGCCTCTCTCTTTAAGCATCTTCCACCTGACCATGAGTACCCACAACCCAACCACAAGAAAAAAGAACCCAACACAGATTCAACACCATTTCTGGTGGCCAGTTGGCTTCTTCTTCAGGACTGAGGATGATCTACTTCTCCAGTTCTGGGGAGTGGGAGGTGTTCATCCATGAATCCTCTTTACATGGTGTGACCCTTTGCAGACCAATTAAAACATGGGCCAGTGTGAGGGTCTTAGTCTGATGGCAATGAGGCCCAAGATAACAAAGACCAGGCTCTGTTACATGGATGTAAGCTAGATACCCATGTGCACATTGTACAACCTTACAGACCCTTTTCTTCAGACCCCTATGTCCATTTTGCTGCCCCTGTCCTCCAACTCTCTTGGTTCCCCAACTTCTTCCCTGTTCACTAAGCTGCTTCACTCTTAGCCCCTTCCCTCTTTTTCTCAGTTCTCCCATTTTGACCCACCTCTGATGTCTTCCCAACACCATAAGCTGGCCTTCTCTCACCTTTCTCCTGCTAGATCACTCTCCAAAAATGAGGCTACCACCCCCCACCACTCACCACCTCCACCCAAACTCACTACATCCATCCACTGATCCTCTCCCTCTCAATGAGTGCCAATTGTCCTTCCATCATAACCTTCCCCATTCACCTGGTCCCAGTAACTGCAGTGCCATGGTTTTGTGACCTGGGTGATTTGAGATAACTACAGCAGAGTTGCTCTACCATCTGCCAGAGGGAAGGTCACCACCAGGATCTAACTCACTCTCCTTCCAGGGGTGGAAGAGTTTCCTGAATTCCTTCCATCCAAACATGATTTTCACCATGTGGCAACTCCAAAATAAATTGTGGCAGCAACACTAGCCACTATGCCCTAACCTCACTGAAGACTTAAGACTTAATTGATAGGGAGGGTGTGTGGAATATCCTCCTTAGGTTTAGCTGCCCACTTGTTTGCTACATGACCCTAGCCAATAAGTCCACAAAGAACCAATTGATTGGTGTCAAACAAAGCTGTGTCACTGTCCCAAAGTTCCTCTCAATCTTTCTCACCACAGTTCTGCATCTCACTTGACCATACCTTTCCTCAGGCTCCTGGGACCTGGGCTATCTACAGCAGGTCCTTCCAGGTCCCAGGAGCCTGAGGAAAGGTATGGTCAAGTGAGATGCAGAACAGTGGTGAGAAAGATTGAGAGGAACATTGGGGCAGTGACACAGCTTTGTTTGACACCAATCAATTGGTTCTTTGTGGACTTGTTGGCTAGGGTCATGTAGCAAACAAGTTTCTGCAAAATCCTCCAAGCACACTGAAAGATCAGTGAACCAGTGTCCTTTCCAAACCCAACAGCCACACTACTGAGACCCCAGTTACTCTCAATTTGATCCACATTATTTCATGCCTGACACCAGATTTTGTTTTCAGCCCTGTCATAGGAACAGATTACCAGATGGGCAGAGGAAAAGATGCAAGGATAAACTCAAAACCCCCTTGAAGATAATGCAACATCTGCAAAATCTTTTACCCAGAATTGGGGAATCAAGGACTAGAGGGCATTTATTTAAGGTGAGAGAGGATAGAGTTAATAGAAACCTGGGGAAAAACTTTCTCACCCAGAAAGTGGTAGGTATATAGGACAAGCTGTCAGATGATGTAGTTGTTATATATGTTAACCCCTTCATTTCTGGAATCATCCTCGTGAACCTTCTCCAGACCCTCTCCAATGGCAATGCATCCTTTCTGCGATATGAGGCCCAAAACTGGTGACAAGCTGGTGGCCTGACTAGTGTCTTATAAAGCCTCAACATTATCTCCTTTTATATTCTATTCCTCTTGAAATAAATGCCAACATTGCATTTGCCTTTTTTTTTAACCACAGACTCAGCCAGTAAATTAACTTTCTGGGAGTCTTGTATGAGGACTCCTAAGTCCCTCTGCACTGCTGATGTTTGAATCTTCTCCCCATTTATAATATAGTTTACCCTATTATTCCTTTTACACAAAATGCAATATCGTACATTTCCCAATACTATATTCCATCTGCCACTCTTTTGCTTAGTCTTCCAATTTGTCTAAGTCTGTCAGTAATTCTAGTTGAACTCTGTCTTTTTGTGTGTTTCCCCCTAGCTGTCAGTCTGTGGTTTTGTATTGTCATGTGCTCTTGTCCCCACTCCTGCTGTACTCCAGCCCCTGTATTACCGATACTCCGTCTCTCATCTGCTTCTCATTATTACCAGTATTGCTGCCTGTGTCTCATTGTGCTCCACCTATCATCTGCCTCTCTGTTTATTGCTCAGTGTATTTCAGTCCTGTGTTTTCACCTGTTTGTTGCCCAATTGTGTCAGTGAATTTTCCTGAGCCTTTCCAGCAGTTGTATCTGCACTTTGTCCGTCTGAGTATCGACTCTGCCTGTTTTCCAATTCTGGTTTTTGGATTTCTGTGGATGTTTTGATCTCTGCCTGAACTTTGACGCTGACTTTGTTGCCCCCCTGAATTTGCTACTCAGTAACTATCACAGTGCACACAGTACTTGGTTTGCAATTGGGTCCCTGCTTCAGTGTCCTGACTAAGTCCTGCTGCAATCGCATTGCTTGATCAGCACTACCTACCCTTCCACATTTCTTCATATCATCTACAAACTTCGCCACAAAGCCATCAATTCTGTTATCTAAATCATTAACAAACAAAAGTAGTGGTCCCAATATTGACCCCCTGAGGAACACCACTAGTCACAGGCAGCCAACTAGAAAAGGCTCTCTTTATTCCCACTCACTGCCTCTTGCCAGTATCTTTACTGTAAGGTCATGGGATTTTATCTTGTTAAGCTGCCTTATGTGTGGCACCTTATCAAATGCCTTCTGAAAATCCAAATAGATGACATCCACTGCCTCTTCATTGTTACTTCCTCGAAGAACTATAACAGATTTGTCAGGCAATAAATCACGCTGACTTTGACTTATTTTATTATTAGTCTCCATCCTTAATAATAGACTCCAACACTTTCCAGCCACTGAGGTTTGACTAACTAATTGCCTTTCTCCCTTCTTAAAGAGTGGAGTAACATTTGCAATTTTCTAGTCTTCCGGGACCATGCCAAAATCAAATGATTCCTAAAAGACCATGACCAATGCATCTGCTGTCTCTTCAGCAACCTCTTTCAGGACTCTGGGATGTAGTTCATATGACCCAGGTGACTTATCCATCTTAGGACCTTATTCCTTTGTAATAGCAATGGCACTCACTCCTGCTCCCTGACACTCATGGACCGCACACTGCTTGTGTCTTGCACAGTGAAGACTGATGCAAAGTACTCATTAAATTCATCTCCATTACTATCTCACCAGCATCACTTTCCAGTGGTCCAATATCAACACTTACCTCCCTTTTACTCTTTATAAAAACTTTTAGTATCCTGCTTTATATTATTGGCTAGTTTGCCCTCATATCTTATCTTTTCCCTTCTTATAGCTTTTTAGTTGCCTTTTGTTGGATTTTAAAAGCTTCCCAATCATCTAGCTCCACTCACTTTTGCTACCCTATATGCCTTTTCCTCGGCTTTTATGTAGTTCTTAACTTCCCTTGTCTGCCACGGTTGCCTGCCTCTGCTATTTGAGAACTTCTTCTCTGGGATATGTCTATCCTGCACCTTATGAACAATCACCAGAAACTTCAGTCACCTCTGCTCTGCTGTCATCCCTGCCAGTATCCTCCTTCAATCCACCTGGGCAAGCTCCTCTCTCATGCCTCTGTAATTCCCTTTATTCCATTGCAATACTGAGTTATGCTTCTCCCTCTCAAATTACAGCATGAAATCAATCATATTATGATCACTGCCTCCTAAGGTTTCCTTTACATTAAGCTCCCGAATAAGATCTGGGTTAAGCTCCCTTTACAATCTCAACCCCATAACTTGGCTATTTGGAAGTCTATATATGATCCCCATAATAGTTTTTTCACCCTTACCATTTCTTAACTCCACCCACAAAGTTTCAACATTCTCAGACCCTGTCACCACTTTCTAAAGATGTAATTCCATCTCTTACCAACAGAGCTACAACACCGCCTATGCCTTTCTGCCCATCCTTTTGATACAAAGAATACCCTTTGATGTTAAGCTCCCAACCATGATCTTCTTTCAACCACGACTCAGTGATCCTCACAACTTCATACCAACCAATCTCTAATTGCGCCATGAGTTCATCCACCTTATTCCGAAAGTTATGCATATTTAAATACAGTACCTTCAGACCTGCATTCTTCACCCTTTTGAAATTTGCCTTTCTGGTACAATTTGACTCTTTGCTCTGTCTGCATTTGTACCCAATCATTGGCTTGTCCTTCTTTACATTCATGTTACAGCCATCATCTACTTGTAAACCTACTGGCTCATCCTCAGCGCTATCATACTGGTTCCCACCCTCCTGCTATATTAGTTTAAACCAATCCCAACAGCTCTAGAAAACCTGCCCGCAAGAATAGTGGACCTCAATTAATAGACCGAAACCCAGCAGTGAATCTTGGCCAGGCAAATTTGTACTAGGATATAGAGCCAAGCCAAGTGCGAGGAATTGTTGACAGACCAGCCATGGGTGGCAGAATGGGTGTGAGGGGCTGAATGGCCTTCTTCTGTCTCTGTGATCCTACCACCTAGTAACTTTCTGAGGGAGAACCAGTGATGAGCACTTGAATGGCAACATCTATTGTAACATCCAGACACACCTAGCAAGGCAATGAGCAGTTATGGATGCCTGTAACATTGGACGTGAGTTGGGAGGTGAGGGAGAGGGGCAATTTCTTTCATGCCCAGTTCACCATGTGGTGTAGTGAAGGAGATGTAAAGCATGGTCAGACTGTGTAACAGGCAAAGCTCATAAAACACTTACTGTTTATTAAAATTACAAACCAACTCCAAATCACACAAAGTTGTAAGAGTCTCTATTCTAGACATAACTTGGAATGACAGTTTAATACCCAATGTACAAAAGCAAGCAAAATCCAGGAAAATGAACACCAGTGCAAAAAGTTATATAATTTAATGAAAAGGATTTAGGTGACTTTGGTTTATTGTTTATAGCAAAAAAAGCAAGGTAGACAAGGTATAAAAAACATGAAAGAGTTGCTGGAAATGGAGATGCTGGAAATCCAATGTAACACACACAAATTGCTGGACGAACTCCAGCAACAATAATGAAAATGAATAAACAGTCAATGTTTCGGACTGAGTCCCTTCTTCAGGACCAAAGAATAAAATATGTATCAAAATATATTTAATAAAGTATAAGGGCCAACTTTTTCATCCACAGGGTGGTAGGTATATAGAATGAGCTGCCAGATACTGTTGTTAAGGCAGGGAAATTAATAACACATAAAGGCACTTGGACAAACTCTGCCATGGATGGTCCCAAGCTCAGTTGCGAAAGGAGGAGGATTGGGCATGGGGCTAGCAAGCCCATCCTGTAAAATCCCAGTGCTACAGAAACACCAACAGAAGCTCCAAGGAGTTTATCTCTGGGAGAGGAAGGATACACCAAGAAGATAAGCTACACTTGGGCAACCATGAAAGATAGGCCCAGGCTAGAGGACTCTGGCGAGCTGCAGTTGGTAGCCTATGAATCAGGAGTGATGGGCTTAAGAAGAAGAAACACACTTGGACAGATAAATGAATAAAAATTATATATAGGTCAATCGTAATGGGGGAGCATCTATAGAGAGAATTGAAGAGTTGGGTGCTTTGGGCCAAGGCCCTTACTTTTTATTCCTCTCCATAGGTGTACCCTGACATGCTAAACTCCCTCATCATTTTGTTCAAAGCATCACAATCCCCCCACCCCCCCATCTTGTTCTGGTTCCGCCCACATTTACCTCTTCTCTAATGGATCCCATTACCTTCTCTTCAATTATCAGATTCTATCTTTTGTCACATTTTACTGTATGTTCCTGCTTATCTCCCTCCAGCAGCTGTCTCCAACTACATTCCCTTCCGCACCTCACTCCATCTCCCTCGCACCTTTTTTGTCTGTCTCCATCTATCACCCACGTACCTCTTTTTCGCATCTCTACCCACTCTCCTTCCCCCCCAATTGGCTCAATTTACCTTCACCGCCTCTTCAGTCCACCAGTAACATCTGTCTCAGCTCTCCCCTTCTCCTCTTTATACTGGCCATCTCCCCTCTCAGTCCTGATGCAGGGTCTTAACCCAAAATGTTGACAGTTCCTTTTCTCCCACAGATGCTGCTCGACCTGCTGAGTTCCTCCAGCAGATTGTTGCTGCAAATTCCAGTCTTCTGTCTCCTGGGAAATCTTTGTTGCACCTCCTCTATCCTTCTTTAGATAAGGAAACCATACAGTCTCATCAACATCCTGTAGAGTTGTACGGAGACATGATTACACCTGTAATTAATTCCTCTTCCGATAAATGCCAGCAAATTGATTGTCTTCCTAATTGTTGTTGGTGACTTGTGTACCCTCTGGAGTCACTGGTTTAAACATTTGCATTTCCCACTCTGTGTTAGGTTTTGGCCACCTTCTTATAGGAAAGACGTTATGAAAGTGGAAAGAGTGCGGAAAAGATTTACAAAGATTTTGCCAGGACATAAGGGGATGAGATGTAGGGAGAGGTTGGACAGGCTTGGACTTTAATCCTCAGAGTGTTAAGTGATCTCATAGAAAGTGTATGGATGTGAATGCACTGTCTTTTTTTCAGGATTGGAAAATCAAGGATGAGAGAGCATAGATTTATGGTGAGAGGGGAAACATTTAATAGGAACTTAAGGGGCAACTTTTTGTTTTACACAAATGGTGGCATCTATGTGGAATCAGCTGCCAGAGGAAGTGGTTGAGGGAGGTACAATAACAAGTTCTAAAAGACAGTTAACAGGTACACTGATAGGAAAGGTTCAGGTTATGGGCTAAGCACTGGCAAACGGAACAATCCTGGATGGGGCAGCTTGGTCAGCAAGGACCAGTTAGACTGAAGGGCCTGTTCTCTATGAATCTATATTCCATCCGCCATGCTCGTCCCTACTTTTTAAACTGGTCCATATACCCCTGTTCACAATCCCATTTATTGTCATACCTTCAGCAGATGTGGAATTGAGCTCTCAAATCAGGGGAGAGAAAAGTGATGGTTAAAATTAAACAAAATACCATACTTATAATGTTGGTACACCTGGCTGAACTGGACCTCTCCAAAAGAACAGCATCACAAAAACAGTATGGGAAAAGGAGCAGGACATACCTCCATTTAATATCACCTTGGCTGATGTATGCTGGTGTCAACTCTTCTTCTATGTCAGGTCCAAGCCCACCACTGCAACCAAGAGTAGCAAAAGCCTGAGGAACGGCACCACCTGGAAGATGCCCTCTCAACTACACACCATCATGTCTTGGAAATATATTGTAATTCCTTCAGTCACCGGATCAAAATCCTGGAACTCCCTCTCTAATAGTATTATGGGTACACCCACTCCTCAAGGACTATAGCGATTCTAGAAAGCAGCTCACCATCTACTCACAGACAACTAAGGATGGGCAACTAAATGCTGGCTCTAACCCCTTGGGTAACTAAAACAAAATTCTCCATACTCCTCTATTTATTGACCTATCAAATATTTATCCATCTCCACTTCAAAACCTAATAATGACCCCTGGGACAGAATTCCAGGGTTCCATGCATGATTTTGATCCAAAACGTTGACAATTCCCCTATACAGATGTTACTCAACCCACTGAGCTCCTCCGGCAGATCTGTCCTTCCTGGATCCACCTCTCCTCTAAAGAGCCTTTTTCAACCCCACTCCCTCCTCTTAATGTCAGACACCCTCCCCTCTCCACCCTCGGTCCTGATATCGGACTTTGACGCAGAACATCGACAAACCCCTTCCCGCCAAAGATGTTGCTTGACGTGCTTCAGCAGATTGTCATTGTTGTCACAGCCATACATAAAATGGTATAAATGCCTTGAAAAAAGATTTTTTTTTGCAGTAGCATGGTATATTACAAGCTGAGGAAAAGCATAAAGTTAAACTACACATCGTTCATAAGTGTGCAAAATATACAACACCATGGCGCTAGAGCAAATTTTCTACCTATGCCTGGAATTTCCACTTTAAGTCCTACCCGGACACATCTCTCACTAACAAGTGAGAGAGACTTGGTATTCAGCCAGCCTCTATTGCAAAGCTTATGATGCAAGGGCTGAACACTTTATAAACACAGCCACACCAGTTATATCGATCTGTTAGGGGTTTGGACTAGAATTTTGGAGCTGTTGACCTACTGGTCGGTGGTTTGACTGGCCCTGTTATCTTCTCAGGTTTACAAGACGGAGGAACTCTGCACGGCGTTGCGCTGGAGCTTGCAGTCCCGAAACCGCTTCGCTCTCCCGGTCTGAGACAGCGGCTGGCTTGGCGCATGCGCGAAGGGTGCCGACGGCTTGGAACTGCCCCTCACTCGGCGCTACGGCAGCGCTGACCGGCCGAGCGGCCGTCGTGGCTCAGGGCCTAGTCCCGGCTGGAGGCAACAGCACAGCACTCAGGATCCCGAGGCGAGTGGCTGTGTCACGGCCGGACGCGCAGATCATGAGCGGCTGGCAGTGGGGCCGCGCGTTTAGCTTCGTCCTGGCGACAGGTGAGGACGTTGTAAAGGGAAGGGAGAGACAGGTGAGGGGGGCAGGTAAGAGAAGGGAGAGACAGGTGAGGGGGGCAGGTAAGAGAAGGGAGAGACAGGTGAGGGGGGCAGGTGAAGGGAAGAGAGAGACAGGTGAGGGGGGCAGGTGAAGGGAAGGGAGAGACAGGTGAGGGGGGCAGGTAAGAGAAGGGAGAGACAGGTGAGGGGGGCAGGTGAAGGGAAGGGAGAGACAGGTGGGGGGGCAGGTGAAGGGAAGGGAGAGACAGGTGAGGGGGCAGGTAAGAGAAGGGAGAGACAGGTGAGGGGGCAGGTGAAGGGAAGGGAGAGACAGGTGAGCGGTGGGTGAATGGGTGGAAGATATAGGTGAGGGGTTTGGAGAGATACTTGCGGGAAGTGAGGGTTGGGAGAGATAGGCGAGGAGTAGTTGAGGGGGAGGGGACAAAGGTGAAGGTATGAGTGAAACAGGTGGGTGAATGACATTTGAGGGGAAGGGAGAGACATGAGGGGGCAGGTGAAGGGAAGGGAGAGACAGCTGAGGGGGCAGGTAAGAGAAGGGAGAGACGTGAGAGAAGGGAGAGACAGGTGAGGGGGCAGGTGAGAGAAGGGAGAGACAGGTGAGGGGGCAGGTAAGAGAAGGGAGAGACAGGTGAGGGGGCAGGTGAAGGGAAGGGAGAGACAGGTGAGCGGTGGGTGAATGGGTGGAAGATATAGGTGAGGGGTTTGGAGAGATACTTGCGGGAAGTGAGGGTTGGGAGAGATAGGCGAGGAGTAGTTGAGGGGGAAGGGACAAAGGTGAAGGTATGAGTGAGGCAGGTGAGTGAATGACAGTTGAGGGGAAGGAGAGAGATGAGGGGGCAGGCAGGGTGAGGGTGAGACAGGTGAGGTATAGGGGAGAAGTGCTAGGGAGCAAGTAAAGATGAGGAAAAGGAAGAGGTGGGGAGTAAGAGACATCTGAGTGTGTGGGAGGGGAGAGAGTTAGTGAATACAAGAGATTGAAGATGCTGGAAACTGGAGCAAAAAACAAACTGCTGGAGGAGCTCATTGGGCTGAGCACTGCTGTCTGTCTGATTTTTCATATCAGATTCTTGTTCTTCGTGTTTCCAGTCATCTTCCTCGAGCCTCTATCTCCACCTTCATCCTTTCCAGCAACAGGGTTTTGTTTATCCCACCTTTGTCCATATAGCTATCGCCCATCAATCTTGTTTCAATTCCTCTTCTTTCATCTGTACACCAGCTATGTATCTTCCCTCTCCACTCTCAAGCCTGATGCAGGATTTTGATCCTTTCTTGCCACAGATGCTGCTCAATCCAACGAGTATCTCTTGCAGCTTGTTGCAGAAATTGGTAGAGTTGTAGATAGTGAGGAAGTTTGTTAAAATGATACAGCAGGATACAGATATGTTGGAAAATTGGGCAGAAAAATAGCAGATGCTGTTTAATTTGAGTCAAGTGTGGTACATTTTGAGAGATCAAATGCGAGAGGAAATCAAACAGCAAATGGCAGCACAAGTTGACAGGGCTGTAAAGATGCTGTATGGCATGTTTGTCTTTACTGGTTTATGCATTGAGTATAACAGTTGGCAAGTCATGTTGCAACTGTATAAAATGTAGTTAGATCACCTACAAAGTATTGTGTGCATTTCTGGTCACCACATTAGGATGTGGAAACTTTAGAGGGTGTGCAGAGGAGATTTGCCTCGATTTGAGAGCATGTCTTATGAGGAAAGGTAAACAAGTTAAGGCTTGTTAACTCTTTAGAGTGAAGGAGGATGAGAGGAGGCTTGATAGAAGTGTACAAGATGATAAAAGACATGAACAGCCAGCATTTTTACCCCAGGATGGTAATGGCTAATATGACAGGGCATACTTTTAAGGGGATCAAAGGAATGTATGGCGTGGAGGTGGGGGGATGGCAGAGATGTGTTCTTTACACAGCGAGTGATAATTTCATGGAATGTATTGCTGGGATGTTTGTAGAGGTGAATACATTAGGGGCATTTCTCTTAGATGGGCACATGGATGAATGAAAAATGGGAGGTCTATCTGAGAGGGAATTATTGGATTGATCTTGGAGTAGATAAGGTCAGCACAACGTTGTGTGCTAAATTGCCTGTGCTATGCTATATTATGTTCACAAAAGTTGTGGAAGCTTTGAAAGGGGTGTTAAAGAAGTCTACCAGGATTTTGCCTAGATTAGAGTGGGTTAGCTAAAAGGAGAAGTTGGACAAATTCCAGAGCATCAGAGGTTGAGGGGAGACATGATAGAAGTTATAAAACAGAGACATAGTTAGTTTAGATAGTCTTTTTCATATGGTGTAAAATTCAAATACCTCATGGCATAGGTTTAAGTTGAGAGGTGCAAAATTTAAAGGAGACTTATGAGTTAAGTTTTTTTTACGAGAATGAAAAGTACTTGGAACGGGGAGATGGTAGAAGTAGATACATCAGCAACGTTTGAGGCATTTAAACAAATGCATGAACAGGTATGGAATTGAAGAATGAGGATCACGTGCAGGCACATGGGATTTGTTAGGTTTTCATCCTAGTCAGTGCAGGCACGGTGGGCAAAGGGCCTATTCCTGTGCTGAACTGTTCAATATTTATGCCTGATGGCATTTGAATTGATGATTTTCCAATTTGTTCTGACTCCTTTGTTACCAAACTGAGGTTCTGTAGCTAGCTGTAACTGGGATTATTACCTCAGAGAAAGTTTAATATAAATTCAAAATCATGATACATTTTGAAAGTGTAATTGAGGAGTAACTGTTTGCTGTGGCATGGAGGTTGATGATAAAATTACAAATTTAAGACCATCGGCAAAAGAACTAGAGAGAAGAGAATTTTTTTTTCCAAGTTAAGTGGCTTTGACATGTTATGTGCTGCGTGGAAGTGCAGTGGGTAAATTCAGCAGCTTTACAAAGCAGCTTTCATCAGGACTCTTTTAACTTGTTATTTTATGTTTGATCTTGATTGCTATTTATTATCTGCATTCACACAGTTCCTGATGCTTACAGTTCACAAATCCTGTGTACAGTTACTGTTCTATAGATTTGCCAAGTATGCCTGCAGAAAAAGAATCTCCGGTTTATGTGTGGTGACATGTTTGTACTCTGATGATAAATTTTATTTTGAACTTTAAACAAAGGGAGCTGGTATAAATGTTTTGCTCTGTGTGTTAAATGTAGAGGAGACTGTTGGAAAAGGAGAGGGTAGATTGAGACCCCGAGGCAATAAGTTGAATTGCATGATCTTAAGTGGTGCCTCATCACCTGGTAGAAACTTTGCCACTTGCATTGTGATCTGGATTTAGATTATGTATGGATGTTGAAGTTGATTTCCTATGACTAGTCCTTGAATCCATTCGTCTCTGCACCCAACTGGCATAGCAGTGCTTTCAACCTGTAGATACGCAGGCCCAGGCATTTGGGCCAAAATGTCTTTCATTGTGCAGCAGTTTTTCATACACACGTTGAGAATCTTCTGGAAGTTTGTATTCTGTATCACTTTAACATTTCCCAGTTTCATTTCTGTTTGAAAATTGCTTTTCAAGTCATTTGGTCGGGCAGGCTATAGATTTGGTATGTCGGGTCAAGAGGAGGCTAGTTAGATATTGACTGAACAACTTCTGTCGTTATGTTATCTCATAGGTGATCTGTCTCATATCACAACCTGCCCTGGTTCTGATGATCCAGTGTGTTTATCCAACAAAAGTACAAACCCCATTTCCAGAAAAGTTGGGATATTTTCCAAAATGCGATAAAAACAAAAATTTGTGATATGTTAATTCACGTGAACCTTTATTTAACTGACAAAAGTACAAAGAAAAGATTTTCAATAGTTTTACTGACCAACTTAATTGTATTTTGTAAATATACACTAATTTAGAATTTGATGGCTGCAACACACTCAACAAAAGTTGGGACAGAGTTAAAATAAGATTGAAAAGTGCACAGAATATTCAAGTAACACCGGTTTGGAAGACTCGACATTAAGCAGGCAATTGGTAGCAGGTGAGGTATCATGACTGGGTATAAAAGGAACATCTATCAAAGGCTCAGTCTTTGCAAGCAAGGATGGGTCGTGGCTCACCCCTTTGTGCCAAAATTTGTGAGAGAATTGTTAGTCAGTTCAAAAGGAACATTTCCCAACGCAAGATTGCAGAGAATTTAGGTCTTTCAACATCTACAGTACATAATATTGTGAAAAGATTCAGAGAATTCAGAGACATCTCAGTGCATAAAGGGCAAGGTCGGAAACCACTGTTGAATGCGCGTGATCTTCAAGCCCTCAGGCGGCACTTCCCAAGAAACCGTCATGCTACTGTGACAATTATAGCCACCTGGGCTCGAGAGTACTTCAGAAAACCATTGTTACTTAACACAGTCCGTTGCTGCATCCAGAAATGCAACTTGAAACTGTATTACGGAAGGAGGAAGCCATACATCAACTCTATGCAGAAACGTCGGCGAGTTCTCTGGGTCCGAGCTCATCTCAGATGGACCAAAAGACTGTGGATCCGTGTGCTGTGGTCAGATGAGTCCACATTTCACTTAGTTTTCGGAAAAAACGGGCGTCGAGTTCTCCGTCCCAAAGATGAAAACGAGCATCCTGATTGTTATCAGCGAAAGGTGCAAAAGCCAGCATCTGTGATGGTATAGGGGTGCATCAGTGCCCACAGCATGGGTGAGTTGCATGTATGTGAAGGTACCATTGACTCTGAGGTGTATATTAGGATTTTAGAGAGACATATGTTGCCATCAAGGGGATGTCTCTTCCTGGGATGTTCATGCTTATTTCAGCAGGACAACGCCAGACTACATTTTGCACGGGCTACAACAGCATGGCTTTGTAGACACAGAGTGCGTGTGCTTGACTGGCCTGCTGCCAGTCCAGATCTATCTCCTATTGAAAATGTATGGCGCATCAAGAAGAAGAGAATCAGACAACGGAGACCATGGACTTTTGAGCAGCTGAAGTCTTATACCAAGCAAGGATGGACAAAATTTCCAATTGCAAAACTACTACAGTTAGTATCCTCAGTTCCAAAACAATTAAAAAGTGTTATTAAAAGGAAAGGTGATGTAACACAATGGTAAACATGCCTCTGTCCCAACTTTTGTTGAGTGTGTTGCAGCCATCAAATTCTAAATTAGTGTATATTTACAAAATACAATTAAGTTGGTCAGTAAAACTATTGAAAATCTTTTCTTTGTACTTTTGTCAGTTAAATAAAAGTTCACGTGAATTAGCATATCACAGATTTTTGTTTTTATTGCATTTTGGAAATTATCCCAACTTTTCTGGAAATGGGGCTTGTATATCTGTCTCAATCATTTCCAGTCAACGTTTTGATTCTAACAGTTATTCTTGCAGGAGAACATAGGAAATCTCTGGCTTATGGAACAGCAGTATTTATGTGGCTGTTTTATGACATTTGTGGTGATCTGGCTAGTATTGAACCTGTGAATGTTGCTGGTGAGAAGCTTGGTGAATGCAATGCAGTGAGATGTGAAAGGAAGGTGGTTAAACTCTTATTGGCGATGGCTATGTTTAACACTTACCAGTGATTGCCTGTATGTTATTTAGGCACTGGTACATCTAGCATGGGCTGCTTAATGGAACTGAGTGTAATGCAATCATTGGTGATCATTCTCACCTCTGACCTCATGATGAAAAGAAAGTTAATAATGAAGCAGCTGATGTTGGTTGGACCATGGAATCTTGTAGTGATGTTCTGGGATTACAACAATTGACTAGAAACCATAGAAATATTTTGTGAGAGGCTATGAGACCAAACATTGCCTGTTGATCAGTTTTACCAGGAGTCCTTGATGCCACACTTGGTTGAATGCATGTCATTCACATGCACATGTGTGGCTGTTAGACACTATTCTGTACTTAGAATGAACTGTTTTTAAGTAGCATCTCTTGTGTGTGTTTGTGTTCAAAAAACAGTGATTTTTGACACTTATACAGTAGTGAAATAAGGAGTAAGACAATTCAGAACTGTGGTTTCAATCATTTAGGCTTGGAGTTGCCAGAAACAGCTGGGTGGAAATTGAAATGATTTCACTACTGCAATAGTAAGGAACTATGAAGAATTTGAGAAGATCAACAATCATCTTATGAAAATGAAGATTTAGAGGATGTAGTTGTTGAAAGGATTCTATGAAGGCAGTCCATTATCTGCACTAGGTGTCTGTGCTGATGTTGTTCATTTAGTCTATCAAAAGAACCCAGCAGCGTAATCTTTTTGAATTCCTCAGTCAATAACTGTTAGGAGCTAATACACTGTTTTATAGCACTATCGTATTCTCATTAGTTTGGTATTTCATTTAAATACATAATTTGTTACTCAATTAAATGGTAGTTTGTCTTTTAAAATATCTTTTTAAAGATTTCCATGAAACAAGCTAATTTGGGCAATTGCTTAATTGGGCCAAAATGTAATGGTTCTGATGTGTCCTAATTAATTGGAATCCACTGTATTTTTATATTCACGTTCTGTAATCTGTAATACACTTATCCAATAAAAGTCTTGATGTTAGCATTTTCAGCTAATACACGTTCGGCACAGTCATTTCTGCGAAGACTTTTTCAAAATATCTTGTTCTTGGAATCTTGTTTCTCTCTGGAATTAGGCTTTGGATTGGGATGGCTGAACCAGCTTAAAATGAGACTGGTATTGTAGGTGGTCTCCATGGATTTAACCTGCAAGCGATACTCCAAATCCACTCTATATACAGTAGTTCATGCCGGATAGGATACTCATTGTTGAAATAGAGCTTTGTCTCTATAAGAACAATATGATGTCTGACCAGTGCAATCGTGGGTGGGGTGTTTGTGGCAGGAACACTGGGAAGTCAAGTGCAATTATGTTTTTTCTTTTTCTAGAAGTGATGGAAGAATGACTTGCCTTTCTGTAGAACCTTGGGGTTCCTCTGGGCAATGTCCAACCCTATTCAGTTACATTGTATGCTTCTGTACTTCCATCTCTGGTGGTTATGCACTTTTGGTGCTTTCCCAGAATAGTGGCAAAGTTTGTCCCAGGTGATACTGAGGACAAGTAGGCAGGATATGCCTCTGTGGTCTAAGATTCAGCTGTTCGTCAACAGCTGAATGACCGATATTCCCTCTAAGCTCAAATGTGCTGTGCTATTGCAATGCCCACATGTTTTCAAACCCAGTTATACCCTCTTGTCCCTTCTGTTGCACAAGACACTGTGTTGGTCAATAGGAATACCTTCTGGAATCTGCTGAATCAGTTTTTCTGGCTACTCTTGTAAGCAAGGGTGTAGTCATCATTTCATTTTAAGAACTCCAGTGAACTTTCTTTATAAAAAATTACATTGAGGTCTTTTCATTTAATGTGCTTTTTTTAGCTGGCAGTGCAATATTCAGGTCCAATTTCTGACATTGATGTTTATAAGGTTGAAGTCCTAGAACAATTAAATCCACAGGGATAGATTATGTTTGAACATAACTGTGAACTTATCCAAAATTCCAATGCTGCGCCCCCCACTGTACCCTGCTAGTCCTTGAGTTTAAATTCTCAATTTTGTTTAAAAATCCTTTGCTGATCACCCTTGCCAGTGGGAGAAAGATCTGTTGCAAATATGGGTGGAGAAATGGGAGAGGGTGTTTAATCAAGCCAAGTACAAGTTGTTGGACTTGGCATAGTTAATTGTAAAAAAAAAGTACACAATTAATGGCAGGGTCATCGAAAACACTGTGGTACAAGCGATCTTGGGGTAGAGGTTTCTAGCTCCCTGAAAGTGACAACACAACCAGATAGGGTAGTAAAGAAGGCTAAAGGCATACTTTCCTTTCTTGGTCAGGGCATTTGAGTAGAAAATTCAGGAAGTCACGTTGCAGCTACATCAAGCTTTACCTAGACCAGGGGTCGGCAACGTTTACCACTGAAAGAGCCAATATGGACCCATTTCCCACAGAAAAGAAAACACTGGGAGCCACAAAATGAAATAACACTGCATACAACGGGTTTTTTTTTGCCTTTATGCTATGTATAAACAAACTATAATGTGTCGCATTTATGAAATTGATGAACTCCTGCAGAGAAAACGAAATTACATTTCTGCATGCAACAAAAACATTTTGAACTCCGAAAAAAAGACGTTGGGTTGAAGGTTACTCCGTAGGTAGCCTACCTTGGATCGAAGAATTAAAAGAATGCGCGCACTGGCGGGCGTCAGGCATTGGCAGTTGTGATGTATATTAATAGTGATAAAAAAACACATTGTAGCGGTGTGCTACACGTAGCGCTAAAATAAAGACACTGCAGTCAAAGGTAACTTTATTCGAACTAAACAGCCTTGCTTTAAAGCCTCCCTCAACCCGTCCCCGTGGGCGCGGATGCTCCAAAAGACACGTACTCACAAACCCCCGTAGGCTATCTCCCTTAGTCGGAACGGTGGCTAATTGTGAGCCGGTTCGGATGTGCCAGGAAACGGTGTCTCCGCAAAGTTTTCAGATTGTACAAGATCACCATAATCTTCAAATTTCGAATTACATTTCAAAAGCTAACAAACCACGGGGAGCCGCATCACAGAGATCAAAGAGCCGCATGTGGCTCTGGAGCCGCAGGTTGCCGACCTCTGACCTAGACTATATGTGGAATATTGTGTGCAGTTCTGGTCACTACATAAAGGATGTGGAGGGTTTGGAGAGTCTGCAGAAGAGTTTCTTCATGATGTTGCCTGGATTAGAAAGTATTAGCTATAAGGAGAGGCTGGACAAACACATTGTTTTCTCTGGAGTGTTGGTGGTTGAGGGAAGACCTCATAGAACTTCATAAAATTTTTAGAGGCAAAAATAGAGTTGACAGTCAGAATCCTTTTCCCAGGGTATTTGATGACATAGATTTATGGTGAGAAGGGAAAGGTTTAAAGAAAATTTGTGACACAGAGAATGCTTTGCTCGAATTAGCTGCCAGGGATAGCGGAGGAAATAGACACAACAGTAACATTTGAGAGCATTTAGACTGATAAGTAAACGGGCAAGGAAAGGGGGACATCTGAACCACAAGTAGGCATATGGGATTAGATAGATTGGCTTCATGATGAGCATATATATAGTGGGCCAAATCATCTGCTCTTGTGCTGTGGTGTCCTACATCCCGCAACAACCACATTTTTCCACCATCCCTACAGCCCTCTTGTTTTGAGATTTTGTATTTTATCAGTGTTTGTTGCTGCAATACTTTATGATTTGCCTTCAGTATCTCTAAATATATCTTTCACTTCTGTGCTATTAAAGCTCTGTGTCACATGCTTTGCCATAGGTTACTATATTAAAGGAGGTGTACAGTTGCAAGCTGTTTAAGCTATAGTCACAAGTCTTGACATTTATGAGGTATGATTACAGAGTAATCCAGCATGCAACATGTCCTTTGACACTGTTCATTCAGGCTGAACAAGCTGCCTTTCTCAAAGATTGAAAGTATATTTATTATTAAAGTATGTATGCAGTACAGGTTTTGCTTGTATTTGACCGATATCCCCCTGGACCTTTCCTATCCATGAACCTGTCCAAATGTCTATCTGTAAGATCAATCCTCAGCCTCCTATGTTCCAGGGACAATAGCTCTAGCCTATCCAGTAACTCAAGCCCTCGTGCAGCAGAAAATGCGGTAAGACAGCTAGTTGCAATTTTCTGCATTTGGCCCATTTCCCTCCAAGCCTCACCCCTTTATGTACCTATCCAAGTGCTTCTTAAATAATACTGTTGTTCCTGCCTCAACCTCTTCTTCTGGCTGCTCATTCCATGTACTCACCACCCTCGTTCTTATTAATGCAGATAATTTTTGACAAATTTTGAGAACTGTGTAATATTTTAAGATGGTATCCAGATGGGTGGACTTTAGTAGATCAAGAAGTGGTAGTAGCACAAGTCAATAGTAGAACTGAAAGCCATTCAGTCCTTCAAGCTTGTTTTAACACTCAATCAGTTCATGGCTAATCTCTATTCTGACTCATTTCGCTGCCTTAGTTTCTTAACTCGAATGGTCTTGCCCAACAAAATCTATCAACCCCAGTTCTGTTAACTTTTGATCTTCCAGTGAATGCGCACAGTAAGGGATTCTCTTTTTGTTTTCATTTGAGTGATAAGCATTGAGCAGACTCTTAGGGGATTGCAGCTTCCTTTCATCAAAACATCAATCTGATAATGCAAAAGCTTTAGTCTTATCAGAGTCTCATTTAAGAGGTAGCCGCACTTACAGTTTTGTGCTCCTCAGTATCATAGTTGAGTACAGACTGGTATATGTACTCAATGTCTCTGATGAAGGACTCAAACCACTTAGAGTCATAGGGAAGTACAGCATATAAGCAGAACCTATGGCCCATCTAATCCAGGCCAATACCATTTAAACTGCCTACTCCCATTAACCTGCACCTGGACTGTAGCCCTCCATATCCCTACCATCTATGTACGGCTGTACCTATCCAAACTTCTCTCAAACGTTGAAATCGAGCTCACATGGACTACTTTGCTGGCAGCGCATTCCTCACTCTCACAACAGTTCACCCTGACTTGGGTCAGAATTACATTTATTCTCTCCTTGTGTGGTTTCTCCTGTCCTATTGCTTGCCTGTTCTTGCTCCACTATTTCCATAGAGCATAGAACATTACAGCACGGAACAGACCCTTTGGCCCATAATATTATGTCAAACTAATTAAACTTGTAATTAAATGTCTAATTCCTTCTACCTACACAATGTCCATATCTCTCTATTCTCTGCACATTCATATGCCTATCTAAGATCTGTAATGGCCACAACATCAAGTGCTGATCCACACTCTAGCTCATCCACTTTGTTCATAATACTCCTCGCATTAAAATAGACACATCTCAAACCATCGGTCTGAGCGCATCCCTTCTCTATCACCTACCTATCCTCCCTCTCGTACTGTCTCCCACTGTCGACTGGGTTATTTGTTCAACAGCTTGTTAATTATCAATCATAAAGATGTGGAATGGTCTAGTGTTTCCTATACTGTATTCTGTGCTTTGTGAGACAGAAGTTACTAAGTTATAATGACAGTCTAGTAACAGCTCACTTTATTTAACTTGTAAAATGAAATGCCTCACAATTTGTAGATTAAGATAGATGTGATGCAAGATATAAGGCACCTGAAAGCACTTACCACCAAGTTCAAGGACAGCTTCTATTCGGCTGTCATAAGACTATTGAACAGTCCCCTAGTATGATAAGATGGAGTCATGACCTGACAATCTACCTTGATATGGCCTTGCACCTTATTATTTATCTGCACTTCTCTTCCTTTGGAACTGTAACACTTTATTCTGCACTCTGTTTTCCATTTTCTATTGTATTACATCAGTACACTGATGTACACTGATGTAATGGAATAATCTATAAGGATGGCATGCAAAACAAAGTTTATCACTGTATCTGGGAACATGTGACAGTAATAAACTAAATTACCATTAACTAAATTTTGATTCGCTGTTCTTGGCCATGATAGAGTCCCTAATACCTTTGAAGATTCCTAGTGGACCCAGCTGGAATGGTTTCTTTTCCTGCCTGTCCATGTTTAAAACTACAGTAGTTAGTAATTGAGCAACTACAATTGTGCAGATGCCTTGATTAGGGAGTTTAATAAAGAAACAGAATGCCTTATTCCATAATGTTAACAAATAAAAGCTTAAGATTGAGAGGTTATGGTAACCTGGTAATCTTAATATGACAGCTGTTAGTACAATTTCTCTCCCTTTCTCTTTACCTCTTGACACTATGAGTTGAAATCAGATTTACTCAGGACAGTCTTGGGGCTGAACCAATGAATGTGAGCTTTGGTGACTTGCCCTGGTCACCCTTCCTTAAATTCACCTCTATAGCAGTGGTCCTGTTGACATATGCTGGTGACGGACCTTTATCTAACTGCAGTGCCTTTGTATCTGAGATCTTACTTTTAAGGTAAAACCTCACTATCCTTAAACAGCTGATATTAAGTTTCTCCCTTACTCCAAAGCAGCTTCTCACACAAACATCCCCTCCTGGCTTTAGCAAATGGGACATAAATCCTTCTTACACACTTTGTCTGGCATCTGCACTGACTATTCAATAGAATTTTAATGTTACAAAATCACAATTATGAATTACATTCCAATGGTTGAGGACAATTCCAGTAGTTTCAATGGGTTTTCAGATGGGAAGTGGGTTTCAATGGAATTAAATATTCAAAATGGAGTTGCATTTCAAATGTGAAAATGCAGACTTTAAAATTTCTACACTCATAGTTCTGTAGAAACCATCTAACCACATAGTAATGTGAAATATTATTTGTAAATAAACAACCTTTGAGTCACACAGTAGGGTTTCCAATTATGGTCTCTGTTTATTTGCTTAAAGTAATCTTAATAGTTTTTGACTCAATTGCTTCAGGCTATTACTTCCAAAGTCCTGGCTACCAACCCAGACACATGGAGCCTGTATTTATGACTATGTTGTGAACAACATACTTGTGGATATTCACAAACCACAAGAGGTCAGAGAAGAAAGGACATGGTTAAACTTCAGCAAATACATTTCTTTTCTGTCTGCCTCTGTCTGTCTCTGTCCCTCACCCCCACTCGCTTTCGTCTCCGTCTGCCTCTGTCCTTCACCTACGCCTGCCTCCACCTTCCTCTCTGTCTGTTTCTTACATTTTAAATTTGCAGAGCCTTTGGTTCTCTCATTAAACTTGATCGCTTCTGGACTTGAGCAATAAACTGACTCTAATATACATCTTCCTGGTCATTTAAGGTTGCTACAGTTAATTTGCATCCTGCAGATATGGCCACTGTGATGTTTATGAAATTGCCAGATGATCAATGTTATAGACCTTTTACAGAACCGTAGAATTATTATGGCACAGAAAGATGCTATTTGGATAAACTCCATTATTTCCATTCTACTGCTCTTTCCTTGTAACTTTCCAATTTGGAGTATTGTGGGTAGTTTTGAGCCCCTTATCTATGAGATGTGCTGGCATTGGAGAGGGTCCAGAGGTTTACAACAATGATTCCATGAATGAAAGGGTTAACATATGATGAGTGTTTTATAGCTCTAAGCCTGTATTAAAAGACTGAAGGAGGATCTCATTGAAAACTACGGAAAGTGAAAGACCTAGATAAAGTAGACGTGGAGAAGATGTTTAAAATAGTGGGAGAGTCCAGGTCAACAGGGCACGGCCTCAGAATAGAACAGAGGCTATGTAGAAGGAGATGAGAACAGAGATGAGTAAGAATTACTTTAGTCAGAGGGTGGTAAATCTGTGGAATTCATTGCCACAGATGACTGTGGAGGCCAAGTCATTAAAGCAGCGGTTAATTGGTTCTTGATTAGTCAGGGTATTAAAGACTACGAAGAGAATACAGAAGAATAGAGTTGTGAGGGAAAATAAATCAGCCATGATCAAATCGTGAAGCAGACTTGATGGGCGGTATGGCCTAATTCTGCTCCTGTGTCTTTTGATCTAATATGTGCTGTAATTGTATCTGTATCAGAAGTACGAGGAAACAGAAACCACTAAGCATGAAAAAGGCAAAAGAAATAGACAGAAGTCTCATTGGAGAGCTGTGTCAGCTTCTTTAGGTTTAGCATTCCCTGGAACAGCAGTGGCAGTGAATCCAACAAGAAAATGAAAATAAAGAAAATGTGAAAAAGATGCTGAATATCTAAAATAACCCATTTTAACCTGGAAATGTTTTCTCTTTCTGTAGATGAAACCTGATCTGCTGAGTATTTCCAGCTACTTCTGTTTTTTGCTTTAGATTTCCAGCACCTGCAGTACTTTTCGTTTGTACAAAGTGGCGCAATGAGTAGCACTCTGCAAATGATCACAAATCTTTATTTTAAATTCCACTCCAAAACGTTGAACACAAAAATCTGTGCTGAAGCTTCAGTGAGACATGACTGCACCATATTGCAAACAAACTGCTAAAATAAAACTCTTTCTGCTTTTTCTTAAATCAAAAAAAACTCAACAGTTCTCTTGAAGTCCTGGACAATATTTTACCTCTGATACACTGTTGCTTAAGTGTGTTATTGGGTCATTGCTGCTTACACAATGTTCCTGTGCACAAATTGTCTGTTCTGTTTTTGTTAGAATGGTGACTACCCTTTAAAAGTGGTTGCAGATCACTTTGAGGCATTCCATTTCCATCAAGGATTAATAGAACTGGAATCTCTTTTTTTTAATCTGTATCTGGGTACGTGCAGAACTCCTGTAAGCTGTCTAACCATTTTTACTTTTCTGGCCACGTCACTTTAATCACTTGCTAGTAACTAGTCAGCAGTTCTCTGTATCTGATACTCATCACTGGCTTGATTGTGCATGTTTGGACTGATGGATTTTACTATTGCATCATAAGAGACCATTGCAGTGTGTGTTAACTTGACTTGGGAACAGTTTAGTTCATGTATGTTTGTGGATTAATGCTAGAGATAATTTTGTTATTTATTTGTGCACGTTGCTTGAGCTTTGGGGTGCCACTTTCAATCTGATCTGCCTTTGGGAAACCTATGGCTGGTATGATATCTACTCAATCACACACACCCACTGAACCCTCTACAGAGCAGTACTGGATACTGGAGGTAAGGGTGCTGCTGGAAGAAAGAGGAGTTGAAGAAAACCTGGTGGGGGTGAGAGTTAGCATTTACTGGGACACATAGGAAAGACATACAGTAGTTAAACTGGAAAGAGTATAGAGAAGATTTCCAATGATGTTGTCAGGATTAAATTGCCTGAGTTATAAGGAGAGGTTGATCAGACTAGGTCTTTTTTCTTTGCAATGTGGGAGAATGAGGGATGAACATAACAGTGTTTGAAATTATGAAAGGCATAAATAAGTTGTATGGAAGCAGTCTTTTCCCCAGGGTAGGGAGTCCAAAACTAGGGGACATAGTTTTAAGGTGAGAAGAAAAAGATTTAAAAGGGACCTGAGAGGCAATTTCTTCATGAAGAGGGTGGTGAGAATATGGAATGAGCTATCAGAGGAAATTGTTGAGACAGGTACAATTTTATTATTTAAGAAGCCCTTTGTTAAGTATTTGGAGTGTTGTTGCTTTGAGGAAATGGACTGAAAGCAGGAATTGGGACTAACTTTGTGACCAATGCAGTTGGGAGGGACTGGTTGGGCTGAAGTGCCTGTATCTTTATTGTATTGCCCTATGACTGTTATGTAAATGAGTAAATTTGCTTTTGGATCTGTAAATTTAAAGATATTCTCTTGTCTAGGTTTTGCCTGGTGTAACCAGTCAGCTGCTGATATGAATTCTACCAGCACAATGCATGGAGATAAGTATTTATGTGGACAAAGGCAGCAGGTAAATTGCACAGGTAAGAAAGCTGAACTGGTAGAGCATGTGTATAATAAAATGGTACACAGATATTACTTGTGTGATGTGGTGAATTTCACAAGCCTTTGAGGTGATTTAGTCCTGAAATCAGAAGATCATGTGATAATCAGTGAAATCAGAAGATCATGTGTTAATCAGTCAAGATGATGAAAGGAATCGAGTGGGTTGATAAAGAGAACCTTAAAAACAAGTGGAAATTTAGAACATTTCATCTCAGCTGTTGATTTTATGGGAGTAGGTGTTTTTCATTAGGTAAAATGTAACTATGCCAAGGTAAATGGAATGAAGAGGATATTAACTACAAAGAAGTGGAGTGGCAGAATAGGTCCATGATGTCAAATATTTGATTGATTAGAAGTCACTGTAGAAAGTTGTGCTCAGGCATTGGCTAAGAATGGTAAAGCTGTGGTTTAATGTATTTAAGTGAGTATTAACTCTGCATGGGAGTTCACTCAATGTTTATTTCTTACAAAGTCTTCAGTCACAGTAGAAGTCTTGGTAATTGGTTAATTATTGTCACGTGCCATCATACGGATAACTTCATCACATCAGTACACTAAGGTGTACAAGGAAGAAGTAATAACAGAATGTAGAATAAAATGTTAGTTGCAAAGAAAGTACAGCGCAGGCAGACAATGAGGTGCAAGGTCATAACGAGGTTGATTGTTGAAAGGAGCGTCTAGAGAGGTAGAGTGAGAAGAGAGTGCCTGTGTCTGTGGACCAGACAGCTGAAGGCATAGTTGGATTCAAGTGTGATCCATTTTATATTAGGGGAATGTTCAATGGTCTTTTAACAGTGGGATAGATGCTGTCCTTGAGCCTGATATTCATACTTCCAGGCATTTGTATCTTCTGCCCAGTGGGAGGGGGAAGAAAAGATAATATCTAGGTTGGGTGGAGTCTTACAGTACGTTGGCTGCTTTATCAGGTGTGTAAACAGAGTTCATGGAGAGGAGGCTGATCTTTGTGATGTGCTGAGCTGTGAAAACAACCGTCTGCAGTTTCTTGCATTATTAGGCAGAGCAGTTGGCATACCAAGCATGATTCTTCAGGATAGGATGCTTTGGTCATGGTGAAAGGAGACATACCAAGTTTCTTTAGCCTCCTGATGAATTGGAGGCACTGGTGTACTTTATGCTACAGCCATGCGTCTCCCCAATGACTGCAGCAGGTTGGTGGAAGTAAGTGTTATTTAGGAAAGTAGTGAATTTGCAAAATCAATGATTTTGCACTCATCCCAAGGGGGGGGGGGGCAAAAACGTTGAAGTGCTCTGTGGGAGGTTATTAAACAATTAGACCAGGATCGAGAATGGGGCCAGATAACTGAACATCTGGAGGGTTGGAAGGAACATCTTGCAGTCAAAATAAATTTATTAGCAAGGTAAGTATATATTACCATATATTATGAAATTTACTTTAGAAACATAGAAGCAGAAAACCTACAGCGCAATACAGGCCCTTCGGCCCACAAAGCCAAACATGTCTCTACCTATGGGTAACCCTAGAAATTACTAGGGTTACCCATAGCCCTCTATTTTTCTAAGCTCCATGTACCTATCCAAAAGTCTCTTAAAAGAGCCTATTGTATCTGCCTCCACCACCGTTGCTGGCAGCCCATTCCATGCACGCACCATTCTCTGTGTAAAAAAAAACAACAACAACAACAACAAACAAACAAACTTACCCCTGACATCTCCTCTGTACCTACTTCTCAGCACCTTAAACCCGTGTCCTCTTGTGGCAACCATTTCAGCCCTGGGAAAAAGCCTCTGACTATCCACACAATCAATGCCTCTCATCATCTTGTATACATCTATCAGGTCACCTCTCACCCTCCTTCGCTCCAAGGAGAGAAGTCCGAGTTCACTCAACCTATTCTCATAAGGCATGCTCCCCAATCCAGGCAACATCCTTGTAAATCTCCTCTGCACCCTTTCAATGATTTCCACATCCTTCCTGTAGTAAGGGGACCAGAACTGAGCACAGTACTCCAAGTGGGGTCTGACCAGGGTCCTATATAGCTGCAACATTACCTCTCGGCTCATAAACTCAGTCCCACGATTGATGAAGGATAATGCACCGTGAGCCTTCTTAACCACAGGGTCAACCTGCGCAGCTGCTTTGAGCATCCTATGGACTTGGACCCCAAGATCCCTCTGATCCTCCACACTGCCAAGAGTCTTACCATTAATACTATATTCATATTTGACCTACCAAAATGAACCACTTCACACTTATGTGGATTGAACTCCATTTGCCACTTCTCAGCCCAGTTTTGCATCCTGTTGATGTCCGGCTGTAACCTCTGACAGCCCTCCACACTATCCACAACACCTCCAACAATTTTTCAGACATTTACAGTAAAATAAAGAAATATAATAGAATTTATGAAAAACTATACATAAACAAAGACTGACAAATTAGGGATGTACATGGGTGGAAAGGATTAGGAGGAGAGTTCCAGTGTCTGTGGGCCAGGCAGCTGAAGGAATAGTTGGATTTGAGTATGATTCAGCTACAGAGTTGGGGGAATACAAAGATTCCAGAGAGTTGTGTATAAGGAGCAGAGGTTGGAAGGGTGAAGGCTTGGAAAGATGTGGAAATGGCATTGAGATTTTCAGAGTTGTGACATTGCTTAACTGGGTGGTGGTGCCTGTCAGCAGCTGAGAGGGGGTGTAGTTTAAGACACAGCAGTGAGCTGAGGTTTGCGCAATGAAAAACAACTGTTCTTTATAATTGAAACTCTTATTGTATGATCCTGCTGAACCATGTTTTTTACATTACAACAGTGACTCCACTTTTAGATGCCCTTTATTGGGTGTGAGGTTCACAGGGGTTAGACCTGATCAAATGCATGATATTCCTGTAAGGAATGCAAATCCTGGATAATTTCTTTTACATTGTCTGGATAATTTTCCTTTACTGTATGTTATCAGTACTGTGATGAAGTGCCCTGAGACCGAGAAAACATGAGACCAAGAGCAGTGGAGAGCAGGATAGTGTAATGCTCTTCTTGTGCAATGTGGGGAAGCAGTGTCCTCCAGTGTCCCTGGCGACAGACCATATTGAGGAATTGGAGCTGGGAGCTGGATTATTCAGATCATTCAGGAGGTTGAGGGGGGCTGATCGACAGGATGTACTGGAAGGTAGTTACACCCAAAGTGCAAGCTACATGTAGCTGGGTCAGAAAGAGGAAAGGCAATAGGCAGCCAGTGCAGAGTACCCTTGTGGCTGTCCCCCTCAATAACAGTTAAACCACTTTAGATATAGTTGGGAGGGTTGTAGAATAACCTCACAGAGGGGAACCACAGCAGTCTGGCACTGAGTCTGGCTCTGTGGCTCAGAGGGGAAGAGGGGGACAAGAGAAGAGCTGTAGTGATAGGTGATTAAATCGTTTGGGGAATAGGCAAGAAGTTCTGTGGACGAGAATGCGATTCCTAGATGGTATGTTGCCTCCTGGGTGCCAGGCTCAGAGACATTTTGGATCAAGTCCACATTATTCTTAAGGGGGATGGTGAGCAGCCAGAGGTCATAGTCCACATCAGTACCAATGGCGCAGGTAGGTATGGTGATGAGGTCCTGCAAAGTGAGTTCAGAGAATTAGGTGCAAAGTTAAAGGATAGGACCTTCACAGTTGTGATCTCAGGATTGCTACCCGTGCCTTGTGCTAGTGAGGCTAGTAAAAGCAAGACATTATGGTTAAACACATAATTAAGTAAATAGTGCAGGAGGGAAGCTTCATATTTTTGGATCATTGGGCTCTTTTCCAGGGAACATGGAACTCGTACAGGTGGGATGGTTTGCAACTGAACTGGGGGACTAATATCCTTGCAGGAAGGTTTGCTAGTGCTGCATGAGAGGGTTAAAGCTAGAGTTGCAAAAGGATGGAAAACAGAGCACCAGAACTGACAATTGTGGAGAAGGATGTTGTTAAGCCTTTAGAAAAGTCAGGAATCAAAAGTTTGAGAATGGTTGGATGAATGTTCTGAGTTGTGTGTATTTAAATGCATGTAGTATTGTAAGAAAGGGAGATGAGCTCAGGGAAGCATCAGCATGCACAATTATGATATTGTAGCCGTTAGTGAGTCTTGGTTGCAAGAGGCGCAGGACTGGCAGCGCAGTCTTACCTGGTTCTATTGTTTTGGATGTGATAGTGCAGGAAGGATTAAAGGGGGAGTGGTGACATTATCAGTAAGGGAAAATGTCATGGTAATGCTCAGACTGGAGAGCTTGTTTACTGAGGCTATATGGGTGGAACCGAGGAATAAGAAAGGGATGACCACGTTCATAGGATTGTATTATAGACCACCCAATAGTCAGTGGGATTTAAAGTAGCAAATTTGTAGAGAGACTGCACACTGTTGCAAAAAACATAAAGTTGTGATAATAGGTGATTTTAACTTGCCACATATTGATTGGGACTCCCATACTGCAAAAGGGCTGGATGGGATAGAGTTTATAAAATGTGTAGAGGATAGTTTCCTTAATCGATATTTAGAGGTCTCAAATAGAGCAATAGTAGTGCAATAGTAGATCCTCTATTAGGGAATGAGACTGGGCAGGTGACAGACATTTGTGTCGGGGAACACTTTGTATTTAGTGATCATAATGATCATTTAGTTTCAATACAATTATTAAAAGGATAGGGATAATCCTTGGGTTGAGATTCTAAATTACAGAAAAGTCAATTTTGATGGTAGCAGAATCGAATTGACTTTATTTCTTAAATCCTTCACATACATGAGGAGTCAAAATCTTTACATTACATCTTCGTCTGAATGTGGAATATGCAAATTATAGTAATTTGTAATAAATGTATATACAGTAAGATATACAACAGAATAGTCAATATAGCATAGAATTACAATTGTATCAGCATGAATTAAGCAGTCTGATGGCCTGGTGGAAGAAGCTGTTCTGGAGTCTATTGGTACTGACTTTTATGCTGTGGTACCGTTTCTCGGATGGTAGCAGCTGGAACAGTTTGTGGTTGGGGCGACTGAGGTCCCCAATGATCCTTCGGGCCCTTTGTACACACCTGTTGCTGTAAATGTCCTGAGTAGTGGGAAGCTCACATTCACAGATGTGCTGGGCTGTCTGCACGACTCTCTGCAGAGTCCTGCGATTGAGGGTACAGTTTCCATACCAGACAATGATACAACCAGTCAGGATGCTCTCAATTGTGCCCCTGTAGAAAATCCTTATGATTTGGGACTCATGCCGAACTTATTCAACCATCTGGGGTAAAAGAAGCGCTGTTGTGTTTTTTTCACCACACTGCTGGTATGTACAGACCAAGTGAGATCCTCAGTGATGTGTATACTGAGGAACTGGAAGTTGTTCACCCTCTCATCCCCAGATCCATTGATGTTAATAGGGGTGTGCCTGTCTCCATTCTTCTTGTAGTCCACAACCTCCTCCTGTGTTTTTGTGACATTGGGGTAGAGGTTGTTTTCTTGACACCACTGTGCAAGAGTGATGTCATCTTCCCTGTAGGCTGCCTCGTTATTATTTGAGATAAGGCCAATCAATGTATCATCAGCAAATTTAATTAGCAAATTAGAGCTATGGTATACAGAGAGTAGAGGAGGGGGCTTAGGATATAGCTCCTGGGGCTCTTATGTTGAGGATCAGAGGGGCAGAGGTGAGGGAGCCCGCTTACCACCTACCAGCAACCCAACAGGAAGTCCAGGATCCAGCTACACAAGGCAGGGTGGAGGCCGAGGTCTCTGAGCTTCTTGTTGAGCCTGGAGGGAATTATGGTGTTAAATGCTGAACTGTAGTCCAAGAACAGCATTCTCACATAAACATCCTTCTTCTCCAGGCGTGTAAGGACGGTGTGTAAAGCTATGGTTATTTATCATGTATCGATCGGTTGCGTCAGTATGTGAATTGTAGGGGGTCCATTGTAGGTGGTTGCATACTGCAGATGTAGTCCTCAAACATCCTCTCAAAGTATTTGCTTATTATTGAGTTGAGTGTGACAGGACACCAGTTGTTCAGACATGTTACCTTGGTCTTTTTAGGTACAGGGATGATGGTGGATGTCTTGAAGCAGGAGGGCACTCTATACTGGGAGAAGGAGAGATTAAGAATGTCTGCAAACTCACCAGCCAGTTGTGCTGCTCACATCCTGAGTACCTGCCTTGGGGTGCCATCCAGTCTGGAAGTCTTGCAGCTGTTCACTAGTTGGAAACACCTGCGTACTCCAGCCTCAGAGATTACCAAGGCGCAGATTGCATCGGTGGATCCCCTTGGGGTTTCCGTGTTGGCGACATTGAACCGAGCGTAAAAAAAAAAGATTTAGCTCATCTGGGAGATAGGCAGCGATGTTGGCAGCACCACTGCATTTAGCTTTGAAGTCTGTGATGGTGTGCAGACCTTGCCATAAGCGGCGTGTGGTGTTGGTGGAGAATTGTGCCTGGATCTTGTCCCTGTATTGTCATTTCGCTGCTTTGATGACTTTGTATAGATTCGTAGCTGCATTTCTTGAGTGTCTGGTGGTTACAGATGGTGAAAGCTCTGTCTCACACAATGAGTGCAGTGTGCACAGAACTGTTGATCCAGGGTTTCTGGTTTGCATAGACCCTGACCGAATTTTGGGGTCAAGGTCCTCAATGCACATCCAGATGAAGCTTGTGACCCCTTCCGTGAATTCAGAGACACTCTCATCACAAAAGGCATTCCAGTTGATATCATCAAAGCAGTCCTGTAGGATCTAGCAAGTGTAGATTAGGGCAAGTTGTTTTCAGGCAAAGGCATGCTTGGTAAGTGAGGCCTTCAAAAGTGAAATATCAAGAGTACAGTGTTTGTACTGTCTGTTTCTGTCAAAATAGATGACAAGGGTAACAGGTTTAGGGAACCTTGACTGTAAGTATTTGGATAGACTGATTAAGGATGGTCAACATGGCTTTGTGTGTAGTATGTTCTGTCTAACCAGTCTTATAAAGTTTTAAAGGAAGTTGCCAGAAAAACTCATGAAGGAAAGGCAGTGGATGTTGTCAACGTGGATTTTGACAAGGTCCCGCATGGCAAGTTAGTTAAGAAGGTTCAGTCACTTGGCATTCGGGCTGAGGTAGATTAGACTTGGATTAGACTTTGGCTTCATGGGACAAGCCAGAGAGTGGTAGTAGATGGTTGCTTTTCTGACTGGAGGCATATAACAACTGGTGTGCTACAGGAATCAGTGCTCTTGTCGTTTGTCATCTATATCAATGATCTGGATGATAATGTAGTAAATTGGATCAACAGATTTGCAGATGGCACCAGGATTGGGCCATAATAGACAGCACAGAAGACTATTAAAGCTTGCAGCAGATCAGGATCTGCAGGAAAAATGGGCTGAGAGAAAATCTGCTGGAAATCGTAGCAACACACACAAAATGCTGGAGGAACTCAGAAGGCCAGGCAGCATCCTTGGAAAAGAGCACAGTCGATGCTCTGGGCCAAGACCCTTCAGCAGGACAAATGGGAGATGGAATTTAATGCAGTTGTCACACTTTGAGAAGACAAAGCAAAGTAGGCCTTAGACAGTGAGTGGTAGGGCTCTGAGGAGTAAGGTATAACAGAGAGATCTGGGAATACAGTTTCACAATTCCTTGAAAGTAGTGTTACAAGTAGATAGAGTCATAAAGAGAGCTTTTGGCACGTTGGCCTTCATAACTCAAAGTATTGAGTACAAAAGTTGGGGTGTTATGTTGAAGTTGTGTTAGACGTTGGTGAAACCTAATTTGGAATATTGTGTGCAGAATTCTGGCCCCCTACCTACACAAAGATATTGCAGATTGAGAGAATGTAGAGCAAAATTACAAGGATGTTGCCAGGACTTGAGGTCCTGAGTTATATCGATAGGTTGAATATGTTTGGACTTTATTCCCTAGAATTTAGGATAATCGGGGCAGATTTGATAGAGGTATACAAAACTGAGGAATATAGTTGAGTGAACTTGGCCTTTTCTCCTTGGAGCAACAGAGAATGAGAGGTGACCTGATAGAGGTGTATAAGATGATGAGAGACATCGATTGTGTGGATAGTCAGGGGCTTTTTCCCCAGTGCTGAAATGGCTAACACGAGAGGGCACAATTTTAAGGTACTTGGAAGTAGATACAGAAGAGATGTCAACGGTAAGATTTTACGCAGAGGTGGTAAGTGCATGGAATGGGCTGCTGGCATTGGTGGTGGAGGTGAATACGATGGGGTTTTTTAAGAGACTCCTGGATAGGTACGTGGAGCTTAGAAAAATAGAGGGCTAGGTGTAACCCCAGGTAATTTCTAAAATAAGTACATGTTTAGCATGGCATTGTGGGCCGAAGGGCCTGTATTGTGCTGGAGGTTTTCTATATTTTTTATGTAGATAGGGTAAGTACCAGCAAGCTTTTTCCATTGAGGTTAGTGAGACTAGAACTAGAGGTTAAGGGTTTGTTAACCTGCTCAGTTGAGGAAAAAGCACCAGAGACACAAAATTACCTCTGAAATGGTTTTTATTCAGAGGAGAGTTTGCAGCCACACGCACTTTGGGCGTAAGGTAGCCAACTCCCAATTTGTCGGTTCACAGAAGTCATACACATATCCAAAAGCGGGGCACTACATTCGCAAATATGGTTACCGATTCAAATTCATCGATTGATTGGCTATTGCATAGCTAAGCACACGAAATACTCGGAATAAGTATAGACACAAGTAGAATACTTGAAATAGGTACAGATGCAAGCAAAACACTCGAAATAGGTATAAAGCTCAGATACTTTGCCAGACACATTGTCTTGCGGTAGCAAGGTTCCCTTTATTTGTGGTTGCCATATTCATCTGGCACTCTATTTTAGTTACCTGTTCCCAGTCCTCCTACACTTCCCCAATTACATACTCTGTCCCCAGTCCTGTACACATTCTTTGCTACATTTACCCCTCATCCCCCCTTCTAAATGTACCCCTTACCCTCTCCACATTCTCAGGTTAGGAGTGAAAGGTGAACTGTTTAATGGACCATGAAGGGGACCTTCTTCACTCAGAGGCTAGTGAATTATCAGTGGAAGTGGTGGATTCACTTTTGATTTCAACATTAAGAGAAATTTGGATAGGTACATGATGGGAGTGGGGGATGGAGGGGTGTTGTCTGGATACAGGTCAATGGACTAGTTTGTCATGGACAAGATGGTCTGAAGGGCCTGCTTCTGTGCTCTTGTGTTCTATAACTCTAAGCTCCAAGACTTGGCCTCAAAACCTCCTTGATCCTTGATTTCCTCACTTACAGACACCAGTCAGTTTGGATTGGCAGCAATATCTCTTCCACAATCACCATTGGCACAGATGCACCACAAGTCAGTGTGCTTAGCTCCATGCTATGCTTGTTTATACTTAATACTGAGAGGCTAAGCACAGCTCCAATGCTATACATAAGTTTGCTGACATCACCACTGTCTTTGGCTGAATCAAAAGTAGTGATGAATCAGCATACAGGAGGGAGATTTAAAATCTGGTAAGACAAAGGAGTTCTCACCAGCCTCTGAGTGAAGAAGTTCCCCTTCATGGTCCCTTAAACAGTTGGCAGTCAGTGGTGAGTGGGGTGCCGCAGGGGTCGGTGCTGGGCCCACAGCTGTTTTCCATTTGCATTGATGATTTAGAAGAGAGGATTTAGTGTAGCGTAGCAAAATTTGCTGATGACACTAAACTGAGTGGAAAAGCAAATTGTACAGAGGATGTGGGAAGTCTGCAGAGGGATATGGATAGGTAAAGTGAGTGGGCCAAGGTTTGGGAGATGGAATACAATGTTGGTAAATGTGAGATCATCCACTTTGGAAGGGATAATAGAAGAGAAGATTATTATTTAAATGGTAAAAGATTGCAGCATGCTGTTGTGCAGGGGGACTTGGGAGTGCTTGTTCATGAATTGTAAAAAGTTGGCTTGCAGTACCGCAGGTTATTAAGAAGGCAAATGGAATGTTGGCCTTCATTGCTAGAGGGATTGAATTCAAGAGTAGAGAGGTAATGCTGCAACTGTACAGGGTACTGGTGAGGCCACACCTGGAGTACTGTGTGCAGTTCTGGTCTCCATACTTGAGGAAGAATATACTGGCTTTGGAGGCAGTGCAGAGGAGGTTCACCTGGTTGATTCCAGAGTTGAAGGGTTTAATCTATGAGGAGAGATTGAATCGCCTGGGACTATACTCTTTGGAGTTCAGAAGAATGAGAGGGGATCTTATAGAAACATACAAAATTTTGAAAAGGATAGATAAGAAAGAAGTAGGAAAGTTGTTTCCACTGGTAGGTGAGACTAGAACTAGGGGACATTGCCTCTAGATTCAGGGGAGAAGATTTAGGATGGAGATGAGGAGAAACTGTTTTTCCCAGAGAGTGGTAAATCTGTGGAATTCTCTGCCCAGGGAAGCAGTTGAGGCTTCCTCACTAAATATATTTAAGAAAGAGTTAGATAGTTTTTTACATAGTAAGGGAATTAAGGGTTATGGGGAAAAGGCAGGTAGATGGAGCTGAGTTTACGGACAGATCAACTATGATCTTCACTCACCCCAACGCTGAACTGATCCCACAAGCTATGAACTCACTGTCAAGGACTCTTCAACTGATGTTCTTGATATTTATTGTTTGCTTATTTATTTATTATATTATTTATTATTTTGTTCTCTTTTTGTATTTACAGAGTTTGTTGTCTTTTGCACATTGGTGGTTTGTCTTTATTGTGTGTAGTTTTTATTGGTTCTACTTTGTTTCTTTGTGAAAGCCTGCAAGAAAATGAATCTCGGGGTAGTATATGGTGACATGTATGTACTAAGATAATAAATTTACTTTGAACTTTTGAGAAGGTGGTGGTGAACCACTGCTGTTGATCTGGTGAAGGTGCTCATATGGTACCATTGGACTAAAGACACCAAGGGCTTTCTGTTTTCCTGCCACTGAGTGGTGTTGTCATGTAATGCTACCGTTATTGAGCCTGAATTAGGAGACTTATCTGGAGGAACTCAGCAGGCAAGGCAGTATCTATGGAGAGAAATAAACAGTTGAATTCCATTCATATGAGAGTCTCAACTCAAAATGTCAACTGTTTATTCCTCTTCATAGGTCCCACCTGATTTGGGGAATCCCTCCATCATTTTGTGTGTGTTGGTTAAGATTCTCAGCATCAGTAGAATCTGTTTTGTTTAGGAAACTACTCTGCACTGATGTCACTTTCTGGGACGAACAAAGGCAGATGGAAGATGGCATTAAGCATTTGCATTCCAGGGTCTTGGTCCAGTAATTGCCAAGCTACTTTTGGTGATGATCATTGAAATCCCCAACTAGTACTCCTCAATGTCCAGCAGCAATAATTGTTTAGTAGCACCAACAGACTGAGGCTCAGCAAGTCGGAGCTGCAAGACAGGATCTGTGGTGAGTAGAGAGTGACCAACACCAAAGACAAACATCCATTACCTCATCCTCACCAAGCTCCCTGTGCTAGGTGCATCTGTCCATGGAAGTATTGGTAGAAGTGACCACTACACAGTCCTTGCAGTGGCATTTCTTTTTCATATTGAGGACACCTTCTATTGTGTTATGTGGCACTATAATTATCCGAAACTTAGAACAGATCTGGCATCTCAAAGTTGTGCATCCATAATGTGTTGTGTGAACCATCAGCAGCAGAAGAGATTAAAGATGAGTTTTATGTGTCACAAGTACATCAAAACTTATAGTGAAATGCACTTTTTGCATCAAATCAAATCGATGGGGATTGTGCTGAGCAGCCTGTAATGGTCATCACAGTTCTGGCACCAACATAGCAAGCCCACAACTCGCTAACCCTGTCACAACCACATGAATATGCATGTGTCAGCTAATTAATATTTCATTGTGATCGTATTTAACTCCATTCACTCTGTTGTAGTATTGGTCGAGACTTGGGCACAGCAGCACTTCGCTGCCTGCTTGCATTCTGCCTTGCCTGAGAAAATGGATTCTGGAGACAACTGACTGAAGAGTAGCAGTATTTGCTTTATTCTTAGTTCATTTTTGCCGCAGTGTAGGCTTCGTTTTCCATTTGAGAGTTTTAGTTAATGGCCCTGTTGGACCTAGTGTTTATTGTTTTCTTTTCCCTTTAACATTGTTTGCATTAAAGTCTGTGAACTATCGATCTGCTTCAGTGTCTCTCACTCCACATTCGGGCCATAGCGGAACTACAATGACAAACCCTAATCTGTATGTAACACTTACCCAACAGGCTGGTATATGTCTAGGGGAAAAAGGGATCCAGCCACTCTCCAACCCACCTCCCGTACACGCAGGTGCTGTGAGAATCGAGTTTACGCCTCGAGCCCGCCAACAGTATCAAATCCACAACAAATACCGTTATGAAATACACTTTAAAGAGTTTACTAAAATTAGAAAGAGTAGTAAGCAATACAATATATATACACAAGGAAAAAAACAAAAGGCGCCACTTAAGTTCAGTCTGTTTAGTGCACTCGTTGGAGCTCAATCAACGAACCAATCAACCCATCCGGCCGTCGCACCTGGGACCACCCCGGTGGTCTTACGAGCAGTCCAGCACACGTCCACCTTCTTCAGTGTCTTCCTCGGCCTCTCCCAAAAAACCCGCGAAAACCCCTCCCCCAAGTTCCCAGCATCACAAGACACAATGACATTCCCCATTGATTAACAAATGAATACAATTACCTTATCAGCCATTCTAAAGTGAAACAACGGCTAGAGAAACACTTATCCGACAAAGAAACATTCCTACTTGTAACAAACCAAAGAGGCCATTTTGAGTAACATACCCAGGACATTGTACATTCTCTCCCCACCAGCAAATGTCATGCCCTCATGGCATTACTAGAGGTCCCCAAAGCTTCTTGCAACACACAAAACCCAACCCAGGTGCAGAAGGCAATGACATAACTACCCAGAGCAGTAGAAATCACACTCGGTTCTCCCGGTACCACATATGTCAACCGCTCCGGGGGGCGCCTAATCCTCTAAGATCTCCATACCCCTTCTGCCCCACTGGGCTCCCTCGTCACCTGCGAACCCACTGTCTCGGACACCCCAGGTCTACCTGACAGACCTGCACCCCCTTCCTCACAGGGGTCCTCCCTCACCCGAGATCTCTCCGGCTCACGCTCAGATTCCACCCTCTCTCCCACCAATGTAGGCTGCCTCTCCATCTGACCCTCAAGACCTTCCCTCCTCTCACCCAATTCAGTATGGGAAGGGCCAGGAGCCTCCTCTCCTGGTACTGGAGCACTAGTGAATGGGAACAGGACCCACTCATCTGAGTCGTCCTCCTCTGAATCGGTAGCCATTCCCGAGTGAGGGACCCGTCCCCGCTCTTCAGCAGCGGGCTCTTCCCGTTCTCCGCTCCCTCGCAGAGTCCTTGTACTGGGCGTAACCTCCCACTCGGGCTCCTTATCCACCTGCACCGCTTGACCCAGTGGCAGCAGGTGATTCCTATGGAGTACCTTGATAGGCCCTTTTCCATTCTCGGGTTTCACCCGGTAAACTGGCAGGTTCGGCATCTGGCTCTCTATTACATAGGGGCTGGCCGCCCATCGATCTGCCAACTTGTGCTTACCAGGGAGTCCCAAATTCCGCAAAAGGACCCGGTCGCCCGGTAATAATTGTACAAACCTTTCGATCATACCGCATCTTATTCCGCTGATTTTGTTTGGTAGCCGCCGCCTCGGCCAACTCGTACGCCCGCTGTAACTCCCTCTTCATGTCGGACACGTACTTTAGATGGGACTTCCCGGGAAATTCACCCACTCCACCTCCAAAACACACGTCAATGGGCAACCTCGCTTCCCGCCCAAACATCAGATAATAGGGTGAATACCCTGTAGCCTCATTGCGAGTACAATTGTAACAGTGAACCAATTGTCCAATATGACGACTCCACCTGCTTTTCTGCCCAATCTCCAGCGTCCCGAGCATATCCAACAGGGTCCTGTTGAATCTCTCTGGCTGAGGATCTCCCTGTGGGTGGTAAGGGGTAGTCCTGGATTTCTCAACCCCAAGCATAGTCAGTAATTCCTGGATAAGGCGGCTCTCAAAGTCCCGCCCCTGATCACTATGGATTCGCCTGGGAAGGCCGTAATGCACAAAGTACTTCTCCCATAGCACCTTCGCCACTGTCGTCGCCTTCTGATCCTTGGTGGGAAATGCCTGAGCATAGCGAGTGTAATGATCGGTGATGACTAATACATTCGCGGTGTTGCTGGTGTCAGGCTCAATCGACAGGAAATCCATACATACCAGGTCCAGAGGTCCCGCACTCTGCAAGTGCGACAGTGGAGCCGCCAACGCTGGCAGGGTCTTCCTCTGGATGCAACGACGGCATCCCCTACAGTATTCTTCGACGTCCCCCCTCATCCGGGGCCAGTAGAACCGGTCTTTGAGTAATCCATATGTCTTTTCCACCCCCAAATGTCCAGAATCATCATGTAAGGCCTGGAGTACAGTCTGGTGATACTCCTCCGGCAGGACCAGTTGCCAACAGCGGGGTTGGTCCGGAGGCGTTGTTACCCGGTACAAGATTTTGTTCTTTAACTTCAACCGAGACCACTCCTTCAACAACAGAGGCACGTATGGGTGTTTCGCCTTCTCAGCCAACGCCCCATCCCCCTTCTCGACCGCTCTCCACACTGTGCCAATGCCCGGGTCATTTTGCTGAGCAGTTGCCACTTCCCCTGGACTCAGTTCCGGCAACTGTTTAGTCCCCAGAGCGGTCAGGTCACAGTAAACTAGGGGTATGGCGTCGTCAAAAACCCCCAAATGGTCCACGGCTCGTTCCAGCCTCCCTCTTCCCTCGGCCTTCACGGTGATAACAAACTGACACATCGCCTTCACTCCAGGGGCAGGGACACTCTCCCACTCCTCGTCCCTCTCCTCCTCCCCCGGCTCCCGACGAGACAATGCATCCGCATCGATATTCTTGCTTCCGGGGCGGTACCTCAGGCTGAAATCATATACTGACAATGCCGCCAGCCACCGATGTCCTGTGGCATCCAGCTTCGCCGAAGTCAAAATATAAGTGAGAGGATTGTTATCCGTTCTCACCTCAAACTTGGCTCCGTAAAGGTAATCGCCCAGCTTGTCCACCACCGCCCACTTCAGCGCCAGGAACTCCAACTTGTGAGTGGGATAGTTTCTCTCCGATGGCGACAAGCTTTGGCTGACAAAGGCTACCGGCCTCAATGCTTTGCCATGCTCCTGGTACAGAACAGCCCCGAGACCCTCTCGGCTGGCATCCGTGTGCAGCACATATGGCTTCTGGGGATCGGCAAAAGCCAACACCGGGGCCTGGGTCAGTGCCCTTTTCAAAGATCGGAACGCCTCTTCACATTGATCATCCCATCTCGAGCCAAAAGGTTCCGCCGGGTTCCAGTATCCTCCAGCATCCTGCCTCTGGTTCCCCATCCTCTTCTTCCCCACCGGGGGATAGCCACACCACAGCTGAGTTAACGGGTGACACACTTTGGCGTATCCTTTCACAAATCGCCGGTAATACCCACAGAACCCCAAAAATGAGCGCAGAGCACCCACTTTCTGGGGTCTCGGCCAGGTGGTCACAGCCTCTATCTTGGTTGGATCAGTAGCCACTCCCTCTCGCGAAATGATATGGCCAATGTAGTTAACCGACGACTTGCAGAACTGGCATTTGTCCAGAGAAAGCTTCAACCCTTCTTCATTAAGCCGGCCCAACACCTTCAACAGTCTCTCCTCATGTTCCTCCAAAGTCGATCCAAACACTATCAAATCGTCCAGGTACACCAGCACCTCCAACAGATTCATATCCCCCACAGTTCTCTCCATGAGCCTCTGGAAGGTGGCTGGGGCTCCGGATATGCCTTGGGGCATTCGTTCGAACTGAAAGAACCCCAGCGGGCAGATAAAAGCGGTCTTCTCTTTATCGGCCGCACTCATCGGGATCTGGTAATACCCACTTCTTAAATCCAGCACACTGAACCACTTCGCACCGCTCAGGCAGGCCAATGCATCCTCGACTCTTGGGACAGTATATTGATCAGGGACAGTTCGCCGATTCAACGTCCTGTAGTCAACACACATGCGCACTCGCCCATTCTTCTTCCGTGCCACCACTATTGGGGACGCATAAGGACTTCGAGACTCAGCTATGATTCCGGCCTCCTTCAACTTGCACAAGTGCTGTCGCACGTCCTCAACATCTGCCGGAGCCAGCCGCCGGGATCTCTCTCGGAACGGGGTGTCCTCCGTCACCCGGATGGTGTGGCGAGTGCTTTTGGAGCAGCCAACATCAAACTCGCCCCGAGAAAAAACAGCTTCCATCTTCAGCATCTTCTCCACTAGCCTGCGTTTCCACTCCAGCGACACTGGGGAATCCCCGAAGTTAAAGGCTTCAGCGTCAGCTCCCTTCGATGCTCCGATCCCTCCCCGTTAGGGGTCCGCACTGGTGCGCTGGACATTACCGTCACCGGGAACAGATGTGCCAGCGGCATTCCCCTCTTAAAGGTGATTTCTCTTGCCGTGGTGTTCCTGACACTTATAGCTATACGCCTCGCATGTACCACCCCTGGTCTCTGCACTTCGGGCCTCACCAGCGCCCCCGCCGGAAATCGTGTCTCCCCTTCAAGATCGTCTGGGGCGTCTACTAACAGGGCTTCTCCCATCGGCACTCCTGGGAATCTGGGGGTCCCCATCACTAGGGCTACCTCCCCGGGTCGGATCACCTTGGGCCTCGCCTGCGTACACCACACCGTCCCTCGTTTACACTCCGGGTCCAGCCCTTGGGAGGCAACCCCTTCTGCGAACACTGCTCGAAACACTGGATGCACCGAGAGGGTCTCCAGAAAGTCTTCCCCCCCTTTCTCCTTACAAGCTCCCAGGAGCCGTCGCACAACTGGGGAGTTAGTCCCCACCAGGAGGGCAGCACCACCGGTTTCCACCGGGTCAGGACACACCAACACCAACGTCTCAATAGCTTCCGACACTCCCACATCGCCCTCCGAGAACTCCAATCTCACCGATAGGTACCCATCGTACGGGTAGTCACCCTCGCTCACACCCCAAATCTGCAGGGCGTCAAATGGTGTTACGGGCAAATGCTTTAGATGTTGATTGTAGAAAGACCGGTACAATAAGGTCACCTGCGATCCAGTATCAAGAACGGCTTTTGCGTAAACTCCCTCTATCCGTAGACCCACACTGGCACGGGGTCCTACCAGCCCATCCGGAACAGAGGCGTGGGCACCCGGTGGTCTTCCGGCTGATCTCTGGGAACGTGTTCCTCCAGAGGCTCCAGTCCATTCCCTCACTGAGCCTCTCCTAAGTTTCCCCGACACCTCTCCCTTCTTAGTCGCAGGGGGGCTTGTCCTCCGCGGGACTCCTTGTCTCTCACAATCCCACCTAAAGTGACCCTCCTCTCCACAGCTATAGCACACCCTTGGCCTTCCACAGTCCCGCCTGAAATGCCCCTCTTTCCCACAGTTAAAGCACACACTGCCGGCTGCCCCTCCTCTCCCAGGACGGCTCCTGCTCCCAATCCACTGCACTGATCGCCCCTGAGAGTAGGTACCTCCCCTCCAAAGGGGGTTCCCTACTCCCCGGGGGTTTGTCATTCCTCCACTCAGCCACCACTTCCTGTATCGCTGAGGATCGCTCCCGTAGGCCCGTGCCCCTTTTCCGCCCCAATGCTCTCTCTTCCTCTCGCACCTCTCTAATCAGTTGCCCGAAGGATGGAGGGGGACCTTTCCTATAAGCCTGCCGGATAGTCCATGCCACCTTGTCCTCCTCCAGAGAGCCACTGAATAGCTGACTCATCCTCACGCTAGCCACGTCAGTCGCCTTCACTACCCCTCGGCGCCGCAGCCCCGAGAGCATCCCCTCCATCCTAAATATGTACTCGGAGAGCTTTTCCCCTCTCCATTGTTCCAGGCGTTGAAACTCTGCTAAAAGCAGCCAGGGTTCCCCTGACAACCCAAACGCTCCCTCCAAAACTTCTAGGCAGTCCTCCACTGAGGCCCCAGGCTTCTCAGCTTTTAACTCCCGGATGGTTTTGGCTGCTAAACCCCTCAAACTTCCCAGCAATCGCTGCCTCTTCTCCTCCTCCGAGCCTGGCCACTCCTCTAACATCAAAGACGAATGCTCGATCCAGGTCTCATAGTCTACCTCCCCGTCCGGAGTAGGCTTGGCTCCGGAGAACATCCCCAGCTTCAGCCGTGGTCTCTCGGCCACCCCCACCAGGGAATTAAGTGCGGCTGCCAGCTCCGAGCTTCCACCCTACCTGGGGAGCGGGGCTTAGTCACGACTCCCTCCTCCCACCTCCCTTTCTTAGTGCCGGGCACCTCTCTGGGGTCCACCTCTAGCTCTAACTCTTCCCCCGATGTCTCCTCAGCCTCATCCTTGTAGAAGTGGAGCCCCCACGGGCCCGCCTCCCCCGGTACACTGACCGTCGCCGGCAATTCCACCGTCCTGACTTCAGCACTCGTACGAACCAAAACCCAGCTAGACTCTACCTCTTTACCACACCGTCTAGCTACCAATTCTACCTGCCCAATACCCTTCACCGAACTTAAACCCCTCACTATCACGTCTCCTGAAACTCGAAAATCCACTCCGCTCACTACGCATGCGTACTGTACTGGTACATCTTCAAACTGGCACCAACAAACAAACTTATCTCTGTCCATCTCCGCTCTGCTGCCTGCGCGATTCCACAGCCCCTGACAATCCAATCCGGGACGAGCACCCCACAAATGTAACACTTACCCAACAGGCTGGTATATGTCTAGGGGAAAAAGGGATCCAGCCACTCTCCAACCCACCTCCCGTACACGCAGGTGCTGTGAGAATCGAGTTTACGCCTCGAGCCCGCCAACAGTATCAAATCCACAACAAATACCGTTATGAAATACACTTTAAAGAGTTTACTAAAATTAGAAAGAGTAGTAAGCAATACAATATATATACACAAGGAAAAAAACAAAAGGCGCCACTTAAGTTCAGTCTGTTTAGTGCACTCGTTGGAGCTCAATCAACGAACCAATCGACCCATCCGGCCGTCGCACCTGGGACCACCCCGGTGGTCTTACGAGCAGTCCAGCACACGTCCACCTTCTTCAGTGTCTTCCTCGGCCTCTCCCAAAAAACCCGCGAAAACCCCTCCCCCAAGTTCCCAGCATCACAAGACACAATGACATTCCCCATTGATTAACAAATGAATACAATTACCATATCAGCCATTCTAAAGTGAAACAACGGCTAGAGAAACACTTATCCGACAAAGAAACATTCCTACTTGTAACAAACCAAAGAGGCCATTTTGAGTAACATACCCAGGACATTGTACATGTACATCTTTGGAATGTGTGTGGAAACAAGAGTATCCAGTGAAAACCCTTGTGGTCATGGAGAGAAGAGAATGTACAAACTCATTTCAAACCACGGTGGGAATCGAACCATGATCTTGCAGCTGGCATTATAAAGTGTTGCTACAGTACCATGCTGCCCATAATGTTCACCACTACAATCTGTAACCTTGTGACCCAGCACATCCTTCACTTTACCAATACATTCTGACCAGGGATCAAACCTAGTTTGATGGAAAGTGTAAAAGGATTTGTCTGAAGCAGTACCCTGTGTACTTAAAAAGGATGAGGTGTCAGCTTTGTAGCACTGTAGCTCAAGACAATGTGATCACTATTTAGCAACATTGGATTCAGCTAAGTAATCTCACAAGCAGTAGAGCAGATTCTGGGTCTGCTTCTGTGAATGGGTAAACAATTAAACAGCTGATGAGAGGGGAGGCTCTCGGAACTTCCCTGGTCTTACTGAAGGTGGAGCCCAGCCTGTGGGAGCTGGAGACGAGGCTAAAGTATTCACAACTGTGTTCAGACAGAAGTCCTAAGTAAACCATCTCAGTTTCTTCTGAGATCCCGCTGGCACTGAAACCTGTCTCCAGGCAATTTTATATACCACTGGAGGAACTCAATAGGTCAGGCGGCATCAGTGGAGGGAAAGGGATGGTCAACATCTTTGATTGAGATCCTGCATGAGGACCTGATGTGGGCCTTGTACTAATCCTAATACAGAGATCTCGACCTGAAACATCACTGTACTTTTGCCTTCACAGATTCTGCTCAGCTCAATGAGATTTTCTGGCAGTTTTTTTTTGCTCCTGGTTTCAATATCTGCAGTCTCCAGCCGATTCTGTTTACTTCATGTGATATCAAGGAATGTTTGAGAGTTTTGGGTTCGGCAAAGGTTGAGGAGCCAGACACCATTCTGAAGAACTAACTCACCAGAATTAGCTATATCTCTGTCCAAGCTGTTGCAGTCCAATTGCAGCATTGGCATGTGGAAAGCATGTGATTTTGTGTGCATAATGAAGAACTTCAATGCGCTACGATGGTGACAGGATTGCGCGTGCACAGAGTGGAGCAGCAATTCAGTAATAAAAGTGTTCATTAAATGTTAAAAAAGAAAAAATGGAACACTGTAGACTCAAGAAATTGTAATAAAGCCATCAAGAGAGAGCAGTTTAAATTGCCAACACGGGACGAGATCATGTCCTGGTTTACAGGTGCCAAGTGGTTTAGCAAGCTTGACGCATCATCTGGGTTTTGGCAGATGAAACTTGAGGCAAATTCAAGGCTGTGTATGTTTAACACACCACAGGGAAGCTATCGCTTTCTTCGATATGAGATGTATGAGATCCTGTCTGCACCAGAAGTCTACCATAAAACCGTCCACATGATCTTTGAGGGCATACCTGGTGTGATACCAGGATTGATGATGTCATTGTCTGGGGATCCACCAAGGAAAAACATGATTAATGACAGATGCAGGTGCTTGATGTGAAATGGAATGTCAATTTGAAATTAAATAAAGGGAAAAGTGAGTTTGGTGTGAAGACACTGATCCTAATAGGAGATGTTGTCTCTGAAGAGAGAGTGAAGCTTGACCCAAGAAAGACAATAGAAAAACATGGAGTGGCCCAAGAAAAAGAGGAGGTGAGACTTTTCTTGGGGGTGGTGACTTACCTGGTTAAGTTCAGCCCTCAACTGTCAACTGTCAGCACCACTTAGGTCACTTCTTGAGCAGTAAAATGAGTGGAATTTGGTCTCATGAGCAAGAAGAGTGTTTCCAGATGCTGAAAAGAGTCCTAACTGAAGAGCCCATGCTGAAGTTTTACAGTTCAGAAAGATGTACTAGGATCCCAGCTGATACATCCCGGCACAGCCTTGGAGCTGTACTACTGCAGCAGCACTTTGACCTATGACCTTTGCATCAAGGGTTTTCACAAGTGTGGAAGCCAACTATGCACAGATAGAGAAAGAGCTTCTCACCAGCACGCATGCATGCAAACGATTCCATCAGTGCATCTATGGATGAACTTTTGAAGTGGAGATAGACGATAAACTACTGGTCTCAAATATATCCAAACCACTGAATGACTGTCCCATGGGGATATATCGCATGTTGATAAGGCTGAAGAAGTATGATGTGAAGATGATCTGTACACAGGGAAAAATATACATTTGCTGCTAGTGTGCTATCTCAAGCTGTTGACAAGAAAGAAAAGAGTGACCCAGAAGTTAATACAGATATACAGATAGCTCCTGATAGAAAAGAACAGCATGGTCAGATGAAAGAATGAAAGAACTCAAAGATACTATATGGAAAGGATGGTCAACAGCTAAGAATGGCTTTGCAATGTGTAGTTGGGATTATTTGGCATGCAGAGTTGAACTGTCAATAATGAAAGATAAGGTCTTCAAAAAGAACAGGTTTGTGATTCCAGTATTGCTACACAAGCAAGTGCTCCAGAAGATACAGAAAGGCATCTTGATGAGAAAATTGTAAACATAGAGTTCGTGAAGTGATGTACTGGCCAAGAATGAACCAAGACATCAGGCAGCCATTGCTTCGTGTGAAATATGCCTTGCCTACAGACCAAAGCAGCAAGAAGAACAACTCGGTCACTTGTGGAGTGCCGCAGGGATCTGTCCTGGGACCCCTGCTGTTTGTGATTTTTATAAATGACCTGGATGTAGAGGCGGAAGGATGGATGAGTAAGTTTGCGGATGACATGAAGAGTGGAGGAGTTGTGGATGGAGCTGCAGGTTGTCGAAGGTTACAAGAGGATATAGACAGGCTGCAGAGTTGGACAGAAAAATGGCAGATGGAGTTCAATCCGGACAAGTGTGAAGTGATGCATTTTGGAAGGACAAACCAGAAGACTGAGTACAGGATTAATAGTTATTTACTTAAGAGTGTGGATGAACAAAGGGACCTTGGGGTTCAAATCCATATATCCCTTAAGGTCGCTGTGCAGGTTGATAGGGTAGTTAAGGCTTCATAAACAGGGGGATTGAATTCAAGAGTAGAGAAGTAATTTTGCAGCTCTACAAATCTCTGGTGAGACTACACTTAAAGTATTATGTTCAATTCTGGTCACCTCATTATAGGAAGGATGTGGAAGCTATGGAGAGGGTGCAGAGGAGATTTACCAGGATGTTGCCTGGTTTGGAGAACAAGTCATATGAAGCAAGGTTAGCAGAGCTGGGACTTTCCTCTTTGGAGCGTAGAAGAATGAGAGGGGACCTGATAGAGGTCTATAAGATTATGAGAGGCATAGATAGGGTGGATAGTCATTACCTGTTTCCCAGGGCACCAATAGCAAACACCAGAGGGCATATGTACAAAATTAAGGGAGGGAAGTTTAGGGGAGACATCAGGGGTAAGTTTTTTTACGCAGAGGGTTGTGAGTGCCTGAAATGACTTGCCAGGGATGGTGGTGGAGGCTAAAACATTAGAGGTATTTAAGAGCCTCTTGGACAAGCACATGGATGAAAAAAAATGGAGGGTTATAGGGTAGTGTGGGTTTAGTACTTTTTTTTAAGGATTATATGGGTCGGCACAACATGGAGGGCTGAAGGGCCAGTACTGTGCTGTAGTGTTCTATGGTTGCACCACACCCTGAACTGGAAAGGCCGTACTTCATAGTTGGAATGGATTTTGTTTGATTGTAATGGGAAGAGTCATATTGTTGTAACAGACTACTTTTCCAATTATCCAGATGTTGCAACAATGCAATCAACATCCAGCAAAGAAGTCACCGCCTTCCTGAAAACTGTGTTTATAAAGCATGGATTTCCATGTGAATTAGTATCAGACAATGGTCCACAATTTTCAAGCTGTGAGTTTGAATTCTTTGCCAATGTTTGGATGTTTCAACAAATAACTTCAAGCCCACATCACCCAAAATCTAATAGCTTAGCAGAGAGTTCAGTCAAGGTAGTGAAGGGCCTCATAAAGAAAGCACAAGATGGATGCTTGAAAGTTCCTGAGTGGATATGGGACTGTAGATGCTTAATATAATTGAAGGTGAAATGTTGAATAGTTTGAAAATGTTGAACAATCTGAGGGGGAAAAAGAAGAGACCTGCTGTGGAATGTAGATATTAGAATCAGGTTTAATATCACAGGCATATGTCATGAAATTTGTGAATTTAGTGGTAGCAGTGCAATGCAATACAGGATAATATAGAAAAAAAGGTAAATCAATTACAGTAAGCAATTGCTATACAGTACATGTGTATATAGGTGTGTGTGTATCTGTATGTGTGTGTATAAATAAATTAAAAATAGTGCAAAAGCGGAGATAATGAAAAAGTGAGGCAGTGTTCATGGGTTCAATGTCCATTTAGGGATCGTATGGCAGAGGGAAAGAAGCTTTTCTTGAATTGCTGAGTGTGTGTCTTCAGGCTCCGTACCTCCTTCCTGATGGTAGCAATGAGAAGAGGGGGTGTCCTGATTGATGGAGGTCCTTAATAATTGACACAGCCTTTCTGAGGCAGCGTTCCTTGAATATGTCTTGGGTACTACTGAGGCTAGTGCCCAAGATAGAGCAAATTAATTTTACAACTTTCTGTAGCTTCTTTCAATCCTGTGCAGTAGCTCTACCATACCAGACAACACTAAAGCCTGTCAGAATGCTCTCCACAGTACATCTGTTGAAATTTGAGTTTTTTTGATGACAAACTAAATCTCCTCAAACTCCTAATGAAGTATAGCCACTGTCTTGCCTTATTTACAGCTGCATCAATATGTTGGGACCTGATTAAATCCTCAGAGATTTTGACACCCAGGAACTTGAAATTGCTCACCCTATTCACTTCTGATCCCTCTTTGAGGATTGGTTCATGTGCCCTCATTCTACCCTTTCTAAAATCCACAATCAGGTCTTTGGTCTTACTGACGCTGAGTGCAAGATTGTTGCTGCAATGTCTCTCGCTCCTGTACACTCTCTCATCTCCATCTGAAATTCTGCCAGCAATGGTTGTATCATCAGCAAATTTACAGATGGCATTTTAGCTATACCTAGCCACACAGACTTGGGTATAGAGAGAGTAGAGCAGTGGGCTAAGTATACATCCCTGAGGTGCACCAGTGTTGATCATCAGTGAGGAGGAGATATTGTTACCAACGCACACACACCGTGGTCATGCAGTTAGGAAATCGAGGATCCAGTTGCAGAGGGATGTACAGAGACCTAGGTTCTATAGCTCACACTTCTCTTGGACACTCGTATAATTGTTGCTCTTTTGAAGCAGGTGGGAATTTATGACCATAGCAATAAGAGGTTGAATTGCTCTTGAATACACCTGCCAGTTAGCACAGGTTTTCAGAGCCTTACCAGGTACTCCATCGGGTCCTGCTGCCTTGCTGGGATTCACCCTCCTGATAGACAGCCTGACATCCTCAGAGATCACAGGGTCACTGGGTGCAGCAGATTCCTTCACAGTTGTGGTTATATTCTCCCTTACAAAGCAGGCATAGAAAGCATTGAGCTTGTGTAGTAGTGAAGCATCGTCACCATTCATGATGTTGGGTTTCATTTTGTAGGAAATAATGTCCTGCTACAAATGCTGCCAGAGTTGACTTGCATCTGATGTTGCCTCCAACCTCACTCAGAACTGTTTCTTCAATCTAGAAATACCCCTCTGCAATCATATCTGGTTTTCTTCTAGAGACCTGAGTCACCAGACTTAAATGCCACAGGTTTAGACCTCGGTAGACAACAAACCACCTGGTTCATCCATGGCTTTTGGTCTGGGAATGTACAACAAATTTTCATAGGCACTCACTCATCCACACAGGTTTTAATGAAGTCGTTAAGAACTGTGACATGCTTATCCAAGTTCAACAATGAATGCCTGAATATAGACCAGTCCACTAATTCAAAGCAGTCCTGTAAGCAGTATAGCCAAGTGATTAAACTTTCCAAAGTGTGGGCGTGGAATAGCATGGTAAGTACTCTTGGTGGTGTAACTGTGGTCCAGTGTGTTGGTTCCTTTGATACTACAAGTGATAATTACTTAATGACATTTTCAAGTTGACCTGGTTAAAATCCCCCAAAATGATGGTGAAGGTGTTAGTGTGTGCTGTTTCGTGCATGTTCTTCACATTGCTCAGATCATCTACAGCCTGTTTGACATTGGCCTGAGGTGCACCGCTACCAAAATGATCACTGAAATCTCCCATGGCAGGTAAAATAGGCAATGCTTCATTGCGAGATATTCCAGGTCTGGTGAGTAGAACTGCTTCACCACTGACACATTTGTACATCGGGAGGAGTTGATCATGTGGCATACACCTCCACCTCTGCTTTTGAAAGATTTAACAGTCCCATGCCTGATGGTGTGTAGTGAATCTGTCAACCTGAATCGCTGCATCTGGTATTGAAGGGGTTAACCAGCATTCCGAGAAGCAGAGCACGCACGCTGTCCTAATGTCTCTCTGATACAGCACCCTAGCTCTGAGATCGTCAATTTTTTACCAGAGACTGTACATTTGCCATCAATGAAGTCAGTACTAGGAGTTGAAAACCTTTTTTTTCAAACGCACTTGCAGCCTGGAGCGGCAACCACGTTTCCCATGAAAAGTCCTCCCAGTGAGGATATTACGACCACAGACGGCATTATTTTTGTTGGTTTTAAGCAGCGATAGATTGTTCAATCACATTAAAACTTTTTTATTTATTGTACAGATGTTGGATGCAGTTATGATTCTTAGCTGCAGCAGGCTGAAATGGGAATATTTAATTGTATCCCATCAAGCTGTGCTGCATTGAATTTGTCCTGAACGTGCCCTGGAGTATCTTTGTTGGAAAGGATTATTGTGCCTTTTAGGTTTATGAGAACATAGAATTGTGTTTGTTTTTCTTTCAAAGGGTGAAGATGTGATATTATGTGTGTATAATAAAGAACTTCAGATCCTAGTGGGCAATGGAAGGAGTTCACTTGGAACTGGAAACCACAATGTTGACTGGGTTGCGAATGCATACGATTGAGCAGCAGTTCAGTAGTAAAATGTTCTAGTGTAAACCCACACCAAGTTTGACTTTACTAAGAACAAACAAAAGAGAAAGATGCCGTGGTACATCCTGTTCATAAGCTTCAGAACAAATCCAGTCTATCTAACTCTGCCCACAGCAATTCATCTACCTCAGTCATTGATAGTGATAGAATGTGTCATTGACAGTGCTATCAAATGGCACTTCTTCACTGATGTCCAGTTTTGGTTTCACCTGGACCACTCTGACCTTATCATAGCTTGGAAAAGATTTGGCATCTCAAAGTCACCTCTATTCCAGACTTCGTCAGAGATTTAGAGGAAAGAGTTGAATTTGAAGTGAAGTGAAAGTCTGAATAACTGCAGATGCAGTAGTGGTCTGTGTGGTGATGGTATTCCCAGAACACCATTAGAAAAGGAGCTTCTGGATCTAAACCCAATGGTGAGAGCAGAGAACACAGCAAAGGCTGTATTTCCCAGATGGGTTTGATTTGAGATGGATTTGTTCCCTAGAATGCAGTGTTCATGGATTTCGGTAGTTGGAAAGGATATTGATGATCCCACAACCTCCATGTACATCCCCTTCAACCGTCCACTTCCAAAGCAGACCTTCAGCCAGCTCCCTATGCACAAATGTGCTTCCTACTTTACACCACTGACTGTTCTTCCAAAAATGTCATCTCAGTTGAAAAGATTTTTATTTTTCCTAAAAGGGACGAAGATGATGCTATATAAATGCTTGCTGGCCTTGGTACATTGAAGCAAATCGAAACATCTTTTCCATTGTGCCTAGTGCTGTCAACATGTTAAGTAACCTCAAACGGAAGTAGATGGATTTAAGATTGCATTATTGCCTTGGGATTTGGATGCTAATGATAGACCACAGGAACATGCTGATAGCCTTGTTCCCAAGCTTGCAATGTTATTTGAACTCACCACCTGATTGTTATCATTCCAAGGCTGCTATTAATATTTTAGTTTTAATTACACTATCCTTACTTTGGTTTTGCGGGGTAACTTTCATTATTGGTTAGTGACACGTTCTTTTGCCTGAACTCTCACTTCCATTCCCTTCTGCTTGACTAAAGGTCATATTCAGGAGATTAATTTTCATTCCCTATTGCTATGGTGATCTCTTTAGGTTAATCTGGACAAGCTTGTTGTGGGGCATACCAAAGGAACAGAATTCTTATTGTTTCAAAAGAGTGAAACAAAATAAGTATCCCTGAGGCAAGCTTTGCATCACATCTTAAACACAAGAGATTCTAGAGATGCTGAAAATCCAGCAAAGCTCACAAAACACCGGAGGTATTCAGCAGTTCAGGCAGCATCTGTAAAGGGAAATAAACAGACAGTGTTTCAGGCTGAGACCCTTTTTCAGTTCAACTGCATTTTCTGTGGTGCTTTGAACCGCATCTCCTAACCAACACCAATAAGATTTATTTGCTTGTGTGTGACCTGCCACCTTGGTTGGTACCCCAAGCTTTTCACTCTCTCCAGCTGGGATTCCTCCAAGGCATTCCTAACTTTAGGTCATCTGAAGTTCTGCTAGACCAACTTCCCTCCACTTACTGACAAACCCTGGCTCCTGGTTAAAATTCTTAGCAATGTACACAAAACGTTGAACAAATTATGCAGGTCAGCCAGCACCTATAGATGGCAATGACTAGTCAGGATCCTTCTTCAGGACAGTCCTGTTGACTGTTTATTTGTCTCCATAGATGCTGCCCGACCTGTTGAATTCCTCTAGTATTTGGAGGTACAGGAGAGTGAAGTCACACATTTTAGGAACAGCCTCTTCTTCTCTTGCATCAGATGTCTGAAAGATAATAAACCAACCCATGAGCACTACCTCACTATTTTGCTCTCTTTTTGCACTACTTATTTAGCTAACTTATATTTTATTATTTTTATATATATATACACACAGTGGCATGTAAAAGTTTGGGCACCCCTGGTCAAAATTTCTGTTACTGTAAATAGTTAAGTGAGTAGAAGATGAACTGATCTCCAAAAGTCATAAAGTTAAAGATGAAACATTCTTTTCAACATTTTAAGCAAGATTAGTGTATAATTTTTGTCTTGTACAATTTTAGAGTGAAAAAAGGGAAAGCAGCACCATGCAAAAGTTTGGGCACCCCAAGAAATTTGAGCTCTCAGGTAACTTTTATCTCAGAACTTAATTAGATTGTTAGGGCTATGGCTTGTTCACAGTCATCGTTAGGAAAGGCCAAGTGATGCAAATATCAGTACTTTATACATACCCTGACTCCTCAGACCTTGTCCCAACAATCAGCAGCCATGGGCTCCTCTAAGCAGTTGCCTCGCACTCTGAAAATTAAAATAAATGATGCTCACAAAGCAGGAGAAAGCTATAAGAAAATAGCAAAGTGTTTTCAGGTAGCCGTTCCCTCAGTTTGTAATGTAATTAAGAAATGGCAATTAACAGGAATGGTAGAGGTCGTGTTGAGGTCTGGAAGACCAAGAAAACTTTCTGAGAGAACTGCTTGTAGGATTGCTAGAAAGGCAAATCAAAACCCCCATTTGACTGCAAAAGACCTTCAGAAAGATTTAGCAGACTCTGGAGTGGTGGTGCACTGTTCTACTGTGCAGCGACACCTGCATAAATATGACCTTCATGGAAGAGTCATCAGAAGAAAACCTTTCCTGCATCCTCACCACATAATTCAGTGTCAGAAATTTGAAAAGGAATATCTAAAAAAGCCTGATGCATTTTGGAAACAAGTCCTGTGGACTGATGAAGTTAAAATAGAACTTTTTGGCTGCAATAAGCAAAGGTAAGTTTAGAGAAAAAAGGGTGCAGAATTTCATGAAAAGAACACTTTTCCAACTGTTAAGCATGGGGGTGGATCGATCATGCTCTGGGCTTGTGTTGCAGCCAGTGGTACGGGGAACATTTCACTGGTCGAGGGAAGAATGAATTCAATTAAATACCAGCAATTTCTGGAATTCTGGAAGCAAACATCACACTGTCTGTAAAGAAGCTGAAGATGAAAAGAGGATGGCTTCTACAACAGGATAATGATCCTAAACACACCTCAAAATCCACAATGGACTTCCTGAAGAGGCGGAAGCTGAAGGTTTTGCCATGGCCTTCACAGTCTCCTGACCTAAACATCATTGAAAATTTGTGGATAGACCTCAAAAGAGCAGAGCATGCAAGACGGCCCAAGAACCTCACAGAACTAGAAGCCTTTTGCAAGGAAGAATGGGCGAAAACCCCCCAAACAAGAATTGAAAGACTCTTAGCTGACTACAAAAAGCGTTTACAAGCTGTGATACTAGCCAAAGGGGGTGATACTAAGTACTGACCATGCAGGGTGCCCAAACTTTTGCTTCAGGCCCTTTTCCTTTTTTGTTATTTTGAAACTGTAAAAGATGGAAATAGAAAAGTAATCTTGCTTAAAATATTAAAGAAATGTGTCATCTTTAACTTTATGCCTTTTGGAAATCAGGTCATCTTTTACTTAGCTATTAACAGTAACAGAAATTTTGACCAGGGATGCCCAAACTTTTGCATGCCACTGTGTATGTATGTACTGTATGTATGTATATGTACACATAGTATTTCATGTATTGCACTGAATTGCTGCCACAAAACAATAAACTTCACAACATGTTAAGGATATTAAACCTGATTTTAACTGCAAACACGAGGAAATCTGCAGATGCTGGAAATTCAAACAAAACACACAAAACGCTGCCTGGCCTGCTGTGTTCCACCAGCATTGTTTTGGTTTGTGTTGTCTGATTTTAACTGATTGCATTTTGTGTGTGGTGCTCAGGATTTCCCACGTCTGCAAATTTTCTTGTGTCTCCTTCCCTCTCCTTACTGACCCTATCAGGTTTACACCCCTCTAAAACCACTGCTGTCCTTCAATTTCTGCCTTTTTTTTACATTACTCCACCATTGACTGCTATTCCTAGCCCTGAACTCTAGGCCTTTCCCAGTTTATCTCCTTGACCTATCCCTGCCTCAAGGCTTTAGACGTCTGCCCTATATTCAGCTCACAGCGCAGTAGTAAATGGTGTTTTGCAGCACTATTAAAAAGAGGCCTGTGTTGCCATAAAAGTGCTGTATAATTTCAAGTTGTTGAAATCTATTATTGAGAAAGGCATCAAAACCCCAATCTATGTTGGGGAGTTACTTATTTAAATACCCACTGGTGCATTCACTCTTCCCCTGCCCGTCTTTGACCAGGTACTATGGACATGTGGTCGATGTTTAGGGATAAATTGCAGGATGTTAGGGATAAATTTGTCCCGGTGAGGAAGATAAAGAATGGTAGGGTGAAGGAACCATGGGTGACAAGTGAAGTGGAAAATCTAGTCTGGTGGAAGAAGGCAGTATACATGAGGTTTAGGAAGCAAGGATCAGATGGGTCTATTGAGGAATATAGGATAGCAAGAAAGGAGCTTAAGAAGGGGCTGAGAAGAGCAAGAAGGGGGCATGAGAAGGCCTTGGCGAGTAGGGTAAAGGAAAACCCCAAGGCATTCTTCAGTTATGTGAAGAACAAAAAGACAACAGGAGTGAAAGTACGACCGATTAGAGATAAAAGTGGGAAGATGTGCCTGTAGACTGTGGAAGTGAGTGAGGTCCTCAATGAATACTTCGCTTCAGTATTCACCACTGAGAGGGAACTTGATGACAGTGAGGACAATATGAGTGAGGTTGATGTTCTGGAGCATGTTGATATTAAGGGAGAGGAGGTGTTGGAGTTGTTAAAATACATTAGGATGGATAAATCCCCGGGGCCTGACAGAATATTCCCCAGGCTGCTCCATAAGGCAAGGGAAGAGATTGCTGAGCCTCTGGCTAGGATCTTTATGTCCTCGTTGTCTACGGGAATGGTACCAGAGGATTGGAGGGAGGCAAATGTTGTCCCCTTGTTCAAAAAAGGTAGTAGGGTTAGTCCAGGTAATTATAGACCAGTGAGGCTTACGTCTATGGTGGGAAAGCTGTTGGAAAAGATTCTTAGAGATAGTATCTATAGGCAATTACAGAATCATGGTCTGATCAGGGACAGTCAGCATGGCTTTGTGAAGGGCAGATCGTGCCTAACAAGCCTGATAGAGTTCTTTGAGGAGGTGACCAGGCATGTAGATGAGGGTAGTGCCGTGGGTGTGATCTACATGGATTTTAGTAAGGCATTTGACAAGGTTCCACATGGTAGGCTTATTCAGAAAGTCAGAAGGCATGGGATCCAGGGAAATTTGGCCAGATGGATTCAGAATTGGCTTGCCTGTAGAAGGCAGAGGGTCGTGGTGGAGGGAGTACATTCAGATTGGAGGGTTGTAACTAGTGGTATCCCACAAGGATTTGTTCTGGGACCTCTACTTTTTGTGATTTTTATTAACGACCTGGATGTGGGGGGTAGAAGGGTGGGTTGGCAAGTTTGCAGATGACACAAAGGTTGACGGTGTTGTAGATAGTGTAGATGATTGTCGAAGATTGCAGAGAGACATTGATAGGATGCAGAAGTGGGCTGAGAAGTGGCAGATGGAGTTCAATCTGGAGAAGTGTGAGGTGGTACACTTTGGAAGGACAAACTCCAAGGCAGAGTACAAAGTAAATGACAGGATATTTGGTAGTGTGGAGGAGCAGAGGGATCTGGGGGTACATGTCCACAGATCCCTGAAAGTTGCCTCACAGGTAGATAGGGTAGTTAAGAAAGCTTATGGGGTGTTAGCTTTCATAAGTGGAGGGATAGAGTTTAAGAGATGCGATGTAATGATGCAGCTGTATAAAACTCTAGTTAGGCCACACTTGGAGTACTGTGTCCAGTTCTGGTTGCCTCAGTATAGGAAAAATGTGGAAGCATTGGAAAGGGTACAGAGGAGATTTACCAGGATGCTGCCTGGTTTAGAGAGTATGGATTATGATCAGAGATTAAGGGAGCTAGGGCTTTACTCTTTGGAGAGAAGGAGGATGAGAGGAGACATGATAGAGGTGTACAAGAGATTAAGAGGAAAAGACAGAGTGGACAGCCAGTGCCTCTTCCCCAGAGCACCACTGCTCAGTACAAGAGGACATGGCTTTAAGGTAAGGGGAGGGAAGTTCAAGGAGGATATTAGAGGAAGGTTTTTCACTCAGAGAGTGGTTGGTGCATGGAATGCACTGCCTGAGTCAGTGGTAGAGGCAGTTACACTAGTGAAGTTTAAGAGACTACTAGACAGGTATATGGAGGAATTTGAGGTGGGGGGTTATATGGGAGGCAGGGTTTGAGGGTCGGCACAACACTGTGGGCCAAAGGGCCTGTAATGTGCTGTACTATTCTATGTTCTATCACTGAGCTTGCACTGCCAATTACTGCAATTCGTGCACATGCATGCTGAGATCTTTTTGTTCCTGTCCCCCTTTAGGATTGTGCTCTCAGGATTATATATTAACTCTGCGGCCAAGTTGTAACAACTCCACCTGTCACCTATTCCAACAGCATATCTATATCTGATCAAAGTCACTCTACATTTCCAAGTGTAAGTCATTTCCAGATGAGCTCAATGCCTTCTATGCTCACTTTGAGGAACCTTCACAACCTCCCACAGCCCCTGGTGACTCTATGATTTTAGTCTCTGAGGTTGATGTAAGAGCATCCTTTAGGAAGGTGAACCCACAGAATCATCCAGCTCAGATAGGGTACTTGGCCGAGTACTAAAGACTTGTTCTGAACAACTGGTTGGAGTATTCACTGACATCTTTAATCTCTCGCTTCAGCAGTCTGAGGTACCCACCTGCTTCGAGCTTACTGGTGCCTACGAAGAACGTGGTAGCATGCTTCAATGATTTCTCTTCAGTAGCTCTTGCATCCACTGTGATGAATTGCTTTAAGAGGTTGGTGATGAAACATAACAGCTCCTGCCTGAGGAATGACTTGGATCCAGTCCAATTTACCAACTGTCACAACAGTTCCGCTATAGATGCCATTTTATTGGCTCTTCACTTAATCCTGGAAAATCTGGACAGCCAAGATGCATGTATCAGGATGCTCTTCGTCAACTATAGTTTGGTATTCAATACTATCATCCCCTTAGAGCTAATCAATAAACTTCAAGACCTTGTCCTCGATTCCTCATCGTGCAATTGGGTCCTAGTTGCATTCCTCACTTGCAGACCCCATTCAGTTTGAACTGGCAAAAGTATCTCTGTAATCTCCATCAGCACAGGTACACCACAAAGCTTTGTGCTTAGTCCCCTGCTTTATACTTTATGCTGGGGCTAAATACAGCTCCAGTGCCATATGTTTGCTAGTGTTAGCCGAATCAAAGCTTGTGACGAATCAGCATATAGGAGGGAGAAAGGAAATCTGGCTGAGTGGTGCTACAACAACAATCTTTTTCTCAATGTCAGCATGACTAAGGAGCTGATTACTGACTTCTGGAGGGGGAAACCAGAGATCCATGAGCCAATCCTTGTTGGGGGAGCAGAAGTGGGGAGAATCATCATCTTTAAATTTCTCAGTGTTATAATTTCAGAGGACCTGTCCTGGGTCTAGCTCATAAATGCCATTATGATGAAAGCCCAGCAACACCTCAACTTCCTTAGAAGTTTGTGAAGGTTTGGAATGACCTCTAAAACTTTGACAAACTTCTGTAGATGTGTGGTGGAGAGCATATTGACCAGTTGTTTAGTATGGAAGTACCAATGCCCTTAAATAGGAAATCTTACAAAAAGTAGTGGATATGGCCCAGTCATCACAAGTAAAGCCCTCCCCACCATTGAGCACATCTACATGGAGTGCTGTTGCAGGAAAGAGGCATCCATAATCAGGGACCCCTACTATCCAGGCCATGCTCTCTTCATGCCACTGCTATCAGGAAGAAGGCACAGAAGCCCTGGGACTCTCACCACCAAATTGAGGAACAGATATTATGCCTCAGCCATCAGGCTCTTGAACCAGAGAGGATAACTTCACTCAGCATCTCTAGCCCCATCACAGAACAGTTCCCAAAACCTGTGAACTCACTTTCAAGGACTCATCATCTCATGTTCTGGATATTTATTGTTTACTTATTTACTTATTTTATATTTACACAGTTTGTTGTTCTTTTACACATTGGTTATTCGCCCATCCTTTTATGGCGTGGTATTTCATTGAATCTATTGTATTTCTTCAACTTACTGTGTTTGCCCACAAGAATTAATGTCAGTGTTGTATATGGTAACTGTACTTGGTATGTACTTTGATAATAAATTTACTTTGAACTTTTGAAATCTCCAGTACATTTCCAAGTTGTGGATATCCATACTGATAAGCCGGTGTGGTACTGGGGGCTTGCCACACTGTCAGTTGAACCATTGTTGAGTGACTTATTAAAACCATGCTCTGCCTACACCTTCAGATCCTTGGGACAATGCTGTCTTCTCACACCTACCGTTAGGCACAAGGTGCAGAAGCCTGAAATTCACACCACCAAGTTCAAGAACAGCTACTTCCCTTCAATTATTTGGTTCTTGAACCAATCGCCAAAACCCTAATCACTTCCTCAGTATATTGTAATGGCACTACAATGAACATTGTATTTTATTCTAATTGTTTTTGTATAACTGTATATAGTTTATGTTTAATTTATGTTCATTCTGTGAATGCTACCTATCTGATGTTGTTTGCCTATGATGCTGTTGCAAGTATGTTTTTCATTGTACCTATGCATATGACAGTAAACTCAACTTTGACTTTGAGAGGGACCTCACTAGTACCCCATGTCTAACCTGCCCGCTACATTAGTAACTACGCTTCAAATGTACCTCATTGTCTGTTGAGGCACCCTGGGATATTGTGAAAGGGTGGTAGAGAGTGCAGAAGGAGTATGGAACATCGTGGAAGAGGGAGCCCATAACAGGTTGTGATGGCTTTCTGCAGTAAACCTGTCGTCTACTGGGAGTACGCTTTTAGGCTGTCATAGCAGCAATATACATAGCTGAGCTGTAAACTAATTAATATAACAGCATCGCTTTCATTTACATCCCACTGCTTTTGACTAAACTCTTCCACAGCTTTTATAAACACCTCGTCTTCCTGTAGTACGTCTGTCACCTCAGATTTCAGACAGTAAATCTAGAAAATCTTGTAATGTAGGAATTATAGCAGGCAGTCTGTGTTAATGCAGGATCCCCACAGTCAGAAATGTGTTAATAAATAATGTCTTTATTAGATATTCGGCCTTGACGGCTGTCATTTCCTTACCCCTCTCAGAAATCATGTGGTGTAAATCTCAGCTCTGCCTGAGAGACCTGAGGGGATATGGGTGCAATATAAAATCAGAAAACACTGGAAACACTCGGAAGGTCAAGTGACATCTGTGAGAAGAGTTGTGACAGAATAGTTGTAATGGGACAGAAAACTTTTGAGGATGAAAAAGGCTAGGGAGATGGACAGAAATTTATTTGGATGGCAGAGTGAAGCTTCTCCAGGTTTAGCATTCCCAGGAGAAAAGTGGCTGTGAATTCAACAAGTATATGAAAATCAAAAAAACTTTAAAAGATGCTGAAAATCTAAAACTTACTGTGTTTTAACTTGAAATGTCAATTGTTTCTCTTCCCACAGACGCAGCCTGACCTGTTAAGTGTTTCCAACATTTTCTGTTTTATTTTACATCTGCAGGCTTTGTTCATTTACAAGGTTTCTGGTATAATGTCTTATCTAAAATATAGTGTTGTAGCAGTGTGCTACACGCAGTGCTGAAATAACGACACGTAGTCGGTGAGCTGCAGTTGCGAAAGAGATTTATTCAAACTTTGCGGCCTCGCTTTAAAGCCTTCTTGTTCCCGCCCTCCCCGGGTGGGAATACTGTAGGGGGCGCATATTCACAGTCCCGGCTGTGCCAAGTCCACATGGGCCGGTTTGAGTCGGTCCACCGTGAAAACCTCCTCTCTCCCCCCAATGTCCAGCACGAATGTGGACCTGTTGTTTCTGATCACCGTAAACAGCCCCTCGTAGGACTGCTGTAGCTGTGCCCGATGTCTGCCCCGTCATACAAAAATGAACTTACTGTTTTGCAGGTCTTTGGGTATGCAGGTCGGGTTCTGCCCATGCTGTGAAGTGGGTATGGGGGCCAGGTTACCGAGCCTCTCGAGTAGCCTGTCCAGGACTGCTGCGGGTTCTTCCTCTTGCCCCCTTGGGGCTGGTATGAACTCTCCTGGGACGACCAGGGGTGCGCCGTATACCAACTCGGCTGACGAGGCGTACAGATCTTTGGGTGCCGTGCGGATTCCAAGCAGGACCCAGGGAAGCTTGTCCACCCAGTTAGGCCCTTTGAAGTGGGCCATGAGAGCCGACTTTAGGTGACGGTGGAAACGCTCCACCAGTCCGTTCGACTGTGGGTGGTAGGCAGTTGTGTGGTGCAGCTGTGTCCTCAAAAGGCTGGCCATAGCTGACCACAGGCTGGAGGTGAACTGGGTGCCTCTGTCGGAGGTAATGTGGGCAGGTACACCAAAGCGAGATACCCAGGTTGCAATCAGTGCTCGGATGCAGGATTCGGAGGTGGTGTCGGTGAGTGGGACCGCCTCTAGCCATCTTGTGAACTGGTCCACGATAGTCAGGAGTGCCGTGCTCCTCGCGACACTGGCAGGGGGCCCACGATATCCACATGAATCTGGTCGAAACGCCGGTGGGTGGGGTGGAACTGCTGCGGTGGGGCTTTGGTGTGCCGCTGCACCTTGGCTGTTTGGCAGTGCATGCGCATTTTGGCCCATTCACTGACCTGCTTGCGGAGTCCGTGCCAAACGAACCTGTTGGCTACCATCCAAACGGTTGACCTGATGGAGGGGTGCACTAAGTCGTGAATGGAGTCGAAAATGCACCGCTGCCGGGACGATGGGGCGGTGGTGACTTCACAGAGTAGGGTAGGGTCTCTCTCACCTGGGCCTACGGGGAGGTCTTGGAGCTGCAAACTGGAGACTGCGGTTCTGTAACTAGGGATCTCCTCATCTGCCTGCTGCGCCTCCACCAGTGCTTCATAGTCTACCCCCTGGAACAGGGCTTGGATGTTAGGTCTGGACAGAGCGTCCGCCACGACATTGTCCTTTCCCGAGACGTGCCGGACATCCGTCGTGTATTCGGAGATGTAGGTCAGATGTCGCTGCTGGCGTCCCGCCCGACCAGGGTTCGGATGTTTTCGTGAATGCAAAGGTAAGAGGTTTCTGGTCTGTGAACGCGGTGAAGGGCCTACCTTCTAAGAAGTACCTGAAATGCCGGATTGCCAGGTATAGCGCCAACAGTTCCTGGTCGAAAGCACTGTATTTGAGCTCGGGTGGTCATAGGTGTTTGCTGAAAAACGCCAGGGGTTGCCAGTGACCCTCAATGAGTTGTCCCAGCACTCCACCGACTGCCATGTTAGATGCGTCCACTGTGAGTGTGGTAGGGTCGTCCATTCTGGGGTGCACTAGCATCGCGGCGTTTGTCAAGGCTTCTTTGGTTTTAATGAAAGCAACGGTGGACTCCTCTTCCCAGGTAATGTCCTTGCCCTTACCTGACATCAGGGCGAACAGGGGGCGCATGATTCGGGCTGCTGAAGGGAGGAAGCGGTGGTAGAAATTCACCATACCCACGAATTCCTGAAGGCCTTTGATTGTGTTGGGTCGGGGGAAATGGCAGACCACGTCTACCTTGGCGGGCAGAGGGGTCGCCCTGTCTTTAGTAATCCTGTGGCCCAGGAAGTTGATGGTGTCGAACCCGAAATGGCATTTGGCCGGGTTGATTGTTAGGCCGTATTCACTCAGTCGGGTGAGTGAATACCGCGTCCATTAACCACTGAAATGTCTGTGCGGCATTTTTCAGGCCGAACGGCATGCGGAGGAACTCGGAAAGGCTGAACAGGGTGATGATTGCCGTTTTGGAGACGTCGTCCGGATGCATTGGGATTTGATGGTATCCCTGGACGAGGTCTACTTTGGAAAAGATCCGTGCGCCGTGCAGGTTTGCTGCAAAGTCCTGAATGTGTGGCACAGGGTAGTGGTCCGGTGTTGTAGCCTTGTTCAGCCTGTGGTAGTCGCCACATGGTCTCCAGCCCCCTATTGCTTTGGGCACCATGTGCAGGGGGGAGGCCCATGGGCTGTTGGACCACCGGACGATCCGCAATTCCTCCATCCACTTGAACTCCTCCTTCGCCAGTTGGAGCTGGACCAGGGGAAGCCGCCGAGCGCGGGCGTGGAGGGGTGGTCCTTGTGTCGGTCTGTGGTGCTGTACGCTGTGTCTGGACATGGCTGCCGTGAACTGTGGTGCCAGAATCGATGGGAAATCTGCCAGGACTCTGGTGAAGTCGTTGTTGGACAGCGTGATGGAGACTAGGTGTGGGGCCGGCAACTGGGCTTCACCCAGGCAGAACGTTTGAAAGTCTCAGCGTGGACCAGTCTCTTCCTTGGCAGGTCGACCAGTATGCTGTGAGCTCGCAAAAAATCCGTTCCCAGGAGCGGTTGGGCTACGGTGGCCAGTGTGAAGTCCCACGTGAACTGGCTGGAGCCAAACTGTAGCTGCACCGTACGGGTGCTGTAGGTCCTTACTGTGCTGCCATTTGCGGCCCGCAGGGTGGGTCCCGGTTCTCTGTTGCAGATGTCCTAACTCGTCTGAGATAAGACGCTGATCTCGACTCTGGTGTCGACCGAAAAGCGGCGTCGAGACTGCTTGTCCCTGACATACAGCAGGCTACCCCAATGGCCAGCCGCTGTAGCCATCAGCCGCTGCTGGCCCTGGCATTTGCCAAAAACTTGCATGGCGGGCTACAGCGGCGAGCTTCTGTGCCCCACCGCTGGTGGTAGAAGCACCATTGTTCATTGGTCTCCTCACCCCTGTCTCTGGGGTTACTGGGCTCTGCAGCCGGGCCTGGTCTGATCTGCTGCTGGGAGCGTGGCCTGGTGATCTGGGCGACGGACGCCCCACTCTCCTTTTTGGCTTTCCACAGCACGTCTGCCCGGGCTGCCACCTTCCGGGGGTCGCTGAAATCCGCGTCGGACAGCAGCAGGCGTATGTCCTCGGGCAGCTGCTCCAGGAACGCCTGCTCAAACATGAGGCAGGTCTTGTGTCCTCCGGCCAGGGTCAGCATCTCCTTCATCAAAGCTGACAGTGGCCGGTCTCCCAAATCATCCAGGTGCAGTAAGCGGGCAGCTCGCTCGCGCTGTGGGAGTCCGAAAGTCCTTACGAGCAGGGCTTTGAATTCTGTGTATTTGCCGTCCTCCGGGGGCAACTGTATGAACTCCTCAACCTGGGCGGCTGTCTCCTGGTCGAGGGAGCTCACCACGTAGTAGTAATGCGTAGCATCTGAGGTTATCTGCCAAATGTGGAATTGGGCTTCTGCTTGCTGGAACAATAGGTGAGCTCGCAGCGTCCAGAAGCTTGGCACTTTTAACGAAACTGCATGAACAGATGTGGTGTCGTTCATCTCCGGTCCAAATAATCGTTTAGGCTGTCGGGGTCACCAATTGTAGCGGTGTGCTACACGCAGCGCTGAAATAACGATACATAGTCGGTGAGCTGCAGTTGCAAAACAGATTTATTCAAACTTCACAGCCTCACTTTAAAGCCTTCCTGTTCCTGCCCTCCCCAGACGGGAATGCTGTAGTGGGCGCGTATTTACAGTCCCGTCCTGCGTGCAGGCTTTTCCCCTTGCTGGTGAAGCAAGCTTGGAGCCCTCCTTGGGACCGGCCTCAATGCCAGTGCGCGCCACTTTGTGAGCTGGTTCGAGTGCGCTGGGAAGTGGGTCGCCACAGTGTCTTCTTACTTCCATCTCCCTTCCCATTGAAACACAGAAACATAGAAAATAGGTGCAGGAGTAGGCCATTCAGCCCTTCGAGCCTGCACTGCCATTCAGTATTATCATGGCTGATCTTCCAAATCAGAACCCTGTACCTGCTTTCTCTCCATACCCCCGATCCCTTTAGCCACAAGGACCATATCTAACTTCCTCTTAAATATAGCCAATGAACTGGCCTCAATTGTTTCCTGTGGCAGAGAATTCCACAGATTCACCACTCTCTGTGTGAAGAAGTTTTTCCTCATCTCAGTCCTAAAAGGCTTCCCCTTTATCCTTAAACTGTGACCTCTCGTTCTGGACTTCCCCAACATCGTAAACAATCTTCCTGCATCTAGCCTGTCCAATCCCTTTAGAATTTTATACGCTTCAATAAGATCCCCCCTCAATCTTCTAAATTCCAGTGAGTATAAGCCTAGTCGATCCAGTCTTTCTTCATATGAAAGTCCTGCCATCCCAGGAATCTTCTCTGTACTCCCTCTATGGCAAGAATGTCTTTCCTCAGATTAGGGGACCAAAACTGCACACAGTATTCTAGGTGCGGTCTCATCAAGGCCTTGTACAACTGCAGTAGAACCTCCCTGCTCCTGTGCTCAAATCCTTTTGCTGTGAATGTCAACATACCATTTGCCTTTTTCACCACCTGCTGTACCTGCATGCCCACCTTCAATGACTGGTGTACAATGACACCCAGGTCTCGTTGCATCTCCCCTTTTCCTAATCGGCCACCATTCAGATAATAATCTGTTTTCCTGTTCTTGCAACCAAAGTAGATAACCTCACATTTATCCATATTAAATTGCATCTGCCATGAATTTGCCCACTCACCTAACCTATCCAAATCACCCTGCATCCTCTTAGCATCCTCCTCACAGCTAACACCGCCGCCCAGCTTCATGTCATCCGCAAATTTGGAGGTGCTGCATTTAATTCCCTCGTCTAAATCATTAATGTATATTGTAAACAACTGGGGTCCCAGCACTGAGCGTTGCGATACCCCACTAGTCACTGCCTGCCATTCTGAAAAGGTCCCGTTTACTCCCACTCTTTGCTTCCTGTCTGCCAACCAATTCCCTATCCACATCAATACCATAACCCCAATACCATGTGCTTTAAGTTTGTACACTAATCTCCTGTGTGGGACCTTGTCAAAAGCCTTTTGAAAATCTAAATATACAACATCCACTGGCTCTCCCCTATCCACTCTACTAGTTACATCTTCAAAAAATTCTATAAGATTCGTCAGACATTATTTTCCTTTCACAAATCCATGCTGACTTTGTCCGATGATTTCACCTCTTTCCAAATGTGCTGTTATCACATCTTTGATAACCGACTCTATCATTTTCCCCACCACCGATATCAGACTAACCAGTCTATAATTCCCCGGTTTCTCTCTCCCTCCTTTCTTAAAAAGTGGGGTTACATTAGCCAGCCTCCAATCCTCAGGAACTATTCCAGAATCTAAGAACTTTTGAAAAATTATCACTAATGCATTCACTATTTCTTGGGCTACTTCCTTAAGCACTCTGGGATGCAGACCATCTGGCCCTGGGGATTTATCTGCCTTTAATCCCTTCAATTTACTTAACACCACTTCCCTACTAACATGTATTTCCCTCAGTGCCTCCATCTCACTAGACCCTCGGTCCCTTACTATTTCCGGAAGATTATTTATGTCCTCCTTAGTGAAGACAGAACCAAAGTAGTTATTCAATTGGTCTGCCATGTCTTTGTTCCCTATGATTAATTCACCTGTTTCTGACTGTAAAGGACCTACATTTATCTTGACCAATCTTTTTCTTTTCGTGTATCTATAAAAGCTTTTACAGTCAGTTTTTATGTTCCCTGCCAGCTTTCTCTATAATCTTTTTTCCCTTTTCTAATTAAGCCCTTTGTCCTCCTCTGCTGGTCTCTGAATTTCTCCCACTCCTCAGGTGTGCTGCTTTTTTCCGGCTAATTTATATGTTTCTTCTTTGGACTTGATACTATCCCTAATTTCCCTTGTCAGCCACGGGTGCTCTACCTTCCCTGGTTTATTCTTTTGCCGAACTGGGATGAACAATTGTTGTAGTTCATCCATGCGATCTTTAAATGCTTGCCATTGCATATCCACCGTCAACCCTTTAAGTATCATTTAAGTGGCTCTTTTTGCTTTTTGCCCTGGATTTGCCTGCTTACCACTTTTATTTTTCACCTTACTACTTTTTGCTTCTACCCTCATTTTACACCCCTCTGTCTCTCTGCACTTGTTCCCATCCCCCTGCTACATTAGTTTAAGTATTAATTATCTTAGCTAATTCACATCTCATACCTTCAAAGTTACCCTTCTTTAAGTTCAGAACCTTTGTTTCTGAATTAACTATGTCACTCTCCATCTTAATGAAGAATTCCATCATATTATGGTCACTCTTACCCAAGGGGCCTTGCACAACAAGATTGCTAACTAACCCTTCCTCATTGCTCAATACCCAATCTAGAATGGCATGCTCTCTAGTTGGTTCCTCGACATGTTGGTTCAGAAAACCATCCCACATACATTCCAAGAAATCCTCTTCCTCAGCACCCTTACCAATTTGGTTCACCCAATCTATATGTAGATTGAAGTCATCCATTATAACTACTGTTCTTTTATTGCACGTATTTCTAATTTCCTGTTTAATGCCATCCCCAACCTCACTATTACTGTTAGGTGGCCTGTACGCAACTCCCACCAGTATTTTCTGCCCCTTAGCGTTATGCAGCTCTACCCATATCGATTCCACATCCCCCAGGCTAATGTCCTTCCTTTCTATTCTGTTAATCTCCTCTCTAACCAGCAATGCTACCCCACCTCCTTTTCTTTCCTGTCTATCCCTCCTGAATATCCCTGGATGTTGAGCTCCCATCCTTGGTCACCCTGGAGCCATGTCTCTGATCCCAACTATATCATATTCATTAATAACTATCTGCACATTCAGTTCATTCACCTTGTTACGAATGCTCCTCGCATTGATGCACAAAGCCTTCAGGCTTGTTTTTACAACACTCTTAGCCCTTATATAATTATGTTGAAAAGTGGCTCTTTTTGCTTTTTGCCCTGGATTTGCCTGCCTGCCACCTTTACTTTTCACTTTACTACTTTTTGCTTCTACCCTCATTTTACATCCCTCTGTCTCTCTGCACTTGTTCCCATCCCCCTGCCACATTAGTTTAAAGCCTCCTGAACAGCAGTAGCAAACGCTCCCCCTAGGACATTGGTTCCAGTCCAGCCCAGGTGCTGAGAAGAAGATACAAAAGCTCTGGTAAGCATGTAACTCCAGTCTCAAGGACAGATTCTGTCCCATTGTTAGAAGATTATTGATTGGTCCCCTAGTACAATGAGATGGACTCTTTGCCACACAATCTACCTCATTATGGCCTTGTATCGTACTGTATATCTGTATTGTACTTTCTCTGTAATGGTTTATTCTGCATTCTGGCACTGTTTTATACTACCTCAATGCATTGTTGTAATGAATTGATCTGTATAAATGGAATGCAAGACTATATGGAAGACTCTCAGTCCATGTGACTATAATAATTTGTCACCTTACACAGGACAATGGGCCCTTAGACCACTGAGTCGGTCTCCATCGAGTGCCCAGATTTCTGCAGTGGGGTTTGAAGCTGCAGCCTTCTAACACATTGACAAAGGAAAGAGGTATTGTGGGTGATCAGACAGGAGAGTGTGGTTGCGTGAAAGAATTATTCAATTCCGTGGTAAATCTTTTGCTAGTTTATCAAGCAGTACATTCCAGAGGTTTTTTTTAAGAAAAGGAGATAACCTCACAAATTCTCTATCATTTCTCTAAACATTGACTTCTGATTATCCATCCTCCTGCCTCCAGAAACAGTTTCTCCTAATGTATTCCATTAAACCCCACATAATTTTTGAGCCTATTAGATCTCATGCCAATTTTGACACTGGTAAGAAGGACAACCTCACCTTCTGCAGTCTGGTCACATCTCTGGCTCCCCTGTATCCGCAGTGTTCTCTGTAACCCTTCTTCCATGCTTTTTTCAATAACAACACCCTGCGTAACATGTGGTGCCCAGTTAGAAAAGATTACTGCAACTTCCTGGCATTTCTGTTTGCAATCTTTCAGACATTCCCTCAACATTTCAGGATAAGGCAGAGTTGTAGTAGAACATCGGTCCCATGATGGAAGTTGTACATCTGTGTTGGAAATGGGGCTGAGGGATCTTGCATCCAGCTGTGGAGGGTGTGACTGAAAATGGGAGGATCATTAAGACTCTCATCTCTAGATAATTTCATTATAAACTTTGTGAACAAACTCTCAGTGGGTGTCCTTGCAGCTGGTATAGTGTGTGAATCCTCTTCTGGAGGGCCCTCTGTACTTGTATTCATTGTCTCACTAAAGCCTTTTTGAATAACTCTTCAGCTTTGGTTTTGTCCTTGTCAAATTTGTTATTTTGGGTATGGTTAAATAAAAATTGAGAAAGGAAATGTGGGGAGGAAGGGCAGGACAAAGGATGCTGGGGTAGGAGAGGTGACCTAGGTAAGGGCTAGGAGCAAAGGTTTAGATTTACTACAGTGGTCACCATCAATTCCCAAACAAGAAGTCCTATCTGATCACACCAGTGATATTCCATAATCTTTTTAGGAGTTCCACCTAACCCCAGCCTGGCAGTAATATTTAGTAAATTTATTTCTAGGAAAGGACAGTATTTATTGCCCTAGAGCTCTATGGTTTGCTGTGCTATTTCCCAGGTACACACACGGTAAGGTCAGCAGATATCTTTCCTTCAGTAACATCAGTGAACATCCAACAATCCAATATCCTCACTGACCAGTCACTGCAACCAGATGAGGGGAGAGTTTTCATTTCTGTAACTGTTGCAGTTGTATAAAACTTTGGTTAGGCTGCACATGGAGTGCTGTGGGCAGTTCTGGTCATCTCATTACAGGAAGGATATGGAGGATTTGAGAAGGTGAAGAAGAGATTTACAAACATACTGCCTGGACTAGGCACTATCAGAAGTTGGACAAACTTGTGTTGTTTTTTTTTTGGAGGCTGAGGGGAGACCTGATAGGTTTATAAAATGATGGGAGGTGTACATAAGGTAGACAGTTAGAATATTTTTCCCAGGGTAGAAATGTGAAGTATTAGAGGACATGCATTTAAGAAAATATGGAAAAGTTTAAAGGAAATGGCTGGTGTAAGTTTTTTTTAAGCACAGAGTCTGGTTTGATGGGCTGCCATGAGTAGTGGTGAAAGCAGATACAAAAGAGGTGTTTAAGAGGTTTTCAGACAATACAAGAACATGTAGAGAATGGAAGGATATATGAAGAAATTTAGTTTAGTTTGCAATCATTTGAGAGACAGGCATCATGAGTTTATGGACCTGTGCCTGTGTTGTACTGCTCTATGTTCTAAATATTTTCAAGGTTAGATGGTATCCCAGGAAACTTTAGTCATTTTTCAAAGAAAACATTGATAATAGGAGAGTTAAATTTAACTCATTTGTCCCTGAACTAATGAAGAGGGAAAAGAGTCCAGGATCCTTGATGCTTGTTAAGTGAACCTAGATTTTAGGTATGAAGGTTAAGTTGGGGTAAAATAGGTAATGCTGTAGCACCAGGCCAGGTGAATGTCATATCAACACACTATTCAAGTGTAGTTGAGAAAGTGCCCCTGTGACACTTACTGAAGGGTTAGCAATCCCTCTGAAATAGGATAGCAGTCTAATCACTCCTTACTGTCAGGAGAGGGTGCAAGTTATTGGCAAATTGGTTTATTATCGTCATATGTACTGAGGTGCAGAGAAGAACCATGTTTTGTATGCCATCCATACAGGTCATTTCATCACTTCAGTACATTGAGGTAGTACAAGGGAAAAGCAATAATAGAATGGAGAAATACCAAGATAGTGCAGACAGATAACATCAAGAGTTTACCTTTGTCATGCAAGGGGTCTATTCAATAGACCACACTTGGCATACTGTGTAGAGTTCTGATTGTCCAGGTATATAAGGGAATTAATTAAGCTGAGAAAGGCTGCAGAAAAGATTCACAAGGATGTTACCAAGACTGGAGAGTTTAAGTTATAATAGACTTTTTTTCCCTGAAGCAAAGGAGGCTGGGGTATATAAAATTACAAGAGTACTAGATAAGATGAATGGTCTTTCTCCTTGAGTAGGGAATGGTTTGTTGCATTGTTTCTCTCCTTTCAATCCAGACCATATCCTAACAGTTCTTTCAAACACATGTAAAATCCAAGGAAATGAGAGAGAGAATTTGCATATGTCAAGACACGGCAAAATAATAAAATCATGACTTCATGGAGAAGAGAAACAAGCACTTCAACCCACCATTTTTATGCTGATCTTTTTACTCACCTACACTAATCCCAATTGTCTGCATTCAGGCTGTTTCCTTTTACGCCTTGTCTGCTTGAGAATCTGTCCAAGTACCTCTTAAACATAGTGATTGCATCTAATTGCAGCACCTTCTCTGGCAGTAAGTTCCAGATATCAAGCACTTACTAGATCTAAAAATAAGTCTCATTCTTAAGTCCCTTTATTAACTTACTTCTATTTATTCCTTCCATCGGTGCAGGCTGATCTGTTGTGTTTCTCCATCATTTTGTGGGTATTGCTTCATAAATATCCTTTAAACTTGCCTTTTCATCTTGAACCTATTTCCTCTAGAATTTGACCTTTCTGCCTTAAGAAGAGATCTGATTGTCTACCCTATTGATGCCTTATCGTTTTATAAACTTCTATTTAGTCTGGTCCCCCCCCCCCCCAGACTTTGTCACTCCATAGAAAACAACCCAAGTTTATCCATCCTTTTCTTACAGCTTGCATCCTCTAATCCAAGTAACATCCTGGTGAATCTCTCCAGCACCCTCTCTGAAGGCACCACAATCCTTCAGTGATAGGGTGATCCGAACTGCACACATACCACAGTGTTGTATTAAAAAGATTCTGCCTACCCTGATCTGATTCTGGTGATACTGTTGATCTAGGTCATGGAGGGGAAATGTGTTAACCATTGACCAGTTTCATTTGTGTAGTTGAGGCAGAATGGATGGGGTGAAGTCTAGGCACGAGGTTCTGCAGATACTGGGAACCCTGAGTAACACACACATAACACCGAAAGCCTGGTGAGTTCCTCCAGCATTTTGTGGACAGTTAGTCTCTTTGTCACTGGTGATAAGGTCAAAGGCTTGTATTAAATTGGATCTACAATTCAGCTGATAGCTGGGAATTCCTTTTAAATTAACTCATTTACCAGCACTCTAGGCTGGGCTTGTGTCTCACTGCAGGCACCATGGCACAAAATCAACATTGGCACTCTTGGTATTATGCAGAGGGAGTGCAGGTGCCGTGTTTGAGATGAGATGCGGGCCATATTTACTTCTTCCATGTTAAAGATCCCTGGCATCATTTTCGAGCAGGTTGTCCTCCCTATTTCCACACTATGTATTTATACTATAAAATCGGGAAAACAAATTGGTGTGTTATTAGCACGTGACCATTCAAAGTTGAAAGAGATGGTATTGAGAACTTTTAGTTCAACATTCAGGATTACACAGAGCCACTGTGGAAGGAGCGGACCACCTTACACACTATGAACCCTATCAAGGCACCTCTTGCTCTGTTTGTGGCAGAGCCTATACTTGCTAAATTAGACTCATTGACCTCCTCAGAACCCACTGAACCAGATTTGCAGCCAAATCATCGGTCTGAGGCATTGCCTCCAGAAGGTTGTGAGGGGGTTAGTTGTGCTTAACTTTGCTGCTGCATTTCCTAATTGTGACAATGACCACACTTCTGAAAGTATTACATTAGCTGCAAAGTGTTCTGAGACACGTTGAGGTACAAAATAAGGTGGAAATAAAATACAAGACACCCTTTTGAATAATGAGAATAGATGGCATGTTTAAACGGAGTTCTGTTAATTGAGAGGCTGGAATTGACCCAGATTAATTTCCAAATGGAAGAATGTTTTTCTGGTAACTCACTGGAAAATCCCTAACAAGGTGGAGTTTTAAAAAAATTTGGGTGCAGCAATGGTTGAGTTTGCTCTTATAAAATTTTAAGTACCTGAGAGATTTGCCTGTATTTGTCTGAAGGCCAACACTTTTGTCTAATGTTTATTACTAGAAACAAAATAGTTGCAAAACCTTTTGATGCGTGATGCAATGTATCTAAAATGTAGTGACATTTTAAGAAATTGTGGGTGTGGTAGAAACTAAGGTCATCTGGTGAAAGGCTCCACCTTGTTGGCATTGAGAATGGAACCCCTCCTATTGTCAGTCTGTACCTGAGCCAAAAATGTGAACAGCATGAGTTTGCAATGTGAAGGCAGTTTTATTTTTCCAGGTGTCCTTTCAATATTAAATAGCACAGCAGAAATTGTTCATCATTCCTTCTGTTGGAATTTTGAGAGGAAACTGGTTACTTAGTGCACATTGAAAAGGGTTGGTTATCTGTATCATTAACTAAGCAGTGGAATTAAATAATCTAAATGATAGGAGAATATAAATTTGGAACTTCAAAAACTGTGCTCAGTTTGAACATAGCAAGATCCCACAGCCATTATCAAAATCTGAGCGAAATCAGCTAAGCTCCAGATGGCAATATTCTCTGACACTGAGGAACTCACAAGCCTCTCCACCACAACACGGTGCCGATCCTTGGGGAAGTCACTGTTGGAATGGACTAAACGTGCCAAGTGATTATGAGCAGTATGTAAGTGGGTAGATTCTAGTCATGATATATTGATAGCTGATCGTGCAAATGGAGACTACTAGAAGTGATCTCCTGATTTATTATTCTGTATGGTCGAATGACTAATTACCTCTTGAAAGGTTTACTCTAATTCAATAATCAGTAAATTGAAATGAGCCTTTAATTCCATTTGCAAAACAGCATTGCTGTGCTGGAGTAACTTGAAGGTCAGGCAACATCTATGGAAGGACTCTTCACCTTGTCCATTTCCCTCCATGAATGTTGCCTGACTCATTGAGTTCCTTCACCTCTTTGTGATGCTTCAGATTCCACCATGTTCAGTCTCTTGGGTCTCTCTTTAATTCTATTGGAGTAGCTTTCAGGGGTTCCCTCATCTTGTTATTGCACTCACTCTAGTAAGAAGAAAAACAATGAATAAAATGCTTTCTTTATGTTTAGATTCTCTTACAGATACATCCCAGTCAGGGCACTTCAGCAAGTGTCCAAAAAGGTTCCAGGACTACTGCATCCAAGGTCAATGTCGCTTCTTGGTGTCAGAACAGCAGCCTTCCTGTATGTAAGTTATTGAACAAAACCTGTTTGAGATTTTCATCTTTACAATTATTGGCTGTGATTCAGTCACTGTTGATTCCAGCTTGTGTAACCTTGCCTCAAACTCTGTACTATATTACTTTACAACCCCTGAAATTCCTTTGAAGTGGCATCATGGTTGTAGGGAACAAAGCAAACAAATTCCACAGCAAACTCTCACTGGCAGCAGATAATCTGTTGGCTGAAAGATCAATATAATATTTAAAAACCACACATTCCTATAAATCTTTATTGCAACATGCTCCCAGATGCAGTGTGATACTGTGAATGATTTCACCGTTGGTCTCATGTAAGTGATCACCAGCTGTGGGAATAGATCAGGGAGTAGGAACAGAAAGCCACTGATCTGCTTGTTCTACCATTGGATGGATGGTTAGAGATAACAGCTCATAAGCAGGCCCTTCAGCCCATTGAGTCTGTGGTGGATATCAACAACTCCTAAACCAATCCTATTTTCATTATTCCCATATTCTCATGGACTCCCCAAATTCAATCCCCCTAGAGAGAAATTACAGTGGCCAATGAACCTGCCAACCCATGTAATGTAGGAGGAAATTGAAGCACCTAAATGAAAACAATGTGGACAGCACCAGAGCTACCTGATCTCTACCTTAACTTCACCATCTCCTCAACTGACAAAATCTGTCTGTGCTCGTTCTAAGGTTTCACTTGACCCCATCCTCAGTTGATTTCTTTTTCAGGGAGTTGCAGATTTCAGTTGTCCTTGTGTGAAGAAGAGCTTCCTAGCACTATCCCTGATGCCTCTTGTTCAGGATCCACTTTTAGACCATATGACAATAAGATATTGGTGAAGAATTAAGTCATTTGGTCCATCGAGTCTGCTTCATCATTTCAACAATTTTCCTCTCAGCCCCATTCTCCTTCCTTCTCCCATATCCCTTCATACCCTGACCAATCAAGCATCTATTGACCTCTGCCTTAAATATATATTTTGACTTCCCTACTGAGAAATAATTCACTTGTTTGTTCATGCATCCAGTTATCCTTTGGTCATTTTAAATGACTCCACATTGAAGAGTCTACAGAACAAGTCTCTGCAATAGCCATGTAGTTTCAGCACCAGTTTCTGGTGAACATGTGGGTGAAGAGTTATAGAGAGATAGAGCTTGGCTCACTGAATTTACGCCAACCATCACCTATCCATTTACACCAAGAAGCCTCCCTCAGCTTCTACCCCTTACCTTCACACTAGGGGCAATTTACAGTAACCAATTAACCTACTGAGTCACATGTCTTTGAGATTTGAGAGAAGGCCCATATGGTCACAGAGAATGTACAAGCTCTACACAGGGAATACCTGAATTAGGATCGAACCTGGGTTTCTGACACTGAGGCAGCAGCTCTACCGTCAGCACCACTGTACCTTTTAGCTGTGAGGCTGGAATGTTGGAGAAAACTTAGAAGTCCTTACTCCCAGAGATAAGTGATTCATCGCTCACCAATAACTGGGAAAGCAAGTTACCATAAGTAATAGAACCATAGAACACTACAGCACAGTACAGGCCCTTCAGCCCTCCATGTTGTGCTGACCCATATAATCCTTAAAAAAAAGTGCTAAACCCACACTACCCTATAACCCTCCATTTTCCTTTCATCCATGTGCCTGTCCAAGAGGTTCTTAAATACCGTAATGTTTTAGCCTCCACCACCATCCCTGGCAAGTCATTTCAGGCACTCACAACCTTCTGTGTAAAAAACTTACCCCTGATGTCTCCCCTAAACTTCCTTCCCTTAATTTTGTACATATGCCCTCTGGTGTTTGCTATTGGTGCCTTGGGAAACAGGTACTGACTATCCACCCTATCTATCTATGCCTCTCATAATCTTGTAGACCTCTATCAAGTCCCCTCTCATTCTTCTACACTCCAAAGAGGAAAGTCCCAGCTCTGCTAACCTTGCTTCATATGACTTGTTCTCCAAACCAGGCAACATCCTGCATGGTCTGCACCATCTCCATAGCTTCCACATCCTTCCTATAATGAGGTGACCAGAACTGACCATTAATCACTCAACTTAGTCCACTGCTATTGACTCCAGGAGGGTATTGTAAAACTAACTGGTGCTTTGATCTTTTCTTAACAGATGTTATTCTGGCTACATTGGATCTCGGTGTGAAATGGTGGACATGCTCTACCTGATGGGAAAGCACGACCAATTCATCATCGTGGGTCTGGTTCTGGCGATGGTGGTGCTCATAATACTGATAATTATCATCTGTATTTGTGTACAGTTAAGTGATAAACTATGTCTAATTATATCCTCAGAAACTGCAGGTAGCTCTTGGGAAGGCCAAGCTTCTTTATGGGGATAGGTTGGAGAGGCAGGAGTTTAGAAGATTGAAAGAGAACTGGATTGAAACTTGTAAGACTTTGTTGCATCTCAATAGGGTGCATATGGAGATGGTGTTTCCTCTTGTGGGAGAATCTAGAATAAGGAGTTACTATAAAAATGAGTTGCCCAGTTAAGACAGGTGTGGTGATTATTGTTATTTCCTGTGGGTTGGAGGCAGATTTTTTGAATATCTTAATGCCCCATTAGGTACTTGATAAGCAATGAGATGAAAGATGATTTTAAAAAACTACAACAAAAATCAAAATGTCTAAAACAGCAGGTCAGGCAGCATCTCTGGTGACAGAAACAGTAAACATTTCAAGCTAAAGACCCTTTGTCTGTGATGGAGGGTTACTGGGGTGGGGGAACGGTAGGCTGATATGTAATGTTGAAATTATTGTCAGATAAACCATGATATTATTAAATGTCACAGCAGGCTGATGTGTGGGATCGTGTAACATCTAATCTCATTTGTTTCTCTTTCATCTGACAGAAAGAGGTCATGCTTTGTTTCCAAGGATAAAGTTTTAGTATGAGTTTAAGTTTAATGATTTAATTAGTTTCTGCTCATATTAAATTATATAACTGGTGTTTTATTAGTTATATTGTTGAATTATCTCAATCTATGGCATACAAGATAATTTAGTAAGCATTCAGAATCCTAGGTAAGGGTTAAGATATACAGCAAAGCAGTCATCGAGGTTAAGACCACAAGATAGAGGAGCAGAATTAGTCCATTTGACCCATTGAGTCTTCTCCGCCATTGCACCATGGCTGATCCAATTTTTCTCTCAGCTCCAATCCCTTACCTTGTCTGCAGATCCCTTCATGCCCTGAGCAATCAAGAATCTATCAACCACTGCCTTAAGTATAGATAAAGACTTGGACTCCACAGCTACCGGTGGCAAAGAATTCCACAGATTTACCACTCTTTGGCTAAAAAGAAAATTCTCCTCATCTCTGTTCTAAAACAACCCTCTATTCTGAGGCTGTGTTCTCTGGTCTTAGACTGTCCCACCATAGGAAACATCCTCTCCACACCCACTCTATCAAGGCCTTTGACCATTCAATAGGTTTCAATGAGGTCATCCCTCATTCTTCTGAATTCTAGTAATACAGGCCCAGAGCAATCAAATGCTCCTCACATGACAAGCTCTTCAATCACTTTTGTGAATCTCCTTTGAACCCTCTCCATATTCAGCACATCCTTCCTAAGATAGGGGGTCCAAACCTGTTCACAATACTCCGAGGCCTCATCAGTGCTTTATAAAGTTTCAACATTACATCCTTGCTTTTATATTCTAGTCGACTTGAAATGAATGCTAACGTTGCATTTGCCTTCCTCACCACAGACTCAACCTGCAAATTAACTTTAAGGGAATCCTGCACAAGGACTCCCAGGTCCCTTTGAGTCTCGGTTTTTTGTTTTTTTACCTCTATTTAGAAAACAGTCAGCTTTTTAATTTCTTCAGCCGAAGTGCATGACCATGTATTCCATCTGGCATTTATTTGCCCATTCTCCTAATCTTTCTAAGTTCTTCTGTGGCCTCTCTACTTCCTCAAAACTACCTGCCCCTCCACCTATCTTCATATTGTCATCCAATTTTACAACAAAGCCATCAATTCCATCATCCAAATCATTGACATATAATGTAAAAAGCGTAATTCCCAACACAGACCCCTATGGAACACCACCTGTCACCGGCAGTCAGTCAGAAAAGGCTCCTTTTATTCCTATTCTTTGCCTCCTGCCAACCAGCCACTGCTTTATCCATGCTAGAATCTTTCCCGTAATATCATGGGTTCGTAGCTTATTAAGCAGCCTCATGTGTGGCACCTTGTCAAAGACATTCTGAAACTGCAAGTATGCAACATCAACCAATTCTCCTTTGTCTATCCTGCTTGTTACCTTCAAAGAATTCCAAAAGATTTGTCAGGCTAGATCTTCCCTTGAGGAAACCATGCTGACTATGACCTATTTTATCATGTGCCTCCAAGTACCCTGAGAACTCTAATAATGGACTCCAACATCTTCCCAACCACTGAAGCCAGACTAACTGACCTATAATTTCCTTTCTTCTGCCTCTCTCCCTTCTTGAAGAGTGGAGTGATATTTGCAATTTTATAGTCTTCCAGAGCCATTCAAGTGATTCTTCGTGCCTCCACAATCTCTTCAGTCATTTCTTTCAAAACTCTGGGATGTACACCATCTGATCCAGGTGGCTTATCTACCTTCAGAGCTTTCAGTTTCCCAAAAACCTTCTCTCTAGTTATGGTAACTTCACACACTTCATGCCTCCTGACACCTGGAACTTCTGCCATACTGCTAGTGTCTTCCACAGTCAAGACTGATGCAAAATACTTATTCAGTTTGTCCACTATTTTGTTGTCCCCCATTACGACCTCTCCAGCATCATTTTCCAGCAGTCCAATATCCACTCGTGCCATTCTTTTACACTTTATGTATCTGAAGAAACATTTGGTATCCTCTTTAATATTATTGGCTAGCGTACTTTTGTCCATCATTACTTTCTAAATGACTTTTTAGTTGCCTTCTTTTGGTTTTTTAAAGCTTCCCAATCCCCTAACTTTTGCTCTTCCACTAATCTTTGCTCTTTTATATGCCCCCTTACTGTAAATATATACATCAAATCAGGGACAGTGTTTGAATGATGCCAAGCTGGTGTGCTGTGTTCCTGTGAAATGGCAGGGAGTAAAGGGATCTGGCTGTAATAGTGCCCATGGAGGGGATTAACAAAGAGGAGTTTGTGAGATGCTCTGTGGGTCTGCTGGATGGCTTGTAATTGTGAGTCTGGGCAGCAGATCAGTGAAGGAGAAAAGCACAAAATTGTGTCAAGAGATTGGAGAAGGCACAGGCAAGTCTTTCAAGAAAATGATACCTGGGAGAGAGGGGGAAGGGAGAGAGAGAGAGAGAACAAACGCATGGACAGAGCAAGGTTGGTTATGTGAAAAGGCAACTTGGCAATATTAAGGAACAATGTATTAAAATGTGGATGTAAAATTAAATACTGTTACAGAATCATAAAGAAGTACAGCACAGACTCTTCGATAAGTTCCACTTGTAATTATTTTTAAAGAAATTCAAATACTTCCACCATTTAGTTTTTTTTTGCAAGTTTGTTATGAACTCACCAGGTTTTTGAACAGAAAACATAAATAAAACCCTAATTAAGACAGGATAAATATTAATGTCAGCTTCTGCAAGACTAAATTGGTTTAAACTAAATAAAGAACATAATTAGAGCCTAAGAAAAAATAAGATTTTCACTAAATTTGTTGATTTGTAACTGTGCAAGCTGTTTGAGGAATCTCAAGGTATTAGATTCACTTTGAGATCAGGGAGGAACCAGATATTGGGCTATAGGTTGAGAAATTTGTTCTATAATAGTATTACATTTCCTCTTGGTATTTCTGTAGAAAGCAAACTGTCAGACTTGAGTTGAAGTAGATGAGTGTGATTCAACTTATGAGGAATATTTTTCAAAGACCTCCATTCCTCCCAACTTTTCTGTCTATAGTCGTTATCGCAGGAAGTATAATGGAAGGAGGAAGTTGGGAGTGTGTGGAGGAGCTACGAACACACAACCAGCTGAGGAGAGAAATGTACAAGGTGAAAATGAAGATACAGTAATGACCACCCTTGCCTGAGTGAGTAGTGACTTGGCATTTGTTTATTTCTGGGGCTTGTGCTTTTACATGGAGGTTCCCTTCACTTGCAGTATAAGATGACCACTTTGATCACTTTGCTCTAAAATGGTCTCTTTTTTTAGTTGTGATTTTGATTTCGTGATTTTTGAAAAATTTATGTTTTGCTTGTGAACACTACTCTGATGCCTGTAATGTTGCTGTAAGTAATCAGAATCAGGTTTACTATCACTGACAAATGTCATATGTTAACAGCAGCAGTGCAGGTGCAAAGCATAAAAATGATTATCAGTGAAAAAAACAAATAATGAGGAAGCGTTACACACTAAATGCTGGAAGAATTCAGCGCATCAGGCAATGTCAGTGGAGGGGAATAAGCAGTTGACATTTTGGGTGTCTCCTGATTTGCTGAGTTCCTCCGACGTTGCTCAAGATTCCCAGCGTGTCTTATGTCAGTGAGGTAGTGTTTATGAGCCCATGGTCCATTCAGTTTTTCATTTCTCCTGTGCATACATGTATGTGTGCATGTGACAATGAACAACTTTGAACAGAACCCGCTTGATTACTGATATTGGGCAGGACTTTAAGGACTTGGTTATTACCCTGTTGATATTATTGCTTGGGGTTAATGCTGATTAAATGCAGAATCTACTGCTCAGCATTGATAGTTCCACTGCATGGTCTTTATCACACCCACCACAACACCCTTCTCCTTATTGAGCAACTCACCCATTTCCTTCAGTGTATTAATTCTGATCCACACCAGCCTTTACAGACAGTAGCCCCAAGGGGATATCATTCCTCCAAATGTTACTTTACACTGCTTAGTGCAAGGTCTGAATAACTTCAGAATGACTTACATGTTGTGAAATTTGTTCTTGCAGTAGCAGTACAGTGCAAGATATTAAAAAGTTGCTAAAAAATAACAAGATAAATATGTAGTGCAAAACAAAAAAGAGTAACAAGGTAGTGTTCATGGATTGTTCAAAAATCTGATAGTGGAGGGGGGGAAACTGTTCCTAAATTGTTGAGTATAGATCTTCAGGATTCTCTGATAGGGAGGAACAGGTCGGTGTGTTGGGGGAGGTTGATGCTTGAGACTTTAGCTTCAAAAAGGTAGGATTCAAGATAAAGAAAAAGCAAAGGATGATTTAAAGAATACAGTTTCTCTGCTCTATTAAAACAGACTTTTCTTTGTCTCTCCCCTCCACCACAGGGTCATACCAGAGGTGATTGCAAGCCAGATGTTCTTCCAGAGATGTGATATATGGCAAGATCACTGCCAAAATTGGGGTGAATCCTGGCAGCCTGACCTATTCAGGGGCATTTTCAGATTTGAAGAGGTATAGATTAAATTTGGTGATAAAGGGAAGAATCTGTCACTGCTCTGGTGAGAGTGAAACAAGAATTACTTGTGGTTTTCCATATTTGTACTTCACCATATTTGGAAATGGCATCACAAACTCTAGAAGAATGTCAATGCAAAACGTTGACACCTAGAACTCGGGAAAAGAGCAAGCGGTTTGTCCACAATTTTAGACACACCCCAGGTTGATCTGGAAGTCTTTCCCATTGAATAGACAAGCTCTTGTTCTCAACACCTCGTAATGAAAGCCAAAATACGTGTTATTTAAAGGTTCTGAGACACAGAACAAATTGAAGTATTTATATTTGCTAATTTTAGAAGAGAAAGAAGTTAATTTTAAAGAAAAGTACTGATTAGTGATGGTCACTTGATTTTTTTTTTGCTATGGGTTTTAGACCCGGGCCCAATATTGCTGCTCAGAGAAACTTTACTCTGACACCACATTTGGCATTTGTATACTGATAAATGTGAAATGGTTGTGGAGAGAAAAGGTTTAGAAACCATGTCATTTTCATATATTAAGGGAACAAAAATATAGAGATTAAATAGTGATGAATGTATTACATTTGGAACCTGTAGTCCATGCCTACACTGCTGTATCAAAGCTGAGGCTTGTCAGCAGACAGTGCTTGACGAGTTACCTCCATTTCCTCACCAGCTTTGAGATAATGTCCAAGTGTGGATTAATCCATTGATTTTGTGGAGGCATGACAAGGAAAGAAATTTGCTATTTAATAAAAGTTTTTCATTTGTGAACTATCTAGTTGTCACTATAGTGTTTTAACTTACTGAAACATGGATACAAGTGATGGGTGTTTTTAATGTGCCTGGGTATCCAGAGTGAAATGTGATAATGGTGGTATTATAACTATTTCTGTATCCCAATGCATCACATAAAGGCACAGGCTGTATACAGTTTGGTTTGTCACCCAATGCATGTGACTTCATTCTACAATAGTGTGTCAAACACCACAATATTTAATTGAATGTCAAATGGATTCATTGGCTATTGGTCAGCATTCTTTCTTACTCTTTGGCCTCGGTATTTAATAATGTAACATGCAGATAAAACCCATGACTTAGATCGTAAAATAGTTACAGCACTGAAGGAGAACATTCAGCCCACAAAATTCATGCCAGTCCTAGCAGAGAAGACACAAGGGCTTATAAATTATTCTACCCACATTTACCTTTTTGAAAGTCCCAATTGACATCTGGAAAGCTTTGTAGAGGCAGTGAGATCTAGAGCAGAAGCACAATGTGTGAAATCTTTCTTCCTTACAAACATATGTGCTCATCACTTTAAATCTGTACCTCTGATCTTTGAACCACTTACTACAGAGAACAGCTTCCCTTGATTTACTTTCTATAAACCTGTCATGGTTTGTCCAGTTCCATAAATCTCCTACCAACATCCCCTGCTTCAAGATGGGTAAGCCTACCACCTCCAGCCTGACCCAGGGACTGAAATCCTTCACAAACGCAGCAATCCTGCTGATGCTGGAAATTCACACGGAAAATGTGGAGGAACTCAGCAGGTCAGGCAGCATCTATAGAAAAGAATAAACAGTCAATGTTTTGGGCAAAGATTTTTCATCAGAACTAGAAAGGAAGGGGGCAGAAGCCGGAATACAGTAGTGTGGGGAGGAGAAGGAGTATAAGCTGGCAGGTGATAGATGAAGACAGGTGAGGGGGGAGGTTGGTGGGTGGGAAGGGAATGAAGTGAAGTAATGAATTGGGAGGTAATAGGTAGAAAAGGTAGAGGACTGAAGAAGAAGGAATCTGATAGGAGAGGAGAGTGGACCATGGGAGAAAGGGCAGCAGAGAGAGGTGATAGGCAGGTGAGAAGAAGAGGGGGTACTAGGAGTGACATAATGCAGAATGGAAAAGAGAGAAGTGGGAAGAGGGAGAAATTACTGGAAGTCAGAGAAATTAATGTACATGCCATCAGCTTGGAGATCTCCCAGATGAAAAATAATGTATTAGAACATAAGAAATAGGAGCAGGAGTAGGGCCCGTCGAGCCTGCCCTGCCATTCAATAAGGTCATGGCTGATCTGTCCGTAAATTCAGCTCCATCTACCTGTCTTTTCCCCTTAGCCCTTACTTCCCTTACTATGTAAAAACCTATCTAACTGTTTCTTAAATGTATTTAGTGAAGAAGCCTCAACTGCTTCCCTGGGCAGAGAATTCCACAGATTCACCACTCTCTGGGAAAAACAGTTTCTCCTCATCTCTATCCTAAATCTTCTCCCCTGAATCTAGAGGCAATGTCCCCTAGTTCTAGTCTCACCCACCAATGGAAACAACTTTCCTACTTCTATCTTATCTATCCCTTTCAAAATTTTGTATGTTTATATATACAAACCCCATTTCCAGAAAAGTTGGGATATTTTCCAAAATGCAATAAAAATAAAAATCTGTGATATGTTAATTCACATGAACCTTTATTTAACTGACAAAAGTACAAAGAAAAGATTTTCAATAGTTTTACTGACCAACTTAATTGTATTTTGTAAATATACACAAATTTAGAATTTGATGGCTGTAACACACTCAACAAAAGTTGAGACAGAGTTAAAATAAGATTGCAAAGTGCACAGAATATTCAAGTAACACCGGTTTGGAAGACTCCACATTAAGCAGGCTAATTAGTAGCAGGTGAGGTATCATGACTTGGGTATAAAAGTAGCATCCATCAAAGGCTCAGTCTTTGCAAGCAAGGATGGGTCGTAGCTCACCCCTTTGTGCCAAAATTCGTGGGAGAATTGTTAGTCAGTTCAAAAGCAACATTTCTCAACGCAAGATTGCAGAGAATTTAGGTCTTTTAACATCTACTGTACATAATATTGTACAAGATCGGAAAGGGCAAGATCGGAAACCATTATTGAATACGTGTGATCTTCATTTCTCAGGCAGCACTGCCTAAGAAACCGTCATGCTACTGTGACAATTATAGTCACCTGGGCTCGGGAGTACTTCGGAAAGCCATTGTCACTTAACACTGTCCGTCGCTGCATCCAGAAATACAACTTGAAACTGTATTATGCAAGGAGGAAGCCATACATCAACTCTATGCAGAAATGCCGGCGAGTTCTTTGGGCCCGAGCTCATCTCAGATGGACCGAAAGACTGTGGAACTGTGTGCTGTGGTCAGATGAGTCCACATTTCAGCTAGTTTTCGGAAAAAACAGGCGTCGAGTTCTCCGTGCCAAAGATGAAAATGACCATCCTGATTGTTATCAGCGAAAGGTGCAAAAGCCAGCATCTGTGATGGTATGGGGATGCATCAGTGCCCACGGTATGGGTGAGTTGCATGTATGTGAAGGTACCATTGACTCTGAGGCGTATATTAGGATTTTAGAGAAACATGTTGCCATCAAGGGGATGTCTCTTCCCGGGACGTCCATGCTTATTTCAGCAGGACAATGCCAAACCACATTCTGCACGGGCTACAACAGCGTGGCTTTGTAGACACAGAGTGCGTGTGCTTGACTGGCCTGCTGCCAGTCCAGATCTATCTCCTATTGAAAATGTATGGCGCATTATGAAGAGGAGAATCAGACAACAGAGACCATGGACTGTTGAGCAGCTGAGGTCTTATATCAAGCAAGAATGGACAAAATTTCTAATTGCAAATCTACAATAATTAGTATCCTCCGTTCCAAAACGATTAAAAAGTGTTATTAAAAGGAAAGGTGATGTAACACAATGGTAAATATGCCTCTGTCCCAACTTTTGTTGAGTGTGTTGCAGCCATCAAATTCTAAATTAGTGTATATTTACAAAACACAATTAAGTTGGTCAGTAAAACTATTGAAAATCTTTTCTTTGTACTTTTGTCAGTTAAATAAGGGTTCACTTGAATTAACATATCACAGATTTTTGTTTTTATTGAATTTTGGAAAATATCCCAACTTTTCTGGAAATGGGACTTGTATATTCCTCCTCCAACCTGAGATTAGCTTCATGTGGCATTCGAGGAAGACATGGGCTGCCATGTTGGAATGTGAATAGGAAGTAGTATTAAGATGGATGGACACCAAGAAATCCCACCTGTGGTGGCCAATGGAATGAAGGAGCTTAACAAAGTGTAGGGTTTCACTGGTGTAGAGAAGGCTCCTCCAGCAGCACTGCATATTGTAGATGACTCCAAAAAACTTGCAGGTGAATTGTTGCCTACTCCCCCTCTGTTCCTTATCTCTGTACTCCCGACCTGTCTATTTCTTCCTATCCCAGCCCCCCATTATCTTGTTTCTTTCCTTTCCCATCTGCCCATCACCCACACAATTCCCCCATTGTTCCCATCTTGCCTTTCTACCCTATCAGACTCTACCATATACAATCCTTTGTACCTCTACCTATCACCTCACAAACTCTGTCACCATCTCCCCATTACCCCCCCCCCCACCTTGCCTGGGGAAGTATATACTGGCTACAGTACTCCAGCCCTGATCTAGCTGTGGCTTGTATGGGTTCACATAACTTTCTCTACCACTGTTTGATTTGTAGGATCCCACACACCTTAGTAAACTGTCTCTCTGTAAACCCTGCCACTTTAAAGGATCCACACATGCTCTAGGCCCTCGCATCCATGTACTAATCATAGGAACATATAGGAGAAGAAATAGATCATTGGGACCCATCTGCTCTACCAAACAATCATGGCTAATTTCAACCCCATTTTTTTGCCTTCTCTCCATAAAGTTTAGTCTCCTTACCCTGTAAGTTCTGTCTTAAATACTTCCAATGATTTGGCTTCCTCCACCCTCTGTGGCAATGAATTCCAAAGATTCATCACCATCTGATGTTTCATCATTAGCGAATCAGAGAGGCACGAGAGAGGAGCTGGCTGAAGTTGATTGGAAGGGGACACTAACAGGGATAACGGCAGAATAGCAATGGTAGGAGTTTCTGGGGGCAATTTGGAAGTTGTAGGATAGATCTGTCCCAAAGATGAAGAAGTTTTGCAAAGGGAAGATTAGACAACCATGGCTGACAAGGGAAGTCAAAAGACAGCATAAAAGGATAAAGTGGACATAAAGCAAAAAAAAATGCGAAGTTAGAGATTGGAAAGCTTTTAAAACCAACAGAAGGCAACTAAAAGAGCCACAAGGAGGGAAAGGATGAAAAGGTAAACTAGTCGATAATATATAACTATAAGTCTTTTTCAGATATATAAAAAGAGAAGGTGAGAGTGGATATGGGGTTTCAGGAAAATTATGCTGGTGAGGTAGTAATGCAGGACAAAGAAATGGTATACAAACTTATTGTCATTGAGTATATTTAATGATGATGACGTTGTCTTTGGCGCGGTGAGAAAGGACTGTGTGGCGCACCACTCCTCACAAAGACATTTCGCAGTATTTCGCTTTTATTTTATGAGGTCGAGTTGCAAGCTTAGCACTCAACCTGACATGGATGGAAAGCGTACTTGGGAACGTCCCGAATGGATTCAAACCTGGGAACTCCATTCCAGAGTCTGGCACTGATGTCACTGTGCCACCAGCCAAGTATATTTAAAGTGTAAGTTAATAGGTTCTTGATTAGTCAGGGCATCAAACGTTATGGGGAGAAGGCAGGAGAGTAAGGTTGAGAGGGATAATAAATCAGCCATGATGGAATGGCAGCACTGACTCGATAAGCTAATTGATCAAATTCTTCTCCTGTGTTATGGTCTGAAGAAATTCCTCCTTATCTTAGTTTTAAAGGGATATACTTTTATTCTATACTGTGCCCTGGGTTCCTAGACTCTACTACTACTGCAAGTATCCTCTTCACTTCTGCTTTCTCCGGGTCTTTCAGTATGCAGTTAGTTTCAATAAGATCCCCCCCCCCCATCCTTCTAAGCCTCTTCAAGTACAGACGCAGAGTCATCAAATGGTCTATATATGTTAATCTGATCACTTAGTCTGTACTTTTTACCCGTGTTCTTACAACTACGTCACTGTACTATCAATTTGAGGGACGTGTCTCTTCGGGGCTTGGGCTATGTATATATATATATATTTGTGTGACTGTGTGTTTGCTTGCTCTCTTGAATGTGCTGAGTATGTTTTATACTTTGGCACCAAAGAAACAGTTTCATTAATTTGTATTCATGTATGGTTGAGTATAAATTAAAATAAACTTGATGTACTTGACTTGCACACACCTGGATATTAAATTCATCTGCTCCAGTCCACACCATTTACCACATCTCCTAAGTATGACCATGTTCAAATCCCATTATAGCCCTTTCCTCGCTCCTCCCTCTCTTCTCTTAATGCCATCTATCTCCCCCCTCCCCATGTTCAATCCTGATGCAGGGTCTCAATCCAAACTGTTAACTATCCCTCCATCTCCACAGAGGCTGACTGACCTTCTGCATTCTCCAGTAGTTTATTTCTTGCTCCAGCATTTTGTTTGTGTTTAATCAAACATCCTTTTATTACCCACTCTCTGTTTATTCCTAGAGTGACTCATGGAATTAATGCATGTGAGTGAAAGTAGGTGCACCACAAGAGATTACTGCTCTGTGTTAATTCCAAAACAGTTGTGCTTTACCTTCTGGACAGCAGGTTAACCTCCAGACCAATCTGCAGTACAAACACACTAAAGGCTGCTGCCACAAAGCAAGTTAAGGAAAGAAATATTTTTGTATCACCTGACTCAGTGTCCTAGACCACTTTACAGTAAAAAAAATATACTTGAGGAACTCGGTGGCTTAGGCAGCATCTGTAGAGGGAAATGAATGGTTGAAGTTTGAGGTCAAGACTCTTTCGACTGTAAGAGTGGATAGTGAGTATAAAGGAGAGGAGAGACTGAGTGACAGCTGGCAGGTGATAGGTTGATCCAGGTGAGGAGGTGGTGATGGGTAGATGGGGACTGAGACTGGAAGTGAAATGAAAAGCAACAAAAGGCTGCAGTTGGTGGAATCTGATAGGGAAGGGAGATGAAGCGTGGAACTAAACAAGGGAGGTCGGGCAGCAAATGGGAGCAGTGGGAAGATTGTGTGGGTGACAAGCAGAGGGAGCGGGGAAAGGAACATGGTAATAGGTTATTTGGGTAGGAAGAAAGGGACATAAAGGGAGCAGGTTATCTGAAGTTGGAGAACTCAACCTTCATACCACTGGATTGTAGACTATTCGGGGGGAATATGAAGCGCTGTTCCTCTAGTTTGTGTTTGACTTCACGGTGGCAGTGAGGAGGCTGAGGACAGACATATCAGTGTGGGAATGAAAATGGCCGGCAACCAGGATATCTGGGAGGAGACAAGGTGTTTGGCAAAGTGGATGGCTAGTTTGTGCTTGGTCCCATTGCTGCAGAGGAGGCCACATTGAGACTACCTAATGAAAAAGAGAAGGCTGAAGAAGGTGTATGTGACTCTTTGCCTCAGCTGCTGCCATTCACTTTAAATATGATACAGAAAAATATATCATTGAGTTTTGACGGAGCAAACACCCAAATAGCAATCAAGCGCGTGACTGTTCCTTTCATTGCTTGAGAGGTGAGTCATCAGAGAGAACTCCCCCATTAGCACCCTGCTATTTTTTTGCATCTTATAGGCTGGGCTCAGTTTAGTAATTCCTTGGATGTTGAACTTTTAACAGTATATCAAATTTGTGTGCTCAAGGAGTGAACTCCCAATGTCGACCTTTGTGTCATAAATGCTACTTGTGCAAAGGTTGACTTGGTGCTGTGTGTTTTGATGTACTAGGGATATCCTAGTTTCTACAACCATTGTAAATATTTTTTATAGACATTCATCACAAAGGGGAATGAATGGAATGTCTTGCCATGACAACAGTTGTCATGTGGTCAAGATAATATGTGCACAAAGATTGAGACTAGAAATTTTTTATTAGTTGTCTTGTTACAAACTGCAGAACCTCCAAGGGGACAGTTCTGAAGAGAACACCAAACTATGAAGAGTTGTGTATAGTTACTGGGTACTGTCAAGAAATTCTCACATTTTCTTACAACATATGTGACTATTCAGTCCATCAAGTCAATGCTGGCTCTCTGAATCATCCCACCTGTCCCATTCCTCTGCTGGTTTTCCTGTAGCTCATTCTTCCCACGTTCCCATCAACTCCCCTGGATTCTACCCTTCAACCAAAACACTGGGAACAATGCACAGTGGCCAAATAATATACCAGCGTGCATATCTTTGGGGTATGGGAGGAAACTGGAGGACTTGGGGGAAACCCACAAAATTACAGGGAGAACATGCAAATTCCAGCCAGGCAGCACCAGAAGTTAGGCTCAAACTCGAGTTACTGGAGCAGTGAGGCAGCTGTGCTACTTACTGACCAGTGCTCCACCCTCGTTACTTGACCTTAAGTGACTGGCATGCTGACCTATTTAAGAGGCTGTTTAGGAGCCAGCCAGATCAGTTGGTCTGGAGTCACATATAGGCAGGACCATACTGGTGTGCACATAGAACAGTATTACACAGGAATAGGCCCTTAAGCCCATTATGTTATGTCTATGCGAACCCCTAACCCTGCTGTCAATCCGCGTCACATGCTCTATATCCCGCCATTTCCTGTCTGCTCAGCTGTCTCTCAAACACTATTATTGTATACACTTCCCTCACAGTGCATTCCAAGCACCCACCACTCTAGAGAAAAAAATTGCCTCGTAAATTTCCTTTAAACTTTTCCCCTCTCACCTTGAAGCTGTGCTCATAAATATTTAACATTTTTCTTGGGAAAGAAGACGCTGACCTATTTACCCTGTCTCTACCTCGCATAATCAAAGTCAAAGTTGAGTTTAATGTCATATGCAAAACTTGCTTACAGTGGCACCACAGGCTCATAGCATCTTATAAGCAGCATTCACAAGAAAAATGAAAATCCACCAATCCATGCGAGACCTGGAGAAGCCAATTCTCCACAAGTGCAATCTTATGACAAAATGACTGGCTTCATTTGAAGATGGTAAGTCACTCTTAGCCCAAGAAATTAAAGTTCTGTGCCACCTTGTATCCAGGACACTTGGGCCAGTCTCTTATGACATCAGTGAGTAGAATAGTGCGAGAAAAGAAACAGAAGGTTCTGGAAACAGCTAGAAGTTTAACCTGAAACTTTGTTTATTTTAGCACGGACACTGCCTGACCCATAGTCAACAAATTTAGTGAGACATGTCAACAAATCAAAATCAGGTTTAATATCACTGGCATATGTCATGAAACTTGTATGTAATAGACCTTTTGTCAATGATAATAAACCTGATCCTGATTTTGCTGTTGCATTTCGCTGTACTCGTGCATATTCATGTTTGTCTGAATTTGAACTTGACTCTCCACAGCCTTTTCTGTTTTACTTCAGATCTTTGATTTTTTTTTGAGTGTTGGGATAGTTAAACAAAGACTAAGATGAAGTGGGATTGTGGGGCACAGTCAGCTGACATTCCAGATGTGATAATGGGTACATTGGACAATGGTGAAGGTATTTAATCTGAATTTCTCTTCAGGATCACTGAGTGTGCAGGATCTGACTCAGCCCTAACAGGGTTTGGTTGAAGTGGAGTCAGTGGAAGTAAGTGCAGCTTTTGATGGACACTGAGAAAGGTGGCTTTAGTCTGGCCTTAGTCAATCAGAGGCAATTTCTTGTATATCAGACAACAGGCATGGAGGGTTAGTTGAGGGAATGACAGAGAGGGCCTGGTGTCATCAGATCTTGGCTGTGATGTCTGTAAATTCACCTTGTCCTGGGCTTGCCTTGTGACTGATGTATCTAGATGAATCCAGACTGATGAATTCAAGTGTTGAGGACCTATTTCTTCAGGAACTGACCAATGCCCAGAGAAGGGGAAGGAACAGAAGGCAGGGATATAACCGCAAGAAGTGGTAAATACTCCCACTCTCTGGATAGCCCTTGGAGTAGATGTTCTGTCAATTGTCATACATGAATATTCCTTTCTGCATTGGAACATGAGGGTGGAGAATGATTGTTTGCTTCAGAATTAACATCTTAAAATTCTTCAGCAAATTTTGAATCTGTTTAGACAATAGAAAGCCACCAGGGGGCACTGCTGGAGCATGAATGAAATGTTTAAACAACTTAGCAACACACAAAATGCTGGTGGAATGCACCAGGCACCTGGCCAAGCAGCATCTATAGGAAGAAGTACAGTCGATGTTTTCCAGTTACAGACTTCTCCCTATAGATGCTGCCTGGCCTGCTGTGTTCCACCAGCATTTTGTGTGTGTTGCTTGAATTTCCAGCATCTGCAGATTTCCTCGTGTTTGCGTTTTTAAACAACCAATGTATGTTTCCAGCAGTGACAAACCCAGTGGAGCCTCAGTATTCTAGCTCCTGTAAGGAGATTCCCAAAACAAGTTCCAACTTGTTTGATGTAATTTGTCAATAGGGTCGTGGAGCTGTACAGCGCAGTACAGGCCCTTTGACCCACCACACAGAGGCTAACCATATGCCAATCTATACTAATCCCACTTATTTCAATAACTCCATATCCCTCTTTGCCCTGCTCATCCAAGTGCCTACCCTGATGTCTCTAAGTGTTGTTTTATTGTTCCTGCCTCCAGCAGCTCCCCAGACAGCTCAATCCAGATATCAGTGATTCCTTGTGTGAAAAATCTATCCCTCAGATCTACTTTTAAACCTTCCCCCTCTTACCTTAAGCCTTTTCCCTCTAGCTTTAGACAACCCTAACTTCAGAAACAGATTCTGACTGTCCGCTTTATCTATGCCTCTCATAATTTTATATACATCTATCGTGTCACCTCTCGGCCTCCTTCACTCCCAGGAAAACAGACCCGACCTATCTAATCTCAAGCCCTCCAGTTCAGGCAATGTCCTTGATCATCTTTTCTGCGCCCTCTCTAGCTCTCTCACTCCAGCTCACGTTTCTTATAGTGTGTTGACCAGAACTTCACACAATATTCCAAGTGCTGTCTGACCAATGTTACTACAGCTGCCCCAACTCTTGTGCTGAATGCCTTGCCAGATGAAGACAAGCATACTGCAGACAGCAGGTATCTTTTCCCCGAATCTGAACATGCACGAGAGAGGATAAGTTCACAGCAGATGAATGAGGCAAACATTTTTGCATACAGTTTTGTAGGTGCCTGGAATGCACTACCAGGGTGGTCATAAAGGCAAATATGATAGAGGCATTTAAGAGGGCCCTGGGCACACGAATATGCAGAGAATGAACAGATATAGAGCACATATAGACAGGTGGGACTAGATTTCAATCCCATGTACATCAAAACATACAGTGAAATGCATCATTTGCAGAAACAACCAGCACAGCCTGAGGATGCGCTGGGGTAGTCCACAAGTTTCACCACACATTCCAATGCCAATGTAGCATGCCCACAATGTTCAGCAGAACACATTGCCAACATACACAAGCAACAACAACAAATCAATTACTTGTCCTTTTCCCACCCACACACATAGTACAGGCCTCAACCACAGGGCAGATCACCTCCAGAACAAGGCCATAGACTCACAGACATCAGGCCTTCAAACTCTGGACTTGCTGACCTAGGGATTCAACTTTCAATCTTTAAGCTCTTAACTTGTGACCTTGGGCCTTTATCTTCTGGTCTTTGACCTCGAAACTCACTGACCACTGCCTTTGAATCCAATCCAGGACTCACCAATCACAGGCTTCTGATCTTGAGGCTCACTGACCTTGAACCTCCAACCCCAGGACTCGCCAACTTTGGGAATCACGGGATTCTCAGGACCCACAGACTTCAGACAACAGACCAGCGTCTTTGAGGATCGCTGGTTTCCTTCCAAACTTGGAGTGCTCTAACCTAAATTCTGACTTCTGTCTCCTTACCCTATCTATTTACTTACTGCCTCTGACCTCTCACTCCCCTATCCTTTTCCTAACTTCCCATGCTGTCTGCAAAAATCATCCCTGTGAACTTAAAAAACTAAGTCAGAGGCACAAACCCAATGGACATCAGAGCTTGATGCCATATGCATTTATGTGTCATGAGCTTAAATAGTTCAGCACAATGTCATTTGCCAAAGGGCCTGTTCCTGTGCTATACTGTTCTATGTTCCATATCTAAGATCGCAGATGCAGTGCGATGAGCTGTCTGTTTTGGAACTAGTACCAGACAGCTGTGAGCAGAGGAAAGGGCATGCGTGAAAAGGGACTAAATGGGGGAGCAGGGGCAGGATGGACTGATTGACCTTAATGCCTGATTATGGTTCATGAGTTTCCAGTGAATAGTGGTGTTGTATGAAACCAGTCCAGGTCATCGCTGCAATGCAGGGCTGTTGAATTCTTTGTGAAAAATGGAAAAGGAACCCTCAGGGAGCCGAGCAAAATGCTGGAGGAACTCAGCAGGCCAGGCAGCATCTAGGAAAAGAGTACAGTTGATATTTCGGGAGGAACCCTCTGTTAGTTGACTTCCCAGCTCTTCACTTCACTTCACTCCTATCCCTCTCCCGGTTTCACCTATTACCTACTACCTTGTATTTCTCCAGTCCTGATGAAGTGTTTCGGCCCCAAACTTCAACTGTTTACTCTTTTCCACAGATGCTGCACGGCCTGCTGAACTCCTCCAACATTTTGTGTGTGTTGCTTAGATTTCCAGCATCTGCAGATTTTCTCTTGTTTACCTCAGGAAGCTGAAGGAATCATTGAATTGTATTGGTTTATTATTGTCACGTGTACAGTGCCTATAAAAAGTATTCACACCCCCTTGAAAGTTTTCATGTTTTATTGGTTTACAACTTTGAATCACAGTGGATTTAATTTGGCCTTTTTTTTTGACACCAATCAAGAGAAAGACTCTCTTGTGTCAATGTGAAAACAGATCTCTACAAAGTGATTGAAATTACGTTTGTAATTACAGATATAAAACACAAATAGATTGCCTAAGTATTCACCCCCTTTAATATAACACAGTATCTCCTGTCTTTCCTCCTAACTATCGAGTCTTACTATTGCTCTGCCTGACTCTGACTTTATCCTTTCCTGCTGAGCCTCAGAACCACCAACCTGGCTGCTGCTAGTGTGCCCTGGCATGCATAGATTGACTCATTGTATTTTAGTGTTCATCCTCCCAATTAAGTCTGAACCCAAACCATTACCTAGTGTCTCTCTGGCCAGATGTCTCTCCTGCTGAGATTTTTCCCAGCCTTTTATGTTTATCATGTAGATATTGGCTCTAGAAGTTTGCACCATTGTACAAGATGTACATCCAAGAGCATCTTAAAGGAGCAAGGGAAAAATTAGATTGGGAGCCAAAGCCATAGACGTCAAGGATGGAGAGAGGGAAATTAGGTTATAAAGGAGTCACTCCCTCAGAGTTGTCTCCCCAACAGTGCAGCACTCCGTCAGTACTGCCCCTCCGTAAAAAGTGCATTTGCAGATACAATGATGGAGAGATGGTAGGGTCAACACAGATCACAGAGAGATCAGTAGGATAAAAGAGAGATGACAGGGATGGCAGAGAGTTTTTACAGACACAGCGGATTGCTAGATGGAGCGCAGCCCTGTGGAAATTCTCAGCTTGGTTTAACGCAGGAGCAAGTTCATGAGCTGATTGAAATGGTGCGGAATCAAGGTACTGGGGAGCACCCAGCCTCGGAACCAAATGAATGTGTAGACTATTAAACAGTTTCTGAACCACATTACTCCCTGCTACTCCTTGTGCAGAGTCAGCACGGCCGGAAGGGAAAGCAGTGCAGTGATGTATTGCCTCCATCTGCTGCACTCACAGTCTCTCATTGTTTAGAAATCAATCTACACATTGAGTTTCGAGGATTTTTGAAATAGAAACTCTGAAGACACATCAATATCTTGTATCACCACCTGTTCCTTATTAAGGTGAGAGTAATTTACTGGGAGTTTCCCTGTTTGGAGATTATCATCGTCAGATATTAATCCCAATTCACAAAGATCAACACCACCTGTTATCTACTTGGTTTATGGACTCCCTGTCAGAGTGGCCAGAATTGGCAGGGCTGGTGTTTCTCTGCATTGATAAGGTGAATTCTTCCTTTATTATTCTACAAATTTGCTATAACTTCTGAACTACTATTGAGGGCAAGCAAGAATTGAACCACCTGCCCTTAACAATTAATGGAGTAATTGTCACTGACTTCTACATTATTGACATTAGGGGGTTTGGGGTCATCAAAGAAAGAGATGTAGTGTTCCACTCCACCACCAAAGGAGTACTGCATTCTTGTGTTATCTTTCAGATACAATGAAGACAGGCTGTTCTTTATGTAGGATCAAAGCCTTAAACATGTCAATGTCAGTAAAGAGAAATGATTGTTCTGAGAAAACACATGCAAAGCAAGATCAAGAATCAGAAACGAAATCAGGTTTATTATCACCGACATGTAACATGAAATTTGTTAACTTAGCAGCTGCAGTTCAATGCAATACATAATGAAGAAGAGAAAAAAATAAATTAAATAAGATAAGTAATAAATATAATAATACATAATAAGTATATCATTTATAGTATACATATATTGAATAGATTTTAAAAATCATGCAGAAAACAAATACTAAAAAAAGTGAGGTAGTGTCCAAGGGTTCAATATCCATTTAGGAATTGGATGGCAGAGGGGAAGAAGCTGTTCCTGAATCGCTGAGTGTGTGCCTTCAGGCTTCTGTATCTCCTACCTGATGGTAATAGTTAGAAAAGGGCATGCCCTGAGTGCTGGAGGTCCTTAATAATGGACGCTGCCTTTCTGAGATACCGCTCCCTGAAGATGTCCTGGGTACTTTGTAGGCTAGCACCCAAGATGGAGCTGACTAGATTTACAACCCTCTGCAGCTTCTTTTGGTCTTGTGCAGTAACCCCCTCCCCGCCCATACCAGACAGTGATTCAGCCTGTCAGAATGCTCTCCACGGTATATCTATATACAGAAGTTTTTGAGTGTATTTATTGATATGCCAAATCTCTTCAAACTCCTAGTGAAATATAGCCACTGACTTGCCTTCTCTGTAACTACATCGATATGTTCATACCAGGTTAGACCTTCAGAGATCTTGACACCCAGGATTTACTTCTGATCCCTCTTTGAGGACTGGCATGTGTTCCTTCATCTTACCCTTCCTGAAGTCCACAGTCAGCTCTTTCACTCTTTCATCTTACTGACATTACGTGCCAGGCTGTTGCTGTGGCACCACTCCACTAGTTGGCATATCTCACTCCTGTACGCCCTCTCGTCATCACATGAGGTTCTACCAACAATGGCTGTATCATCAGCAAACTTACAGATGTTATTTGAGCTGTGCCTAGCCACACAGTTATGGGTATATAGAGAGTAGAGCAGTTTGCTAAGCACACACCCCTGAGGTGCACCAGTGTTGATCATCAGTGAAGAGGAGATATTATCACCAATCTGCACAGACTGTGGTCTTCCGGTTAGGAAGTCAAGGATCCAATTGCAGAGGGAAGTACAGAGGCCCAGATTTTGCAACTTCTGAATCAGGATTGTGGGAATGATGGTATTGAATCCTGAGCTATAGTCGATGAACAGCATCTGACATAGGTGTTTGTGTTGTCCAGGTGGTCTAAAGCCATGTGGAGAGCCATTGACCTATTGTGGTAATAGGTAAATTGCAATGGATCCAGGTCCTTGCTGGGGCAGGAGTTCAATCTAGTCATGACCAACCTCTCAAAACATTGCACCACTGTCGATGTGAGAGCTACCGGGTGATAGTCATTAAGGCAGCTCACATTATTCTTCTTAGGCTCTGGTATAATTGTTGCCTTTTTGAAGCAAGTGGGAACTTCTGCCATAACAGTGAAAGGTTGAAAATATCCTTGAATACTCTCGCTAGGTGGTTGGCACAGGTTTTCAGAGCCTCACCAGCTACTCCATCAGGACCTTCCACCATACGAGGTTTACTCTCTTTAAAGACAGTCTTAACATCCGGCTCTGAGACGGAAATCACAGGGTCATCAGGTGCAGCAGGGATCTTCACAGCTGTAGTTGTGTTCTCCCTTTCAAAGCATGCATAGAAGGTGTTGAGTTTATCTTGTAGTGAAGCCTCGCTGCCATTCATGCTATTGGGTCTTGCTTTGTAGGAAGTAATCCCGGAAATATACATGTGATTAGATCCAACACAGTGGTTCAATGAACAGCCAAGCTAACACCTCATCCGATAGGTGACCCCTTCAACAATGCAGCATTCCCTCAGTAGTACGCTGAGAGATCTTCAACTTTCTAACCAGTTGGTGTGGTCAAGAATTTCCACAGGGCTACTCTCCATCACGTAACTTGTTGTGGCTGCAGTCACTTGAGCCAAATGCCTAGTCAGTAGAGACCTTCCAGATATTGATGGTGTGGGACATCATGCAGTAACTCATCAGGACTATAGGAGGAATGAAGACAAGTTCACCCCTATTGACATCAATGGATATGGGGTTGAAAGGGTGAACAGCTTCAAGTTCCTCAGTATACACATCACCGAGGATCTCACTTCATCTGTACATGTCGGCTGTGTGGTGAAAAAAGTACAACAGCTCATCTTTCACTTCAGACAGTTGAAGAAGTTTGGCATGAGTCCCCATATCCTAAGGACTTCCTACAGGAGCACAATTGAAACCATCCTGACTGTCTCTATCATTGTCTGGTATGGAAACTGTACTTCCATCAATCGCAGGACTCTGCAGAGAGTAGTGCAGACAGCCCAGCGCATCTGTAGATGTGAACTTTCCACTATTCAGGACATTTACAAAGACAGGTGGGTAAAAAGGGCCTGAAGGATCATTGGGGACCTGAGTCACCCCAACCACAAACTGTTCCAGCTGCTACCATCTGGGAAATGGTACGGCAGCATTGAAGCCAGGACTAACAGATCTGGGCCAGCTTCTTCCACCAAGCCATCAGACTGATTAATTCATGCTGACACAATTTTACTTCTAAGCTATATTGATTGTTCTGTTGTATATCTTAATGTACATACTTCTTATTACAAATTAATATAATTTGCACATTGCACATTCAGAAGGAGATGTAACGTAAAGATTTTTACTCCTCACGTATGTGAAGGATGTAAGAAATAAAGTCAATTCAATTCGTTGTGGACCCAGAGTTGAGATCCATCCATCATACCAGGGTAACCTGATGAATGAAGAAAGTTCCAAATTCAGTTTGGCACACAGACCATCCTCTGATGCCACAGAAGGACAGGACACCAGAGGCAAGAAATTCATGTCCCAGCTGGTTATCTGAAGTAGTTTATTGCTAGAAATCACGCTGAGGTCCCAAAATTTCTTTGTTTTGTTGAGGTTGATGTGAAAATGCTGGATGGATCTGTCTGTCCCTCCCCCTCCCCATTCCCCGCTACTTCCTCTCTATAACCTAACTCCCAACCACCAACCCCTAACCCAGTGCCCAATACATGGAGTTTGCTCATTCTCCTCATGTCCCCCCCCCCCCCCCCATATCTCGTGGTGGGTAAATTAGCCCTTAAAGTGTAGGTAAATGAAAAAGAATCAGAGTTGATGGGCGTGTGGGAGAGAGTATATTGTAGAACTGCAAGGAAGTAAGGGAGAGGGTTGTTACCTCTCTGCTGGAAGTTAGCATGGAACAATCAACTATATGGCCTCTTCATGTATCATAAGTGATGAATAGGACTGTTTTCCATCAATTGAAGGGATGTAGAGATGTTTGGAATTATTTTCCTTCCTTACTGTCCTGGGTATGTTTGTAGCTGACTTCTTGAGCAGGAGAAGGAACTGATGCCCTGACCCAGACTCTGCACGGTCCATGATCATGGGGCAGGCTTCTTTCTTCCAGCCCATGAATTCTCAAGCAACAATCTGCAGGAGAAACTCAGTGGGTTAAGCAGTATCTATTGGGGGGAGGGAAGAATTGTCAATGTATTGGGTCGAGCTTTAGTCCTAATGCAAGGTTTAAATTTGAAATATTAACAGTTCCTCCCCCACCCCCACAGATGCTGCTTGACCGGCTGAGTTCCTCCAGCTGATTGGTTTGCTGCTCCTGATTCCAGCATCAGGAATCCATGGACTAGATGGGCCACAGGGACAGTTTCTGTGCTGTAGGTTTCTTTCTGTTTCCCCAAGTCTCTGTAAATTCTCACTATCCATGAGACTGAAGCCACTCATTCCTGGGATCCCAAAGTACTGGATACAGTGCTTCTGTCCTAGTCTAACACATGGATTGTTGAAGGGTTGCCCCTTTTCAGCTTTGTATGTCTGTGTAAATCAAAGGATCTGTATGGCATGCATGAGACAGGTAACTGGTCATTGTGACTGTTGTTCCACCTGGATTATAGATCAAACCAAGCGAATCTGTAGATCAAAGCTCAATTGTTTATTGTGGAAAGAAAAATCTTATCATCAAACTGCCCTTATGTTCAGGATGATTCACCATAGGTTTGAAAACTATAAATGCCATTTCGTTTATCACAGAAGTGAATCAGGTCACTTCAGACTAAACTGTGTACTCCCCATCAGAGAGGTTGTTATCTGTTGTCATGGGATACATGGTGATGTTTTTATTTACTTCAAAGTAGCCCTCTGTGTGACGTAGAACATTAAAAGAAAGCTCTTCTATCAAAAGCAAGGACCAGAGGTAAACAACTATGCTCAACTTCAGTTCACTCTGCACAAGCGTGGATCAGTGGAATAGCGGAGCAGACTCGGTGGGCTGCAAGGTTTAACTCTGCTCCTATATCTTATGGTCTTTACATGTACACTGAGAAATAATTATGGAATTACCAGGTACACACACCTCTCTGCTAAACGATAATGAGTTTCTACACCTGTACTACATAGAATGCCTTTCAGCACATCACTCTATGCCAGCTCATTGAAAGGGGAATCTAATTTGCCATAAAATCTTCAGTCTATTCCACAAGACAAGAAGGCAGCAACCATCACTAAGGGAAAATATATCTGGAACATGCCCTCTTCTCAATGCTACCATTAGAAAGGAGGCTCAGGAGCTTAATGGCCTAAATGATTCAGGAACAGTTTCTTCCCCTCTGTCATCAGATTTCTGAACAGTCCATGAACCCATGAACACTAACTCATTAATTTTTTTTGCACTATTTATCTATTTTTGAATTTACAGTAATTTTATGGCTTTGCACTCTACTGCTGCCAAAAATCAATGTAAGTTACATCACCGATAATAAACCTGATTCTGATTCAGTGTGTTCCTGTTCAATTTGCATCTTTACAGAGCAAGCTACCATGCCCAGGTGAAGTCCAGGCCTCAGCTTAGAAGGAAGTTGGCCGCAGTAGGGAATTGCACACCTCCAATGCCTGTCCCGAAAAGACTGGGCTCAAATTTCTCCCAACTGGGTTTACTTGTGACTATTTTTTGTGACTTAGTTCTCTCCCCCCCCCCCCACCACCCCATGAGGAATCAGTGCTTTAAAACCCCTTCGCCATCTTTCAACATCAGCTGGTGGTGTAGTGGGATCAGTTCAAAGCGTGTGGTCGAATCTGGCCGGCTCCCTGCACACTTCCTGTCCGTACTGTGTTGAACATCAAGCTAGCAGCTTGGCCTTGTAAAACAAAAACAGACAAAATGGTCTAGAAATGGTAAAGTTGCTGCCTGATATGCCACAGGGAACAGAGAGGAATAACTATAACAACCATCTTCCAGCTCCATGTTTGTTCACTCCTTGAACTCCTCAGAACATCTCACCTTGTTCAGTGCTGTCCTGTAGTGCTAGGTATGCCCAGTGTAGTTAGTAATAATCCTGTATATCGTCATCTCTCAGCTCTTCCAGTCTAATCCTCCAGAATACACCTACAGCATTTTAGTTGGCTTATTATAGACCTTGGCTTTTAATAATTGGTGTGGTTATTGTAGAAAGTTGTTACAGATCCTTTAGAACCATAGAACATTACAGCACAGAAAGCTTTTCCCACGGTGCACAAAAAAGAAACACATTTCCTAGATTGGAATCCAGACTATCATCATTTGACCTTTAGAACACGCTGTCTACAGAGGGGAACCAGTTTGGCGGAATTCACTCTTGAAGGCCTGCGGTTGATTGTTTGAAGGACTGGTGTGTGGGACAGAGTTCATTTATTATGTGAGGCAACGAAAGCCAGGGTGTTGTTTCAAGCAATGCAAACACCGTTCTCTATTGATCCTAAAGGTCACGTAACAGGAAGCAAAGAAATATCAAGTAAACTGCAATAACCAACCAGTGAAGTGTAAATGGCACTTCCCTTTGTTGTTGGTTGAGACCTTAATGTTCCCAAACTATTGTTTAAATGTTTTTTGATAATGGGGCTTGGTGGAGATTTTGCCAGACCCGAGCAGATGTGATGATCAGAGAGAACCTGAGAGGGATCTGGTAGGTGCTTCCACTCTGCAAAGCTAACTCTGGAGACCACAATTATTAAGTGTTGGTTGCCATGATAGCATAGCAGTTAGGACAACTCTATTACAGCTCGGGGTGTTCTGGAATTCAGAGTATAATTTCAGTGCCAACTGTAAGGAGTTTGTACATTCTCCCTGTGAACGGTGTGGGTTTCCTCTGGCTGCTTCAGTTTCCCACCCCAATCCAAAGACTTGCTGGTTAGAAAGTTAATTGGTCATTGTAAATTGTCCTGTGATTAAGCTGGTGTTAAATACATGGGTTGTTGGACAGTGTAGCTTGTTGGACCTGAAGGGCCTGTCTGTGCTAAATAAAAACATAAATGCATTAAAACATTACAAGTATATCCACTTTTGGAGATAGCTTTATTTATCATAGTTTAGAAACATAGAAAACCTACAGCACAATACAGGCCCTTTGGCCCACAAAGTTGTGCCGGACATGTCCCTACCTTAGAACTTACTAGATTTATCTATAGCCTCTATTTTACTAAGCTCCATGTACCTATCCAAAAGTCTCTTAAAAGACCCTATCATATCCGCCTCCACCACCGTTGCTGACAACCCATTCCACACACTCACCACTCTCTCACTGACATCTCTTCTGTGCCTACTCTCCAGCACCTTAAACCTGTGTCCTCTTGTGGCAACCATTTCAGCCCTGGGAAAAAAGCCTCTGACTATCCACACAATCAATGCCTCTCATCATCTTATACACCTCTATCAGGTCACCCCTCATCCTCCATCGCTCCAAGGAGAAAAGGCCGAGTTCACTCAACCTATTCTCATAAGGCATGCTCCCCAATCCAGGCAACATCCTTGTAAATCTCCTCTGCACACTTTCTATGGCTTCCACATCCTTCCTATAGTGAGGCGACCAGAACTGAGAACAGTACTCCAACTGGGGTCTGACCAGGGTCCCATATAGCTGCAAAACTACCTCTCAGCTTCTAAATTCAATTCCACAATTGATAAAGGCCAATACACTATACGCCTTCTTAACCACAGAATCAACCTGCACAGCTGCTTTCAGCATCCTATGGACTCGGATCGCAAGATCCCTCTGATCCTCCACACTGCCAAGAGTCTTACCATTAATGCTATATTCTGCCATCATATTTCACCTACCAAAATGAACCACCTCACACTTATCTGGGTTGAACTTCATCTGCTACTTCTCAGCCCAGTTTTGCATCCTATCAGTGTCCCGTTGTAACCTCTGACAGCCCTCCACACTATCCACAACACCTCCAACCTTTGTGTCATCAGCAAACTTGCTACCCATCTCTCCACTTCCTCATCCAGGTCATTTAAAATCATGAAGAGTAACAGTCCCAGAACAGATCCCTGAGGCACTCCACTGGTGACTGACCTCCATGCAGAATATGACCCGTCTACAACCACTCTTTGCCTTCTGTGGGCAAGCCAGTTCTGGATCCACAAAGCAATGTCCCCTTGGATCCCATGCCTCCTTACTTTCTCAATAAGCCTTGCAAGGGGTACCTTATCAAATGCCTTGTTGAAATCCATATACACTACATCTACTGCTCTTCCTTCATCAATGTGTTTAGTCACATCCTCATATTTTGTTTTCATATTTCTAATGATGTTGGAGGCCATTCATCCCATCAGTTTTATACTGATTCCTAGCAATCCCATGGCCCTGTATTTTCCTGTTGTTCATACTCCATCACATATCCATAATTCCCCCTGGATTCCACTCCTCACCTGCACACTAAGGACAATTTACAATGGCCAATTAGCCTACTAACACATCTTTAAAATGTGAGTGGAGGCTGGAGCACCTGGGTGAAACCCATGGGGTGACAGGGAGAACATGCAGACTCCACACAGACAGCAGTGGAGGTCAGATTTGAACCTGGGTCTCTGGAGCTGTGAGATAACTGCCCTACCCAATGTGACACTTTGACCACCATCGTTCTTCCTCCAGAGCGTGTGGATAACTTGAAGCTCATGCCCACAGGAATGGAGAGAGCTTAAGAAGCAGAATAAACACATGAAGGAAAGGGGAAATCGAGAGTAGGTAATGGGGAGATGGAACAGGAATGGAAGAGTCTCACATGAAGCAGTAAACTTAGCACAGAAATTTACTCCAAAACTTCCACATTATTTGATGTACATTGTTGGGTACAAGATGATTTTTTTTTATAAAGCAACGGATCACTTATCCCAAGATGATCAAACATCTAAGAAATGCTGTGAACAATTCCATGTTACAAGACAAAGCTATTTTTCTCCTGAGTTGCCATCTAAAAATAAATCCGATTACTCTCTTGCACCTGTTGAGAATGTGAAGTCTAGACTATTTCTAAAATGTAACCTAAGGTAATGTACTCTGAGCTGGTTGGACTGGTTCTACACCCCGCCTGATATGGCAGCTGACATCAAAGGAGTACTTCACATATAGCACATAGTGTCAGAATGGTAGTGACTCAGGTACCTTTCATTTAGAATGAAGAACTGCTCTAGTACAGTGCTCAGAAATTCCCATATCAATAAGTCAAGGCAATGTCCACATCGGTTTCCTCTTTCCCCATGCATACAATGCCGTAAGTTAAAGAGTTTTAACACGCCACTGAACATTCTAACAACTTCAGCTGCTGAAAATATCCTAACTGGTTAGTTCATGATATGGCACGGCAATTCGAATGCGAAGGAGCGCAAAAAGGCAGTGAACACGGCCTAATACATAACATGTCACATCCCTCCCCACCATTGGCAGTACCTGAATGAGGTGCCACCTCAAGAAGGCAACACCTGTCATCAAAGATCCCCACCATCTGGGCCATGCAATCTTCCCGCTGCTACTATAGGGCAGGAGGTACAGAAACCCGACGTTCCACGCCCCCAGGTTCAAAAGCAGCTTATTTCCCTCAACCATTCAGTTCTTGAAACAACTTTGCCCACACCTTCCCTTTGACCTATCTACCAGGGTTCTTGGAATAGGTAAGAGGGGAAGCAGTGTCTATTGAAAAGTGAAAGAAAGGCATCACAGATGTACCAGTAACAAAATTACAGCAGAGACAGTTAAGTTGGCAATAGATAAGTGAGATATTTAAGTTACTTTCACCCCAAATTTTCAAAAGGCTTTCCATCCTATCCCCAACATGGTAATTAACAAGGTTAGGGCACATGGAATTGGAATTGATGTATTGATATGGGCTGAAAATCAATTAACAGGCAGAAAGCAAAGAGTAGGAATAAAGGAATGATCTTCGGGTTGTCGGTTTGTGAGCAGTGGGGATAGTGCAGGAACTGAGCCATTCCCCTTCTACATCATCTATTAGTTGAGGGGGGAAATGACACATTTCCATGACATACAGCAAAGTGGAAGTGAGAGCAGTGATGAGAATGGAAAGAGACTTCCAGAGAATAGTGACATTGTGGGTTTATTATTGCGACATGTACTGAAATATGGTGAAAAACTTGCCTTGCATACCATTCATACAGGTCATTACATCAATGCATTGAGTGGTACAAGGCAAAACAAAATGCAGAATAAAATGATACAGTTATAAAGAACATGCATTGCAGGCAGATGTTAAAGAGCAAGGTCATAGCCATAAGATCATCAGATATAGGAGCAGAATTATGCCATTTTGGCCATCAAGTCTGCTCCACCATTCAATCATGGCTGAATTACTAGCCCTCTCAAACCAATTTTCCTGCTTTCTCATGGTAACCTTTGACAACCTTACTAATCAGGAAACTATCAACCTCTGCTTTCAACCTATCAACCCTTGAGCTAAGAAAATTCCTCCTCATCTCTGTTCTTAAGGACATCCTTCTATTCTGAGCTGTGCTCTCTATTTCTAGAGTCTCCCACTATAGGAAAAATGCTCCCAACAGACACTCTTTCTAGACCTTTCAATATTCAATAGATTTCAATGAGATTCTCTCCTCGTTCTTCTAAATTGCAATGAGTACATGCCCATCACCATCAAGCACTCCATGTATGTTAACAGCATTAATTATTAGGTCAAGAATCCATCTATCATACCGGGGACAGCTCAATAGTCCTGTAACAGTGGGATAAAAGCTGACTTGAGACTGGTGGTATGTGCTTTCAGGCTATGGTTAGAGGGAACAATATTGCCGATAAAGTACAAGAGGGAAAAATAAGAAGTCATATGAAAATGTGGGCATCTTCTAAATTGTGCTGGACTGAGATGTGTTGATATTCAAAGTGGCCTGGGTGTCTGTATACACAAATTACTGCAAGTTAATGTGCAGGAATGCCTTAAGGCAATAAGGTTCAAAGTTCAAAGTAGAGTTATTATCAAAGTCCATACATGTCACCATATACATTCTGAGATGCATTTTCTTGTGAGCATATGCAATTGAAATAAGGTACATTTTCTTGTGGGCATCCAAACAATGTGCTAAAGACAACAAACTGCAAATGCAAAAAGAAAGAAATAATAATAATAATAAATAATAATCAATAAATATCAAGAACATGAGATGAAGAGTCCTTGAAAGTGAGTCCATTGGTTGTGGGAACATTTCAATGATGGGACAAGTGAATTTATCCCCTTTGATTCATCAGCCCAATGGTTGAGGGGAAATAACTGTTCCTGAAGCTGTTGGTGTGGATCCTGAGGCTCCTGTACCTTCTTCCTGAAGGTAGCAATGAGAAGCAATGTGTCCTGGGTGGTGGAGGTCCCTGATGTGTAATGCTGCTTTCCTGCAGCAGCGTTTTATGTAGATGTGCTCAATAGTGGGGAGGGCTTTACCCGTGATGGACTTGGCCATATCCACAACTTTTTGTAGGGGTTTCCTTTCAATAGCATTGGTGCTTCCATTCTAGGCTGTGATGCATCCAGTCAATATATTCTTCACTACATATCTACAGCAGTTTGTCGAAGTTTTAGATATCATGTTGAACCTTCATAAACTCCTAAGGATGTAGATGCGCTGTCTTGCTTACTTTTTAATTGCACTTACTTGCTGGGCCCAAGACAGGTTCTCCAAAATAGTAACACTGAGGAGTTTATAGTTGCTGATCCTCTGATGAGAACTGGCTCTTGGACCTCTGGTTTCCTTCTCCTGTAGTTAATAATAAGCTCCTTGGTCTTGTTGATATTAAGAGGTTGCTGTTATGGCACCACTCAGACTTTCAATCTCCCTACTACAGTATATGCTAATTCATCATCACCTTTGATTCAGAAAATTTGAATATGGCATTGAAGTTATGTGTACAAACATAGTCATAAATGTAAAGTGAGTAGAGCTGGGGTCTAAGCACACAGCTTTCCTCACCAGCAAGTGAGGAAATCAAGAGTCCAATTGCACAAGAAAGTCTTGGAGCTCATTGATTAGTTTTGAGGGGATGTTGGTATTGAATGCTGAGCTGTAGTTGATAAAAAGCATCCGGACGTATGTACCTTCACTGCCAGAAATTCCAGGGTTGAGAGAAGTGCTAATGAGATAGCATCTGCTGTGGACATATTGCTCTGGTCTCATCATGAGAGTATTTGAATGCAAGGTTAGAAATGGTATTTTATAATTGTATAAAACCTCAGTGATACCACACCTGGAGAATTATGCACAGTAATGTCTTTCTTAACCAAAAAACAAATAATCATGCGAAAAAGGGAGTGTGGCAAAGGTTCACCAGACTGGTTCTAGGATTGACAACTCTGTCATATGACGCGAAATGGAGAAGATTACACCTCCGTTCTCCCAAGTTTAGAAGAGGTGACCTCAATGAAATGTCCATAATTTGTTGAGTGTTTGACAGACAGAGTAGATGTGGGAAGGATGTTTCACTTGTCTTGCATCAAGGCTCAGAGTCTTTGGGGTAACAGGCAGGCTATTAAAGAGTGATGGTGAATGTTTGGTTCTGCCTATCCCTAAGGGGGAGTGGAGACTCAGTTAATGATGCCTTTCAGTGCAGAGATCAAAGGATGTGGTGGAAACAGACGTTAATGTAGAAGCTTAGTCATACTCCTGGTGAATGAACAATAAGCATGAGGGGCTGAATGGCCTACTCCCATTTCTTCTATTTCTAGGAACATTACAAAATGTCATGGTGAAGATATTGATCACATTGAAACAAACTCATCAAAGACAGCTCAGGAAGTTATGGGTGAAGGGAAGAACTTCCGAAGTCTTAGGACTGGAAAGCTGGAAGTGTGGCTGCAAAGGTTGTCAGGATAGCAGCAGTGTAGAAATCTTGGGGTTTGTGGAGCTGGAGGGTGTTACCCAGATGAGGGAGGGAGTTGGCAAAACTGTGGAAGGACTGTGTTATAGGAAGAGGTTGGATAGACTAGGACCTTTTTCCTTGAAATATAGGAGACTGAGTGGTCACCAAATGCACACAGCCTTTACCTAGGCTTGGATAGAAATTTTGGACTGAAGGACCTGTTTCTGTACTCCGAGTCTCTACAATGTGAACACAAGATGATGCAATTTTCCAAAGATCCATTTTCTTGAATTAGACTCTGGTGCCAAGCACAGTAACAGCTCTGCTATTAGATCTAGGTGTCTACAGACTCATTGACTCAAAACCTCATGGACCAATTTCTCCAGCAACAAAGTAGACCAAAAAGGGACTAACACCTTTGAAGATAACCCATCATCCAGATAAATCCACTTGAAGTTCTCTGGGAAAAATCCTTGATGTGGGCACTTGTGAAACACACTATGCTGGGCTTATGAAGGCATTGAAATGATCTCTTTTTCGCAATCCAGGTTTTTAAAGCCACAAGTCCTTAAAAACCAGCAAACAGAAAGCTTATCACTTCCTTCCAATCTCAGGTCAGGAAGTTTATGAATGCAGGGAAACTTGTTATAGCTAAAAGAACTCCCAACCTGAACACTTTCTGGAACCAACTATGTAACACGCCACAGCGACAAACTGTGGGATATTCCACTCTGAAGATCTGAAATATTTCCTTTCTCATGATGCTGGAATGTGTGAAGTTCAGCAAATGGGCAGGAAAAATGCACAACTGCAGCACTTCAAATAGTCAGACTCTGACCAGATGACGTCAATTGTTTCATAGATCAGCTGCACCGTAGCTCCAGATCAAAAATAAATTCACAAAACAGCCAACAGCTGTTCCAGAGGTTTGTCTGTAGGAGTTTGCCACCTTTCTCTTCCTGCAATGAGAGAAACAAAGCAACTAGAAAGAAGCAGCTCACATAAAACACTGGAGGAAGTCAGCAGGTCAGGCAGCATCTATGGAAAAGAATAAACAGTCGACGTTTTGGGCCAAGACCCTTCATCAGGACTAGAAAGAAGATGAGCTTTGCCTTTTATATCAGTGGGAACTGCTCCGCAGTTCACCAGCCTCAGTTAGGCTGCAGGGTTACAGAACCTTGTGAGTTTCTCTGCTGGAGCTGAGAGGTTGAATGATGCCCTTTGATTCATTCTTCCCACCCACCCCCGCCTCATCGGATAGAAGATATAAAACCCTGAAAGCATGTACTACTAGGCTCAAGGACAGCTTCTGTCCCACTCTTACAAGACTATAGTTCTACAGTTCCAGACAATTCACAGTTTGTTGTTCATTGATCCTATTTACAGTTACTGTTTGATAGATTTGCTGAGTATGCCCACAGGAAACAGAATCTCAGGGTTGTATATGGTGACATGTATGTACTTTGATAACAACTTTTATTTTAGACCATAAAACCATAAGTGCATCCAATGACCTGACCTCCACAGCTGCATGTGGCAACAAATTCCACAAGTTCACCCTTCGGCTAAAGAAATTTCTCAGCATCTCTGTTTTGAAAGGGTGCCCCTCTATCTTGAGGCAGTGCCCTCTTGCTCTAGACTCTCCCACCACGAGAAACATCCTTTCCACATCAACTCTGTCAAGGCCTTTCAACATTTGAAAGGTTTCAGTGAGATCCCTCCCCCCCACCATTCTTCTGAATTCCAGCGAGAACCTCATTTTGAACCTCATGATCTTGCACCTTACTGTTTACCCGAACTACACTTTCTCTGTGTTACACTTTATTCTGCATTGGTATTGTTTGACCTTGTACTACCATGGGGTGGCATGATAGTGTAGTGACCAGCGCAATGCTTTACTGTGCCAGCTTTCAGCAGTTGGGGTTCAATTCCCACTGATGCCTGTAAGGAGTTTGTACGTCCTCTCTGTGACCACATGGGTTTCCTCTAGATGCTCAGGTTGCCTCCTCCATTCCAAAGCCATTAAGTCGGTGAGTTGTGGGTGTAGGTATTGACACTAGAAGTGTGGTGATTCTTGCGGGCTGCCCAGCACAATCCTCACTGATTTGACTTGACACAAACAAAGCATTTCATTATATGTTTTGATGTACATACGACAAATATAGCTAAAACTAATCCTGTAAAAAGCTGATCAATGTACTGTGTAATGCTTTTGGTCTGTTTGAACAATATGCAAGACAAGCCTTTCACTGTATCTCAGTGCTTGTGACGATGATAAACATTCTAATCCAGTGAGAAGGCTTTGGAGAGTGTGCAGAAGAGACTCACCGGATTCATGAAGTGAAATGGTGATGGAGATATTGTGGGGTTCTACCTGGACTTCACAGGGTCATCCAGCATGGAAGCACATTCAGCCCATCACATCAATCTCAGCACTTGGAAAGAGACTTCCAATGGTCCCACTCCTTGCCAATTATCCAGCCTGCTAGCATTTATCCTAATCGCCATGAAAAGTTGGAAAGTTTCAGCTGAATCTTCTCCCATTTTCATTTCAGCAACGCAATCCAGGCCACAAACTCACTGCAGAAACACATTTCCCATTTTTCCCAATGTGTGTTTTTATTTTGATCCTTTATCTTGACCTGCATATTCTCACAATGAGAACAGTGTCTGGGGACACAAGGGACTGCAAATGCTGGAATATGGAGCAACTCAGCAGGCTGAGCAGCAGTGAGAACAGTGTCTCCCTATTTAATCAAAGAAACCCAGTCCATTCTCCAGACAGTTCTCAATATCCTGTTCTGCTACTGTAATTATTGAACGTAGAACATGGAATAGGTTCAACAGGTTCAATTTAATATCAGAGGAATGTACACAATATACATACTGAAATTCTTTTCCTTCGCAAACATCCGCGAAAACAGAGGAGTGCCTGAAAGAATGAATGACAGTTAAATGTTAGAACCCTGAAGCCCCCCCAGCTCCCCCTCCCACGCACAAGCAGCAGCAAAGCAACGACTCCCCTCCCCCACCAGCATAAAAGCATCTGCACCCTCCACCGAGCCCTCAAGCATGCAGCAAAGCATCATTAAAGACACAGGCTAGTAGTACCCTACAGAATACTCGTTCACCCAGTAATTTGACATACCACAGGCTCTCTCTGTCTCCCTAATATGGGAAAGGGAGGTGTCCCCATTTCACAGCGAGAGGGGAGACATAACAAAACAACTCACTGACTTGTGTTAAAATTCTGTTTCATCGCTTTTTCTGAGCCCCGTGCCCAAAGATCTCGGGTCTCTGGGCACACAGCCAGCAGCCAGCTCACTGCTTCCAATCTTCCGTGTACTCCCATGACACACCAGTTTACCTTGAATCCACCCGCTTCCAAAGCCACGAAAATCCGGCACCCTGAAGGTGCATTAATCATCTAGGCCGCATCCTTGGCATATCAAAAAACGGCCGGTTGTGAGGCCCTGAGAGAGGCTCCATTCCCGTAAAGAACCAATGTCAGCATGTAACTCCAGGTCAGGGTCTTCAAAAGAACCATGAAAAGGAAAAAAAAAGAGATATTAAAGATAGAAATAGAGCTGCTTCCGAAGATGCAAGTAAAGGAGTCGCCATTAGACGCATCGTCCTAAGCTCTGCCTGAAAAACCTGAATAGTACAGGCTTTTGGCCAAAGTGTATGTGCCAACCTTGATGCCAACATAATTAATCCCAGCTGCCTGCACATGGTCTATAATCTTTCCATTCTGTGCTCTCATGTGCTTTTTAAACTCCATTATTATATCTGTTTTCACCACCTCTCCTGTTCCAAGCAGCCACAAACTGATGTAAAAAACTTGCCTTATAAATCTCTTAAGCTTTCCAGAATCTGAATCAGGTTTAATATCATTGGGATATGTTGTGAAATTTGTTGGTTTGCAGCAGCAGCACAGTGCAATACATTAAAAAAAACATGTCACAGTGAGATAAATATTCAGAGATCTGACGCCAGTGGTGAAGAAGCAGTTACTAAAACGTGTTTGGCCTCAGGCACCTGTACCTTCTGCTTGGTAACAGCAATCAGAAGAGAACATGTCCTGGGTGATCGGGGTCATTAACGATGGATGATGTCTTTTTAAGGTATTGCCTTCTCCCCCTCTCACCTTAAATGCATTCCCTGCAGTATTTTCACACTGGGGGGAGGGGGGAAGGGTTCTATTTGTAGCTCTCATAATTTTATAAACTTCTATCAGCCTGGGAAAGTAGCCCAAGTTTATCCCATCGACACACAGTGGAAAACCCCCTGTGCAGCAGGTGAAAGGATGCTCACGTGCAGCCACACGTTCAGGTGCAACGCCCAGCCCTCAGGATAGCTGCAGATGCATGCTTTCACAAGCACACAGGATGTGGAAAGTGTTAGGAAATCCTTGCTGTGAGTCTGTCCTAATCCTTGTTACTTAAACCATCTGCCACAGACTCCTCTCACTGATCTATAGCAGGCACGATGCTCTCCTCCCTTGACAGGTTGTGGCAGAAATATTGGGCTAAGTATTCAATAAAACACACAATATACTATTTCCGGTCAGCAAGTTGATAGAGAGCGATAGTCTCACAGCTCCATTTGACCCTGAACTTGATCTAATCTCCAGTTTTGGAGTGAAATGGTTAATAAGAGTTCAAGGTTCAAAGTAAATGTGTTATCAAAGTACATATATGACACCATTTACAATCCTGAGATTTGTTTTCTTGCAGAGATGGACAGTATATATAAGAAACACAACAGAATCACTGAAAGACCGCAACCAGCAGGATGGACAAACAGTCAAAAATGTGCAAAAGACAACAAAATATGCAAATACAAAATAAAATTATAAATAAATAAGTAATAAATATTGAGAACGTGAGATGAAGAGTCCTTGAAACTGAGTCCATAAATTGTGGGAACAGTTTAGTGAGGGAGGGAGAGAAGTTGAGTGAACTTCTCCCCACTGGGTCAAGACCCTGATGGTTGAGGGGTAATAACTGTTCCATAGGCACACATTCATCCACACAGGTTTTAGTGAAGTCAGTGGTAGTTATGGTGTACTCATTCAGACTTGAAGATGAATCTCTGAATACAGTCCACTCCACCGATTCAAAGCAGTCCTGTAGACGCTCCTGTGCTTCCCTTGTCCATACCTTCTTGGTCCTCACTATTGGTGCTGCATCTTCAGTCTCTGCCTATGCTCAGGGAGTAGAAGTGCAGCCAGGTGGTCAGATTCTCCAACGTGTGGGTGTGGAAATCACGGTAAGCACTGTTGATGGCAGTGTTACAGTGGCCCAGTGTGTTGGCTCTTCAGATGCTGCAAGTGATTTGTTGGTAATAATTACTTAAAGACTTTTTCAAGTAGGCCTGGTTAAAATACCCCAAAATGATGGGGAAGGCATCAGGAAGTGCCCGTTTCATGCCCGTTGATTACATCGCTCTGTTCTAGAGCCTGGCTTACACTGGCCTGAGGTGGGATGTACACTGCTGCCAGGAGGATTGCAGAAATCCCCTACGGCAGATAAAATAGACACTTGACTGTGACCTGTTCCAGCTCCAGTGAACAGTACTGGGACACAACCGCCGCAACGAGTTGATCATAAGCATACTCCACATCCCCTGCCTTTGAAGACTCAGCGGTCCTATTTTAGTAGTGTATTGTCAACCCACCACGCAGTATGTGCATCCAGAATGGAGGGGGTTAACCAAATCAAAAAAACATAACAGCTTTTAATGTCCCTCTGATACAGTACTCTAGCTCTGAGATCTTCAATTTTATTTACCAGAGACTGTACATTTGCCAGCAAGATGGTCAGTCTTGGGAGTCGAAAGCCATGCCTCCTCAGACGAACTTTTAACACAACATGGCATCCCCTCTTCCACTGTCTTAAAGGGAACCACACTACCAACCGGAGCCCGATCAAGTTCCGGCAACTGTAAGTAGTGATAGATTTTTTTAACCACCTTAACATGATGTTGCTGATCGTCCAGACCTTAGCTGTAGTTGTGATTCTCAGCTGTAACAGACTGAATCAGGAGTTTTTGATGACTTCCGTCTGAGCTGCTCACCTTTGTCACCTTCTTGATGGCGTCTTGGAAGCACCAACATTCTCCCACCTTTGACACCCTGACTAATCAAGAACCTATAAACCTTCGCTTTAAATATATTCAATGACTTGGCCTCCACAGCTGTCTGTGGCAATGAATTCCACAGATTCCCCTCCCTCTGGCGAAAGGAATTCCTCCTCATCTCAGTTCTAAATGGGCAACCCTATATTGTGAGGTCCTGTCAAACTCATATAGGAAACATTCTCTCCACATCCACTATATCCAGACCTTTCAATATTCAGAAGGTTTAAATGAAATGCCCCCTCATTCTTCTATACTCCAGAGAGTACAGGCCCAGATCCTCTGAAAGATCCTCTTACATTTACCCTTTAATTCCTGGAAACATTCTCGTGAACCTCCTCTGGATCCTCTCCAGTGTCAGCACACCTTTTTTTTTAGAAAAGGGGTCCAAAACTGTTCACAACAGTCCAAGTGTGGCCTCACCAGTGCCTTATAAAGCCTCAGCATTACACTTTTGCTCTTATATTCTAGTCCTCTCAAACTAATGCTAACATTGCATTTTCCTTTCTTACCACCAACTCAACCTACAAGTTAAACTAAAGAAACCTGCTCAAGGACTCTTAAAGTCCTTTACACCTCTGATTTTTTTGAATTTTTGTATTTTCTCTCTGCTTAGAAAATAATCTAGGCCTTTATAACTTCTGCCAATGTGCAAGACCATACATTCCCCTATATAATATTCCATCTGCCACTTCTTTGCTAATTCTCCTAATCTGCCTGAGTTCTTCTGCAGATTCCCTGCTTCCTCAACACTACCTATCTTTGTTTCATCCACAAACTTGGCCAAAAGCATCAACTCTGTCATCCAAATCATTGACATATTTAGGTGAAAAGAAGCTGTCCCAATACCGACTCCCATGATCACCACTAGTCACTGACAGCCAACCAGCAAAGGCCCCCTTTATTCCGGTCTCCATCTCCTACCAATCAGCCAATGTTATATCCATGCTAATATCTTTCCTGTAATACCATGGGCTCTTACCTTGTTTAAGTAGCCTTATATGCAGCACCTTGTCAAGGCCTTCTGAAAAACCAAGAAGACAACATCCACTGACTCTCCTTTGTCTATTCTGTTTGTTATTTACTAAGAACTCCAAAAGATTTCCCCTTTAGAAAACCATGCTGACTTTGGCCTGTTTTATCCATGTGCCTCCAAGTACCGTGATACCTCATTCTTATTAATAGACTCCAACATCTTCCCAACCACTGAGGTCAGGCTAAATGGCCTATAATTTCCTTTCTTTTGCTTCCCTCCCTTCTTAAAGAGTGGAGTGACATTTGCAAACAAGAAACAGCCCAGCCCGACACATTTCATATTATAGTCAGGGACTTCAACCAGTCTTGCTTAAAGAAAATCCTGCACAATTATCATCAGCATATAACATGTAGTACTAGAGGTCCCAACATCCTAGACCACTACCACACTGTCTACCATTCATTGCCCGGACCACATTTTGGTAAATCGGGTCACTTGGCTGTCCTCCTCCTACCTGCAGACAGGCAAAGCCTAAAAAGCAAGGCTCCACAAACTAGGACTACTAAATATTTGTGGGAAGCAGGGGAACGATTACAGGATTGCTTTGAGTCTGTGGAATTGGCTGAACTCAAGCACTCACCTAGAGATCTGAATAAATACTCTCTGATTGTAACGGGCTTTATTAAAACAGCTGTAGATGAGTGTGTCCCCACTAAATCATTCAGAGTCTTACCCAGTCAGAAGCTGTGGATGAGCCATCTGCTGAGGGCCAGATCAGAGGCATTCAGGTTTGGAGACCAAGGAAGTTACAAAAGGTGCTGGAGAATCTCTGGAAGACCATGTCATGGGCTAAGTGGAGATTCCAGACCAAACTTGAATCAACAAGAGATGCTTGACAGCTGTGGCTGTGCCTGAATGCTATCACCTCCTACAAAGTTAAAGCAAGCGACAGCAGGGCTTCATTTGCAGGTGAGCTCAGTGCCTTCTGTGACTGTCAGGACATGGAAGAGCCTTCGCAAACCATCACATCCCCCAGTGTTCCTTTGACCTCAGTATCTGAAGCTGATGTGTGGGCTGCCTTCAGGAGGATGAATCCAAGGAAAGCATCCAGATCAGATGGGATACCGGGCAATGTACTAAAGATAGGTGCTGACCAACTGACTGATATATTCACTGAGCTCTAACTTCTTGCTTCAGTGGTGTGTGGTGACCTGCTTCAATGATTACTGCCCAGTTGTACTTTCATGCACAATTATGAAGTGCTTTGAGAGGTTGGTGATGAAACATATCAGCTCCTGCCTGGGAGGTGACTTGGATCTGTTCCAATTTACCTACAGAGGAACAGGTCCACAGCAGATGCCTCCTCATTGGCTTTTCACTCAACCCTGGAACATCTGGACAGTGAAGGTACATACACCAGGATGCTCTTCACTGACTACAGCTCGGCATTCGATACCATCATTCAGCAAAACTAATCAATAAGCTCCAAGACATTGGCCTCAATATCTCCTTCTGCAATTGGATCCTCGATTTCCTCACTTAGAGACCAGTCAGTTCGGATTGGCAACAACATCTCCACAATCTCCATCAGCACAGGTTCTATGTGCTTAGACCCCTGCTCTACTCATTTTACACCTATAAGCTGTGTGGCTAAGCACAGATCCAACACCATATTCAAGTTTGCTGATGACACCTCTGTTGTGGACCGAGTCAAAGGTGGTAAAATATCACATACAAAACTGAGATTGACAATTTGGCTGAATGGTGTCATAACAACAATCTTATCCTCAATGCCAGCAAGACCAAGGTTCTCCTTATGGCTTTTAGTTGCTATCTATTGGTTTTTAAAAGCTTCCCAACTAACTTCCAACTAATTTTTTTGCTATCTTGTATGCTCCCTGTTTTGCTTTTATGCTATCTTTGATGTCCCTTGTCAGTCATGTTTGCCTCATCCTCCCTTTAGAATACTTCTTCATCTTTGGGATGAATTGACTCCAGAAACTCCAGCCATTGCATTTCTGCCATCATCCCTGCTAGTGTCCCCTTCCAATTAACCTTAGCTGATTCCTCTCTCATGCTTGTGTAGTTCCCTTTACTCCACTGTTGTGCTGATACATCTGACTTGATCTTCTCCCTCTCAAACTGCAGGGTGAATTCTATCATATGATCACTGCCTCCTAAGTGTTCCTTTACCTTAATCTCCCTAATCAAATCTGGTTCATTATACAGCACTCAATTCAGAATTGCCTTTCCTCTAGTGTCTCAACCACAAGCTGCTCTAAAAAGCTATCTTGTAGGCATTCTACAAAGTCCCTCTCTTGGGATCCAGCACCAATCTATCTGCATATTGAAATCATTCAATATCATAACGTTGCCCTTTTTATCTGCCTTTTCTATCTCCCATTGTAATTTATATTCCACATCCTGGCTATTGTTCAAAGGCCTGTATATAAGCCATCAGCGTCTTTTTACCCTTGCAGTTTCTTAACTCTACCCACAAGAATGCTGCATCTTCTAGTCCTCTGTTACTTCTTTCTAAGGATTTGGTTTAATTGTTTACCAATAGAGCCACCCCACCCCCTCTGTCTACCTGCCTGTCCTTTTGATACAATGTGTACCTTACAATGCGGCATTTAGGAGTGGACCCAAGTGCAGGACAAAGGCACGGAGAGCAGGTTAGGATTCTTACATGGACTTGAACGTTGACTTGGACTTGACTTGGACACTGAGCTGGGACTTGGACTTGACTTGGACACTGAGCTGGGACTTGGACTTGACTTGGATACCGAGTCTGGACTTGGACTTGGAGCCTGGACTCGGACTTGACTTGAACTTGGAGACTGGACTTGGACTTGGAGCCTGGAATCGGAACTTGGACACCGAGCCGGGATGACAACACCAAACAAAGACAGATGATTCCTATATTGACTCGGAAGGGCGGCAAATTACCAGCAATCTTCATACAAGACAACAAAACACAACAACGACAGACAATTCGTATCTCGGCTCGGAAAATGGTCCCTATTCTCGGCGGCCCAGTTTGAGCCCTGGAGGCTCAGGTGATGATCCAGCCCCGAGTAGACATAAGCTGGAGTTTTTATGCTGCCAGATAGGATGAGAATCAGGTGCCTCAATCAAGGAGCCAAGCAAAATACAGGGAAAAGGAAATCAACAGAAATGAGGAATCAATGGACCGGACCGTGACAGTGTATCCTTGGATGTTAAGCCCCCAACTATGGTCTTCTTTCAGCCACAACCCAGTGATGCTAACAACATCATACCTGCCAATCTCTATCTGCACTACAAGATAATCTACCTTTTTCTGTATGTTGTGTGCATTCAAATATAACACTTCCATTTCTGTATTTATAACCTTTTCCAATTTTGGCCCCATGTTACGCTTCAGCTCATTCCACTGACAGCAATTTTGCCCTATCATCTGCCTGTCCTTTCTCACAGTCTCACTAGTTCAAGTTCAAGGTTATCGTCATCTGACTGCACATACAGTATATACAACCAAATGAAACAATGTTCCTCCAGACCACAATACAACCACTCAACATATATCACACATAGCACTGTGACCAGAATATTATATGATAAATATGTAAACAAAATATAATTCAAAGTGCATGTAGTAAGCACAGGTAAACAGTAAACAGCTTGCTGCCCTACTGACAGGATATTTATTAATCTCACAGCCTGAGGGAAGAAGCTGTTACACAGTCTGGCAGTCCCTCATCCTGTTGCTTCTGTACCTCCTTCCTGATGGCAGTGGGTCAAAGAGATTGTGTGCTGGGCCACAGAGATCCTCAACAATGCTTTGTTTGCAACGCTCCCGGTAAATGTCACAAATGAGGGAAGGAAGACCATGACAATCATCTCAGCAGTTTTTACTGTCCTCTGTAGGGCCCTGCAATCTGATGCCTTGCAATATCCATACCACACAATGATGCAGTCAGACACCCTCAATGGTGCTCCTGTAGAGAGTTTGACAGGGAGCCTTGCACACCTCAATCACCTCAGAAAGTGTGGACTCTTGTGTGTCTTCTTGACTAGTGAGGAGGTTTTGTGGATCCGGATTAGATCATCCATATCTGCACACCAAGGAACTTTGTGCCTTCGTTCTCTCCACGACAGAGCCATTGATGTGCAATGGAGAGTAGTCAAACCTCACCTTCCTGAAGTCCACAATCAACTTTTTGTCTTGTCCATGTTGAGACTCAGGTTGTGGTTCTCACTACACACTGCATTGATTTGTATACCAACTGCCCCATCCTTAGCCCTATCAATCTGGTTCCCATCCCCCTGTCAAATTAGTTTAAAGTCTTCCCAAAAGCTCTTACAACCCTGCTTGCAAGGATATTGGTCCTCTTTGGGTTCAGGTGTAACCCATTCTTTTTGCACAGGTTGTACCTTCCCCAAAAAAGATCACAATGATCCAGACACCCTGCCCCCTGCACCACTTCCTCAGTCACTCGTTCATCTGTACTATCATCCTACTGCTGCCCTGAATAGCATGTGGCACTGAGATTAGTCCAGAGATTACTACCCTGGAGATCCTGCTCTTCAGCCTCTTCGCTAACTCCCAATAGTCACAGTGCAAGACCTCTTCCCCTTTCTATCTTTGTCATTGATGGCAATGTGCATCACCACCTCTCGTAGCTCATCCTCTCTCTTGAGAATATTCTGCAGCCACTCTGAGACATCCTTGACCCTAGCACTATCCTGGTGTCCCTTTTGTAGCCACAGAACCTCTTGCCTGTCCCCTTAACTATCGGGTCTCCAATCATTTTCGCTGTACCTGACTTTAACCTTTTCTGCTGAGCCTCAGGGCCAGTCACAATGCCACTGGTCTGGCTACTGCTGCTGTGCCCTGATAGATCACACCCATCGACCCAGCAGTATCTAAAAGGGCATACTTGTTGTTGAGGGACCCCTACACTAACTGCTTTCTCCCTTTACTTCTCCTGGTGGTCACCCATCACCATCTGAAGCCTGCGCTCTGGTGTGACCACCTCAGTAAAAGTTACATCACTGAGGTTTCTAGCCTCCCAGATGGCCCTGACTATATCCAGCTCCAACTCCCGTTCCAGTTCCTTGATCTTGTCCGTCAGGGTGCACATCCCACAGATGCACATAGTCATCAGGGAGACTGTTAGGTACCCTGCAATCCCATATCTTACTGCCTTACCTACCATCCTGCTTACACTTGTTATACCGCTGGCTCTAATTTCTTAATCTTAAAGTCAACAATCAACTAAATGATTCCAAATGACTCAGCACCTTTAGCCTCTAAGCTGGATCTTAGATCTTGCTGGAGCCTTTTGAGCCAAAGCCTGATATTGGCCCACTCAGCAATGGGCACTCTGCTTTCACTTCCCTTCCTTCTAATGGCCCTTGCTAAGTTACTAATAACTCAAGTGTTCTCCTGCTTGGCAGGCAAGTCCCAACAGATACCAGTCACTTTTTAAACCTTGCACGTAAAGTCCAGATGGAACTGTCTCCAACTCACTCCACGATCTCCCTCTCAGCAGATGAGTCCCACTTGTCACCCAAGTAACTCCAGCTGTTTCCTACAAGACTGTCATAGACCGGATTCACAAGAGGTTGCAGATGCTGGAAATCAAAAAGCACCAGAGAATCTCAATGGTTCAGGCAACATCTGTGGAAGGAAATGGATTGTCAAACATAGAAATATAGAAAACCTGCAGCACAATACAGGCCCTTTGGCCCACAAAGCTGTGCCAAACACGTCCTTACCTGAGAAATCACCTAGGGTTACCCATAGCCCTCTATTTTTCTGGCCTCCATATACCTGTCCAGGAGTCTCTTAAAGACCCTATCATATCTGCCTCCACCACTGTTGCTGGCAGGCACCATTCCACACAATTTGGGTTGAAGCCCTGCATCTGGACTGGCCCACGAAGTTTCTCCGGTGCTTTTTGTGCTGGCACAGACTGGGCCTGACTTTGGGCAAACGGTGTTCATGTTCCCAGCTATAAAATAGGTATGCCTGCTACACTTGCTCGTTAATGCAAATACCTGATCAGCCAATCATGTAGCAGCAACTCAATGCACAGAAGCACACAGACATGGTCAAGAGGTTCAGTTGTTGTTCAGACCAAATATCAGAATAGGGAAGAAATGTCATCTAAGTGACTTTGACCGCAAAATGAATGTTGGTGTCGGACGAGATCTCAGAAACTGCTGATCTCCTGGGACTTTCACACACATCAGTATCAAGAGTTTATAGAGAATCGTGCAAAAAACAACAAAAAAAAACATCTGATGAATGCAGTTCTATGGGCGAAAAATGTCTTGTTAATGAGAGAAGTCAGAAGAGAATGCCAGACTGGTTCAAGCTGACAGGGAGGTGGGAGTAACTCAAGTAATCATGCTTTACAATAGTGGTGTGAAGAGTTTCTCTGAATGCAGCACCATGTCAATTCCTTAAGTGGATAGACTACACTGCAGAGGACCATGAATATACTCTTCGTGGCCACTTTATTAGATACAGGAGGTGCCTAATAAAGTGACCACTGAGTGTATTTAAAATGGTGTATTATATAATTTTATTAAATTATTTCCCCAATGATTGCATAAAGTGAACCAGTTCCATGTTTCCCTCGGGTTAAATGGCAGAATCACCTCTTTACTTGCTGTGGTGAGGAATTTATTATGTGCAACAGTCAATATCAACCAATGCATGTTACTAGTGGAGAATTCCACTGGAATGTGGCTTCAGTCAGCATGGTTTCCTCAAGGGAAAATCTTACCTGACAAATCTGTTGGAAATCTTTGAAGAAATAACCAGCAGGATAAACAATGGAGAATCGGTTGGTGTTGTGTATTTCAACTTTCAGAAGTCCTTTGACAAAGTGCCACACATGAGACTAGTTAACAAGCACATGGATAAAGCAGCGGCTGACCGGCAGGAAACAAAAACTGGGAATAAAAGGAGCCTTTTCTGGTTGGCTGCCGGTGACTAGTGGTGTTCCGCCAGGGTCTGTGTTAGGACCAATTCTTCTTATGTTATATGTAAATGATTTGGATGACAGAATTCATGGCTTTGTTGCAAAGTTTGCAGACGAAATGAAGATAGGTGGAGAGGCAGGTAGTTTTGAGGAAGTAGAGAGGTTACAGAAGGACTTAGACAGATTAGGAGAATGGGCAAAGAAGTGACATATATAGTGTCAGGAATTGCACGGTCATGCATTTTGGTAGAAGAAATGAAAAATGTTGACTATTTTCTAAATGGAGAGGAAATACAAAAACTGAGGTGCAAAGTGACTTGGGAGTGCTTATGTACGATTCCCTAAAGATTAATTTGCAGGTTGAGTCTGTGGTGAGGAAGGCAAATGCAATGTTAGCAATCATTTCAAGCGGACTGGAATCTAAAAGCAAGGACATAATGTCGAGACTTTATAAAGCACTGGTGAGGCCTCACTTGGAGTATTGTGAGCAGGTTTGGGCCCCTTATCTTAGAAAGGATGCGCTGAATATGGAAATGGGTCAAAGGAGGTTCATGGAAATGATTCCAGGTTTGACTGGCTTGTCACATGAAGAACATTTGATGGCTCTGGGCCTGTATTCACTGGAATTCAGAAGAATGAGGGGTGACCTCGTTGAAACCTTTCAAATGGTGAAAGGCCTTGAAAGAGTGGATGTGGAGAGGATACTTCCTATGGTGGGACAGCCTAAGACCAGACAGCACAGTGTCTGAATAGTGGTGTGCACTTTTAGAACGGAGATGAGGCAGAATTTCTTTAGTCAGAGAGTGGTGAATCTGTGGAATTCTTTGCCACTGGCAGCTGTGGAGGTCAATTCTGTGGGTATATTTAAGGCAGAGGTTGATAGATTCTTGATTGATCAGGACATGAAGGGATAAAGGGAGAAGGCAAAAGACTGCGGCTGAGAGGAAAAATGGATCAGCCATGATGAATTGACAGAGAAGACCTGATGGGCCAAATAGCCCAATCCTGAATTGAATTGACTTTATTTCTTACTTCCTTCATATACATGAGGAGTAAAAATCATTATGTTATGTCTCCATTCAAATGTGCAATTTATGCAATTTTATGCTGCGTTACCATTTCCTGGATGGTAGCAGCTGGAACAGTTTGTGGTTGGGGTGACTCAGGTCTCCAATGATCCTTTGGGCCCTTTTTACACACTTGTCTTTGTAAGTGTCCTGAATTGTGGGAAGTTCACATCTACAGATGCTCTGGGCTGTCCGGACCACTCTCTGCAGAGTCCTGCGATTGAGGGAAGTACAGTTCCCATACCAGGAGGTGATGCAGCCAGTCAGGATGCTCTCAATTGTGCCCCTGTAGAAAGTTCTTAGAATTTGTGGAGCATTACAAAACTTCTTCAGCTGTCTGAGGCGAAGGAGGCGCTGTTTCATCACATTGCCGATATGTACAGACCATGAGTCCCTCGGTGATGTTTATGCCGAGGAACTTAAAACTGTAACCCCCTCAACCCCAGGTTCATTGAAGTCTGTTCCTATGTCTTATGGTCTTAAGGTTTTATTGTTTCATATGACTATCCCATTTTGTACTTATGACGTCTGATCCTCCAAATATTATTTAGTTCATTCTTTTAATGGACTAGTCTGTACTGGCTCACTTCAGCTTACTCATGTGTACCCAAATTTCACAATTGCGTTGGTGCTTCCGAGTCATTCCGAGTGCACAACCAGCTTGTATTAGGCGGATTCGTCTGGCTGAGCCCTTATACCACTGCCCCTCTGGTTAATGCAATGATTCCGATGGAGATTCACAATTTCACAGAACAGCTCAGAGATGTCTTCAATCTTTAATCACTATCCGTAAACTGGGACCATCAACTCCTTCAGAATTCTTGATTAGTACACTTAGCTGGTCAGGCTTCATCTGTGTAGAGAGACAGAGAGAGAGAGAGTGAGAGATAGAGAGACAGACAAAGAGATAGACAGGCAGAGACAGAAAGAGAGAGAGAGAGGAGAATGCTTCTGATGAATCAGAATCAGATTTATTGTCATTGACTTAAGTGACATGACATTCGTTGTTTTGCAGCAGCAGTACAGAAACGTTCATGAGTTCATGGACCATTCAGGAATCTAATGGTGGAAGGGAAGAAGCTGCCCCTAAACCACTGGGTATAAGTCTTCAGGCTCTTGTACCTCCTCCCTGATGGTAGCAACAAGAAGAAAACATGTACAGGATGGTGAAGGTCCTTAGTGATGGATAACGCTTTCTTGTGGCACCGTCTCTTGAAGTTGTTTTAAACTGGGGTTGTTGCAGCTTACTGCAGGTGATAATGAACATCCGGAACACGCACCTCATAAGGGGGCAATTAAACCACTGAACAATCCAGCGGAAGGGCTTCATGCCGGGTCCTGGAGCCTGTAACCAACATCACTGTCAGGAGGTTTTCTGCTCAATGTAGAGTCATAGAGAGATAAGACCATAAGGCATAGGAGTAGAATTAGGCCATTCAGCCCATTGAGTCTGCTGCACTATTTCACCATGGCTGATTTATTATCTCTCTCAACCACATTCTCATTCCTTCATCCTGTAACCTTTGACACTCTGATTAATCAAGGACCTGACAACTTAAATATAGCCAATGACTTGGCCTCCACAGCCCTGTGGCAATGAATTCCACAGATTCACCATTCTCTGGCAAAAGAAAATTTTCCTCATCTCCATTCTAAATGGACATACTGCAATTTTGAGGCTGTGCCCTCTTGTCCTAAACCCATATAGGAAATATCCTCTCTACATCCACTCTGTCTAGGCCTTTCACTATCCAATAGGTTTCAATAAGATCATTCCTCATTCTTCTGAACTCCAGTGAGTACAGGCACAGAGCCATCAAATGCTCCTCATAGATTAACCATTTTAATCCTGGTATCATTCTTGTGAACCTCCCCAATTCCAACACTTATTTTCTTAGTTAAGAGGCCCAAAACTGCTTACAATACTCCAAATGCAGTCTGACCAATGCCTTATAAAACCACAACATTACCTCCTTGCTTTTATATTCTAATCTTCTCAAAATGAATGTTAACATTTCCCTTCCCCATCATGAAATCAACCTGCAAGTTAATCTTTAGGGAATCCTGCACAAGGACTCCCAGGTCATTCTCTGATTTTTGAATTTTCCTCCCATTCAGAAAATAGTCCGCACCGTTATTCCTTCTGCCAAAGTTAATGACCATGCACTTCCCTACGTTATATCTCATCTGCCACTTCTTTGCCCATTCCCCCAAACTGTCCTTCTGTAGACACACTGCTTCCTCAAAACTACCTGCCCCTCCAACTAACTTTGCATCATCCACCAACTGGGCCACAAAGCCATCAATTCCTTCATCCAAATCACTGACATATAATGTGAAAAGAAGTGGTTCCAACACCAACCCCTGTGGCACAGTTCTAGTCACCAGCAGCCAATCAGGAAAGGTCACTTTTATTCCCACTCTTTGCCCCCTGCCAGTTAGCCAAGTAAGCAACTTCCACTGACGAAGGGTCTCGGCCCGAATCGTCAACAGTGCTTCTCCCTATAGATGCTGCCTGGCCTGCTGTGTTCCACCAGCATTTTGTGTGTGTTACTCCAACTTCCACTGGCTCTACTTTCTCTGTCTTGCCTGTTATTTCCTCAAATAATGCTAACATATTTGTCAGGTGATGTTTCCCCATCAGAAAATCACGCTGATTTTTGTCTATTTTATCATGAGTCTCCAGGTACCCCGAAAACTCCTCCTTTATAATCGACTCCATCATCTTACAAACCAATGAAGTCAGGCTAACTAGTCTATAATTTTCTTACTTCTTCCTTGCCTCCCTCCACTTCTTGAAGAGTGGAGTGACATTTGCAATTTCCAGTCCCCAGGAGACATTCCAAAATCTGGTGATTCTTGCGAGATCATTAATACTTCCACAATCTATTCAACTATCTCTTTCAGAACCCTGGGGTGTAGTCCATCAGGTCCTGGTGATCACCTTTGTAATAGCAAGGACACTCACTTCTGCCCCAGGACACTCTTGCATTCTTGGCATTGTGCTAGTGTCTTCCACCATGAAGATTGGCACAAATACTTGTTATGTTCATCCACTATTTCTTTCTCCTCCATTACCACCTCTGCCATTGTAATTTGCAGTACACATCCTGGCTACTGTTTGGAGGCCTCTATATAACTCCCATCAAGTTTTAGTACCCTTGCAATTCTTTAACTCTACCCACAATGATCCTACGTCTTCCAATCCTATGCCACCTCTCTCTAAAGATTTGATTATATTTGTAACCAACAGAGCCACTCCACCCCCTTCTGCCTACCTGTCTGTCCTTTTGATACAATGTGTATCCTTGGATGTTACGCTCCCAACTACGATCTTCTTTCAGCCATGATGCAAAGGTGGCCATAGCATCATACCTGCCAATCTCTAGCTGTGCGACAAGAAAATCTACAAACAAGAGAGAATCTGCAGATGCTGGAAAGCCGAGCAACACACACACACAAAATACTGGAGGAACTCATCAGGCCAGGCAGCATCAAGGAAAAAAGTAGAGTTGACATTTCGGGCCGAGATCCTTCGGCAGGACCGTACTTTTTTCTATAGATGCTGCCTGGCCTGCTGAGTTCCTCCAGCATTTTGTGTGTGTTACAAGATAAGCTAACTTATTCTGTATACTGCATGCATTTAAATATAATACTTTCAGTCTGTATTCAAGATCAGAATTAGATTTAATATCACCAGCATATCTCATGAAATTTGTTGACATAGCAGCAGCAGTACTAAGCATGATAAGTATAGAATAAATAAATAAATAAGTCAATTACATTAAGTGTATATACGTATATTAAATAGTTAAATTCAAAAAAAGGGCAAAAAGAACCTGAAAAAAATTGAGGTAGGTTCAATGTCCATTTAGAAATCGGATGGCAAAAGCTGTTCCTGAATTGCTGAGTGTGTGCCTTCAGGCTTCTGCACCTCATTCCTGATGGTAACAATGAGAAATGGGCATGTTCTGGGTGATGACAGTCCTTAATAATGGATGTGGCCTTTCTAGGACATTGCTCCTAAAGGTGTATTGAATACAACATAGGTTAGTACCCAAGATGGAACTGATTAATTTTATAATTTTCTGTAGCTTTTTTCAGACCTGTGCAATAGCACCCCCCTCCAGACCTGACAGTGATACAGCCTGTCAGAAGTTTCTCCACGGTACATCTATGCAAGTTCTTAAGTGTTTTTGGTAACTAACCAAACCTCTTCAACCTCCTAATGAAATGTAGCCACTATCTTGCCTTCTTTATAGCTGCATCGATAAGTTAGGACCAGGTTAGATCCTCACAGACATTAACACCCAGGTATTTGAAATTGCTCACTACAAAGGCTAATACCCAAGATGGAGCTGATTAATTTTACAACTTTCTGCAGCTTCTTAAAATCCCGTGCAATAGCCATCCCGCCCCCTCGCCATACTAGATGGTGATGCAGCCTGTGAGAATATTCCCTGTAGAAGTTTTCAAGTGTATCAGGTGACAAGCCAAATCTCTTCAAACTCTTAATGAAATACAGCTACAGTCTTGCCTTCTTTATAGCTGCATCGATATGTTGGATCCTCAGAGATCTTGACACCCAGGAATGTGAAATTGCTCACTCCCACCACTTCTGGTCCCTCTACGAGAATTGATTTGTGATCCCTCATCCAGCCCTTCCTGAAGTCCGCAATCTGCTCTTTGGTCTTTCTGACATTGAGTGCAAGGTTGTTGTTGTGACACCACTCAACTAGCTGGTATTTCTCACTCCTGTACGCCCTCTCATCTCCATCTGAGATTCCGCTAACAATGGTTGTATCATCAGCAAATTTATAGATGGCATTTGAGCTGTGCGTAGCCACACAGTCGTGAGTATAGAGCAAGCAGAGCAGTGGGCTAAGCACACATCCCTGTAGTGCACAAGGCTGATTGTCAGTGAGGGGGTGATGTTATTACCAATCTTGTGGTCTTCCAGTTAGGAAGTTGAGGATCCAGTTGAAGAGAACGGTACAATGACCCAGATTCTGCAGCTTTTTGATCAGGACTTTAGGAATGATGGTGTTAAATGCTGAGCTATAGTCAATGAACAGCATCCTGACATGGGCGTGTGTGTTGTCCTGGAGATCTAAGACTGCGTGAAGAGCCATTAAGATTGTGCCTGACTCAGATGTATTGCGGCAATAGGCAAATTGCAGTGAGTCCAGCTGCTTGCTGTTGCAGGATTGACTCTAGCTGTGACCAGACTCTCAAAGCATTTCATCACCTCTGGACAATAGTCATCAAGGCAGCCCACACCACTTTTCTTGGGCACTTTTGAAGCAGGTAGGAACTTCCAACTGTAGCAGAGATAGGTTGAAAATGTCTTTGAATACACCCGCCAGTTGATTGGCACAAGTTTTCAGAGCCTTACCTGGTACTCTGTCAGGGCCTGCCACTTTGTGAGGGTTCACCCTCTTGAAAAACACCTGACATCGGCCTCCAAGACAGAGATCACAGGGTCACTGGGTCAGCAGGGATCTTCACAGCTGTAGTTATACTCTCCCTTTCAAAGCGGGCATAAAAGGCATTGAGCTTGTGTGATAGTGAAGCATTGCTGCTATTCACGATGGTTGGATTTCACTTTGTAGGAAGTAATGTCCTGCAAACCCTCCCCAGAGTTGATGTGTATCCTCACTCAGAATTGTTCCTTCACTCTTGAAATAGTCCTCTGCAAGTCATACCTAGTTTTCTTGTACAGGCCTGGGTCACCAGACTTAAATGCCACTGATATAGCCCTCTGCAGATGACAAACCTCCTGGTTCATCCATGGCTTGTGGTTTGGGAATGTACAGTAAGTCTTTGTGGGCACAAACTCATCCACACAGGTTTTAATGAAGTTGGTAACAACTGCAGCATACTCATCCAGGTTCGAAGGTGAATCCCTGAATACAGTCCAGTCCACCGATTCAAAGCAGTCCTGTAGGCGCTCCTGTGCTTCCCTCATCCATACCTTCTTGGTCCTCACTGCTGGTGCTGCAGTCTTCAGTCTCTGCCTATGCTCAGGGAGTAGAAGTACAGTTAGGTGATCAGACCTTCTGAACTATGAGCAGGGAATAGCACGGTAAGCACTCTTGATGATGATATAACTGTTGTCCAGTGTGCTGTTTCCGCTGGTATTACAAGTGATCTGTTGGTGATAATTATTTAGTGACTTTTTCAAGCTGACCTGGTTAAAATCCCCCAAAACAATGGTGAAGGTGTTAGTGTGTGCTGTTTCATACATGTTGATCACATTGCTCAGATCTGTTCGACATTGGCCTGAGGTGGAATGTACACCACTACCAAAATGATCACTGAAATCTCCTATGGCAGGTAAAATAGACAATATTTTACTGTGAGATGTTCCAGGTCTGGTGAGCAGAACTGGGATATCACTGATACATCTGTGCGCCAAGAGAAGTTGATCATGAGGCATACACCTCCACCTCTGTTTTTGAGAGACTCGACAGCCCTATCCTGATAGTGTATAGTGAACCGATCACCATTTTTCGATTTTGGCCCCAAATTACACTTTGACATCCCACTGGCTGAAATTTTGCCCTATAATCTGCCTGTCTTTTCTCATTGTCTCTCTACACAATGCACCAAATTGTTTGCCAACTGGCCAATCCTCAGCCCTAACACTCTGGTTCCCATTTGCCCTCCCATATTAGTTTAAACCCTCCCCCACTGCTCTAGCCAACCCCCTCAGGTTCAGGTGTAAATCGTCCTTTCAGTTCAGGTTATATCTTTCCCAAAGGAGATCCCAATGACCCAGTAATCTGCTATTTGCCCCGTACACCAATTATTCAGCAACACTTTCATCTGCAGAATCATCCTATTTTTACCTTTACTGGCATGTGGATACCAGAGATTATTACTCTGGGCACCCTGTTTTTCAGCTTTCTGCCTAACTCCTTATCTTCTTTCTTCAGGACCTCCTCCCTTTTCTTACCTATGTCGTTGGTACCAATATGTACCATAACTTCCAGCTGCTCACCCTCCCCCTTTAGAATTACATGGACCTGATGTGAGACATCTCTGACTTTGGCACTTGGGAGGCAGTATGCCATCTATGTGTCCCCTTCACATCCACAGAATCCCCTTTATGTTCTTTTAACTATGGAATCCTCTACCACTACTACACTCCTCGTCTCCCCCATTCCCTTCTGAGCCACGGAGCCAGACTCGGTGCCAGAGACCAGGTCGCTGTGACTTACCCTAGTAGGTCATTCCCTCAACAGTATTCAAAGTGGTATATTATTGAGGGAACGGCCACAGGGGTGTCTGCACTGGCCGCTTATTCTCTTTCCTCTCCTAACAGTCTCCCAGGTACCTGCCTCCTCCAATTCAGGGGTGACTACCTCCCTGTAGCTCCTATCTATCACCTCCTCATCTTCCTGTATGAGCTGAAAGTCAACCAGCTGCAGCTCCATTTCCTTAACACCGTCTCTTAAGGAGCTGCTGCTCAGTGCACATTGTACAGATGTAGTTATCAGTGATCCCCAGAGTTCACACATCTCACACAAAGACATAGCACTACCTCCGGACCCATTCTCAGTGCACTAGCTATGTACTAACAACGAAAAACTTACCAGAAAATTACGTACTTACTTAGAACCTCCACCTGTGTTTGCCCAAATCTGTTCTTGCACTTAAGCCAAAGCCTGACCATTCCAACAATGGCCACTCTGCTTACACTCCCCTTATTCTTATTGGTCCCATGCTGATTGTAGCTCACCGAAAAGTGCCAAAACTCTGGAGCTTTTTTTTTAAACCTCCAGCCCAAAAAGACCTCACCAATCATCAACCACCCATTTACACAGATCCTACGCTAATCCCATTTCTTTTTTATTCTCTTCATATTCCCATCTGCTCCCATATTCTACCATTTACCTATTCACCAGAGGCAAAACATCTACCAACCTTCAAGTCTTTGGGATGTGGGAAGAAACTGGAGCAGCCAGGGAAACCGAGACAGTTACAGGGAAGACACGCTCCTCATAGACATTGCCAGGGGTCAGGACTGATCTAGGGGCACTAGTATTGTGGGGCAAGGCTCTACCTGTTATACCACTGTGCTGCCCAGCAAATGAAATTTTGATTCAATTGACAGAAACACAAAAAACCTCAAAAACCTAGCTGGAACATTGCTTTGCTTTCTTTTCAGCAATAAAACTCCATGTCAGCAGGGAAGAGTTTTGCTTTGAAAACAATACACATAGCTTCAACATTCTCCAGAGATCGCTGATCACTGATTTGTACAATCTATTGGTCAGTGACGTGACGACAGTGAAGGAGAACAAGGAGCAAAAGTCTTGTTAGGAAGGGGTTAAAGAACTGATAGTATTCACAAGAACTTGACAGAGAATGAAGATTTCATCATTGGAATAAGCACTGTAAAGGCTGAACCAATGACTCATGGTTATCATTAGTGATTTGATTTAGTTACAACATTAAAGGATGAGGCATCTCAAATAAAGTTTACTTCACTGAGTAAAAATGTCCACTTTTGCCAAGTGTTAATGAAAAGACCAACGGACAGCTCCAAATTAAACCAAAAAGTGCAAACCAACTCCTAAGGAGACCTGGAGACTGTTGGAATTTGGGGCAACACGCAACCGTCTGGGGGATCTCAGTGGACTGAGGAGTGTCTGTGAGATGCAGTGAGCATTGACAATTCCTTCCACATTCAGATGTTTCTTGACCTGCTGAATTCCTCCAGCAGATTGATTGCTGCTCCAAAAGAACAGTGTGATGCTTAAGGACATAAATAAGAGACTGTGCACCTTTTCTTTGGTTGTTTGTCGCTGTGAAAACTCATGCTTGTTCACATTGAAGAATCCCATAATACAGTTCCTTGTTGAGTGGAGGATGTTAGTACAAAGTATTGCTTACAACTGACAGCCTGGGACTGACGCCCGGAAGGGTGCCTTGGTCCCTCACTCAAGGACAGTGGTGCTTACACACTGACTACTGACCAAGTGCCCAGGTTTTCCAAACTCATGAGACTTTTATCTCCCGAGTCTACATTTTTTGATCAATAATGAGATTTATGTGGCACTGACATATCTGTGCTCTTAACATGTTTGAACTAGATGGAAAACCAAGCCTTAAGTACTGTACGTGTATTGCCTTGCTGTGGCAGAATACTCAGGGTATCTCCCTTGCCTAGAGCTGGCATGGTGGGTCTGAGTGATGGCCGGTAATGTGATTGGTATAAGGCTGTGATACAAGACAGTCGCGGCGAGTGTCACCAATCCTAGTGAGGGAAATAGAAGAGGAGCACGACAGAGAGACCTAACAGCAACTTGAATAATTTCCTACAGTGTTAGCAAACTTTCAATAGCAGCTCTGGTCAAATGTACATTTAGATTCAGATTCATTTTTCACTGTATACTTTGATACACATGAGATATGTGCCATTTGCATTAACTATCAACAGACCCTAAGATGTGCTGAGGGCAGCCAGCAAGTGTTACCACACATTCCTGCAGCAACATAGCATGCTCACAGTGCTTGACAGAACTATGCAGAACACAACAAGACAGCACATACCAAACAACAAAGCAACAATAGTGATAAAGGCCCTGTTCTTTTCCCTCCCACCCCCACAGAGTTCTCTAACCCCAGGACAGGCCACCTTCAGCCTCCATTCTCCAGTGGACTCATGGATACACCGTCACTGAGCCCGAATTTCTGCAGCAGACTTGCAGACATTCACAGACCCGATCTTCAGCCACTGGGCATCGATCTGAACTTCTAGTCAACCTTCAGGCTTCGAGGATACAGCACACTGGAGAGGGTGCAGAGGAGACTCACCGGGATGTTGGCTGGATCAGAGCATTTTCATTATAGGGAGAGACAGGAGACACAAGAGGCCGTAGATGCTGGAATCTGGAGCAACAATGTGCTGGAGGAAATCAGCGAGTTGCGCAGGAGGAAAATGGCTCCTCAATGTTTCAGGTCAAAACCACCAGGACTGAGAGTATACAGATGTGAGGCAGGGACCAGGAGGTGATAGATGGAGCAGATACCGAGGGAGATGATGGGCAGAAGGAGTAGGTAGGTGGAGAGGACATAGGAAGCCTTGCCTATTCCCACATTAACTAGTCTGTCCTCAGCCTTTTCTACTGCCACAGTGAGGCCAAGCTCAAAGTGCAGTAACAGCACCTCATATTCCCCTTAGGTAGTCTACAGCCCAATGGTGTGAACATTGTATTTTCCACTTTCAAGTGATCCACTCCCCATGATACTTTCAAACTCCCTCCAGTCCATCCATGCTCACCTGTTCCACTCCCCCAGCCCTCACTGTCACCCAGACTCAACAACCTCCTGAACCTTGTCCCATCACTCACACACCTATTTCTCCAGGGATTATTCTCCCCTCCATGCCTTATTTTACTCCTCATCTAGTTCTACCTATCATCTTCAAGCCTCTGCCTCCCCTCGTCCTCTCACCTCTTTGTACTGATTATCTACCCTACGGCCTCTCAATCCTGATGTAGGGTCTCAGTCTGAGACACTGACCATCCCTCTGCCTCCACAGATGCTACTCAAAGGACTTAACCTCAGTCTAGTATCCCCTACCACAGAGCAGGTTGAGGTGGATACCCGAATGTATGGAAGTATGAGGGGGATGGATGGGGGAGATAGCAAAAATATGCTTCCCATGGTGGAAGTGTTTAAGAGGGTATAGGTTTAAGATGATTAAGGTTCAGAATCAGGTTTAATATCATTGGCATGTTGTGAAATTTGATATTTTGCAGCAGAAGTACATTGCAATACATAATAATAAAAAACTATAAATTACAATAAGAATTATATATAAAAATTAAATTAAGTAAGTAATACAAAGGGAGTGGAAAAGTAGTGAGGTAGTGTACATGGGTTTTATTGTTCATTCAAAAATCTGATGACAGAGGGGAAGAAACTGTTCCTAAAACATTGAGTGTGTGTCTTCAGGCTCCTATGCCTCACCCTTGATGGTAGCAATGAGAAGGGGGCATGTCCTGGGTGATGGGGGCCCTTAATGATGGATGCCATTCTGGGAGGCATCGCCTTTTGAGGGTGTCCTCTGTGCTAGGGAAGCTGGTGCCCATGATGGAGAACCAAGAGTTTAGATTATATCTGAGGGTATGATTGTGCTGAAAGTTCAGTCGTAAGCAGCCTGACCCAGGTATTACTATTGTTCACGTGATCCAAGGCCAAGTGGAGAGCCAGTGAGATTGTGTCGCTGTGGACCTATTGTGGTGATAGACAAGTTGCAGAGGGTCCAGGACCTTGCTTGGGCAGGAGTTGATTCTAGCTATGGCCAACCTCTCAAAGCAGTTCATCATAGTAGATGTGAGTGCCACTGGGTGATAGTCATCGAGGTAGCTCACCCTGCTCTTCTTGGGCTCTGGTATGATTGTCACCCTTTCGAAGCAGGTGGGAATTTTTGATTGCAGCTGTGAGATTAAAACACTCCCGCCAGTTGGTTGACACAGGCATTCTGAGCCCTACCGGGTATACCATGAGAGTCTGTCCCCTTGTAAGGGTTCGACCTCTTGAAAGATGTTCTGACATCAGCTTCTGAGACAAAGATCACAGGGTGACCAGCTGCTGTAGGAATTTGTACAGGTGTAGTTTTATTCTCTCTTTCAATGCATGCATAAAAGGCATTGAACACATCTGGGAGTGAAGCATCACAGCCATTCGTAACGTTAGACTTTGCTCTGTTGGAAGTAATAGCCTGCAAACCTGGCCAGAGCTGACATATATCCGATTCCATCTCTAACCTCAATCAGAATTGTTTATTTGCTCTTAAAATAGTCTCCTGTGGGTCGTACCTGAACTTCTTGTATAGTTCTCAGTCAGCAGCCTTGAATGCTACAGATCTAGCCTTCAGAAGACTATGAATCCCCTGCTTTATTTATGACTTTTGGTTTAGGCATGTCTGGTATGTTCTCAAAGGTCTTAATGAAGTTGGTTTATTCTTCAGACTCAAAGATCAATCCCTGAATACTGTCCAGTCCATTGACTCAATGCAGTCCTGTAAGCGCTCCTCCACATCCCTTGACCATACCTTCTTTGTCCTCACCACTGGTGCTGCAGTCTTTAGTCTCTGCCTATATGTTCAGAGTAGAGGTACAGCCAGGTGATCGGACTTTCCAAAGTGTGGACGTGGGATATCACGGTAAGCCTTCTTAATGGTGGTATAACAGTGGTCAAATATATATACTTCTATGGTTCCACTGGCGATATGTTGGTAGTTGTTCAGAGACTTCTTCAAGCTGGCCTGGTTGAAATGTCTGCAATGACAGGGAAGGCATCGGGGTGTATTGTTTCGTGCCTGTTGAACACGGTGCTCAGCTCCTCCAGTGCCTTGCCTGACATTGGCTTGAGTGGTATACACCACTACCAGGATGATGATGGAAAACTCCCTTGGCAGATAAAAAAGACAACATTTGATTGCTAGGTCGGGTGAGCAGGACTGAAACACAACTGTGCGGCACGACATGTTAATCATAAGGCATGCTCCACCCTCTCTATCTTTAGAAGACTGAGCTGAGAAATGGTGATGCCATTGAGCTGCAGCATCCTAAGTGATGCGAGGCAGCCATGTTTCTGTTTGGCAAAGTACTCAGCAGTCCCTGATGTCCCTCTGGGGCAGCAGACTTGTCCACAGGTCTTCAGTTTTATTTTCCAGAGACTGTACATTTGCAGGTCAGGAGAGTACAGAGTGGGGATCTAAAGCCTTTGCATTTCAATCATACTCGGCTTCTACGTTTCCATTTCCTCAAAGGGGAAGTGCACTTGGAACCTGTGCTTCAGTCTGGTAACTGCCGCTTTTGAGTATCAATGGATTTTTAAAAAATGTCTTAAAATGGTTACTTACTGAAGTACCCATGGCTGTGACTGGATTTCAGCTGTAAGTCATCCTATATGGGAATATTTGAAGAGTCCCATCAGAGCTGCATGCAGATTCGCCCCTCTATTGGCGCCATCTTGAAAGATCACATCAAAGGGGATGTGAGAGGGAATTTTTTCACACAGAGGGTGGTTAGAATCTGGAATGCACTAAAAAGGTTGTGGAGGCCAAGACTCTCATATTTAAGAATCATCCAGACCAGTAGTTGATTTCCCATAGCTCCCAACCTAATAGCTTAAAGGGGTTCATGCTGTTAATTGGAATGGATAGCATAGATATGATGGGGTGAAGGGCCAGTTTCTATGTTGTCCAACTCTCTGTCTTTATCAGAAAATTAGTCAACTGTGACCCAGAGGAACACTTGCAATCTCACATGTAAAGACCATGAACTGGGTCTAACCCAGAGATTTCACCTGTGACAGTCCTGCAGGAATGTGGCACTATTGCCACTGCTGAATTTTGGGATAGATATCAGACTCAGAAGAGGGAATCTATGCCAGCATCTCAGTGTAAAAACAGCAAATGCTGGAAATACTTAGCATCTGTGGAGAGAGGAGTAGCAGTAATATTTCAGGTCAATAAAAAAAAAGTTTTTTTTTCAGCTTTCCAACTACTGCAGCATGTATTGGCTTCTCCTTTATCTCTAGGTCAATCATTATCCTAGAGGAAGTGGGACTATCTGCTCATCATTTTTTGTAGGACCTTGCTATGACCACCAAGGCTGTGACAACTTAAGTTTGTGCACTCCCTGATTACGTCAATGGCTAAGCCTTGAAAATATTTTGGGTTGCCCTGCCAAAGAATGTGGAAGGCAATATCTTCAATTCACTTACAATGATAAGATAGGGAGTTGCCTTCATCTGGTTTTCAAACAAAATGAGGCCTGAGAGTCCCTGCTTCCTGACTTCCAACACAGCACAAACCTCGAACTTTGTAGTTTGTCTTGACGTGTGTCACTCTCACTCACTTTGGCAGTGATGAGTGCCTAAGGAATTTCTGTCAATAATTAAACACACATTCTTTTGCATGGATGTTTGGTAAAAAAATAAGTGTGGGGTGAGCGCTGAGTACAAGCTGTAAGGAGAGGCTGGACTAACCTGGGTTGATTTCTCTGGAGCAGCAGAATCAAAGGGGAGACCTGATAAGAGAGTGGTGGATGCCTGGAGTGCACTACCTGGTATGGTGGTAGAGGCAAACACTTCGGAGACTTTTCGGCCTGAAACATCAACTCAACTTTTTGCCATAGATGCTGCCTGGCTTGCTGAGTTCCTCCAGCATTCTGTGTTGTTGCTCAGATTTCCAGCATCTGCAGATTTTCTCTTGTTAGAGGCACTTGGATAGGCACATAGATGTAAAGAAGATGGAGGGATATGAATATGGAATAGGTAGGAGGGATTAGTAATGGGTGTTTTTGATTTGCAGTTTTAGCTGCTTTGCCGCAACATTGTGAGTTGAATGGCCTGTTCCTCTACTGTATTCTTCCATGTTCTATTAGGAGAGGTGTAGACAGAGTAGATCGTCAACATTTTTCTCCCCAAGATGAACCGTCAAATACCAGAGAGCCCAGTTTTAAAGTGTGGCAGGGAAGTGTAGAGGAGATTTACGGGGCACATTTTTCTTTATACAAAAGTGATGAGTGACTGGAAGCAGATACACGATGACAGTAGTGTTTAAGAGGCATTTAGACAGACACAAAAACTAGCTTGAAATGGAAGGATATGGACCATGTGCAAATAGACACCATGGCTAGCAGAGACATGATGGGCCAAAGAGCCTCTTCATGTGCTGTGTTGTTCTATGTTCTGTGTTTCTTTAACAGATTAAGATTCTCCCCACTGAGCTGTGCAGGAGTACACACACTCTACATTTGTTTCCAAGCCCCACACTGACATTAGGCAAAAGCTTGGTTGAAGAGGCCAGTTTTGCCTCAGTTTGGGACTAGTCACATTTGGAGGAGTGTGGCGACCCTGGAGAATTACAGGGAGGCAGGCTATAGGAGAGGTTATAGAGTCAGTCATAGTGTCATAAGCAGGGAAACAGACCCTTTGGCCCACAGATTCCACATAGTTCCGGAGGTGAAGATTGAACGCAGATCGCTAGAGCTATAAGATAGTGGTTCCAGCAGTCATATCACTGCACTGCCCCATAGTGAGAGGTCAGGCCATGGTGAGATTTTATAATTCAGATCAGAATTTTAAAATCAAAACAAAACTTCACTCAGAGCTGAATGTTGAAAGGCATCCAGTCATTGGTCATCCTCAATAGAGGGCAATAGTTTTCCATCAGCAGCCACTGGGCAGTGAGCGATGGCTCAGCTTGGAGGTGAACTTTAAACTTTGGGGAGAAAGGGGGAACCCCATGATTATTTTGTACACCTCTCATCCTCCACTCCAAAAAGAAAAGCCACGGCTCACTCAATCTTTCTTCATAAAGCATGTGCTCTAATCCAGAGAGCATCCTTGTAAATCTCCTCTGCACCCTCTCTAAACTTTCCACATCCCTCCTTTAATGAGGCAACCAGAACAGAACACAATACTTCATGTGTGGTTTTATAGAGCTGCATCATTACTTCATGGACTTTGAACTTAATCCTCCAACACATCCTTAATGAAGCCCAACACATCATAAGCCTTCTTAACCACCCTACCAGCCTACACAATTTTGAGGGATCTATAGACATGGACCCCAAGGTCCCTCTGTTCCTCCGCATTGCTAAGAATCCTGCCATCAGCCCTGTATTCTGCCTTCAAGTTCCATATTCCAAAGTCTATCAGTTTACACTTTTCTGGATTGAATTCTATCTGCCACTTCTCAGCCCAGCTCTGCATCCTATAGGTCTCATTGTGACCTATAACCATCTACACTATCCACAACATTGCCAACCTTTAACAACAATCGTTGCTGTGGAGCTAAAATACTCAGAGAGTTGTGCTGCACAGAAACAGGCTGTTCAGCCCAATGTGTATGTTGACCACCACGCTTACCTGGATTGGCATTCTTGAAACACACCAAGTCGTTAAACATTTTCCAAGTTCTGATTGAAGGTAACTAGCATGCAACACTAACTCTGCCTCTGTGTTCACAAGTGCTGATCAACATGCTGAGTATTCCCGGTGTTCTCCATCCCCATCACCCCTGCTGGATGGCAATTATTATGAAAGTAGAGTTTGTCAGTCTGGACAAATTCTGTTCCAGGATATCCATTTTGTGAGCAGACCTGCCCCTGGATAAAGACACACCCAGGCATGGAATTATTGTTGACGTTAGATTAAAATGCTTTTAAACAGGAATGTAATTATTGTTCAGCATTTAACTTATGGTTCTACTAGTCATACTTCCTTCAGGTAAATATACAATTTCAAATGGCAATATCCCTTTCTTCTTTAAATAATTGTTGTCATATATTTTTAGCTTGTGTCAACAATGGTGAGTGTCTCGGTTTACAATGGGAGATCCCATGTAAATTAGTGGTGACTAGTTAACTAGATATTACATCTCCATTGTCCTGTACACCATGCTTACATTAGGCCAGTGCTGGAGATACCCAGCAGGTCGGGCACCGTTGGTCATCAGAATCAGGAGAAGTTAGAAATCCAACGTACCTCGGGATCCGAAGATGGAGAGACCAGATGACTCAGTTAAATAATGCTGACTCAGCATGGCTAGGGAAAGCTGGTTATTCATTGCTGGTCTCTCTGAAGGAGATGAATGAGGTCAGAGAAGAGAGTGTTTTTTTTACACAGCTTAGGACTAGCTGCCAGTGCTGGTGGTGAAAGCATGCATAATGAAAGTCAACACCATGGAAAGTATCTTACAAAGTGCTGCCTAAAGAAGTCAATATTCTGCATCAACGATCCCCACCATCTGGGCCGTGCCATCTTCAGACAGCTACTATCGGGCAAGAGTAACTGAAGCCTGAAGTCCTATATTACCAGTTTTAAAATCTGCTACTTCCCTTCAACCATTCAATTTTTGAACCAGCCAGCACATCCCTAATCACTACCTCAGTTTAACAACATTCAAAGATTCAAAGCGCATTTATTATCAAAGAATGTATAAGTTATACAACTTTGAAAGTTGTCTGCTTATGGGCAGCCATAAAGCAAGAAACTTGAATAACCCGATTAAAAAAAGACTGAATTGCCATTGCGCAGATAAAGAGAGTGGAAAGAAAGCAGACATTGAGCAAGCCAACGGCATCCTGAACCAGACCGAGTCCCAGATCCGCTCCTGGAGCCCAGCCAAGCCTCAGTCCCCTGTCTCCACACCAGCGGGACTGAAACGCACCGCAGCCGGATCAGTTCACAGTCGCAGAGAAAGAAATGAACATTCACAGGAGAGCAAGGGAAATCAGCCCGACCCAACCCTTACCTCCGTACCAGACACTCGGGCTTCTGTCTGTCTGGGCAGGCGTTTAAATTGTCCGAGCACCAAGTAGTGTCAGGTTCTCGGATCTGGAACCCAGCACCTCGATGCGCCACCCAAAGCCATTCTCGATCTCGTCATCCTCGCTCTTGGGTTAGTTGGATGGTCATCAAAACTGTCCCACTTCGACTCCTCTCCAAATCGCTCACTCCATCTCTGGTAGTGATACGAGCTCTGTCCCCAAACCCGGCAGCTTGAACAAGTTTTGCCTCACAGTGTCCCAGCATAGTTCATCCTCTGAACCAGCCTCACCTCTGCTCGCCTCCTTACTGTCTGCAGCAAGAGCACACAATGATTTGCTTCACGAAAAACGTTATAGGTAATGTTTTTAGTCGATTCTCTTGTCTTATGATTTACCAGTAAGCTGTCGCACATCTTCAGTAGTAACGCCATCTCAAACTGGAAACATTATGACCATGTTGACCACTTTGACCTAAAATGGCCTCTTTTCCATTCTAACTGTGTTCTGTCCCGTATAATTTATACTTGGCTTATGTTTTGTTACTGCTTTTCTTTCGAACACTGTGTCTAAGCTCTGATGCTGCTGATTGTTAGTTTATCATTGAATCTGTACATACATGTACTTGTGTATATGACAATAAACCCAACATGACCCCATTCAAGCAACACACACAAAATGCTGGTGGAACGCAACAGGTCAGGCAGCATCTGTAGGGAGAAGCGCTGTCGATGTTTCGGGCCGAGACCATTCGTCCCTATAGATGCTGCCTGGCCTGCTGTGTTTCACCAGCATTTCGTGTGTGTTGCTTGAATTTCCAGCATCTGCAGATTTCCTTGTGATGACCCCATTCAATTCAATTTGAAGAATGGGGTATGGTTTGTGCGCAGAGGGAAGCGATTTAGTTTAATTTGACATTGTGTTCAGCACAAACATCGAGCACTTAACTAAATGCTTCTTAATTTCACTATGATTTGTTTCCAACACTTTCCCTAGCAGTGTGCTCCAGGCACTTAGCACGTTCCATGTAAAAAAAAAATTGCCTCATAAATCACCTATAAATCCCTCCCCCCCACCTTAAATCTATGCCCTCTAGTAATTGACCTGGGAAAGAAGCTGTCTACCTTGTCTATGACTGATAATTTAGGGAAAAAAAACTTCCATCCGGCTTCCAATGCTCCAGAGGAAATGATCCAATTTTCCCCAACCTCTTCTTGTAGCCAATACTCTCTAACCCAGGCAACATCCTGCTGAATCTTTTTGCACCCTCTCCAAAGCCTCCACATCCTTCCTGTAATGAGGCCGAGCTGAAGTAGCTGAAGCTTTACACAGATGCAGAACTCAGACGAGTTGGGTCAAGGGGTGAACCCACCAGCTGATAAAGGTAAGTGTTTTAATCAATTTTGGCATTATGACAATTTGACTTAAGAACATAAGAAGCAGGAATAGATCCTAGAACAGAGAACTGAACAGCACAGAACAGGCCCTCTGGACCATAATGTTGCACCGACCTCTTCACCTACTCCAAGGCCAAGGTAGCGTATCCCTCCCAGATCCCCCACATTATTCTTTTATCCATGTGCCTATGTAAGAGTCTCATAAATGACCCTAACATATCTGCCTCTACCACCAGCCCTGTCAGTGTTTTCTATACACCCACCACTCTCTGTGTAAAAACCTACCTCTAACATACCCCAACCTCTCTCCAATCACCTTAGCCTTCCATTTTTCTATCATATATATAACACAGGTCATTCACACAGGTTACTTTACCATTCAATTAGATCATGGTTTCCCAACCTTTTTTAGCCCAATGCCCTCCTGAAGCACCTTCATACTTGCCAATGCCCCTCTTACACACCATGTACTTTCCAGTGCCCCCATTGTGTAAAAACATGTCTACCATGTGCTAACATGAGAAAAATGATTCTGCTTTAATTTTTTTTTGTTTTTTAACCTAACTTACACAGTACCTGTGCTCTGTACAGCAGCTTCGATATTAATGTGATCCTTGAGCTTGGTGGTTTTTAGCAAGAGTTGAAATATCTGGTTCAAATTGTGACTGAAAAAGCCTTGTCTCCACATGTAACAATGTCCAAGTGGTTTCTGTTTTTTCTGAGTATGTGGTTCACTGCACTGAATCTTCTTTCAATAAGGTAGTAGGATGGAAATGCAATGAAGAGCAGTTAGGCTCTTCTCCAAAAACCAGGAAACTTTGCATGACAATATAGCCACATACCACAAAGCCCACATTTTTGAAAAGCATTTTAGCTTCTTCATCATTCTGAATTTTGATAATTTCTTCTTGCAAGCTCTCTTCCTGTTTTTGCACCTCACAAAGAAATAGGTTAATTACCCAGTCCGGAATTTCCAGATCATTCAAATCCTTGAATCAATTCTTCTTCAGTGACTGCAGGTGTAAGCAGTTCTCTTGCAAATCACCTTCTGTGAAAGAGAGTGCCATGCTTTCCATGCAGGGAAGCTGTGAGAACATTCTTCTCCCAATGTCTTGCTTATATATTTCCAATTTTCCATAAAAGTGGACACTGCATTTTTCGCCTGGTTTAAATGAAAATTCATATGTAGAATGTTCATTTTGTCATACCAATCAGCTAGGTATTCCACACTTTCATGTAGAAGTTCAATCTTGCAGATTGGTGATAACATATCCTCCTCACTGACAATCAACACTGGAGCACCTCAGGGGTGTGTGCTTCACCCGCTCCTCTACTCTCTGTGTACACATGACTGTGTGGCTAGGCATAGCTCAAAAGCCACAAAGCTACAAATTTGCTGACGATACAACCATTGTTGGTAGAATCTCAGGTAGGGATGAGAGGGCATCCAGGAGTGAGATATGCCAATTAATGGGATGGTGCCGCAGCAACAACCTGGCACTCAATGTCAATAAGACAAAAGAGCTGACTATGGACTTCAGGAAGGGTAAGACAAAGGAACACATACCAATCCTCATAGAGGTATCAGAAGTGGAGATAGTGAGCAGCTTCAAGTTCCTGAGTGTCAAGATCTCTAAGGACCTAACCTGGTCCCAACATATTGATGTAGTCATAAAGAAGGCAAGACAGCAGCTATACTTTATTAGGAGCTTGAAGAGATTTGGCATGTCAACAAATACATCCAAAAACTTTTGTAGTTGTACAGAGGAGAGCATTCTGACAGGCTGCATCACTAACTGGTATAAAGGGGCTACTGCACAGAACCGAAAGAAGCTGCAGAAGGTTGTAAATCTAGTCAGTTCCATCTTAGGCACTAGCCTACAAAGTACCCAGAACATCTTTAGGGAGCGGTGTCTCAGAAAGGCAGCATCCATTATGAAGAATCTCCAGCACACAGGGCATGCCCTTTTCTCACTGTTACCATCAGGTAGGAGGTACAGAAGCCTGAAAGCACACACTCAGCGATTCAGGAACAGCTTCTTCTCCTCTGCCATCCGATTCCTAAATGGACATTGAAGCTTTGGGCACTACCTCACTTTTTTTAATATACAGTAATTCTTGTTTTTGCACATTTTAAAAAACCTATTCCATATACATAATTGATTTAAGTGTTTATTATTGTTATTATGTTTTATTTTATTTGTTATTTTTATTATTTTTTCTCTCTCTGCTAGATATGTATTGCATTGAACTGCTGCTGCTGTTAATAAATTTCACTTCACATGCTGGTGATAATAAACTTGATTCTGATTCTGATATTGATTCTGATTCTGAAAAGCTTTTGTTGAGTTTGAGTAAAAATTCAACCATCAAAAAGATCAAAGGAATGTTTTAGGCAGCAGCCTTTTGACAGCCAGTGCACTTCAGTGTGAAGAAGCAAGCTTTGAATCTCTTCATTGTTATCTTGGTATAGCTGGCAAAATATTCTGCTATTTAATGGATGAGATTTAATTTTGTTGATAGCAGGTATTACAAGAGTCATGCTTCAAAAAGTCGCTGGCTGAGGTTTTTGGCTGTGAGACGTTGACAATGAATTACACAATGGATTACAAACAGATTTGGAATATCTTTTTTCATGAAAACCACTAAACCTGTATGGTGACCTGTCATATATGGTGCTCCATCTGTTGCACAAGAAATCATGTTCCTAAATGCAATACTTTTATCGTCAACATACATTCTGAGCACATCGTAGATTGATTCTCTTTTGATGTTTGTTTTTAACTTTCTACAAAAGAGCATGTTCATAAACTTTTCCATTTTTGATAAACCATACATATTGCCATTATCAATGCTTCATTGTCTTGCACAGTTGACTCATCCAGTTGTATTCCAATTTCTGTTTTTTGTAGCCCTGTGTACAGTTAACACTCGATGTTTTCACTCATTTTGTCAATACAACGAGCTTCATCGTTATTACTCAGAGGAAGTGATTTTAAAATACTGGGATCCATTCTGAGAACAGTGATGAGCACTTCTGATACAGCGGGCATTATTAATCTTTCACCAATTGTATGAAGTTTTCCACACTTCAGTATCATTTTGGAAATTTTATAAGAACAATGAGACCACTATCGAGGTCGTTTTTAGCTTTCTTGGCAAATGACTCAACTGTGCAATGCTTTTTAAATGCTTCTTTCATCTTCTAAAACTGAGTAATACCATAAGCAGCCTTTTCAGGGTATCTTTTATGGAAGTGCTCCTGTAAGCTTGATGGTTCCATGGCTTCATTAGACAGTACAGTATTACAAATAAGACACATGGGGCGTCACTGATCTGACAAGAACAGAATAATGCCATACTCCAAGTATGTAACATTGTATTGATGCACTTTCCATAGCTTCTGTTTCTTAGCAGAATTAGAATACAAGGCTTCACTGCCTCCAGACTCATAGAGGTTGCACCGTACGTATTTATCAATCATTAATGGGGCTAAATTAAAATTAAAAATTAGCACAAACTGGATGTTGATGATGGCAGCAGGTTGACTCAGTCCATCAGGTCTTATGCCTCAAGTTAGGGTGCTGTTTACCGAACCGCACCCCACCCTCAAGAATCTCGAACGCCTCCCCCAACGACCTCTATTTCCCCTAATGCCCACTTAGGACACATAACCGCCCCTGCTGGGAATCACTGAATTAGATCATCATCTTCTTGCTCAGTGTCAATTTAACATAAGAACATAGGAGCAGGAGTCGGCCATCTGGACCATCGAGCCTGCTCCGCCATTCAATAAGGTCGTGGCTGATCTGGCCATGGACTCATCTCCACCTACCTACCTTTTCCCTTTAAACCGTAATTCCCCTACAATACAAAAATCTATCCATCCTTGGCTTAGATATATTTACTGAGGCAGCCTCCACTGCTTCATTGGGCAGAGAATTCCACAGATTCACCACTCTCTGGGATAAGCAGTTCCTCCTCATTTCCATCTCAAATCTCCCCTGAATCTTGAGACTACATCCCCTAGTTCTAATCTCACCTACCAGTGGAAACAACTTTCTGGCCATTTCTTTCAGTACCCTGGGATTCATTCCATCAGGACCAGGGGACTTAACTATCTTCAGGCCCACAAGTTTGCTCAGCACTACCCCTTTAGTGATAGCTATTTTATCGAGGTCCTCACCTCCCATTGCATCCATGACGTTTCTCATTGGCACATTAGATGTGTCCTCCACAGTGAAGACCAAATGACAAATTAGTCATTCAAAGCCTCGGCCATTTCCTCATATATCAATTCCCCCTTCTTGTCCTCCAAGGGACATTCACCTTAGCCACCCTTTTCCACTTTATATAATTATAAAAACTTTTACTATCTGTTTTTATATTTTGACCTAGTATATTTTCATAATCTAGCTTCCCCTTCTTTATTGCTCACCTAGTGGTACTTTGTTGTATTTTAAAGTTTTCCCAATCTTCCAGCTTCCCACTGTTCTTCGCAACTTTGTATGCAAGAGCTTTTAGTTTGATGCCTTGTTTTATTTCCTTAGCTCTCCCCACCTTTACTGTCCTTGCTTTTAACTGGAATATCCTTTTGTTGAGCTCCATGAAAAATCTCTTTGAAAGTCTTCCACTGTTCCTCAATTATCCCACCATATAGCCTGTGTTCCCAGTCCACACTAGCCAATTCCTCCCTCATCCCATTGTAGTATCCATTGTTTAGGCATTATATATTGGTTTAGATTGAATTATTGCAGCCTCCATGTGTATGAGAAAGTCAATCGTACTGTGATCATTCTTTCCAAAAGGATCCCTAACTGCAAGATCTCTAGTTTTACCTGTCTCATAGCAGAGGACTAGATCTAAGATAGCACATTCAGTAGGTTCAGTAACATACTGTTCAAGCAAGTCATCACAGATGCATTCTATGAAGTCCTCCTCAAGACTCCATTGACCAACTTGATTCACACAATCTATGTGCACGTTAAAGTCCCCTATGAAAACTGTTGTTCCATTCTTACATGCCTCAGATATTTCTATGTTTATTGCCTGTACCACTGCAATGTTATTATTTGGTGGTGGATAGACAACTTCCACCAGTGATTTTTTTTTCCCTTTACTATTCCTAATCTTTACCCAGATGGATTCAACATTCTGATCCTTAGACCTTATACTGTCTCTCACCATCGCCCTGATTTCATCTTTAATTAAGAGTGCTACTCTACCTCCCTTACCTTACTGCCTATCCTTACATATTACCTGATATCCTTAGATATTTAATTCCCAATCCTCTCTACCCTGCAATAACATCCCTCTGACGGCCATTAAATCATACCTCTTTGTACTGATTTGAGCCACAGGTTCACTGACCTTGCTACAAGCATTCAACTAAATTGCCCTTACACTCATTGTGCTTTTAAAATCTTGTAATATTTTAACCTTTTGGATTTGGCTTTTCTTCATTTTTCCTCCTACTTTTCTCTTTTTTATCTTTTCTTTTTCTTTATCTTTATCCAGACTTAACCCACCCCTCTACTATTTAGTTTAAAGCCCTGTCCACAGCCCTAGTTGTGTGATTTGCTAGGATTCAGGTCCCATCATGGTTCAGGTGGAACCCATCCCAGTGGAACAGCTCCCTCCTTCCCCAATACTGGTGCCAATTTCCTATGAATTCAAACCAACTTCTCTCACACCAATCCTTGAACCATGGATTGAACGCTCTAATCTTCTTGACCCTATGGCAATTTGCACATGGCTCAGGTAGTAACCCAGAGATTACTATATTTTTGGTTGTGCTTTTTAATTTAATCCCTAACTGCTCAAATTCCCTCAGCAGAACCCCTTTCCTCATTCTTCCTGTGTCATTGGTACCCACATGGACCACGACAACGGGATCCTTCCCCTCTCCACTGCAAATTCCTCTGCAGGTCAGATAAGCTGTCCCAAACACAGGCACCAGGCAGGCAACACAGCCTTAGGGATGCTCTATCCTCGCAACAGAGAACTCTGTCTATTCCGCTGAGTATACTATCCTCAATTACCATTGCATTTTTCTTTCCCCATTCTTGAATGGTTCCCTCAACCACGGTGCCACAGTTAGGTTGCTCATTCTTCCTACAGTCCCCACTCTCATCCACACAGGGAGCAAGAATCTCAGACCTGTTGGACAAACTCAAGGGCTGGGACTCCTCTAGTACTGTCTCTCGGATTCCTCTACCCACCTCACTCACAGTCACACCCTCTTGTCCCTGACCACAGACTGAATTTGAGGCAGCAAATCTAACGGGTGTGACTACCTGCTGAAACAGAGAATCCAGGTAACTCTCCCCCTCCCTGATGTGCCGCAGTGTTTGATGCTCAGATTCCAGGTCATCAACTTTGAACCCGAGTTCCTCGAGCAGCCAACACTTGCTGCAGATGTGGTTACCAGGAACCACAGTGGGGTCCACCAACTACGGCACATCACCAGATCCTGCTTCATCCCTTTACTTAATTAGCTGTAATTTAGCGACTTTTTATTTAACCGCTACAAAAGCCTTACCTGCCACTTACTTGGGACTTACTTTGGCCTCCTCATCAAAACCTCAAGTTCCCACTCCTGCACCAGTCCCCTCACACAGTAGCTGCTCCGCTTTGACCCTTCTTTACTCTTATTTGCTCCTGCTAATAGATTGTGATTCAATGGGTCTGCCACTAATGCGCCGACCCCACAAAATGCTTCTTTTTTATACTCTTCAATGGATGACAGCACCGGGGCGCCTAGGCGCAGCCCGAGTAGCAGCCATACTCCTGATTCTCTTCTCCCCGCCATGTGCGAAGCTCTCTCTCTCTTCGAATCAATTGGTCTGCCGTTAACACACCGCGCCTTGTGAAATGCTTCTTTTTAAAAATTTTCCTCCTTGACCTGTGCGAAGCTCCCTCTCTCTGCAAATTGATTGGTCCACCACTAATTTCCTAATATTCATACCCAAAAATCTATCAAATCCACTGCGGAAGGTCCCCACTGACTGGGCAACCACAACCCTCATGTGGTGAGGATTCCTCTCAGTGAAAAGTTTTCTTTTTTCCTGAGTGGCTCATGAGGGACAGTGGCCAGTGGTCCTCAGTGGCCCAGCCAGGTAAACATCCAGCTCAAAACGATTTTGTGCCCTCTAGTGAGATCGGCACTCTTTCTCCCAGAAAGGGCCAGTCTATTATCTCTCTCCTAATGGGGCAACCCTCCCCACTCCCAGAAGCGAGCCAGGGAAACCATCGTCACACTCTCCCTATCACAACTCTACCTTTATGAGTGAAGCCCGGTGTTAGAACATTGAATACAGAAAAGCACAGCACAGGAACAGGCTGTGTGCTGAACTAATTAAACTAGGAATTAAATGCCTAATTAATCCCTTCTGCCTGCACAAAGTCCACATCTCTCTGTTCTCTATGCCTATCTTAGACCTATTTAAATGCCTCTATCCTATCTGCCTCCTCCACCATCCTGGCAGTACATTCTAGGCACCCAACATGCTCTGAGTAAAACACTTGGCCTGCACATCTCCTGTGAATTTACCCACCCACCTGAAACGCCTGACCTCAGGTGTAGGACATTTCAGCCCTGAGAGAAAGCTACTGGCTGCCCACTCTACCTATGCCTTGTAAAGCTGACCCAAAAGCTCAACACTATTTTTCCCTGACTTGATGAATGTTTCCAGAATTACTTCTTGTTATTTTATTCCCTCAGATTAAGGGTCCAGACTTGTACACAGTATTCCAGGTGCAGCCACACTCTGTACCATCAGAACGGGCCTGACGGTGGATTCTGAGCCTTAAACTCTACAAAGCTTGCTCCTATTGTGCCCAAGATGAGCGGCACTGAGGTACAGTGGTTAGCGCTACTGCCTCATGGCCTGCAGAGACCTGGATTCGACCCTGACTGCGGGGTGTTGGCTGAGGGGAGATTGCACGTTCTCCCTGCGACCACACATGTACCCTGGGTTCTCTGGCTTCCTCCCCTGCCCCAAAGACGAGCAGGTTGGTAGGTGAACTCTCTGCTGAAAATGACCCTCGGTGAGTGGTGGATCAGAGGGGAGTTGACAGGCGGGTGGGGAGAACAAAATGAGGAGAGTGTAAGATTATGTGCTTGATGGTTAATACAGATTAGGAGTCTGAAGGGTCTGTTCCACTCCAACAAACTGCAACATGACCATGGCCATGGCCAGATGATCCCTATTTCAGTGATGCCGGTTGAAAGACAAGATATTGTCCCAGAGCATAGGGCACCCTCCCACCTGGTACGTCAGAGGTAAGAGAGAGACGGTTTTTTGTCTGAGATAGGCAATTCTTGCTCAACTCTCAGTTTCTCCCTTGATAAAATGATGTCACAGGGCAGGGTGAGGTTTTATCACCTTATCTGCAGTTTTTTTCTTATCATCCAATCAACTGTTACTACAACAAGCGTGGCCATCCAAAACAAACCTGGCAAAGATGTCTCGGTGTGTGGGGATCAGCCCTCCACACAGCCAAGGTTGTCCTTTAGATAATGAAAGGAAACATTGCCTGCTCTAATTTCAACCCCAAACCATAACGAGTATTTGTCCAGGTATTCTCTGAGCTAGAAAATGGCTTCTGATGCTAGAGGATCTCCTGATGCTGGCCCAGTGTGACGTGCATTTGTCATTGCTGAAAGCTATTGAGGTGGGACTATCACACTCCAATGTCGGTCCTGCCAGACGTTTCACCTCTGCCATGATTCACTGTGCTGTCAGCAAGTTGTCAGACAATCCTCCTCAGCCCAGTCGCTGCACGTTCCCAGCTGAGACCAGGAATACATGAACACAAGAGGAGCAACGCACGCACACAAAATGTTATAGGAACTCAGCAGGTCAGGCAGCATCTATGGAGGGGAATAACTAGTCAAATACTGGACTGGAAAGGAAGGGGCAGAAGCCAGAGTATGGAGGTGAGGTGGGGAGGGGAAGACGTATAGGCTGACAGGCGATTCATGAGACCAGGTGAAGAGGAACGTGGGTGGAGGAGCTGAAGTAGGAGCTGGCTTCCCTCTCAATTCCTCTTCTCCTCACCTGTCCATTACTTCTCTCTGGTGTCCCCTCCTTCTTCCCTTTCTTCTGTGCTCCACTGTTCCCTGGTTTATTAGATTCCTCCTTCTTCAGCCCTTCACATTTTCCACCTGTCACCTCCCAGCTTCTCACTTCAGACCTCCTAACGCACCCACCCACCTTCCCCATTACCTGGTCTCTGGAATAACTAGTCTCCTTCCCCTTCCCCCTTCTTGCTCTGGCTTCTAGCCACTCTTTTTCCAGTCCTGTTGCAGTGCCTCAGCCTGAAACACCAACTACTTCTTCCCTCTATAGATGCTGCCTAACTTGCTGAGCACTTCCACGATTTTGTGTGTGTTTTGCTGAGACAAGAAATATGTTGAAGAGCCACTTGACCCTCTGATGAAGGAGAGGGCGATCTGTAGCAAGGAAGATCACATCTGTATACACCACAGTGGTCAGGGCACTGAGTATATAAATCTGAAAATCTGCTTCTCGATTCTTAAATAAACTCGTGTTTAATAGATTAAACCACTCACCTTCGTCAGCCAATGGGTTCATCCCTTGGCACTGCAGTTATAAAGCTTTGGCTATGTCACATTTGGATTATGATGTGCATTTGTGGTCACTATACTACAAGAAGGATGTGGAAGCTCTGGCAAGGGTGTAGAAAAGGTTCTTCAGGCCGTTGCCCTGGATTAGAGTATTCATTATAAGAGTTAAACTAATTTGGATTATTTTCTCTGGAACATCAGAGGCTGAGGGATAACCTGATAGAACTTTATACAATTATGAGAGGCACAGACAGAATAGACAGTCAGAGTCTCTTTCCCAGGGTGGAAATATCACACAGCAGAGGGCAAACATTTTTTGTCAGTTGGGGGAAGATTAAAGGAGATAAAGAAGGCAATTTTTTACACAGTATATGGTAGGTGTCTGTAATCTGCTGCTGGGGAACTGGTGTAGACAACATTTAAGACATTTAAGCAACATCTAAAATCATAGAGAAGTACAACACAGAAACAGGCCCTTCAGCCCATCTGGTTCATGCTGAAGCCATTTAAACTGCCTACTTCCATCGATCTGCACCAGCTCCATATTCATGTACCTATCCAAACTTCTCTTAAATATTGAAATCAATCTTGCATGCACAACTTGTGCTGGCAGCTTGTTCGACACTCTCACCAACCCCTAAGTGAAAAGATTTCCCCTCATGTTCCCCTTAAACTTTTTACCTTTCACTCTTAACCCATGAGTTCTGGTTGTAGTCCCTAGCAACCTCAGTGGAAAAAGCCTGCTTGCATTTACGCTATCTATACCCCTCATAATTTTGTATACCTCTTCAAATCTCCCCTTAATCGTCTATGTTCCAAGGAATACAGTCCTAACCTATTCAAGAAGCATCTTGCCAGGCACATGAATAGGCAGAGAATGGAGGGATATAGATCTCACATTCTTTTCTTCTCATTCATGTTCTTCCAGTCACCACACATCAGTGGTAACTTATAGTGACCAATTAACCCTCTAACCCCAGACATCTGTGGCACGTGAGACGTGGGACATGGTTGGGGGGGGGGGGGAGAAACAGGAGTACTCAGGGGAAACTCATCCTGCCATTGGGAGGATGCCAAAACACCTAGACAGCACCAGAGGTTGGCATTGAACTTGGATCTCTGGTGCTATGAGATAGCAGGAACTCAGCTCGAAGGTTGAGGGGGTTATCTTGTCTGGTCAACAGTTCTGGTTTCCTTGGAGCATCTCTGGAAGCTAAGATAAGGGAAGTGGGGGGAGGGGTTGGTACGATAGAAACAAAACTCCTGCTTAGCCGAAGATATACCCAACCAATCACAGGCCTGCCCCTCATTTCTCTGCATCATGAAACCAGATTCATTCCTCTCTTTCCCAGCTCTGACATGAACCATTAGCTCTGCTCCTTCCACAGACTGCCTGACGTGCTGAGAGTTTCCAACACTCCCTGGGTTACTTCTAGGTAACAGGAGTAGCGATCTTTTGTTTTTGAAGTTTACTCAGAAGTGATCACTGCAACATCCCAAATAGGGAATGTTTAGACAGCAAGATCCCACAAACAGTGACCACATTTATCAGGCTGAATCTGTTCCAGACAGATAACTTGTAAGCCTCGGGACAAGAGGGATAGATCCCCATTCTTCATTCCAACATTAAACAAGTGACCAAGGAATTTCTGGTGGAATTAGCAACATTGAGAGTGATTTAAAAAATGGCAGAGAGCTGAATATCCATAAGTTTTGCCCCAACCAGGAGGAAAGAAAGGTTCTTCCATTAGTGTGGAATTCCCTCACCACCCCTCCCGTTGTGTGACATTCCCTCAGCACCCCTCCCGTTGTGTGACATTCCCTTAGTATGACCCCTCTGACAGTCTCTCAACACTACTCCAAATCAATTGATACTAAAACAGTCATCAGTGTTTCTCTCCATGTTTCAAAGTGCCTTTAAAACAAAATAGTAGTTTAATAATTAGCTGAATTCTGTAAAATTAGTGTTAGTTTTATATAAAAAAGTATAAAATCCTTGGAGTGTAACAGTATCATAGTAAAGGATAATGATCAGTGATTAACCATTCCACCCACCTGGCTAAACACATAATTAAACCAGAGTTCACTTGATAAATGCCTTTTATTTCTTACTCAAGTGAGTCTTTAGCAATGTTTGGCTGATTTAAACAAAACTGAAAGACCATATTTCCAAATACACATTTTACAGTGGGATTAGTCAGAATACATTCAAAATGCTTCCTGCCTTCCCTACACAATATGAATGAATGATTGAGCCAGGAGTTTGTAGTCATACATTCCTGTTTTCTGGAAAAGATTCAGCTTTTGTTATCCTTTATTGCAAAGTGAGGGTAGTGCCTGTCTTGGCTCGTGCATAATGACTCAAGCATCAAATCAAAGGAACACCTTGAAAAACTTCTTTGGAAGAGAAGGTGGAGAGATTAAGAGAGAACTTTCCAGAGCTGAGGAAAGGCGACTTAAACCAGAATCACACACAAAGTGCTGGAGGAACTCAGCAAGACAGGCAGCAGCTATGGAAAAGAGTACGGTAGATGTTTTGGGCTGAGATCCTTCAGCAGGACTAACCAAAGGGTCTCAGCCTGAAACATCAACTGTACATTTTTCCAAAGATGCTGTCTTCCCTGCTGAGCTCCTGCAGCATTTTGTGAGTGTTGCCTGGATTTCCAGCATCTGCAGATTTCCTCTTGTTTTTAATCAGAATCAGATTTATTATCATTGACTTATATGGCAAGAAATTTACTGTTTTGGGACAGCAGCACCGTGCAAAGATATAAAACGTCTTGCAAAAGGTGCAGGATCTTGAAGTACCATTGCTAGTGGTTAAGAGCAACTATTTCCCTTCAACCATTTGACTGGTCAATGGTAAATGCCTCAGTACAGTGAAACTATGGCCAGTTTAATCACTTGCCATTAATACTTGCTCTAATTGTACTCTTACTTGTAAAAGGTGTATATAATTTATGTTTCCCTGGTAAATGCTGCTGAAGTGTTGTTATGCACCTGTGATCTGCTGCAAATTTATATTGCTCCTGTTCACACAGGTGACAATAAACTTGACCTTGACCTTGACTTTGCTGGTTCACAATTTGCAACACACCTTGGAAGTGGTCACTTCATTCATGCCAACACTTGTAGCCAGACTGCATGTCATCTCCCAATGGCCACCTGTTTTTGATCCCTTCCCACTACCCTGTGGGAGCCTGTAAAAGTGTCATCGATGAACAAGATGTTCAAGGATTTTGGAGTTTTGCCAGAATTTATGGGAAAATGACTCAACAGAAATATAAGAACCTGCTCATTTATAAATGTGTCTATTGAAGAGGTTCACATGGGGGAAAAGACTGGGATTACCATATTGGAAAGATTTGGGTAATTGTAGAGTTGTCATAGAATGAGGCCATTTGGCCCATTGAGTCTATATGAGCTCCAAGCAGAGTAATCCACCAACTCTCAGACCCCTGTACTCTCCTCATGTTCCTTCTTTGGATCTATCCAATTTCCCGATTAACTGTCTCTACCTGCTCCAGCTCAGCACCACTCTTTACATAAAATCATCTCTCTATTTCTTCTAATATTTTACCAGTCCTTGAAGCATCTGTTACTGGAAAAGTGTTTTTCTCCATCTGCATCAGATCCACCTTCATTAAACCTCCACTCAGTTTCTTCCGTTCCAAGGAGAAGCTGCTGCCCCTCCATTTTAACCCTTCCACCTTCTGCACTTCCTTTAGAATCTTGCTGAAGAGAGATGATCACAGCCGGGTGGAGAATTCCAACTGTGATTTAATCACTGTTCTGAGTGATTCAACATAACTTTCTCTCCCTCTGTAACTGGAACATAGCAGAATAAGGAGTGACCTACGGAGGCATATAAAATCATGAGAGGTATAGATAGGGTGAATACACGCAATTGTTGTCTCAAGATTGGGGAGTGGTGAACTAAATGGCATGGGTTTAGGGTGAGAGGGGAGAGATTTAATAGGAAACTGGGGGGGCAGGTTTTTTACTCGGAGTGGTCGGTATATGGAAGTGGTTTAAGCAGGTACAATAATAACATTTAAAAGGCACTAGGACAGATACATAGATAAGGAAGGCTTAGCAAGATTTAGGGCAAATATAGAAAATTAGTTCTAATTATTTTTTAAGCCTTCTTTGAGTGATCCAATTTTTTTACTTTGGAAAAATAAAGGTATGAATTCCTTTTTGGATCTATTTAAAGAAGATAGACTGATCTTTTGAACAATTAGTTGATAAATATTCTCTTTTATACTCACACTTTTTACAATATCTTCAAGTTAGACATTTCTTACAAAAATTTTAAAGTAATTTTCCTTACATATTGGATGCCGACCTGTTAGATACTATTACGAGTATGAACCCTTTGATGAAGGGTTCCATTGGAAGAATTTATGATTTACTATTACAATGGGATAAGCGTCCTTTATTTAAGATTAAACAAGATTGGGAAAAGGAACTTAATTTGACTTTTATGACGGAGGACTGGACGCGGATTCAGAATTTGGTTAACTCTTCTTCGATCTGCGCTAGTCATTCACTGATTCAATTTTAGATTGTACATTGTTACTATTTGACGAAGGAGAGTTTGTCTAAAATCTTTCCTAATGCTGATAGTTATTGTGATGGATGTAAAACTGAGACAGCTATACTGACACACGTTTTGGTCTTGTTCTACACTGGAACAGTTCTGGAAGTCAATTTTTTCTACAATTTCTAAAGCACTTAAAATTAATTTACAACCTAACAAATTAACTGTGCTCTTTGGAATAATTCCTCAAAGTATCCCTGGTATTTCTTTGTCTGACCAACATGTTATTGTTTGTTACATTGATAGCTAGGAGAGCCATTCTGTTGAAGTGGAAGGATACGTCGGCTCCCATTCTGTCACAATGGTTCTCTCAAGTGATGCTATGTGTTAGTTTGGAGAAAATTAGAAGTTGAACCTTCGAACCTATGTTTGATTTTGAGAAAAGATGGGTTCATTTGCTTGTTACTATCATTTCAGTTCATTGATAGATTTCCTTCGCAATCTAATTGTAAATTTTGGTATTTTTTTTGCTGGCAGTTTGATGTTTATCTTTAGAAGCTTTTTGTATGAAGCATGGCTCCGGGGTTGAACACCTAATGGGGTTTTTCCCTCACTTTTCTTTGCTTTAGTAGTTTTTTTTTTCCTTTTGTTTTGTGTCACCGTATTTTTCAATCTTTAAAACAATCTTTTTTTCCCTTTGAGACATTGTAAGTGTTACTTACCTCGATGTACTCTTGTTATTTTGGATAATAATAATAAAAAGATTTGAAAAGAAAGAAAATTAGTTCTAGGTTGGCATGAGCCTTTTGGGCTGAAGGGCCTCTTTCTGTGCTGTATCATTCTACTGATCTGACCTTGGGATCCCCACAGTTTACTAATCTCTCTCTTAACACACACTGCCTCTTCCACACACAGGAACACTCTGGTTCCTTGTTTCTGCACAGCATTCAGAACTCCATTTTTCTACAGCATCTATCTGTTCCTTCTGCCAAACTGTATCATCTAACCAACTGTGGCAGTGGCTGTGAATCTACAGCCCGCAGCCACCATCCTGAGGCAGCAGTGAGGGATTCCCCGAGGAGCCTGGTACAAGCTACCTTCGCTGCCCCTTCAATTGCTCTTTATAACTTCTTTGCAAGGGACATTGCTGGTACTGACTGGACTTCAGACAACCTCAAGGTGCCAACAACCACTTCTCATGTTTGGCACAGTGAGACAGCTGGCAAGGACACTCCCTCACACTCCAGAAACCCGGGTTCAATCCTGACCTCAGGAACAGACTGTGTGGAGTTTACATGCTCTCCCTGTGACCGTGTGGGTTAACTCTGGGTGTTCTGGTTTCCTCCCACAATGGAAAAACACGCAGATCGATCAAGTAACTGGCTGTTGTAAATGACCCCTGCTGTGTAGGTAGGTGAGTGGTTGAATCGGTGTGGGGTGGGGGAGATGTCATTGATGAGTCGTTGTCATTGGTGGTGAAGAAAGCTTTTGGTATGCTGGCCTTTATAAATCAGAGCATTGAATATAGGAGTTGGGATGTAATGTAACAATTGCACAAGGCATTGGTGAGGCCAAATTTGGAGTATTGTGTACAGTTTTGGTCACCGAATTATAGGAAAGATGTCAACAAAATAGAGAGAGTACAGAGGAGATTTACTAGAATGTTACCTGGGTTTCAGCACCTAAGTTACAGAGAAAGGTTGAACAAGTTAGGTCTTTATTCTTCGGAGCATAGAAGGTTGAGGGGGGACTTGATAGAGGTATTTAAAATAATGAGGGGGATAGATAGAGTTGATGTGGATAGGCTTTTTCCATTGAGAGTAGGGGAGATTCAAACAAGAGTACATGAGTTGAGAGTTAAGGGGCAAACATTTAGGGGTAACATGAGGGGGAACTTCTTTACTCAGAGAGTGGTAGCTGTGTGGAACAAGCTTCCAGTAGAAGTGGTAGAGGCAGGTTCAATATTGTTATTTAAAAAATAATTGGATAGGTATATGGACAGGAAAGAAATGGAGGGTTATGGGCTGAGTGCGGGTCGGTGGGACTAGGTGAGAGTAAGCGTTCGGCACAGACTAGAAGGGCCGAGATGGCCTGTTTCCGTGCTGTAATTGTTATATGGTTATATATGGTATGTGGGGAGAATACAACAGGTTTACTATGTGTGTGGGTGGGTGGTGGTTAGTGCAGACTCAATGCACTGGAAGACCTGGTTTCGTATGGTACGAGTCGATGTCTATGTCAAACATACATCTACCAGGCACAATCCTGGTGTTCCTGCCCCCACCCCCCAAGCATTTACTCTTGTGAAAGGTTTCCCAGTATTCTACGGGAACGCTGTATAACAACTGTGATGCTGAAGGGCACCAAACATCAGTCACAGTTCACAGTTCAAACTAACTTTGGTATTTAAGTACATATATGTCACCATATACAGCCCTGAGATTCATTTTCTTTTCGGCATACTCAATAACTCCAATAATCATAATGAAAGACCAGGCCAACAGGGCTGACAGCCGCCATGCAAATGCCAAAAGAAAGAAATAGTAATAGTAACAATAAACACTGAGAATGTGAGACGAAGAGATCCTTGGAAGTGAGTTCATGGACTGTGGGAACAGCTCGGTGACGGGGCAAGTGAAGTTGAGTTTTTTACAGAACATCACAGAGGAGGAGAGAGTTTAGAGAGAGGATTTCTGGAGGGTGGGAGCTGAGCTGCCTGCCATCCATAGAGTGAATCAAAGCCAACAGGGACACAGGAAAGTGGAACATGTGTGAACGTGAGGAGGAGGGGAGTGTGACAGAGATGATAAGGAGAGTGAGGGTGGAGCAGAACTGAATCAGCAGGATATGAATACCAAGCAGGAGTGGCATTGTAAGCATTCGCTTTCATGGAATTTAAAAGAAGAAAAGTATTTTCTGTTGGCTGTCATATTGAAAGCACCTACCTCTAGGACAGCTCACCTGTTTAAGTGTCAAAGTAGGAGGCAATTGTGACAGCCCATTAGCTGGGCTGTGAGCTGTTGCAGGTCAGGAATGTACAGCTGCTGTTTCTGACGGTAACCTGATGCAGACTATACTAAATACAGCAAACCCTTTCTGCAAAGATTGACAAAGGCAAAAATATAATTTGATAATTTGCTAATAAATTACCTGGAATCATAGAGTTGTACAGCACTAAACAGTTGAAGTTTCGATCTGAGACCCTTCATCAGTCCTGATGAAGGGTCTCGGCCCAAAATGTCAACTGTACTCTTTTCCATGGATGCTATCTGGACTGTTGAGTTCCTCCAGCATTTTGTGTGTGTTTGCTTAGCAAGCCTCATTGGCCTGTGCTTGTCCCGTAAACCTCTAAACCTTTCTTACCCCTGTACTAGCCCAACTGTCTTCTGAAAATTGCGATTGCACCAGCCTCTAGCACCTCTCCCACTTGCTTTGGCAGTAACATCAACAAACAATCATTCAAGTCACCAATACTCTGATCAACCAGTTGCATATCTGGAGACAGGTCCTGTGTGTTTCTAACCCCACCTCCCCACCAGTGTGACCCACTAACTGTCTCCTCCCCTCACCTGGAGGAAGGGTTGGGAGGTCCCCTGACTCACCTCCCCTTTGCTTAATGCTATGGCCGTCCAGCCTCTGTCTTGTTCCTCATGGAGTCAGGTCTCCCCACCGGTCACTCCCTGCCACTGGAGGCCATCTCTGGATCACAGCCTGGGCTCGTTACCTGCTGGGCATACACCGTCACAGAGTGAGACCGACCCTATCCCCCACCAGCACCCATAATTCGGTGGCTCTCATCATATCTACATCAGGCTGCGGTGGAAGGGCAGTGCACTGGTGTGAGAGGACGGGGGAGAGGGGCCAACGCCCATACCCCAATCCATCCTTCCCACTCTCTCAGGAAGAGACACCTTTTATATTAGATTCATTTACTTATCACAAGTACAGTGCTGTGCAAAAGTCTCAGACACATACATATCTATTTAGGGTGCCTCCGACCTTTGCACAGAACTGTATTTGTCAACGTAGAGTTGGGAGTGAGTTTGTAGATCTGCGGGAGCAAAGCAGGTTGGGAATAGTGAGTGGAGCACAGCAGGAGAGGTGTGGGTCAGGTGGCAGAGAAGGAGTGCTGGGGCAGGGGATGGTCTGGGTGTAGATATCCCCAGCCATTAGACACTAGGCAAGGTCATTTGATTCCAAATATTTATCTTATTGATCGTTACAGAATGTCTCTCTAGTACTTTCTGCTCCCTCCCCTCTCCCTTCCCTCTTTTCCCAACCACAATTCCCTTCTCCCTGCCCCCTTCCCACTCTCAGTCTACAATAGAGACCAATATCAGAATCAGGTTTGTCATCACTTACATATGTCATGAAGTTTGCTATTTTTGCGGCCTCAGTACAGTGCAATATATAAAATCACTACTGTGCAGAAGTCTTAGGCACTCTAGCTATATATATGTGCACAGTATTTAACATTGAAATGTACAGTGAATTGCATTGTTTGCAGTAACAAGCAACAAAATCTGAGGATGTGCTGGGGGCAGCCCACTAGTGTTACGGTGCCCACAATGTTCAGCAGAGCAACATGCAATGAGTAACTTTAGTAAAACAAACCCCTCTCCCAATCCCCACCCACATCTACAGACAGACCTCCAACCCCAGGACAGGTAGACTTAAGGCTTCTGACCTCAACCATGGCCCTGGACTCACACACATCTGACCTTTGACCTCTGGACTTGCTGACTTATGGGCTTTGGCCTTCGGGCTTCAACCACCAGAATCACCCATCTTGGTTTCATTATTTATTGAAGTTAACATTTAATTGCCTGTCTCTAGTTGCCCTTGAGAGGTATCAGTAGTGGCTGTCTTCTTGAACCTCTGCAGTCCTGGAGTTGTGGGTGTACTCACAATGCGGTTGGGGGGTGTCCCAGAATTTTGACCCAGTGATGGTGATATATTTCCAAATCCGGACAGTGTGTGCCTGGAAGGGCAATTTCCAGCTGATGATGATCCCCGTGCCTTGTCCTGCTAGCTGGTGGAGGTGATGGGGTGGACGGTACACACTGCTGGAACTGTGCATCCGTGGAGGGGTGAGTGAATGCTGTACATGAGGAGTGTCTATCAAGTGGACTGCAAGCTTCTTGGGTGCCATTGAAGCTGGACTCATTCAGCCAAGCGGAAGGCATTTCTAACTCAAAGCTTGTGCAGGGTGGACAGACTTTGGGGAGTTAGGAGTTGAGTTACTTACATTCCTATCCTCTGAACTGTGGTCACAGCCACATTGTGTATGTGGTTATTCCAGTCCGACTTCTGGTCATATGTGACTACCCCCTTCCCACCACCACAGAGAGTGGACAAAGGGATCCAGATCATTAATGGGAGGGGGCTAATGATGAATAGATGCCCACACACGTGGGAAGCAGCAACACTGGCGAATCCCAATAGCATCTGCTGTTCTCTCGTATTGTCCAATGAAACCTTCTCGCTGCGAGTACAGCACACAGATCCTCTCTGGTGTAGAACAAGCTGTGGGTTGGGAGGCACTGTGCCAGCAGGGAAGGGCTTGTCAGGTTTTATATCCACAAACCCCTGAATACTATTTTGCTCTCTGTTTGTACTGCTTATGTATTTATTATATCACCTTACTGCAGCTTATAGGTTTGTTATATATTACACAGTACTGACGTCGCAAAGCAACAGATTTCATAACATATGTCAGTGTTCCTGATTCCGATTCCCCTGGTTCCACGGAGACTGTGCTGATGTGGACTCTGAGCTCTGGCTTATGCTGGACTACATAGGAGCCAGGCTTACACAAGTTGTGGTGTCACTTGGTATACACCTGCCGCCAGGAGAAAGGCTAACTCGAAGAGCGCACAGAAATATCTGATCTAGTTTTACACCCCGTGCAGTTTTACATAGGGATGATTGCCAGAAATCTGCTCCTAAACTGGACCTGAACTTGGATATAATGTGATCCACATCCTGGGGTGATGGGGCTTAGTGGAATGTACTGTCGACCAATTGCAGGATTAGCTGGGACTAGCTGGTGGGCACTATAGCCAACATAGACTAGTTGGGCAGATAGGACTTTGTGCTGTATCACTCTATGTAATAGCTGATGACATTGCCTGTTTTGTCTATAGTTTTGTCCAGTTCTGATAAAGGTTCTCAAACCAGAAACATTTGCTCTCTTCTCTCTTCACAGTTGCTGCCTGACCTGCTGAGTGTTTCTTGAATTACTTTGGTTCAGCAGACACAGAGCGGTAACCTGTAATTAATGAACAGAATGTGACAATGGCAATTGCTTCACACCATCAGGTGCACCTGCTTGGCATTCCAGTAAAACACCACACATTCCTCAGGGCCTTTCCCACGCATCTCCTTTTACAGAGTGCCGTGAAGAGGCCTGACACCAGACTGAGGGACAACCCCACTCCCTTGTCACTGGGGGATGGAGCTCCACCAATTCAGTCCCAGCCCCTGGAGAAGCAAAGTTAACAGAAGATTAGAGACACAGACGAATTGGCTCAAGTAAGGAGTTTAGAGTGATACAGGTCAGGGGGATTACAACCAAACAATGGCATCTTCTCCTCTTCTCCTGCGGCCCTTTATCCCTCCCTTGTGACGTAAGACAGATCTGGTGAAAGGTGGAGCACTTTCCCTAGGATGATATCCAAAGGACAGTCTCTTTGCTGTTTAGATAATAGCTTGTTTATATACTGACTCACTTCCAGCACTAGCCCTATGGGCATTGCCTTGTTGATGATTAACATTAATCAAACTGTTGACACAGAGCTATCAGTATCCTGTGTTTCAATCAAATTTACTTTGTGGTTTAATTCCTTCCTCTGTAAATTCCAATGGTGCTACTAGTGAAGAGATCAGAAATCCAGGCACAGAAGTTTTATGGAAGGGCTCAGAATCTGCCCCATGCCCCATTTCCGCCAACCTATCACACTCCTTTCATTCCTTCAAATCAACATCCCCAGTTCCCCTGTAAAGCCCTCTCCATCCCACACACCCTTCCATCTCTTTATCTAAAATTTATGAATGAAGCATCTCCTATACCTCATTCGAAGATTTGGTACGTAACCAAAGATTCTAGCAAATCTCTACAGATGTGCCATGGAGAGCTTTCTGACTAGTTGCATCATCATCTGGTACGGAGGCTCCACAGGGTTGTAGATCCAGCCAGTTCCACCATGGGAACAACCCTGCCCACCATCAAAGACTGTACCTCAAGAAAGCAGCATCCATCATTAAGGAACCTCACCTAGTGGGAGATGCCTCTTCTCATTATTATCATCAGGCTGGAGGTAAAGGAGTCTGAAGACACAGACTCAGTGTTTAAGGAACAGCCTCTTCTCCTCTGTCATTAGATTTCTGAGCAGGCCATGATCACTACCATGTGTGGTCCCAGTACCCAAGAAGGGCCGACTGAAAGTCTTGAATGACCAGTGGCCTGACCTCACACATCATGGAGTCCCTGGAGACGCTGGTCTTGGATCCCCTGTCCTCGATCCCCTGCAGTTTGTCTATCAGGAGCACATTGGAGTCGATGATCCTGTCATCTGCCTGCTGAACAGGGCCCTACTCCCATTTGAAAAACCAGGGCAGTTCTGTGAGGGTCATGTTTTTTTAATTTCTCAAGTTCCTTCAACACTATACAGCCCTCATTGCTGGGGAAAAACTCCATTCAATGCAGGTAGGCTGTTCTACTGTATCCTGGATAATAGACGACCTGACTGGCAGATCACAGTTTGTGCAGCTTCAGACCTGTTTGTCAGACATGGCTATATGCAGTACTGGGGCCCCACAGGGGACTGTATTGGCTCCCTTCATGTTTACCCTGTATACCTCAGATTTTAGATACAAAAATGTCAACTGCCGAAATTCTCTGATAACTCAGCAGTCATTGGGTGCATAAAGGGAGGACAGGAAGATGAATACAGGACCCTGGTGGAGGACTTAGTCAAATGTTGCAAACTGAATCGTCTGCAACTCAGCATCAATAAAACAAAGGCGATGATGATGGACTTTAGGAGGACTAATTCTGCACTGCTCCCTGTTACAATTGAAGGTGAGGATGTAGATGTGGTGAGGACCTACAAGCACTTGAGGGTGCAACTGGATGACAGACCTGAGTGCAGCACCAACGCAGAGGCTGTGTTCAAGAAGGGGTAAAATCACCTCAATGTCCTGAGGAGACTGAGGTCCTTTGGAGTGTGCAGGCCCCTCCTTCACATGTTCTACTGGTCTGTTGTCGCCAATACAATTTTCTATGCGGTGGTGTGCTGGGGCAATGGCATCAACAGGTGTGATGCCAACAGGCTCGATAAACTGATTGGAAAGGCTGGCTGTGTTGTGGGAGTCAAACTGGACACACTGGAGGCTGTGGTAGAACAAAGGACCCTAGGGAAAATCCTGGCAATTCTGGACAAAATTCTGCATGCCACCTCAGCTGAACAGAGGAGCACGTTCAGTAATAGACTAAGACAACTACGCTGCTCCAAAGAGCGCTATATGTGGTCATTCTTGCTCTTGGCCGTTAGGGTCTATAGTGAGTCAACCTATAGCCGAGGGAAGTGATGACCCCCCCCCCCCCCCCGTTAGACTGTTATTAACCTCTGTTTACCAGAGCTCTGTTTAAGCTCTGTTTACCACACTCTGCTATCGCAGACACCTTGTGCAACACCATCATTTCTTAACTGGATGGTGTGAATGTGCACCTATTATTGTATAATATTATGGTAATTCTCGCACTGTCATCTTCTCAGTGTGAACTTGGAAATCTTGGAAATCTTGTACATCTTATTTTTGGGTAACTTTTTTTATTCTTTCTTACTTTTCTAATATTTATATCTGTGCACTTGTAATCCTACTGTAAAGTATTGCCCAGAATTCCATTTCTACACTATCTTGCACCAGGGTGATGAACCAAGATTTACAAGAATGGTGCCAGTAGTGTTAATCTGAAATGAGTGGGAATAACTGACCATGTAGAGACACATTTATCTTGCAGAGAGACAGTCAATGAGCAGCCTGAAAGAGGAGTTTAAGATCTTGTAGATGCTCCATTGAACTCTGCCCTGGAGATCCCAAGCCCAGCTGAAAATGGAGGTGGGATGGACATGGGGCTAGCAACCCCATCCCATAAAAATCTAGAGCTATGTAAATGCCAACAGAAACTCCAAAAGACTTCCTTTCTGGAAGAGGGAAGATCTCTTGTCTGGAAAACGTATGAAGTTGTGTGGTGATAATGGAAACCAGAGGACTGATCGACCTTCTATCGGCCCCAGGACAGAGGACTCTGATGAGCTGCTGTCAGCGGCCTATGCCTCAGTAGGGGTGATGGGCATAAGAAGAAGAAAAAGATGCTTCACTTGCAGGTTAGACTCATAGAGCACAGCACCCTTCAGCCCAATTGTCTCACATTGATCAGGTTGCCCATCTAGGCTGGTCTCATTTGCCCGCCTTTGGCTTTCTAAATCTGTCCTACCCACTCTGCTCCCAGTAGTGAGAGAGCAAAGTGATCAATGTTAACAGTCTTGAATAAATCCAATTGGCACGTGGGAGATATTGTTGGAAATAGTAGATTTAGGCAGATAACTGTAAAAGGGGAGGAGAAGTTAAATTATTGGCAGTGTGTTGAAATGATTATGGAGATAATTGTGAGAAGCAGTGACTCAGAATGCAGATTAAACACAGGATGCTTGAGGGAATGTATGTTCCTATCTTGAGGGCATACTCTATGAAGTTGAGGGTCTACTCTATGAAACCTGTCCTCATAATTTAATTCTTTCAGTTCCTATGACAGGAAATGGCAATAGCTTGAGAACTAATCCCAGGCAGAGACAGTATTTTGAGAACTTAATGGCAGCAAGCCATGTCCTTTGGATCTATCAAACCCTCTGTTGACAATATCTATCAGAACTCTGGCTAATTGTTAGAGCTTCTTCCTTCAACCTCTCGCTCACCCACCCACTCACCTGCATCTTGTATTCCCTCCCTTCCTCCTTCCACCTGCTTATTCTGGCCTCTGTCTCTTTCTTGACCAGTCCTGATGAAGGGCCTTGGCCTGAAATGTTCACCATTTATTCCCCTCCATAGATGCTGCCTGACTTGCTGACTTCCTCCAGCACTTTGTGTGTTGCTCAAGATTTTCAGATATTGCAGAATCTCTCGTGTTTATGACCAGCTAATTGATTTTGCCCAACTCAGTCTAGACACAATTTACGATTATAGGGATTAAATGTGATTATTTATTTCAACAGAAGAACAAACATAAAGGTACATTCTTCTGAACTTCAGGGGCATTACTGTTGCTGGGCAGTGTTCATCACTTCTTCAATAAGCACAGCCAACTAGATCCAGTTTCGTTCTAGGTTTCCAATTTTGTCCAGAGCACACATGGTTAATATCCAAAAATACATTTCCATTATTTCAGGATGAATTGTTTAAAAGGTGGGTAACTGGCCTAGGAGTTAATTGGACTGATTGGATAATAACTACAAAACTATTCATTGCTGAATTTAGAAATGTAAAATAGAAATAGCATCCTGGAGATACTGAAGAGTCTGAGGGTCTGCAGGGGCAGTCCACAAGTGTCACCTTCAACGTTCCCGCTAATTTTTGTTTTTCAGTTACGTGAACCAACCATTGCTCTGAGCAGGTAGTTTTATCATGGCCTGAAAACTGCATGGCACCCGAAATGTTCAAATGTTAAGAAAATTCCATCTGTGCCACAACAAAGGCTACGTGCTCAGCAGCATTTCAGTTACAACGTGGCCACGCACCCGCACAGCTTAGAGGGAACATTGGTCACCAGATAGTTTGGCACCAAAGTAGCATGCCCACCTTGGCAGAACATCACAGAACACGACAAGCGACAAAGCAACAACAGCAAAACAAGCCCCTTTCATCCCACTCACACACATAGTACTACAATCCCAGGGCAGGTCTTCTTGGGCCTCCAGCCTCCAGTGGGCTCAGACGCGCAGCCGTCTGTGCCTTCAACTTCCCCAGCGGACTCGCTGAGATTCACAAACCTAGGGCTTCAGCCATCAGGCCTTGACTTCTGAACTTCTGATCAACCTTAGCCCTTTGGTGACGACCCCAGAACTGATCAATGAGGACTCTGGATGGCGGCCTGAACTCCAGGCCTCAAAGTCTAGACTCACTGATGATGGGACCGTGAACAGTGGGCCTCAAACTTGGGTCTTATTCATATAGGCATTGACTCTTTTAATTATCTTTGTCCCTAGGAGTTTTATAAGAAACTGGAGAAACAAGCAAATTATTGATTGGTCAATGCGAGGACTCACATTCTCAAGGTGGAGAATTATAAGGAAGAGCATTAGAGCAAAGAGTGAGAGGTTTATAATCAACCAGACTTTCAAGAATATGGGAGTCCAGTTAGCGAGGAGACCATACTATGGGATGCAACTTGTTGTACTGATCATCTGTCTCCATTATGCCTAAATGGGCTGGGAAGGTACAGTGGGAATCCTATACAGATAGTATAAATGGGACACAGTCATACAGCAGAGTAACCTTGGGATAGTCCGGCAGGAAGGCAAGGGAGTTGGACATAGAAATATAGAAAACCTACAGCACAATACAGGCCCTTTGGCCCACAAAGTTGTGCTGAAAATGTCCCTACCTTAGAAATTACTAGAGTTACCCATAGCCCTCTATTTTTCTAAGCTCCATGAACCTATCTTTCTTCTTCTTCAGCTGTCCATCGATTTTGATGTTGACTGTGCTGAGAGGTTAGTCTGTGCAGGCACGTTCATGGGCCACAAGACCAGCATTGGATCGGCACTGTCTCCCACATCGGTTGCATTTGTGATTTGACTGGTCTAGCATCAAATGTCTGCGTTCATGACCTGCTTCATACTTCTTCTGCCTTTTCTCCTCAATAGCTGGGATTGACTTCTCGGCAATGCAGCACCAACTTCTTCAGTCCAAAGCATCTTTCTCCCAGGTGTTGACATTCATGTCAGTGCTCCTCATATGGCGCTTGAGCACATCTTTGTAGTGCAGCTTCTGACCACCATGCTTCCTCTTTCCTTCATGTAGCTCACCACAGAAAACAGCTTTGGGTAAACGATCATCGCTCACTCTTGTGACATGACTAGTCCAACGCAGCTGAGAAGCTGTGATGAGCGATTCTGTACTGACTGTCCCAGCATGTTTGAGCACCTTCACATCCGGTACCCTCTCTTGCCACTTGATGTGTACACACAGGTTGGAGGAACAACCCCTTATATTCCATCTGGGTAGTCTCCAACCTGATGGCATGAACATTGATTTCTCTAACTTCCATTAATGCCCCTCCTCCCCTTCTTACCCCATCCCTGACATATTTAGTTGTTTGCCTGTTCTCCATCTCCCTCTGGTGCTCCCTCCCCCTTTCTTTCTCCCTAGGCTTCCCATCCCATGATCCTTTCCCTTCTCCAGCTCTGCATCCCTTTTGCCAATCATCTTTCCAGCTCTCAGCTTCACCCCACCCCCTCCCGTCTTCTCCTATCATTTCAGATCTCCCCCTCACCCTTCTACTTTCAAATCTCTTACTATCTTCTCTTTCAATTAGTCCTGATGAAGGGTCTTGGCCCAAAACATCGACAGTGCTTCTTCCTATAGATGCTGCCTGACCTGCTGCGTTCCACCAGCATTTTGTGTGTATTGCTTGAATTTCCAGCATCTGCAGATTTCCTCATGTTAGCATCAGCAGCTACCAGGGCTGAGTCGTTTGCATACAGAAGCTCTCTGACACATATTGTATCTCTCTTGATTTGGTTGAGGCTTTGAGTCTTGACAGGTTGAACAATTTTCCATCTGAGCGAGTCCTGATGTACACACCTTTGTCCAAATTATGGTCCATTATTTCCAAAACTGCAGCAAAATATAGTGTGAACAAAGTTGGAGCAAGAACGCATCCCTGTTTTACCCTGTGGTTGATGGTGAAGGCTTCGCTGATGTCTCCTCCAATAGATACTTTGCCAGACATGTTCTCATGAATTGATCATCGTAACCAGCCTATCTGAACAGCCAGAAGTTTTGAGCACTTCTCAGTGTGTTTCTCTGTCCACCGTATCAAATGCTTGTGAGAAATCAACAAAGACAATGTACAATGGTTGCTGTTGTTCTACCACCTTCTCCTGGAGTTGCCTCAAAGTAAAATCATGTCAGTGGTTGCTCTTCCAGCCCTAAAGCCTCATTGGCTTTCAGGAAACTAAAGTTCTGAAATGATTTGAGCCGGTTGAGCAGAATCTTCGCCATAATCGTACCAGCTGTGGACAGAAGGGAGATCCCTCGGTGGTTTCCACAAACACTACGGTCGCCTTTCTTCATGTAGATGATGACTATCAGTGCATCTTTGAAGTCCTGAGGGAGACGCTGATTCTGCCAACAAGCATTATATAAGGTCAACAGTTCAGTCTTCAGAGCAGGACCACCTGGCTTCAGTACGTCTGATGGAAAGCTGTCTTGCCCGGGTGCTTTCCCACTTCTGGTATCTTTTAAAGCCTTACTTAGTTCTGTCATAGTTATGAGTCCACAGCTCTTCTCTAGGAGTATGTACCTATCCAAAAGTCTCTTCAAAGACCCTATCATATCTGCCTCCACCACCATTGCCAGCAGCCCATTGCATGTACTCACCATTCTCTGAATAAAAAACTTACCCCTGACATCTCCTCTGTACCTACTCCCCAGCACCTTAAACCTGTGTCCTCTTGTGGCAGCTATTTCAGCCCTGGGAAAAAGCCTCTGACTATCCACATGATCAATGCCTCTCATCACCTTATACACCTCTATCAGGTCACCTCTCATCCTCCGTTTCTCCAAGGAGAAAAGGCCGAGTTCACTCAATTTCTTTTCGTAAGGCATGCTCCCCAATCCAGGCAACATCCTTGTAAATCTCCTCTGCACCCTTTCTGTGGTTTCCACATCCTTCCTGGAGTGAGGTGACCAGAACTGACCACGATACTCCAAGTGGGGTCTGACCAGGGTCTTATATAACTGAACATTACCTCTCGGCTCCTAAATTCAATTCCACAATTGATGAAGGCCGATACACCGTATGCCTTCTTAACCACAGAGTCAACCTGCACAGCAGCTTTGAGTGTCCTATGGACTCGGACCCTAAGATCCCACTGATCCTCCACACTACCAAGAGTCTTACCATTAATGTTATATTCTGCTATCATATTTGACCTACCTGGTAATGTTCAGACATTTTCTTTAACAAACAGACCTTTCAAATTTAGTCAGATACCGATACAAGAACACAATTGTTCCGGGATTGCTCTGCAGGCATGGAGATGTTCAAAGAAGTTGGTCTTCTTGTAACTAGATGTGTGAGTCATGAGGATTAACTACTTCTGTGATCTAATGGGGATCTACTATCAGACTGGAAATATATGGTCTAATGATTTACCTCTGTGAAAGCTTTAATGATACATATATTTGTGGTTAGTCACTGCAGTGTTATGAAATACTTCCACATAAAAAATGTTGTCCCTATAAAAAATGTTACAGTTGAAGATAGTAGTATATGTGCAAGTAGGAAATGGTGACGTGTTTGTCTCCTCAGGATCAAGGGTGACTTGCTTGCACTGTGGAGCCGAGGGTCTGAAAATGGGATGACGGAACCTCAGAATCTCATCCACGAGGGGAGGGGAGCTGTCTAGGAGATGGCATCACTGCATGTGTGGGTGGTGGGCGAGGTGGTGGGAGTGGTGTTGGTGAGGACCTGGATGAGACGGTGTGTGAGGAGGTGGGTGGGGAGTTGAGTGAGGGGATGAGTGAAGAGTGTGAGTGATGGTTTGAGATGGGGGTGAGTGAAGGAGGTAGAGGATGGTTTGGGTGAGGGGGTGAGTGATGGGGGTGGGTGAGGGGGTGAGTGATGGGGGTGGGTGAGTGTGGTATGTAACAGGGTGGGTGAGGTTTTGGGTGAGGGAGTGAATGATGGGGTGAGTGAGTGTGGTGTGTGACAGGTTGAGGGGAGTAAGTGAAGGGGATGGGTGAGGACGGTGAGTGTAGGGGATGGTGAGGGGATGAGTGAGGGATGTTTGAGTCCATGATGGAGTTGGTGAGTCTACTACCATCAGACTATATGATCTGCAGGGCAGTGCAAACGTCTTGGGCACATATACAGGCTAAGGTGCCGAAGACTTTTGCCCTGTTCTGGATATTATGTCTTTCCAGTTACCAAACAAAACTTAATACTACTAAGCTAATACAAAGCTAAGTACTCTTCATCCCTGAAGAAGATGGCAGAGTTTATCATCAAAACGTTGATTGTAATCAAAACCTGTACCTGCTTGAAGCCCTAGGAGAGTTTATTCGTCATAAACGCTGGAAAGCTCTAGATCCTTTTTCACTAAGTACTCTTATTTTTATTTCCCACCCACCTTCCTATTTTAACCAGCATACAGTATTTTGCAAAAGTCTTAGGCACTCTAGCTGTACGGATATGTGTCTTTGGAATTATTAGTGTTCAGTCTGACTATCGCATGTCTAATTCATCATTCCCGGGTTATGTACAAGATAAGTTCCTGAGCACCATCTGGCAGGTGATCACTTCATAAGTCAGAAAAGTCTGTTTTTGACAGCTAGTTATATCCTGTTACTCTACATGCATTTGTTTAATCTTTTAGTTCATAGAATAATCATCTAAACATTAACCTTAATTAAACCAAAGAAATATATACAGATATCACTTGTTATGAATGCCGTGAACCAATTGATTAAATTATAATATCATCTCAAAAAAAATCTTTAACATTTTTGGGGAGAATTTGCATAATGCCAGCATTACTTAAGTCAGTTCTGCTGTAACCTGTGTACAGACAACCCCCCACCCCCCACCAATTAAGGGGCAGGGAGGGAGGTGTGCATTGCTAGAAAAGTGGTTTTCTGTAACACAATATCACATTACCAGCACGTTCATCAGGAAAGCAACTTGTAAAAAGACTAAATCTTAGAACATAGAACATAGAAGAGTACAGCACATTACAGGCTCTTCGGCCCACAATGTTGTGCCAACCCTCAAAACCTGCCTGCCCATATAACCCCCCACCTTACATTTCTCCATATACCTGTCTAGTAGTTTCTTAAACTTCACTAGTGTATCTGCCTCCACCACTGACTCAGGCAGTGCATTCCACACACCAACCACTCTGAGTGAAAAACCTTCCTCTAACATCCCCCTTGAACTTCCCTCCCCTTACCTTAAAGCCATGTCCTCTTGTACAGAGCGGTGGTGCCCTGGGGAAGAGGCACTGGCTGTCCATTCTGTCTATTCCTCTTAATATCTTGTACACCTCTATCATGTCTCCTCTAATCCTCCTTCTCTCCAAAGAATAAAGCCCTAGCTCCCTTAATCTCTGATCATAATCCATACTCTCTAAACCGGGCAGCATCCTGGTAAATCTCCTCTGTACCCTTTCCAATGCTTCCACATCCTTCCTATACTGAGGCGACCAGAACTGGACACAGTACTCCAAGTGTGGCCTAACCAAAGTTTTATAGAGCTGCATCATTACATCGCATCTCTTAAACTCTATCCCTCGATTTATGAAAGCGAACGCCTCATAAGCTTTCTTAACTACCCTATCTATCTGTGAGGCAACTTTCAGGGATCTGTGGACAACATTTGCCTCCCTCCAATCCTCCACTACCATTCCTGTGGACAACGAGGACATAAAGATCCTAGTCAGAGGCTCAGCAATCTCTTCCCTCGCCTCATGGAGCAGCCTGGGGAATATTCCGTCAGGCCTTGAGGACTTATCCATCCTAATGTATTTTAACAACTAATTTTTGAAACAAATCTTGCGTTGATTTAGTTATTTATTCACCTAAGCTCTATTAGAGCAAATTCTATTCCATCTTTCAAGTTTTTTCTGCCATGATTTGGGAATTCTGTAATAGGGAATTTGCAGAAGCTGGGACAGAGGCCACCTGAACTAATTTTGTTCCATTCCTCACCCTTGGTGAATCTGCGATTATCCGGTGTTTCACACCGCTTTATTACATCTTCAGTGAGTTCAGACACTAAGTGTTCGATTACTTTCCTTGCCACTTCCTTATTCCACTCTTTACATTACTATTAAGATATGACGCAAGAAGAAACTGTAGAGCAGAGCCCAACTATGGCTAATCAACTCCCCTGTCATTATCAGTTCCAGGCTTTCGCAAGCTCACCCAGCTATGATTAAAATGTGATAAAGACTTCCTCCTGCGCTACCCTTTCAGACTCCCAATTCCATTTGGATGAACAAAAAATCCTCACCTCCCCTCTACCCCTCCTGTAGTTGCTAAATCTCTGACCCCCCCGTTGATGACCATTTCTATCCCTCTTAATCCTGTCTGGACTTCCCATTACTTTCATCACCTGCTCTGTGTGTTTTCATTCCTATCTGCCGACAAGACACCAATGGTCTCGACTTCACCACTTCTGCCTCTAATTCCAACCTCACTCTTTCTGAATGCACTGCTTTCCTTTCTCTCTGCACTAATCCTAATTTCACTATCAAACCCACAGATAAGGGGGTGCTGTAGTCGTCTGGCAGACTGAACTCTACTTTGCTGAGGCCAGACGACAGCTGTCAGACACCTCCTCTTACTTACCCCTCGAACAGGGCCCCACTAAGGAGAACCAGGCCATTGTCTCCCACACCATCACCCACCTTATTAACTGGGGATCTCCAATCCACTGCCATCAACCCCAAAGTTCCCTCATCCCACACGTCCCATTTCTACCTCCTAAACAAGATCCACAAATCGGTCTGCCCAGGTAGACCCATTGTTTCTGCTTGTTCCTGCCCCACCAAACTTATATCTGCATACCTTGACTCAGTTTTATTCCCCCCGTTCAGTCCCTTCTTACCTATATCCGTGACATTTCACAAGCTCTTGATCTTTTCAATGATTTCAAGTTCCCTGGCCCCCATCATTTCATTTTCTCAATAGACATTCCGACCCTATACACCTCCATCTCCCACCAGGAAGGCCTCAAAGCTCTCCATTTCCTTATGGACACCAAACCCAACTAATTCCCCTCCACCACTACTCTCCTCCATCTAGTGGAACATCCTCACTTTCAATAGTTTCTCCTTCAGCTCCTCCCTTTTCTTCCAGACAAAAGATGTAGCCTCGCGTGGGTCCCAGCTATGCCTTCCTTTTTGTCGGCCATGTTCCAAGCCTATCAAGTTATCACTCCCCAACTTTTCCTACGCTACATCGATGATTACACTGGTGCTGCTTCCTGCACTCATGCAGAGCTCGTCAACTTCATCAACCTTACCTTCAACTTCAATCCTGCCCTCAAAGTTACCTGGTCCATTTCTGACAGCTCCCTCCCTTCTCTTGATTTCTCTGTCTCTATCTCTGGAATCGTTTTACCTACTGGTGTCTTTTATAAATCCACTGATTCTCATGGCTACCTGGACCATACATCTTCCCATCTTGTTAATTGTAAAAATACCATTCCCATCTTTCAATTCCTCCATCTCCACTGCATCTGCTCTCAGGAAGAAGCTTTTCATTCCAGAACTAAGGAGATGACCTCCTTCCTCAAAGAAAGGGACTTCCCTTCCTCCACCATCAACGCTGCCCTCAATAGCATCTCTTCCATTTCTCACACATCTGCCCTCACTCCATCCTCCATCACCCCACCAAGTGTAGGGTTCCTCTTTTCCTCACCTACTGCTCTACCAGCCTTGGTGTTCAGCACATAATTCTCCATAACTTCCGCCATATCCAACAGGATTCTACCACAAACTGTATCTTTCCCTCCCCACCCCACCCCACCCCCCCACTTTCTGCTTTATGTAGAGATCACTCCCTTTATGATTCCCTTGTCCATTCGTCCTTTCCCACTGATCTCCCTCTTGGCACTTGCAAACAGAATAAGTGCCTCCTCCCTCACTATTATTCAGGGACCCCAAAAAGTCCTTCTAGGGGAGGGGAGACTTCATCTGTGAGTCTGTTGAGGTCATCTATTGTATCTGGTGCTCCCAGTGTGACCTCCTGTACATCAGTGAGACCCAACATAGACTGGGAGACCGCTTCACCGAGCATCTATGCTCCACCCACCAGGAAAAGTAGGATACCCCATTTTAATTCTGTTTCCCATTCCCATTCCGATATGTCTGACCACGGCCTCCTCTACTGCCGTGATGAGGCCGCGCTCAGGTTGGAGGAGCAACATCATCTTGGTAGCCTCCAACCTGATGGCATGAACATTGACTTCACAAACTTCCGGTAATAGATTCCCCCCCCTCCTTCCTTCACCGTTCCCCATTCCCATTCCCCTCTCTCACCTTATCTCCTTGTCTGCCCATCACCTCCCTGTGGTGCTCCTCTCCATTCCCTTTCTCCCACGGCCTTCTGTTCTCTCCTATCAGATTCCCCCTTCTCCAGCCCTGCACCTCTTTCACCAGCTCTTTACCACCCCTCCCCCTCTCCCAGTTTCATCTATCACCTACAACCTTGTATGCCGTCCTCCCCTCCCCCTGCCTTCTTACTCTGGCCTCATTTTTTTTATCCAGTTCCAATGAAGGGTCTGTGTCCTAAACATTGATTGTTTACTCCTTTCCATAGATGCAGCCTGGCCTGCTGAGTTCCTCCAGCATTTTCGGTGTGTTACTTTCCATACAGTACTGTTCAGAAGTCTTCAGGGATGCCTAAGACTTTTGCATGGTGCTGTATATTATGTCTTTCCAGTTACCAAATAACACTTACTGCTACTAAGTTAATAAAAAGCTAACTACTCGTACTTCTATTTCCAATCCACCTTTCTAGTTTAACCAATATACGGTTCTGTATAGGAGTCCTAGGCATCCTAGCTATATATAGCAAACACGAGGAAATCTGCAGATGCTGGAAATTCAAACAACAACACACACAAAATGCTGGTAGAACACAGCAGGCTAGGCAGCATCTATAGGGAGAAGCGTTGTCGACGTTTCGAGCCGAGACCCTTCATCAGGACTAACCGAAAGGAAAGATAGTAAGAGATTTGAAAGTAGTGGGGGGAGGGGGAAATGCGAAATGATAGGAGAAGACCGGAGAGGGTGGGATGAAGCTAAGAGCTGGAGAGGTGAATGGCGAAAGTGATACCGAGCTGGAGAAGGGAAAGGATCATGGGACGGGAGGCATCAGGTGAAAGAAAGGAGGGGGGGAGCACCAGAGGGAGATGGAGAACAGGCAAACAACTAAGTACATCAGGGATGGGGTAAGAAGGGGAGGAGGGGCATTAACAGAAGTTAGAGAAGTGGGAGACCGACGCAGACTGGGAGACCGTTTCACGGAACACCTACGCTCGGTCCGCCAGAAAAATCAGGATCTCCCAGTGGCCACACATTTTAATTCCACGTCCCATTCCCGTTCTGATATGTCTATCCATGGCCTCCTCTATTGTCAAAATGAATCCAAACTCAGGTTGGAGGAACAACACCTTATATACTGGCTGGGTAGCCTCCAACCTGATGGCATGAACATTGACTTCTCCAACTTCCGTTAATGCCCCTCCTCCCCTTCTTACCCCATCCCTGACATATTTAGTTGTTTGCCTGTTCTCCATCTCCCTCTGGTGCTCCCCCCACCTCCTTTCTTTCTCCCGAGGCCTCCCGTCCCATGATCCTTTCCCTTCTCCAGCTCTGTATCACTTTCACCAATCACCTTTCCAGCTCTCAGCTTCATCCCACCCTCTCCGGTCTTCTCCTATCATTTCACATTTCTCCCTCCCCCCACTACTTTCAAATCTCTTACTATCTTTTCTTTCGGTTAGTCCTGACGAAGGCTCTCGACCCGAAAAGTCGACAGCGCTTCTCCCTATAGATGCTGCCTAGCCTGCTGTGTTCTACCAGCGTTTTATGTGTCTAGCTATATATTTGTGCCTAAGACTTTTATCCGGTGCACCACATCCCACTGTCTCCTTTGTTCCAATGGAAATAACAGCAGCCTTGCCAATCTTTCCTTTGAACAACCACCCTCCAATGTGATAGATACCAGCTTGACCAGGGCAGATTTAACTTCTAATCCTGATATTGCTCCAACATATCTCACGTATCCAGGGAAGAACTGACTGCAAGTTAGTGAAAGATTCAATGGAAGGAGCAAAATCGTCCCACCAAAGGTGGTGCGTATATGGAATGAGCTGCCAGACAAAGTGCTTGAGCTAGCACAATACTTGCATTTAAGAGATACTTGGATAAGTACATGGGCAAATGGTACTAGCTTAAGTGGACGTCTTGGTCAGAATGGACCATTTAGGCCAAAGGCCTGTTATATGCTGTTTTACTTTGTGACTCAATGACCCAAATTCACACAGAACTCCACAGGCTGGATGCAGAGGAGCCGCCTCCCCGCATGCAGGCTGAGACTAGAACATAGAACATGAAATGTAACAGCACAACTTAGGCCCTTCAGCCCATGATGTTGTGCCAACCTTTTAGCCTACTATTAAGATCTATCTAACCCTTCCTCCTACATAACCCTCCATCTTCCCTTAACCATGTGCCCATCTAAGTGTTTCTTACATGTCCCTAATGTATCTGCTTCCATCACCTGATAGTGTGTTCCATGCACCTACCACTCTGTGTAAAAAAATCTTTCATTATGCTTTCTTCCATTACCTTCCCTGGGAAAAAGACTGGCTATCCTTTCGACCTACGCCTCTTATCATCTTGTATATTTCTATCTAGTGGCCTCTCATCCTCCTGCACTCCTAGCTCACTCAACCTAGCCTCTATAAGTCTAGAATGATGGGTGACACACTCGGGACAGAGGTGAGAAGAAATTCTTCACTCACTGAGAAAGGTAGTGGTGGCCAAGCCTTCGAGTATTCTTGAGATTTTGGGATACGGAAGGCATCAAGATGAGTGGGGAAAGACGCGAACACGGTATTGCAAGTAGAGGATCAGCTGCGAACATATCAAAACCCAGCACCCTTGTAGGGCAGTCATCTACTTATAGAGCCATCGATATGGCCCAGAGACAGGCCCTTAAGTCCATCGAATTCAAGCCAGTGATCATTTCATTCCCCTCATACCCCCTTCGCCACCCCTCCCTCAGATTCCTCAACTCACCCCACACAGAGACAATCTACAGCAACCTACACATCTTCGGCATGTGAGAGGAACCCAGAACCCCCTGGAGAAACTGGTGCTCACAGGGAGAACATGCAAACTCCTCACAGAGATTGGGATTCAACTCAGGTCTCTTGCACCAGAGGCTGTGGCTCTACCAGCTACAACACTGCGCTGTTCCTGTTGAAATTTGTTTTATTTCCATTCCCAAATATAATAAAAATCATTTCTGCAACAACTCTCCTTTGGTTTATTTGATCCTCCAACTACAGGTTTACGAGATTGATCCCAGGGATTAAAGAGAGGAGTGTTTGATAGCTCTGGCCTGTACACACTGGAGTTTAGAAGGATGGGGGGGAGGGTGGGACTCACTGAAACCTACCAAAATATCAAAGGCTTGGATAGAGTGGATGTGAACATATTTCCTGTAGAGGGAAAGTCTAGCACCAGACGGCACAACCTCAGAATAAAAGGACATCTGTTTAGAACAGCAGTAAAGAGGAAGTTCTTTAACCAGAGAGTGGTGAATCTGTGGAATTCTTTGCTACAGACGGCCGTAGAGGCAAAGTCATTAGGTATATTTAAACTGAAGGCTGATAAGTTCCTGATCAGTAATAATGTCAAAGGATATGGGGAGAAGGCAGGAGATTGGGGTTGAGAGAGAAAATAAATCAGCGGTGATCAACCAGTTGAGCAAACTTGATGGGTCAGATAGCTAAACCTATTCTTAGGTCTTATGACAATAAATTCCTGTCATTTTTCTGTGACATCTTCAGTTAGAACCTGTTACACTTTGATTGCAAAATTAAACTATGTATAAAATGTTCCAGGAAGTTGCTTATATGTGAGTCTAAAGTTGCCCAGCATGTGTTTCTTTTCCCATGTCCAATAGATTACCTGACCGTAATTCTTCAACAAAAACTTCTTCATCTTTTAAAATACCAAAAATCCAAGATGCTGAAATCTCTGATTTCAGATTAATTTGATATTTTTATTGTCTAAGCTTTTATTAGGGTGTGGCAAAAATGACTGGAAGCTTTTCTTTTAACCTTTCAGTGGTATACATGTCCCAAGCTGGGAGTGAATGTCATTCGGTTTAGTTCACAATGATAAGTACGCTTTCTTCTTTCCCGACAGAGGAAGTGTCTCTATTTGGATGGAGTTGGTGCTTGCAGGTAGGGTTGCAAAAATTCAAGGTGACTCAACGACTGTTTCCAGACTGGACCTGTCGACCCTTCGCATGAGCTCATCACATTCCACCGTAGCTTGCTTCTCCTCCATTCCTCCTTGCCTCCCTACATTGCCCATGTCTCTTTCTTCTCTTCCCTTCTCATTAGACAGCTCTCCTTAAACTTATCTGTAGCGTTAAGTGCCACCCACTCCTGGTGAGAACAGGCTCCCTCTAACTGAGTTCTCTTTCAGATTTAGTGATGGCTGAGATAGATTGACAGCCCCAAGTTAATGCTTCCTCACGGACAGAATCATCAGCTCTACCACTACCCCAACTCTTTCATCACGTGTTCTCTATTTCTATCCTTCACTTTCCACAACTGCCACTGCCAGCATACCCTCCCAACACATTTCACTTGCTTTCACAACCCAGTTCAGTCTCTGCTAATTTGCACCAATCTTCACTTCCATTCTCTACACTCCCTGAACTCTTGCTCTGCAATTTGATTTCTAATTTTCCCAGTTTAGCAAAATGACCTTTTCTCTCTCTTACTCTCTCCCCACAGGTGACACCTGACCTGTTGAGTATCAAAAGCATTATTTTGATTTTATTTCAGCTTTCCAACATCTGTGTTAGTTTAGACCATAAGACAGAGGAGCAGAATTAGGCCACTCTGCCCATTGAGTCTGCTCTGCTATTCAATCAGGGCTGATTTATTGAGCTTCTTATCAACCCCATTCTCCTGCCTCACCCATAACCATTAACGCACTTACTAATCAAGAACTTATCAACATATTTTTGCATTTAGAATTGTATTTATTAGTGTTTAAAACCTATTTTGCATTTATAATCACAAACTCACACAGTGGTCGAGCACAGAAATAAGCCCATGGCCCACCATGTCTATGCTGGCCTTCGTGTCCACCTACACCAATCACATTTGCTCACATTAGGTCCATACCCTTCTCTGATTTACCCATTTATATTCCCCCACTAAGTTCCTCCAGCGTTTTGAGCGTTGTCCACTTAAATGTCTCTTAAATACAGATTTCAGGCATCAAACATTCTGCGTAAAAGCTTACCCGTCAGATCCCCTTGAAAATTTCTTCCACATCTTAAACCTAATCCTTGCAGGAGTTTTTGATACTCTTACCATGGGAAAAAGATTTCGACCATCTATCCTCTGTATATACAGTATCCCTCTCATTATCTAATATTTATCAGATCACACTTCAGCCTCCTTCACATCAAGGAAAGCAACCTATTCGATCTCTCTCCATAACTAGGTCCTCAATCCTAGACAACACCTTGATGAGTCCCTCCGGATCTTCTCCAGGGCAGCCACGTCCTCCTTTAGGGTGAGGACCAGAACTGTACACAACACACCAAGTGTGGCCAAACCAGAGTTTTGTAAAGTTGCAATAGAATGCCTGAACTCTTTTGTTCTCTGCCCTGACTTATAAGCCAAACATGCCATATACCTTCTTCACCACTGTATCTACTTATGTTGCCTCTGGACAATCCTGAAAATAAACTAGGATTGGAATTGAAGTTTCTGGTTTCAGGTTCCTGGGCATCAACATCTTGGGTCCGCCATCTTGATGAAGGCTATACTTCATTAGGAATTTGAGGAGATTTAGCTTATCACCAAAGATGCTAAGCAAACTTCTACAGATGTACGTACCAAGGCCAGCAGCCTGGCTGGTTGCATCACCACCTGGTACGGAGGTGCCAATGCACAGGATCATAAGAGGCTTCAGACGGTTGTGGACTCAGCCAGCTCTGTCATGGGCATAAGCCTTTTCCCCTAGTGAGGACACCTTCAGAAGGTGCTGCCTCAAGAAGGTGGCATCCATCATTACGGGCCTTCACCACCAGGGACATGCCCTCTTCTCGTTACTACCACCAGAGAGGAGGTACAGGAACCTGAAGACCCACACTCAGTGTTTAGGAACAACTTCTTCCCCTCTGCCATCAGGTTTCTGAACACAACCCCACTATTCCTCTTTCGCACTTCTTTTTGTAACTCATAGTAATTTGTTCTGCTTGCACTGTACTGCTACCACTAAACAACGAGGTTCATGACCAATGCCAGTGACAATAAATACAATTCTCACTCTGATTCTGAATTAAGGAGTTAGTGCAGAAAGCTGCTGGGGTTACCTGTTTATTGGCAGCATTTGGTCATTGATTTGACCTTCTTTTATAAAGAAATACTGAACATTCCGAATATTCTCTTTGTAACATGAGGAGCAGACAGGTGTAAGGGTGTTGAGGGTGTGGGGAGCAGCGGGAAATTGCAGCAACCGCCCAGTGAGTAGCAGTTGATACTTGAGCTTTGCACTTCAAGAAAATTTTACTTCTTCAGGACCTGCCAGAGTGATTCACAGCCATTTAAGTTCGAATGAACACTAGTCACCATGCGCAGTTAGCACCCACAAAGATCATTGTGACTATACCCCAATAGTCTGATTGATATACCTTACTTGGTCTCTGATAAGGTGGTAAGCCATCTAGAGGACCGGCCAATCTACAAGGCACCTCTCTCATGTACCATCCCTTCAAAGTGAAGGGCTGTGACTGCACCTTTCAAAATGCAGGAAGTGGCTGAGGCATTTTGGGGAAAGTTTGATGACAAGAATCCTAGAAGATTAGTCATTTCCCAGAAAGGTGCCAGCAATTCCTTCTTGCCACTAAGTAATTGTCAACAAATCACTTATAGTACCAGAGGAAACTGGACCACTTTTAGACCACCATCAAGACTGCTTACTGTGTTACTCCACGCCCACACTTCAGAATTTCACGACCAGATGAGCTCAATGCTTTCTCTGCCCGTTTTGAAAAGGAGAATACAACTACAGCTGTGAAGATCCCTGCTGCAGCCAGTGACCCTGTGATCAATGTCTCAAAGACAAGTCAGGCTGTCTTTCAGGAGGGTGAACTCTAGCAAGGGGTCCCAATGGAGTACCCGGTAAGGCTCTGAAAACTTGTGCCAACCAACTGAAAATTTTCAACCTCTCACTGCTAAGGTCAGAAATTCCAACCTACTTCTAAGAGGCGACAATTGTACCAGTGCCTAAGAAAAGTAGTTTGAGCTGCCTTAATGACTATAGTCCAGCAGCACTCACATTTATGGTGCTGAAATGCTTTGAGAGTTTGGTCACATCCAGAATCAATTCAAGCCTCAGCCAGGAGCTGAACCGACTGCCTTCTGCCAATCACCACAATAAGTCTATGGCAGATGCAATCTCAATGGCTCTTCACATGGCCTTAGGTCACCTGGGCAACACAATGCTGCAGGATGTCAGGATGCTGTTCGTTGACTATAGCTCAGCATTTAACACCATCATTCATACAGAGGATTGATAACCTACAGAACTTGGGTCTCTGTACCTCCTTCTGCAACTGGATCCTTGACTTCCTAACCAGAAGACCACAATTTGCGCAGATTGGTGATAATATCTCCTCCTCACTGACGATCAACACTGGCGCACCTCATGGGTGTGTGCTTAGCCCACTGCTCTACTCTCTATATACACATGACTGTGTGGCTAGGCATAGCTCAAATACAATCTACAAATTTGCTGATGATACAACCATTATTGGTAGAATCTTAGGTGGTGACAAGAAGGCATACAGAAGTGAGATATGCCAATTAATGGAGTGGTGTCGCAGAAACAACCTTGCACTCAATGTCAGTAAGACCAAAAAGCTGATTGTGGACTTCAGGAAGGCTAAGACAAGGGAACGTGAACCAATCTTCATAGAAGGATCAGAAGTGGAGGGAGTGAGCAATTTCAAGTTCCTGAATGTCAATATCAATGCAGCTATAAAGAAGGCAAGACAGTGGTTATGTTTCATTAGAACTTTGAAGAGATTTGGTTTGTCACCTAGAACACTCAAAAACTTCTATAGATGTACCGTGGAGAGCATTCTGTCAGGGTGTATCAATGTCTGGTTTGGGCGGAGGGGGAAGCTACTGCACAGGACTGAAAGAAGCCACAGAAAGTTGTAAAATTAGTCTGCTCCATCTTGGGTACTGGCCTCCGTTGTATCCAAGACATCTCCAAGGATCGATGCCTCAGAAAGGTGATGTCCATTGTTAAGGAGCCCCATCACCCAGGGCATGTTCTCTTCTCAATGTTACCGTCAGGGAAGAGGTGCAGAAGCAGGCCAGCACACACTCAGTAAACTTTTGGTAATTTGTTTGTCCCAAACTGCCCTCTTTCACCTTCCCCCTTTTATATTACCCCAATCGGCTGCAGTTAACGACCATTCACTTCCTTTTGTAAGGTGGCACTGAGAGCAACTGAGGAACAGAAATAACCTTAGTCTCAGCTTGTCACTGTCCTTGCCCCCTGACCTTCCGCTCCACAACATAAACCTCATTTGCCTGGTGTCTTTTTTAACAGCGTTTGTGTGGACATTTTTATCTTTAATTTGTCATGTAAGTTACATGTAATTAATGTTAATTTATGTTTATGTACTTTATGTTTGTCATGTTTTCATTTACTGAGCTGCTGCTGCAAAAAGCTCACTTCCTTGGCGTTTGTACTCTGGGCATGCGTGCCAATAACAATAAACTAGATCTTGAACTCTGTTTCCAGTTCTATAGTAAATGACCAGCACCTCTGCTCTGTTCCACAGATACTGTTCTGCATCCCCGGTGTTCTCATGTAATTAAAATCCAAAATCAAGAAATTATATTGGAAAGTATCCTGGCAGATGACAAGAAGAAATGTGGCCAAATATTACGTTGAATATAGGAGGTCAAAAGATATAGAGATTGAAAAAGTGAGGACACATTCCAGAGATTGGGCCTGGCAGCTGGAGGCTAAGCTGTTAGTTGTGGGTCAGACTAGAGGACAATATAGGAGGGATGCAGGGAACTCATTGTGAGGCTGGAGGAGAAAGCAAGAGTTGGAGACACAGAGGATTTTCACATTAGTGAGGGATTTTAAAAACTCAACTGGGAGCTTTGCTTAAGTAGGAACAAGTCCTGATGCAAGGTTCAATCCCAAATATCAACAATTGCTTCCCCCCTCAGGTGCAGCTTGACTAACTGAGTTCCTCCAGCAGATAATTGGTTGCTCCAGATTCCACTATCTGCAGTCTCCTGTGTCTCCTCCAATGCTGCTGCATTTGGTAAAAAGCTTTAATTGTTGTGTCTGCAATGGGAGGATTTCACCGTGGCCAACCATTTCAATTTCACTTCCATTCCCATTCTGACACATATCTCCATGGCCTGCGCTGCTAGGATGAGGCACTCTCAGATTGGAGGAGCAACACCTCATACTCCACCTGGGTAGCCTCCAACTGCCTCAATGGCATAAGCCATCGATTTCTCCAACTACTGGTAATTTCACCCCCTTCTCCCTTCCCTCCTTTTCCATTTCCCATTCTGGCTATCCTCTTGCCCCTTCTCTTCTCTTCAGCTGCCAATCACCCCCTATGCTGTCACCCCCTTCCCTTTCTCTCATGGTCCACTCTCCTCTCCTATCTTATTCCTTCTTCTTCAGCCTTGACCTTTTCCACCTCACCTCCCAGCTTCTCACTTCATCTTCCCCCCTCACCTGGTTTCACCAATCACCTTCCAGCTTTTTCTCCTTCCCTCAACCATCTCCTCCGCAACCTTTTCATTCTGGCTTCTTCCCCCTTCTTTTCCGGTCCTGACGAAGGGTCTCAACCCAGAAACATCTACTGTTCATTCCTCTCCATAAATGCTGCCTGGCCTGCTCAGTTCTTCCAGAATTTTGTGCTTGTTAATTTTGAGGCTGATGGAGAATCTGGTGATGTGAACCAAGGTCAGGGAGGGGCATGAGAACAGGCATGAACGTCACTTTGAATCAAGACCCTGGGTAACACCATGTTACAGTGGGTCAGTGAGCAACAGGGCAAAAACTCACTGGGTGACGAAAAGATTAAGCTAACTACTAACTGCCGGAATTGCTAAGAATAAACATGGGCAAATTAATGTTCTATTTTTAACATTTCCCTTAGATATGACAATGACCCCATTAACCCCCGTGCTATTTCCAATTTGCAGTTTGAATTTTAATAAGCTATAAACAGGAGCATTAAGGTCCTTTAGAGACCAAATTCCCAACTTGTGGTGTTAATGACCTGGATCGATGGCAGAAATAGTCACACTCAGATACTAGTGTGTGGTAAAGGTCTAATAATTCACTGCCCGCAAAACCGTTCACACTGTGCAAACAGCAGCGGCTGGAGACATTGTCAGAAATGAAATGTAACACAATTAATTCTAAACAGTAAACCATAATTCTCCCAGAATCAGAATCAGATTTATTATCTCAGACACATATGATGCATCTTGTTGTTTTATGGCAGCAGTAAGTATTATTATAAATTACAAAATAAATGGTGCAAAGGAAAGAAGAACGAGGTGGTGCTCGTGGGATCATGGCAGAGGAGAGAAAACTGTTCTTGAATCGTTAAGCTTAAGTTTCCAGACTGCACCTTCTTGCGGTTGCATTTCAAATCTTTTGCCTCTCATCTCAAACCTAACCCCTTTAATCTTTGATTCCCCTTCCCTGCACCTCAGTCTTCTATGGTCCACGACATAAAGTCTTAGCCTGCCTATCCTTTCCCTGCAGCTCAAACACTTGAGCCTGGCAACGTTCTTGTCAATCCTTTCTAGCTTAATGGCCACGTTCCTGTAACATGATAACCCACACTGCAAATAATTCTTTAGCCACAGTCTCGCCAAGGTGCAGAAAGCTGAAGTCCCACACCACCAGCTTTAAGAGCAGCTTCTTTCCTTCCACCGTCCAGTTCTTGAACCATCCTGCACAACTACCATCACTATCTCAGAAAAGCAATACTATGACCAATTTGTTCTACAATGGACTTGTTCCTCATTGTTCTAATTTTGTTCTTTCTTGTATAATTCACATTTTTTTGTGAAATTTGTGTCTTGCTGCTATGAAAAGCAGTTACAAGACTCAGACACTTTAGTCTGCTATGGTCCATGGAGTGAAGTCCTAGCTTGCCCAGCCTCTCCCTATGAGTCTATTATCTTATAATCTGTTCACCCTTTGCGTTCACTCCCTCTGCCAACCTTCCTTATTTACAGAGACCAAACCTGTCACTATATTACCAAGCTTTCTCGCCAGGACTTTTCTGTTTCTGTCATTATTTCACTGACTTTGTCACTAGAGTTGCTGTATTCAGATAAAGAGCCTTTGCCTGCCAAGGCTCTGACAAATATACCCCTATGTTTGCATGTTCCAAATCTTCCTGATATTCAGTACTGGATCAGACATGGTATTCCATACCCATTCCCCAACCCTGCACTACACCCTTGTCCTTTCACTTTAACTTTCTAAATTTCGCCTGACGAGAATCCCCTGCCTACACTTATGTCCCTCCTTGTCTGCATCCCACATTTCAGCTTGTTTGGACTCTAATCCAAGAACAGTTCACGAAGTCCACACAAATGCATCAGTACTGGTGAATTCAAAGTGAATTTATTTTCAAAGTACACATATTTCACCTTATAATACTCTGAGATTTGTTTTCTTGCAGGCATTCACAGTAGAACCAGGTACAATAGAATCGATCGAAAACTACACACAAAGACTGGCAAACAACCAACGAGTAAAAGAAAACACTGTGCAGATACAACTAATAAATAAATAAACAAATAAATACATTAATTAATTAATGTTGTAGAGTCCTTGAAAGTGAGAGTTCAGTGTTGACGTGAGTGAAGTTATCCACGCTGTTTCAGAAACCTGATGGTTGCAAGGTAATAACTGCTCCTGAACCTGGTGGTGTGGGATCTAAGCCTTCAATAGAACCATAAAAACACAGAACATTACAGCACAGAAACAGGCCTTCTGGCCCTTCTTGACTGTGCCTAGTCCCACTAACCTGCACCTGGACCATATCCCTCCATACACCACTCATCCATGTACCTGTCCAAGATTTTCTTAAATATTATAAGTGAGCCTGCATTCACCACTTCAAATGGCAGCTTATTCCTCACTCCCACCGCTCTCTGTGTGAAGAAGCCCCCCCAATGTTCCCTTTAAACTTTTCCCCCTTCACCCTTAACCCATGTCCTCTGTTTTTTTTCTCCCCTAGCCTCAGTGGAAAAAATACCTTCCTGATAGCAGCCGTGTGGGATAGCCGTTCCTTTCTGCAGCTTTGGCGCATCAGGTGGCAACCTTGTAATTTCTTTAACATTTTTGTCTGTTTTTTCACAAGGCCAAATTGCTAGCTCGACGCTCAACCCTCCATGGATGGAAAATGTGCAAGGGGCCACCTGGGGCACTCACCTGGAAGTCTGGTGTGGGTGCCACTACACTACCGGCTCATTGTTGAATGTTAAAGCAAACCTAACAGAATACTTCCAACTAACAGTGGGACCAAGGGAAAATGGTAGAAGTCTGAAAGCTCTTTATCCAAGTACAGAAAGCATTCATAACAGAGTGGGTGAATTACTGGGTCAAGTAAAACAAACGGTTGTGATATAGTCATACTGGAGGTATGGTTCCTGGTGAAAGAGAGGAGGATTGAGATCAGACATCGCCGATTTAAAGACAGAATGAAGTTGAGGGACTGCGTCACTATTAAGGGCTTTATATTCTGAAGCTGATGGTGTTTATTAAGATGCTGCATGGATCAGAGAGTGGATCCTAAAAAGGAGAGGTTGGACAAACTTGGACTGTTTTCTCTGGAGCAGCGGAGGCCGAGAGGAGATCTAGTAGAAGTTTAAAAGATTTTGAAAGGCATAGACCGACTAGAGAGCCTGTATCTATTTTACCTCAGGGACAAAATGTTTAACTGGAGGGCATGCATTTAAAATGAGTGTGTGTGTGGCCAGAATTTGCTGCCAGGGATGATCATGGAGGCAAGTACAACAGAGGCTCTCTTAAATAGGCACATCAATGTGTGGAGAACAGAGGGATATGGACTTTCTGTACGCAGAAGGAATTAGTTAGTTGGGCATTGAACTATGCTGTACCATTCTGGGTTTTTTTGTTCCTAAAGTATGACAATATCTTGTCTCAAGGAGTAATTAGACAAAGGAAATTATGTTAAAATAGGGAAAGCTTGGCATCGATGTCAAACATTTGACTCTAACTCTAAGGCATTGTGGACGGTGGTAGAAGAACAGCAAGTTATTGAACCTCTGGCGGCACCCACAGGACGTGAGTGGTGAAAAGGCTGAAATAAGGCAAGAAATTTAAAATAGTTGAAGACGGTGATACAGGCCAGCAAGTAGAGACAGAAGTTACATCCGGACAAGAGCAAGTGAGGATTATTAGAGTTTACCAGCTGAAAAAGGAGCGAAGGAAGGAGCCACCATCACTCTTACACCCCTGATTTACAAGCTGAACTTTCATCAAGTACTGGGAAGTGAGAAAAGTCTGGTCTACTTCTGGCTAGCATGGTTCAATGGGCCAAATGGTCTCCCCCTGTACCACAGATATCTAGTTATTCTGGGGAAAGGAATGGACTGGTCTCTGCTGCTAATGGAAAATGACAAGAAATTTGGAAGTGAAGAGGGTGAGACATGGAGAATGCCAAACCTATAGGGCAACACCTTCTCACCATAAACGAGAAGGCTCACATCAGCCACAGTTTGCTCTGTTGGGCTTTAATCTACACAAAAATGAACTCTGACAAACGCATCTCAATAAGAAACTCAGTAAGCACTCAATTGTGTAACCCTTTTAACACAGGTCACTAAAAGGACTTCCAAAACTTCAAAAAGTCCCCGAGAGGTTTAGGTTCCACAAAGGTATTTGTAGAAAAGGAATAGTTTCCATTTAAAAAAAATGTTCTTTAAATAGACTGGATTCCTTCAGCCCAAAGAATGAAGAGCATTGTTCAGTTTATTTCTCAGAAGGATGACTGTTGAAATGCCATATCCCTCATCAACACCAAGACAATGATAGAGATTCATTCAACTTTTTTTAATTGCAGAATATTTTAAATTTCAATACCATCTGTTTATTTGTAAAAATACACCATATATTTAAATAAATTTTAAATAACAAATAAATACTGATATATTAAGAAACCTTTGACAATATCTGCACTCAAACTTTCCATATTCCACTGATTTGAAGGCCTAGAGAGAAGGCAGTGTTGGGAGCTTCACTGAGTGACCAACCCCCCCAATAGGGCAGTAGGGTTACTAAATTTCACAATTGCTGGCACACAAGAGAGAAAGATTATTGATGAAGAAGCCTCATAGGTTTCCTGGATCACAGCTACAATCTGAATTGAGTAATCCCTGCTGATAGTGCCCATCCCACCAATAAGCATCAGTCTCTGGTGTCTCACATGAAAAACCCATAGATTGTAAAAAGTTGTTTACATGAGTCACATCCAGCACCTTTGCAGGTGAAATTTTATCCAACATATGGAGAGCAAGGTGGCCCATCTCCACACTGCGTGATCATAGGGAAGATGGGATTAATATAGATGGGTGCCACTGGTCAGCATGGACCTGGTGGAGTGAACAATCTGTTTTCATGATGGTCTGCTTGTGGCTGCTCCGCTGGGAGTCCTGCCCTGTGAACCTGCTCCCGGGAGACAACAGCGTGGAGGAAAGCCTTTTCAGCAGGACGTTCTGCTGGCCAGTTTCTTCACCACCCATTTTATCTCCCTTTCTCCTTTAATCTCTCTGCCCTTGGAGAGCACCACGTTCAGCCACTTCCATGCCCATTCTGCATTTTCTCGCCAAACCTTCCTGCACCCTTTGATACATTACAAAATGCCAAAGATCTTTGTCTCCCTCTTTAGCTCAGTGTCAACTGTTGTCCACCAATATTTTGAGACACACTAGCTTTTTTTTTAAAAACTACATTATAGGCACTATAAGTTACAGTCAGCTGTGCTTTAAAGTTTATAATTATTGCATACATCAAAAACAGTGACAAATATGAAGTAACTGGAGGGAGAGGTGGGCAGAAGTTGGATACATTGGTCTTCATTTTTCAGATGTCCAAAGTAGACCTTCCTGCAGAAACAAATTCATCATGAATTAACACCGTTTTAACCAACAGTCAGCATTCCATTTGCAATATATTAATAGATTCAGAGTCTGCGACCCATACAGTATGGGAACAAACCCTCAACCCACCAAGACCATGGTAACCACTAAATACCCATTTTATACTAATCCCATGTTGTATTCTCTTCCCCCCACCCCACCTAGGTACCACTGCCCCCCACCCCCCACCTACACACCTAGGGCAATTTACAACAGCCAATTAACCAATTTTTCACATATCCCTAGCTATATATTGTGGCAAGCAAATTTTCAAAGAAACTTTGAAATCTTCCACCCACCCCCCCCCCCCCACTAACACACCAAGGATGTCATAGAGTACTGCAGAAAAGAAAGAGGCTCTTTGACCCATCTATTCAATGCTGAACTATTATTCTGCCTAGTCCCATTGACCTGCACCCAGACCATAGCACTCTATATCATCATCCGAATTTCATGTAAGTGTTGAAATCAACCCCACACCTCCCACTTACACTGGCAGCTCATTCCACCCTCATGCTCCCCTTAAGCATTTCACCTTTCACCCATAACCCATGACTTCCATCCAACCTCACTGGGAAAAGCCTGCTTGCATTACTCTATCTATACCCCTCATAATTCTGCATACCTCTGTCAGAGACTGCGAAACTTTGGAGTGATCTAGAAGGATTTATGCGAGTAAATCAGGCAAAGATCTGATCCTCTTCACGTGATGAAAGAGAATTGCTGCTGCCCAGCTCAAACTGGAGGCAGAGAATGATCCTGATGAGGAACAGGCTACCTTCTAAAGAAAATTCTGACCAACTGACTTCCTTCAAAACCCCTCAACTTAAAATTTCCTTTGGAAATCATTCCTTCCAGAATTAGTTCTTATTTTTGTCCTTTTGCTGAAGCTCAGAGCCCACAGACTAACCTGCGCAGGTCTGGTGACCAAACACTGCAAGGTTCACTTTATAGACCAGCTTGGCATCTAACTATCCTCTGTCACTGAACCTACCAGGAAAGTTACTTACATTTCTAAACCACAATTCCATTTTCAGATCTCAGTTTCTGTTTCTCCTCATTCGTGGTTTCACCTTCAACTCTCATTTTTCTTCTTAAACTGCAACAAAAAAAAGAGTCAAATTACAGAAACCGGAATGAAAGCATAACTCAGCACGAGGCAAAAAGGAATTTGTTGCTAGGGAGAGGGACATGATCGGGCTTGCGAAGAGGATGAAAGCCAGTTGGAACAGATGGAACAAGCAGCCTGTTTCTGTGCATTTTAAAGAAGATTATTTTTATTTGTCACATGAACACCGAAACGTACAGTGAAATGTGCCATTTGTGTCAACGGGCAACACAGTCTGAATGTGCGCTGGGGGCAGCCTGCAAATGTCGCCATGTTTCTGGCGCCAAAACATCGTGCCCACAATTTACAAACCCTAACTCATACGTATTTGGAATCTGGGAGGAAACTGGAGCACCTGGAAGAAACCCAAGTGGTTACAGGGAGAATTACGGTGACCAGTGGTGTGCCTCAGGGATCTGTTCTGGGACCCCTACACTTTGTGATTTTTATAGATGACCTGGAAGAGGAAGTGGAGGGATGGGTTCGTAAATTTACTGATGACACAAAGGTTGGGGGTGTTGTGGATAGTGTGGAGCGCTGTCAGAGGTTACAAAGGGACATTAATAGGATGCAAAACTGGACTGAGAAGTGGCAGATGAAGTTCAACCCAGATAAGTGTGAGGTGGTTCATTTTAGTAGGTCAAATATGATGGCAGAATATAGCATTAATGGCAAGACTCTTGGCAGTGTGGAGGATCAGAGGGATCTTGGAGTCCGCATCCAAAGCTGCTATGCAGGTTGACTCTGTGGTTAAAACGTACAGTGTATTGGCCTTCATCAATCATGAGCTTAAGAGCCGAGAAGTAGTGTTGCAGCTATATAGGACCCTGGTCAGACCCCACTTGGAGTACTGGGAAACCATAGAAAGGGTGGAGAGGAGATTTACAAGGATGTTGCCTGGATTGGGGAGCATGCCCTATGAGAATAGGTTGAATGAACTTGGCCTTTTCTCCTTGGAGCGATGGAGGATGAGAGGTAACCTGATAGAGGTATACTAGATATTGAGAGACATTGATTGTGTGGATAGTCAGAGGCTTTTCCCCAGGACTGAAATGGCTAGCACGAGAGAGCACAGTTTTAAGGTGCTTGGAAGTAGGTACAGAGGAGATGTCAGAGGTAAGTGTTTTTTGAAAACAGAGAGTGGTGAGTACATGGAAAGGGTATTGGAGCTTACATGGAGCTTAGAAAAATAGAGGGCTATGAGTAAGCCTAGGTAGTTCTAAGGTAGGGACATGTTTGGCTCAGCTTTGTGGGCTGAAGGGCCTGTATGGTGCTGTAGGTTTTCTATGTTTCTATATAATTAGTAACTCCTTATTAGATAGCAGCAGAAAGTGAACTACAGTCACCAGCACTGTAAAGCTTTACCCTAGAGCGCTGACAGTTTGATGCAATGGTCTGGTTTCAGAACTCTTGTGACGTTATAGAAAACAGCCCAGAGGTGCTGCAGTTGTTTCCTGAAAAATTTTCACTCCAGGAATATGTTTCAACAGGTTCCAGAGACAGAACATAAGGTAATTTGAATATTCCAACCATGATTGACATCCTCACCACAAAAGTGCAGATCTGACCAATAATAACTTCAACAATAAAGTTAACAATTTTGAAGTTGCCAGTTATAGCTTCTTGCATGCTTTATTTTGCTGCTCCTCACTGGTTGACAGTTCATGAAGAAGCACCAAAAGACAAAGGTAAAAGAATAATTAGAGTCATACACTTAGAAACAGGCCCTTTGGTCTGTTCTAGACTTCTTCAGGCCCCTTTGATGGAAGGAAGCTTACTGATGAAAACAAAAGCTTCGTTTGTTGAGCCCAGGATATGCCCTATGGAATTAGAGTAATGATCTGAGGCTGGGGTGATTGACATCCAATAACAATTTTCTGTGTGACACGATCACTGGAGTTTCCCCTCGATATCCAGGGGATTCAGTTGTACAGGATTTCCTGAGGCTGCGCCTCATTGCCTTGTCGAAGGCAGTCACCTCTGGAGTTCAGCTCTTAGGTCCACATTTGGACCAAGGCTATGATGAGGCTCTGGAGGAAGAGATGCTGGTGAAGACCACACTGTGCATTGACAATAGGCTATGATGAGTCGTTGATGGTTAATAGCATTGACATCCCTATGCTGAGAATTGAGAGTTGTGATTGTATGGACACAATTTGGCTAGGAGCACAGTCCTTACTGGCGGAGGTGCAGGTTCACATCACACAGCTGGAATGTTGTCTGCTCCCTTGCCCTATCCATACTCTCAGCCATTTATCAATACCATGGAATAAATGGGAATGTGTGAAGCCTGCAGTGCCTGAGATCTCAGGAGGAAAGCAGACGTGGATCACTCTCCTCAGCACTTCTGACCGAACACACTTGTGAGTGCTTCAGCCTTGGCTCCAGCTCCCACAGACTGGATCCTGTGTCGTTGAGGATGGGGATGCTCTTGGAACCTCCTCCTCCTCCTCCCCCCATTAGTGGAGGAATTGTCCAGCACAATTCATAACCAGATGTGGTGGGGCTGCAGAGCTGCAGTCCACCCTATTGGCTATATGACATTTAGCAAAGCAAGCTACACTTACACAGCCTTATTCAGCATATCCAGCAGACACACGTGCAGGGCAGATTTGAGATGTAGGAGTTTCTAGCGCACAAGTTCAATAAAGCTTCTCGGGTTATACTTACAGCAATGTCACGGCAACTGTCACAGTGGTTAGTGTGAAGATGGCCAGAGCAACACCTACAACTATCAGCGTAACGGAGAGGTCGTGGAACTGCTTCTTGTTTTTGCCGGTGTGCAATGCTTGTATCCCACAGCGCTCGTTCTGATATCCAGGAAGACATCTGCACAGGAGGAACAGCAATCAGAATTTTTAAAAAGTCAGCAGGGATGAAAATGGAAATGATGAAATGACCATTATTTAGTGTGGAGCTAAGATTTACAAGTCTAGAGTACTAACAGAGTTCTAGCCTCCATATTACAAAAGCATCCAAGTTGGTTTACAAGTATTTTTACCGGAATAGAGACCTTATGATAATCAGTAAGAGATCAATGCCTGGGAGTCCAATATTTAGAAGTGAGAGGTGGACTGGGGGGGGGGGGGATCTTAAGGGCTTCAGTAGAATAGATGTGGAGAAAATATTTCCGTATGTGGAAGAGCAAACCTAGGGTAATGAGTACAAGATACTAATAAATGCAGCAGGGAACTCAGAGCCTAGAGGGCTGAGAATGTCCCCACAGCAAGGAGTTGATGTGAATAGTAATCAATCATATTAACAGCGTTTAGGATCTACAGAATTTGGAGACACTGATAGATGTCACCTTTGGGTCATTGTAGAGGGGTGTGGGAGAATATTGTTGTCGAGCAGAACCAGTAAAGCAGAGGACTGAACACAATCTTATTCTTAGTATTTCCCAGTATTTAATAAACTCATTTTGGACAGTAAACCCTGCAAAACTCTTCCACTGCACACCAAAGCTACCTGCACGCGCAGAGAGACGTGTGGAGATAAGAGGATTTTAACTGGATGCTCTTTGAAAAAGGGTCAATAAAACTCTGGCTTGAAAAAGAAGATCACCAAAGTTTGGTGAGTAAAAGGCAAAAAGCTGGTGGAACAGCAGTTTGTCTTCTTCCCAGTAATAGCTGAGGACCACATTCCAATCATCACCACAGGGTAGCCCACATTGGCTGTAGAAACACCATAATACTGCGTGTGTTAAATATCACACCCCACTCCCTGGTCCTACTGTAGCAGAGGCATGCATTAAACCAAAGCAGATACTTTTCAGGGAATGTATTGCAATATCAGAAACATAACGGATTCATTTTTGCACATCAGGCGTGTCCAGAGAGAGAGAAAAAAAAAATCAACTTCTCAAGCCTTTGAGGCCACAATTGAAAACATTAAGGCAGATCAACAAACCAAAGCCAACAAGAGGGAGAGTGGATGTGTGGAGTTCAAACATCAGTCATGAAATAATGAGATAGAAGTACAAGCTCAAGGGTCAAATGGCCTTCTCTGTTTTAATATTACAACATACAAGGTTGCCAGCCATCTTCAATCACAATTGGAACTTTAAAGCAGCAAAGCACCCTGACAAACCATGCTTGACATCAAGCCCTGGGCAGTGAGGACCAAAGCTTGATGCAATAGACAGGAAATGGGGAGGCAGTAGGATAGGGAGGAAATTCCTAGGCAGCAGGCCAAACACAGCACTAAATTTTTAACTATTCTGTAAAACACACTTCCTGCATTTAAAAGGGACTGCTAGCCACCCTTATATAGAAGCAGAATATAAACTCATGATTTAGTATGTGCCCTACTATGGGTTTCACTTACATACAAGAGGGCTTATTCAGTTCTTTCAGGTATTTGCACTTTCCATGGATGCAGTAATCCTTGTAAATGGTTTTGCAGGGATTTCGCTTCCTTTTTCCATTTTTATTTTTCTTCCTCTTGCCCTTAAGATTTTTTGAGTTATTTTTCCTTTGGTCTTTGCCTTCGGGCTTCACAACAGCTTGAACTGCAAGCACAAGTCAACAAATGTTATTGAAAAGTGGTCCACAAACTCTTCTCATATACCAACAACGTAAAACACAGAATAAATTTCCCTCTGTGCATTATATCACAAACACGCACACAAGCAAACACAGATCAATTATATTTTTAGATTTTATACAAATTATCCATCCCCAGAAACATTCTCCGTAACTTCTACAGCACCAGAGACCATTCTGCCCATTTTTTCCATCACAACCAAAAAAAAAACAGACTTGGAGACCAACCCTACCTCCTGATCCATAACCCTCAAAGGAGGCAAGGACCCAGGCAGGGACTTCCAAACAACCTCTGCCACACATTAGCCAAATAAAAAAAAACTTTCCTTAAATCCCTTCCTATATGCTTTGTTATCTTGGTAAAGATAATCAGAAGCCCCCACACATCCCTGGAATTCTCTTTTCTCCCACCTCCCAGCAGGCAGAAGGTACAGAAGCCTGAAAGGCTGTACCACCTGGCTGAAGGACAACTGTTATCAGACTGTTGAACTTGCAGGACAAGATGGACTTTTGACCTCACAATCTACCTAATGCACCTAATTTTCTGCCTGTCTTTTCTCTGTAACTATAACACAATATTCTGTTATTGTTTTCCCTTGCACTACCTCAAAATACTGATGTAATGAAATGACCTTCACAAATGGCATGCAAAACGAAGTTTTTCCACTGTACATGTGCTAATAATAAATCAATTTATTCACAAAGGGAGCATAACTTACCTCTTCCCAGTGAACACAGCCTTCAATCAAATCTCCCCTCCACCATCCATTTAAATCAGCGTTTTCATCAATAGAAACGCATGACCATGCATCCTGCAACAGTCATAGCTGGGCCCAGTATTCACCCACTCAAAAACTGATCTAATTCCAGCCTCAGCATCACTTCCCTAACCTCTCCTCATATCACTTGTAGTTCAAATGCCTGTCTATCTCTAATCATTCCCTCCAGCTGCCAATGGGCCAGATATGCTTAAGTGAGTCAGAGTTTTATTCTGAATGCATAAAGCATCCTGCTTGGCTTCAGCATGCATGGAAGTTAGCACAAATCGGACTAATGCATCCTGGCAGATTGGGATGCTTAAAAGAGGGGGCAATTTAAGCACATACCAACAATTAACCAGACTTTAATTTCAAAATTCTACTTC